>NW_027361880.1:1285000-2520000 GCF_039654945.1 Dendrobates tinctorius | reverse complement strand
TATATATATATATATATATATATTTAATGTGTCTATATCTATTAATTAGCTTGTGTGGGGAAACCTGTCATTGGGCTGCATTATATGTCCATTTTGCTTTCCTGCGAGAAAATCTTGCCAGAAGGATGTCAAAAGGATGCTTACATGCGATTAAAATCGCATCAATGAAGATAAATCGCATCAAAAACGCATCACTGGTTAAGATACCTTTGTGCGATTTCGGACAGTTAAAATGGGACCGATTTTTTTTATTCGTTGTGTGTGACTCCAGCCTGTCAGTCACTTTGGGCCCACTTGACTGAGACTGTCAGGAGAGTTGTGCAAGAGTCACATCGGGCCTAGACAGTTCCGTGGCCCGTAATCTTGTAGGCATCTACAGTATATGAACTAGGGGCAGTGGAAGGTACCGGAGACCAACCACTGTTACCAGAAGAAGGGGTATTGTTTGCTTGCTGGACCCCATTAATAAGGACATTAATAGGCAGTTGCCGGCGCCATTGAGTTTGCAGCAGGAGCTGCAATTTAATGACTTCCTTACATCTGTGCTAACGAACCGCCTTAATGTACCGTTGGTCTCCCCTGTCTAACCCTTTATCTCCTGACATGCTTTTTCATTTATGCTGTTTAACTCTTTACCTCCCTGCGTGGAGTATTCCCCTGTAAATAAACCTGTTAACCCTTACTCTGCTACCTGCGTACCATCACTGCATCCAGTGTTCCTGCTTGTTACCTTACAGCAGCAGTAGCATCGCGTGACCCGCCTGGCTGTGTATTTTGACATTTGGTGGGATCTGCGTGACCCCCCCTCTGGCTGTGTATTGTGACAATTAGTGGCAGCGGGGGCATCTGCGTGACCCCCCCCCAGCTGTGTATTTTGACAATTAGTAGCAGCGGTGGGATCTGCGTAACCCACCGCTGTGTATTTTGACAGTTTGTGGCTGTGGCGGGATCTGCAAATAAAAGCGTGCAGGAATGGCAATGTCACCACAGAACAGACGGACCAACAGTTAAAGGGGAGGTTTATTTACAGGGGACAGTACTGGTAAAATAAACAGTATCAGAAAGAATATGATATGAACAGGTTAAACCAGCGGCAGAAAAGCAATAACGGAATTCAAACAATATAAAAGTTATTTTCCTATGAGGGAACTTATCAGTCCTCAGGGATCTTGCTTGAAGGGATCACTCTTGTCCAACGATGGCACCGAGGCACTTGCAGTCCTCAGTCTCGTGGGCCCTTGACGTCATCCAGCCGGGGTATGAGATTAACGATATTCCCCTTAGCTCTAAGTCGTTCTCTCTCACTCCGCCGCGGTGTACTTCCACCGGAATCAGGGGCTCTACGTAAGTACACAGGTCACTGCAACCATGTACGGGGCTCAGTCTCTCTGTACCGGTCACAGCTCCGTTACTGTATGCCACTTCACTACAAAGGAGCATCTCATCACATAACACGGTCACAGCTTCTCTTAGGGGGTCACAGGAAAGTGTCTAATCACAGCATACAGCCTCTCCCTGAGAAGCAACTTCACCTGTTAGGCCGGAGTCACACTCGCGAGGAATACGGGAGAGTGAGAGGCGCACGCACGCATTAGACACAGACAAATGATTCTCTATGGGGTCACTCGCACCAGGCGTATATTTCTCCTCCGTATCCTACGCTCCGTGCCACTCGCAGCATGCTGCGATTGTCAGCGTACTACGCCCGTAATACGCCAATGCAAGTCTATGGGTGTGGAAAAAATACGCATTACACACGGAGCACACATGTGACCTGCGAGCAATACGCAGGTCTTTTGGCTGGTGAACAGGAAATGGGCCAATCCATCATCAGGAAGCCTAGACATGCAAATGAGCTCAAAAAGCGCTCCAGACATCCAGGAAGTACGCCTCCACGGAGTACAGCAGCAGCATGGCGTCCACATATATTAATGTAGAGATGCTAATTGTGCTGGTGCAGGAGCGTCCAGAAATATGGGACCCACGCAACGCAAACTATGCGAACTGCACAAGAAAGGAGGCGTCATGGAGGCGCATCTGTCGCCAGATGTACCATGACTTTGGTGACAGACCACGTGATGAGCAGCATAAAATTCGTAAGTGCAACCATAAAAATATAATTAACGTTAGCGCGCGCTATAAAATGAATCTACAATCAGCCCCCCCCCCCTTCCTGTGCATGTACTTTTATTAGCCTCATGAGGCCGTTACATTAGGATGTGACACGTGGCTTCACACAGCCATAATTAGGGGTTAGGCCACAAGCTCCTCATCCTCCTAGCCACTAAAATTAGTTTCAGGGGAGCTAATGAGACCCTGGGTATCGGCCCAATTACATATGCCACCATGGGTAGAACGCACACCCCATAAGGCCCCATGCCTAGACTACTGTTTGAAAATGTGACCTCTCAAATATGTGATTTTGACAATCTTTCCTGTCACATTGCAGTGGAAGATGTGATGAAACGGTGGAGAAGCATCCGGGACCAGTACCGCCGGGAACGCCAGCAGCGGTCCAGGAGTGGGGATGCTGGCCATGTCAAGCGCAAATATATCTATTATGACCGGCTGAACTTCCTCGCCCCAATTCTGGCTCTGAGACCGTAAGTACATACCTCACACCACATGACACAAAAACATTACACAAATACTTTACAGGGACAAAAATATTGATGTATTTTTGCCTCTCTTCTATTTCACAACCTTACGGATCGAGGAACGGCCTCAGAGGCAGAGCCCATTATAGATCCTGTAGGGGATGAGGTGGCTGGCCCATCTTCTCCCCCTACAAGAAGGATGGCTGAAGAGGAGGCATCACCAGAACACACAATGGCTGCCCTACACAACACACCACCAGGGCGGTCTGCAGCTGCAACCTCACCCATCCTGGAAGAGATGGGCAACTTGAGCAGCAGCCCAACTGCCCAGATCAGGCCCTCACCACAGGCTGCTCTAGCATCACGGCGAATAAGAAGAAGGCGCCAGGTCACCATTCAAGAGAGCAGGACCAATGTGGACTCTGGGGTGCTGAATTACTTGTCCAGAGTCACGACAGATGATGGTGAGGAGGCCTATGCACGTAGCCTCACCCTTTATCTCCCTTACCCGTGAGGTCAGGCTCCGTATTAGGGGGTGTATTCAGATCCTGCTTGATGCAAGCACCCCCCCAATACCCCATATGAGGTGTTTGAATTTCTGGAGAGGTGGCAGCTCTCACCAAGAAATTTAATGCGCATGAGACCATCCACACAGATGCTTGCTCAAGCAGGGTCTGAACAGCCCCTAATACGTGGGCCAACACCTCAACCCCTTCCTCCCCCTACCCATCCTTCTATTCCGCAGCCCCAAATGTCTTCATCAAGCCAACCCCACCAATATGGCCACTTGTACCCACCCAGTGTTGGAGGCTGGTCCCAACCTGGTTGGGGACGATCTGGCTATCTTGGTGGGTATGAGCCACGGGCCTACCAGAGCCAACAAGAAGCCCCTCACCATCATCATTATTACTCTGGGCAGTATCACCAACAGGCCCAGGAGGCTGGACAACAACAGCATCATGGGCAACAGTATGGCCCCACACAGGGCGATGTTGGCCACAATGTCCAGCAGCACCCACAGGCTGTTCCTCCCCGTTCCCCTTCCCCTACATATGAGGATTTATGACTCAAAAATTTGGAGATGTCCAGTTACATCTAACTGGTGCTTCTAATCTAGACAAAAAAAACAGGTGTTCTCCTTCACCAACATTTAGAACATAATTTAACACTCACATTTTTAAACAATGTTTTCCAAACATATGAAACAATCCATCATGACAGGCAACGCTACCTCACGCCTTTCACACAGATATTACATGTGTGTATAAAAGAGAATATTTAAATGCGCTATACTGTTACCTGAAAGGATGAAAATACACTAATCACTTGCTAATGCATAGGAAAGGCGTGCTTGCCTTTAGTTAAGTAGTCAACTTTGTTATTAGCATTCTCTAGTAAACCAATTTGAGGCGACCAGCATTCACAATATCACGCTCTCTCAATGTCTTAACAAGTGAGTTTTGTATTTTCATCCTTTCCAGTATAGCATGCTTAAATATTGTCTGTTCTACAGGCAGGTAATATCTGTGTGAAAGATGTGAGGTAGCCTTGCCTGTCATGGTGGAATCTTTCTATGATTGGAAAACATTATGAGGAAATGTGAGTGTTATCTTATTGACTTTATTTAGGTGATGGAGCTCACCCTTTGTTGCCTAATCAAGGTTAATGTAGGCATGCAGCAATGTTGTTATTGCATAATGTTTGTTGCAGTTTTTTTTTGTAATGTTAATGTTACACCAAGTTAAAGAAGGCCCAAAGGGTCATTTTGGCCATTGCCAAATTTGTGTTATGGCAAAATTATGTTTGCCTTTAAGCAAAACAAAAAAAAAAAAGGCAAAACTAAAAATTTGTCTACTCTAGTTAACGTCTCTGTGTGATTTATCACTATCCCTCACAACATACTAACAGACACCAACCAATGCAAAGAAACACTCATAGAATCATAAAAAGGCTTGAGGAATATATATTTAGACACACTTTGAAAAAAAGAAAATTATAACATAGACACAGCATTCTCTTGCCAAGAAGTTGCCCCCTCAGGTGAGATAAAGTAATTCGTGAATATATCACGCACTTTGAGGCCAGAGAGCGGTCTACGTTGAGGGATGATAGGTGGTCTCACCCTGCACACATTGTCCGGCCTACGCACAACACCATCAGAGGAGGAACAATCATATATCCTGGTGAAGTTATGCAGAACAACACAGGCTTTGACAACTTCATTCACATTTTGCTCACTCAACTGAATGGCAGACTGGAGTACCCGCCATTTGGCACAAAGAATCCCAAAGGAACACTCCACCAGTCGCCTAGCACGTGATAGGCGCAAGTTAAAAATTCTGCGCCTGTGGTCAAGGTTGCGCCGGGGATATGGCCTCATGACATTACGTGATAACTGAAAGGCCTCATCTGCCAAAAGGACATAAGGGACTGATTGTTCGGTGGAGCCTGGTAGCTGGCGTGGTGGTGGTAGATCCAACTGGTTGCTGCGTAGCCGCCGACCCATTATGGAAGTATTGAAGACTCTAGAGTCTCCCGTCCTTCCATAGGCCCCAATGTCAACAATTATAAACTTGTATTGAGGGTCTACCAGAGCCAACAATACAACAGAAAAGTATTGCTTATAATTGAAGAATTGGGAGCCTGAGTTCGGCGGCTTACGCACCCTGATATGTTTGCCATCCAGGGCCCCAATACAATTTGGAAACTGGCAGTCCTCCTCAAAGTCCCTTGAAATCCTTAACCAGTCTTCCATCCTGGGCTCAGGTAGGACCACCTGATGGAGTCTTGTCCAGATTTCTGCACATGTAGACCTCACTATGCCTGAAATGGTTGACTTTCCAATGAGAAATTCATGGTGGAGGGCGGCATAAGACAGGCCAGTGGACAGGAAGCTGTAGAACAACAGAAATAGTACAGTTTAGAATGGCTAAAGTAAAAAAAAATCAGTTACATGCCGACCAAACTTGGTAGGAAATGAGAGAGAACAACACACACATTTGGTGGCACAATGACTAAGTGATATGCAGTACATATTAGATGTAACATTCTGCTGTGTCAGGTGAAACATATTTTGAGTAAGATGAGGGTATTAAACTTTGTCCAAGAAGGCCAAAATACATAAATTAACACACACATTATGAACATAGAGAATGTGGTCGTGTAGTACATACCGTATTGTGAGTAGAAGTCGCTCCTCTGCAGATATGGCTTTGCGCATCCTAGTGTCCTGAAAGGTGATCCCAGGGCGCACTGTCTCCAAGAGGCGATCAAATGTGGAAATGCTCATTCGACAGTACTGGTAAAATTTGTCCGGATGCTCCCGCAGAGACGAATAGAGGCGGTGAAAATGACCTCTTGTGAGTCGTTGCCTCAAAAGTGGATGTACCCACATGCGTCTCCTCCTCCGCGGATCCACTATCACAGGATATGGTTGGCCAAAGCGCCGTGACAAAAGCCAGGTAAAGAGAACCTGCTCGGTTGTATTGAATGTCAGACCCTCGGCCATGCTGCACAAAGAACACCAACACACCTCGTGAAAGCAAGGTGAGAAATGTACAGAATGTAGGCAGCCACCTGTTTCTGAGTGTCTAAATAGGGTGCAGGCTAATGATTTAAATTGTTTGCAGGCCTCAAAACCGTTAAATGTCCATTTTGCAAGGCTGCGAGAAAATCTCGCCATACGGATTGCATACGGATACACACATGCGCAAAATACGCGACCTCACCTTGCTTACGGATGACCTACGGACCACTATTTAGTGGTCATTGATCCGTATTACGCATGTAAAATACTGACCGTATTTTGCGCAGGTTAGTGTGACTCCAGCCTTAGATCTCTCAGCACGTGCTGCTGTCTCCTCTACAGCTGCAGCTTTTGCTCTGGACATAGGCTTCACACGGGGATCAGGACACAGTTTATCAATGGTTCTGGGCATGGAGCAGAGGAGGCAGCCCTCCCCTGGCTGTTCCTGTACTTCACCTCCTTACATGCGTACCCCCCCCGGTTGTGTATTTTGACAATTAGTGGCAGCGGTGACATCTGCATGATCCCCCCCCAGTTGTGTATTTTGACAATTAGTGGCAGCGGTGACATCTATGTGACCCCCCTTCCCCCAGCTGTGAATCTTTGACACATTGTAAATTGTGACTATAATTGATCCAAATACAAGTTAAGGTACTGTCACGCTTAGTGATGTACCAGTGATCCCGACCAGCGATATGACGTGGTCAGGATCGCTGGTACATCGCTAAGTGGTCGCTAGTGAGCTGCCACACAGGCAGATATCACCAGCGACATAGCAGGGGTCGGGGGTCGCTACTTACCTGTCAGACGAGGCGATCCTGACGTCCTCCCGCCCGCGTACACGCGTCGCTCGTCTCCACAGCAGGAAGTGGCCGACGAGAAACGGTCCAGGACGTTCTCGTGCGATCAGCAATAACCAGCGGTTGGAGGTAAGTATCACACATAGTGATATCGCTAGCAATATCGCTGCTACGTCACAAAACCAGTGACATTATAGCGATATCGCTTAGTGTGACAGGCCCTTTAGTTCAGGGTCATTAATGTGAAAATAAAACGCTTCCTAAGCTTGCAGGACTCGTTGCAGAAACAAAATTAATGTTTAAATTAGAAATACCATATTAAATGGAACATGTCACCTCCAAAAACACTATTTACCTGCAGATATAGTTGTAATCTGTATTTAAATCATGTCTGGAAGGTTTACTGGAGCAGCTGCTACAAGGAGAAATTTACATTTTTTTCTCTGCAGACACTGAGTCATTTGGGCCATACAGCGAGTTGTGAGGCTACATTTATATGATGACATTTTGGTGATTTTTTGGATTTTAAACTTATAGCAAAGCCACAAAAGAGAACTAAAATCCTCCAAATATTAAAAATAACACAGCAGAAAAAAGACAGCACTGCTTACCTGCCCAGGTATATGAAGAAATGCACTGCAGGGTGCAGCCAGCCCATATAGCAAGATGTTGGCAACACAGGTGCAAAATACTAAATAGACAGCCACTCACCATCTACCCATTCCTGGAGGGGGTGACTGCTTAGTATACATGTGCACAATACAGGCCTGTATAGGACGCTGTTCACACAGAGGAAATGCGTAGTGTCTGGTTCTCAGCCTACCAGTCACGCCCCTACTATTAGATTAGGCTGGGTTCACATTGCGTTATGCAGTCCGTTCAACGGATTGCATTACTCCGCGGCATTAACGCAATGTAACGCATCCGTTAATGCTGCCATACGCTGCCATTACTGAGCGCATCGCTAAAGCATGTCATAAGTGGCATGCGCTAGCGATGTGTCGTCATTCTGTGATGGACCCTCAGACGCGGTCTGCAGCGTTCGGGTGTCCGTCACTGCTAGCGCAGATGGAGAGGCTGCGCTAGCATGATCACATAACGCGATCGCGTTAGGGAGTAGCGTTAACGCAGTCCATCAACGCTATGCGTTGAACGGACTGCATTAACGCTTTGTGAACCTGGCCTTAGGTGGGCTGTCCAGCACTCTCTCCATGCAGCCCAGTGTGAACACCCCTGTATACAAGACTAAACGTGCTGAGCTTGGCTACACCCTGAAAAATATAGTGCACAAAATACATAAAAATACTGAGTTATTGGTCGATATTTTGCCCTAAATGCACAATCCCAGCACGTTTAGTCTTGTATACAGGGGTGTTCACACTGGGATGCATTGAGAGAGCGCTGGCCAGCCCACCTAATCGAATAGTAGGGGCACGACTAATAGGCTGAGAACCAGACACTATGCATTTCCTTTATGTGAACAGCTCCCTATACAGGCCTTTATTGTGCACATGTATACTAAGCAGTCACCCCCTCCATGAATGGGAAGGTAGTGAGTGGCTGTCTATTTAGTATTTTGCACCTGTGTTGTCAACATCTTTGCTATATGGGCTGGCTGAACCCTGCAGTGCGTTTGTTCTAAGCTCTGGGCAGGTAAGTGGTGCTGCCTTTTTTCTGTTGTTTTTTTTTGACTCTGCAGAATATCTGCACCTATGAGGCTATGCGCACACGTCCGGAATTCCCGAGGATTTTATGCGTTTTTGCCACGTTTTTTCGAAAACACTGCCAAAAACGCATAAAATAAGCAACCCATTGTATTCAATGGCATTCCGCACATGCTGTGCTAATGCTGCGCGGCGATTCTGCACACATAGGAATGCATTGTTCCACTTACTTTCCGCATGTAGCTGTGCCCACCATGCGCAAAGTAAGCGGAAAATAAGCAGATGGCATCCAGGGTCTGGAGGAGAGGAGATTCTTCTCCAGGCCCTGGGTGCCATATCACTGTAAAAAAAGAATTAAAATAAAAAATGGTGATATTCTCACCTTCCGGCGGCTCCCGCTGCGTCCCCAGGCCTCAGCGATGCTCCCGGCATCTTCCGGTCCCAGTGATGCCTTGCGACAATGACCCGAGATGACGTAACATCTTGCGAGACCGCTACGTCATCAAAGGTCATTGTGGCAAGGCATCGCTGAGAACAGGACTCGCTGGGAGCATCGCTGAGGCCTAGGGACGCTATGGGGACGTCGGAAGGTGAGATTATAACGCGATTTTTTAAAGTTTTTTTTTTATTTTTAACTTTATATCTTTTTACTGCTGATGCTGCATAGGCGGCCTCAATAGTAAAAAGTTGTCACACTTGTCAAACACTATGTTTGACGAGTGTGACCATCCTGTCAATCAGTTTTCCAAGCGATGCTACAGATTGCTTGGAAAATGTTAGTATTCTGCAAGCTAATTACGCTTGTAAAATGCTAGTTTATTGCAGGAATTAGGCTGGTTTCACACTGGCATTTTTTGCGCTATTTTTTAGCGCAATAAAAGCATGCGTTTTTTCCCTATCATTTACATGGGTGCGCATACACATGCGTTTTTTTGTAGTGTGCGCTCGGGCGCACAAAATGCATCCTGTTGCATTTTTTGTGCGTCCAACTTTCCCCAAAAAAACGCATGCGCACGCAATGCGTTTTTTTTACAGCCAAATACCCATTATAGTCTATGGGTGCGCACGTATGCGCAAAAAACGCATGTTTTTTTTTTTAAAACGCACCCAAACCCGCAAAAAAAGCACACAAATGCATGATGCGTTTTTATGTGCGTTCGCACTGCGCACGGTGCGCAGCGCAAAAAGACGCAAGTGTGAAAGTAGCCTTATGCATGCGGAATTCTAGTGTATTTCCCGTGGCAGGGAGTTGCGGAATTCCCACGGAAATTTCAGTGGTAATTCTGCAACGTGTGCACATAGCCTTAGGGTACGTGCCCATGATCAGGAATTAGCAGTGTTTTGGATGCAGCCTATTTTTGCCGCATTCAATCACACATTGCAGGTAAATCTGCATGTGGTCAATTAACCATGTGGATTTACCTCCTCCAATAAATTCTATTGAGGAAATTTCTGTTGGGGAGACTAGCATCTCTGCAATACAAAATTACCATGCTGCGGCTTGTAAACCTGCATAGAGGGTGAGTTCACGCAGCGGTAAATAGGAGCACAGTGGCCATGAGATTTCTATAAATCCCATCCACTGTGCTTGCAACCAAGAACCCACCATTTTAGATGCAGCGCAGGTAAACTGAGTCCAAAACTCTGTTTTTGCAGATCTTGGGCACTTTCCCTTATTTTTTTACCATGTGTTTTTTCCAGTTTTTGATGCTGCATTTTTTGGGTCTTTAAATAAGGCTGCTTTGTTTTTGATACTTTGCTGGATATTTGGCTTTGACAGGACTTTATTGATAAACTTAAGAGCAGATTACATGCGTTTTTTATGCATTTCCGCCACGGAAACACACTAAAAACTCATGTACGATTTTTACCTGGGAATTTTCCACATATAATGCAATTCTATGAGGAAAATCAGCACATAAAGCAGGAAAAATTGACACGCTGCGGATTTGAAACCCGCACCGCAGGTCACTTTACACTAAGTAAAATAAAAGCACAGTGGGCGTGAGATCTCTATAAATCCCGTACACTTTGCTGGAACTGTAAGATGCTGTGTTTTTGCCGCAGAAAAAAAGTACCCAGAGTCACAGCAAACGCTCATCCAAGGGAACGTACCTTACAGCCACCACTCACTATACAGAAAGTGTGCTGTAATCACTGTACATTGCTTGGCAGCTTGCTCTGCACACACAGGCTGCAGAGCTGGCTGTCAATCAACATGAAGAGGCGTGACTACAGCACACTCTGTGTGATGAGCAATTACTGTTACAGTCCCACCCCAATCACTGGAAGCAATGACTCCGTAAGCCTGCCAGACATGATTTAAATGCTAATTTTCTTATGATTACCATTATCTCTACAGGTAAATTGCATTTTGGAGGAGCCAAGTTTTATTTTTAAGTATTTTCTTGTTATGCAATTGATTGATATAATCTTTTTACAGAGGTGTGGTCTGATATTAAGCTGAGTGATTGTATAGCCCATTAGCACTGTAAGGTGCAATTCATTCCACTATCCCACAGCTTAGAAAAACTGCCCTTAACTACACTTAATTGACTTATTGGGGATTCCTACTTACAATGCTGCAGAAAAATGGCCAAAGCCACTATTTCTTCCTGGAACAAAGGCAATATGGCTGCAAATCCTCACCTGTCAGTGCTGCGAAGACACAGGGGAGGAGGGAAAGAAAGAGCAGAGTCAGAGACCAATGCCAGCATCATCTCTGCCAACCAGCTCCGCCTGATTAGATATAGGGAATTCTGATGAGTTCAGCACATTGCAGGCTGCAGGGAAGCTCAGCTTCTAGTGTAGGCAGGGCTGGCTCCAGGTTTTTGTCGGCATCGGGCAAAAGAGTCTCAGTGGCCTTTTAACACAAACCACAATTCATGATGCACAGATATGGCAGAGAAATATAGATATACAATGCCAAAGATTTCACTTTCTTTTTACTTTACATGAGTGATATCTTTAGCTTAGAATCGCAACATTATAGTCCTCCATACAGTATTATGGGCCCCATATAATGCTCCATACAGTATAATGTGCCCCATATAGAATAATGAGCCCCATGTATTGCTTCATACAGAATAATGGACTCCATATAATGCTCCATACAGTATTATGGGCCCCATATAATGCTCCATACACAATAATGTTCCCCATTTAGCGCTCCATACAGTATAATGTGCCCCATATAGAATAATGAGCCCCATGTATTACTTCATACAGAATAGTGGACTCCATATAATGCTCCATACAGTATAATGAGCCCCATATAGTGCTCCATACAGTATAATGGACCCCATATAATGCTCCATACAGATTGAGCTCTATGCCTAGTGGACCCCATATAATGCTCCATACATAATGGGCCCCTTATACTGCTTCATACAGTATATGTTGGGCTCCATATATTGCTCCATACATAACGAGTCCTAAATATTGCTCCATACATAATGAGCCCCCATATAATGCTCCATACAGTATACCAATACAAACAAGTCATTAGATAATTGCCCATAGATCGTGGGCTGCACTTTCTTGACAAGACTTATATACTTAATTTTTTGTATACCTCAAAATAGAGAAACAAAAAATAATTAAAGTAACAAAAACTATTTTTAAAATGTTGAAATTTATTAATTCATTATTAATTTTTTTTTTTTTTTTAAGAAAACAGGAAAAAAAGGTAATGGAAAAATTGAGGTTGTAATTGAGGTCCACAATTAATTTTTTTTTATGGCAATATATCTGTCAAAACTCAATTCACAGCAAGATGATATTTTCAAAATCAAAGAACGAAGCTTTATCTCAATCAAAAATATAAATGCCAAAAAAGTGCTTATGTGCTATAAGTATTCTCTAATTTATATCATAAACCAAGTTTTAAAGTGCCAAGGGAAATTGAGTGCTGCTGTCCGAATATATATGCTCACGGCACACAGGTATTTATTTGCATTTCATGTGTTTAATACACACCATTTTTATGCTGGACAATGTCCTTTCCTATTTCTTTCTGCCATTTCCTCTGCTATTATAAAAGGCAATATTAGATACCTGAGTGGTAAATTAATGCTCTTTTTGATGGGTATATGGCAGATTTAATATTAATATGTTCTAAAAAGGATGCCTGCTTTTTAAAGGTCTGCATTTTATGAACATAAAAAACTTTATCCAGTTATGAACTGTTGGAATGAGATATTGTATTTGGAAGCTTTAGCATCATCTGGTGGCCAGTTTATGTAATAGCAATTGTTATTTATTTTTCAATTTTTAATATATTGATATATAATCTTTGTGAGAAATGGTATTCCCTTGGCACTAGGCACTTTAAAAATTGGTTTATGTTATAAATTAGAGAATAATTATAGCACATAAGCACTTTATTGGCATTTATATTTTGGACTGAGATAAAGCTTTGTTCTTTGATTTTGAAAATATCATCTTGCTGTGAATTGAGTTTTGACAGATATGTTGCCATAAAAAGTTAATCGTGGACCTCATTTACAACCTCCATTTTTCCAGTACCACTTTTTCCTGTTTTCTTAAAAACATTTTTTTAATATTGAATTAAGAAATTTCAACATTTTAAAAAATAGTTTGTCACTTTAATTATTTTTTGTTCCTCTATTTTGATATATACAAAAAATTAAGTATATAATCCATACAGTATATGATGGACCCCATATGATGCTCCAGTATATGCCAGGCCCCATATAATGCTTCAAACATAAAAGACCTGAAATCCTCACCTCTCCTCGCTGGCCGGTGCTCTGCTCCGGTCTCCTCAATGTTGGCGTCTTCCGGCTCTCTGCACTGTGACTGTTCAGGCAGAGGGTGCACAGACGTGATATCATTGCACCCTCTGACCTGAAATGTCAGAGTCAAAAGACATGGAAGACACTGCAGAGGAGGACGGGGAAAGTTAAGTATTGTAAGTATCGGGGTTCTGAGCAAGCGGGGGGGGCACTCATGGGCAATGGCACTGGGCTCCCATAGCATATCAGTGTCCCCGATGGCGAGTTGCCCCCACCCCTGCTCAGGGCCCCGACGCTTGCCCAGGTGCTGACGCCGGTACTTAGTATAGGAGAATGCAACAAGGTTTTTTTATTTTGCAAGGATTTGTAATTTGTGAAAAAATTGTTTGTGAGACTTAACGGGAATCTGTCAGCAGGTTACTGTTATGTAATCTCAGAGCAACATGATGTAGGGGATTTCAGTGATTTGTCAGGTACTGGGCAGTGTTTTGCTGTTTTGATACAATCAGGATTTTATCATCAGGAGATTATTGTTACAGGACAACTGACTAGTGCCTCCTAGTCCAACCAGGCCCCCAGCACTGAATAGTATTTTTTTGTCACTAGAATGTACACAGAGAGCTGCTAATCTGTGGTGTGGGCTGGGTTATACTGTTAGGGACGGCGGAACGCACTAAATATAAATAATAGGAAGTGCGTTCGCCGCCCGGGGTCCACCGTGCAGTAGGTGTAACGACCGTTGCTGAGTAATGGCAGACTCGCTATATGGCGGTATACTGCGCTCAGGTTAAACGTCACCCGAGGTGCGCAGAGCGGGCTCTGTTAAACTCACAGAGGCGCTTTAGTACAAATAAAGCATACACGCCGAGCCTGTTAGCTTCACAGGTCTCAGCTGGCATGCACACATGGTATATGGTCACAGGACACGGCCCAAGGCTGAGGTCAGCGTCCGTCTTGACCTACCGTGCGTGCAGCGTCGCTACCGCGGACGCCGGTAAGTGCTGCTAACTGCAGCGCGGCGGTAACTACTGCAACTGTACAACAGTGCCATGAGGCATCACACTATCGGACGCTAGTGTAGCGGTGCGGTATGCACTGTGGCATATGGATTGCCACTGACTGGCGCTGACTATAACTCTAATTCCCTATCCACATGCGTAATATCAGAGGGAAGGAGTTTTATTATGAGTCAGTCACCATAATCATACATCCGTCACCATTCACACATAGCAAGTATAGTCAATACTAGCGCATGGCCGAAGGGCCATGCGGGCCTTTTATAGCCATGCGCTTCCGGGACCTTCCAGACCTCTGAGATTGGCCAATCAGATCAGGAGAAGGACCTGAGCACGTGACCCCCGATCTCCACTGGGAGATCGTCTCGTGGGCATGCCCAGTAGCGCGGCGAGAGGACTTAGCCTCTGGAGTGGTTTCCTGCAAAGCAGGTTGTGCTACCATTGCTGTCAAGAGGTGGCAGCTACATCCAGACCCAGAGAGCTGGTCTAAGCAGGGTGCCTGGATCGCTGAGATTGCTGTGCAGGCCCTGGAGTGGTCGGAAAGGAATGGGAGACCGCTGGATGTATGGCTCTGGATTCCTGCTGTGCAGCTGCAGGAATCCGACGCCTAACATATACAAGGCTCAACATTCTAAGTTATGCTAACTCTGCAACAGAGAAAAAGTTAGAATATCTATCACATCCATTGATTACAAATCACACCTATATCTGTCTATTTTTGGTATGTCTCCTGTTTCCATCTCCTGCAGTGCAACTAACAAACTTTCCTTATTAACTCCTGTCTCTTGATTTACCCACTTCTTTGATTGTGTGGCCAGTCACTCTGTGGATCCTCACTCCTGCTCACACCTGGTATCTATCACGTGTAATTAAATGTGTATACATTTAGAGAACTATGCACAGGCGTAGCTGGGGTTTTGGTTCAGGGAACATAAACTTCTGAGTGGGCCCCTAACCAGGTAATTCTGATTACAACTTTGGTGGTGCGCCATAAGAGTACATGTAGGAGAACATCAGCAGATGACAGCACTGTTACTAAAAAAAAAATCTCTATACAAAGACCAACACTGATATTACTGCCATATGGTGACCATATAGTGGTAGATACCAGTGCTGCAGAACATGTAAGAGATTACAGTATAGTTACAGATAATGACTTACAGCTGGTGATCTTTTTGGCGGAGTTATTAACTTTCCCGTCTTTTCCATCTTGTCCAGACCAACATGACAACTTCTTCCAGCCAGGACCACAGAGATTACAACAAAGATATATATGACTTCTCACATTTCCAGCATCGTCACCATCTATTTCCAACCTGCACAAATTCCTTATCCTGCTGATACCCCAATGTTGAGCTGCTGCTGTCTGTGTCCCTATTACTGCACCTACTCGGTGGCACTGTATGCAAAATATATTAATGCCCTGTGCAAGTGCCCTAGAAAACAGTGCCCACAGTTTTCCCCTTAGAAACTAATAATGGTAATAATATCCTCCGTGTGCCCCTTTGACAGTCACAATAACCTGATTTCCCCTATAATATGTGCCCACTTAACATTTAATAAAGTCCCGAGTCTCCACCCTGCACATCTCCCCTCTAGACAGTATTCTGCTCACCTATGCACAATATAATATTCCCACACTTTATAGTACCCCCACACAGTATACTGACCCCTTAGTATCTCCCAAACTGTTTGATGGCCCCAACACTGTATAATGGCCCCCACACTGTACAAAGACCCCACAATAACACCCACGCTGTATGTATGATGACCCCCTCACTGTATGATGCCCCCCTAAATAGCTTCCATATAGTATAGTATAATTTAGTATAGTGTACTCCCCATAGGCCTCCATATAGTGCAATGCACTCCCCATATGCCTCTATATTGTATAATGCACTCCCAACAGTCCTCTATAAAGTAGAATGCATTTCCTATAGGCCTCCATATAGTATAATGTACTCCCCATAGGCCTCTATATAGTATAGTGCATTTCCCATAGGTCTCCATCTAGTATAATGCCCTCCCCATAAGCCTCCATATAGTATATTGCACTCCTCATAAGCCCTCATATAATATAGTGCACTCCTCATAGTCCTCAATAAAGTATAATGCACTACCCCTAGGCCTCCATATAGTATAATGCACTCTTCACAGGCCTCTATATAGTATATTGCACTTCCCATAGGCCTCCATATAGTATAATGCCCTGCCCATAGGCCTCCATATAGCATAATGCACTTCCCATAAGCCCCCATATAGTATAATGCACTCACCATATACCAATATATAGTATAATGCACTCCCCATAGGCCTTTATATAGTATAATACACTCCACATAAGCCTCTATATAGTAAAATGCACTCCCTATAGGCCTAGGTGTGGCACCCCAGAGTCTGGTTGCCATAGTGACATTGCCTCCCTCTAAGGGGTGATGCCATGCCTGGAGGCAGGAGTGGGGTTCCCATGCAAGGTAACACAGTGTACATGACAATTCCTACTGCAGGCCAGAAAGGAGAGCTTCCTTATAAATTCTGGCCAGCAGGTGGGGATAGTGAGTCAGTAGGAAGACAGCTGAAAGAGTAAACAAGAGAGTTGTTATGGAAATGGGAGCAGTTGGAGCTCATGATAAGATAGTTTGAGACAGTGGGAGTTGGTCTGTGGAGAGGGAAGGGACAGGAACAGAGACAAGGAGCTCTAGGGAACTAAAATTGCGTATTGCTGATAAAAGGGATGCCAGAGTCCTTGGCTGGGCAGGAGTTTACACCCTGACAGCCAAATCTGGAGTGCAGGGGACTGCAAGTTCCTTGCCCCACTGAACACCTGAAGGCATGGCAGCAGACCAAGAGCCCGGGTGTTGAGTTCATTTTCTGGTCTACCAGTTGTGAGTTCTCCTTCCAGGCTCCCTCTCGTGGTAACAGGAGGTAGTGAGGCTGATTTAATCAGTAGAGATCTGCCACCTGATAATGAGGATGACGATTGGACCTCAGGAATCTCAGATTGGAATTAAGACAGCTGACGCCCTACTCTGGTGCTGGTGATTACTTCTGCTTGTCAGGTCTTGGTTCTCAGCTCTGTTCCAGTCAGCTCAAGCTAAGTTTCTCTGCTAATGTTCACACTTGATTTTGTTGTTCTGTTCAGTTTTTTTTGTGGTCAGCCAGCCCCGGCTGGGGCTGTGCTGAATTTCCACTCTTACTTATCTGTATTTGCAAATTTGCTTTTTGTTCCTTATTAGATTGGCCTCTTTTTGCTCTGCCTCAGAATATTTCAGAGTGCCAATATAGTGGGAAAAGTCTAGGGACTTCAGGGTTAATTTTGTTATCAGAAGTGTTAGACATTATTTTGTAGGGTTTTGGGCAGAATGCAGACAGTGTCTTTCCTTTCCTCTCCTTTCTAGTTAGTTTGGGCCCCATCGTTTGCTCAGCCTATTTTCCTGCCTGTGTTTGTGTTTTCATCTTGTTTCACCATCAAAACATGTGTGGGAGCTGTCTATTTCTTTGGGGTCTGCTCTGGGGCAGTTAGTTTTCCTCTTTTCTTGCTTTAGGCTTATTTAGTCCTCCGGCCGTGACGAGGCGTCTAGGTTAATCGTAGGTACGCTCCACCGCTGCTGCTAGTTGTGTGGCTAGGATCAGGGATCTGCAATCTGCATAGTTACCAACCTCTCTGGTTTTTCTGGGGCTTAGCTTGTTTTGGTTTTTCCTCCATGGTGACCCATTCATAACAGAATCACCAGCCATACCGCAGATTCTAGGGTACTCAAAAGAAGGAAAAAGTTGTTAAAAAAAAAAAAGTGTCAGAATTTTATTTTTTTTTTTATGTATTTTTTTCCTCTTTTTCTCTGGGGCCGTAGGAGGATTTTTTTTCCCTAATGGAGATTAAGCAATTGTCTGATCGTGTGGAGCAACTTGCTGCTGAAGTGCAGGGAATTTCCACCTACCTCATTCAGTCACATGCTGCTGAACCTAAGATCCCTACTCCTGATGTGTTTTCTGGGGATCGGTCTAAATTTCTGAATTTTAAAAATAATTGTAAATTATTTCTTGCTTTGAAGCCTAACTCATCGGGGAGCTCTGCGCAGCAGATTAAAATTTTCATCTCCTTGCTGCTCGGCGATCCCCAGGATTGGGTCTTTTCTCTGACACCTGAAAATCCTATTCTGACTAATGTGGATGCATTTTTTCAAGCCTTGGGGTTGTTGTATGGTGAACCTAATGCTGTTGATCAAGCTGAGAGAACCCTGTTGGCAGTAAACCAGGGACAGGATTCTGCAGAGTTATACTGTCAAAAATTCCTGAAAGTGGGCGGTCCTTACTACATGGAATGATAGTGCATTGGCAGCTCTCTTTCGGAAGGGTTTAAGTAAAAGATGTTATGGTGGGATTTCCTGTTCCCTCTGGTCTGGATGATTCTATGTCATTAGCCATTCAAGTTGATCGGCGTTTACGTGAACGCAAAACTACAAGGGAGGCGCTGCCACCTTTTGAACAAACATCTGAACCTATGCAATGTGATGGGGTTTTGTCTAGGGCGCAATGTCAGGAGTTTGGAAGGCGTAATAAGCTGTGTTTTTTCTGTGGAGACGCCTCTCATACTATTTCTGTCTGCCATAAATGAGAGAAACGTTTTGCACACACATTTGCTGTGGGCATGGTACAACCTAAGTTCCTTTTGGCAATTACTCTGATCTGCTCCTTATCCACGTTTTCCACTAAGGCTTTTGTTGATTCTGGAGCAGCTTTGAATCTGAAAGGATAGGAAAGGAAAGACACTGTCTGCAGTCTGCCAAAAACCCTACAAAAATAATGTCCAACACTTCTGATAACAAAATTAACCCTGAAGTCACTAGACTTCTCCCTCTATATCAGCACTCTGAAATATTCTGAGGCAGAGCAAAAAGAGGCCAATCTAATAAGGAACAAAAAGCAAATTTGCAAATACAGATAAGTAAGAGTGGAAATTCAGCACAGCCCCAGCCGGGGCTGGCTGACCACACAAAAAACTGAATAGACCAACAAAATCAATTGTGAATATTAGCAGAAAAACTTAGCTTGAGCTGACTGGAACAGAGCTGAGAACCAAGACTTGACAAGCCAGAAGGAATCACCAGCACCAGAATAGGGCGTTGGCTGTCTTAAATCCAGTCTGAGATTCCTGAGATCCAATCGTCATCCTCCTTATCAGGTGGCAAATCTCTACTGAATAAATCAGCCTCACTACCTCCTGTTACCACGAGAGGGAGCCTGGAAGGAGAACTCACAACTGGTAGACCAGAAAATGAACTCATAACAGTGGTTCCACTGAATGCCTCCAGGCAAGCCGGTCTCAATCTATCATCTGTATGTGATACCCCAGATTGCATTTACGTTCAAGTAAAAGTAAAGAAAACAGTACCTCTCTGTGTCCTTCACTTTTCCTCTGCACCCCAATTTTCACCACCATCTGATCAATCAAATATATTTGCCCTGGGACCCACTCTACCTGTGGGGAGCTGAACCATCTTTGCTGCATCACCAACAGCCCCAGTGGACCAAAACCACAGAGTCGGATGCCCTTTGCCGAACACCACGGGTGGCGTCACGACCAAACACCACATAATTTTCCTCTATTTTTTTACTGGATGCCCAGGACCATGGACCGGGTCACTGCCACCGTGACATCCCCTTTAAAGAACCTGACAGGCCTAATACCGAGTAACCTAAGGCCCTGTGGGGCGCTCCATATGCATAGTGTAATACACTCCCCATAGTCCTCTATATAGTATAATGCACTCCTCATAGGCCTCTATACAGTATTATGCTCTCCCCATAAAAAAATACAGTACTCACCTTTTCTCCTCATTCCCCATACTCCCTCTGTCATCATTTCTTTCAACTGGCAACCAGCAGATAAAGTTGAACTTGTAATGACAGTTGGGGGGCCTGGTGCTGGAGATCGTGTCTCCCTACTCTGAGCATGCCAATACAGTTAACATTATCCTATCATTCAGGTGGATCCCCTAAGAGCATGCTGCCAGGGGCCACTGCACCCTCTGACCCCCCCAACCCCCTTTAGCTATGCTACTGGCACTAGGTCTATGACGTATTCTGTGTGTGCAGCTTCACAAAGTAATAAAGTGCAGGTTTTTAACTGCACAGCAGAAATATACCAGAAATGTGCCAGAAATGAGCAGACGGTAAGAGCTACCAATGTTTGTTAACTACATCAAACACGACACATGAAGTTAAGCCATAACAATATTCAGCCTTTATTACTGCACAATGGCAAACAGAATAAAAACACTAAAAAGAGACACATGTCCAATATGCCTAACAAGGTAAATATATACATGTAGCCATATTGAAAGTATTCATCATAGACAAATATGACATATAGCCAGATAACAAGTATATCAAATGATGGCTAGAACAAAGATGATATGTAGCTCCTATACAATATACTATATACAATCTGCATATATACCCTGCCACAAGATAAAGTATAAGTGCACATACCCTAGCGGATATATCATGAGGGTAATACAGTAATAATGGTAATGACGATACAGTACCCAATAGTATACATAGATACACCCAGAACACAGTATAAATAATAAGTAACCACTATAGAGTTTGCATATAGTATAATAAAGTGTCAACATGTTTAGTTAAGATAGTGGCAGATACAAGTGAAGTATAGTCACAGACAGCGCTAAAAAAGTCCTGCGCCAACCAAGCGCTATATAATACCAATGTGAATATTAGCCCAAATGTATAGCCAAGTGGCAACTAAACAGGCAGAGATAATATACAGCAAAAAAATCCTAATGCTGACAGAGTAAACATAGCGCCTACAATCCCAGGCCAGCCAGGTTAACTGACTTAAAAGTAAAGTGCAGAGTGCATATAGAAAGCATACAACCTTGTGAGGCAGCAATCCGCGATGCGCGTTTCGCTCTAGCTTTGTCCCAGGGAGTGAGGAATGTGGCTATCATGACTGTGTGTCCTTAAATAACACTAATGTGCCAAATAGATACCTTACAGGTGTGAGCAGTCTGGCGTGTACTGCCACCATGGAGCATGTCCGCCCGCAGCCTCGTCACTCCCCCCTCCAGCACGTCAGGAGAGGGAAGGGGAAGCGCCGCCTAGGGTGACGCGTCGCCATGGAGACAGACATCATCGCGGGACTGCGCTGCCGGCCGCCCAGCTCCGCCCCATCCGACGTGTCAGGACAGAGGGGCCGCATAAGCTAACCGAACGGACACAGCCACACAACGATAGCCTAAGGAATGCCATGAATAAAAGATACAGTCTCATAATGCTAATTTCTTTTGTAGCTGGCAATCAGCTATTACTGCTATCTACCGAGCACACTATAAAAGTGAGAAACTGCTACTACACACTGTCATTAAGTGAGACAACAGGGAAAGGAAAATATCACAATGACAAACTAGGAGAAAGTGCATACTAACAGGCCCAGACATGGCACCCTACATTAATGATAAATGTGTACATATATGATAACGTTGCCAATACATTTCATGAAACACTGCACTAAATGGAAAATATGTACATACTCAAAAAAATAACTCTCTCCTTCTCCTACTTTGGTTTTACACCATCCTCCATTTCCCAGTGTTTACCGCTGTTGTTTGTGTGAGTATATTTGTATGATTGGTATTGGTATCCCTGTTTGTATTACCTGGTTAGTTTGGTTGGTGCATTACAGTATATCCCTACTCCCCTCTTCCTTGGTTGGGGGAAAGGTACAGACTGATTGCGGATTGAGAAGCTAAGGCAAGGTACGCGGCCCATGCATTTTCACCATCAAAAGTAATCTGGGAACAGGGTGAGCTAGAGCGCCCCTAGTGTTAGGGACAGGGAACGAGCCCCTGATCCCGGGACACCCAGCAACAGAGTTGTGACACCAGTCTTTTGACCCTCACTCAAAGCTCCATTTCTCTGGAGTGTTTTGGAATGCCTGTTCTAGCTACAATAAGCTCCATGTCATTGACAACCTCTTGCTCTTTATTTTTCCTGGGCCTCATCAAAACATGGCTGACATCCTCCAACAAAGACTCACCTGCTGCACTGTGTTACAGTGGCCTTTATTTCACCCACAATCCTCACCCTGGCAAAAAACATGGGGAAGGAGTAGGTCTTCTCCTTTCTAACAACTGCACATTCAACCAAATTGCACCTCTACCCTTCATTATTTTCCCTTCTTTTGAAGTGTCCTCTGTCCATATCTTCTCTTCCTCTATCCTCCAGGTGTGTCCATTGCCATAATTGACCACTACTCCACCTGGTTTCTACACTTTTTCTCTCTGCTGACATTCCCACCATCATCATGGGTGACTTCAACATCCCCACTGGCACCCCTCAGTCCATGACACAGACAGTGCCACTGTTTTCTACAAAGCCAGACTGTCATGAGATATTGACTCCGTTGCCCTTATCATACATAGAGGAGTGTGATGGATCAATAGACAACCCTGGCAAAAAGCTTTGGCAATCATCCAGAGCTACATAGTAGCGATGGAAGAAAATTCACTTTCTAGACAAGTGCACCATATTCAAACAAGTAACTTTCACATTCAAGTTGGTCCTCACCTCTGCTAACCAGGACAACTTCACAACCCTCTTATCTTACTTATTCCACAACCCCAAACAGTAATTAAACACCTTTAAGTTACTCTTCTGTCCACCACTGCCCCATCCAACCTCCCATGTCTGCATAAGACTTTACCGCAAATTTAAAATATAAGTCTGAACTAGTCTTAACAGCTCAACCACCACAACCCCTATGAATAATAGACCACTGCTCTTCCATCGTAACCTTAATGCACACCATCAGTGTAGAAGAGCTTACTCATCTTCGCTCCAAATTGCACCTTACCAATTGTGCACTTGACCCCATCCCATCCCACCTCCTACCCAACCTCAACACCACACTTATCTCTTCCCTTCTCTTCAACCTATTGTTAACTTTTGGTACCAAACCTTCTGCTTTCAAACATGCCAGAATCAAACCATCCCTCGACCCAATCTCTACGTTCTGCTATCATCCCATATTACTGCTTCCTTAAACAATGTGAGATTGAAAAACAAAAACACTGGGTTATTTTCCCAATTGATTGCTAACCATATTCCTTCCAGATATGGACACAACATTACAAGAATATGACAGCGGAAAAGGAGAGGGTGCAAACGTCACCATCGGAAACAAAAGAGAGAGACAAGAAAAAAAAACAAACAGCAAAAACAGACAAATGACTATGAGGAAGAGTTAACGAAACTAATGGTAAATATTTCTAAAAAATGTTAATAGATACACAAGTGTCAATATTAAGCAAGGGGTTGACGTTTGGGCATGAAAATCATATTAATTGATTAATTCACTTTTCAAGCAATATACTCCTCCTTTTGCTTCCTAAAACTCAGTGTTGACAAAACTGAACTCATCATGTTTGCTCCATCTCACCTAAGTCCCCTACCCAATCTACAGTAAAGTATTCAACCCCTTGGCTTTTTACCTATTTTGTTACATTATAACCTGTGTTTAAATATTTTAATAATCTGCTTTGTGTGTGATGCATTAGCAATAAATAGCTAGTGAAATGAGAAAAATATAGGCATAAATTAAATTTTTGGGATCAAATTCCTAAATACTGGCATGTGCATAATGTATTCATCACTATTGCAATGAAACCTCTAAAATTTTCTACTTCAAGCAATATAATGCAGCGGTATTCACACTGTGCAGTTATGAGGCAGTGAACTAGCAAAGTTCAAAGCAAATTCTCTTTAATGCTCAACTCCAAAAAATACACAGCACACAGTATCTTCCGGATCGCAGCTGGGAAACATATCCTCCAGACTGCAGCCAATAAACACACCAGTCCACCTCCAGATCACAGCCGGGCACAGGACAGTCTACCTCTGAGACAGTTTGCCATGGGTGACTGCACCACCATGTACGCTGTGGGTGCCAGGCCTTTCAGCTACCTTGGCTGTTTGGCTCCGCTTGCCTGTGCTGCCTCACACTGGTGGAGCTCTGCAGAGCCTCCTGCTCTGCACGCTTGCAAGACCAGACTGACACTAACCCTGACACACCCAAACCCTTTACTGCAGAGTTTTTAACTGGAATCTGTGGCCATGGGCCACATGGAAAACCCAAGCTGAGGTAGGAATGTGCAAAAATCCCAGTGGCAAGATGTGGAATGCTCATATAAACTTATCCAAAGTGACTTGCAGCTATAATTTCCACAAAAGTATGCTCTACAAAGTACTGACTTTATGGGGGTGAATAACTTTGCACACTGACATTTTCAGTTATTTTATTGTATGTTGTTTGCGTCACAAGAAAAAGAAAATCAAATGTTCACAGTTGTAGGCATGGTCTTTACATGAGGTGATGCAAACCCTCGAAAAAAAAAAAACAATTGTGAAATTCCAGGTAGCTAACACCAAAAATGTCATTGGGTGAATACGTTTGAAAACCACTGTATCTATCACAATAAATGACATCAATGTATTAAAATGTTAGTGCATTCCCTATTTTGCTCAAAACACAAACGAAAACAAACAGACATACATAAAATATACAAACACACATGCACACATCAAAACCTTCCTTCTTGTATCCCTAGTGTCGAGAATATAATAACACAGGGGAACACAGTTTTCGTTGTGTTAGATCTGACACTTAATTTACTAACTTTTGGTTCTGAATCCAAAAGTGGCCTATGTTTTTCTCTATCACAACTTTTGAAGTTACAGAATAACATCCTTTTTGTCTCTAAAACCATAAAAAATACACATACAATGGAAAATAATAAACGTAACCTGAATGTAATTTTTATTTAAAACTATTTTGTTCATTCAAAGGATATATTGTTGCCATAAGTCACATTGTGTGCAAGCAGTAAAGTTAGGCAGCAGTTAAGGTAAAAATTTACACATATAGCTTTTAGTGAATTGTTTAATCTGTGAACAGTCTCACCTGATGCTCCAACAATAGTCAGCCATAAAATGTACATACCATATACCCTGATACCATCCCTCTATGAGCTTTAAATCTTGGTGGAGTCGTTCACATTGCTCATAGTTGACCTCACCAAAGTTTTCAAGGAAGTTTGCAAGATGGCTATGCAGAAAATGTGCCTTGATGCTTATGTTGCAAAAAAGATTACATAGCTCTCCAACAGTTTCTGGACAATTTTGGTGTAATTATTTGCTTGAGTATTTCCTATAAAGTCCTTGACAAGGTTTTTGAATGATAACTAAGCATTCTTCTAGAGTTGTGGCATTGTCCCAATGAAATGTTCATCTTTAATGAGCTGCCAAATCCATGGACCTGCAAACAAACTGGCCTTTATTTTTCCAAATGACAAGCTGGGAAATGCCAACATGAGGTACTTGAAACAGTTTCCTTCGTTTTTCAAGGCTTTAACAAATTGCTTCATGGGACCCAGTTTCATTTGTAGATTTGGGAATATAATGTTCTTTCAAGAAGAATGTTTGGATCACCAGGTTTGAGGTCAGATCTTGGAGGCTAATTCCTCTCCACCCAATGCTTATCATAAGCTCTGCTGCCCCACAGGCACAGAAAATGAGGAAACTTGGTGTATCCGCTTGGCTGACCAAGAAGTAAGCATACTATTTCAAAGTCAACACAGACGAAACAAATGTTTTTATGATATTATAACAACTCAGTGACTCTCTTTATGTCCATGTATTCTTCACAAAGAGAAGGTGAATAGGCAATGTGTCCTTCTCCACATTTCTATTGTGGAGAAGGACACATTTTAACTTGCGCTTTGAGCTATTGATGAACAGTCACCATTCATTTGAGTTATAGATTGGAATTCCCAATTCCTTAATTAAACCATTAATGTTATGGAAATATACAAAGCCACTGTTACTTTTAAAGTATTGTAGAAATGCACTTTCTCTTGAAAGTATTACACCTTTGCTCCTTTTTCATGCAGTCTTGATGCTAGGAGAGCTTAAGCCTTTTTTTATAGTCCGAAATCTCGTACAAATCATTTAACTCATCCAGGTCAAATCACTTATGAACTGAGACATTTTAAGCTTCAAAATCATCATCATTGCTGTCACTTTGCTCTTCACCATAATGCTGTTCTTGAAAAAAGGTTACAGTAGCTCTAGGAAAACTGGCACTGGGATTTCAGCTGAATAAGGCACTGGATGTATAGCTAATGGTAGACTAGGATATTCTATTTTACATTAATTTTTCATTTGAAATCCAGAAGTTTTCACTTTACAAAAGTAACAATAACTGGAATGATCTCTTGGTTCTTGCCAAAACATAGGACCACCAAATGACATCTGATCACGTGTTATTTTTGTCTACATCCATAAACTCTCGACACACTGGTTACACATCTTGTCAGGGGCCCAAGATGTATCTTAACCTCCATGTTTTACTTTGAAATATGCAAAATAGGCACGTGTGCTGATGTTCGTCCTTTAACTGGGAATGGTGAAACTTCCACAGATAGAACACAAGGAATCAGGGCTGTCTAGGCACTTACGGTGAGAATCAACAGAGACAGATATGATCTGAAAGAAAGGAAATAAGTATGTAAATAAAAAATAAATTGTGCTAGTCTTTTTCATATAGAGTTTCGGAATACATTTCACCATATTGAGCGGCACAAAACCTCTCCCACACTATCTCGATAGAAACTGAAATGCCTTTTGCAGGTCTCCCAGGTCATCCTCCACCCCTCCCACTCCATGGCAGTTCACTCTCCGCCAAAAGGAGAGCACTAGTGCTACCCTCGATCCAGCTTAATCACATTGAGATACGCTGTAGAGATTAAACCTGACGTGATAGAAGAAATCTAACCGCAATTTTAAAACTATCATGCCCATTTTAGTCTAAATCCGTACAAAAATAGAAGACAAAAAATACATTAAAAATTATTCCCTAGTGTAATTTAGACACATTCTTACTATGCCAGCAATTACAATAAGATACTGTGCATACACCCATGTTCCAAAATGCCTTGTTAGTTCTATGAAACAAAATAATACATTTTGGTCACCGATAAAGTTGCAGCTAACAGCTTATACTGGTTTTGTCACAGTGCTATACGTGGCTCCTCTCCTTCTCACTGCATTGGGGACTTCGATCAGTGCACTGTATAGCTGCAGACCAATTACAGCCGTATAGCCATGGCCTAGTTTGCATCTGTTGAAAGTGAACCACTGTGTGTAGTACAGGTACAGAGGATTCCAGATAATGTAGGGCAGTAAAGTACATATTGTACTCGTAGAAAGCAGTACAGTACATATAGCCCAGGTTTAGAACAGTACAGTATATCCAGTAGAACTGGTAGATACAGTGAATATAAAATGTCGTACACCCCTATTAAAATACCAGGCCTTTGTTATGCAGAAGAATCATTTCAGAACTTTTTTCACCTATATTGTCAAAATAGTACATACCGTACCGTAACCCAGGATTAAGAACTGTACTAAACATATACAGTAGATGTGTAGCCATTTGGAATTCTCATTGTGCTTTAATCTTTTTGATTTATGTTGTCACTTTAACGGTAATGAATATATATCTGTATACAGATATATATATTTGCATTTTTAACAGGGAGAAATGCAAAGTACTACATCTGGGCAATAAAAATGAAAAAAGCATATATAGAATGGGAGGAATAGGGCTAAGTGACAGCACATGTGAAAAAGACTTGGGTATACTAATAGATCACAGACTGAATATGAGTCAACAGTGTGATGCAGCAGCAAAAAAGGCAAATGCAGTTCTAGGATGTATTAACAGAAGCATACAGTCTAGATCACGTGAAGTCATTATTTCCCTCTACTCCTCTTTGGTCAGACCTCATCTGGAATATTGTGTCCAGTTTTGGGCACCACATTTTAAAAAAGACATCAACAAACTGGAGCAAGTTCAGAAAAGAGCGACCAGAATGGTGACCGGTCTGCAAACCCTGTCTTATGAGGAAAGGTTGCAGGATTTGGGAATGTTTAGTTTGCAAAAGAGAAGACTGAGAGGAGACTTAATTGCTGTCTACAAATATCTAAAGGGCTGTCACATTGTAGAAGGATCAACTTTATTCTCATTTGCACAAGGAAAGACTAGAAGCAATGGGATGAAACTGAATGGGAGGAGACACAGATTAGATATTAGAAAAAACTTTTTGACAGTTAGAGTGATCAATGAGTGGAACAGGCTGCCACGAGAAGTGGTGAGTTCTCCTTCAATGGAAGTCTTCAAACAGAGGCTGGACAGACATCTGACTGGGATGATTTAGCGAATCCTGCTTTGAGCAGGGGGTTGGACCAGATGGCCCAGGAGGTCCCTTCCAACTCTACGATTCTATGATTCTATGATACTTTAACAAGCAGCTCTTTCTGAAGAAAATTGTCCTACGCTCCGTTTTACTTTTGGGTCAAAAGTTTTGTCAAAGATTTTTTTCAATTTCATGATCTATATCAAAAAACAAAATTGGTAATCTTGCAATTTTCAGACTGGCCACTGACTCTACCTCTCTGTCGTTTTAAGGAAGATTTTTCAGAGGAGGCTCATTATTATCAGAGGCAAGGGTACCATGACTTTTAATACCTCTATAAACAGCTGATAACATAGGATGCAGTAATCACACTTGGTGATGTCACAGTCTCACAGCTAAAGACTTATGGGTTGCGGATTTAGTTCATATAGTTAAAACCTGGTGACAGGATACCTTTTAAACAAGAAGTAATTTTCTGGTGAAACATGCCCTTTTAATAAATCATCATTGCAAACATACAGATATTTTTTACTTACTGCGACAGTGTGAAATCTTTGTCTTTTCTAAGCAATAGTAAAAGAATCCTAGAAGTGTATTGTTTACCACTTAATAAATTTCCCAAGTGATAGAGCAGATTCAGGATCAGTTACTTTTTGTATCAAATGTGTAATAACTATTGTTATTAATCGTAAAACCATCTGGATCAATAATCATTGTGTCTTTGCGCAGCTGTAGAGTTGACCCTTATTTCAGTTACTCAATCATTTCTTTTTTTTACAATTAAGAATGTGGATAATTCCGTCTCTTTAAACCTCAAGTCACCGGTCAAGATCGCTTCCTGTTTTACTTCCCTCGTTGAAATGGTGCATGGGCCACTTTCCTTTAGAGGAACATTGGCTAGCTGTTTTCTGCTGAATAATTTGCCAGGTAAGGACAATTTTACTCTAACCATTTTTAGACCCAATATTCTGTGAATGTCCCTATTTCGTAAACTGTATATAATAGGGTTTAGCAGAGGTGTAAAAACAGTATATAAAAGAGATAAACTTTTTTGTATTTCATTGCTTTCAATGGCTGGTGGGGCAATATACATGAAAATCAATGTTCCATAGAAAAGTGACACAACCAGAAGATGGGCAGCACATGTGGAAAATGCCTTTTGTTTGGCAATTGTAGAAGAAAATTTCAGAATTGTACCTATAATAGCAGTGTAGGATAATACAATCATGGCAGAAGAACCGAGCACTATAGTTGAAGCGAAGAAAAACAATAATAGTCTACTGGTCGAGGTGTCTGTGCAAGACAGTTCAAAAAGCTTCAAGGACTCACAGAAAAAATGGTTGATTTCACTGGGTCCACAAAATACTAACTTGGAGACCATCAGTAAAGGCAATAATGAGCCCAAAAGGCCAGTCAACCAGCATAGCAGTGAGAGACAGGTACACACAGAGTTCCTCATGACAGTAGAGTAGTGCAGAGGATGACAAATGGCCAAGTATCGATCATATGCCATAGTGGAGAGAAGTAGACATTCCGTGCTACCAAACGAACTGCAAAAGTAGAGCTGCAGCAGACACTTGGTGTGAGATATTGTTTTATTTGCAGATAAAATATGTTCAAGAGTCTGAGGAAGGATAACTGTTGTGTAGCATATCTCGGTGAAAGAGAAGTTGCCAAGCAATATGTACATGGGATTTTGTAACTGACGGCTTATGCAAACCAATATTGCAATTAATGCATTTCCAAGGAGAATGAAGATGTAGATGAGAAAAATGGCTAAGAAAAAGAATACTTGCTGGTAAGTGGAAATAAGAAATCCTTGGAGGTGGAACTCATGGACAGATGAATGGTTGTCTAGAGGTATTTCTATATTCTGATCTGCCTTATATGATCTCATATCAAAAAGAATAGAGTATTGTAAGAATACATTCAACCTGCCCAATCTGGCCTAATTACCAAAATATAATATTTGGTATAATTGTTAATTAAACCACAAAATAAATCACATCTATATCTAGGTGTGTATACATATAAATAATAAAATGTAATAAAATGCTGTGATTCGGGTACTGCACAACATAGGTTTATAAGCACCAATTTTGAAAAGCTGTTATTTATCTACTTCTTTGTGAACCAGGGTTGATTTTTATCACATTAATTATGCTACTGGGAATTAAGTACTTCTAGTGCTGCATTTTGTCATAGCATTTATTGTATATCCTCATAAGTTAACCTCTTTACGACTGCTGATATGTATTAAAACAGTGTCCGCTAAGAGGCCTTATTCCTTCATCGCTGTTTTAAAATGGCAATCAGGAATAAGGGTATAGTGCCCTCCAGAGTCCAAAGATCTCTGGGGTCACAGCTACCAAGGGTTGCTGAGATGCTGGAGAACACAATCAGGGCTGGATTTTCCAGTTCTCAATCAGAATAAATCAATAACAGCGATCAAGTGAAAAAAAGTGTGTCCACTATTAAAATCATTTCTCTATCTTCTAATATGATATACATGTCAAAGGAGAGAGAAATGATATCCCCAAGCACCTCCGCCATCCCCGGGATCCTCCTGCTCCATCCTCCATTTCTTCCTCACCTCTGTGTGAAAAAAATGGCGGGCGCATAAGAAGTCAAATCCCCCCCCCCCGAAATCTGTTGGTTAGTAATCGGCAATAGCAGGGATTTTTCCTATCACAGTAATCAAGACAGCAATTACTAAATCATCCCCCCTGTATTATCACCTTAAAATATTATTTTTTATTTTATAACTTTTATTTCTTTCATTCTTTGCCATTAGTGTTAGGGTTGTTCTTAGGGTTGGGCTTATGGTTGGGCTTAGGGTTAAAATTGGGCTTAGGCTTAGGGTTGGGGTTTTTTCAAAAGTTAAAAAAAATTATGATGTGACAACTAGTGTTGAGTGCAAGTAGAGTTGAGTGAAACAGGTCGAAAAAATTCAAAAGTCGCCGACTTTCGCCAAAGTCGGGTTTCATGAAACGAAACCCGACCTTAGCGTGAGGTCGGCCACGAGGTCGGCGACCATCGTGCCAAAGTCGCGTTTCAAAAGATGCTTTTTTGCCCTTTTTCAGCCAATCAGGAAGAACGGACACTGTGGACAATGTGATGACATAGGCAGCGGTTACCACCACCATGTTTGTGAAGGGCATGCAAGTGATTGGCTTGCTTTGTGTGGCGTCACAGGGGGTATAAAAGGGCGTGCACGCCGACCGCCATGTTACTTATGCTGATCTCAGAATAGGGAGAACTGCTGCTGATTCTGTAGGGAGAGCGCTGGGCAGGGAAGAAGATACCAAAAACTACTTCTGCTGCTAGCGATTTTGCCTGTACAACACACCAGTTACTGTGCAGTGCAAGGGGAGGCTATATTTTGGTGCATCAGCACTGTTGGTCATTAGGCTGCCTTTTTAGGCTCCCTGATAGCTGCATTGCTGTTTTCACACTGCTAAGCAAACTGCTTTTATCAAAGCAATCCAAATTTTATTGTTTTGTCCTGGTGAGTTACTGAGCGCTCATTTTTTTCACACACCATACAGCGGTGTACGCTCCTCACACAGTACCGTGTACCGGCTGTTATCACGGCCAAATTGAAGCTATCTGTGTGTAACTCTGTAAGGAAAAGCCGAGGAGTTTGTCCGTTCTTACAGACCTACACTCTAGGGAGATTCCAATTCTGCCCAATTCTATATACACCTTAAAGTTAGTCATACACTAGGCAATTTCTGCCTGTCACATTGCGGTGTAATCTGTCCTGGGCCTGAGACAATAATCAGCGTCCTCCAATCTACAGTGAGATTCAAATTCTCACCAATGCTATATACAGCTTCTGCCTTCTCATACACCAGCCAATTTCTGCCTGTCACATTGCGGTGTAATCTCTACTGGGCCTGAGACAATAGTTCAGCGTCCTCCAATCTACAGTGAGATTCAAATTCTCACAAATACTCTATAGACCCTTTACCTTGTTTTACAGTACCATATTGCTGTTATTTTGGGTACCTTTTTCAAAAAAATGAAGAAGTATGGTGGAAGAGGCCGTGGAAGTGGGCGGGGGTTGCCAGCTGGTCCTGATGGTGGTGTTGGTTGTGGTGCTTCTGCTGGTTGTGGCAAAAGCACAATAGCACCTAAGGCAGGAGGTGGTGAGCTGGCGTCATTGTCTGGCTCCACAAGGCCTCGTAGGCTCCCTTTTCTGGGAGTAGGTAAACCGCTTTTAAAGCCTGAGCTTCAGGAACAAGTTTTGGCTTACATTGCTGACACAGCCTCCAGCTCTATCGCCTCCTCTTCTGAAGTTTCAAAAAATAAAAGCACTGCATCGTCAGTGGAGGCTCCTGTTCAAGAACAACACCTTTCCTTGTGTCCTTCACCCCTACCAAAAGTGAAGGATGCAGCAGGCCATACTACAGATTACTCCATGGAGCTATTTTCTCATACCATGCCTGGGTTATCAAGTCAAATCGTGAATTCCCCAGTCCAAGATGAATCCGACATGGAGTGCACTGATGCACAGCCACTGCTAGATTTATCTGCTGGTACATTCACTCAGAGCACTACATTGTCCTCGCAGTGTACTGAGCCAGAATCTGACCCTGATGAAACTCAGGTGCCCCTTCCCGCATACTATACCACCATACATGGTGACACAGAGGAAGGTGCACATGACATTGAAGAGGAGGTGATGGATGACCCAGTTGTTGACCCAGATTGGCATCCATTGGGGGAAGAGGGTGCCGCTGCCAATAGCTCAGAAGAGGAGGAGCATCCACAGCAGGCATCGACATCGCAACAGCTGTTATCTGGCAGGCCCGGAGCAGTCCAAAAACGGGTTACAAAAACCAAAAGAGTTGCAGGACAGCTTGGCCAGACGGTCAAAATAGCACAGCGTGCAAGGCCTCAAAATGTCTTCCATAGTAGGAAGAGTGCAGTGTGGCACTTTTTTGAACAAAATCCTAATAACCTTTGCCTGATCATCTGTAAGCAGTGCACAAAGACCTTTAGTAGAGGGAAAAATCTGAGAAATTTGAATACCACTTGCATGCTTATACATTTAACCACCATGCACTTGCAAGTGTGGACGGACTACCAAACCTCACGTACCACATGTGCAACTGCTCCCAAAGAAGGTAGTCAGCAACGCTACATTGTTTCCCCCACTGTAAGCCCACCGGTTAGCACACCACCAGCAGCAAATGTTGAGGTGTCATCGCAAGGCCAAAGCAGTCAGGGAATCACAATGTTATATCAACGAAAGACTGAATCTAGGCCATCAGAACACCAACTCCATCACCATCATCAACCCTCTCTCAGTCCGCCATGTCCACCGCTAGTTCCACCATGTGCAGCTCTCAAGTCCAGCTCACCTTACCAGAGACTGAGTAGGATAAGAAAGTACTCATCCTCTCATCCGCGTACACTGGGTTTGAACGCCCACATTGCCAAACTAATCTCGTTAGAGATGATGCCCTACCGGTTGGTTGAAAGCGCAGCTTTCCGCGAACTCATGGCCTACGCAGTACCACGCTATGACCTACCCAGTCGCCACTTCTTTTCTCGCAAAGCCATCCCAGCCCTCCACCTTCATGTGAAAATCCGCATTGTCCATGCACTCAAGCAATCAGTGAGTGGAAAGGTGCACCTCACAACTGATGCATGGTCCAGTAGGCATGGCCAGGGCCGTTACATGTCCATCACTGCGCACTGGGTTAATGTGGTGGATGCAGGGTCCACAGGGGACAGTGGTGGTGGGACAGTGCTGCCTAGCCCAAGCTATAGCTAACAGTTGGCTGTAGGCGTTCGACCCTCTTCCTCCTCCTCCAGAAGCGAAAGCTTGTCCACAGAGCGCAGTCGCACGAGCACTCCATCCGCAGCTGCCAGTGTTGCACACGAGGTGTCCCCCTATCGATCAGATAGTGGAAAGCGTCAGCAGGCTGTGTTGCAGATGATGTGTTTGGGCGACAGACACACCGCGGAGGTACTGGCCGACTACTTTCAGCGACAAACTGAGTCATGGCTGGGCAGTCTACATCTTGAGGCAGGCAAGATAGTTAGTGATAACGGCCGGAATTTTGTGGCAGCCATAGCCCTTTCAAAACTCAGCCATATACCTTGCTTGGCTCACACCTTGAACCTGGTGGGGCAGTGCTTCCTCAATTATCCGGAGTTAACAGGCCTGCTCCATAAGGTTCGAAGACTGTGCTCGCACATCCGCCGGTACACTCCAGTCGTATGCAGAAGCTGCAGCGATTGCTTCACCTTCCCAAGCACTGCCTAATTATCGACGTTGCAACAAGGTGGAACTCCACCCTGCACATGGTTGAGCGGCTGTGTGAACAGAGGCAGGCCTTAATGCATTTGTGGGAGGATACACGGGCAGGTACTTTGAGGGCAGACATGGAGTTGACAGGTGTACAGTGGTCGAAGCTGAAAGATCTCTGTAAAGTCCTTCAGTGTTTTGAGGAATGCACACGACTGGTAAGCGCAGACGATGCCATCATAAGCATGAGCATCCCACTTATGCATCTGCTCATGCAAACTTTGACGCGCTCATTAAGGAGCAGGTGTCTGCAGTCGAGGTAGATGAGGAGGAGGGAAGCCTTGATGACAGTCAGCTATTGTCTGCTTCGGGACCTCTCCTGGACGAGGAGGAGGATGATGGGGATGATTATTTAGGGGAGGAGGATGTTTCTCGTGGGGCAAGAGAAAATGTTGGCATGGCAAGGTCTGGTACAGGGGTTTGTGCGTGACTGGAGGGATGTGGATTTGCCAGAAAGTGCTCCTCCACCCAGCACTCGCAGTGTATCATTGACACCGGGAACATTTGCCCACATGTCAGATTATGCCTTGCAGATCCTATAAAGGGACCCCCGCATTGCCAAAATGATGAACGATAGCGACTACTGGTTGGCCAGCATCCTGGATCCATGCTATAAAGGCAAATTTCAAAACATAATGCCACAGGAGAACCTTGACCTAATATTGGCTAACAAACAAGCAACTCTGGTAAACTGGTTGGTTGAGGCATTCCCAGCACACAGCAGCGGTGATAACACGAGCCGTAGGGGCCGGGGGCAGCTTGGAAGAGGTGTTCGTGGTGCACACATCAGAAGTGGCGTTGGAGACAGGGGTTTCATGACCATGTTGTGGACTGATTTTTCAAGTCCCACTCACACGACTGGTAATACTGCATCGATTGAAAGTGACAGGAGACAGCAGTTGTCAACTATTGTTACAAACTACTTCTCGTCCCATATCGATGTTCTCCCTCACAGGTCATTCCCATTGGACTATTGGGCCGATAAACTGGACACCTGGCCTGAATTGGCACAATATGCCTTACAGGAGCTCGCTTACCCAGCTGCAAGTGTGCTATCAAAAAGAGTCTTCAGTGCAGCTGGATCAGTCCTGACAGAAAAAAGGACCCGTCTGTCGACCCAAAATGTGGATGATCTAACCTTCATTAAAATGAACCATGCATGGGTCTCCAAGGATTTTGTCCCACCTTACCCTGATGACACATAGGTTGACAGAAAAATGGCTTGCTTTGGTCCTCCTCTTCCTGGGACTAGAACAATTTCGCCTTTTGCATCAGCTGAATGTCCAACATCAACATATGCCACTTTCTAAAACTCCCTAACTGTGCTGCCCCCCCCCCATGGCCGGGGTCACCACCTAGCGCACGAAACCGTGCGAGTGCCGTTGCCCTGGACAGGTGGGTAGGCCGACTCTTGGGCGCGGGCACTGGCACACGGTCCCTCATAGTGCAATCAAATGTCTCTGATGGTGGTGCACATCCGCCGTCAGACACACCGCCGTACTATGAGGGGCCCAGTGCCAGTACCGACACCCACGAGTGGGCCCCCCTTGCTTGGGCAGGACCCCAGCATTTGCAATCTTTACCTCTCCCTGCTCCTCCGCTGTGTAATCTGGGCCGTCAAATCCATACTGGGCCTGACACCGTCTGAGCCTGCCTCCTGATCTATAGACATATATTTTGAATGTGTACACTATGCTATACATACATGTTATCCAGTGATACGGTACCCTTTCTCACCTTTGTGCAATCACGTGTAATCCATACTGGGCCTGAAAATGGCTGGCGAGCTGTTAAGCAAGCTACAGCACCTGTGGTTTGCACACGTAAGTTTTTCATTTTTTCAGGAATGACGGTTAGGCCTAATTCCGGAACTGCAGTTGACCTGCACTTACTGGGAAATCATCGTTCGCGGGTAATAATTGTAATCCCAGATCCCCATCACTAGCGGTGTTCAGCGGGTTATCTGCACCTGTAAGCGACAAACGCTGGCCCTTTCAGTGTAGCGCACATGCAGCCACGGACATGTAAGGGCATGACACACCAGTTATTGGCCAATCTCACGTGCCAGAGCCTCGCGTGTCCCTCTAGTAAGCCGGACTCGGACCGCGGGGCATGACGGAGTCTCGTTCGTTAACGGAATTAAGCTTGCAATGTGTGCATCTTTTTTGTTGCTGGATGGTTGAGGTTGCCCGTGTTGAGTCAAATTACGCCGCAGGCTCCACTCCTGGTGGTGCCCTTCTGGACATTCCTTTAAGGTTCAGCTTTGCAACCATACTGCCCACGTAAAATAAACACTTTGCCTTCATGAACGCTGTTTGGAGGGTCGTGACTCGTGGGAATAACGCCGCCCAATCAGTTAACCTACTAGAGAGATCCTTCGTTGCTCCCAAGCATGACATCACACTCCCTAGGAGGAAGGTAATGCCACTGTGGCGACCGTACTCCTGGGGGCGACACAAGTGCACTGATGCCCAGCCACTGCTCGGTGAATCTGCTGGTACATTGACCCAGACCACTACATTCCCCTCGCACACTACACGACCTGAATCTGACCCTGATGAAACTCAGGTTACCCTTCCCATATACAGTTCCATCTTACACGGTGACAAAGAGGAAGCTGCAGATGAAAGTGCAGGTTCGGCCCACCCGCCGTCAGACACACCACCGTACTATCAGGGGCCCTGTGCCAGTGCCGTTGCCAACGAGTGGACCCCCCCTGCTTGCTCAGGATCACAGTACTTGCAAGGTTGAAATACTGTGCAGTGAGATGGAAGATGGGAACGACGAGGAGTCCAGACTAGTACAGGGATTCCCTAGCAAGGAGACTTATTTCATTGTTTTCAATGTTGGGACAGCAATTTTTGGGGAGCACTATACTCTGGAGAATGATAGATGGGGCCCACCATACACTGGAACATTCCAAAGGTGGACATCAGACACTGGAGCAGCATTTACAGGGCCCATTATACACTAGAGCATTAGAAATGGGGCCCATTATGTTTGGAGCATTATTTGGGCCCATAAGACAGTGGAGCTTCATCCATGGGGACCAGCATATACTGTAGCATTATGTGGAGCTCATCATTTACTGTTTCAAACATTGTATGCGACCAATGATTCTGTATGGAGAAATAGATGGGCCTCGTCATGAGATGTAAAAAGTGAAGAATTTTTCTTTGTAGTATACCACTATTTCTCTGCCGTATCAGAGCAGCATGAGTTGTGGTATGTTTTAAAGGGGCGCTCTCTCGCCCAGGGCACATGAGCCCACAAGCCAGCCCTACCCCCCCACAACTTTAGCCAAATAACCCCCATTTTTCAGTGCGTAACTAGTATTCTGAAGTAAATAAAGGGTGACAAGCTTCAGTAATAAGAATTTATGCTTTTGGCATTCAAATGGGCACTGTAAGTGTGTTTCCTGTCCTCCTCTCACTGCCGACTTTTCTTCCCCATTGACTTACAGTGGGTTTCGTGTTTCAGTCGGACCCCCGACTTTTCCCTATAGTCGGCCGATTTCGTTCGACCCGACTTTTGCGAAAGTCGGGTTTCGCGAAACCCAACTCGACCCGGAAAAAGGCAAAGTTGCTCATCTCTACTGGTTGTACATTCATATAATATTTAGATCTTACTAAATACAAGTATATGAGTACGGTATCTAGCGCAATGAAGCATCCACCATGCAATAGAAGGTTAGGAAAGGTGGACTGCAGAGCGGCTATTATGAAAATCTGGAAAAGTCCGCTTTAATAATAAATAATACCATTTTGCTCAGCTGTTTAGTAACTATCTTAAAGCCTGAAGTCAGTGAGAACACAATGGTACTGATGGAATCTGACTTGTAGTATGATTGCAGTAATTTTCCTGTGTGATGTGACCCCTTCCACTGCAAATTATGGTATGTCCTTCTATTGGCAGCTATCAAGCACATGATATCTCTTCCTGGCTCAGTGATTTCAGAGTTTAGACTACACAAAAATCTAATCTTCCTGGTCTCAGACAATAGCTCGAAATGCCCAAGGAGAGAATCTTGCCAGTTCCACCCATGAAGAGTTCAGGGTATAAAGGCTGTATCCATGATGTAGACTGGACATGGAAGCTCTTATTCTTCTTCTTCCTTTCCAATGCTGAGGCAGAAAACCGAAGACATAACAGAAATTTCATTGATCTAGGACACCTTGAGACCGGTATCATAATCATTTATTGAGGGTAGCCTCATATAAGGAATGATTCCTAAAGAACACTTCAAGACTACAAGTACAAAGTGATGCTTTCCTGAACGTACAGTGACAAATTACCTTTCTTGAAGGAAAAGTGGCAATTTGTAACTCTTGTCCCAACATTTCCCTTTTTTGTGACTGGCCAATAGATTAATAACATACAGTATTGCTGCAGAAAGTTTCTGTAACTAGTCCCATCTGAAACCCAACTTGTTTGCGGTTTTTTAATTTATCCTCTTTGTCCATGACTAATGCTTCCACCATTCTGACAGGTGCTGAAGTCTTGCATGTTTGCTGTCCGTTCCCGGCCCTGCTTAGTATTCTTTCAGCTGTAGGAAGCAACCTTACTCACATGTGCTGAATATCAGTGAAGCAATTGCCCACAGTTGGGAGATACAGTGCCATGCGAAAGTATTCATCCCCCCCCTGGGACTTTTCAACCTTTTCCCACATATCATGTTTCAAACATAAAAATACCAAATGTAAATTTTTGGTGAAGAATCAACAACAAGTGGGACACAATTGTGAAGTTGAATGAAATGTATTGGTTATTTTAAATTTTTGTGCAAACAAAAAAAATGAAAAGTGGGGCGTGCAAACTCACTCCAGAAGTTCATTTGAGGATCTCTGAATGATCCAATGTTGTCCTAAATGACTAATGATGATAAATATAATCCACCTGTTTGTAATCAATGTACCTGCTCTGTGATAGTCTCAGGGTTCTGCTTGAAGCACAGAGAGCATCATGAAGTCCAAGGAACACAACAGGCAGGTCCGTGATACTGTTGTGGAGAAGTTTAAAGCCGGATTGGCAACCCTGTCATGGGCAGCCCATTCTCCAGACCTGAACCCCATTGAAAACTTCTGGAATGTAATCAAGAGGATGATGGATAGTCACAAGCCATAAAACAAAGAACTGCTTAAATTTTTGTGCTAGAAGCAGTGTGAAAGACTGATGGCAAGCATGCCAAGACATATGTAAGCTGTTTTTAAAAATCATGGTTATTCCCCAAAATATTAATTTCTGAACTCTTCCTCAGTTAAAACATTAGTATTGTTATGCCTAAATGATTATGACCTTGTTTTCTTTGCATTATTTGAGGTCTGAAAGCACTGGACTTTGTTTTTCAATTTTTGGCCATTTCTCCTTTTCAGAAAAAAATCAAAATTTATTTCTTGGAAACTTGTGAATGATAAGCTTTCTTGTCACCTATTATCTGGAGCCTGTGAGCTCTATTCATCATGAGATGGGTGGGAACGCAATAAATCAGGCAATTTAAAGCTTTATTCAGCTCAGAAGTTAATTTTTATTATATCTTTGAATTATTGCTATGGATCATAATCTAATTATTGATATTGTTGTGGCTGAAAATCTAAACTCAATATCCATATGTTTTTATAGTGTGGGAGGAAACCGGAGAACCCGGAGGAAACCCACGCAAACACGGGGAGAACATACAAACTCCTTACAGATGTTGTCCTTGGGACTGGAGCCCAGGACCCCAGTGCTGCAAGACTGCAGTGCTAACCACTGAGCCGCCGTGCTGCCCCAAACTAAAATCAGACAAGTTGTTTCTATTGCAGCAGATTCATCCATCGCTTCTTCAGCCTTGTACTGTGTGTAGCGTGGAGAGCTGTCCGCCTTGGCTCTTCACCCTGAGTTGCTCTTGTTGGTGTAACATCTTTTCGTGGTGCCAGATGATGTCATCGGCCTCCACACCAGGGGCAATACCATTTATTCTTGGCTACTTTTTCTAAAAGGCCCGAATCTACAAAGATAGAAGGAATATTGGTTAACAGACTGGCATGAATGTTGGTTAGTACCATGGATTGTATGAAAAAGAACAAATTGTAACCAATATATGAAGAACTGTCTGTAGAGGACAAAATATAATATGTAGCATCCTTAACCCTACAGCTTCCAGACGTCAGTCTACTCTGATAGCACTAAAATATAAAAGCATAATACCAACAGAACCGCACTGGTGTCATTCCCCACTGATTGTGCTTCAGGAGGCATTGAGTCATGATATTTACTTACTTGTTATCCATAAATTACATCAAAAGTAGAAGTTATTTCATGATCTATAATAGTTCCTTTTCTTCACCTCTGGCAGCTCAGCATGGATAGAAGTGACGTCTTTTGCATAAGCCTGCCATAACGGTCCATGATTGACTATCTCTGCATTGATTAACCAGCAGGCAGCATGGCACATCTCGTGTGCAAGTGTGGATCGTAATCGCTCTGAAAATAAAATAATTTTACAGGCATGAGATGACCTAAGTTTAACCTGTTTGGATATTTTTGCTTTACATATCAGAACATATTCTTTTATTATGTGGTCATTAGAAGGTCTTCAAGTAAGGGAAATACAGGCATGATGGGAGCAATTACAGTCACCATTTAGCACACTGAAAGCTGTGGCTGTAAAAATGCCCCGAAACTGACTGAGAGCCACACTGAATTGTGCACTGTCGAGCTGGCTGTCAGTCAGTGCCGGTGAGTGCTTACAGTCACCACTCTCAGTGACCGGTGACTCTAATTGCCTGGGCCACAACTGCATCACTGAAAGCCGGCAGCTCCTGGATAAAGTTTATTTTCTCTCCGGTGCTGCGCTTTCAGTACTATGGCTGGTCACCTTCATAACGCTAGTAACCTGCACATTAACCCTATATCTGCAGGGTAAGGGCATTATTGACCAAACAGGCTTCCTTTAGGTCCATATTATTAACAGCACATGGCTGCTACTGCCCTGTTAATTCCTATGAAAGCAGCAAAGGTGTACTTAATTTTTCACACATTGCTTTTCCATGTTGGCCTAGTTTTTGTCAAATAGGTAATGACACAGTGATATTTATCATGAATTGTAGTTCCCCAAGGTTGTATTTAGCTAATTTTAAGAAATTCTAAGGACCAAATGCTTTTTTTAATTTTGTCCTGATATGTAAATCCCTAGAATTCAAAGAGGGTGTACTTAGTTCTTCTCATGATTAAATGTACGAGTATATAAGATGTATTACAATCCAGGGAGCAGCTTGTTCCCATGAATACACGTTATCGTATAAAGCTGCTGGAAGTGATGAGAAACTTACCGGCAGAAGTTACGACATTATCTGAAACTTCTATCCTGCAGCAACGTTGTCTTCTCCTTCTCAAGGTATAGGTGATACCGGCTACTGGGGGAGGCATCTCTACCCACAGAATTTCCATTTCCTCAGGAAGCTAAAATGAGGAAACAAATTCCATTAATCTGTAAACTCTTCGATCCCAATCTAACAAAGTACCCACCACTGATCTGTACTGTACATTACTGGTCTCCGTCTATGGGGCAAGTTGTGAGAGCAACAACAAAAATAACCTGATTATAAAATGTCCAAATGTCAACTAGATGGTTTCATTAATAAATGTAGAAATCCTTTGAATGTCAAGCAAATGTTTGAGAATCTCTGTGTCTATGGCGCTCGTGTAAGGTTTCCACTCATTCAATAGATAAGATGACGACTTTCCTGGGATTTTCAGTAGCCAAATTACCAAACAGTGACAAACGTGTTCGGGTGCTCTCCAGAAAGCTAAAGCTGCTTTTCTTCAAAATAGTAGAGGGAGGAGGGAGAGGATGGATCTGTCATGTATAACCCAGATACTGATGATAGGATACCTGATTCCTGAAGATGGTTTCATTATACAGCCGGTACAGACGTTTCGCTAGCTCTTTTTTATTCTCCTGGAACTTTGTCACGTAGATGGAACTGGGTGATACAATTTCTTCCAGGAAACAACCAGGGATTTTGCACATTGGCATACTGGGAAAAAATAGGAATCATCTATGAATTCACTGGGAACTTTTCTTACGTAGTTCATGGTTTTATATAGAGATATTTATGTACAAAACAACTCACCTCTCCTGTTTGTCTGGGCTCTCCTCAGTATTAGATGGTTCATTATCCTTATTATCACTAATAATAGTGATGCCGTGATCTGATCTGTGAAATAAATGAAACAAAATATGAGCCCACCGCTAATCACTAATCCCCATAAAGTATCTAGTAATGGAAAAAATGTATGTCTTACCTGGTAGTATTGTCAGAATCCTTATCTGAAGTTGGTACTTTCTGATCTGCGGGAGCAAAAAATATAAATCTCTTTTTATAACAGCGTGTGAATGGGCAGCTCTGGCCGGCTGTAAAAAAAGTTACCGCCGGTCACAGGCGTCGGCTGGTGAGAGTACTACACTCATCACCATATGACTGGTCTCGCTAATAGCAGCGAAAGCAGGCAAGGCTGATGAAAGGATTCACCATCCGGTGCCTGTGCAATAAATAAATGATATTTTTTTAAAATGTCATGGGTTCCCTTGTTTTTTTGGTAACCAGTGAAGGTAAAGCTGACAGCTGCGTGGTGAGTGAGTCGACAGATAAGGGCATATTCCAGAGCTCAGCAAGGTACATGGCCCCAGGATCTTCTCCTATAGAAGTAATCCGGGGAGCAGGGATAGCTAGGTCGCCCCTAGCTTTAGAGACAGGGAAGGAGCCCCGAGCCGCGGGATATCAAACTACAGTCGTGACTGTCAGTGTGACTGTGAATTGATTTATCTGTGATGTACTATGGTAACAGCAGCATCATTGCAGCATTTTTTTTGTTCGTCACACACTGAAACAAGGAGGGCAGGTGAATACCCCTCTGTTCTAATTTTCCTACTAAACAAAAATCCTTAAACAATTTTGGGGATTAATTTGGGCAAGCTGGAGAATTCTAATTTCAAGTGATTCAGTCATCTCTACAAACCAGTAGACAGCAGATTCCACAAAACCTTTTCCTATAAAACTACTGAGTAATGCAATGTGGCCCCAATATAGCACTGCAGCCCATAGCAGACATAAGCTGGTTTCTAGAGTAGTGGACAGACCACCCATGGTGACACCACCAGTAATGATGGATGACATATTTTATAGTAAAAGTTACCTGGCTTCAAGACGACCACTTCAGTCAGGTCTGCCTCCTTCTGCTTGCCTCGACATCTCCGGATCCCATACAAGAAACTGTGACACAGAGAAATATCTTTATGTAAACTGGTACAGAAGATAATATTCAGATACCCACCAGAATATGCCCCAGCCCCACCACAGAGGGTACCAGTCCTAATATATCACACCATAATACAGCCCCAGGAAGGGCAGCTACAGATTATATCACAGCCCTGTAGTATTGCCCATCTGCTGTAGTTACTGTGCCCCTTGTAGGTCAAACAGTCACTTATATAGCACCAGTAATTTCACATGACTTTATAGACATCATCATTGCTGACCTCATTGGGGCTCATAATCTAAATGCCCTATCCTTATGTATTTGGAGTGTGGGTTGAAAGTGGCGTACCGGGAGGAAACTCACACAAACACGGAGGAAACTCATACAAACTCTGGAAGATGTTGTCCTTGGTGAGATTCAACCCAGAACCCCAGTGGTACAAGGCTGCAGTGCTAACCACTGAGCCACCATGCTGATGCACAGAATAGTGACTGTCCGTATATATTGCTATCGTGCATTTTGAATACGTAATTTAAAATGTAATTAAAATACTATTTTAATGCAAGAGGTGATCTATTACCATCAGAATACTTCATCCCTGTGTCAGATACAATTGTGTCTACTTGTAATAGTCATTAATAGCTTAAAATGTCTGAGCCGACATCCACAAATGTTGGCAGACTTCATTGTATTGACTTTACCCTGAGAGGTGGCACCGTGCTGCCATTGTGACTTATATGCCGTACTGCCAGAGACATACTGATAGGGAATTTAGATTGTGAGCCCCATCGGGGACAGCAATGAGAATGTGTGCAAACTGTAAAGCGCTGCGGAATATGTTAGCGCTATATAAAAATAAAGATTACTATTATTATCATTATTATATGACCTGAACTGTTAGTGGAGACTGCAGAGCGCCATCATCCTATTTACTCATCAGCCGGCATGTGATGAAGCCATGTCCCATTATATCAAAGTGGATATCTGGGACTTAATAAAAAGAGGCAAGTAGTTGCTAACCAGTAGTCTCGCCCTGTCAACAAGGCATCACGTGACATCAGCAGAGGCCTGTGACCGCTATCTTCCGGTGGAGAATGGTGCTGGGCCCAGCAGGCAGGTGGGCAGCAACGGGTTAGATCTTGGGAACATTTTTAAATAAAACATGGATGTCCCCTTTTTATTCCACAGGGGAAACATACAACTCTTCGCAGATGTTGTCCCCAATGCTGCAAGGACACAATGCTAACCACTGAGCCACCGTGCTACCCATTTATTTGGAAAGAGAATAATGTGATATGTGATATGCAGAGGAGATGGAAACTCACCAGAAGATCAAGGTTCCGACAAAGGAGGCAACCGTTATCATCAGCCCTATGGGCAGGACATAGCGACGCATGACTAGAGATAAAGAAACAAGATGGTGGTTATTAATTCCTATCAGAGACAGAATATTCTAGAAGACATTGTCAGGATAAGGGGCGTCACATTATATATAGCTGCAGGCAGGACTTGGTATAGGATGATGGGAGTTGAGCTAGGAGATGAAGGAAATGACTACTCACTGTTATTATCGTCGCTGATTTCCAAGTTCAATCTGGGAATCGTCCCAGTCCATGGTCTCTGAGAAACCGCTGTCCAGAAGAGAAAGAAGGAAAATGAAGACATGAAACCCATGATAGCAGCAAGTGACCACAATACTGTGGCATGAGGGGGATAGAAGACTCCTTATAACTGAACCCTAGAAGCTTACACAGTCCCCGGTGATAACGTCCATTACCTGCTGATATCATTGGAACGTTCTCACCTGAACATGAGCAAATCACCAAAAAATAGAGCACAATTCTCTGCATTTCTATATTGTCCAAAATTACCCCTCTAAAGATTCCACGCCATAACACATAGAACACTGGTCCCAGGGTTGTGATGTCACACAGCATCAGAATTCTGTAGTCGGGGGGCTGCTGATGTCATCAGAGATGACCTGACTGATGGCGGTGTATGGGAATATAATATGTACAGGGGGATTCTACCTTCATTTACCTTTCTGAAAAGCCATAGAGATATTACATACATTGTATCATCAGCTGAGAGTAAATGTTCACCCATAGATAACATTCAGGAGCTAAATATGTTCAAGGGGCCTCACTGATTAATATCCTCATATTCCTTTATAACGGCCAGAGCTGAGTTTTCTGGTACGGAGCTAACAATCTGCTGCATAGCCATAGAGGTAAATGACTCATTTCTGTCTGCCACCACTAGAGAATATGGGAACTGCTACAAACATGGATACACTCAACTCAATAGTAATCAGTATTCAGTGAGCTCCCTCTAGTGGTGGCTTCAGACAGACACTTTTTTTTTCTATAAAGGGAATGATTAAATTGTAGAATAATGGCTAATTTCTTTTTACTTGTCCGGTATTGCACTTCAATGACTTTCAAGTGAATGGTGATAAAATGCAATATCATAAATAACTGTTCTATAACCAAAGCCCATTAACATATAAAGAAAAATACAATATTTAATACACATTTATCAATGTCTCTTACCTTCTGGCGGTTCAGTAGGTCTCGCTTCTGCACAATAGAAAAAAATTGTGAACAGCACTACAACAGCTCTTCGCACATCCATCCTCTCTAACATCAAACCCTCAAAAGACTCCAGTGTCCTCCAGCGCATAGAACACTGAACGCAGCATTGTGATGTCACAGAGCATCAGAACTGCCAGCTGTGATGATGTCATCAGTGATGTAGAGTGAAATTGAAAACTTGGCACTCAACTTATAGTAGTATGTCATTTCAAAGGATTCTTATTGTTGCAGTCTATAAACGTTTCGGTCTAATCTAGACCTTCATCAGCCTGCAGTAAAGTATAAACAAATATTTTAAACAATATGTATATAGAATAATGGTAAAATTTGTAACATATATATATAACACACATATATATATGTAACATATGATAGGTGAAAAAATTGCTTGTCCAAAGATCATAAATCAATTACTTGTGCCAAAAATGCATGAAGCTAAAAAGCTTTATCATGCATCCACTAGATAGTTAATATATTATCACCGTAACTGCATAATACCATCAGTCAATAGAAAGGCACAATGAAGGTGACAAGATAGTACTTACACATTTAGCAGACACCAGTGCTCCCCTTCGCCCCAACGCACGTTTCATATATTACTTCATCAGGAGACGTGTGCTGGGAGAAGGATGGAACAGCTTAAATAGTATCAGTCTGTCCGTCAAATTAGCTAATGAAGTGTTTACTTTTGAAATGATTGGCTGAAGAGCGCTGAACGCATAATATGAGCATTGCTTTCCCATGTTTGGTGCATGCACAGTCAACAGCCGTCCGAACTAGATCCACAATTTGGCGCGGCCTTGAATGCAAGCAGAGATCGCCGTCATGGAGATGGCGTCTGTGCAATGTGCTCCCTTGTCCGTGTCATGGTGAACCAGGGCAGCCCCAGCCGTGCATGCACACCGGGAAAAGCAGGCTGCAGTGAAAACAAGCGCCTACAAGAGCAGAAAAACTGGACATAAATGATTATTATATAATTATAACCAGATATAATATTGAAGTGCATAGTGCAAATCGGAATATAACTATCCTATATAACAAATAATAAATAATTAATAAATTAATAAGGGAAGTGTTTAAATGCTATGTAAAGTGCAAAGTGAATAAAGTGCAAAATAGTATAATAAATTTAGCCACATGTGGAACCAGACTGATATGACATATCAATTAAAATCTAATATATAAAGCTCAAAGTGTGTATGTACAGTGGGGCAAAAAAGTATTTAGTCAGTCAGCAATAGTGCAAGTTCCACCACTTAAAAAGATGAGAGGCGTCTGTAATTTACATCATAGGTAGACCTCAACTATGGGAGACAAACTGAGAAAAAAAAATCCAGAAAATCACATTGTCTGTTTTTTTTTCATTTTATTTGCATATTATGGTGGAAAATAAGTATTTGGTCAGAAACAAAATTTCATCTCAATACTTTGTGATATATCCTTTGTTGGCAATGACAGAGGTCAAACGTTTTCTGTAAGTCTTCACAAGGTTGCCACACACTGTTGTTGGTATGTTGGCCCATTCCTCCATGCAGATCTCCTCTAGAGCAGTGATGTTTTTGGCTTTTCGCTTGGCAACACGGACTTTCAACTCCCTCCAAAGGTTTTCTATAGGGTTGAGATCTGGAGACTGGCTAGGCCACTCCAGGACCTTGAAATGCTTCTTACGAAGCCACTCCTTCGTTGCCCTGGCGGTGTGCTTTGGATCATTCTCATGTTGAAAGACCCAGCCACGTTTCATATTCAATGCCCTTGCTGATGGAAGGAGGTTTGCACTCCAAATCTCACGATACATGGCCCCATTCATTCTTTCATGTACCCGGATCAGTCGTCCTGGCCCCTTTGCAGAGAAACAGCCCCAAAGCATGATGTTTCCACCACCATGCTTTACAGTAGGTATGGTGTTTGATGGATGCAACTCAGTATTCTTTTTCCTCCAAACACGACAAGTTGTGTTTCTACCAAACAGTTCCAGTTTGGTTTCATCAGACCATAGGACATTCTCCCAAAACTCCTCTGGATCATCCAAATGCTCTCTAGCAAACTTCAGACGGGCCCGGACATGTACAGGCTTAAGCAGTGGGACACGTCTGGCACTGCAGGATCTGAGTCCATGGTGGCGTAGTGTGTTACTTATGGTAGGCCTTGTTACATTGGTCCCAGCTCTCTGCAGTTCATTCACTAGGTCCCCCCGCGTGGTTCTGGGATTTTTGCTCACCGTTCTTGTGATCATTCTGACCCCACGGGGTGGGATTTTGCGTGGAGCACCAGATCGAGGGAGATTATCAGTGGTCTTGTATGTCTTCCATTTTCTAATTATTGCTCCCACAGTTGATTTCTTCACTCCAAGCTAGTTGGCTATTGCAGATTCAGTCTTCCCAGCCTGGTGCAGGGCTACAATTTTGTTTCTGGTGTCCTTTGACAGCTCTTTGGTCTTCACCATAGTGGAGTTTGGAGTCAGACTGTTTGAGGGTGTGCACAGGTGTCTTTTTATACTGATAACAAGTTTAAACAGGTGCCATTACTACAGGTAATGAGTGGAGGAAAGAGGAGACTCTTAAAGAAGAAGTTACAGGTCTGTGAGAGCCAGAAATCTTGATTGCTTGTTTCTGACCAAATACTTATTTTCCACCATAATATGCAAATAAAATGAAAAAAAAACAGACAATGTGATTTTCTGGATTTTTTTTTCTCAGTTTGTCTCCCATAGTTGAGGTCTACCTATGATGTAAATTACAGACGCCTCTCATCTTTTTAAGTGGTGGAACTTGCACTATTTCTGACTGACTAAATACTTTTTTGCCCCACTGTATGTGTGTATGTATGTGTGTATGTCCGGGATAGGCATCCGCACCGTCGCAGCTACAGCCACAAAATTTGGCACACTCACACGTCTGGACCCCGAGAGCGTCCTAAGCTATGTTGTGAGGTGAAATTTTAATCCCGCGCGTTCCAATTCACCAAACAATTTTGCCCCTATCCACATACTGGGGAAAAAGTGCGTGCGCGTCAAGCCCCGCCCCCTAATTATGATGTCATAATGCCCCTATTTGTATACTGGGTAAACAGTATGTGCGTATCAAGCCCCACCCCTCATTATGATGTCACAATGGTTGCCATGGCAACACTGATGTCATCACAGGTTGCAAGCCCTGCCGCCGCACATTATGATGTCATAATGGTTCACTATGGGATGGAGGATATGTATGACGGGTATATGGGCACAGGACTATGGGATGGCGGATATGTGTATGGACACGGGACTATGGGATGGAGAATGTGTGATGGGTATATGGGTACTTGACTATGGGAAGGAGGACATGTTTGACAGGTATATGGGCACGGGACTATGGGATGGCGGATATGTATATGGGCATGGGACTATGGGATGGAGGATGTGTGATGGGTATATGGGCACTTGACTATGGGATGGAGTATATGTATGACGGGTATATGGGCACGGGACTATGGGATGGCGGATATGTATATGGGCACGGGACTATGGGATGGAGGATATGTATGATGGGTATATGGACACGGGACTATGGGATGGCGGATAAGTATATGAGCATGGGACTATGGGATGGAGGATGTGTGATGGGTATATGGGCACTTGACTATGGGATGAAGGATATGTTTGACAGGTATATGGGCACGGGACTATGGGATGGCAGATATGTATATGGGCACGGGACTATGGGATGGAGGATATGTATGAAGGGTATATGGGCACGGGACTATGGGATAGACGATATGTATGATGGGTATATGGGCACGGGATTATGGGATGGAGGATGTGTGATGGGTATATGGGCACTGGACTATGGGATGGAGGATATGTATTACAGGTATACGGGCATGGGACCATGGGATGGTGGATATGTATGATGGGTATATGGGCACTCGACTATGGGATGGCGAATATGTATGATGGGTATATGGGCATGGAACTATGGGATGGAGGATGTGTGATGGGTATATGGCCACTCGACTATGGGATGGAGGATATGTATGATGGGTATATGGGCACAGGCCTATGGGATGGAGGATGTGTGATGGGTATATGGGCACGGGACTATGGGATCGTGGATATGTATGATGGGTATATGGGCACAGGACTATGGGATGGAGGATAATTATAATTTGTTATAACTAACCACAGTTAGTTACTATGCCTGGGCAGCACCGGGCTCTTCAGCTAGTCCCATGCAAAGTTTCTTCATTTATATTGGACCATAGATTAATAGAATTGCTTATGCTTCCTCTGACACGTCTGTTCAGAAAAATTATATATATGTTCATTGCTTCATAGATGAAGTCATATCACGTTGGCAAGCCATTCATCTCAATAATAAACCACATATAGAAGAACATTGTTACAGGACCTGACAAATATAAAATATAACCATTAAAACAATGCTGATTAGCAAAGAATTAACATAAAACCATCCGACCCCTAAAAAATAATAGGATACTTGAAATTACAAAAAAGAACTAAACCCAAAATTTTCATTGAGACGGTAAATCCAACGGCTATCCACCTCAGCCAAAATTTTGGATAAGTCACCACCCCTAGGACCCATCGTAACTTGTGTCAATGGCAATAATACGTAATTTAGAGGTGTCACAATTATGAAAATTTCTGAAGTGTCTAGGTATTGTTTTGAGATTTTCATCACTTTGAGAATTTTTAGTTTTTTTCTATATCTCTTACATGCTCTCTCACTCAAATTTTTAATTCACCGGTGGTCATACCTACGTACATTTTATTGCACGGGCACGTAGCACGATAAATGACCCCCTTGGATGCGTATGTCAGATGATGTAAAATCTTATGTCCTAGACCCATCAGAATTTTTGAATTCCTTGGTTTCGTCTAAATTTTTACGAGCTAGACAAAATGTGAAAGGAAAAAAACCCTCATAAATTCTCCAGTCCGATGTACCTGTTTGGTCCGTGGTGAATAATGGCATCTCACCAGTAGGTCTTTCAAATTGTCCGATCTTTTTGCCATAATTAATGGTCTATTTGGAAGTGAATGACTCAATTGTAACGTCCGTCAGTTGCGAGTCTGAGCTGCACATAAGACAGCACCCCGCAAAACCCCGAGACCCTTTACCCCCATACAGGGATCTGGAATTACAGCGGAGCCCAAGAGGTAGCACTGGACCGGAGCAGGACGGTCGCCAGGAAGGGACGAAAAACTGGGACCGAAAGCTTAGTCAGGAGTCAAAGGTCAGAAACCGGGCAAGCAGCAGAGGTACAAAAATCGGCAGGCTGAAGCAGAGTCAAAATCCAGGCTAAGGTCAGAGTCAAAAACCGGGCGAGCAGCAGAGGTACAAAATCGGCAGGCTGTAGCAGAGTCCAAAATCCAGGCAAAGGTCAGAATCAAAAGTAGCAATTTAAACACTAGATCACTGGGGAAACCAAGACTACATCTGGCGGTCTGCAGGACAGGTTCCAAAGTATTTGAAGGATACGGCTATCCCTCACAGGCCTGATGACCTAATCTGGACCGCCCCCAGAACCAGGCCAGATGGCGATGCACCAATCCCTTCACCTCTGACAGAAGAGCGAAGCCTGCGCCCACCAGACGCCTGTGCGGGGGCCCCTCCTCTGTCACCACCATCACTCACAGGAGAAACACGGTGATGCCCAATGACCATGGCATGCGTCAAAGGAGCGGGACCACATGAGGACATAGCCCTCCTATCGCCGCACCACCAGTCGAAGGAGTCCAGCACCTCCCAGCGGCCGAGGCAGGAACACCAGCCCCCAAGTCCGAGGATGACGTGACAGTCTGGCACCTCCCAGTGGCCGAGGCAGGAACACCAGCCCCCGAGTCCAATGACGACGTGACAGTACCCCCCATTCTAAGAGGGGCCTCCGGACCCTCAAAACCCAGTTTGTTGGGATGAAGGAGATAAAAATTTCTGATTAAACCCTTGGCATGAACGTTACTGGCAGGCACCCAGGACCTTTCCTCTGGACCATAGCCCTTCCAGTGCACCAGATACTGCACGGATCCTCTCACTAAGCGGGAGTCAAGGATTCTTTTGACTTCGTATTCCAAGGCACCCCCGACCAAAACTGGAGGAGGAGGGGACTGGACAGGATGAATCAGAGAGTGGTACAATTTGAGAAGGGACTTATGGAATACATTATACAGTTTAAATGACTGAGGAAGTTTCAGACGAAAGGCTAATGGACTAATTACCTCAATAATTTCATATGGACCAATAAACCTGGGACCCAGTTTGGCACTTTAAGCTTAATATTCCTGGTAGAAAGCCAGACTTTGTCTCCAACTCCCAGGTGCGGGCCCTTGGAGCGCCGTCTATTAGCAGAAGAAGCTTGTCTAGTCTGTGCCCCTTTTCAGTTTATGTTGACTTCTGACCCGATAGTTTTTAACTGATGTATGGATCTTTCTACCACAGGGAGCTATGACATCTTAGAAGAGAATGAACCAAAGTGTGGGTGCAGCCCATGATTACAGTAAAAAGGGGCAGTCTTGATGGACTCCTGGTACTGATATTCATGGCAAACTCTGCTAACGGCAGGTGTTCCACCCAATCAAACTGATGCTCAGAGACATAACAATGGAGATACTGTTCAAGAGCTTGGTTGGTGTGCTCGGTTTGACCATTGGTTTCAGGATGATAGGCAGAGGAGCGGACAATTCAATTCCAATCCGTTTACAGAATGCCCTCCAAAATTTCAAAACGAACTGGGTACCCCTGTCAGACACAATATTCACAGGAGCACCATGCAGCCGTACAACATGAGTAATGAACAGTTTGCTCAGGGTCTCAGAATTGGGTAATCCAGACAAAGGAACAAAATGACACTGCTTGCTGAATCTATCCACCACCACCCAGATACAGGTCTTCCCTTCTGAAAGCGGTAAGTCAGTAATTATAAGTCTGATGGTGTTATTGATACCTGGATGCCCTGCAAGGGCAGAATCATGCAATTCCTTCAGAACTTGAAGGCGGAATGTGGCCAGGACAAATAATTTTTGGGGAGGAGTAGTGTCAGGGGATTGTTCTGGGGATCTATGGATTTCTTCCAGAAGATCCAAAGACACAGCCGAAATAACAATCCCATTAGCTAATATTGGAGTCGGTTCAAAGTCCTCGACCTGTGAGGGGCAAAAACTTCGAGAAAGGGCATCAACCCTTACATTCTTAGTACCTAGTTGGAAAGTGATCACAAAATCAAATCTAGAGAAGAACAAGGCCCACCTTGCCTGTCTAGAATTCAGTCTTTTTGCTGACTCCAAGTAGGTCAGGTTCTTGTGGTAATTACGGTGATCTTATGTTTGGCACCTTCGAGGAAGTGGCGCCATTCCTCGAAGGCCCATTTGATTGCCAATAATTCCCGATTACCTATATAATAATTCCTCTCGGTGGAAGATAATTTTCGGGAAAAGAAGGCACATGGACGAAGTTGAGTGAGGGATGCAGTACCTTGCAATAGCATTGCTCCTACTCCAACTTCAGAGTCATCTACCGCTACAATAAAGGGGCGGTCCAGATCAGGCTGAACCAATATCAGGTTAGAGGAGAAACATTCCTTTAATACAGAAAATGCATGAAGTGCTTCAGGCTTCCAGTTAACCACATCCGCCCCTTTCTGAGTCAAATCAGTGAGTGGTTTGGCTATCTCAGAAAAACCTTTAATGAATTTACGATAATATTTGGTGAAACCTAGAAATCGCTGCAGCGCCTTTAGAGACTTGGGTTGTACTCATTCCTTAATGGGTTGGATCTTAGCAGGATCCATGCGAAACCCTTTAGCTGACACAATGTATCCCAGAAACTGTACCTCCTCAGCCATTAAAACACATTTCTCTAGTTTGGGGAATAAAGAATGCTCTCTAAGTCTCTGGAGGACAGAACAGACATGTTGGATGTGCGTCATAAGGTCAGCAGAATAAATCAGGATGTCATCCAAATAAATGACTACATATACTCCACAGATGTCTCTGAAGATATAGTTCACAAAATTCTGAAACAGTGCAGGTGCATTACTGAGCCCAAACAGCATTACGAGGTACTCAAAGTGGCCAAGGGATGTGTTAAACGCGGTCTTCAACTCATCTCCCTTTCTTATACGAACAAGATTATATGCTCCTCGGAGGTCAAGCTTAGTAAACCAACGGGCTCCCAACAGCTGATTAAAAAGATCAGGTATGAGTAGAAGCGGATACTGGTTTTTCACAGCGATTGCGTTTAACTCACGGTAATCAATGCAAGGTCTGAGACCACCATCTTTCTTTTCCACAAAAAAGAACCCGGCCCCAACTGGTGAGGTGGATGGTCTAATAAATCATTTTCGTAAACTGTCTGCTAAGTAGTCTTTCATGGCCTGATGCTCTGGACAAGAAAGATTAAATATTCTCCCCTTTGGGAGACGAGAATCCAATATCAAGTCTATGGGGCAATCGTACCCTCTGTGAGGGGGTAATTTCTCTGATTCTAATATAGAAAAGACATCCTCATAATCCCTGAAAGCATAAGGTACAAAGGGAGGTTTGACTTTAACTTGGTTCACTGGTAGCGATATACAGTTGTCATGACACTCTGGGCTCCAGCGCACGATATCACCCAAATGCCAGTCAATGACTAGATTATGTTTGCGTAACCATGGTATACCCAGAATAACTGTGGATGATAAATTATCGATAACAAAAAATGACACATGTTCAGCATGTAATGATCCCACTGACATTGATACTTCCTCAGTGACAAACTCCACTCCACCCTGGATGATAGATGTGCCATTAATCGCAGTGGTTTTAATGGGGGCATTATGCCTTAGTAGTGGTACGCCAAGATTCCTTGCTACCAGGAAATCTATGAAGTTCCCTTCAGAACCACTATGTTAAGGGCTGGCGGAACGCACCCAATAATAAAGATGGCAATAGGATTTGAGGTGCGTTTGCAGCCATGGGTCCACTGTGCAGAGGTGGTAACCTGCAGCTAAGCAATGCGGAGAGATAAAAAGTATGAGAAAGCCGGACACCAGCGGGTAACCCCTGACCCGGTGCTTGCAGAGGCGGACTCTGTTACTCCACGGAGTCCACACCAGCCGGCGTGTAAGTGAGACCTGTTAACGTCACAGGTCACTGCTATATGTAGCACCGCTGTTAATGCACAGAGTCGCACAACCGCTGAACATAGATGCCGGAGCCTGTTTAGCTCACAGAGCCCGGCCAAAAGAGCGCACAGTGTACGGCCACAGAACTCTACCCCAAGGACACGGGGTTACAGTCCTTCTAGGCCCATTGAGCGCGCAGCGTCGCTACCGCAAGCGCCGCTATGGACGCTGGCTATGAAGTGGAGCATGTGCACGGAGGCGTGCTGAGTCCCTGGTGAGGACTGATGCCTGACTCAACCTCTGTCCTACCTACACCTAAGCCTGGGCGCTAGCAGGCTAGGCTGCCCAACACATGTGTACCAAGGGTAGGGGTTTCTTAATGAGTCATTCACCAGAGACATTCATACGTGCACACATCAATCACTCCACATAGTCTGTAAATACAGTCTTATCCTAGCGCATGGCCGAGCGGCCATGCAAACCTTTTATAGCCGCGAGCATCTAGGACCTTCCTGGCTTCTCGGATGGGCCAATCCGAACAGGAGCAGGACCTGAGCATGTGTCCTTTGATCTCCAATGGGAGATCACTTCACGGGCATGCTCAGTGGCCCAACATGGGGACTTAGTCCCTGGAGAATCTCGCTGCTGAGCAGCATGTATTGCCATACATGTGCCAGAGGTGGCAGCAGCAAGCAAACCCATGGGGCTGGTCTGGGCAGAGCGCCTGGACCGACGAGTTTGCTGAGCAACCTCCTCTGCGGCTGGAGAGGAATGGGATACTGCTGGGACTAAGGCTCAGGATTCTCGTTATCCTCTATTCTGGGGATAACAAGGTAGCTTTCTTGTGTTTCCGTGAGGAGCCACGAAGATAAGACAAGAAAGGAATCCGGAGGAGGGAGTCCACCGTTTCTAGGAGCATCACTGGACCTGCACACAAGGAAAAGACCAAGTTGCACAGAGCTTCCAGGAAGAAGTGCGCACCATCTTGCAAATCTGCAGGCTCCCGGGAATGGACTGAGATACCAACGCTACTGTGAGTGTTAACCTCTTCTAAGCACAAGCTAGGGTTTAGGATAGGCTGCAATAGATAGAGCATGGCAGCCATGTGGCCTGGTTAGCAAAGGCCAGATAGGTTTTAGATACTGTAGAATCATACATGACTTTACTGTGTTGTCTTGCCAGTTGGATAGATATACTGAGCTGTTATATTTGGTGCTCCGTGCTGTTTGACTGCCCGAGATGTTATAGTTGGTGCTCCCTGCTGTTTGACTGCCCAGCTAAAGATTATTATCCTTGTAAATTGTCTGTTTCCATAGCATACCCCTGTTTCTGCATTTTCCTAAACACTGCATTCCTTGTCTGTAAATAAATTAACCCTTTGTTGCTTGCACCTCATCTTGTGTACCGTAGTCTCCCTGTATTGTGGTGGTCCCCCTGGCCATCTCTTCACCTCCAGCACTGGAGACCCTGCACACAGCTCTCCTTGTGGACCTGCTGCCAGCCTCCTCCACAGCTTCTGCATCTCCTAGAAGGAGCCTGGCCACGCTGCATATGACTGCTACAAAGCTTGTTTGGATGTTAAGTTTTTCTCCAGCAGCAATTTGTCTGTTCTTTGGTATGGCACGCTCAGTAAAGTGAATGCACGAGGAACAGACCCCCTTTTCTCCTTACCTCCCCCAGCACATTCTCCTGCTACTAAAGTGACTTCACTGTCCTTTGATTGGCTTCAGCACACGCAGATGAGGAGCTTTGTCTGAGTTGAAGTGAAGTAAAAGATTTTAGTCTGGAATCAGCAGTCGAGGGTGTTTAGTGTGCTGCAAAACAGTGCGAGGGGAAGAGGCGCTCACAGGGGGGAACAAGACTGCAGAATCAGCAAGCCCTCTGCACTCCGTGGATACAGTGACACACACACCAGCCTCTCCACGGTGATCAGCTTCCTCTCTCTGGCACAGTATCAGCGCTGAATGATGATCTCATACAGCTGCTGCTGTGTGAGAGAGAGGAAGCGGGGCAGGGAGCAGGACGGATCGCTGTAGCTCCGCTGCCATTTTCTCTTTCAGGCAGCAGAGCTGCAGGGATCACTCCATTCCTGCCCGCCGCACATGAGGGCAATCTGGCCAGGGACCCCCCGGAGCCTCGGGCTGGATAAACTGGCCAGATTGCCCTCATTATTATAGAATCATAGAATCGTAGAGTTGGAAGGGACCTCCTGGGCCATCTGGTCCAACCCCCTGCTCAAAGCAGGATTCGCTAAATCATCCCAGTCAGATGTCTGTCCAGCCTCTGTTTGAAGACTTCCATTGAAGGAGAACTCACCACTTCTCGTGGCAGCCTGTTCCACTCATTGATCACTCTAACTGTCAAAAAGTTTTTTCTAATATCTAATCTGTGTCTCCTCCCATTCAGTTTCATCCCATTGCTTCTAGTCTTTCCTTGTGCAAATGAGAATAAAGTTGATCCTTCTACAATGTGACAGCCCTTTAGATATTTGTAGACAGCTATTAAGTCTCCTCTCAGTCTTCTCTTTTGCAAACTAAACATTCCCAAATCCTGCAACCTTTCCTCATAAGACAGGGTTTGCAGCCCGGTCACCATTCTGGTCGCTCTTTTCTGAACTTGCTCCAGTTTATTGATGTCTTTTTTAAAATGTGGCGCCCAAAACTGGACACAATATTCCAGATGAGGTCTGACCAAAGAGGAGTAGAGGGAAATAATGACTTCACGTGATCTAGACTGTATGCTTCTGTTAATACATCCTAGAATTGCATTTGCCTTTTTTGCTGCTGCATCACACTGTTGACTCATATTCAGTCTGTGATCTATTAGTATGCCCAAGTCTTTTTCACATGTGCTGTTGCTTAGCCCTATTCCTCCCATTCTGAATATGCTTTTTTCATTTTTATTGCCCAGATGTAGTACTTTGCATTTTTCCCTGTTAAAAACCATTCTGTTTGTTGCTGCCCACTTCTCCAGTTTATTTATATCTTTTTGAATCCTCTCTCTCTTCTCTAGTATTAGCTATCCCTCCTAGCTTTGTGTCATCAGCAAATTTAATCAGTTTACCCTCAATTCCTTCATCTAAATCGTTGATAAAGATGTTGAACAATACAGGGCCCAGGACAGAGCCCTGTGGTACCCCACTTGAGACATTCTTCCAACTGGATGTGCAGCCATTTACGACCACTCTTTGGGTCCGATCACTAAGCCAGTTATGAATCCACCTAACAGTTGCCTTGTCCATTCCATACTTAGACATTTTTTCAATAAGGATTGTATGAGATACTTTGTCAAATGCTTTGCTGAAGTCAAGATATACTATATCTACAGCATTTCCTTGATCCACCCAATCAGTGATTCCATCATAGAAGGAAATTAAGTTAGTCTGACATGACTTATTAGTTACAAACCCATGCTGACTCTGTTTAATCACTTCATTCTTATCCAGGTGCTGACATACATGTTGTTTAATAATTTGTTCAAAGATCTTTCCTGGTATAGAAGTCAGACTCACCGGCCTATAGTTGCCTGGGTCCACCTTCTTCCCCTTTTTGAAGATAGGAACAACATTTGCTCTTCTCCAGTCTTCTGGGACTTCTCCTGTTCTCCAAGAATTTTCAAAGATTATGGAGAGGGGTTCAGAAATTTCTTCTGCTATCTCCTTCAGTACTCTGGGGTGTAATTCATCTGGACCTGGTGACTTGAATTCATTTAGGTTAGCTAAGTGTTTCCTCACTATCTTTCTGTTTATAGATATCCTGGATTCTTCTATTCCCTTAATAGGACAGTGAAGAACAGTTGATGTTACATTTCCTTTCTGAGAGAAAACAGATGCAAAATAGGAATTTAAAAGTTCGGCCTTCTCAACATCCTGTCTTACTATTTCATCATTTTCATCCTGTAAAAATCCTATAGCATCTTTGACTTTTCTTTTACTTTTGACATATCCCCAAAATCCTTTATTATTGCTTTTGACATCTCTTGCAAGCCTCAATTCATTGTCAGCTTTAGCTAATCTGATTTGTTCCCTGCAGGTTCTGCTGACAGCATTATATTCTTCTTTAGATATGCCTCCCTCTTTCCATTTTATAAACATTTTTTTTCTTCCTTTTTAACATGTGCTTAAGTTCTGTGTTCATCCATCCTGGTTTCCTTAAATGCTTCCTATTCTTCCCTCTTTTCGGAATTGTTAACAACTGTGCTTTGAGAATTTCATTTTTCAAGATTTCCCATCCTTCCTGGACATTTTTGTCTTTAAGGATATCCAGCCATTGGATCCCTCCAATTATCTTTCTGAATCCCTTAAAATCTGCCTTTCTGAAATCTAACCTTGACGTCTGAGTCTTGACAGGTCTTCCGCCTCTAGTTATCCAAAATTCTAAAATAGCATGGTCGCTACCTCCTAGGGTTCCAGCCACTTTTACCTCCTCAACCATTTCCTCCCTGTTTATAAGGATTAGATCCAAGGTAGCAGTTCCCCTTGTTTTCTCCCCTACCTTTTGGAAGATAAAGTTGTCAGCAAGAGAGGATAAGAATTTCCTTGACCTGTTAGTTTTGCCTGAGAGAGATTCCCAACAAATGTCTGGATAGTTGAAATCTCCCATGACAACTATGTCATATTTTTTGGAGAACTTGGCCATTTGATGCATAAAGAGTTCATCCATATCTTCATCTTGCACAGGCGGCCTGTAGTAAATGCCTACAATGGTGTCCTTTCCATTGTTCTGTCCTTGTATTCTTACCCAAACAGTTTCCACAGAACTCCCAGTCTCTGAAGCTTCAATCTCTGTGCAGATATACGTGTTTCTAACATACAATGCGACACCTCCTCCTCGTTTATTAAGTCTGTTTCTTGAAAATAAGTTGCATCCTTCTAGTCTTGTATTCCAATCATGTGTATTGTCCCACCAAGTTTCAGTGATTCCAATGACATCATATTTCTTTTCCTGTGTTAGTAGTTCCAATTCTCCTTGTTTGTTGCCCATGCTTTGTGCATTAGTATAGAAACATTTTAGTTTATGATTGGTTTCTCTTTCTCCAATATTTTTATTATTTAGATTCTTTTGTCTTTGTTCTTCCTTTCCACTTCTAATAGCAGAGTTCTCAATAGCATTTTTCAGATGTATGGCTTTTTCTGGTCTTTTGCTTCCCTTCCCATGTTGTTCTAGTTTAAAGCTCTCCTTACAAGTGTAGCAAGGCAACTTCCAAATACATGTTTTCCAGTCTTCGTAAGGTGCACCCCATCTCTAGCAAGTAGTCCATCGTAAAAGTAATTCACTCCGTGATCCATAAATCCAAATCGTTGCTGACGGCACCATCGACGTAGCCAGTTGTTCACCTGCAGAATCTTATTCCATGGCCATCCACTGGGAGGATGGAAGAGAAGACCACCTGCGCTCCCAGTTCTTTCACTTTCTTGCCTAAGTCTTCAAAGTCTCTGCAGATGGTTTCCAGGTCGTTTCTTGCGGTGTCATTTGTCCCCACATGTAGTAGCAGGAATGGGTAGTCATCTGTAGGTCTGAAGAGTCCTGATATCCTGTCAGTCACATCTTTAATTTTTGCACCTGGAAGACAGCACATTTCTCTTGAAGTTATATCCGGTCTGCAGATAGCGGCCTCTGTTCCTCTCAACAGGGAATCCCCCATGACCACCACTCTCCGTTTCTTCTTCACAACATTTTTCTTTCTCCATCCAGGAGGACTCTGAAGGCGTACAAGGTTGCTGTTTGTGGGCAAAGTCTTATCCTGATGTATTTCTTCATCGCTCTCCTGTGTAAGAGCCTGGTACTGGTTACTGAGAAGTATGGGTGCTGACTGCCTCCTGATCCTCCTGCTTCTCTGGGTCACATGTCTCCATTCCTCTGTTTCTTCAGGTGTACTTCGAATTTCTTCTCTTCCTGTAACATGAAGAGATAATTCTGCTCTGTCTAAGAACTCTTCACCTTCCTTAATGGTCTTCAACGTAGCTAACCTCTCTTCGAGATTTTGCAACTTTTCCTCCAACAGGGACACAAGCTTGCATTTGTGGCATGTGAAGTTTGGCTTTTGCACTGGTAAGTCTGTGAACATGTAGCAAGAAATGCAGCTCACCAAATGGCTCCTGGCCTCTTCCATATTTAGATTTCTTAAAAACGCGCAGTTTTCCGATGTCCTCTTTTCAGCTGCAACGGCCAAAACCCAGTGATCAAGGAGCTCGCGGAGACTCTTCACTTATCCCAGAAGGCACTGGGAATATGCAAATGATCTCCTCAAGACTCTTCCCCTGGTTTTCCGATGTCCTCTTTTCAGCTGCAATGGCCAAAACCCAGTGATCAAGGAGCTCGCGGAGACTCTTCACTTATCCCAGAAGGCAATGGGAATATGCAAATGATCTCCTCAAGACTCTTCCCCTGGTTTTTTTAGCTGTCCTGCAGGGGCCCCCCTCCACGTCTGGGCCTCTGTGTAGCCGCACAGGCTGCACATGCGGTATGTCCGCCCATGGTTCCAAAGCTTGAGCTTCATTTTAAATTATATTGCATGTTCTATTCCATATTCCACGTGGAACATGGTACATATATAAGAGAAAAAGATCCAGAGCAGTCTTACCCTAATTAGTAGAGATGTATACAGTGAATGTTATACAACGTAGATGCTACTAAGTACACATTGGAGATTATTAAGGGAAATTGCTGGTTGTACATTCATATAATATTTATATCTTACTAAATACCAGTATATGAGTACGGTATCTAGTGCAATGAAGCATCCACCATGCAGTAGAAGGTTAGGAAAGGTGGACTGCAGAGCGGCTATTATGAAACTCTGGAAAAGTCCTCTTTAACCCCTTCACTACCAAGGGTGGTTTGCACGTTAACTCCCGGGCCAATTTTTACAATTCTGACCACTGTACCTTTATGAGGTCATAACTCTGGAACGCTTCCATGGATCCCGGTGATTCTGACATTGTTTTCTCGTGACATATTGTACTTCATGTTAGTGGTAAAATTGCATTCAAATAACTTGCGTTTATTTGTGAAAAAAATGGAAATTTGGCGAAAATTTTGAAAATTTTGCAATTTTCCAACTTTGAATTTTTATGCCCTTAAATCACAGCAATACGGCACACAAAAAACTTAATAGATAACATTTCCCACATGTTTACTTTACATCAGCACAATTTTGGAACCAAGATTTTTTTTTGTTAGGAAGTTATAAGGGTTAAAAATTGACCAGCGATTTCTCATTTTTGCAACACCATTTTATTTTTAGGGACCACTTCACATTTGAAGCCACTTTGAGGGGTCTATATGATAGAAAATACCCAAAAGTGACACTATTCTAAAAAATGCACCCCTTAAGGTGCTTAAAACCACATTCAAGAAGTTTATTAACCCTTTAGGTGCGTCACAGGAATTTTTTGAATATTAAAAAAAAAATGAACATTTAACTTTTTTCAGGTTCAATTTTCTTTATTTTACCAAGGGTAACAGGAGAAATTGGACTGCAAAAGTTATTGTGCAATTTGTCCTGAGTACGCTGATACCTGATATGTGGGGGGGAACCACTGTTTTGGCGCATGGCAGACCTCAGTAGGGAAGGAGCGCCGTTTGACTTTTCCAATGCAAAATTGGCTGGAATTCAGATCGGACGCCATGTCGCGTTTGGAGAGCCCCTGATGTACCTAAACAGTGGAAACCCCCCAAGTGACCCCATTTTGGAAACTAGACCCCCCAAGGAACTTATCTAGATATGTGGTGAGAACTTTGAACCCACAAGGGCTTCACAGAAGTTTATAACGTACAGCTGTACAATTAAAAAATCATATTTTTTCCACAAAAATGATCTTTGCACCCCCAATTTTTATTTTTCCAAGGGTAACAGGACCCTAAAAGTTATTGTGCAATTTGTCCTGAGTACGCTGATACCCCATATGTGGGTGTAAATGACTATTTGGGCGCATAGCAGAGCTCAGAAGGGAAGCAGCGCCATTTGACGTTTTTGGCTGGAATTGAGATCGGACACCATGTCGCGATTGGAAAACCCCTGATGTACCAAAACAGTGGAAACCCCCCACAAATGACACCATTTTGGAATCTAGACCCCCCAGGGAACTTATCTAGATGTGTGGTGAGAACTTTGAACCCCCAAGGGCTTCACAGAAGTTTATAACGTACAGCAGTACAATTAAAAAATCATATTTTTTCCACAAAAATGATCTTTTCACCCTCATTTCTTATTTTTCCAAAAGTAACAGGACCCTAAAAGATATTGTGCAATTTATCCTGAGTACGCTGATACCCCACATGTGGGTGTAAACCACTATTTGGGCGCATGGCAGAGCTCGGAAGGGAAGCAGCGCCATTTGATGTTTTTGGCTGGAATTGAGATAGGACACCATGTCGCGTTAGGAAAGCCCCTGATGTACCAAAACAGTAGAAACCCCCCACAAATGACACCATTTTGGAAACTAGACCCCCCAAGGAACTTATCTAGATGTGTGGTGAGCACTTTGAACCCCCCAGTGCTTCACTGAAGTTTATAACGTCCGGGCGTGAAAATAAAAAAATCGTATTTTTTCCACAAACATCATCTTTTAGTCCCCATTTTTTTATTTTCCCATGGGTAACAGGAGAAATTGGACCCCAAAAGTTGTTGTCCAATTTGTCCTGAGTACGCTGACACCCCAAATGTGGGAGAAAACTACTGTATGGGGACACGTCGGGGCTCGGAAGGGAAGTAGTGACGTTTTGGAATGCAGACTTTGATGGAATGGTCTGTGGGTGTCATGTTGCCTTTGGAGAGCCCCTAATGTACCTAAACAGTGGAAACCCCCCACAAATGATCCCATTTTGGACATTTTGGAAACTAGACCCCCTGAGGAACTTATCTAGATGTGTGGTGAGCACTTTGAACCCCCCAGTGCTTCACAGAAGTTTATAACGACTGGGCGTGAAAATAAAAATATCGTATTTTTTCAACAAACATCATCTTTTAGTCCCCATTTTTTTATTTTCCCAAGGGTAACAGGAGAAATTGGACCCCAAAAGTTGTTGTCCAATTTGTCCTGAGTACGCTGATACCTCATATGTGGGAGAAAACTACTGTATGGGCACACGTCGGGGCTCGGAAGGGAAGTAGTGACGTTTTGGAATGCAGACTTTGATGGATTGGTCTGCGGGTGTCATGTGCGTTTGGAGAGCCCCTGATGTACCTAAACTATTGAAACTCCCCACAAGTGACCCCATTTTGGAAACTAGACCCCCCAAGGAGCTTATCTAGATGTGTGGAGAGCACTTTGAACCCCCAAGTGCTTCACAGAAGTTTATAACGCCTGGGCGTGAAAATAAAAAAAACATTTTTTTCCGCAAAATTATATTTTTGCCCCCAATTTTTTATTTTCCTAAGGGTAACAGGAGAAATTGGACCCCAAAAGTTGTTTTGTAATTTGTCCTGAGTAGGCTGATACCCTACATGTGGGGGTAAAACACTGTTTGGGTGCATGGCAGAGCTTGGAAGGGAAGGAGCACCATTTGACTTTTTCAACGCAGAATTGGCTGGAATTGAGATCAGACGCCATGTTGCTTTTGGAGAGCACCTGATGTGCCCAAACAGTGGAAACCCCCCAATTATAACTCCAACCCTAACCTCAACACACCCCTAACCCTAATCTGAGCCCTAACCCTAACCCTAGCCCTAACCCTAACCCTAGCCCTAACCCTAGCCCTAACCCTACCCTAACCCTAGCGGGAAAATGGAAATAAATACATTTTCTTTTAGTTTTATTATTTTTCCCTAACTAAGGGGGTGATAGCGGGGGGTTTGATTTACTATTTATGGCGGTTTTTATGTTTGGCAGCTGTCGCACGCTAAAAGACGCTTTTTATTGTAAAAATAGTTTTTGCATCACCACATATTGTGAGCTATAATTTTTCCGTATTTTGAGGTCATTACGGACGCGGCGATACCAAATATGTGTACTTTTATTGTTTTTGTTTTTCTTATTTTGAAAAAATGGATTTATTGGGGAATATTTTTTTTTTTTTTACTAATTTATTTAGCGATTTTTTTTTTTTTTTTTTTTAAATTATTTGTAACATTTTTTTTTTTTTTTTTTCTTTATTACCTTGTCCCAGGTGGGACATCACTGTCCTGTGACAGATCGCTGATCTGTCACAGATCACTGTGACAGATCAGCGATCTGTCACAGGCACTGCTGCAGACTTCCTCATGCCTGCGCTTTGCAGGCAGTGAGGAAGTCAGCTCCCTGCAGGCCCCCGTCGCCATCTTGGATCCGGGGGCCTGTAGGGAAAGAGCCCTCCGCAGCAGCGCTGCACATTGCGCTGCCGTGGGGGGCTCAGGGAAGCACGGAGGGAGCCCCCTCCCTGCCGATGCTTCCCTTAAACCCCTGGTACACTGCGATCGCGTTTGATCGCGGTGTGCAAGGGGTTAACGTATCGGGGGCGGTCCATGACCGCCCCTGACACATTGTGCCGGGTGTCAGCTATGATAATTAGCTGACACCCGGCCGCGATCAGCGGCGCTCACCACGTGGGCGCCGCTGATCGCTGGGACGTAATATTCCGTCCATGGTAGTTAGGTCCAGGGTCACATGGACGGAATATTACGTCCTTTGTAGGTAAGGGGTTAATAATAAATAATACCATTTTGCTCAGCTGTTTAGTAACTATCTTAAAGCCTGAAGTCAGTGAGAACACAATGTTACTGATGGAATCTGACTTGTAGTATGATTGCAGTAATTTTCCTGTGTGATGTGACCCCTTCCACTGCAAATTACGGTATGTCCTTCTATTGGCAGCTATAAAGCACATGATATCTCTTCCTGGCTCAGTGATTTCAGAGTTTAGACTACACAAAAATCGTAGTTACTTACCGATAACGGTATTTCTCTGATCCCATGACGGCACCACGGAGAGAGAGAGAGGGATCCGCCCTCAGAGACAGGAAACCTACAGATGAAAAAGGCGGTACCTCTCTCCCATATAAGTTGGTTTACAGAGCATTACACAGAACTTTCAGCTGCAACTCAAATGGTTATGAAAAATCCAAAATTAATCAATTTACTCAACTTAAGCTTAATAGAGGCACCGTGTGGCTAAGTACTAAGTTAACTAACTCACTCTAAGGTTCACACCTGTGTGTGTGTTAAAGGGAGGGGATGTACGGGTGCCGTCATGGGATCAGATCAGAGAAATACCGTTATCGGTAAGTAACTACGATTTTCTCTTTCCCCCATGATGGCACCACGGAGAGAATTACAAAGATTGTACATCTAGGGAGGGACCAACGCCTCCAGAACCCTTTTCCTAAAGGTGAGATCTGAAGAGGAGGTCAAGTCTAGACGGTAATGTTTGAAAAATGTAGAGGGGAAGACCAAGTGGCCGCTCTACATATCTGATCTATTGAAGCGCCAGCTTTCTCTGCCCAGGATGATGCCACTGCCCTGGTTGAATGGGCCCTTACGTCCTCCGGTATGGCCGCCCCGCAGGAGGAGTAGGATAGGGTGATGGCCTCTCTTATCCCCCTCGCCAGTGTGGCCTTCGATGCTTTTTGACCCTTCCGAGGCCCCTGAAAACAGGTAAACAGAGCTCTATCCTTCCTAAACTCCCTCGTGGTTGTTAAATATTGGACCAGGCATCTTTTTACGTCTATAGTGTGTAACACCTCTTCTGTTTTGTTTTTGGAATTGGGACAAAAAGAGGGTAGGGAGATTTCCTGGGTCCTATGAAACTGTGTAGATACTTTGGGGAGATAAGCTGGGTCGGTTTTAAGAATTACCCTATCCTCCAGAATTTGCGTGAAGGGTCCATGGGCAGACAGAGCTTGCATGTCACTAATGCGGCGGGCCGAAGTTAAGGCTACTAGCAGGGAAGTCTTAAGTGGCAATATTTTTAAGGGAGCCTTCTCTAGGGGTTCGAAGGGAGATTTGGTTAGTGCGATCAGCACCAGATTTTGATCCCAGGGTGGGGTGGTGTGTAGAAGGATCTGCCTGGATCTACTTGAGGCTCTAATGAATCTCTTAACCCATCTATTTTTAGCTAGGTCGTGGTTATACAAAGCTCCCAAGGCCGCCACCTGTACTTTTAAGGTGCTGGTAGCTAACCCCTTCTCCAACCCCCTTTGTAGGAATTCTAGAATTCTATCTATAGGGATTTCGCCCGTTGGGTTGGAGCCTGACACTGATATGAATTTCTTCCACACTTTGCCATATGCCTTGGTGGTTACTGGCTTTCTACTCTGTAGTAACGTGGTTACCAAGTTTGATGAGAAGCCCCTGTTGCTTAGGAGCTCCCTCTCAAAAGCCAAGCTGTCAGGTGTAGGTTTTTTATGTGTGGGTGATAAACTGGACCCTGGCATAACAGGTCTGGATTTTCTGGTAGAACCCAGGGGTCTGTCACAGACATTCTTCTCAGCCAGGAGAACCATATTCTCCGTGGCCAGAAGGGCGCTATTACCACTACTGTCGCCTTGTCCTCCCGTATTTTCCTCAGTACTAAGGGAATGAGCGATATTGGGGGGAAGGCATAGGCCAGATGATACTCCCAGGGTATCGTGAAGGCGTCTAGGGCTACTGGGCCTCCCCGGGGATCGATCAAGCAGAAGGTTTCCAGCTTCCGGTTCTGACTGTTCGCAAATAAGTCTATTTGTGGTCGGCCCCAGAGTTTCACGATTTGATTGAAGATTAACTGGCTTAGTTCCCACTCCCCCTGTTTTAGACGTGTCCTGCTTAAAAAGTCCGCCGTTTGATTTTCTGCACCTTTTATGTGGAGGGCTGTCAGGGATTGTAGGTTGTGCTCTGCCAGGTGGAAGATGGATTTTGTTACCTCCATCAGAGGTCGAGATCTGGTGCCTCCCTGGTGGTTTAGGTATGCCACCACTCCCTGGTTGTCTGAGAAGACCCTTGTGTGATGGGAACGAAGGGAGTCCAGAAAATGATTGAGAGCTAGTTTTACTGCCAGCAGCTCCCTCATATTTGAGGAAGCGGACTCTCTTCCCTGGTACCAGGCCCCCTGTGCCACTTGGTTGTCTAGATGTGCACCCCACCCCCAGGGGCTTGCGTCTGTGGTTAGGATCTTTGTTGCCGGCAATGTCCAAGGCACCCCCTTGACTAGGTTGGCTGGATTTGTCCACCACTTCAAGGAATGTTTTGTCTCTGGTGAGATGTTTAACTGCGTGTCTAAATTCCCGTGTAAGGAAGTGTTTGCGTCTAGTATTTCCCATTGTAAGTCCCGCGTATGGCTCTGAGCCCACTGAGCTGCTGGCATGCAGGCTGTCATGGATCCTAACAGTGACATCGCTTTTCTTGTTTGGGGAGGTTATCATTTGGGATGTCATTTGTGTCATTTTTTGAACCTTTGTCTGTGGCAGGTAACATTTCTGTTCGATTGAATTTAGTGATATCCCCAAATACTCCTGCACCTGACCTGGTATGAGTTTAGACTTGGGCAAGTTCAGCATCCACCCTAGGCTCAGTAGGGTCCTCATCACTATGTCCAATTGTTGTTTGCAGTGTTGGGAGGTAACCCCTATTATTAAGAGATCATCTAGGTATGGGACTATCAGAATGTTTTGCTCCCTTATGTGAGCCATTACTTCCGACATTACCTTCGTAAATACCCTTGGAGCAATAGGTAGCCCGAAGGGGAGGGCTCTAAGCTGATAGTGTTTTACCTCCCCCTGAATCGTCACTGCCACCCTGAGGTATTTCCTGTGGTCTCTGTGGATAGGCACATGATAATATGCGTCCCTCAGGTGTAATACGGCCATGAAGCAAGCTGGGGGAAGCATTTTTATACAAGATTTTATCGTCTCCATTTTGAAGTGCTGAATTTCTAGAAATTTGTTCAGCCTTTTGAGATTTATGATCACCCTGTATGGACCGTCTGGCTTCTTGCGAAGGAAAAGAGGGGAGTAGAAGCCTTTGCCCCTGTCTAGGTAGGGGACTTCTTCCAGTACGTTTTTCTCCCTTAGGTTCGTTATTTCTTGTTGTAGAGCCAGCTGCTCTTGTGATGACCTTTGAGGGGTTATTATGAAAGAGTTGTTTGGAAGGGAGATGAATTTTAGCCTCAGGCCTTCCTTTATGATGTCCAGTATCCAACAACTTGCGGATATTTTCTCCCAGGCCTGGAGAAAGTATGATAATCTTCCCCCGACCTGGGGAGTACCTTCATTGTGGCTTCTTGTTGTCAGGGGGTTTGTTAAACATAAACCCCTTACTCTTGTTCCTTCTGTCCTCCCAACTTTCTTTGTTCCCTTTTGGGGGTTTACGTCGCATAAACCTCTTGCTCCGAAAAGGACATCTGTGTGCCTGGCTGGGGAACCCGGGAAAGGATTTTTTCTTGTCCCCGGCCTTGTCTAAGATGTCGTCCAGTGTTGGGCCAAACAAGAATTCCCCTTCGCACGGGATTGCGCACAATTTGGTTTTTGTCTGCAAATCTCCCGGCCAGCACTTCAGCCATAAGGCGCGTCTTGTGGCATTTGAAAAGGCCGCCGTCCTGGCTGCCAGTCTGGTTGAGTCTACCGACGCATCTGCCAGAAACGCTGCTGCTCCCTTCATTACGGTAACTGACTTCTGTATCGTTTCTCTCGGGACCTTCTCCTTTATTTGAGAATCTAAATGGTCCAGCCATACCATCAGGGCCCGTGCTGTACATGTAGCTGCTATGGCTGGCTTTAGCCCCCCTCCTGCTGCTTCCCAAGCATTTTTTAAAAAGGTTTCAGCCTTCTTATCCATTGAGTCCTTCAGGGTGCCCATGTCTTCGAAGGGCAGGGCAAGCTTTTTTGAGGCCTTTGCAACCGCTACGTCTAACTTAGGAGCTTTGCTCCAAAAGGAGCTGGCCGGGTCGTCAAAGGGGTATTTCCTCTTTGGTGTTAGGAGGACTTTTTTGTCTGTTTTTTTCCACTCTCGCTTGATGAGGCAGTGGAATTTTCATTAATCGGAAAAGCCTTCGGTTTCTTTTGCTCTAGGCCGCCAAACATTATATCTTGGGCCGTTTTCTTGGGGCGTTCGTCTACCCGCCTCACAGCATTTACCAGGGCGTCCATCTCCTCAATGGGAAAGCAGCTGCGTCCCCCTTCTGATGATGACGAAGAGGATTGGGAGGATGAAGAATCACTTGAGTCGGATAGCTCGTTTTCTGACTCACTGGTGCTCGACTCTGGGGATCTATGCCTGGACCGGCGTTTCTTTTTTGAGGACACTCTTTTCCCCTCTTTTTTAAACACTTAGAGGAAAAAAGAATTTTTTTTTTATTAACATTCTGAGGTCTAGGGCAAACCCCGGGGATTCTTCCTGTATCGTCTGCTCTATGCAAGCCGCACAGAGCTTTTTCTCCCATTTAGGGGGTAATTCCTCCGTACATAAAGCACATACCGTATGTTTAGATTTGGTTGTGCATTTACGCCCCGTCTCAGGCGTAGGGATTATCTCCACTTCTGCATCCACTTCTGGCTGCGCCGCCATGGTGGAGCTTTGGCTGCGCCGCGATCTCGTGTGACCGCTGCTGCTGCGCTGCTGGAAATAGTCGCGCTGGCGCTTGCTGTAGGTTCCCCATCAGGGACAGGAAACCAACTGATGTGGGATAGAGGTACTGCCTTTTTCATCTGTAGGTTTCCTGTCCCTGAGGGCGGATCCCTCTCTCTCTCTCCGTGGTGCCGTCATGGGGGAAAGAGAAAATCTAATCTTCCTGGTCTCAGACAATAACTCGAAATGCCCAAGGAGAGAACCTTGCCAGTTCCACCCATGAAGAGTACAGGGTATAAAGGCTCTACCCATGAAGTAGACAGGACATAGAAGCTCTTATTCTTCTTCTTCCATTCCAATGCTGAGGCAGAAAACTGAAGACATAACAGAAATTTCATTGATCTAGGACACCTTGAGACCGGTATCATAATCATTTATTGAGGGTAGCCTCATATAAGGAGTGATTCCTAAAGAACACTTCAAGACTACAAGTACAAAGTGATACTTTCCTGAACGTACAGTGACAAATTACCTTTCTTGAAGGAAAAGTGCCAATTTGTAACCTGTTGTCCCAACATTTCCCTTTTTTGTGACTGGTCAATAGACTAATAACATACAGTATTGCTGCAGAAAGTTTCTGTAACTAGTCCCATCTGAAACCCAACTTGTTTGCGGTTTTATAATTTATCCTCTTTGTCCATGACTGATGCTTCCACCATTCTGACAGGTGCTGAAGTCTTGCATGTTCGCTGTCCATTCCGGGCCCCGCTTAGTATTCTTTCAGCTGTAGGAAGCGACCTTACTCACATGTGCTGAATATCAGTGAGGCAATTGCCCACAGTTGGGAGATACAGTGCCTTGCAAAAGTATTCAAACCCCCCCTGGGATTTTTCAACCTTTTCCCACATATCATGCTTCAAACATAAAGATACCAAATGTAAATATTTCGTGAAGAATCAACCACAAGTGGGACACAATTGTGAAGTTGAGCGAAATGTATTGGTTATTTTAAATTTTTGTGCAAATAAAAAAAAATGAAAAGTGGGGCGTGCAAACTCACTCCAGAAGTTCATTGTGGATCTCTGAATGATCCAATGTTGTCCTAAATGACTAATGATGATAAATATAATCCACCTGTTTGTAATCAATGTACCTGCTCTGTGATAGTCTCAGGGTTCTGCTTGAAGCACAAAGAGCATCATGAAGACCAAGGAATACAACAGGCAGGTCCGTGATACTGTTGTGGAGAAGTTTAAAGCCGGATTGGCAACCCTGTCATGGGCAGCCCATTCTCCAGACCTGAACCCCATTGAAAACCTCTGGAATGTAATCAAGAGGATGATGGATAGTCACAAGCCATAAAACAAAGAACTGCTTAAATTTTTGTGCTAGAAGCAGTGTGAAAGACTGATGGCAAGCATGCCAAGACATATGTAAGCTGTTTTTAAAAATCATGGTTATTCCCCAAAATATTAATTTCTGAACTCTTCCTCCGTTAAAACATTAGTATTGTTATGCCTAAATGATTATGACCTTGTTTTCTTTGCATTATTTGAGGTCTGAAAGCACTGGACTTTGTTTTTCAATTTTTGGCCATTTCTCCTTTTCAGAAAAAAAATCAAAATTTATTTCTTGGAAACTTGTGAATGATAAGCTTTCTTGTCACCTATTATCTGGAGCCGGTGAGCTCTATTCATCATGAGATGGGAGGGAACGCAATAAATCAGGCAATTTAAAGCTTTATTCAGCTCAGAAGTTAAATTTTATTATATCTTTGAATTATTGCTATGGATCATAATCTAATTATTGATATTGTTGTGGCTGAAAATCTAAACTCAATATCCATATGTTTTTATAGTGTGGGAGGAAACCGGAGAACCCGGAGGAAACCCACGCAAACACGGGGAGAACATACAAACTCCTTACAGATGTTGTCCTTGGGACTGGAGCCCAGGACCCCAGTGCTGCAAGACTGCAGTGCTAACCACTGAGCCGCCGTGCTGCCCCATACTAAAATCAGACAAGTTGTTTCTATTGCAGCAGATTCATCCATCGCTTCTTCAGCCTTGTACTGTGTGTAGCGTGGAGAGCTGTCCGCCTTGGCTCTTCACCCTGAGTTGCTCTTGTTGGTGTAACATCTTTTCGTGGTGCCAGATGATGTCATCGGCCTCCACACCAGGGGCAATACCATTTATTCTTGGCTACTTTTCTAAAAGGCCCGAATCTACAAAGATAGAAGGAATATTGGTTAACAGACTGGCATGAATGTTGGTTAGTACCATGGATTGTATGAAAAAGAACAAATTGTAACCAATATATGAAGAACTGTCTGTAGAGGACAAAATATAATATGTAGCATCCTTAACCCTACAGCTTCCAGACGTCAGTCTACTCTGATAGCACTAAAATATAAAAGCATAATACCAACAGAACCGCACTGGTGTCATTCCCCACTGATTGTGCTTCATGAGGCATTGAGTCATGATATTTACTTACTTGTTATCCATAAATTACATCAAAAGTAGAAGTTATTTCATGATCTATAATAGTTCCTTTTCTTCACCTCTGGCAGCTCAGCATGGATAGAAGTGACGTCTTTTGCATAAGCCTGCCATAACGGTCCATGATTGACTATCTCTGCATTGATTAACCAGCAGGCAGCATGGCACATCTCGTGTGCAAGTGTGGATCGTAATCGCTCTGAAAATAAAATAATTTTACAGGCATGAGATGACCTAAGTTTAACCTGTTTGGATATTTTTGCTTTACATATCAGAACATATTCTTTTATTATGTGGTCATTAGAAGGTCTTCAAGTAAGGGAAATACAGGCGTGATGGGAGCAATTACAGTCACCATTTAGCACACTGAAAGCGGTGGCTGTAAAAATGCCCCGAAACTGACTGAGAGCCACACTGAATTGTGCACTGTCGAGCTGGCTGTCAGTCAGTGCCGGTGAGTGCTTACAGTCACCACTCTCAGTGACCGGTGACTCTAATTGCCTGGGCCACAACTGCATCACTGAAAGCCGGCAGCTCCTGGATAAAGTTTATTTTCTCTCCGGTGCTGCGCTTTCAGTACTATGGCTGGTCACCTTCATAACGCTAGTAACCTGCACATTAACCCTATATCTGCAGGGTAAGGGCATTATTGACCAAACAGGCTTCCTTTAGGTCCATATTATTAACAGCACATGGCTGCTACTGCCCTGTTAATTCCTATGAAAGCAGCAAAGGTGTACTTAATTTTTCACACATTGCTTTTCCATGTTGGCCTAGTTTTTGTCAAATAGGTAATGACACAGTGATATTTATCATGAATTGTAGTTCCCCAAGGTTGTATTTAGCTAATTTTAAGAAATTCTAAGGACCAAATGCTTTTTTTAATTTTGTCCTGATATGTAAATCCCTAGAATTCAAAGAGGGTGTACTTAGTTCTTCTCATGATTAAATGTACGAGTATATAAGATGTATTACAATCCAGGGAGCAGCTTGTTCCCATGAATACACGTTATCGTATAAAGCTGCTGGAAGTGATGAGAAACTTACCGGCAGAAGTTACGACATTATCTGAAACTTCTATCCTGCAGCAACGTTGTCTTCTCCTTCTCAAGGTATAGGTGATACCGGCTACTGGGGGAGGCATCTCTACCCACAGAATTTCCATTTCCTCAGGAAGCTAAAATGAGGAAACAAATTCCATTAATCTGTAAACTCTTCGATCCCAATCTAACAAAGTACCCACCACTGATCTGTACTGTACATTACTGGTCTCCGTCTATGGGGCAAGTTGTGAGAGCAACAACAAAAATAACCTGATTATAAAATGTCCAAATGTCAACTAGATGGTTTCATTAATAAATGTAGAAATCCTTTGAATGTCAAGCAAATGTTTGAGAATCTCTGTGTCTATGGCGCTCGTGTAAGGTTTCCACTCATTCAATAGATAAGATGACGACTTTCCTGGGATTTTCAGTAGCCAAATTACCAAACAGTGACAAACGTGTTCGGGTGCTCTCCAGAAAGCTAAAGCTGCTTTTCTTCAAAATAGTAGAGGGAGGAGGGAGAGGATGGATCTGTCATGTATAACCCAGATACTGATGATAGGATACCTGATTCCTGAAGATGGTTTCATTATACAGCCGGTACAGACGTTTCGCTAGCTCTTTTTTATTCTCCTGGAACTTTGTCACGTAGATGGAACTGGGTGATACAATTTCTTCCAGGAAACAACCAGGGATTTTGCACATTGGCATACTGGGAAAAAATAGGAATCATCTATGAATTCACTGGGAACTTTTCTTACGTAGTTCATGGTTTTATCTAGAGATATTTATGTACAAAACAACTCACCTCTCCTGTTTGTCTGGGCTCTCCTCAGTATTAGATGGTTCATTATCCTTATTATCACTAATAATAGTGATGCCGTGATCTGATCTGTGAAATAAATGTAACAAAATATGAGCCCACCGCTAATCACTAATCCCCATAAAGTATCTAGTAATGGAGAAAATGTATGTCTTACCTGGTAGTATTGTCAGAATCCTTATCTGAAGTTGGTACTTTCTGATCTGCGGGAGCAAAAAATATAAATCTCTTTTTATAACAGCGTGTGAATGGGCAGCTCTGGCCGGCTGTAAAAAAGTTACCGCCGGTCACAGGCGTCGGCTGGTGAGAGTACTACACTCATCACCATATGACTGGTCTCGCTAATAGCAGCGAAAGCAGGCAAGGCTGATGAAAGGATTCACCATCCGGTGCCTGTGCAATAAATAAATGATATTTTTTTAAAATGTCATGGGTTCCCTTGTTTTTTTGGTAACCAGTGAAGGTAAAGCTGACAGCTGCGTGGTGAGTGAGTCGACAGATAAGGGCATATTCCAGAGCTCAGCAAGGTACATGGCCCCAGGATCTTCTCCTATAGAAGTAATCCGGGGAGCAGGGATAGCTAGGTCGCCCCTAGCTTTAGAGACAGGGAAGGAGCCCCGAGCCGCGGGATATCAAACTACAGTCGTGACTGTCAGTGTGACTGTGAATTGATTTATCTGTGATGTACTATGGTAACAGCAGCATCATTGCAGCATTTTTTTTGTTCGTCACACACTGAAACAAGGAGGGCAGGTGAATACCCCTCTGTTCTAATTTTCCTACTAAACAAAAATCCTTAAACAATTTTGGGGATTAATTTGGGCAAGCTGGAGAATTCTAATTTCAAGTGATTCAGTCATCTCTACAAACCAGTAGATAGCAGATTCCACAAAACCTTTTCCTATAAAACTACTGAGTAATGCAATGTGGCCCCAATATAGCACTGCAGCCCATAGCAGACATAAGCTGGTTTCTAGAGTAGTGGACAGACCACCCATGGTGACACCACCAGTAATGATGGATGACATATTTTATAGTAAAAGTTACCTGGCTTCAAGACGACCACTTCAGTCAGGTCTGCCTCCTTCTGCTTGCCTCGACATCTCCGGATCCCATACAAGAAACTGTGACACAGAGAAATATCTTTATGTAAACTGGTACAGAAGATAATATTCAGATACCCACCAGAATATGCCCCAGCCCCACCACAGAGGGTACCAGTCCTAATATATCACACCATAATACAGCCCCAGGAAGGGCAGCTACAGATTATATCACAGCCCTGTAGTATTGCCCATCTGCTGTAGTTACTGTGCCCCTTGTAGGTCAAACAGTCACTTATATAGCACCAGTAATTTCACATGACTTTATAGACATCATCATTGCTGACCTCATTGGGGCTCATAATCTAAATGCCCTATCCTTATGTATTTGGAGTGTGGGTTGAAAGTGGCGTACCGGGAGGAAACTCACACAAACACGGAGGAAACTCATACAAACTCTGGAAGATGTTGTCCTTGGTGAGATTCAACCCAGAACCCCAGTGGTACAAGGCTGCAGTGCTAACCACTGAGCCACCATGCTGATGCACAGAATAGTGACTGTCCGTATATATTGCTATCGTGCATTTTGAATACGTAATTTAAAATGTAATTAAAATACTATTTTAATGCAAGAGGTGATCTATTACCATCAGAATACTTCATCCCTGTGTCAGATACAATTGTGTCTACTTGTAATAGTCATTAATAGCTTAAAATGTCTGAGCCGACATCCACAAATGTTGGCAGACTTCATTGTATTGACTTTACCCTGAGAGGTGGCACCGTGCTGCCATTGTGACTTATATGCCGTACTGCCAGAGACATACTGATAGGGAATTTAGATTGTGAGCCCCATCGGGGACAGCAATGAGAATGTGTGCAAACTGTAAAGCGCTGCGGAATATGTTAGCGCTATATAAAAATAAAGATTACTATTATTATCATTATTATATGACCTGAACTGTTAGTGGAGACTGCAGAGCGCCATCATCCTATTTACTCATCAGCCGGCATGTGATGAAGCCATGTCCCATTATATCAAAGTGGATATCTGGGACTTAATAAAAAGAGGCAAGTAGTTGCTAACCAGTAGTCTCGCCCTGTCAACAAGGCATCACGTGACATCAGCAGAGGCCTGTGACCGCTATCTTCCGGTGGAGAATGGTGCTGGGCCCAGCAGGCAGGTGGGCAGCAACGGGTTAGATCTTGGGAACATTTTTAAATAAAACATGGATGTCCCCTTTTTATTCCACAGGGGAAACATACAACTCTTCGCAGATGTTGTCCCCAATGCTGCAAGGACACAATGCTAACCACTGAGCCACCGTGCTACCCATTTATTTGGAAAGAGAATAATGTGATATGTGATATGCAGAGGAGATGGAAACTCACCAGAAGATCAAGGTTCCGACAAAGGAGGCAACCGTTATCATCAGCCCTATGGGCAGGACATAGCGACGCATGACTAGAGATAAAGAAACAAGATGGTGGTTATTAATTCCTATCAGAGACAGAATATTCTAGAAGACATTGTCAGGATAAGGGGCGTCACATTATATATAGCTGCAGGCAGGACTTGGTATAGGATGATGGGAGTTGAGCTAGGAGATGAAGGAAATGACTACTCACTGTTATTATCGTCGCTGATTTCCAAGTTCAATCTGGGAATCGTCCCAGTCCATGGTCTCTGGGAAACCGCTGTCCAGAAGAGAAAGAAGGAAAATGAAGACATGAAACCCATGATAGCAGCAAGTGACCCCAATACTGTAGCATGAGGGGGATAGAAGACTCCTTATAACTGAACCCTAGAAGCTTACACAGTCCCCGGTGATAACGTCCATTACCTGCTGATATCATTGGAACGTTCTCACGTGAACATGAGCAAATCACCAAAAAATAGAGCACAATTCTCTGCATTTCTATATTGTCCAAAATTACCCCTCTAAAGATTCCACGCCATAACACATAGAACACTGGTCCCAGGGTTGTGATGTCACACAGCATCAGAATTCTGTAGTCGGGGGGCTGCTGATGTCATCAGAGATGACCTGACTGATGGCGGTGTATGGGAATATAATATGTACAGGGGGAATTCTACCTTCATTTACCTTTCTGAAAAGCCATAGAGATATTACATACATTGTATCATCAGCTGAGAGTAAATGTTCACCCATAGATAACAATCAGGAGCTAAATATGTTCAAGGGGCCTCACTGATTAATATCCTCATATTCCTTTATAACGGCCAGAGCTGAGTTTTCTGGTACGGAGCTAACAATCTCCTGCATAGCCATAGAGGTAAATGACTCATTTCTGTCTGCCACCACTAGAGAATATGGGAACTGCTACAAACATGGATACACTCAACTCAATAGTAATCAGTATTCAGTGAGCTCCCCCTAGTGGTGGCTTCAGACAGACACATTTTTTTTTCTATAAAGGGAATGATTAAATTATAGAATAATGGCTAATTTCTTTGTACTACAGCACCACTTCTGCCAATGGGCCGTGTCCGGTATTGCACTTCAATGACTTTCAAGTGAATGGTGATAAAATGCAATATCATAAATAACTGTTCTATAACCAAAGCCCATTAACATATAAAGAAAAATACAATATTTAATACACATTTATCAATGTCTCTTACCTTCTGGTGGTTCAGTAGGTCTCGCTTCTGCACCATAGAAAAAAATTGTGAACAGCACTACAACAACTCTTCGCACATCCATCCTCTCCAACATCAAACCCTCAAAAGACTCCAGTGCCCTCCAGCGCATAGAACACTGAACGCAGCATTGTGATGTCACAGAGTGTCAGAACTGCCAGCTGTGATGATGTCAGCAGCATTGTGATGTCACTGTGATGTCACAGAGCGTCAGAACTGCCATCTGTGATGATGTCATCAGTGATGTACAGTGTAATAGAAAACTTGGCACTCAACTTATAGTAGTATGTCATTTCAAAGGATTTTTATTGTTGCAGTCTGTATATGCTTCAGTCTAATCTAGACCTTCATCAGTCTGCAGTAAAGTATAAACAAAGAATCAACATACAAGTCCTCATGTAGGACAAAGATCAACATGCAGGTCTTCATACATACAGAGGAAAATATATAGCATAGCTTAATATACAATATCAATAACCCGTGACATAATTATATATACATTAGTGGTTGAATATCAGGGAGTGAGGAAGAGGAACGGGAGGAGGAATAAGGAAACCCACCCGACTGCTAGTCACAGAAGGAAGAGATTACATATGAGTTATATATATACGTTTTGGAATAAAAGATATGTATATATGTATATTTTTAGTGATTGTAATACACCGAATGGTATATACAGTTAGGTCCATATATTTTTGGACAGTGACAACATTTTTCTAATTTTGGTTCTAGACATTACCACAATGAATTTTAAACAAAACATTTCAGATGCAGTTGAAGTTCAGACTTTCAGCTTTCATTTGAGGGTATCCACATTAAAATTGGATGAAGGGTTTAGGAGTTTCAGCTTCTTCACATGTGCCACCCTGTGTTTAAAGAGGCCAAAAGTAATTGGACAGATTAAATAATTGTAAATAAAATGTTCATTTCTAGTACTTGGTTGAAAACCCTTTGTTGGCAATGACTGCCTGAAGTCTTGAACTCATGGACATCACCAGAAGCTGTGTTTCCTCCTTTTTGATGCTCTGCCAGGCCTTCACTGCTGAATGATTGTAAGAGGCGCTGAATCCAGAAAACTTACCAATGGTGATCAGGGGTTAAGGTGAATCATAAAGATGCGGTGTCCGCCGCTCGTCTTGTCCACAATAGCTGGAGGAATGTGACGTTTATATGCCCCGGTGGCGGGGACAGTGTAGCCTGTCCCAGAAGTCAGGGGGAGCTCTGTCCTGCATTCCACAGGCAGGAAGGAGCAATGCTGTGCATTCCATTAACAGGAAGCAGTCAAAGTCTGCGTTCCAAAAGCAGGAAGAAGTCTTGTTTAGCATTCCACAAGGCAGGAAGAGCATTTAACAAATTAAAGAAGAGTGTGATGAAGTGCCATTGTAAACAATATATGTATATAGAATAATGGTGAAATTTGTAATATACAGTATATATATAAATATATCTTCATATATTTATATCTTCATATTTTAATATGTCAAAATGTAATGTGTTATTCTTTTTATTTTGTCATTTGACTGCTTATAAGGTATGGGGGCTATAATATTATGTTCTAATATGTATGGCACTCATTTGGCCCCGTATACTAATACTTTATGTTTTCCTTGCAGAGTCGTCTATATTGACCCCATCTGGTTTTCCCCATCCTCCTTGGGCCCATCCATCATTTCCCTACTTGACTGCATATCATATCTAGTAGTTTGTTGTTTTTCTCTTTTTATTTTTCCTTACCCAATATATACACTGACACTATATACAGAGCTCCTGAGTATAATGTCACTGATGATGACTGTATTACCTGTACACTGACATTATATACAAAGTTCCTGTGTATAATGGCATTTAGTATGTATTTTTTATTAATGATCAGTATTGTAGTATTCGGTCACTATGTGTTGGTAATATGCCATCTGGTCATGTTGTGGCGATATATGTTCCTTGCATGTCGTATTATTCGGTAACTATGTGGTGGTACGATGTGTCATGGTGTGGTGGTGTTTGTCCCTTATATGCAGTATTATTAGGTCACTATATGGTGGTAATATGTGCCCTAGCCATGGTGTGGTGGTATTTGCTTCTTTTATGTGGTATTATGTGGTCACTATGTGGTGGTAATATATGGTCCTGCCATGGTGTGACAGTATTTGTCCCTTGCATGTGGTATTATTGGTCATTTTAAAAATATTATGTGACACACTCCCTTAAAGAAAAATAAAGATATAGCTAAAAAGAGTATTGGATATTTTAAGAAATATTTAATAGGTTAGAGTACAGTAGGGCCCAGCCAAAATAGTCTACCTTGTCATGGTGGTGGCTTAAAAAATCTTTGGACCAAAACAAAAGCGGATGGCTATGTATGTGATCTGGTGTGGTGCAGAAGTGGAATTTTTCCAAGAGTGGACGGTGATACTGTGGAAGGTTTGAGGAGTGGAGGCAAAGCTGAGCTTGGGTGGCGTCTCAAGAAGGCCCCAAACTTTTGCCAGAATGGAACCCTGAAATTCCTGGTGGCAGCCCTGGTTGTAATATTGCATCTATCGACTTTTATGAGCAGTTCTTGGAAAACAAACAAAACGCTCCTGTGAATGCACCCTAGGTCACATACAGGCAGGGCCGTATTTGTCACTAGGCACTCGAGGGCACGTGCCTAGGGCGGGACGATGCTGGGGGCAGCACCTGGGCAAAGTTTTTTTTATAATAGAAGTCAGGGTCTGACCCTCCGCTCCCCTCTCCTCCCATCCTCTCTCATCTCCTCCCCTCTGCTCCCCAGCTCCCCTCTTAAAGACATCATACTCACCTCCTCCAGCGGTGCCTGCAGCTCTGGTCTCTGGCGCCGGAATTCTTCCTGTGTGTGTGAGCGGTCACCTGGTACCACTCATTATAGTAATGAATGTGGACGCCACTCCTCTGGCGTGGCGTCCATATTCATGACCTTAATGAACGGTATTGTGTGACCACTCACACACACACAGGAAGAATGCTGGCGCCTGGAGCGGTAAACGTGATACATGCAGGGATTGTGTGAGGTGAGCCCAGCCATGCATACAGGGAGGGGGAGATGAGTATGACCCGGGGGGGGCAAGATGAGTATGAGCGGGGGCGAAGATGAGTATGAGCGGGGGGGAGATGAGAATGAGCCCAGGGGGGAGGGAGGGAGGGGGGAGATGAGAATGAGCCCAGAGGGGAGGGAGGGGAGATGAGAATGAGCCCAGAGGGGAGGAGGGAGATGAGAATGAGCCCAGATTGGAGGTAGGAGATGAGAATGAGCCCAGAGGGGAGGGAGGGGGAGATGAGAATGAGCCCAGAGGGGAGGGGGGAGATGAGAATGAGCCCAGAGGGGAGGAAGGGAGATGAGAATGAGCCCAGAGGGGAGGGAGATGAGAATGGGCCCAGAGGGGAGGGGGGAGATGAGAATGACCCCAGAGAGGAGGGGGAGATGAGAATGAGCCCAGAAGGGAGGGAGGGGGGAGATGAGAATGAGCCCAGAGGGGAGGGAGGGGGAGATGAGAATTAGCCCAGAGGGGAGGGAGATAAGAATGAGCACAGAGGGAAGGGAGGGAGATGAGAATGAGCCCTGTCAAAGAAATGGTTAATCTTAGTTCTCAAAAGTCTAGAAAAATATCAGAAAAACAAGTCTGTAACCCATGACATCATTTTAATTGTTATCATCTGTCTACGTGGTTGAATATTTTTGGCCAGTGGTCAGCTCCAAATTCCCCTCTTCTATATTTGAATGATGTCTAAATATGTCGAGGCCAAATATCTTATTGGCCAAACGCACTAAAAGGATATGGATCCACGAATTGTTAATTTGACCTAAAGGAAATGCCAAAATCCCCCCATGTTCTCGCCACATTTAATTAAATTTATCTCATATCCCAGGATATAGCTGACATATCGTTATATAACTTATCTTTTCTGCCAATTATTGTGTAAACTCTTCTTCATTTGGCCAATTGTTACGAAATGTTACGGAATTGTCCATATTTGTTTATTTCCTCTCCTGATGGGCTGTAAGAACTCGTCCCATTACCACCATTAAAACAGGAGATTTATATGATAGACAAGCTACCTGTGTCTATCGTTTTACTTCTCCCAATCCTAGGTACCTAGGCTAAAGCTCCATCTAAGCTCTACCTGAGGAGACATAGAAATCCCTTCTCCGACAACTTGGAGGCCTTCAGTGGGATATAATATTCCCCTTTGACTTTCATCTCAGACTGAACAATTGACCGCCTCTATCCTGAACAGAAAACCAGATCCCGGGTAAGTGAGTAGATTTGTTACTCACACAGTTTTCTCTCCAGGAAAAGAGGCTATCTGGAGTCAGTCTGTGGGGATTTCTAACGGGAAAAGCCCTCGTGTAAAAAAGATATATATATTATTTTTTTTATCTCTTGATTGTCTGTTTGTTTAAGTGCTGTTAACAAGTGTTTTGTTTCAGGATGAAGTGCAATGATTTTCCATTTGTTTTGTCTGTATCTATAACATGTTCCTGTCTCTGTTTGTAATGATGTCAGTGTTTGTTAATTCTGAAAATATTGCAATCAAATTGTCTTGATCCTGCTCTGCTATACTTGGTTTATGTTTGTTCTAACTTTTATTCTTCTTTTGTTTGTTGATGCCTTGTCAGTTGTTAATTGATAAGTAGTACTGAAAATGCTGTGCTGAACTGTTCTGATTATACTACCGTCCTGATATTGCTATATCTGTGTTGTGGGGCACTAAGCAGTTGTGGGGTACTGTACAGTGCTGTTGATGTATGGAGACTAAATGACGTGTGCTCAGTAGAGTTGAGCGATACCGTCCGATACTTCAAAGTATCGGATCGGAATGGATCGGCCGATCTTTAAAAAAAGTATCGGTATCGCCGATTCCGATACCGGAAGTCCCATTCAAGTCTATGGGACTTCCGGTATCGGAATAAGAAAAACCCTGTTTTTGCCTTGTACAGCCTCTCTGGGGTCTGTACGGGCCTTTCGGGGGGCTGTGCCGGCCTGCCAGGGGGTCTGTGCAGGCTCCGGTGGTCTGTGCCGGCCTGCCGGGGGGCTGTGCCGGCCTGCCGGTGGTCTGTGCAGGCTCCGGTGGGCTGTGCCGGCCTGCCGGGGGGCTGTGCCGGCCTGCCGGTGGTCTGTGCAGGCTCCGGGGGGCTGTGCCGGCCTGCCGGGGGGCTGTGCCGGCCTGCCGGTGGTCTGTGCAGGCTTCGGGGGTCTGTGCAGGCATCGTCCGATGGGACTACAAGTCCCATCGGGCGATGCCTGCTACCATGACAGTGATTGACACATTAGCCAATGATGGGACAGTAGTAGTCCCATCATCCGGCTAATGTGTTAAATGTTAAAAAAAAAAAAAAAAAAATACTACATACATACTACATGCATGCTACATACATACTACATGCTACATACATACTACATGCTACATACATACTACATGCTACATACATACTACATATATACTACATGCATGCTACATACATACTACATGCTACATACATACTACATGCTACATACATACTACATATATACTACATACATACTACATACATGCTACATACATGCTACATACATACTGCATGCTACATACATACTACATACATACTGCATGCTACATACATACTACATACATACTACATACATACTACATGCATGCTACATGCATGCTACATACATACTGCATGCTACATACATACTACATACATACTACATACATACTACATGCATGCTATATGCATGCTACATACATGCTACATGCATGCTACATACATACTACATGCTACATACATACCACATACATACTACATACATACTACATACATACTACATGCATGCTACATACATACTACATACATACTACATACATACTACATGCATGCTACATACATACTACATGCTACATACATACCACATACATACTACATACATACTACATGCTACATACATACTACATATATACTACATGCATGCTACATACATACTGCATGCTACATGCATGCTACATACATACTACATACATACTACATGCTACATACATACCACATATATACTACATACATACAATACATTCATACAATACATACATAGACATACAGTACATATAACATAGAGTAACATACTTACCAATACTTGTCACATTGTTCCCCGAAGCCATTGTCTTTTCCGGAATAAATATTAACATAACAAACCACAAAAATACTCACCCACGATCCGAAGCAGTCCACGAGTGTGTCCCACGACGATCTTGGGTAGAGAACTGCAGCATCATCATCATGGGAAATTCCCACGCAGCAATGGCATAAAGTGAGACTAGGGACTCTTTTTTTTTTTAAGTGGCGGAGGAATACAGTGCGGAAGGATACCTACCTTCCGTCATTGGATTCCTGCAGCCCGTAGAGAACGGCAGCATCATCTGATGCTGCAGTTCTCTACCCAAGATCGTCGTGGGACACACTCGTGGACTGCTTCGGATCGTGGGTGAGTATTTTTGTGGTTTGTTATGTTAATATTTATTCCGGAAAAGACAATGGCTTCGGGGAACAATGTGACAAGTATTGGTAAGTATGTTACTCTATGTTATATGTACTGTATGTCTATGTATGTATTGTATGAATGTATTGTATGTATGTAGTATATATGTGGTATGTATGTAGCATGTAGTATGTATGTAGCATGCATGTAGCATGCAGTATGTATGTAGCATGCATGTAGTATATATGTAGCATGTATGTAGCATGCATGTAGCATGTATGTAGCATGTATGTAGCATGTATGTAGCATGTATGTAGTATGTATGTGGTATGTATGTAGCATGTAGTATGTATGTAGCATGCATGTAGCATGCATGTAGTATGTATGTAGCATGCATGTAGTATGTATGTAGTATGTATGTAGCATGTAGCATGTATGTAGTATGTATGTGGTATGTATGTAGCATGTAGTATGTAGCATGCATGTAGTATATATGTAGTATGTATGTAGCATGTAGTATGTATGTAGTATGTATGTAGTATGTATGTGGTATGTATGTAGCATGTAGTATGTATGTAGCATGCATGTAGCATGCATGTAGTATGTATGTAGCATGCATGTAGTATATATGTAGTATGTATGTAGCATGTAGTATGTATGTGGTATGTATGTAGCATGTAGTATGTATGTAGCATGCATGTAGCATGCATGTAGTATGTATGTAGCATGCATGTAGTATGTATGTATGTAGTATGTATGTAGCATGCATGTAGTATGTATGTAGTATGTATGTAGTATGTATGTAGTATGTATGTAGCATGCAGTATGTATGTAGCATGTATGTAGCATGTATGTAGTATATATGTAGTATGTATGTAGCATGTAGTATGTATGTAGCATGCATGTAGTATATATGTAGTATGTATGTAGCATGTAGTATGTATGTAGCATGCATGTAGTATATATGTAGTATGTATGTAGCATGTAGTATGTATGTAGCATGCATGTAGTATATATGTAGTATGTATGTAGCATGTAGTATGTATGTAGCATGCATGTAGTATATATGTAGTATGTATGTAGCATGTAGTATGTATGTAGCATGCATGTAGTATATATGTAGTATGTATGTAGCATGTAGTATGTATGTAGCATGCATGTAGTATATATGTAGTATGTATGTAGCATGTAGTATGTATGTAGTGGTTTGTTTTTTTTTTTAACATTTAACACATTAGCCGGATGATGGGACTACTACTGTCCCATCATTGGCTAATGTGTCAATCACTGTCATGGTAGCAGGCATCGCCAGATGGGACTTGTAGTCCCATCGGACGATGCTTGCACAGACCCCCGGACATCAGCACAGCCCCCCGGCAGGCCGGCACAGCCCCCCGGCAGGCCGGTACAGACCCCCACAGGGTGCACAGACCACCGGCAGGCCGGCACAGCCCCCCGGCAGGCCGGTACAGACCCCCACAGGGTGCACAGACCACCGGCAGGCTGGCACAGCCCCCCGGCAGGCCGGTACAGACCCCCACAGGGTGCACAGACCACCGGCAGGCCGGCACTGCCCCCCGGCAGGCCGGTACCGACCCCGGGCAGTCCACACAGCCCCCCGGCAGGCCGGCAGAGACCCCCGGAAGGCCCGAAATGACGGCGCATCATGATGCGCACACACCGCGCATCATGATGACGTCAGGCCGTCAATCAACTTTGAACTTCCGATTCCGATGCCGAATTCCGATATTGAAAAAATATCGGAAGCCGGTATCGGAATTCCGATACAGCAAGTATCGGCCGATACCCGATACTTGCGGTATCGGAATGCTCAACACTAGTGCTCAGTGTATAAATAGCCTTTTCATTACTCAAAGCAGTGAGTAAGATAAAACTCTCCGATTAGTTGCTACTTGGGAAAAAACTTACAGGAAGGTCCCGGATGGGAGTTTGTAGTGAAGAGGCAAAATCACGTGAAGACAATCTATGGGAATGTAAATGTTTTTGTATGCAACCCGGTACTCAGGGCACTAGTTAGAGGATATAGTGAACCAAGCAAGAGTTTCTACAAATAAATGTGATTTATGTTTTTGTCCATTGGCACTAGAGCATTTTTTATAAGATGCGAGGTGCGAGAGAGTACAGACGTACTGCGTGTATGGATATGATTGAAATGTCAGACAAATGCTTACCATGTGTGTACCATATGCTGTGTGAAAAGGGTCAGTGTTCAGTTCACCAGTATAGGCGCAGAAGTATATTCTTGTCATATGCATTGTTTAAAAGTTGGGTAGATGTATTGGACTCTAGAGGGTATATGCCAAGGTGGCAAGATAATATCACGCACAAATATTGTCTTATTGAACCCCGAGTGGATTCAGGAATACACCTTGCATATTCAGAGTCTAGTAAGGGCTCAGATCCAGGTATGAGGAGTATATAGCACTTGTGTTTGGAACTGTGTTGTTTATGGTAATCTGTCTGATTGTTTGGGAAAGTGTGTATCAGCATCAGGACAGAAGACAGTTGCGGTTCAGGTTATTGCTTTGGTAGCAGGATTGCTGACTAATGTAGTAGACCAGTGGGATCCCGCTATTACATAACAGGTCTGAAGACAGGGGTCGCTTCCTTTGACAGCTGTTATTGGTGCCAGGCACACCAGGTCAGGATAGACTACGGATACGAGATATAAAATAAAGGACCTGGTGCGTCTTGGGCAGGATTATAAAGCAGTTAACAATACCGCTGACATTTCTTGAAAAGGTAGGAATGCCAAGGAATGGATGTTTGGATCCTGAGAGATACGAGTGTTTAAGTAAGGAGCATGCTGTATGGATTGAAAAATATGACTAGGGTGTGCAAGTTGCAGCATGGATCGGAACCTCTGAATCAGATGGTCTGTTTTAATACTAAGAATGATGAATGTGATGAAGTTAGAATGAGAGAATGTATGTCAGGCAATCTGCAGTGTCTCCACACACAGGCTGCTCCCCCTTCACAAGATCAGTCTGTGTTTCCAAAGCTCCCTCCACCCCTGTAGTAGCGGGGGATGAGACTAGCCACCCTGTTTGAAAGCAGTCCAAAGAAAAGTGAAGCTGCATACTGACAGGAGATTTCCTTAACATCTGTATAATACTATACTTGCCTAGATCATGTAGCCTCATCTCCACCCCATCTCTGGTAGACCCTGGTGATACACCATCAGCCAGGGTTCCCATAGGTGCCAATCATGGGGGGAGGACTGATCCCCATGTCTCCACAGATGCAAACTAGCTGACTTGTATATGATGCTTCTCCTCTATACTTATTACCTTTGGGTTGCCACAGGGGTTCACAGACAGTTTCTCCACTCCGGTAAGGAACAGCCCCAAGCAGTTCCTAAGGAGGGGAGAAATGAGGAAACATTTTACATTTCACTTGCAGACAACCCTTACACCTCATAACTATGATTTGAAAAAACCGAGAGAAGCCAGATTTGTAAAAATATGTATCTGACAGGATTGAAAGATCTAAGAACAGAAGTATTAAGGGTACAGCCAGAATGTATATACAATCGCTTCCCATGTTTAGGAGGATAAAGGACCAGAATAATAATAGGAAAGTAAAGAAGCCGACTCCTGTTATGGTGAATATACCTCTGGATGCATTTAATGATGCTGTGAAAACTGTGGTGCAGGCGGCAGGTATATTTCACAGGGTAACAGTAGAGAGAGAAGAAAAAGGAAAGTTGGGATAACAGACCAGGAGAAGTGTAAACAAAGATAGCGGTTCCCCCACGGGATAGTCCAATCACTATGACATAATTAAAATTTCCTCATGGTAAACAATTAAAATGCCTGATTGATACGGGGGGGTGAGCCGTACTATTATATAAGGAAAAGGATATGCCACAACGATTCAGGACAGGAGCAACAGTATATTGCATGAGACAGAACCCATGAATATGTGAATAGCATGTACCACAGACTTGTGTGCCCAATTGCTAGTCTTAGATAAATGTCCTCTAAGCTTGACAGGTGCTGATATCCTGAGTGCTGTGAATACAGTTCTTAATTAAGTTTGGAAGAAAGGCATTACTGTTACAGGCCCGTTGTCTGAAGCAATTGTGGCACCCCTGAGGGTTGAGCCGCCACAGAGGTACTGCATCGCCTCCTGAGGTGTAGTACCCCACCATTCAGGTAAGGTGGAGACTCCTGACCACACTCCAACACCTGCATCCCACACAACATAGTAGTGTAGCAAAGCACCCTTTGGTGACTCCCTGCTTGCAACACGAAGCGTGCTGGGAGGCGGGTGGAGTTAGTTGGCACCAAAAGAGCGGGAAGAGTTTAGGATTTAGTCAGTCTGACAGAGTGAGTGGAAGAGTGAAGATCCCCTGAGTGGGATGGATGAAGGAAGTGCTGTAGCCGACCTCAGTGACCTGGGTCCGCTGGCACAAGAAAGAGACATTGAAGGAAAGCCTGACTCTCTTCATAAGAAAAAAGGATTAGTACGGAATGTAAGGAGAGGAGGACTAAGGATTAGGGTTAGAGCAGAACCCTTCCCAAGTTCACAGCGCATGGCCGGGGTCCAGTCCCAGAGGTTGTATGGATACTAATGGTCCTGCAGCAGACACCGGAGGAATAGAAGTTGTCACCACTTTATTCCCACATAAGACTAGGGGGTGTGGCACCCCCAGGAGTATTGTCACCACAGTGGCTTTGCCTTCCTCCAGGGGAGGGTAATGCCAGGCTTGGAGGCAATGATGGGTCTCTCTTGCAGTCAATCCATACATGCAACACAGTTCCACTCCAGGCCAGCAGGGGGAACTCTGAACCAGGATTAAGGGGTGGCGTGCTCTCTGAGGGCCAGGAGGAAGGAGTGGTCAGTTAGTCTGCGGAGGGTGAAGTGTGCAGATGTGGAGAGAGAAGCTGGAGGTTGAGCTGGGAAAGGAGGGCTCCCTCACAGTGAGCACATGAACTGGAGCCTGGTCTCCATGGTTGTACGGATACTAACGGTCCTACAACAGATACCAGGGAAGTAGGAGGCTGTAAATGCCCTACTCCCATCTAAGACTTGAGGCACAAACAGCAGCTTGGATAGTGAGCCAGGACTCAAGAGCGAGGAGTCCCCGAGAGAGGCTACAGCTGTCTGCCGTGCAAGTAAGGTTCTTGGGAACATCTGACAGGAGGAACTTCAGTGTAACTCTGTACTTGGAGTACTTCATTCAAATAAGCACTAGGGAAGGAGACTGCACAGCCCGTCTGCTGAGAGAATCCCTGAGTTGCTTCCAGGCTAGCCTGCTCCATTATCATCTGTAATCAGGACCCTGGACTGCAGTTATCAAGTAAAGGTACAGAAATTGCACCCCGCTGTGTCTTGTCTGCTTCCTACCCTTACGGCACTGCTACATCACCGTGCCATCCACCTCTACACTGCCCTGGGACTATAGCTTCACCTGTGGGGCGCTTTTACACCCTTGCTGCACCCTTCCATCAGTCCCAGCAGATCTGCATGCAGCGTCGGCTTAACACCTCCCTTGCCGAGCACCACTGGTGGCGTCACGAACTATTCCATTCCATTAACTACATCCCCCCATTACTTGGGCGCCCAGGGCCACGGACCAGGTCACCGCCGCTGTGACACCTTCCCCTGACACTGGCCCGGTACCGAGTAACCCACGGCCCTGGGAGGGCAACCCAACTTGGTGTCACGAACAGGATTACGGAGCCCAGTACCCCCGGGTCCTGTGTGCCATAGACTGTGTTTGTGAAATTGGTGCCAATAGCCGCCATTACCGCGATGCTTGGCGTGCGTGGGAAGAAGGGGCAGGCCATCGTGGATGGAGCCTGCCACAGAGCGCGAAGAAGTGAAGTGCCGCGCGGGAAGAGAGGACAGCGCATGAGAGAAGGAGGAGCTGAGGCCTACAACCCGGAGCATCTGGCCTGTGAAGCGGCCGCCGGTGAGCTCACATAACCCCCGGCCCTGGCTAATGTTAACTAGGGGGGGGAGATGCAGTGGCAGGCGCCGTTGCCAACCCCGCAGCACCGCCAGGAGGAGCGCCCGCCACAGCGGTCTTCATAATGCCGCTGTCTATGTCCTACATACCGGGAGCGGCCTAGCTACCGCAGTACTTGGGTGAGTCGCATACCCTGAGTGAATTTAAAGAGAGACTGTGCAGTTTGTTTAAAGTATACCCTCTGTCTGAAAGCCAGAAAGTAAATATCCTGATTGGACAGCTAACGGGTGCAGCACAGAAGAGAGGTGAAAGCCTGGCAGGACACTGATAAAGAGACTGTTGCAAAGATCCTGGCCAAGCTGAGAAGCACCTTTGACACCCGCACTGCAAATGAAATCAAGATGAGGTTCTTTGGCTCTAAACAGAAGGCGCAGGACATTATCTGGGCTTACGCTCTCAACCTGCAGGAGGCACTGCGAGCAGTTAAGCAAGTTGATCCTGACAGTGTAAAGGAGGAAGTTAAACTGTTAAAGGAGCAGTTCATTGAAGGACTCCTATCCAGTACCCACAGAGGACAGTTGTGTATTATAACCCTGCAAAACCCTGATCTGGACTTTGCTGATTTTAAGGACAGGGCTATTTGGGTACTGCAGGAATCCACTGACAGCCGTCCAGCGCCCCCTAGGCGCCCAGCAATCACCTATCATCAGGAAGCAACATCTTTTCCTTCCATCCCTGTGGAGGCTGAAGCTCAGACTCTGGATAAAGATCCAACTGAGGAGCTGCGTCTTCAGGTCCAGGAGTTGACCAAAGGGATGGCTGCACTTACGAAAACCGTGCAGTCCCTACAAGTGCCCTCCAAAGAAAAGGTCCAGCTTGCTTCCAGTCCAGAGGATGTCCCGTGGCTCCAGAGGAGGAGAGCCCCACCACTTCGAGGGAGGAACAACGATCGCTATGACCAGGACGGACATCCCATCTGTCGTCACTGCTACAAGGCCGGTCATCTTGCAAGATATTGTCCTTTAAACGAGCAACCCCTGGGGCAGAGGGCCAAGCCCCAGGAATAGGATCCCCAGGCCCAAGGAACTGGAGAGCCAAGTATGTGGGAGGGAGACCGATCCTTCCTGTGGTGATTGACGGCATTCCCATGAACGCTTTGCTGGACACTGGCTCCCTGGTGACCACTATGCCGTACATTCTGTACAAGAGGTATTGGGCTGATTCAGAACTTACCCGTGGCCCCACTGATGAACTGACAGCAGTTGCTAGTAATGGTCAGTCTTTACCACAGATCAGATGTAAAGAAATTACTGTTAAAGTGGGGCGGGAAGAGCTAAAGTCTCAAGGTCTAATAGTTGTTGATATTGATCGACGTGAATGTAATCCCATGATGACTCTTGGTACAAATGTAATTGAAAACTGTCCGAGGTTATTGTCTTGTTGCAACAGGTGGCTGAGACTGCTGGTTCCAGTGAACAATGAGTCCTGCAGAAGGAGATCAGAGCCCTGATGCAAAGACAACAGGTAGAACTCTCTGGCGGAGAAATTGGCAGTGTCAGATTGAGTGACCCCTTCCCCATTGCAATACCCCCCAGATGTGAAATGTTGGTTTGGTGTCGGGCAGCTATAGGTCTTAGAGGGAGAGATTACCAGGCGTTGGTAGAACCAGTATACTCCAAGAGCAGGCCCACTGTCCTGACAGCCAGAGGGGTGGTTGACGTACGAAAGGGGAGAGTACCTGTACGCCTTTTGAATTGTGGGGAAGAGGAAGCCACAATACCTCGGTACGCCACAGTTGCTAAGCTGCTCACCGTTAGTAACAACTCTTTGCAGGCAGCAGAACCCTTGGTCTCATCCGATCAGGTGGAGGACAGTGGCTCTGTGAAGCAGTCAGAGGAGTGGTGTCAGCAACTGCAGGTGGGAACTGACTCTACACCTTCATACCAGAAAAACGGGGTTTACAGAGTGACACAAGAGTATGAGCGGGTATTCAGCAAACACCCACTAGATTTTGGGCAGGCAAAAGGGGTTCAACATCATATCCCCACGGGAGACCATCCACCCATAAAGGAGAGGTACAGACCTATACCCCCAACACAATACCAGTGTGCTAAGAGTATGTTGAGGGAGATGAAGGAGGCAGGGATCATCAGAGACAGTTGTAGCCCCTGGGCAGCTCCAATAGTGTTTGTAAAGGAAAAGGATGGTACCATGAGAATGTGTGTTGATTACAGGAAAATTAATAGCATTACACATAAGGATGCCTACCCATTACCTAGAATTGAAGAGTCCTTAGCTGCACTTAAAACTGCTAATTACTTTTCCACCTTGGATCTCACCAGTGGGTATTGGCAGGTTCCCGTGGCAGAGGCAGACAAGGAGAAAACAGCATTTACCACTCCAATGGGTCTCTGTGAGTTCAATGATATGCCATTTGGGCTCTGCACTGCTCCAGGAACATTTCAACGGCTGATGGAGTGCTGCCTGGGACACATGAACTTTGAGACGGTCCTATTGTATCTGGATGATGTCATTGTTTTCTCCAAAACCTATGAAGATCATCTAGAACACCTGGCTGAAGTGTTTGAAGCTTTGTCCAATTTTGGCCTGAAGGTGAAGCCCTCCAAGTGCCACCTCCTGAAGCCCAAGGTGCAGTACCCCGGTCATGGTCAGTGCAAAAGGTGTGGCACCAGATCCTGACAAGGTCACAGTCATCCAGGACTGGCCAAAGCCCAGCAACCTTCATGAAGTACACCAATTCCTTGGACTGGTAGGCTACTACCGAAGATTTATCAAAGGCTTTACCGAAATAGCCACCCCTATGCAAAACCTTCTGGTGGGGCACTCCAAGAAGACCAAACAGAAAAATTCCACCTTTGAATGGACTGTAGAGTTGGAGAGATCCTTCACACGGCTGAAGATGACTCTCACAGGTGACGAGGTTCTGGCCTGTACTGTACACAGATGCAAGCAACGTGGGACTAGGAGCAGTAACGTCGCAAGTACAGAATGTGAAAGAAGAGTGATCTCCTACACCAGCAGGAAGCTGCGCCCCACTGAAAGGAACCCTGATAACTACAGTTCTTTCAAGCTGGAGTTCCTTGCCATAGTCTGGGCTGTCACCGAAAGATTCAAACATTACCTAGCCACCGCCAAGTTTACTATCTTCAAGGACACCAATCCGTTGACTCACTTGGACACTGCAAAACTAGGTGCACTGGAACAGCGATGCATGGCTCGGCTACCTAACTATGAGTTTACCATCAAGTACCGGGCGCAAGAATGCCAATGCTGATGCGCTGTCCAGAATGCCTAACCTACCAGATGCAGGAGAAGACCCTGAGGCTCTTGAAGAGATAGAGCTACCTCCCTTCCACCGGCCACTTGCCGCCCAACGTGCTCAGGGAGTGAGAAACCAACGGTCTGGCTTGAAGGAGGTCACCCTGATTCCATTGCCCCATCATGACTGGGCAGAAAAGCAAGATAGTGACCCTGCAGTCCACCTGGTGAAGGAGCGGCTGACACGAGCTGACTCACGTCCAGAGTCAGATGCTCCTGAAGAAACTCAGCAGTTGTGGAAGGAGAGAGGCCGGCTGTTCATTTATGAAGGGAAGTTGTGTCGGAGGAGTGTCAATGCCCGCACTCATGAGCTGGTTTGGCAGGTGATAGTCCCAAAGAGAGAGGCATCAATGGTCCTGGAAGCATACCACAATGGAGCTAGACACTTCGGATGGAAGAAGTTGGAAGCATTGCTCCGAGAGAGGTTTTACTGGGCTGGTATGAGGAAAGCCATTGAGAAGTGGTGCTGGGAGTGTGAACAATGTAACCTGCGCAGAAAGGATCGAGACAGCCAGAGAGCTCCTCTACAGCCAATCATCACCAAACAGCCCCTTGAGCTGGTAGCCCTGGACCATGTGAAGCTGGTTCCAAGCCGGTCAGGCTACATCTATGCACTTATCATTGTGGACCACTACTCAAGATTCCTGGTAGTTGTGCCTGTCAAAGATCAAACTGCCAGGACAGCAGCCAGAGCATTCCAACAGCACTTCTGTAGACCACATGGGTACCCGGAGAAAGTGCATACAGATCAAGGTCCAGCTTTCGAGGCAGAAGTGTTCCAAGAATTCTGTAACCTGTATGGTTGTAAGAAGATCCAGACAACGCCGTATCACCCACAGACCAATGGCATGTGCGAGAAGATGAACCAGGTAGTGATGGATCTCCTGAAGACTTTGCCCTTGGAGGAGAGGAATCTGTGGCCAGAGAAGTTGCCCGATCTGGTAGACCTCTACAACCATATTCCCGTGAACTCTACCAACTGTACCCCAGCCTACTTAACGAGAGCAAGACCTGGTAAGCTGCCTATTGACTTAGACATGGGAGTCCTGACACCTGAAGTAGCGTCCCCAGATGCTGATTGGGACACGGAGAGGCAGCAACAGTACAGAAGTGTTCAAGAATGTGTGGAGAAGAGTTTGGCCCAGGCAAGACAAAAGCAGGAGAAGCTTTACAATCAAAATGCACCTGCCGTTCCTTTGTCGCCAGGAGAGCAAGTCTTGAAAAGAAAGAGAAGATTGCATAAATTGGATGATCAGTGGGAAGCTGAACCTTATACCATTTTGCCCTCAAATTTAGATAATACTAAGGTATGCCTTGTAAGTAAAGATGGAGGAGAGACCTCAGCAGCGGTATCGAGAGATCATTCGAAGTTATGCCCTGACCAGTTAAAAGAAAGAAAAGAAGAACTAGATAACATCCAACCCATAGCGGAAGAAGAGCAGGTCAGCACAGTGCTTGAGAATTCCATGCGAATTGGACTAAAGTGAACGATGCTATAGTGGTGCCAGTGTTGCTGTTTCCCCAATTGGTAGCACAGGATGATGTGACTCAAGAGAATCAGGAAAATCGGGTAGCAGATGCCACACCAGCAGTGGAGCCAGAGAACCCTCGCCCTGCCAGTGGTGAACCTGTTATGCCCTTGGTGAGTCTAAGAGTTCACAGTCAGTCTAGTATCCCTGTGTTACATTGAACCCCCAGTAGTGTATCCAGTACATTACCCACTACACCAGTCTTAAGCAGGTCTACCCGCACTACACAAGGTATACCACCCCTTAGATATCGCATATAGCACAATAAATGTAAATGTCGAAATTGTGTATGTATATATGTAACAGTTCTCAAGTTTTGTGCCTACAGGTAACCTGTAAGAGTTCCCTTTGGAATTTGTTTTATGGACACTGAACCACAGGACTTGTGTGTGGTCAAAAACTTTCTCTGTAAATATTTCACCATTTGCCCAGGAATGGACCATGGACATTGATGCTGGACTTATCATCATAGGACCATTTTTGAAGCACTTGGTTTTTGTAACTTTTCCATTTTTTAAATCTTGTACAATTATTATTGTAACTGTTTATATGATTCATGGTTTTTGTTCAGCCCAGGAGTGCTGACTTGCACTCGGAGGGAATGTGGCGCCCCCAGGAGTTTGGTCGCCACAGTGGCTTTGCCTTCCTCCAGGGGAGGGTAATGCCAGGCTTGGAGGCAATGATGGGTCTCTCTCGCAGTCAATCCATACATGCAACACTGTTATGATAGTTACCGAAGGAGGAAAAAACAAAATACCAGCTAAGTCCAGAAAAACCAGAGAGGTTGGCAGCTATCGGATTGTAGACCCCTGGACCTATCCACAACAACTAGCAGTAGCCGTGGGGGGTTCCTACGGTGCCCTAGACCCCTCGATCACAGCCGGAGAGCTAGATAGCCTAAAGACAGAAAGGGGAAAAACTAAACTGCCCCGGAGCAGACCCCAAAGCAATAGGCAGCCCCCAACATATAATGACGGTGAAGCAAGATGAAAACACTAACACAGATAGAAAGATAGGTTGAGCAAATGATGGGGCCCAAGCTAACTACATAGGACAGGATAGGAAAGCTGCTGTCTGCCATCCGCAAAAACCCTATCAAAATGAGCCAACCGACTGATAGGAAAAACAGGCCCTGAAGTCACTAGGCTTCAAAAGACTATATCAGCACTCAGGTATATTCTGAAGACAGAGCAAAAGATCAACAGATTAGAGACAAAAATGGAATTCAGCTCACCCCCGGCCGGGGATGGCAGAACTCCCAAAAAACAAGGCAAAACAAAAACAAAACTGAAGAGTACAAAGCAGAGCAGAAAAACTTAGCTTTGAGATGCAGGAATTAGACTGGTCTCCAAGAATCCAGCAGGAAAATCACCAGCCAGGAAGAAGGGCGTCGGCAGCCTTATATCCAGTCCTCAATTCCAGCCACCCAGTCATCATCTAGCTGCCCAGGTGTTAGATAATCAGCCTCACTACCTTCCTTCACCAGAGGAGGGAGTTCATCAGACCTCAATAGTGAAGGGAATAATGAACTCACAACACACACACTTACATACATACAGTTAGGTCCATATATATATATTTGGACAGAGACAACAGTTTTCTAATTTTGGTTCTAGACATTACCACAATGAATTTGAAACAAAACAATTCAGATGCAGTTGAAGTTCAGACTTTCAGCTTTCATTTGAGGGTATCCACATTCAAATTGGATGAAGGGTTTAGGAGTTTCAGCTCCTTAACATGTGCCACCCTGTTTTTAAAGGGACCAAAAGAAATTGGACAGATTAAATAATTGCAAATAAAATATTCATTTCTAGTACTTGGTTGAAAACCATTTGTTGGCAATGACTGCCTGAAGTCTTGAACTCATGGACATCACCAGACGCTGTGTTTCCTCCTTTTTGATGCTCTGCCAGGCCTTCACTGAGGTGGTTTTCAGTTGCTGTTTGTTTGTGGGCCTTTCTATCTGAAGTTTAGTCTTTAACAAGTGAAATGCATGCTCAATTGGGCTGAGATCAGGTGACTGACTTGGCCATTCAAGAATATTCCACTTCTTTGCTTTAATAAACTCCTGGGTTGCTTTGGCTATATGTTTTGGGTCATTGTCCATCTGTAGCATGAAACGATGACCAATCAGTTTGGCTGCATTTGGCTGGATCTGAGCACACAGTATGGCTCTGAATACCTTAGAATTCATTCAGCTGCTTCTGTCCTGTGTCACATCATCAATAAACACTAGTGACCCAGTGCCACTGGCAGTCATGCATGCCCAAGCCATCACACTGCCTCCGCCATGTTTTACAGATGATGTGGTATGCTTGGGATCATGACCTGTACCACTCCGTCGCCATACTTTTCTCTTTCCATCATTCTGGTAGAGGTTGATCTTGGTTTCATCTGTCCAAAGAATGTTCTTCCAGAACTGTGCAGGCTTTTTTAGATGTTTTTTAGCAATGTCCAGTGTAGCCTTTTTATTCTTGATGCTTATGAGTGGCTTGCACCGTGCAGTGAACTCTTTGTATTTACTTTCATGCAGTCTTCTCTTTATGGTAGATTTGGATATTGATACGCCTACCTCCTGGAGAGTGTTGTTCACTTGGTTGGCTGTTGTGATGGGGTTTCTCTTCACCATGGAGATTATTCTGCGATCATCCACCACTGTTGTCTTACGTGGGTGCCCAGGTCTTTTTGCATTGATGAGCTCACCAGTGCTTTCTTTCTTTCTCAAGATGTACCAAACTGTAGATTTTGCCACTTCTAATGTTGTAGCAATTTCTCAGTTGGGTTTTTTCTGTTTTTGCAGATTAAGAATGGCTTGTTTTACCGGCATGGAGAGCTCCTTTGGCCATGTAGGGAAGGTGACCTGACGAACGGACGGATGTGTCAGTATAGAGAAAGATAGGTTTGCACAGTTTAGACAGGTGTCAGTTACTACAGTGGGGAAACAGCTAGGAAAGTGTAGTGGACGTGCAGTACCTTGGGTTGACCATTAGATGGCAGGGAGGAGTGTGAGCAAAGGACTTGACAACAGCTTAGGGCTTTAGAAACCATTGGTCATGGGGGGCGGGGTTACAGTGACAGGGCACCGGGAGAGCTATAAATACTGAGGGAGGGTTCCAGAAAGTTCCAGTCCCCAGGGGGAGCTCCAGTGACAGGAGGACTGTGACAGTCTGTGCGCTGTGAGGAGAATCTAAACCAGGGGGACTGAGGAGAGAGAACGTCTGGGGGGTGGTCCTGACAGGAAGAACCGCAGAAGAGACGAGACACCGGGTGTGGGACACCATGTTGGACACGACGACTGATCAGTGGAAGTGCTGTTGGTTTATGGGCCTAAGGCGGCCACAGTGACGGACCTGTCAGGAGCGTCGACGAGTGCAGAGGGGACGGTGTATGCATACACATCCCCAGTATAGAGTACGGTGTGTAAGAAGCGGCCCTGGAAACGGAGGGCCGTGAGGTAAAGAAAGTGCGGTGTGCTCTGAGGCCGTCAGACGGACGGCGAGTGAAATAAACTTGGACCTCTTGCACCCAGAATCTGCCTCCATCTTGTCTCTGTTTTATCTCTGCGCGGTAAGAAGAGGGACCACCCCCAGCTCGGCCCACCGACCCTACAGCCGCATGTTTCCTTCACAGCAAAACCTTCCAAATGCTAGCACCAAACCTCAAATCAACACCAAGCCTTTTATCTGCTTAACTGAGAATGACATAACGAAGGGATTGCCCACACCAGTCCATGAAATAGCCTTGGAGTCAATTGTCCAATTACTTTTGGTCCCTTTAAAAACAGGGTGGCATAAACATACATACATACTACATACATGCTACATATATAGTACATTCATACAACATCCATACATACTACATACATAATCCTCACAATAAATGCCCACTTTAGTAATATTTCCCAAAAAGAGAATGATGTACCATATAACAATAATTTTTTCACCTTGTGGTAACCTAATTTCCTAAAAAGGACCAGATACCACGCAACGGAACATCTCAAAAAATACAAATTTTATTAATGTACACATAACACATTATACACAATTAAAAAGAAGGTGCTAGACCAATCACAAGGAGACGAACAATTGTGAAAATACAGCACTCATTTATTGCAAGGATGTCTCTATATGTGTGGCACATGTATGAAAAAAATAGAATATAAAGGAGAAATGTGCATAGGCAGGGGGACTTGATCGTTGTTATATCCTAAACTACCTCCAGGCATGTAAAAAGGAAACATGACCTCATCATCATTCCCTGCCATCCAATGCTAATAATCCCCTAATCTCCTGAAAGGTAATTCACTCCACATATAAGGGAAAGAACAGTGGGACTGCTCCTACATAATGAAAAAACAGCCCACAGGCATGTCAAGAATGGAGCGTAAACCCACTATAGCAAAAACCATTCCCGATAGCTCTCCCTAGCAACCTTATGTAACGCTAGGATACATGCATATTATGCCAATGTGAAACTAAAGAAACATACCGCAATATGAAGGTGCTTCCAGTATCTCCTATGCCCCGACACGCGTTTCGCACTGCTTCATCATGGAGGCGTGTCAGAAGAAGGGGCTGCATTGTTTAAATATACAAAGTCCGCGTCTATCATTGGCCAGTGCTCTAATGTCTCACCTGATTAAAATATCCTAAACACCCGTGACTAGTTGCTGCCCATGCGCAGTAAAAACCCTGTATAGTGTATACAAAGAAAATAAGTGTCCAGAGGCGCCACATCCACCTACTGCGCCTGCGTGATTAAGGTCCTGTGCCAAACACACTGGATTCAAAATGGCGCATGCCCAGATCACATGACATCTGCCAGCCAATGGGAGGAGTAATCGGCGGTCACGTGATCGCGTCGTTGCCAGGTCCTAAAAGGACACCGGGATCTCCGGGAGCACCGTAGACCGCCTATACACCTCAAGGCGATTCAAAATCATGGCATGCGCACCATCCCTCTGTGGCATATGACCCATTCCAAAAAATCCGTATTGACGGCATTCATAAGTACTAAATGAGAAAAGAATCTAATGAGATGTAAATATCACATGATGAATAATGAGTAAGCCTCATGAGGCAAAAAATACTCCTACAATCTAAATGAATAGATATAGTGCAATAACATTATTAAACTGCACTCCAGGATAAGGATGATAAATATAATAAACTACATATATACATGAGTAAAAAATATATACATATGTCTAAGTGCAATAGTCATAAGGCCAGATTGTTATCTTAATTAACCCTTATAGGAAACTCCAGAACCTCAGACTGGAGCCAATCCCAAAATAAATCTTCCATTTCTAGGCAAAGAAAGGGGGGAGGCCATATCTAGACACTATGAAACATTAGTTAATATGTTCCTGTCTTGAAATTTACAATATCTAGAATATTAAAAAGCATTTATTAATATGTTCCTATCTTGGAATTTATGGTCACAGGATCTCCTATTACTGTAATTTTAACCTATAAACTACACACCCATAAGTACAGAAAACCCTAACCCAGATTAGAACTATTGCAAAATGCCCACAAAAAGGCACACACTAAAATTCAACCCACTTTGTGACACAACGGATTCCCAACATACAAGGATTTTTAATCTCATTAGTCCAGTCATATCACAACCACAAATGAACAAGCCGACAAATGTTGAAGGATGATTTTCAGCAGGAGTGGACCTTCATCCGAGTTAATCCAGACACATTATATGGAAATCTTCCAATTTAATAGACAAATATATCCAAGCCGATAAGTCACAGGGTATAGTAACTAAAATAGAATAAAATTAAAAACAATTAAAACCGAACACAAAAAAACAATAACCCCCAAGTCTGAAATTCCACGGCTATTAAAGGTAAGCTCTAAATCCGAAACTCTCTTTTAAACCCTGAGGTGCCAAAGTCCCTAGTCTAAAAATCCACTGACATTCCTTTTTAGAAAGTCTATTGAAAAGATCACCTCCTCTAGGCCCCAGTTCTACAAAGTCGATCCCTTTTACATTCAGCAAGCCAGAATTGCAATTATGGTACTTCTTGAAATGTTTTGGAAGCGTTTTTAAAGTGGTCTTGTCCCTTATAGTCTTTGCTTTGTCTATATCCAGGCAATGTTCCCGCACCCTTACCTTAAGTTCGCGGGTTGTCATGCCTATATAGATCTTGCCACAAGGGCACTCGGTGTGATATGTGACACCCTTCGATGAACAGGTAATATGTGCCCTTATATCAAATTTCCTAGAATGATCAAAATTGAAAAAGGCAAATCCCCTCTTCATATTTGCACAGCCTTTGCAAAGACCACATGGGAAGAAACCTTCACGCTTGGAATTCCTTTTAACTTTCTCCCTCCCTCTAGGATCAAATGCACTGTGGACCGGAATATCCCTCAGATTGGGGGCCCTCTTCGCCACCAGGGATGGAGATGCTGGTAAACATTTCTTAAGAACAGGGTCTGTAAAGAGAATTTCCCAATGTTTCTCAATGATATTTCGGAGATCCGTCCATCTATTGTTGTAATTAGTGATAAACCTTACCTGATCTTCCTTCTCATCCTGTGTTGCGATGGGCAAATTTTTATGTTATAACTGATCTCTTGATACACTTTTGGCTCTCCTATACCCTCTCTGAATGGCCCGATGGCCATAACCACGATCACGGAATCGTTCCTTCAAAATGTTTGATTCTTCCTCAAACAGAATTTCTTCCGAACAAATTCGTTTGGAACGCAAAAACTGGCCTATTGGTATTCCAGATATTGTTGACTTGGGATGGGCCGATGAGGCATGCAAAAATGAATTAGTTGATGTAGGTTTCCGATAAATGGTAGTGAATAGACGGCCATTTGGAAGTACTGTAACTGATAAATCAAGAAAATTGATCTTACGTCCAAAACTGTAGGTGAATCTAATATTTTGATCATTGGTATTGAGCCTGCTCATAAATAGTTCCAGGTCTTCAATCGACCCCTCCCAAATGAACAGGATGTCGTCGATGTAGCGGATACAATTATGGACCCGATCCACACTGACAACATCCTCTCCCTGGAAAATGGACCACTCCCATGCCCCCATAAAGAGATTGGTGTAGGAGGGGCACATGAAGCCCCCATTGCAGTACCCCTCTGTTGCAGAAATATTTTGCCATCAAATGTAAAGACTATGGGTTAAAATGAACCTCAAAAGTGTCAAAATAAATGATGCCATGTTTGTATCAATATTACTTTGCCTTAAATATTTCTCAACAGCATTCAACCCATTGATATGTTCAATGGATTATTATAGAGCCTCCACATCCGCTGTAACCAAGGTCATATCCTCAGATAATTGGAGATTCTCTAAATGACCCAAAGCAGCAGTCGTGTCCTTAATAAAGGACGGAAGTTGTACAACTAAAGGTTTTAGAAAATGTTCAACTACAGTGGGGAAAAAAAGTATTTAGTCAGTCAGCAATAGTGCAAGTTCCACCACTTAAAAAGATCATAGAATCATAGAATCATAGAATCATAGAATCGTAGAGTTGGAAGGGACCTCCTGGGCCATCTGGTCCAACCCCCTGCTCAAAGCAGGATTCGCTAAATCATCCCAGTCAGATGTCTGTCCAGCCTCTGTTTGAAGACTTCCATTGAAGGAGAACTCACCACTTCTCGTGGCAGCCTGTTCCACTCATTGATCACTCTAACTGTCAAAAAGTTTTTTCTAATATCTAATCTGTGTCTCCTCCCATTCAGTTTCATCCCATTGCTTCTAGTCTTTCCTTGTGCAAATGAGAATAAAGTTGATCCTTCTACAATGTGACAGCCCTTTAGATATTTGTAGACAGCAATTAAGTCTCCTCTCAGTCTTCTCTTTTGCAAACTAAACATTCCCAAATCCTGCAACCTTTCCTCATAAGACAGGGTTTGCAGACCGGTCACCATTCTGGTCGCTCTTTTCTGAACTTGCTCCAGTTTGTTGATGTCTTTTTTAAAATGTGGTGCCCAAAACTGGACACAATATTCCAGATGAGGTCTGACCAAAGAGGAGTAGAGGGAAATAATGACTTCACGTGATCTAGACTGTATGCTTCTGTTAATACATCCTAGAACTGCATTTGCCTTTTTTGCTGCTGCATCACACTGTTGACTCATATTCAGTCTGTGATCTATTAGTATACCCAAGTCTTTTTCACATGTGCTGTCACTTAGCCCTATTCCTCCCATTCTATATATGCTTTTTTCATTTTTATTGCCCAGATGTAGTACTTTGCATTTCTCCCTGTTAAAAACCATTCTGTTAGTTACTGCCCACTTCTCCAGTTTATTTAAATCTTTTTGTATCCTCTCTCTCTCTTCTCTAGTATTAGCTATCCCTCCTAGCTTTGTGTCATCAGCAAATTTAATCAGTTTACCCTCAATTCCTTCATCTAAATCGTTGATAAAGATGTTGAACAATACAGGGCCCAGGACAGAGCCCTGTGGTACCCCACTTGAGACATTCTTCCAACTGGATGTGCAGCCATTTACGACCACTCTTTGGGTCCGATCACTAAGCCAGCTATGAATCCACCTAACAGTTGCCTTGTCCATTCCATACTTAGTCATTTTTTCAATAAGGATTGTATGAGAGACTTTGTCAAATGCTTTGCTGAAGTCAAGATATACTATATCTACAGCATTTCCTTGATCCACCCATTCAGTGATACAATCATAGAAGGAAATTAAGTTAGTCTGACATGACTTATTAGTTACAAACCCATGCTGACTCTGTTTGATCACTTCATTCTTATCCAGGTATTGACTTAAATGTTGTTTAATAATTTGTTCAAAGATCTTTCCTGGTATAGAAGTCAGACTCACCGGCCTATAGTTGCCTGGGTCCACCTTCTTCCCCTTTTTGAAGATAGGAACAACATTTGCTCTTCTCCAGTCTTCTGGCACTTCTCCTGTTCTCCAAGAATTTTCAAAGATTATGGAGAGTGGTTCAGAAATTTCTTCTGCTATCTCCTTCAGTACTCTGGGGTGTAATTCATCTGGACCTGGAGACTTGAATTCATTTAGGTTAGCTAAGTGTTTCCTCACTATCTTTTTGTTTATAGATATCCTGGATTCTTCTATTCCCTTAATAGGACAGTGAATAACAGTTGGTGTTACATTTCCTTTCTGAGAGAAAACAGATGCAAAATAGGAATTTAAAAGTTCAGCCTTCTCAACATCCTGTCTTACCATTTCATCATTTTCATCCTGTAAAAATCCTATAGCATCTTTGACTTTTCTTTTACTTTTGACATATCCCCAAAATCCTTTATTATTGCTTTTGACATCTCTTGCAAGCCTCAATTCATTTTCAGCTTTAGCTAATCTGATTTGTGCCCCTGAGAGGCGTCTGTAATTTACATCATAGGTAGACCTCAACTATGGGAGACAAACTGAGAAAAAAAATCCAGAAAATCACATTGTCTGTTTTTTTTTCATTTTATTTGCATATTATGGTGGAAAATAAGTATTTGGTCAGAAACAAAATTTCATCTCAATACTTTGTGATATATCCTTTGTTGGCAATGACAGAAGTCTTCACAAGGTTGCTACACACTGTTGTTGGTATGTTGGCCCATTCCTCCATGCAGATCTCCTCTAGAGCAGTGATGTTTTTGGCTTTTCGCTTGGCAACACGGAATTTCAACTCCCTCCAAAGGTTTTCTATAGGGTTGAGATCTGGAAACTGGCTAGGCCACTCCAGGACCTTGAAATGCTTCTTACGAAGCCACTCCTTCGTTGCCCTGGTGGTGTGCTTTGGATCATTGTCATGTTGAAAGACCCAGCCACGTTTCATCTTCAATGCCCTTGCTGATGGAAGGAGGTTTGCACTCAAAATCTCACGATACATGGCCCCATTCATTCTTTCATGTACCCGGATCAGTCATCCTGGCCCCTTTGCAGAGAAACAGCCCCAAAGCATGATGTTTCCACCACCATGCTTTACAGTAGGTATGGTGTTTGATGGATGCAACTCAGTATTCTTTTTCCTCCAAACACGACAATTTGTGTTTCTACCAAACAGTTCCAGTTTAGTTTCATCAGACCATAGGACATTCTCCCAAAACTCCTCTGGATCATCCAAATGCTCTCTAGCAAACTTCAGACGGGCCCGGACATGTACAGGCTTAAGCAGTGGGACACATCTGGCACTGCAGGATCTGAGTCCATGGTGGCGTAGTGTGTTACTTATGGTAGGCCTTGTTACATTGGTCCCAGCTCTCTGCAGTTCATTCACTAGGTCCCCCCGCGTGGTTCTGGGATTTTTGCTCACCGTTCTTGTGATCATTCTGACCCCACGGGGTGGGATTTTGCGTGGAGCACCAGATCGAGGGAGATTATCAGTGGTCTTGTATGTCTTCCATTTTCTAATTATTGCTCCCACAGTTGATTTCTTCACTCCAAGCTGGTTGGCTATTGCAGATTCAGTCTTCCCAGCCTGGTGCAGGGCTACAATTTTGTTTCTGGTGTCCTTTGACAGCTCTTTGGTCTTCACCATAGTGGAGTTTGGAGTCAGACTGTTTGAGGGTGTGCACAGGTGTCTTTTTATACTGATAACAAGTTTAAACAGGTGCCATTACTACAGGTAATGAGTGGAGGAAAGAGGAGACTCTTAAAGAAGAAGTTACAGGTCTGTGAGAGCCAGAAATCTTGACTGCTTGTTTCTGACCAAATACTTATTTTCCACCATAATATGCAAATAAAATGAAAAAAAAACAGACAATGTGATTTTCTGGATTTTTTTTTTCTCAGTTTGTCTCCCATAGTTGAGGTCTACCTATGATGTAAATTACAGACGCCTCTCATCTTTTTAAGTGGTGGAACTTGCACTATTGCTGACTGACTAAATACTTTTTTTCCCCACTGTACATCACAAATCATCTCACATAGACCCTCGTTGGCTGAAATTATTGGCCTGCCAGGTGGATTTTGTGGGTCTTTATGCACCTTCGGAATAAGATAAAAAGATGCCAACCTTGGTGTAAACTCTTCATATATCTCAAGAAACTTTTTTGGGATGATGTTGTCTTCACAGGCTTTTCTCAAGATCTCAATTAATTCCCCTTTAAATTTGACAAGGGGATTAAAGGTGAGTAATTTGTACTCCACGGAATTATTGAGTAATCTGTATGCCTGAGCCTCATACATACTATTCGGCCAGACCACAATATTCCCAACTTTATCAGCCATTTTGAAGACAACATCATCCCATTTTTTCATCTCCCGTAATGCTTCCCTCTCATTTCTAGTTAAATTATGGAATGACAAATCCTTAGATTTCTTTAGATGCTCAATTTCAAATGTCACATTTTTGATTAAAGTATCCACCGCAGGCACCATAGTTAATGATGGAAATTTTTTTGATTTGTTAAACTTTGTCATTGGAAATTCCATACTTACTGGTGGATTATTTTCATCAAGTAGTGATTCAAGGATCTCCAAGGCCTGTTGTTCCTCTCTACTGGATAAACTTTCCTCTCCCTGACCTCTGAAGTGCAGTTTTTTCAGCACTAACTTTCTTGAAAAAAGATGGAGATCTTTTATAACTGAAAAAATCAAGATCGGATGAGGGAGAAAAAGTCAGGCCTTTAAATAACACATTTTCCTGAGCAACCGTGAGTTGATGAGCAGATAAATTTATTACCTTAATACCATCCCTTTCTTTTTTCCTTTCTGAAGAATTCTTCTTAAACATCTGTCGAGTTCTAGGACCATATCTTTCCTCATACGTAGATCCACCACTCTCACTCACAGAGGAACCGGAGGCCAAAGAGGAACTCCTAGAATAGCTTCTTTTAATTGGTTCTTTTTTCATTTGCCAACGAAAAATTTTGCTTGACTCAAAATCACCAACATCTCTCTCATATTTTTTCTGTTTGTTAGCAATAATATTATTTTCCCACTTCTCAACATCCTTATCCAAATTTTTAATCATCCCTTGGAAATGATCCGCACTTAATTCTTGTTGAAGGGTTTTCTGTAAATTATCAATCTCTGTTTCAATACTTTTTAGTGATGTGGTATTTTTTTCGATAATAATGGAAATAAATTCAAGAGAACATGCATTAGCTGCTTTTATCCATCGATTAATGAGGTTTTTGTCACCCAAGTCGAAAGTGGGGAAGACATTGATCCTCAGACCTCTAGGAACAATTTTCTGGGATACTAATTTTCCAAAGTGACCTTTGTTCACCAGATTTTTATTTTTTTGTCTAATGCATTTTTATACTTCCTAATATTTTCTTGATAGTCATTGGAATTAAAAATAGAAGAAGGTCCAGCTCCCTTCTGAAACATGTTAGTAGCTTTAGTTTGCCAAGAACTTTCTTTAGCTTTAAAATCCATTTCCTCTGGGCCCTGTTTAAACAACAGTATTTAACTTAATCCTCACAATAAATGCCCACTTTAGTAATATTTCCCAAAAAGAGAATGATGTACCATATAACAATAATTTTTTCACCTTGTGGTAACCTAATTTCCTAAAAAGGACCAGATACCACGCAATGGAACATCTCAAAAAATACAAATTTTATTAATGTACACATAACACATTATACACAATTAAAAAGAATGTGCTAGACCAATCACAAGGAGACGAACAATTGTGAAAATACAGCACTCATTTATTGCAAGGACGTCTCTATATGTGTGGCACATGTATGTAAAAAAATAGAATATAAAGGAAAAAAAGGAGAAATGTGCATAGGCAGGGGGACTTGATCATTGTTATATCCTAAACTACCTCCAGGCATGTAAAAAGGAAACATGACCTCATCATCATTCCCTGCCATCCAATGCTAATAATCCCCTAATCTCCTGAAAGGTAATTCACTCCGTATATAAGGGAAAGAACAGTGGGACTGCTCCTACATAATGAAAAAACAGCCCACAGGCATGTCAAGAATGGAGCGCAAACCCACTATAGCAAAAAACATTCCAGATAGATCTCCCTAGCAACCTTATGTAACGCTAGGATACATGCATATTATGCCAATGTGAAACTAAAGAAACATACCGCAATATGAAGGTGCTTCCAGTGTCTCCTATGCCCCGACGCGCATTTCGCACTGCTTCATCATGGAGGCGTGTCAGAAGAAGGGGCTGCATTGTTTAAATATACAAAGTCCGCATCAATCATTGGCCAGTGCTCTAATGTCTCACCTGATTAAAATATTCTAAACACCCGTGACTAGTTGCTGCCCATGAGCAGTAAAAACCCTGTATAGTTTCTACAAAGAAAATAGGTGTCCAGAGGCGCCACATCCAACTACTGCGCCTGCGTGATTAAGGTCCTGTGCCAAACACACTGGATTCAAAACGACGCATGCCCAGATCACAGGACATCTGCCAGCCAATGGGAGGAGTAATCGGCGGTCACGTGATCGCGTCGTTGCCAGGTCCTAAAAGGACACCGGGATCTCCGGGAGCACCGTATACCGCCTATACAAGTCAAGGCGATTCAAAATCATGGCATGCGCACCTTCCCTCTTTGGCATATGATCCATTCCAAAAAATCCATATTGACGGCATTCATAAGTACTAAATGAGAAAAGAATCTAATGAGATGTAAATATCACATGATGAATAATGAGTAAGCCTCATGAGGCAAAAAATACTCCTACAATCTAAATGAATAGATATAGTGCAATAACATTATTAAACTGCACTCCAGGATAAGGATGATAAATATAATAAACTACATATATACATGAGTAAAAAGTATATACATATGTCTAAGTGCAACAATCCTAAAGCCAGGTTGTTACCTTAATTAACCCTTATAGGAAACTCCAGAACCTCAGATTAGGAGCCAATCCCAAAATAAATCTTCCATTTCTAGGCAAAGAAAGGGGGGAGGCCATATCTAGACACTATGAAACATTAGTTAATATGTTCCTGTCTTGAAATTTACAATCTAGAATATTAAAAGTAGAAATCCACGCGTGTCCCACGCAATCTCCCGTGGAGAGCAGCAGCATCAGCTGATGCGACCGCTCTCTATGGGGCTCCAGGAATCCAGTGACGGGAGGTAGGTGTCCTTCCGCACTGTATTCCTCCGCTACTGTAAAAAAATAGTCCCTGGTCTCACTTTATGGCAAATGCTGCTTGGGAACTTTTTCACACAGCAATGCCAAAAGTGAGACCAGGAACTATTTTTTTACAGTGGAGGAAAACAGTGCGGAAGGATACCTACCTCCCGTCATTGGATTCCTTGAGCCCCGTAGAGAGCGGTCGCATCAGCTGATGCTCCTGCTCTCCACGGGAGATCGGCGTGGGACACGCGTGGATTTCTGCGGATCAGGGAGTATATGGCTTGTTTGTTATTTTCATATTTTTTCATAGATGACACTGGCTTCGGGGATCAAAGTGACAAGTATTGGTGAGTATGTACTCTATGGTGTATGTACTGTATGTCTATATGTATGTATTGTATGAATGTATGAATGTATTGCATGCAGTATGTATGTAGTATGTAGCATGTATGTATGTTGTATGTCTGTAGCAAGTTGTATGTATGTAGTATGTACTATGTATGTAGTATGAATGTAGTATGTATGTAGTATGTATGTATGTTGTATGAATGTAGTATATATGTAGCATGTATGTAGTATGTATGTATGTTGTATGAATGTAGTATATATGTAGCATGTATGTATGCATGTTGTATGAATGTAGTATATATGTAGCATGTATGTAGCATGTATGTTGTATGAATGTAGTATATATGTAGCATGTATGTAATATGTATGTATGTTGAATGAATGTAGTATATATGTAGTATGCATGTTGTATGAATGTAGTATATATGTAGCATGTATGTAGTATGTATGCATGTTGTATGAATGTAGTATATATGTAGCATGTATGTAGTATGTATGTTGTATGAATGTAGTATATATGTAGTATGTAGTATGTATGTATGTATGTTGTATGAATGTAGTATATATGTAGCATGTATGTAGTATGTATGTAGTATGTTTTTTTTTTTACATTCAACACATTAGCCGGATGATTGGACTACTACCATCCCATCATTGGCTAAAGTGTCAATCACTGTCATTGTAGCAGGCATCGCCCAATGGGACTTGTAGTCCCATCGGACGATGCCTGCACACACACAAGACCCCCGGCAGGCCCGCACAGACCACCAACAGCCGGCACAGGCACCCGGCTGGCCCATACAGACCACCGACAGCCGGCACAGGCACCCGACAGGCCTATACAGACCCCCGAGAGGCCCGTACAGACCACCGACAGCTGGCACAGGCACCCGGCTGGCCCGTACAGACCACCGGCAGCCGGCACAGGCCCCCGAGAGGCCCGTACAGACCACCGGCAGCTGGCACATGCCCCCGAGAGGCCCGTACAGACCACCGACAGCCGGCACAGGCACCTGACAGGCCTATACAGACCCCCGAGAGGCCCGTACAGACCCCCAACAGTCGGCACAGACCCACCGCAGTCGGCACAGACCGCGCATCATGATGCGCACAGACCGCGCATCATGATGACATCATTTCAGCAGCCAATCACAGCCACAACAGTGGCTCATTGCATTATGGGAACTTCCGATTCCGGTATCCGATATTGAAAAAATATCGGTACTCGGTATCGGAATTCCGATACAGCTAATATCGGCCGATACCCGATACTTGCGGTATCGGAATGCTCAACACTATCAAAGATATAATTTAATTAGACCACTCAAAAATTCATATCTCAACTCCAAACAGCAATCATGATTCTCTGAATAAATTATCAGCAGTAAAACAGTGCAATATACCATGAGAATTTGTCAGATATACAGTAAAGGTGGGAAATAAGTAATACTAAACGACACTCATGCTGTATGTGCTGACACATCCACCCCACACTCCAATGTGCGTTTCACACGACGAACCAAAATGTGAAAGTAAAAAATTGTGAATCAATACCTTTTCCCTGTTAAAAATAAAAGCATTAAATTAAAAAAATACACATATTTGGTATTACTGCTTCCATAAAACTCCAATCTCTCAAGATATAAAATTAACTATCCCAATTGGAAAACACCACATACAAAAATTTTGCCAATATTGCGTTGCAATGCTGTAAAAAAAGGAAAAAAAGATGAAAACATCATATAATCCCAAAATGGTATTGATAAAAACATTAGCACGTCCCTGCAAAAAAAAAACTGTCACACAGCTCCATGAATGAAATAATGAAGATGTTAGGTGTACTGGAAAATGGCAACACAAACCCTCCAATTATTTTTTTTATAAATTGTTAAAAAAACTGTTAGAAACCGACTCCATGAGGATGGTCTGATTGCCTGACGTTCACAGATGGAGGTTGTGCTCACAGCCCAACACGGTGCGGCCCTCCAAAGAAATGAAAAACCCACACCATTACTGACCCACTGCCAAACTGGTCATGCTGAAGGATGTTGCAGGCAGCAGATCGCTCTCCACGGCGTCTCCAGACTCTGTCACATGTGCACAGTGTGAACCTGCTTTCATCTGTGAAGAGCACAGGGCGCCAGTGGCGAATTTGCCAATCCTGGTGTTCTGTGGCAAATGCCAAGCATCCTGCATGGTGTTGGGTTGTGAGCACAACACCCATCTGTAGACGTCGGGCCCTCAGACCATCCTCATGGTGTCGGTTTCTAACCGTTTGTGCAGACACAATCACATTTGTGGCCTACTGGAGGTCAATTTGCAGGGCTCTGGCAGTGCTCCTCCTGTTCCTCCTTGCACAAAGGCAGAGGCAGCGGTCCTGCTGCTGGGTTGTTGCCCTCCTATGGCCCCCTACATGTCACCTGGTGTACTGACCTGTCTCTTGGTAGCGCCTCCAGCCTCTGGACACTATGCTAACAGACACAGCAAACCTTCTTGCCACAGCTCGCATTGATGTACCATCCTGGATGAGCTGCACTACCTGAGCCACTTGTGTGGGTTGTTGAGTCCGTCTCATGCTACCACAAGTGTGAAAGCACAGCCAACATTCAAAAGTGACCAAAACATCAGCGAGAAAGCATTGATACTGAGATGTGGCCTGTGGTCCCCACCTGCAGAACCACTCAATTATTGAGGGTGTCTTTATAATTGCCCAATAATGTCCATCTGTTGTCTATTCCATTAGCACAACATCATGTGAAATTGATTGTCAATCAGTGTTGCTTCCTAAGTGGACAGTTTGATTTCATAGAAGTTTGATTTACTTGGTGTTATATTCTGTTTGTGTTCCCTTTATTTTTTTAAGCAGTGTATATCAAATGCCCATTCCTAGTCATAAGGTGCATATTCTTTATTATCCGCTGCCAAGAGGTATACAAATAAATTGTATCTTTAAATTATAAGGTACTCTTTAAAAGATATGTGTACTATAGCTTTAAGATGCAAAAAAAATGCAATTAGACTGTTGCTATGCAACAGTACATACTGTGTATAGATTGCTGCTCAGCAGTGTGTAAACAGTTCAAATCAATAAGCTATGAGCAAATAGAATGCAATCATAGAAATACACCATCCTAAGAGTCATAATGATTTGTAGCACAAAATTATCAAAGAACAAGCAAAAAATAAATCGACTTACAAATATGAGCTGAGTCTAATGAAGGTACTCCCGCTGCCCCAACGCATGTTTCGTGATAGTCACATCCTCAGGAGGCGTGTGTTGGGGAAGAGGGTAAGAACATTTATAATGCAAGGTGGCCAATAAGATTGTGAAATCACATGTGCATATACCGTATATACTCGTGTATAAGCCAACCCGTGTATACGCCGACCCCCCTAGTTTAGCCACAAAAAACTGGGAAAACTTATTGACTCATGTATAAGCTTAGGGTGCAAAATGCAGCAGCTACTGGTAAATTTCAAAAATAAAAATAGATACCAGTAAAAGTAAAATTAATTGAGACTTCAGTAGGTTAAATGTTTTTGAATATCCATATTGAATCAGGAGCCCCATATAATGCTCCATACAGTACATGATGGCCCCCATAAGATGCTCTATACAAATTACACTCCATATAATGCTCCATAAAGGTTAATAATGGCCCCATAAGATGCTCCATAGAATAATATGCCCCATATGCTGCTCAATAAAGGTTATGGCCCCATAAGATGCCCCATAAAATATGCCCCATATGCTGCCCCATAAGATGCTCCATAGAATATGCCCCATAAGATACTCCATAGATTATGCCACCATAAGATGCTCCATAGAATATTCCCCATAAGATGCTCCATACATTATGCCCCCATAAGATGCTCCATACATTATGCCCCCATAAGATGCTCCATAGAATAGGCCCCCATAAGATGCTCCATAGAATATGCCCTTATAAGATGCTCTATAGAATATGCCCCATAAGATGCTCCATAGAATATGCCCCCATAAAATGCCCCATAGAATATGCCCCCCCATAAGATGCTCCATAGAATATGCCCCTATAAGATGCCCCCATAAGATGCTCCATAGAATAATCCCCATATGCTGCTGCTGCAAATAAAAAAATGACATACTCACCTCTCCGTCACTGGGGCCAGGTGCCAGTGTTGCTCCTGGCTCAGGACCCGACACCTGAGATATTTACCTGTCCCCATTCCCACGCTGCTCGCCGCTGCCTGCCAAGTCATCTGTCAGTGACGTTCAGGCAGCAGACGGCGTGGCGCGCACTAACAACGTCACCGTGCCCTCTGACCTGAACATCACTGACAGAGGATGTACTAGGCAGCGGCGAGCAGCCTGGGAACGGGAACAGGTGAATATTGCATATACTTGCCTACTGGCGCGTCTTTGCAGCCCCATTCTCCTACGGTCATCAGCGCCTGCTTTCAGCGGTCACGTGGTACCGCTCATTAAAGACACGAATATGCGCATATTCATGTATTTAATGAGCGGTACCACGTGACCACTGAAGGCAAGCCCCTGAGAACGTGGGACCAGCAGAGGGGCTGCAGAGATGCACCGGAGGGGATCAGTATGATCTGACACCCCCGCTCCCCATCCCCCGCCAACCTCCGGTATATGACTCACATATAAGCCGAGAGGGGGACTTTCAGCCCCAAGAAATGGGCTGAAAATCTCAGCTTATACGCGAGTATATACGGTAATTAATACGCCATTAGTGCGAACAAAAGAACCGGAAGGAACCAGTGAGCGACACATGCGCAGCGTAGCTCTGACATGCAAAACATAGCAACTTCCACTTGCAGTCCGGTAGTACACAAGCTCAGGTGCGTCACTGAGAGACGGCACATGTGCAGGCGTCCAAATGGATCACTCACAGAATTGCTCACATCAGAGTTACGGCACAGGCGTACATGGACCACACGGAATCTGGAGGAAAGTTCCTTTGCATTTTGCACTAGAAAAACAAAGTAGCAGAAATAATTTGACTTTGGAGACGCATCTCAGAAAATGAATAAACAATAAAGCAGATGTATAATGTGAGAGAAGAGAAATGTGGAGAAAAAAAGAATAATTTAAAATGTGAAAAAAACACTTTATTCACTAGGCACTTTTGTGGAGTATATTGTTTACAATTAAATATAAAAAATTTTTAATATTTGCGCTTGGAGTGAAATCTGTATGTATAGTGAACTCCACCAAAAGAAACAAGAGAAAATAAAGGAGGAGCTCAAAACAAGGCAAGGAGACATTGGAGATCAAGAATCGCCCTCTTGGCTTATTCACATAAAGTGTTAATACGTTCAGGAATATACTCAGATCTGAATGCATACACAGTGTGTAGAAATTTACTCATGGAATGAATGAAAAGTCGGTCCATAAAGTTATAGGAAATTACCTTAGAGTTTGCAGCTTTATGATGGAGTGCTTCCCAGCACAAGTCCTGTGAAGGAGGAGTTATAATCAAGAAGTAACAATGTCCTGTGTGTAATCCATGAATGTAGACACCAATTTCCAAAAAGGAGAGAGGAGTGTTGATGCTGAGGGTAGTGGACGCTGTCCCGGCCGGAGACGGATGTCCTGTCTGCAGTGCGACCGTCCTGGCTTGTGAACGATAGCGTCGCACGCAGACTGCAGCCGGCAAGGTGCACAGGACCTTGCGTGACGTCACGGTCACGTGATTGCTTACGTGACTGGCTATGGAGAGCGGGGAAGGCCAAAAAACTATCCAACGCGTTTCAGAATCAGCGGATTCCTTCTTCAGGGATGTGTATGCATTCAGAGCTGAGTATATTCCTGAACGTATTAACAATTTATGTGAATAAGCCAAGAGGGCGATTCTTGATCTCCAATGTCTCCTTGCCTTGTTTTGAGCTCCTCCTTTATTTTCTCTTGTTTCTTTTGGTGGAGTTCACTATACATACAGATTTCACTCCAAGGACAAATATTAAAATTTTTTTATATTTATTTTTTATTTGGACCAATTTGGTGGTATTATCCTAATATTTTGCTGCTGAGTGGTCTGTTAGCGCTAGCGCTGTAGGTCAATTGATTTAATGTTTACAATTATTCTGCACTTTTTTCTTTAAATAGCAAACTGATTTTTTGCATTTACCATTTTATGCACTTCATGTGAGCTAATGATGTATTAAGGTCTCTCCAGACTGTTATGAGATTTGCGGCCTCTGTTTTGAGCTAAGAGCACTCATTTTTAACATTGTGTTTTATTGTTAATATGTTTCAATAAAGATCTATTTTTTTATCTGTTATTTAAGCTCATTTTGTTCTTTATAGTTAGTCAACTATTTTCAGAGCTTCGTACCTTTATACTTTTTGGGTATTTGTGTAATATATTACATTATTAAGGTAGAAAAGTCCATCCATCTGTGTGTGTTCGTCCAGGAAGCAAGAGCCAGAGAGCACGTCTTGTCTCTTTTCTCACATCTCCAATCTCTGCTCTCTGTGTGTAATTTTATATGTAAAAAGTCAACATCGAAACTTATTGAGAGGCTTTCATGTATGTGTATGTGTACTGAAGACTGAAACTGCCCCCAATTAACACATATATAACAGCGCAATATGTGAGTGCATGCCATAGGCTGCGAGAAAGAGAACTATGATATGCCATCGACTTCTATGGCTCCCACCCTGGATATGCCCCATTCCCCCATCCACCTTCCCTATGCCATGGGCTTCTATAGCCCCACCCTGGATCTGCCCCCATCCACCTTCCGTATGCCATGGACTTCTATAGCCTCATCCTGGATCTACCCCCATCCCCCCATCCACCTTCTCTATGCCATGGACTTTTATAGCCCCATCCTGGATCTGCCCTATCCACCTTTCCTACAACTCCTACCCAACATCCCTACAGTCCCTATCCCCATTCCCTTCTGTACACTTGCTTTGGCAAAACTAATGTGTATTTAGTCCTGCCAATAAATCTTCTTTGAATTTGATTTTATATACTAGATGGTGGCCCGATTCTAACACATCGGGTATTCTAGAATATGTATGTAGTTTATTTATGAAGATTTAATAATAATGCAATAATGCACCCCCCAATCCTGATATGCATGGTCCTCTCACCCCCCAATCCTGTTATGCATGGTACCCCTCACCCCCCTATCCTGGTATGAATGGCCCTCTCACCCTCCAATGCTGCAATGCATGGTCCTCTCACCCCCCAATCCTGGTATGCATGCTACTCTCACCCCTCTTTCCTGGTAACCATGGTCCCCTCACCCCCTTTTCCTGGTATGCATGGTCCCATCACCCCCTTTTTCCTGGTATGCATGGTCCCCTCACTCTCCTTTGCTGGTATGTATGGTCCCCCTCACCTCCCTTTCCTGGTATGCATGGTCACTCTCACCCCCCTTTCCTGGTATGCATGGTCCCCTCACCCCCCTTTCCTGTATGCATGGTCCCGTCACCCCCTTTCCTGGTATGCATGGTCCCCTCACTCCCATTTGCTGGAATATATGGTCCCCCTCACGTCCCTTTCCTGGTATGCATGGTCACCCTCACCCCCCCTTTCCTGGTATGCATGGTTCCCTCACCCCCCTTTGCTGGTATGTATGGTCCCCTCACCCTCCTTTCCTGGTATGTATGGCCCCCTCACCCCCTTTGCTGGTATGTATGGTCACCCTTACCCCCCTTTCCTGATATGCATGGTCCCCCTCACCCCCATTTCCTGGTATGCATGGTCCCCCTCACCCCCCTTTCCTGGTATGCATGGCCCCCTCACCCCCCAATACTGGTATGCATGGTCCCTCTCCCCCCTTTGTTGGTATGCATGGTTCCCCTCACCCCCCTTTCCTGGTATGCATGGTTCCCCTCACCCCCCTTTCCTGGTATGCTTGGTCCCCTCAACCCCATTTCTGGTATGCATGGTCCCCTCACCCACCTTTCCTGGTATGCATGGTCCCGTCACCCCCCTTTGCTGGTATGCATGGTCACCCTCATCCCCCTTTCCTGGTATGCGTGGTCCCTCTCACCCCCCTTTCCTGGTATGCGTGGTCCCCCTCACCCCCATTTCCTGGTATGCATGGTCCCCCACACCTCCCTTTCCTGGTATGCATGGTCCCCCTCACCCCCCTATCCTGGAATGCATGGTCCCCTTCATCCCCCTTTCCTGGTATGCATGGTCCCTTCACCCCCCTTTCATGGTATGCATGGTCCCGTCCCCCCCCTTTCTTCGTATGCATGATCCCGATCCCCCTCACCCCCCTTTCCTGGTATGCATGGTCCCCTCACCCCCCTTTCCTGGTATGCATGGTCCCCTCACCCCCCCTTTTGTGATATTCATGGTCCCGTCACCCCCCTTTGTTGGTATGTATGGTCACCCTCACCCCCCTTTCCTGGTATGCGTGGTCCCCCTCACCCACCTATCCTGGTATGCATGGTCCCCTCAACCCCCTTTCCTGGTATGCATGGTCTCTGTTAAAATAAAAAATAGTTATATACTCACCTTCCGACGGCCCGCAATCTCCGCTCCACGCGCCCAGCACCTTCATGTCCAGTAATGCTTTGCGCGAAACACCGCTGATGACGTCGCGCTCTCGTGAGAGTGACGTCATCTCTGGCCCTTCGCACAAAGCATTACTGGGACCGGAAGGTGCCGGGCGCATGGAGCGTGGAGTGGAGATCGCGGGCCGTCGGGAGGTGAGTATATAACTGTTTTTTATTTTAATTCTATTTTTTACATATTCTCACCTTTCGACGGCCCCCGATCTCGGTCTCAGTAATGCTTTGCGGCTTACACCGCTGATAACGTCGCGCCCTCGCGAGAGTGACGTCATCCCCGGTCTAAGGTGCAAAGCATTACTGGGACCGCGAGGCCGGGCGTGTGGAAAGGAGATCGGAGGCCGTCAGAAGGTGAGTATAACCTTTTTTTATTTTAATTCTCTTTTTTACAGATTAAGCCCTGCGCCTGATTGAGCGCTGCGCCTGTCGCAAATTACCTTTACAATCAGCTGCGCCTGTCGCTGATTGGTCTCGGCCTGGCGTGACCAATAAGCGACGTGGAATTTCAGTTACAGACAGACAGACAGACATGATAAGACGATTATATATATAGATATATGGAAAAAATCAGGCAGCACTCCAGTTCAAGGAAAAATTGTGGACTTTAATCAAGCACCAAGTGGTGCAATGTTTCAACCTCACAGCACAGTCTTTGTCACGCACAACCCCCATCTGTGGACGTCGGGCACTCAGACCATCCTCATGGAGTCAGTTTCTAACCGTTTGTGCAGACACATGCACATTTGTGGCCTGCTGGAGGTCATTTTGCAGGGCTCTGGCAGTGCTCCTCCTGTTCTTCCTTGCACAAAGGCTGAGGTACCAGTCCTGCTGCTGAGTTGTTGCCCTCCACATCTCCCAGTGTACTGGCCTGTCTCCTGGTAGCGCCTTCAGCCTCTGGACACTATGCTGACAAACACAGCAAACCTTCTTGCCACAGCTCGCATTGATGTGCCATCCTGGATGAGCTGCACTACCTGAGCCACTTGTTTGGGTTGTAGAGTCTGTCTCATGCTACCACGAGTGTGAAAGCACAACCAACATTCAAAAGTTGTGTATCTAATCCTATGCTGTGTGATACTGACTGCTGAGCCATGTGTCTAATCCTCTCCTGTGTGATACTGACTGCTGAGCTGTGTATCTAATCCTATGCTGTGTGATACTGACTGCTGAGCCATGTATCTAATCCTATCCTGTGTGATACTGACTGCTGAGCCATGTGTCTAATCCGCTCCTGTGTGATACTGACTGCTGAGCTGTGTATCTAATCCTATGCTGTGTGATACTGACTGCTGAGCCGTGTATCTAATCCTATCCTGTGTGATACTGCCTGCTGAGCCGTGTGTCTAATCCTCTCCTGTGCGATACTGAGAGCTGAGCCATGTATCTAATCCTATCCTGTGTGATACTGCCTGCTGAGCCGTGTGTCTAATCCTCTACTGTGTGATACTGAGAGCTGAGCTGTGTATCTAATCCTATGTTGTGTGATACTGACTGCTGAGCCATGTATCTAATCCTATCCTGTGTGATACTGACTGCTGAGCCATGTATCTAATCCTATCCTGTGTGATACTGACTGCTGAGCAGTGTATCTAATCCTATCCTGTGTGATACTGACTGCTGAGCCATTTATTTAATCCTATCCTGTGTGATACTGACTGCTGAGCCGTGTATCTAATCCTATTCTGTGTGATGCTGTCTGCTGAGCCATGTATCTAATACTATTCTGTGTGATAATGTGTGCTGGGTGGTGTATCTAAGCCTATCTTGTGTGATACTGTCTGCTGAGCCATGAATCTATTCCTGTCCTGTGTAATACTGACTGCTGAGCTGTGTATCTAATCCTATCCTGTGTGATACTGACTGCTGAGCTGTGTATCTAATCCTATCCTGTGTGATACTGACTGATGAGCCATGTGTCTAATCCTCTCCTGTGTGATACTGACTGCTGAGCGGTGTATTTAATCCTATCCTGTGTGATACTGACTGCTGAGCCGTGTATCTAATCCTATCTTGTGTGATATTGGGCTCCCCCTGCAGTCTGTGTCAGAGGGTGGTCCGTGTTGGCACGTAATAAATTGTGTTATTTCCAGCTTTACAGAAGGATGATAACACCAAAGAAATGATAAGAATAATAGGCAAAATTTCTTGGTGAATTGGAACATGCGGGGTTAAAATTTTGCCTCACAACATAGCCTATGATGCTCTCGGGGTCCAGACGTGTGACTGTGCAAAATTTTGTGGCTGTAGCTGCGATGGAGCAAATGGCAATCCCTGACAAACACACATACATACATATAAACATACACACACACACATTCAACTTTATATATTAGATTTGCTATCAATAGAAAACCACTTTGGTAAAAAACAACTTCTTGGGCTTAAAAGGGAAAAAAGCAAAACTAAAACAAACATTGGACCAAACAAAAAGAGAAACAAAAAACATTGCACCAACAGGTACTGAAATATCAAATTTCTTTATAGAAATCTTCTTTCTTCGGATCTTCTTAGACCACAAATCTAAATGGGTCTCTGGTGCAGGGAAGCAAGGGGATTATTATGCCCTCATCACCTTGCCCTAATTCCAAGATGACTTCACTAATTTCCCTGGATGGAAAAAACAGACTCTAATCCATCCCTGCCCTTTATAACATTAATCCCTCGCTTCTCCAAAGCAATGGGTGAGGGGAGTGCAGATGTCCATGGCTGAACATAGAGTTCCTTCATCTTCTATCGCTGCAGCTCATCAGGGTCTCACTTTATACACCATTTGGCATCGGCTGGCAGTAGAGATGAGCGACTTTCCCTTTTTTCGGGTTGAGACGGGTTCAGACCACCCGACTTTCGCAAAAGTCGAGTTGAACGCAATCGGCCGATTATCGTGAAAAGTCGAAGGCCGACTGAAACACGAAACCCAATGCAAGTCAATGAGGAAGAAAAGTTGGCAGTGAGTGAGTGTTTCTATACTAATGCACAAAGCATGGGCAACAAACAAGGAGAATTGGAACTACTAACACAGGAAAAGAAATATGATGTCATTGGAATCACTGAAACTTGGTGGGACAATACACTTGATTGGAATACAAGACTAGAAGGATACAACTTATTTGCAAGAAACAGACTTGATAAACGAGGAGGGGGTGTCGCATTGTATGTTAGAAACGCGTATATCTGCACAGAGATTGAAGCTTCAGAGACTGGGAGTTCTGTGGAAACTGTTTGGGTAAGAATACAAGGAGTGAACAATGGAAAGGACACCATTGTAGGCATTTACTACAGGCCGCCTGTGCAAGCTGAAGATATGGATGAACTCTTTATGCATCAAATGGCCAAGTTCTCCAAAAAATATGACATAGTTGTCATGGGAGATTTCAACTATCCAGACATTTGTTGGGAATCTCTCTCAGGCAAAACTAACAGGTCAAGGAAATTCTTATCCTCTCTTGCTGACAACTTTATCTTCCAAAAGGTAGGGGAGAAAACAAGGGGAACTGCAACCTTGGATCTAATCCTTATAAACAGGGAGGAAATGGTTGAGGAGGTAAAAGTGGCTGGGACCCTAGGAGGTAGCGACCCTGCTATTTTAGAATTTTGCATAACTAGAGGCGGAAGACCTGTGAAGACTCAGACGTCAAGGTTAGATTTCAGAAAGGCAGATTTTAAGGGATTCAGAAAGAAAATTGGAGGGATCCAATGGCTGGATATCCTTAAAGACAAAAATGTCCAGGAAGGATGGGAAATCTTGAAAAATGAAATTCTCAAAGCACAGTTGTTCACAATTCCGAAAAGAGGGAAGAATAGGAAGCATTTAAGGAAACCAGGATGGATGAACACAGAACTTAAGCACATGCTAAAAAGAAAGAAAAAAATGTTTATAAAATGGAAAGAGGGAGGCATATCTAAAGAAGAATATAATGCTGTCTGCAGAACCTGCAGGGCACAAATCAGATTAGATAACGCTGAAAATGAATTGAGGCTTGCAAGAGATGTCAAAAGCAATAATAATGGATTTTGGGGATATGTCAAAAGTAAAAGAAAAGTCAAAGATGCTATAGGATTTTTACAGGATGATAATGATGAAATGGTAAGACAGGATGTTGAGAAGGCTGAACTTTTAAATTCCTATTTTGCATCTGTTTTCTCTCAGAAAGGAAATGTAACATCAACTGTTCTTCACTGTCCTATTAAGGGACTAGAAGAATCCAGGATATCTATAAACAGAAAGATAGTGAGGAAACACTTAGCTAACCTAAATGAATTCAAGTCTCCAGGTCCAGATGAATTACACCCCAGAGTACTGAAGGAGATAGCAGAAGAAATTTTTGAACCCCTCTCCATAATCTTTGAAAATTCTTGGAGAACAGGAGAAGTGCCAGAAGACTGGAGAAGAGCAAATGTTGTTCCTATCTTCAAAAAGGGGAAGAAGGTGGACCCAGGCAACTATAGGCCGGTGAGTCTGACTTCTATACCAGGAAAGATCTTTGAACAAATTATTAAACAACATGTATGTCAATACCTGGATAAGAATGAAGTGATTAAACAGAGTCAGCATGTGTTTGTAACTAATAAGTCATGTCAGACTAACTTAATTTCCTTCTATGACGGTATCACTGATTGGGTGGATCAAGGAAATGCTGTAGATATAGTATATCTTGACTTCAGCAAAGCATTTGACAAAGTCTCTCATACAATCCTTATTGAAAAAATGACTAAGTATGGAATGGACAAGGCAACTGTTAGGTGGATTCATAACTGGCTTAGTGATCGGACCCAAAGAGTGGTCGTAAATGGCTGCACATCCAGTTGGAAGAATGTCTCAAGTGGGGTACCACAGGGCTCTGTCCTGGGCCCTGTATTGTTCAACATCTTTATCAACGATTTAGATGAAGGAATTGAGGGTAAACTGATTAAATTTGCTGATGACACAAAGCTAGGAGGGATAGCTAATACTAGAGAAGAGAGAGAGAGGATTCAAAAAGATTTAAATAAACTGGAGAAGTGGGCAGCAACTAACAGAATGGTTTTTAACAGGGAGAAATGCAAAGTACTACATCTGGGCAATAAAAATGAAAAAAGCATATACAGAATGGGAGGAATAGGGCTTAGTGACAGCACATGTGAAAAAGACTTGGGTATACTAATAGATCACAGACTGAATATGAGTCAACAATGTGATGCAGCAGCAAAAAAGGCAAATGCAATTCTAGGATGTATTAACAGAAGCATACAGTCTAGATCACGTGAAGTCATTATTTCCCTCTACTCCTCTTTGGTCAGACCTCATCTGGAATATTGTGTCCAGTTTTGGGCACCACATTAAGACATCAACAAACTGGAGCAAGTTCAGAAAAGAGCGACCAGAATGGTGACCGGTCTGCAAACCCTGTCTTATGAGGAAAGGTTGCAGGATTTGGGATTGTTTAGTTTGCAAAAGAGAAGACTGAGAGGAGACTTAATAGCTGCCTACAAATATCTAAAGGGCTGTCACATTGTAGAAAGATCAACTTTATTCTCATTTGCACAAGGAAAGACTAGAAGCAATGGGATGAAACTGAAAGGGAGGAGACACAGATTAGATTTTAGAAAAAACTTTTTGACAGTTAGAGTGATCAATGAGTGGAACAGGCTGCCACGAGAAGTGGTGAGTTCTCCTTCAATGGAAGTCTTCAAACAGAGGCTGGACAGGCATCTGACTGGGATGATTTAGCGAATCCTGCTTTGAGCAGGGGGTTGGACCAGATGGCCCAGGAGGTCCCTTCCAACTCTACGATTCTATGATTCTATGATTCTAGTGGAGGACAGGAAGCACACCTACAGTGCCCATTTTAATGCCAAAAACATCAATTCTTATTACTTAAGCTTGTCAACCTGAATTTACTTTATAATAATAGTTAGGCATTGAAAACTGGGGGTTATTTGGCTAAAGTTGTGGTGGGGTAGGGCTGGCTCCAGATTTTCGTGGGCCCAGGGCCAAAGAGTGTCACTGGGCTCCTTTAACACATGCCACAATTCATGATCCTCTGATACGGCAGAGAAATAGCGGTATAGTACAATGAAAAATACTTCACTTCTTACATCACATGACTGATATCCATTTTAAATTATCCAATAGCTCCAAAAACGGACAGTATATTACTCCACACAGTATTATTGCCACCGCATAGTGCACCATACAGAGTAACGAGGCCCATATATTTCTCCATACAGAATCATTGGTCCCAGAATCATTAGTCCGATACAGTATATGATGAGCTCCACATAATGCTACAGTATATGTTGGTCCCCATGGATGAAGCTCCACTGTCTTATGGGCCGAAATAATGCTCCATATATAATGGGCCCCATTTCTAATGCTCCAGTGTATAATGGGCCCTGTAAATGCTGCTCCAGTGTCTGATGTCCCCCATTTGGAAAGCTCCAGCATATGATGGGCCTCACAGATGATGCTCTAGTGTACAATGGATCCAAATAATGCTCCATATATAATCTGCCCCATTTACAATGCTCCAGTATACGATGGGCCCCATGTATGATGTTCCAGTGTCTTATGGTCCCAAATAATGCTCCATATATAATGGGCCCCATTTCTAATGCTCCAGTGTATAATGGGCCCTGTAAATGCTGCTCCAGTGTCTGATGTCCACCTTTGGAACGCTCCAGTGTATGGTGGGCCCCATATATCATTCTCCAGAGTATAGTGCTCCTCAAAAATTGCTCCCAACCTTTAAAACAATTAAATAAGTCTCCTCGCTAGGGAATCCCTGTACTCTGGACTACTCGTCATCCCCATCTTCCATCTCTCTGCACTTGGACTGTTTAGAGAGAGGGCATACAGACGTGATGTCATCGCTCTCTCTGACCAGAATGTCACTGTCAGGAAACGCAGAAGAGGTCACGACGGTAGAGCAGGGAGAGGTAAGTATTTCAACTTTGCAAGTGCTGTGATCCTAAGCAAGCAGGGGGGGCCCACTCGTTGGCGACGGCACTGGCACAGGGCCCCTCATAGTACGGCGGTGTGTCTGATGGCGGGTGGAGGGTGCTGCCACGGGCAGAGACACTTTTGCGTACTATGAGGGGCCCTGTGCCAGTGCCGTCGCCCATGAGTATCCCCCCCCACCTGCTCAAGGAACCTGCAATTTCATCTGCACCTTCCTCTTTGTCATCGTGTAAGGTGGTAAAGTATGCGGTAAGGGGAACCTGAGTTTCCTCAGGGTTAGATTTTGGCTGTGTAGAGTGCGAGGGGAATGTAGTGGTCTGGGTTAATGTACCAGTAGAATCATCTAGCAGTGGCTGGGCATCAGTGCACTTGTGGCGCCCCCAGGAGTACGGTCGCCACAGTGGCATTACCTTCCTCCTAGGGAGTGTGATGTCATGCTTGGGAGCAACAAAGGATCTCTCTAGCAGTTAAACCAACACACAACACAGTTCCCACTCCAGGCCAGCAGGGAGACCTCTGAACCTGACTGCTGAGGAGCTGCTCTCTGTGGTCGGGAGGAGGGAAGTTAGGGCAGTCTGTGAAGGGAAGGGAAGTGTGTGGACGTGAGAAGGGGAGCTGGAGGATGAGCAGAGTTAAGGCTCACTCCTAGCTGGAGCGCATTCCGGTCTCTGATTTTGTAGGGACACTGATGGTCCTGCAGCAGAAACTGGAGGCAGTAGCAGCTGTAAATGCTCTATTCCCAACTAAGGCTCGGAGGCCCCAGCAGCGACGTGTGTGAGCCAGAAGGAAAAGGCTACGGCTGCCTGCCATACGAGAAAGTTCCAAAAGAGAGTCAACAGGGAGAACTTCAGTGAACTCAGTACTGCGAGTACCTCAGATAAGCGCTGGAACGGAGGCCACACTACCTATCTGCAGAGACAGAATTTCTAATTTGCTTCCAGGCTGACCAACTCCTTCTTTATCTGTACTCTGGGTCCTGGACGGCACTTACCAAGTGCAGGTAAAGGAACTGCACGACGGTGTCTGTCATCTTTCTCCTGTGCCTGGCGCACAGCTCTGCTACATCCTGCACTATCTACCAACTCTTTCATCTGCTCTGCGACTACGGCCCTATCTGTGCAGGGCTTCTACATCTTAGCTGCACCACAACATCCGTCCCAGAGAAGCGACACTGCAGCGCTGGTTAATCTGATCAGAAACCACAGGTGGCATCATGTATCATTCGCCTATAAACGTTATTCACTCCTTTGCATGGACGTCCAGGGCCACGGATCGGGTCACCACCACCGTGACACATCCCTCTGAGACAACGGCCCGGTACCGATTAACCCCACTGCCCTGGCTGGCCACCCACACTCCATGTCAGATTCATCTTGGACTGGGGAATTCACGATTTGACTTGATAACCCATGCATGGTATGTGAGAAAGAGCTACATGGAGTAATCTATAGTGTGGCCTGCCGCATCCTTCACTTTTGGTAGGGGTGAAGGACACAAGGAAAGATGTTGTTCCTGACCAGGAGCCTCCACTGACGACTCAGTGCTTTTATTTTTTGAAACTTCAGAAGAGGAGGCGATAGAGCTGGAGGCTGTGTCAGCAATGTAAGTCAAAACTTGTTCTAGAAGCTCCGGCTTTAAAAGCGGTTTACCTACTCCCAGAAAAGGGAGCCTTCGAGGCCTTGTAGAGCCAGACGATGATGCAGGCTCAACACCTCCTGCCTTAGGTGCTATTGTGCTTTTGCCACTACCAGCAGATGCACCACCACCACTACCACCATCAGTACCAGCTGGCAACCCCCGCCCACGTCCATGGTCTCTTCCACCATACTTCCTCATTTTTGGGAAAATGTACCCAAAATACCACCAGCTATATGGTACTGTAAAACAAGGTATAAGGTGTATATAGTATTGGGGAGAATTTGAATATCCCTAGAGATTTTAGGAGGCTGCACAATTATCTCAGGCCCACTATAGATTACACCTCAATTTAACAGGCTGAAATAGGCTGGTGTATGACAAGGTACAAGGTGTATATAGTATTGGGGAGAATTTGAATCTCCCTAGAGATTTTAGGAGGCTGAACTATTATCTCAGGCACACTATAGATTACACCTCAATTTAACAGGCTGAAATTGGCTGGTGTATGACAAGGTACAAGGTGTATATAGTATTGAGGAGAATTTGAATCTCCCTAGAGATTTTAGGAGGCTCTCAGTCCAAGTATGGCAGCAGGCAGCCTAATAAGCAGGACTGCTGCACACAAAATTGTGGAAAAATGAACACTTGGTAATTGTGCAGAAAAGAGGAAGAAAAGTATTTTTGCTTTTAAAAAAACAGTTTGCACAGCAGTGTGCAAACAGCAATGCAGCTATCAGGGAGCCTTACAAGGCAGCCTAATAACCAACAGAGCTGATGCACAAAAATATATCCTCCCCTGTCACTGCACACAAACTGTTGTGTTGTACAGTGAAAATCGCTACCAGCAGAAGCAGTTTTTTTTTTCTTCTTCCCTGCCTAACGCTCTTGTGGCGCCCCTGAGGCTTCAGTCACCACAGAGGTACTCCACCTTCTCCTAAGGTGTGGTACCCCACCATCCAGGTAGGGTGGGAACTCCTGACCACGCTCCACACCTGCATTCCACACACAGGATAGTTCAGTGGGGCCACCTAACAGCTTCAGGCTGGGGGTTAGCAGAGCACCCCTCGTGGAACCCTGCTTCGTAACACGAGATGTGCTGGGAGGCGGGTGGAGTTAGATGATATAAAAGAGTAGGAGGAGTGAAAGTTAAGGGGTTAGACAGTTGGTTAGAGGAGAGAGAGGAGAGAAGATGGGTGTCTGAGGGACGTGCTGCAGCAGGTCCCAGTGATCTGGGCTGCTGGCACGAGAAAAGCCAGAGAAAGAGACTGATAAGATTGATAACCTAACCTTCCATAAGAGAGATAGAACAGATCGGAACGAAGGAGAATAGAATGACGGTGGGAAGCTGGTTGAAGAAAGATAGAGAACCCTTCCAGTCCAGAGAGCGCAAAGGCTGGGGCCCGGTCCCTGAGGTTGATTGGATCTTTATGTCCGGCAACAGACACCGGAGGAGTAGTGAGCCGCTAACGCCTTGCTCCCTTCATAGACTTGGGTGGCGTCACGAACTATTTTAATAAATTTTAACACCATTAACAACAATACCGCCATTGATATTGGTTGCCCAGGGCCACGGACCAGGTCACCGCTGCTGTGACACATTTCCGCCTCGACACCGGCCCGGTACCGAGTACCCCGCTGCCCTGGGTGTGCGAGGGCGACCCACTCTCCCTTATTCAGAATCAGCAGCAGCAACCTCTCCCTCCCTATGCTAAGATCAGCAGAAGTAAGATGGCGGTCAGCGTGCACGCCCTTTTATAGCCCCTGTGACGCCACACAAAGCAAGCCAATCACTTGCATGCCCTTCTCAAAGATGGTGGTGACCGCTGCCCATGTTATCGCGTTGCCCACAGTGTGCATCCTCCATCATTGGCTGAAAAAGAGCGCTGGAAGCATCATTTGAAACGCGACTTTGGCGCTCTGGTCGCCGACATCATGGCCGACCTCACGTTATGGTCGGGTTTCGTTTCATGAAACCCGACTTTAGCGAAAGTCGGCGACTTATGAATTTGACCGACCCGTTTCGCTCAACTCTAGCTCGCAGTTATGAGGATTCACCCTGGTGATGGATTAGCAGCACCTGGGCTTGATCTCAGCGCTCAGTTGGACATTTTGCAGATACAGCCTGCACTGTAGGAAAGTGAAATTCAAAATCACACTTGAGAAAGTTCCAAAGTCTTGGCAGAGCTAACTCAGTCCAAAGCAACAGTCCAAGATAACTCAGTCCATAATAGATTCACAGTCCTGGTGGCTTGTTTCTCCACCCCTTCAACAAATGAATAAAACAAAGATACTGTAGGTTTGTTGATCCAAATTACTGTGCCCAGAAGGACCTTTGAAATTTTCTACTGTAGCAAGCAAATATTTCTATTCTAGATAACTAACTACTAAATAAAATGTATCATATATACATGGACTTATACACTGAAATAAATCATAACTCCAAAATATCAAACATCAGTTATCAAACACATCAAATTCATGTCAATCATATTTGCATATTAATGATGATCATAATTACCAGTACAATCAAGTTAATTGAGATCGCAAAATAATATTACTACTAAATCAAAATCAGTACAATTACATGTTTCCACATTTTTTAAGGGAAAACAGAATCCAAACCAATATGCTATTAACCCAATTCTAGCAAATTATTATTTTACATTATAACACACACATTGCATTAACACACACTGTCCCTGGCTTCACCTAATGCATTCATTCAGTAACATATAAACAAAAACACACTTTGGGTAGCCACACATTTGTATTGCATGCTAATACTGTACTCAGGTGTGGGTGAAGGTATACCAAGAACAAAAGATTGACATCAACAAACAAACATTCACTGAAATCATTTCTTTAACGTATACATTTTTCAAAACCCAATATGCACGGGAGCTCCCAAAAAAATAAAAATGTGAAAAACTCAAAAATAAAAGTCAAATAAAATATCATCTAAATTTAGGTAGATGGAATTCTGTTTCAGTACTGCATAAACAAACTATTTACTGTGCACACGTTAATTAAATGGCCAAGGACTTCTTCTTTAACTCCTGCAAACAAACAAAAGGTTAATTACACACCCCACCCCCAATCCAACATTTAGTGGACTGAAAAGAGAAAACAGTTCCTTTAAAAACCAAGAATGCTAAACACAGTACAAACAAAATTGAAAGAATGTGCTCATTTAAAATAAAAATACTACGTGGATTTTTTCTTTGGCTGTGATTCAATTTAACAAAAGATATCCATGACAAATACAGGGATTGCACATACAGTGACATAAACAACATGTGGTACAAATAAGTCCTCTATTTTTTAGTTAACCCCCAGTATATCACCAGTCATCTAACACTAGTTTTAAATTCATTGTCTGTAATTTCACTCCCTCTTTTCCTTGTATGCTTCTCTCACATGGCACGCACATACAGAATCATATTGCATCTGTTGTGGTCTTTCACCATTTTAAAACATCAAGGTCTAGCACCAAATGACAATGGTGTTATGAATGGGTCACCAAGGAGGATGGCAGGAACAGGCTAAGCCACCAGAAAGCCAGAGAGATTGGTAGCTAAGCAGATTGCAGACCCCTGATCCTATCCACACAACTAGCAGTAGCCATGGAGCATACCTAAGATACCCTAGATGCCTCGGCACAGCTGGAGAGCTAACTAAGCCTAAAGCAAGAAAGGTGACATCTAAACTGCCCCGGAGCAGACCTCAAAAGGAATAGATAGCCCCCAAACATATATTGTCGGTGAGACAAGATGAAACACAAACGCAGGCAGAAAAATAGACTGAGCAAATGATGGGGCCCAAACTGACTAGATAGGAAAGACACTGTCTGCAATCACGCAAAAACCCTGAAAAATCCAACACATCTGATGCACAATAAACACTGAAGTCACACGACTTCGCCCCCACTATATCAGCACTCCGGTATGAACTGGAAGCAAAGCAAAAGAGACCAATATAACAGGGGACTGAACAAACTGACACAGGCTGTAACATATGGAGTGGTGGTCCAGCACAGCCCCCAGAGGAGCAAGCTGAACCCGCACAACAAGCAGAGAGAGACAAAACCAGATCAGATGCAAAGGATTAGCAAATGAACCACTTAGCTGAACAATGCAGGATCAGGGCAGGAGACATCAGACCTCAGAATGCACAGGAAAGCAATCACCAGCAGGGATTGAAGGAAGTCTGCAGACTTAAATACGCCAATCAGTAACCCCAGATCTCCAATCATCATCATCATCATCATCAGGTGGCATACCTCTGTCAATCTGGCCAGCTCCACTACCTCCAGTAACCACCGGAGGGAGCAGGGGGAGCTTCGGCTCAGAAGTCTGAGCTAGGGAATTCACAACACAATGTGTTGTGAGTTCATTTTCCCCTTCACCATTGATGTCTGATGAACTCCCTCTTCTGGTGAAGGAAGGTAGTGAGGCTGATTACCAAACACCTGATCTGGTAGATGATGACTGGGTAACAGGAAATTCTGACTGGATATAAGGCAGCCGACGCCCTTCTGAGTCGCTGGTGATTTCTCTGCTGGATTCTTGGAGACAAGTCTGATTCCTGCTTCCCAAAGATAAGTTTTTGCTCTGCTATTGAACTTATTAGTTTTGTTTTGTTTTGTTTACCTTGTTTTTTGGAGTTCAGCCATCCCCGGTCGGGGGTGTGCTGAGTTCCATTTTTGTCTCTGATCAGTTTGTCTCTTTGCTCTGTCTTCAGAATTTACCTGAGTGCTGATATAGTCTTTTTGAAGTCCTAGCAACTTCAGGGCCTGTTTTTCCTATCAGACGGTTGGGACATTTTTTGGTAGGGTTTTTTACGGATTGCAGACAGCAGCTTTTCTATCCTGTCCTTTTTAGTTAGCTTGGGCCCCATTGTTTGCTCAACCTATCTTTCTATCTGTGTTAGTGTTTTCATCTTGCTTCACCATCATTATATGTTGGGGGCTGCCTATTGCTTTGGGGTCTGCTCTGGGGCAGTTTAGATTTCCCCTTTCTTTCTTTAGGCCTATTTAGTTCCCCGGCTGTGATCGAGGGGTCTAGGGCATCGTAGGACCCCCCACGGCTACTGTTAGTTGTTGTGGATAGGATCAGGGGTCTGCAATCCGATCGCTACCAACCTCTCCGGTTTTCTGGACTTAGCTTGTATTTTTGTTTTTTCCTCCTTCGGTGACTCATTCATAACAACAATGGTTTGTCAGTTGAAAGGTATTACAAGCCCTCAAGTGAGAAATGCACTTTTACGTACCACCAAGACCAAACCCAATTCATCATGTATCTCAGCCAGCACATATGTCATATTATGCTCACAGGAATATTTATTTTCTTAACCCCTTCATGACCCAGCCTATTTTGACCTTAATAACCTGGCCATTTTTTGCAATTCTGACCAGTGTCCCTTTAGGAGGTAATAACTCTGGAACGCTTCAACGCATCCTAGCGATTCTGAGATTGCTTTTTCGTGACATATTGGGCTTCATGTTAGTGGTAAATTTAGGTCAATCATTTTTGTGTTTATTTGTGGAAAAATCAGAAATTTGGCGAAAATTTCGCAATTTTCAAATTTTGAATTTTTATTCTGTTAAACCAGAGAGTTATGTGACACAAAATAGTTACGAAATAACATTTCTCACATGTCTACTTTACATCAGCAAAATTTTGGAAACAATTTTTTTTGTTAGGAAGTTATAAGGGTTAAAAGTTGACCAGTGATTTCTCATTTTTACAACAAAATTTACAAAACCATTTTTTAGGGACCACCTGACATTTGAAGTCACTTTGAGGGGTCTATATGGCAGAAAATACCCAAAAGTGACACCATTCTAAAAACTACACCCCTCAAGCTACTCAAAACTACATTCTAGAAGATTATTAACCCTTCAGGTGCTAACTAAAGCAACGTGGAAGGAAAAAATGGACATTTAAATTTTTCCAACAAAAATTTTCTTTTAGCATCATTTTTTTCATTTTCACATAGGCAACAGGATAAATTGGATCCTAAAATTTATTGGGCAATTTCTCCTGAGTACACCAATACCTCATATGTGGTTATAAACCACTGTTTGGGCGCACGGCAGGGCTCAGAACTGAAGGAGCACCATTTGACTTTTTGAATGGAAAATATGCTGGAATATTTAGCGTTTGCCATGTCGCGTTTGGAGAGCCTGTGTGCTTAAACATTGGAGCTCCCCCACAAGTGACCCCATTTTGGAACCTCGACCCCCTAAGGAACTTATCTTGGTGCATAGTGATCACTTTAAACCCCCAGGTGCTTCAAAAATTGATCTGTAAAAAAAAAGTACTTTTTTTTCACAAAAATTTTCTTTTAGCTTCAGTTTTTTCATTTTTACATGGGCAACAGGATAAAATGGATCCTAAATTTTTTTTGGGAAATTTCTCCTGAATACACCAATACCTCATATGTGGTCATAAACCACTGTTTGGGCGCACGGCAGGGCCCGGAAGGGAAGGAGCGCCATTTGACTTTTTGAATGAAACATTAGCTCCATCGTTATCGGACACCATGTCGCGTTTGGAGATTCCCTGTGTGCCTAAACAGTGAAAACCCCCTACAAGTGACACCATTTTGGAAACTAGACCCCTTAAGGAACTTATCTAGATGTGTAGTGAGCACTTTGAACCCCCAAGTGCTTCACAAAAGTTTATAACGCAGAGCAGTGAAAATAAAAAATCATTTTTTTTCCTCAAAAATGATTTTTTAGCGCGCTATTTTTTATTTTCACATAGCTAACAGGAGAAATTGGACCATAAAAGTTGTTGTCCAGTTTGTTCTGAGTTCGCTGGCATCCCATATGTGGGAGGGAATCACTGTTTGGGCGCAAGGTAGGGCTCAGAAGGGAAGGGGCGCCATTTGACTTTTTGAAATGAAAATTAGCTCCATGTCGTGTTTGGAGAGTCCCTGTGTGCCTAAACTTTGGAGTTCCCCAACAAATGACCCCATTTTAGAAACTAGACCCCCTAAGGAACTTATCTAGATGCATAGTGAGCACTTTGAACCCCCAGGTACTTCACAGAAGTTTATAACGCAGAGCCGTGAAAATAAAAAATATTCTTTTTCCTAAAAATTTTTTATTTAGGGCGCAATTATTTATTTTCACAAGGGTAACAGGAGAAATTGGACCCCAAAAGTGGTTGTACAGTTTGTCCTGAGTATGCTGGTACCCGATATGTGGGGGGGAACCACTGTATGGGCACACGTCGGGGCTCGGAAGGGAAGTAGTGACATTTTGAAATGCTGACTTTGATGGCATGGTCAGCGGGCGTCATGTTACATTTGCAGAGCCTCTGATGTGCCTAAACAGTAGAAAGCCCCCACATGTAACCTCATTTTGGAAACTAAACCCCCTAAGGAACTTATCTAGATGTGTGGTGAGCACCTTGAACCCCCAAGTGCTTCACAGAAGTTTATAACGCAGAGCCGTGAAAATAAAAAATATTTTTTTTTCCTCAAAAAAATGATTTTTAGCCCGCAATTTTTTTTTCACAAGGGTAACAGGATAAATTGTACCCCAAAAGTTGTTGTCCAGTTTGAAACCCCCCACAAGTGACCCCATTTTGGAAACTAGACCCCCCAAGGAACTTACCGTATATACTCGTGTATAAGCCATGATTTTCAGCCCTTTTTTTGGGGCATATATGAGTCATATACCAGGGGGATCAGTGGGGGAGGGGGAGCGGGGTTGTCAGAAATCATACTCACCCTCTGCAGCCCCCCTGCTTGATCCATGTTCTCGGCGCTGCTCTTCCTTCCTGCTTAAGCGGTCACGTGGTACCGCCCATTAAACTCATGAATATGCGCATATTTAATAAGCGGTACCACGTGACCGCTGAAGCAGGAAGAGAGCAGCAGGAAGAGAGCAGCAGAGTGCTGAGAACATGGAACAAGCAGGGGGGCTGCGCTGCAGAGACAAGCGCCAGGACCGGGTGAGTATGAATGGGTTGGGGTCGCTCTGCTGTCTTGCATCCTCTGCAGTGACATTCAGGTCAGAGGGCGCAATTGCGCCCTCTGCCTGCACAGTCACTGCAGAGCCCGCAACGCTGATGAGCAGGGGGGCAGCGACGGAGGTGAGTATACAGTATGCAGGATAACTAGGGCCACGCGCTGTGCAGATAACTGGGACCACACACTGTGCAGCATAACTGGGGCCACTCACTGTGCAGCATTATATGGGGCCACACACTGTGCAGTATACCTGGGGCCACACACTGTGCAGGATAACTGGGGCCACACACTGTGCAGATAACTGGGGCACTCACTGAGCAGGATAACTGGGGCCACACACTATGCAGGATAACTGGGGCCACACACTGTGCAGATAACTGGGACCACACACTGTGCAGGATAACTGGGGCCACTCGCTGTGCAGCATTATCTGGGGCCACTCACTGTGCAGCATTATCTGGGGCCACAAACTGTGCACCCTCGGCTTATACGTGAGTCAATACGTTTTCCCAGTTTTTTGTGACAAAATTAGGGGGGTCGGCTTATACACGGGTCAGCTTATACACGAGTATATACAGTAGCTAGATGTGTGGTGAGCACCTTGAACCCCCAAGTGCTTCACAGAAGATAACGTAGAGCCGTGAAAATAAAAAATCTTTTTTTTTCTGAAAAATGATTTTTCAGCTCGCAATTTTGTACTTTCACAAGGGTAACAGGAGAAATTGGACCCCAAAAGTTGTTGTCCAGTTTGTCCTGAGTATGCTGGTACCCCATATGTGGGGGGAACCATTGTTTGGGCACACGTCAGGGCTCGGAATGGAATTAGTGACGTTTTGAAATGCAGACTTTGATGGAATGGTCTGCGGTCGTCGTTACGCTTGCAGAGCCCCTGATGTGCCTAAACAGTGGAAACCCCCCACAAGTGACCCAATTTTGGAAACTAGACCTTCCAAGGAACTTATCTAGATGTCTAGTGAGCACTATGAACCCCCAAGTGTTTCACAAAAGCTTATAACGCAGAGACGTGAAAATGAAAAAAATCATTTTTTTTCCACAAAAATAATTTTTTAGCTCCCAATTTTTTATTTTCCCAAGGGTAACAGGAGAAAAAGTTGTGCTATTTTTCCTGACGCTGATACCCCATATGTTGTGGTAAACCACTGTTTGGGCACATGTCGGGGCTTGGAAGGGAGGGAGTGTTATGGAAATATATATGTATATGTATTTCATCTAGATCTCACTTGCCTGCTATAGGCTATATACTCCATATACTGCTATATACTTATATACTCTTATATGCACACAGATACATATTTACAGTTTGAACTCTATAACTAGTTGGTGGAAATGACCTCCTGCCCCCCCATGAGAGAGTTTGGGGAGCTGATGTGATCTTATGATAGCATTGTCTTGTGACATTTGTCCCAGACATACAGAAGAGGAAGTTAGGCCAGATGGTCCCAGCTGATATTGGAGTCTTGTTGACATTGGAATACAAGGGGCAGTATATCATCTGATTCTTAAGTCACCTTAGGTCGGACGCCCATATAAGTTCATGTATTTAAACTGACCAATTAGATAAAAAGTTCAGCCTTTATATTAATGAGTAACCACTCCTTTCTGTTACGAACTGATAAAACCAGGTAGAGTTTTGCTGGAAGGTATTGCTAGTAACCAGGTGTGGCGTCTTTCCTTCCTTGAGCGCTCAATAAGACTCTGTCTAATTTGGGCAGGCCACAGTACACACAGGGGTAGATCTACCCATATAAATTTCCATGTCAGGAGCACCGTTTGACTTTTTGAACGCAAAATTGGCTGGAATCAATGCTGGCACCATGTCATGTTTGGAGACCCCTTGATGTGCCTAAACAGTGGAAACCCCTCAATTCTATTTCCAACCCTAACCCCAACACACCCCTAACCACAACCCTAACCCCAACACATCCCTAACCCTAATCCCAACCCTAACCATAACCCTAACCCCAACACACCCCTAACCCTAATCCTAACCCTAACCACAAGCCTAACCCTAATCCCAACCCTAACCCCAACACACCCCTAACCCTAATCTTAACCCTAATCCCAACCCTAACCCTAATTCCTACCCTAACCCTAATTCTAACCCTAACCCTAATTCCACCCTAACCCTAATTGCAACCCTAACCCTAATTCTACCCTAACCCTAACCCTAATTCCAACCCTAACCCTAGCCCTAATTCCAACCCTAATTCTAACCCTAACCCTAGTGGAAAAATAAAAATATTTTCTTTATTGTATTAGTTTTGCCTACCTATGGGGGTGATAAACGGGGGGTTTATTTACTTTTTATTTCAGTTTGATCACTGTGAGAGTGATCAAAATGAGTGAATGGAATCTGCAGCCGCAGATTTGAGTCGGCGCACTGCGCATGCGCCCGCCATTTTCCAAGATGGCGGCCCCCATGATCGGGGACCACGGGACACAGAGAGCGACAGCGGCACTCGGAAGGTACCGGTGGGGTGAGCAGGGGATCGGAAGCTGGCGCGGAGGGAGGTGGAGGGGGAGCAGATCGCCGCTGTCATTCAGTGGCGGGGGGCTGATCGCCGGTCGGGGGGTCGGATCGGTGTCTACAGCCATGTCCGATGCTTCTGCAGCATCAGCCATGGCTGGTTTGTAATATTTCATCAAATTTCATTGATGAAATATTATTATCGCTCTGATTGGCTGTTTCACTTTTAACAGCCAATCAGAGCGATCGTAGCCATGTGGGGGCAAAGCCACGCCCCCTGTGGTGAAGTACAAAGCCCCCCCTGTATCTGCGGGTCGGGTGACCTTTCATTGACCCTGGTCACCCGACCCGCAGGGGGGCTTTGAAGTAATGACACAGCGTATGCGTCATGGGTTGGATTGGCACCGACTTTCATGTCGCATACGCTGTGTCACAGGTCGGGAAGGGGTTAAAAACTGTAGAACTAAAACAAACATCATTAGACATCAAAAAATGGCAAAACTGTTCAAACAACAATTATCAGGGGTGTTCCACAACTTTTATCTAAAATATGCAATTAAATTAGTTCATGAGGGAATCATGGCAGGAGGTGTAGTATGCCATGGTATTGGAGGAATGTAAGGGGCGGTTACAGTAGGGGCTTTGATTGCCTCCATGAGGTGTCCCACCTCTATCTTTCTAACCCCCTATCTCATTTGTCGCCACCCTCCTGAACCTGGCGATTTGTAATTTACTGCTCCTCCACAGATCTTGCCATCTACACAACAGGTCACTTGTAGAGATCCGATCTATCTCCTGGAATGGAACTCCACTAGCTATCAGGTCACAAAACAACTCCTTCCTGGTCTTTCTAATTTGGGTATCATCCTCTTTTCTCCTTTCTTGATCTACTCTCTCTACTGTACTATTTTTTGACACTTTTGCTCTTTCTAGAGCAGATAACTGGGAGATTAAATTGCATGCTTTGTAGACAGTAGTGGAATTTCGCATAAGCGCACTGAACATAGTGAATAATGGGGCTTTGTAAGCAGCTGGAGAACCTTCTATCAACTTATTCTTCATCATTACTGTCAATGTTGCAGCATCTGGTCCCTTCCAATCCTCAACAACAGCAAAGTGATCATTCAAATCTGGCAAAGGATTGCGAGTTATACAACCTATACATGTGATTTCTCTCAATCTCTGAACTCCGTCTGCAAGAGACTCCCATTGTGTTTGTGGTATTAATTCAATAGGAGAGTCATACACTTGTGCCACAGTATCTCTCACCAAATGCAACAGAGAGAAATTCTCTGCAGTGTCCCTTGCAGGTCTCATTTTCAGACGTACCATAGGATCAATACAAATACTACCATTTCCTACTGCCTTGAGATGGTTTAAAATTATAGTAACTGATCCAAGCTCCCATAACCTGGGAATCCATGTTAACAAATGTTCTCCTGCTTGCTGCCTGTACCTAGTAGCTACCTAGTAGTTCTCCTGCTGTATAATTCCTAGTTTCCTCTGAAATTGAAACTTCTGCTCCAACAGCTGCATTTCCTGCATCCATCCTATCTCCACAACGCTTTGTGATGTTTCTCCTGGTTTTAGTTAATACAATTGGTCTGGCCTGCCTTTATACCTCATCTATCTCACTGTCAGAGCCAACCCATTCTAGCAAATCTGACCAATTCTCATGTGCAAACATGGTCCAAATCTGTGCAGAACGAATATCTGACACTGGCTTCTGTCTCCTCCTGTGCCTATTTTTATTCATATTTTTTAAGACATATGCTTCAAAATTACTTTGCATATCGTCATGCTGTTTCATTTGGTCTCTCAAGGCTGACTGCAAACTAATCCTTTGCTCTATAGCTGTATGCAGCTCTAAACACAAGTTATCAATCTCCTCCTGCAAACTTTGAAATGACTGAACACAGACCCATCCAATGGCTGCAGCTGTTTTCTGCCCCTTTGCATCATACCTTGAGAGATCAAATTTGGTAGCTACATCCTGGGGCTTTGATAAGCGCTGTCCCTCCATATACTTGTTACGTTCTTGTGCCATTGGGGTCCATTTTCCTGATAACACCCATTCTGGCAAGGGTCTGACACTGCTGCTAAGAAAAAACCTCTAAAAAGAATAGTTTGGGGTTCGACAATCAAAAATAAACTAGAAAGCACGAGGAAAAAAACCCTAAAATTTAACTTTTAATTCAATGATTAAAAAGACACACAAATGGGAAATTACTGAATACCACGGGCTCAGGGATCAAAGACCAAAATACAAAATGAGTATTGAGGATATACATAGGTATAAACAGAAGGGCAAAAAACTATCATGCCCTAGTAGGCCCTAATAAAGCCTTTAGTCTTTAGTCTTTTTATATATAGGATAAAATCTCTGGGAAAGTACTGATAAAGGTACTGTCACACTTAGCGATGTACCAGCGATCCCGACCAGCGATATGACGCGGTCAGGATCGCTGGTACATCGCTAAGTGGTCGCTAGTGAGCTGCCACACAGGCAGATTTCACCAGCGACATCGCTGGAGTCGGGGGTCGCTACTTACCTGTCAGACGAGGCGATCCTGACGTCCTCCCGCCAGCGTCCACGCGTCGCTCGTCGTCACAGCAGGAAGCGCAGCAGGAAGCAGACGACGAGAAGCGGCCCAGGACGTTCTCGCGCGATCAGCGATAACCAGCGGGGGAGCGGTCGGAGGTAAGTATCAGACATAGCGATATCACTAGCGATATCGCTATAACGTCACAAAAACCAGTGACATTATAGCGATATTGCTACTGATATCGCTTAGTGTGACAGGCCCTTTAGTTTCTTCTCATCTTTGAATGTCAAAGGTCCTTTGTTTAGAAGATAAGTGTTAAGGTAATAAAAATCAGTTATCTACCCTCATTGGACATTTTGACCATCTGGTTGAACCAGTTTCAATGACCTTACTTTCAGGGAGGTTATCAGAAGGATATATATATATTCGCAAGGCACTGTATTATATATTAAACTGAATGAAACCATATCAATAATTAGTAAAATAATTAATTGGAGTGTTGAAACCATTAAAAAATAACTCGTACTATACACTTGGAGAATCTTGATGACAAGTCATTTTTACAACACAATGAATACCTTAAAAACAAAGCTCCCCAAAATTGCTTTTTTTAGGAGTTTCACAACATTTGGAATTTTTGCTCCCATTTTCTAATACGTTGTGTGGTAAAATAGATTCTGTCATTCAAAAGTACAACTTGTCCCACAAAAATCAAACCTCATATGGCGATCTGGTTGAAAAAATAAAACCCCCATAAATGACAGCATTCTAAAAACTGCACCCCTTAAGGTACTCAAATCCACATTCAAGAAGTTTATTTACCCTTCAGGTGCTTCACAGGAATTTTTGGAATGTGGAAGGAAAAAATAAACATTTACTTTTCTTTCACAAAAAGTTTCCTTTAGACCTCATTTTTTTGCTTTTGCAAGGGTAACAGGAGAAAATAGACCCTACATTTTGTTGTGAAATTTCTCCTGAGCATGTCAATACCCCATATGAGGGGAAAATCTACTGTTTGGGCAAAAGCAGGACTCGGAAGGGAAGGAGTGCCATTTGATTTTTTGAATGTAAAATGTGCTGGAATAATTAGCGGACACCATGTCATGTTTGGAGAGCCTAAACAGTGGAAACCACAAAAAGTGACCCCATTTTGGAAACTAGTCCCCTTAAGGAACTTATCTAGATGTGTATTGAGCACCTTGAACCCACAAGTATTTCACAGTAGTTTATAACGTTAAGCCGTGAAAATAAAAACAAATCACATTATTCCCAAATAAATCTTTTTTAGCTCCATATTTTGCATTTTCATAAGGGTAACAGGAGAAATTGCTCCATACAATTAGTTTTGCAATTTCTCCTGAGTATGCCAATATCCCATATTTGTGGAAATACTACTGTTTGTGCGCATGGCAGGGCTTGGAAGGGAAGGAGCGCATTTGACTTTTTGAATGCAAAATTTGATGGAATAATTAGCCGATGTCATGTCGCGTTTGGAGAGCCCCTGATGTGCCTAAACAGTGGAAACCCCCCACAATTTACACCATTTTGGAAACTAGACCCCTTTGGCACCTTACCTAGATGTGTATTGAGCACCTTGAACCCCCAGGTACTTCACAATAGTTTATAACGTTAAGCCGTGAAAATAGAAAAATCACATTTTTCCCACAAATATCTTTTTTAGCTACAAATTTTGTATTTTCACAAGGGCAAAAGGAGAAAATGTACCCAAGTTTGTTGTGCAATTTCTCCTGAGTTCATTGATACCCCATATGTGGTAAAAATCTACTTTTGAGGCACAGTGCAAGGCTTAGAAGGGATGTAGCACCATATTACAGTGCAGATTTTGCTGCACTTGTTTGAGGGTGCCATGTTACATTGATAGAGCCCCTGAAGTGCCAGAACAACCCAAACCCACATAAGTGACCCCATTTTACCAATTAAACATCTTAATGAATTCATCTAGGGGTGCAGTGATTATATTGACACCACAGGTGTGTCACAAACTTTTATACCATTGGGCAGTGAAGAAAAAATAATATACATTTTTATCTCCAAGATTGTGTGTTCGCCCCAAGTTTTAGATTTTCACACTAGGAAATTGGTAAAAATGGCACCAGAATTTGTCCCACAATTTCTGCTGAATGTAGAAATACCCCATATGTAGGTGTACAGTATTACTTTGCCGAGTGACTCGGGAGGGACAGAGCGCTATTTACCTCCTGGAGTGTAGATTTTCCTAGACTAGTTTGTGGATTTCATATAAAGAGCCCCTAAGTGCTAGATAAGCAGAATTTCGCTCAAGTGACCCCATTTTGGAAATTATAACCATTTGGGAATTTATCTACAGATGTAGTGATGATTTTGACTTCATGGGTGCTTTCCAGAAACAGGCAGCAGTGGATGTTGCTGAGTGAAAATTGCAAACTGCTGTTGTACTGACCAGTACACTGTAGTGACCAGTGTATTGCAGTCACCAGTACATTATACCCAGCTTATGCTTCTGGAGACACACACCTGTAAATTAGGGGGGCTCTCATAATTACAGAAATGCCAAACATGTGGGTGCTAAATGTGGTTTAGACACACTGGGGCTCAGAAGGTAGGGGGCATTTGGATTTGGGAACGGAGAATTTGCTGAACTTCTTTTGGCGGGTAAGGAGCCAATTCGCTTTTTCAGAGCCTTTGTGCTACCAGTAATCTGGAAGCCCCCTATATTTCCATTAACAGATGACAGATCTGAGTGGAAACTTTTTGTGGATTGAGTGAAAGCTTTTATTGGGAACATTTTACATAATGTTTGGGATCACATTTATTCAGCACTCTACGCTGAGAACTTACTTTGGGGGTTTCTATCTAAATCTCTGAGTGACATGATTCAGATGAAACCCCCAATGGATACATTTACTATAATGAGGCAGAAGAGTTACTTTGGACTCTGGTTGGCCTCTGTTCCGTGGTTTACTTCTTTTCAGAAGTGCACAAAACTGCATTCAATGGCACTTGTATACAATTGTAAAAAAGACTGACACCCCTGGATCACAGGTGGTATGGTGTCCACAGTGCCTCCATCTGTCTCATTATAGAGAATTTTCCACCGGGAGTTCTGTCCGAATCACGTATTTCAGAGATTTACATGTAAAACCCTGGTGTAAGTGCTCAGCGCAGAGCGTAGGATGAATGTGCGCCAAGCCTTACTGCAGTCTTTGGGAGGCAGAATGAAAACATCAACAGCATGTGAAGAATTGGGTTTTGTTTATTTTTTACGCCGTTGCTCATGCGGCATGTGAATAGGCAATTTCATTCTTGGCGTCTGTGCGATTACAGTGATACCGGATTTATATGGGGTTTTCATGTTTGACAGCTGTCACACACTAAAAGACGCTTTTTATTGTGAAAACTAGTTTTTGCGTTACCATATTCTGAGAGCTATAATTTTTTCATATTTTGGCCAAAAGAGTCCTGTGAGGGCTTGTTTTTGCGGGACGAGCTGATGTTTCTATTGGTACCATGACATTTTTCGATCGCTTTCCATTCCGATTTTTGTGAGACAGGATGAACAAGAGGCAGCAATTCAGGAATTGCTTTCTTTTTTTTCATACCATTCCACATGTGGTAAAATTAGTAAGGCAGCTATATTCTTCGAGTCAGTATGAATACAGTGATACCTCATTTATATAATTTTTTTATGTTTTGGCACTTTACTTAATAAAAATTATTTTATAGAAAAATAATTTTTGCATCGCTTTATTCTGAAAGCTATAATTTTTTTATTTTTCTGCTGCTGGAGCTGAATCGTTGCTTTTTTTTTGCGGGACAAGATTACAATTGCAGCTGTACCATTTTTATTTGCATCCAACTTTTTGATCGCGTTTTATTGCATTTTTTGTTCAGCGGTATGATGATAAAGCATTCTTTTTTGATTCTTTTTTATTTATTTTTTATGTTGTTCACTGAAAGGGTTACCTAGTGGGACAGTTTTACACAGCGGGTCGTTATGAATGTGGCTATACCAAATATGTGTACTTTTATTGTGTTTTTTATATTTACATAAATGTATTTATTTGCAAAATATTTTTTTTCTTTATTTGGGAATTTTTAAAAAAAATATTTGTACACATTATAACTCTTTTTTACTTTATTACATCGTCCCAGTATGGGACATCACCATATAATGTCAGATCACTGATCTGACACTGCACATCAGAATATCAGATCAGCGATCTGACAGGCAGGGAACGAGGCATGTTGACTGCCTGCTCTCAGCAGGCGCTCACAAATCACCTCCCTACAGGACCCGGAAGGACCCTGCAGCCATCTTGGTGCCGGAAGACCCTGGGACAATGTGATCGCATTGCATTGTCCTGAGGGAAGCGGGCAGGGAACTGATTCACTGGGTGATGCCTCTCAATGCTGCTGTCACTGCTGACAGCAGCATCAGAGAGGTTAATGCTCAGAGAGGTTAATGATCACAGTGAACAGTGCAAAAAATAAAAAAAAGAATAACTGAATTGCTAGTTTAAGCACATTCTGTGTTTGAAAAATTGATCAAAAAATATTATGTGCCCCAAAATGATATTACAAAACTCTGCAACTCGTCCTGCAAAAAATAAGGCCTCATACAAAGCTGTTCTCCAAAATATAAAAAAGTTACAGCTTTCAGAATATGGTGATGAAAAAACTGCTTTTTTATTAAAAAAAAAGCATTTTTACCAAGTGATAGCAGCAAAAAAATAAAAACCAGATATAAATCTGGTAACGCTGTAATTGCAACCACCCAAAGAATAAAACTGCTTTGTCTCTCATACCGCTCGGTGAACAGCGCAAAAATAAAACTATTCTTGCACTGTTGTCTATTTGTTCATCTTTTCCACGCAAAAATCTGAATAAGGCTCGGCTTATATTTATCCTGTACTCTACACTGAGTGCTTACATCAGGGTTTCTGTGGAAATTCCCCAAGACCACTATTCAGACAAAACCCCCAACAGAACCACTCACTTATGAGGCAGGTGAAGTCACTTTGAACTGGTCTCTGTTCCAGCAGTGTCCCATCATTTTAACATCTTTTTAGTTCACAAGTATGGTTGACCACAGATCTGTGTATGCCTAAAAAGATGGATACTACTGTAGAAGGCACCAAATGGACTCCAAATTGTCTCTATTTGCCTCATTATGTTGGGTGGTTCAGCCTAGGGTTTCATCTCAATTGAATTTTTGTGGGATTTGCACAGAAACCCTGAAGTGAGTGCTCAATGTAATAACACAAGAATGTAATCCCAGCCTTACTGATAAAAACCCTAATTTGTCCCACACAAAATCAGCCCCCCTTAGGTTCATCATCTGTCACTGGAACTATAGGGGGTTCTCACGTTACTGGAAGAACAAAGACTCTGGAAGAGCGAAATGGCTCCCGCCCCTTCAAATAAAATCCAGTGAATTGTGCGCTCCCAAATTTTATGAAGAGGGGACGGTGGAGGAGGAGAATTGTGCTAGAGACAGAGCTCCTCCATCCTTATCCCCATCCAATCAACATAGAATCTTATTAGCAGCAAGCGCCATCCCCTATCCCAGTAATGGGAAAATCTGTCTTCACTGAATACAGATTTTACACGTGAATTGAGAATTTTCAAAAATAATAATCAGTCCTAGAGGAGAAAGATGCAGATTTCTCTGATGAGATAAAAGTTGCTTGTTGTCATGTGTACTATTGATTTATGAAAAAAAACAAAAAACGATGTTAACTCCTTAAACAACCATTTACATTGCAAATTTAATTATTTTAGAGTAGTGTCAAAAATTAGGCTGAACCCTGAAAACTTGCATTGGAGAACAAAGTCATTTTTTCAATTTGACAGACTTGATAAATTTTGTCTAATATTCCACACAAATGCCACCATCAGGCCACAAAAGCCTCTATTCCTTTGTCAACCTGAGTTTTGGTATTCATGTCTGTTTTACCAGCTAGACTGTTCTCATCTCTCATTATAACATTTTGCAATGATTACTTTAAGGAAATCAATAAAAGAAGCTCTCCAAAGGCCTTATGTAAACGCCTCAGACCCCTGCGGAAATTAACATTTATTGTATAATTAGAAATGACCTCCTGTAATCACAATACAATTACATCTATAAAGACCCTCTAGGGAGTGGCTGAATAATAAAACTAGCTTGTGTCACACAGGAAGGCCTCTTCCTTTTTCTGTCCTTGTCAACAAGTTAATTTTTTTGGTGGTGAGTATAGCGATAATTGTGACAATAATTATGCTAAAATATAAATGTACTGTTATATTGTATTATTCTCATTTTCTTCTATGTTCTATGATGTATACATTATTCATTTATTTTGTATTATTAGTTTATTGTCTATACCTACTGTAGATATATGGTACTTAATAAGAGCCACTTGGTAAATACTAGACACTATTCCTTATCTACTTGAGAATATGTCTATTTTGGGTATTCAGAACCAAACATTTATTTTTAATTTTTACCACCACATTTAAAGAACCATTTCTTTGTTTGTTAGTGTAGCAGTAGATGCATTTTTAATTACAGTAATTTAGGTTACATATAAATTATTGATTCAATGTATTATTTTTTTTCTAGCTGTATGTAGAAAAAACAATTACACCGTTGTTTATAATTTTTTTTTACTGTATTTCAGTGTCCTATGAGGAGAAATTAGCTTTTTTCTACCAGTCAGTATGAACACAGTGAAACCAAATAGTAATAGTTTTTACGTTGCAGTATTTTTGTAAAATAAAATCGTGGTAAAAAGTAATTTCTGTGTTGCGACTATTTTATTTTTCTATCAATTTAGATGGATTTAGAGAAAATCCGCATTAGTTTATTAGTTTTTTTGCCACATGCTTTGTCATATAAATAAAAAGTTAACTGTATTAAACATGTAGTTATTGGTGTCAACTTTTTTTCTATTGTGAACTATTTAAAAAAAAAAATAATAATAATAATTTTAGTGAAAAGGGGGTTGGTTTATTTATTTGCCTATTTTTTTAAGTATTTCAAATAATTACTACCTATCAGCATTACACAGGTAGTGGAGGAGAATTGGCGTACACACAGTGGTAGAGGCGAGGTGCTGTGGAAGTGGATAGAGAGCCCCTGGGAGGTAGCTTACTGTGAACCCTGGAGTATGTGTTAGGCCCAGGCTATATAAATATTACGAGTTATGCATGCCCTGGGGGAGGCACTGGTACTCCTACCACATATGGACATTCTGGTTCTAGTATATGCAATTTGTCTCTTCAGAGAGGAAGAGGACTAGAAGTCTAGTGCCACCTTTAGAAAGTAGCAATCCTACAAGTCAATATCGACTCTCTAATGAGCCTTGTCACATGACTTAATATAAAAGTCAAAACCAATATCCCAATTTGAAGACACTGTGTTTCAGGGTACTGCCCCTCGTCAGTGCCAAGTGTGAGATCTGGTATGGCTGGGTGAAAGGCGTCTGAACGGGATCCAATGGGTAACGTTTCTCCATGCGGAGAGTGACATGTCAAGCCTGACTTGTTTGACCTTTGGGTGTGCAGCAGCTGACTACTAATCCAGGCGCTATACCTCTCCTACAGCAGGTGAGTAGAATTTCAACATCTTTCTTTTCTTGTTTGTCGGATAAGACCCTGTTGTGCTTTTTGTCCATTCCTATAGTGCAAAGCATGTCAAGTCTGAGGAGACTTTTAAGCCGCAATGCTCCTATAGGAAATAGGCAAATTGTCTCTTCAGAGAGGAAGAAGACTAGAACTCTTGTGCCACCTATATTTCCCAGAGGAGCATTGCGGCTTAAAAGTCAACCTGACAGGACACTAAGTGGAGCCAAACTAAAGGAGAAAATAAATATGTTCCTTAAGGCTCATACTCACTTGCGAGAGACTTGCACGATTCTTGTGCGAGTCTCTCGCATGAAAACCTTCCACTGCAGCCGGCACTTGGAGCGTGTGGCTGCATAGAAATACATGTAGCCACATGCTCCGGTCTGAGTGCCGGTGGCAGTGCCAGGTTTTCATGCGAGAGACTCGCACGAGAATCGTGTGAGTCTCTCACAAGTGAGTATGAGCCCTTAAGCTGACTAAGAATGAACATTCATCTCAGTCTGCCTGACAATTAAGTCCGTCTGTCTCGTGCTTCATCCTAATGCATGTCCTGGCAGTTGCCTTGTTCTAAATCCTGAAACAGGGCAGTATGTAAAGCATACTTTTTTGCTAAATAAAGGTATTTAGGAAAATGTTTAATATTTAAATGTGTATTATTTTACATTTCTTGGACAATCCCTTTAAGCACTACAGCCAATATTTTGCCTGATTCTGATCTCTCCGTTTTTCTATTTGTACGTCCTCAGCACATTCAGTAATGGCTGGCCTAACTCCTTTAAGGTTTATCAGGAGAGCCTATATTTCATTTGCATTAAAAAGTCCTTGTGGACAGGACAACAGCACTTCAGTTCCAGCATGCAGACTTCTTTGGCCAATGGGATATTAAGTACACTTTTATTTCACAGCAATCCCTGTACTCTGTCAAATTCAGCAAATTCGAGAACTCCTTTAAATTTCTTACCTGTCATTTGATGTCTAGGTGCTACAGGTATTATGGCAATTCTCTTTTCTGCCATTCCTAAAATCAGGTCCCATACCTAGATTAGGTAAAATTTGGTTACATTAGATTAGAGATTGTAACGTCTGCTGGTGCCGCTGCATGATTCACCTCCTCCAGCTTATTCACCACCCCAGCCAACAACAGCGTCCTCCTCCCCTGTGCTTGCCGCACTGTGTTCTGGTGGCAACTATTGCACGCAGTCCCCTGCTCTTAAAGGGGCAGCATGCACATGATAAAATGCCCCCAGCTAACAGCTGGAAGCCATTTAGTTAAAGTAATCACCTGCAAGGTGTCTCCCAGCCAAGAGCTGGGTGGCATCTTGTTTAAAAGTCACCCTCCCCTATAAGGAGGTGAGTGAGCAACCCCTATAATTAGTATAAGTTTTGTTGCTGTGTGCAACTGTATGTAGCCAGTCTGTTAAAGTTATTCCCGTATCCTGTGTTCCTGTTTGCCTAATATAGTTTACCTGTGTTAATGTGACCACTTCAGCGGTATCCTAATCCTGAAACTGCGTCTGCAGTAACTATACTCAAATTTCTGGTCTCTGTGTGGCCAGTCCTCTTTTCGTTGTCCCTGGTCCTAGTTCAGCCAGCTCCAGAGCTGTCTTCTTATATCTACAAGTGTAAACAGGAATCTATCTTCAACATCCAAGTTGTCTGTACAGTCCTTCAGTGGCCGTTCCCGTCTAGTCAGTGATGTTGGTCACTGGTGTTAGCGAACCTGACCTCTGGGATTGGCAGCTGCAGTACTGCTGCCTGCCTAGGAGTATTACCTGGTGGCTACCTGCAGCCCAGTCTGTTCGACCATCAGGAGCTCTATCGAACACCAGGTAGCCACTTAGTTATGCCCCATCCTAGGCAGATTCGGCACTGTGGCACATTAGGTTAACAAACCACATGCATCACCTATGGGCGTGACAGAAATGGATTGGTTCACAGAGAATCGACTTTCTTGAAAGCCGCAGGTCCCCGTGATTTTAAATGCTTTGCAATTAGATCCGAGTGGATCACCTGAAAATGCATACCATTATTTCCCACATCACTGAAGAATTAGAGAGCAGGTTAATGACATCACGTGTTGGCTTCCCCATGTAGCCCTGTAGCGATCACATATAATGGTCTGGTGCAGTCAATCAGGAGAGATATCATTACCAATATAAAAGATGGTTGGCCAAGGAATGCCATTTCATGCCTGTATAGTGTAAGGATTGGAGGTCAGAGTACACAGCTCATTCACATAGTGACAGAAAAAGGCTGACTCTGATTGTGGCATGCTACTTCAGTGCTGAAGCAGAATGAAAATAGGAGCGATAGTCATAGTCTGTGAATACTAATCCAAAGATTCAAGTGATATATAGGGAAGGGTATCTCATAGTATCAGCTGGACTGTGAATTGATTAAATCGGAGATATCCTGCAGTAACAGCACATTAATAACAGCTTTACTCCATCTTCATACACTGCAAACAAGGAGGGCAGGATTAAACCCCTCAGTGCTATGTTTTTTTTTAAACTGAATTTAACGCTTGTGCGCCAAAGACAGTGTGCCATCTGCATTGTAAGATGGACTCAAAAACGGTTTACACATTTTCCAGGCAATTAGAAAGTTTTTAGTATTACTGTTCTGTGAAAATTCAAATGACGCAAATCAAATTTATTGGAAAAGCTAAGAAAAGCCGTCAAATTTAATTTCAAATGATCCACTCCTATCTAGTCAAGATAAGCTAAATCCAACGAAGATGAGGTTGGTAAACTTGGCACATAATATCTTAAGGTTAAGTCTCTCTTTAGTTACATATTTTTTGTTGTTTAATGTTGTACTTATTGGAAATACATAGTAATATTTATTTAATATTTTGTATCAATATTAATTTAGCACCATTTTTATTTACTTTAAATCAGTACAAATTTATGCTTTTGGAATTGATTATGTTTAGAAATAGAGTGGGAAAGAATCATACACTAATCAGACCATTGGTTAGAGTTAATTGGAAATATATAGCAATATTACAGTAGCTTTGGTGATTACTGATATTTTCCGTATTCCTCAGGTCCTGACAGCATGACATATGGCTAGAATAAATGAAACACACATCACCGAGTTTATCTTGCTTGGACTGTCTTCTGAATTTCAGCCATTGTTGTTTGGAATATTCATAGTAATTTACATCTTCACTTTGACAGGGAATTCGATGATCATTTTGATAGTGTCATTAGATTCCCATTTACACACACCTATGTATCTTTTTCTGAGAAGTCTGTCCCTCACAGAGATGCTTTACACCACAGTAACTGTGCCCCGGATGCTCAGAGACTTCTTACATAAAGACAAAGAAATATCCCAAATAAGTTGTGCGGCACAGTTTTATTTCTTCTGCTGCTTAGGTGCCTCAGAATGCTTTATTCTTGCCTTCATGGCTTATGACCGATATTTAGCCATCTGTCATCCTCTTCACTATATGACAAGAATGACAAAGAGTAAATGTCTATATATCTCCCTGGCATCGTGGGTGACTGGTTTGGTTTTGCCTATTGGCAATATCATTATGGTCTTTGGGCTACCATTTTGTAATTCCAACATTATTGACCATTTCTTTTGTGACATACTACAGGTAATACATTTAGTATGCTCAGAGGCACTTCCAAGTATTTTAGTTGTCATTAAGTTATATGTACTGATATATACTTTTTTGGTCATACCTTTACCTTTCATACTCATTCTTTTGTCTTATACACGCATCTTTATAAGTGTCCTTAGGATACGTTCTGCAGCCGGACGTAAAAAGGCTTTTTCTACATGTGGTTCTCATCTTACATCTGTGACTTTGTTCTTTGGGTCAGCAACCATAACCTACTTAAGAACAGAAGCTATTAATACTTATGGCGGGCCTAAGGTGTGGTCTCTTTTCTTTCTTGTTTTCGTGCCTATGCTAAACCCACTGATATATAGTCTGAGGAACAATGAAGTTAAAAAAGCTTTACAGAAGTTTCGACAAAAAATGTTTTCTGGATAATTTTCTTTTTATTATACAGGAATCTAAAGTTCATCATGTAAGCACATCTATACAATATACTAAAAAGAGCAGTAATTTGAAGGTCACAGATCCCAGTGCAAAATTTGTAACAAGGACCATTGACCCTCATTTGCATCTATAGTACTACTGACTCCTCCTGAGGTAGAGGGGCCTTTATACCCTGCAGGCATTAGGGCTCAGATGCTATTGTTAACGCTACACCTAGCGTAGCTACTTATGGTCCTTATGAATTTACTTTTTGTAAAAAAGTTCATTGTTCATTTTTGTTAGAATTTGTAGATATATTCTCCGAGTCCTATCTTGGTTGGCTTCTATTGTACTGTAAAATATTGCAAAATGCCTTTTACAGAAGTTAATAAATCATTCATAATGGTACACACACTGATATTTTTATTAAAGGGGTTGTCTGGTCCAAACCGATAAGTCTGCAGTCACTCTGTGCAACTGCAGAATTATGAATGCCCCCAGTGCATGCACTGCGCTGTGGGAATTCACCTGTTTCTGAGTTAGGATTGGAGAATATGTATGAGTTATACATACTCCTGGGCAGAAGCCGTCGAGTTGGCATTGCTTCGCTCCATATACTTGTATTGAGGGAGGCAGCGCCCCATCTAGTGAAGCAACCCGTCCTGTGGGCGTGGCCGACTAGAGGGCACAGCCTCTCTCCATACAAGAGTGTGAACACAAGGCCACGCCCACTAGCCAGGAGTATGGACGTGCGAGTGCTCGGGGGATTCATAAGTCTGCAGTCACACAAAGTGACTGCAGACTTATCAATTTGAACAGGACAACCCCTTTAGCATATGGACTGTAATTACATGACTTTCTATTTAGTGAGGGTCTACGTACCATTGAAAATACAAAGCCTAGAATAAAGTGGCCAAAATACTAGTTAGAGGGTTTTTCCAAGAATTTAATAAAATTACCTTAGTACATACAGTTGTGGCCAAAAGTATTGACACCCCTGCAATTCTGTCAGATAATACTCAGTTTCTTCCTGGAAATGATTGCAAACACAAATTCTTTGGTATTATCTTCATTTAATTTGTCTTAAATGAAAAAACACAAAAAGAATTGTCCTAAAGCCAAATTGGATATAATTCCACATCAAACATAAAAAAGAGGGTGGACAAAAGTATTGGCACTGTTCGAAAAATCTTGTGATGCTTCTCTAATTTGTGTAATTAACAGCACCTGTAACTTACCTGTGGCACCTAACAGGTGTTGGCAATAACTAAATCACACTTGCAGCCAGTTGACATGGATTAAAGTTGACTCAACCTCTGTCCTGTGTCCTTGTGTGTACCACATTGAGCATGGAGAAAAGAAAGAAGACCAAAGAACTGTCTGAGGACTTGAGAAACCAAATTGTGAGGAAGCATGAGCAATCTCAAGGCTACAAGTCCATCTCCAAAGACCAGAATGTTCCTGTGTCTACTGTGCACAGTGTCATCAAGAAGTTTAAAGCCCATGGCACTGTGGCTAACCTCCCTAGATGTGGACAGAAAAGAAAAATTGACAAGAGATTTCAACGCAAGATTGTGTGGATGTTGGATAAAGAACCTCGACTAACATCCAAATAAGTTCAAGCTGCCCTGCAGTCCGAGGGTGCAAGTGTCAACCATACTATCCGTCGGCGTCTGAATGAAAAGGGACTGTATGGTAGGAGACCCAGAAAGACCCCACTTCTTACCCCAAGACATAAAAAAGCCAGGCTGGAGTTTGCCAAAACTTACCTGAAAAAGCCTAAAACGTTTTGGAAGAATGTTCTCTGGTCAGATGAGACAAAAGTAGAGCTTTTTGAGCAAAGGCATCAACATAGAGTTTACAGGAGAAAAAGAGGCATTCAAAGAAAATAACACGGTCCCTACAGTCAAACATGTTGGAGGTTTCCTGATGTTTTGGGGTTGCTTTGCTGCCTCAGGCACTGGACTGCTTGACCGTGTGCATGGCATTATGAAGCCTGAAGACTACCAACAAATTTTGCAGCATAATGTAGGGCCCAGTGTGAGAAAGCTGGGTATCCCTCAGAGGTCATGGGTCTTCCAGCAGGACAATGACCCAAAACACACTTCAAAAAGCACTAGAAAATGGTTTGAGAGAAAGCACTGGAGACTTCTAAGGTAGCCAGCAATGAGTCCAGACCTGAATCCCATAGAACACCTATGGAGAGATCTAAAAATGGCAGTTTGGAGAAGGCAGCCTTCAAATATCAGGGACCTGGAGCAGTTTGTCAAAGAAAAATTGTCTAAAATTCCAGCAGAGCATTGTAAGAAACTCATTGATGGTTACCGGAAGCGGTTGGTCGCAGTTATTTTGGCTAAAGGTTGTGCAACCAAGTATTAGGCTGAGGGTGCCAATACTTTTGTCTGGCCCATTTTTGGAGTTTTGTGTGAAATGATCAATGTTTTACTTTTTGCTTCATTCTCTTTTGTGTTTTTTTCATTTAAGACAAATTAAATGAAGATAATAATACCAAAGAATTTGTGTTTGCAATCATTTTCAGGAAGAAACTGAGTATTATCTGACTGAATTGCAGGGGTGTCAATACTTTTGGCCACAACTGTATTTCTAATGACAGCCCATCATAGTTATGTATCATGATGGGCTGCAGTCTGTCAGGTGAGACACAATTCTTGGGAGCTGTTTCTACAACTGCATTGTAAGCACACATACCAGAGCTGCCGGTGAAGTATGTGACAGAAGTAGAAAAAAAATCTATTTTTTCTCATGTCACAAACCATCTTCTCGGCTCACAGAGGTATGTGTGCTAATGGTACAACTTCTCTGTCATTGAGGCACAAGTCTCTAGCTCTGTTTCTTTATACGGCAGCCCCTCCTGACATGTGACTATGATTGGCTGTCAATAGAATTTCATGATGGGACCATTACATTACATTTTTGGAAAACCCCTTTAAGCACTTCAGTCACTGTTTTTTCTCTTCGCAGTCATGCTTCCATCAACCTTATAACCAACTTTTATACATTAGTGCATAGAGCCACATTACAGATCAATAATAATAAATAATAATACAGAAATATCTCCTGCTCCGGAGAACTAAGTCCATGCATAATTTACATGGATTGTAATTTATTTAATTGGCTATCATATAATGTTTCATTTTCATGTAACCACTAGAGGATTGGGCAAAATTTCATTTTTGTGCTTTTGTTTTTTCCTTCCCTTTGTTTTAATTTTTCCATTAACATAGTTATATGAGAACCAGTAATATTAATTATTTACATAAAAAAGGTAAATAACAAAAAAAGGGACTTTAGTGCTGCTTATAAAAGGTATAAAGAAATTGGTTCTTTTTTACCAAGAAATTAGGAGAAGGTTTTACTTTTAATTATTTGCATTTTTTATTCAAATAATTAACACTACTGATTCTAATTTCCTGAAGTCAGAACACTAGGTCTGAAGGTGTCAGTCATAGATGGACCTGTTTTTGAACCTACTGTAAGGGTTCACTGTCCCTGTGGTTTAAATATCATAAGCAGAATAATGTTTATTTCCATAGGTTGCACAACACTAAAAACAAAATCATAAACACTCCAGAAATACTCCAGCGTTTTCAAGGTACTAACTAAACAATTTAGACCCTGAGCTAGTCCAAGTTCAGTCAATCAAAATTTCACAGAGTCTCTCTTCAACTTCAACACACATCCAGTCTACTCAGCCTCTCCAGCAGACTGCTTTGATTAACACTTAGCTTGTTTTTATGCAGAGTTAGCGAGGTGTGCAGATCAAAGCTTGCAGACCTAGGAGTACCGTCCCCCTCTGACCAAAACCGAGGTCTGGGCACCATCTGACAACCCAACAGCCTACAGAGAGCCACTTTACCAAAACTAATTTTGTGAGAGGGCGGAGTCAATTTTGTATTGCTTTCTTCTAAAAGGCTTTAAACTGACCTGAGCCGGAGGCTCATGTTTGATGATACGAGTGTGACCTAGTAAATATAAAAGCTGTTAGGAGTCTGATTTCTCCCTTCTCTATGGTGAAATCTAGACCCTTACATGCTGCAGTCTCCTGCGGTTCATCAGCAGTAAAGTAGATTGCAGAGGAGAGTGCTTTGCGACAACTCTCTTCAGAGGCTAAGTCCTCTGTTCCCTCCACTGAGCATGCTCATGGGACGAGCTCCCATTGGAGCTCGGGAGTCACATGCTCAGGTCCTGTGTCTAATCCTATTGGCTCGCCCTGGAGTTTGGGAGATCTCCAGAAGGTCCCGTTTGGTATAAAAAGCGTGACTGTTCTGCCATGCGCTAGTATTTTCATACTGCTGCTGTATGTATGGTGATGGATGCTTGGACTGGTGGCTGACTTGTTATGAAACCCCTTCCCTCTGATATTACGACTGTGTGAGTGATTTGGCAGCGGCCAGTAGCAGCGCTAGCGTCAGCGCGCTCCAGCCATTTCTGTCTCAGCAGCTAGCGTCCTGCATCGCGCCAGCGATATCGCGGTGTTTCCGCTGAGGCTCCGTTCTCACCACGCTGCGTCTGCAGTTCCTCGAGCGTTCACAGTTGCGATGTCTCGCATCTCTCTGTCATGGTAGGTCTAGACGGAGTTGTCCTGACGTCTAAGGCTACTCCTGTGACTATTTATACCGTGTCTGCTCCGCTGGAGTCTGTGACCTAGAACAGACTCAGCGGTTTCATATGCTTTAAGCGTGCAGCTCTGTGACTTTAACAGAGCTTGCTTTGGTGCACTCTGGGTGCAGATAACCCCGTGCACATTAACGCCACAGTGCTCTGCCTCTCTAGCAGTGGTCCTATCACCTGCCGCACGGTGGACCCTGAGTGGCGAATTCACTTTAATTATTTATTTTTTTTAGTGCCTTTTTTTTAGTGCCTTCCGCCACTCCTAACAAAAGCTTGCCTTTATTTTTGTGTACTAATTTCTGGCCATGTTGCCTTTTGGAAGGTGACAAATTTCCTGATACTTTGACATCCAGAACATTGGCTTCTAACTGGGCTAACAACAAGCAACAGGTTTTTGTGGAAATACCTACCAAGAGGAAGCTTAGGAAGTTAACAGTATATTGGTGTATGAGGCAAAGTGACTTGATGGTCCCAACCTGGAATCTCTAAACGTCTTCGAGGGTTTAGTGATGGATAATGAAGCAGCTCTGTATTTCTTTGGTTGGAGCCATGATGCCATGGCTACTATAATGTAAAGCCTCTCTAAACACAGGCAGACCCTCCTTTTTATAGTTCATAACTCATTCAGGCATTCCTCCACAGGCTTGGGGGAAGGTGGAAAAAGGCAATCCCTCACAGTTGGAGTGTTCAAACAACATGCATAGATTGTCCTTCATATTTGCAGAGCACCAAGGAGTCTTTAACTTATTAGCATTGTTCAATTATCATGTGCCTTTGTTTCCCAAGGTTAATAGAACAATACTAGGACTGCAATACTAGGACAGAAACAATAGCTAATCAGCAGCCATTCAACAAATGGCAGCCAGTGATTCAATTGACAATAAAAGTCAACAATCATTCTCACATGAACAATAGCTCATGTCCCTGGGACTACTGAAATAATAAGCCTGGATAATTAAGAATAAATGTTGTGTAGTCACAGAGTTCTAGAGGGTTCTTATCTTTCCCATATTGTCCTGCGACTCCTCCAGGTCAGGGATATTGGCTTCAAGGGATGCTTCCCCATCCTACTTTCTAGCGAGGACAGTGAATAGAAATTCATCTTTTACATCATAACTTTGTTACCAAAACCAACTCCTGGTGTCATATTAGACTACTGGGGGCTGGAGTCTTAGCCCATAAGTCCCAGAAAAAAAACAAAATCTTGACAGATAACAATAGTATACGAGTCCTTGACCACTTCCACTTAATGGAACACAGAACCACAGTCTGTGCATATGTCAACCTGGGCCAAGGGATAGTTCTTAGAGTCTCCATGGATACACGTTACCCCTACCCCTTTTCCAGGGACTAAAACATGCAGAAGTGTCATTCTTACTGGGATCACTAAACTTCCTGAGTCTAGGAGTCCCAACACTTGGACATAGTTCACAGTCACCTGTCATATCTGAGGCACCTCGCCGTTAGGAACAGCACTGCAGGCAGGGTAGGAAAGTAGGAGCAGCACTGACCTATGCTTCAGTCCATTGGCTTCGAGGTCATGGGACAATTGGCTGATGTATCACCTAGGACTCGACACATCTAACAGACAATGGTACAAATGGACCCTCCTGGGTCTTTGTGTGCCCCTTAGACATAGACTTGGGCCCTCTCTTTTGGTCCCCCAGAAATGTGACTTCAAGTTTATTTGATTTCTCATGAACTTCTCCATGTCCAATTTTCTTTTCATGAGGCATACAAGATCATCTGCATTCTGGGGATCTCCTTAGGCAACCTAGATTTCCACAGATTTCAGTAGTGAGTAGATAAAATGGTCAACTACCACTCTTTCCACTATCTTCACTGAAGAGCAGGTCTTGGGCTGTAGCCATTTTTGCACCAGATGTAACAATTCGAACACCTGGACCCAGCGAAGTTTATCCCTCTAGAGGAAGCAGAGGTGCACCCATTGTGCCCGGACTGCCAGGAAATGTACCATAGTGTGCCACCATCAGCTTGTCGTATTTCTTGGCATCCTACAGGGCAAAGTTGTATGCTTTCTGAGGTACCCAAGTAAGGTGTGAAGATCTGAAGTTGTGGGTTGTAATAATCACCAATGCAGGTAAATGATGCAACTATTTTTTATTCCTTAATTTCATGGTTTTACAACAACTCTGAGTAGATTGCCAAAATATATTGCCCCCAGTCCACAAGATCTCCACCCTGGGGCAGGTAGAGTCACTGCCATCATACCAGGAGATACTGTCTCCCAACTTTTGGCTGACCCACAGATTTTGTATCTCCCGCCAGTAAAGTCTGTAGTCACAGTCCACATTCCTCCAGATGACAGATAACACAACCATAGCATATGTGTCCAGTTTCAGCAAGCAGCAACAGTCCTTAAGAAAATTCCTTAAATCCAGACCAGAGATGAGCAAATATTTCAATAATTGATTCAGCTCACGATATTTGAATTAGCAATATTCAACGATTTAATCATCTATTTAATCACTGAATATAGCCAAACGCCATACACAGCACAAAAGTCGGTTTCCCACGCTGTGTGGTAGCGTGGGAAGCACCGACATAGCACTTCTTTCAGCTGTAGTGAATGCAAGGCCTGCCTAAAATGTAGACGCACCCCGATACCCCATTGAAGAGACATACAAGAGGGCCTCTTGAAAACAATGTTCCGATTATTAGGGAGTGGGTCTCCCATTCTGTTTGTCTATGCTGTGAATGCAAGGCCTGCCCAAAATTTAGATGCACCCCAATACCCCTTTGAAGAGATTTACAGGAGGTCCTCCTGAAAACGATGTTCCCATTATTAGAAAAGGTTTCTCCCATACTGTTTACCTGAGCAGTGAATGCAAGGGCTGCCAAAATTTGGAGACACTCCAATGCCCCTTGGAAGAGACGCAGAGGACAGCCTTTTGAAAGAATGTTCCCATTATTAGGCAGTGGGTCTCCCATAGTGTTTGCCTATGCAGTGAATGCAAGGGCTGCCAAATATTTGGAAGCACTCCAATGTCCCTTTGAAGAGATATAGAGGAGGGCCTTATGAAAAAATGTTCCCATTATTAGGAAGTGGGTGTATTGCCTGCTGCAGCGCAGTAGCACAAAACCTCCACCAGGGGGTGCGGGTGAAGAAAAACAGGTAGACTCATCATTAGTGTTGAGCATTCCGATACCGCAAGTATCGGGTATCGGCCGATACTTGCTGTATCGGAATTCCGATACCGACTTCCGATATTTTTTCAATATCGGAATTCGGCATCGGAATCGGAAGTTCAGTTGATTGACGGCCTGACGTCATCATGATGCGCGGTGTGTGCGCATCATGATGCGCCGTCATTTCGGGCCTTCCGGGGGTCTCTGCCGGCCTGCCAGGGGGCTGTGCCGGCCTGCCGGGGGGCTGTGCCGGCCTGCCGGGGGGCTGTGTGGACTGCCCGGGGTCTGTACCGGCCTGCCGGGGGGCTGTGCACCCTGTGGGGGTCTGTACCGGCCTGCCGGGGGGCTGTGCCGGCCTGCCGGGGGGCTGTGCTGATGTCCGGGGGTCTGTGCAAGCATCGTCCGATGGGACTACAAGTCCCATCGGGCGATGCCTGCTACCATGACAGTGATTGACACATTAGCCAATGATGGGACAGTAGTAGTCCCATCATCCGGCTAATGTGTTAAATGTTAAAAAAAAAAAAAAAAAAAAAATATACTACATACATACTACATGCTACATACATACTACATATATACTACATACATACTACATACATGCTACATACATACTACATGCATGCTACATACATACTACATATATACTACATACATACTACATACATACTGCATGCTACATACATACTACATACATACTACATACATACTACATGCATGCTACATATATACTACATGCTACATACATACATACTACATATATACTACATGCTACATACATACCACATACATACTACATACATGCTACATACATACTACATACATACTACATGCATGCTACATACATACTACATACATACTACATACATACTACATGCATGCTACATACATACTACATATATACTACATGCATGCTACATACATACTACATGCTACATACATACTACATATATACTACATACATACTACATACATACTACATACATACCACATATATACTACATACATACTACATGCATGCTACATACATACTACATGCTACATACATACCACATACATACTACATACATGCTACATATATACTACATGCATGCTACATACATACTACATATATACTACATGCATGCTACATACATACTACATGCTACATGCATGCTACATACATACTACATACATACTACATGCTACATACATACCACATATATACTACATACATACAATACATTCATACAATACATACATAGACATACAGTACATATAACATAGAGTAACATACTTACCAATACTTGTCACATTGTTCCCCGAAGCCATTGTCGTCTACGGAATAAATATTAACATAACAAACCACAAAAATACTCACCCACGATCCGAAGCAGTCCACGAGTGTGTCCCACAACGATCTTGGGTAGAGAACTGCAGCATCAGATGATGCTGCCGTTCTCTACGGGCTGCAGGAATCCAATGACGGAAGGTAGGTATCCTTCCGCACTGTATTCCTCCGCCACTTAAAAAAAAAAAAGTCCCTAGTCTCACTTTATGCCATTGCTGCGTGGGAAATTCCCACACAGCAATGGCATAAAGTGAGACTAGGGACTTTTTTTTTTTTTAAGTGGCGGAGGAATACAGTGCGGAAGGATACCTACCTTCCGTCATTGCATTCCTGCAGCCCGTAGAGAACGGCAGCAACAGCTGATGCTGCAGTTCTCTACCCAAGATCGTCGTGGGACACACTCGTGGACTGCTTCGGATCGTGGGTGAGTATTTTTGTGGTTTGTTATGTTAATATTTATTCCGTAGACGACAATGGCTTCGGGGAACAATGTGACAAGTATTGGTAAGTATGTTACTCTATGTTATATGTACTGTATGTCTATGTATGTATTGTATGAATGTATTGTATGTATGTAGTATATATGTGGTATGTATGTAGCATGTAGTATGTATGTAGTATGTATGTAGCATGCATGTAGCATGCAGTATGTATGTAGTATATATGTAGTATGTATGTAGCATGCATGTAGTATATATGTAGCATGTATGTGGTATGTATGTAGCATGTAGTATGTATGTAGCATGCATGTAGTATGTATGTAGCATGTATGTAGTATATATGTAGTATGTATGTAGTATGTATGTAGCATGTAGTATGTATGTAGCATGCATGTAGTATATATGTAGTATGTATGTAGCATGCATGTAGTATATATGTAGTATGTATGTGGTATGTATGTAGCATGTAGTATGTATGTAGCATGCATGTAGTATATATGTAGTATGTATGTAGCATGTAGTATGCAGTATGTATGTAGCATGCATGTAGTATATATGTAGTATGTATGTAGCATGCATGTAGTATGCATGTAGTATGCATGTAGTATGTATGTAGTATATATGTAGTATGTATGTAGCATGTATGTGGTATGTATGTAGCATGTAGTATGTATGTAGCATGCATGTAGTATATATGTAGTATGTATGTAGCATGCATGTAGTATATATGTAGCATGTATGTGGTATGTATGTAGCATGTAGTATGTATGTAGCATGCATGTAGTATGTATGTAGCATGTATGTAGTATATATGTAGTATGTATGTAGTATGTATGTAGCATGTAGTATGTATGTAGCATGCATGTAGTATATATGTAGTATGTATGTAGCATGCATGTAGTATATATGTAGTATGTATGTGGTATGTATGTAGCATGTAGTATGTATGTAGCATGCATGTAGTATATATGTAGTATGTATGTAGCATGTAGTATGCAGTATGTATGTAGCATGCATGTAGTATATATGTAGTATGTATGTTGCATGTATGTAGTATGTAGTATGAATGTAGCATGTATGTAGTATGCATGTTGTATGTATGTAGCATGTAATTTTTTTTTTTTTTTTACATTTAACACATTAGCCGGATGATGGGACTACTACTGTCCCATCATTGGCTAATGTGTCAATCACTGTCATGGTAGCAGGCATCGCCCGATGGGACTTGTAGTCCCATCGGACGATGCCTGCACAGACCCCCGGAGCCTGCACAGCCCCCCGGCAGGCCGGCACAGCACCCCGGCAGGCCGGCACAGCCCCCCGGAGCCTGCACAGTCCCCCGGCAGGCCGGCACAGCCCCCCGGCAGGCCGGCACAGCCCCCCGGCAGGCCGGCACAGCCCCCCGGAGCCTGCACAGACCACCGGCAGGCCGGCACAGACCACCGGAGCCTGCACAGACCCCCTGGCAGGCCGGCACAGCCCCCCGAAAGGCCCGTACAGACCCCAGAGAGGCTGTACAAGGGCAGGAAAGGGTTTTTCTTATTCCGATACCGGAAGTCCCATAGACTTGAATGGGACTTCCGGTATCGGAATCGGCGATACCGATACTTTTTTTAAAGATCGGCCGATACCATCCGATACGATACTTTGAAGTATCGGATGGTATCGCTCAACTCTACTCATCATGAAACCACAGAGCAGCAGGCAGGAGCCACTAGGTGGCAGAAGAGTAGTCAAAACATCCGGGTCAGCAACAGAGAGGGAACAAGTACCAGAGGTCACAGCAATACACATGGTCAGAAACAAGCCAGAGAAGTCAGAGCCTGTCGGGAGCAGGAAAGCCAGAGACGGAAGACAGTCAAACAGGTCAGAGAACAAGCCGAGTCAAATACCAAGGGGTCACAACACAGAGAGCGAGTACTATGATGCGCAAAGTCACAGGGGAACTCAGGAACGGGACCTAGGTAAATGGGCAGAGGACAAATCAGGGATTAGTGGGGTCAGCTGCTCAAGTCAGAGACAGGAACTATAACTGATGCTGCTTGCAGGTAACAGTGGACTGAAATAGCCAGACAGATCCCAGAACAAGGCAGGGAAAATTAACCCCTGCATGACCATCCCGGGGAGAGAATAATCAGAAATAAACCCCGGACTGAATCATGACCTTACCCCCCTCTCAATGGGGGGCCACCGGACCCCCAGGTTTTCCCAGATACCGAGCATGAAAGGACTGGACCAACCGATCCGCATGGACCGAGCATGCCGGTACCCAAAGCCGGTCCTCCGGACAGTAACCTTTACAATGGGCCAGATACTGAAGTGAACGGCAGAGCATCTGAGAATCCACGACCTGTTCCACTTCATACTCAGTCTGATCATCCACCAAAACAGGGGGCAGATGAGATGGAGAGTCCCCTGAGGAAGACACCCACGGTTTCAAAAGAGCCTTATGGAACACATTGGGGATCCGCAACGACGGGAGCAAGCATAGGCAGAAGGCAACAGGATTAACTACCTCTAAACTTTTGTAAGGTCCAGTAAACTTGGGGCCCCGCTTAGCAGAAGGAATCCTCAACCTTATATTCTTAGTGGATAACCATACCTTATCCCCCACCTGGAATTCCTGCCCCACCGACCATCGTTTAGCAGCAAAAAATTTACAGTGCCTTGCGAAAGTATTCAGCTCCCTGGAACTTTTCAATCTTTTCCCACATATCATGCTTCAAACATAAAGATACCGAATGTAAATTTTTGGAGAAGAATCAACAAGTGTGACACAATTGTGAAGTTGAACGAAATTTATTGGTTATTTTAAATTTTTGTGGAAATTCAAAAACTGAAAAGTGGGGCGTGCAATAATGTTCGGCCCCTTTAACTTAATAATTTGTTGCACCACCTTTTGCTGCCATTACAGCTCCAAGTCGCTTGGGGTATGTCTCTATCAGTTTTGTACATTGAGAGACTGAAATTCTTGCCCTTTCTTCCTTGGCAGACAGCTCGAGCACAGTGAGGTTTAATGGATATCATTTGTGAACAGCAGTTTCCGCTCTTTCCACAGATTCTCGATTGGATTCAGGTCTGGACTTTGACTTGGCCATTCTAACACTTGGATATGTTTATTTGTGAACCATTCCATTGTAGATTTTGCTTTATGTTTGGGATCATTGTCTTGTCGGAAGACAAATCTCTGTCTCAGGTTTTCTTCAAGAATGGTGCTGTATTTGGCTCCATCCATCTTTCCATCAATTTTAACCATCTTCCCTGTCCCTGCTGAAGAAAAGCAGCCCCAAACCATGATACTGCCACCACCATGTTTGACAGTTGGGATGGTGTATTCAGGGTGATGAGCTGTGTTGCCTTTACGCCAAACATATCGTTTGGCATTGTTGCCGAAAAGTTCGATTTTGGTTTCATCTGACCAGAGCACCTTCTTCCACATGTTTGGTGTGTCTCCCAGGTGGCTTGTTGCAAATGTTAACCCCTTTCTGCCATCCGACGTACTATCCCGTCCATGGGACCTGGGCCCCTATGCCCATGGACGGGATAGTACGTCGGCGCGATCAGCGGCGCCCACGTAGTGAGCGCCGCTGATCGCGGCCGGGTGTCAGCTGATTATCACAGCTGACACCCGGCACAATGTGTCAGGGGCAGTCACGGACCACCCCCGACACATTAACCCCTTGCACACCGCGATCAAACATGATCGCGGTGTACCGGGGGTTAAAGGGAAGCATCGGCAGGGAGGGGGCTCCCTCCGTGCTTCCCTGAGCCCCCCACGGCAGCGCAATGTGCAGCGCTGCTGCAGGGGGCTCCTTTCCTCCAGGCCCCCGAATCCAAGATGGCGACTGGGGCCTTCGGGGGCCTGGCATGAGGAAGCCTTCTGCAGTGCCTGTGTCAGATCGCTGATCTGTCACAGTGATCTGTGATGTGACAGATCAGCGATCTGTCACAGGACAGTGATGTCCCACCTGGGACTATTTAATAAAGTAAAAAAAAAATAAAAAAAAGTGTTAAAATAATTAAAAAAAAATCGCCAAATAAATTAGAAAAAAAAAAAAATATTCTCCCAATAAATCCATTTTTTGGAAATAATAAAAAAAAACAATAAAAGTACACATATTAGGTATTGCCGCGTCCGTAATGACCCGCCCTATAAAACTGTCCCATTAGTTAACCCCTTTAGCGAACCCCTTAAAAATAAAAATAAAAAACGAAGCAAAAAAATAATGATTTATTATCATACCGCCAAACAAAAAGTGTAATAACGCGCGATCAAAAAGACGCATATAAATATCCATGGTACCACTGAAAACGTCATCTTGTCCCACAAAAAACGAGCCGCCACACAGCATCATCAGCGAAAAAATAAAAAAGTTATAGCTCGCAGAATAAAGCGATGCAAAAATAATTATTTTTTATATAAAATAGTTTTCATTGCTAAAACTGACAAAAACATAAAAAAACGACCTAAATGAGGTATCGCTGTAACTGTACTGACCCAAAGAATAAAACCGCTTTATCAATTTTACCGCACGCGGAACGGTGTAAACGCACCCCCCCAAAAGAAATTCATGAAACGCTGGTTTTTGTTCATTCTGCGTCCCAAAAATAGGAATAAAAAGCGATCAAAAAATGTCACGTGCCCGAAAATGGTACCAATAAAAACGTCAACTCGTCCCGCAAAAAATAAGACCTCACATGACTCAGTGGGTCAAAATACGGAAAAATTATAGCTCTCAATATGTGGTGATGCAAAAACTATTTTTACAATAAAAAGCGTCTTTTAGCGTGCCACAGCTGCCAAATATAAAAACCGCCATAAATAGTAAATCAAACCCCCCGATATCACCCCCTTAGTTAGGGAAAAATAATAAAATTAAAAAAAAAGTATTTATCTCCATTTTCCCATTAGGGTTAGGGTTAGGGCTAGGGTTAGGGCTAGGGTTAGGGTTAGGGTTAGGGCTAGGGTTAGGGCTAGGGTTAGGGCTAGGGTTAGGGCTCAGATTAGGGTTAGGGGTGTGTTGGTGTTAGGGTTGGAGTTATAATTGGGGGGTTTCCACTGTTTGGGCACATCAGGGGCTCTCCAAATGCAACATGGCGTCTGATCTCAATTCCAGCCAATTCTGAGTTGAAAAAGTCAAATGGTTCTCCTTCCCTTCCAAGCTCTGCCATGCGCCCAAACAGTGTTTTACCCCCACATGTAGGGTATCAGCCTACTCAGGACAAATTGCAAAACAATTTTTGGGGTCCAATTTCTCCTGTTACCCTTAGGAAAATAAAAAATTGGGGGCAAAAATATCATTTTTGTGGAAAAAAATGATTTTTTTATTTTCACGTCCGAGTGTTATAAACTTCTGTGAAGCACTTGGGGGTTCAAAGTGCTCACCACACATCTAGATAAGTTCCGTGGGGGGTCTAGTGTCCAAAATGGGGTCACTTGTGGGGAGTTTCAATAGTTTAGGTACATTAGGGGCTCTCCAAACGCACATGACACCCGCAGACCATTCCTTCAAAGTCTGCATTCCAAAAAGTCACTGCTTCCTTTCCGAGCCCCGACGTGTCCCCATACAGTAGTTTTCTCCCACATATGGGGTGTCAGTGTACTCAGTCCAAATTGGACAACAACTTTTGGGGGTCCAATTTCTCCTGTTACCCTTGGGAAAATGAAAAAATTGGGGACTAATTGATCATGTTTCTGGAAAAAATACGATTTTTTTATTTTCATGCCATGGCATTATAAACTTCTGTGAAGCCCTTGGGGGTTCAAAGTGCTCACCTCACATCTAGATAAGTTACTTAGTGGGTCTAGTTTTCAAAATGGGGTCATTTGTGGGGGGTTTCCACTGTTTAGGTACATTAGGGGGTCTCCAAAGGCAACATGACACGCGCAGACCATTCCATCAAAGTCTGCATTCCAAAACGTCACTACTTCCCTTCCGAGCCCCGACGTGTGCCCATACAGTAGTTTTCTCCCACATATGGGGTATCAGCATACTCAGGACAAATTGGACAACAACTTTTGGGGTCCAATTTCTCCTGGTACCCTTGGGAAAATAAAAAAATGGTGACTAAAAGATCATGTTTGTGGAAAAAATACGAATTTTTCATTTTCACGCCCGGGCATTATAAACTTCTGTGAAGCACTGGGGGGGTCAAAGTGCTCACCACACATCTAGATAAGTTCCTTAGGGGGTCTAGTTTCCAAAATGGTGTCATTTGTGGGGGGTTTCCACTGTTTTGGTACATCAGGAGTTTTCCAAACGCGACATGGTGTCCGATCTCAATTCCAGCCAAAAACGTCAAATGGCGCTGCTTCCCTTCCGAGCTCTGCCATGCGCCCAAATAGTGGTTTACCCCCACATGTGGGGTATCAGCGTACTCAGGACAAATTGAATAATAACTTTTAGGGTCCTGTTACCCTTGGAAAAATAAGAATTGAGGGTGAAAAGATCATTTTTGTGGAAAAAATATGATTTTTTAATTGTATGGCTTTATGTTATAAACTTCTGTGAAGCCCATGGGGGTTCAAAGTTCTCACCACACATCTAGATAAGTTCCTTAGGGGGTCTAGTTTCCAAAATGGTGTCATTTGTGGGGGGTTTCCACTGTTTTGGTACATCAGGGGTTTTCCAAACGCGACATGGTGTCCGATCTCAATTCCAGCCAAAAACGTCAAATGGCGCTGCTTCCCTTCCGAGCTCTGCCATGCGCCCAAATAGTGGTTTACCCCCACATGTGGGGTATCAGCGTACTCAGGACAAATTGCACAATAACTTTTAGGGTCCTGTTACCCTTGGGAAAATAAAAATTGGTATGAAAAGATCATTTTTGTGGAAAAAATATGATTTTTTAATTGTACCGCTGTACGTTATAAACTTCTGTGAAGCCCTTGTGGGTTCAAAGTTCTCACCATATATCTAGATAAGTTCCTTGGGGGGTCTAGTTTCCAAAATGGGGTCACTCGTAGGGGGTTTCCACTGTTTAGGTACATCAGGGACTCTCCAAACGTGACATGGCGTCCAATCTGAATTCCAGCCAATTTTGCATTGAAAAAGTCAAACGGCGCTCCTTCCATTCTGAGCTCTGCCATGCACCGAAACAGTGGTTCCCCCCCACATATCAGGTATCTGCGTACTCAGGACAAATTGCACAATAAATTTTGCAGTCCAATTTCTCCTGTTACCCTTGGTAAAATAAAAAAAATTGAACCTGAAGTATTTTTTTTATGAAAAAAAGTTAGACGTTCATTTTTTTTTAAATATTCAAAAAAATTCCTGTGATGCACCTAAAGGGTTAATAAACTTCTTGAATGTGGTTTTGAGCACTTTAAGGGGTGCAGTTTTTAGAATGGTGTCACTTTTGGGTATTTTCTATCATATAGACCCCTCAAAGTGGCTTCAAATGTGATGTGGTCCGAAAAATAAAATGGTGTTGTAAAAATGAGAAATCGCTGGTCAACTTTTAACCCTTATAACTTCCTAACAAAAAAAAATTTTGGTTCCAAAATTGTGCTGATGTAAAGTAAACATGTGGGAAATGTTAGTTATCAAGTTTTTTGGGTGCCATATCTCTGTGATTTAAGGGCATAAAAATTCAAAGTTGGAAAATTGCAAAATTTTCAAAATTTTCGCCAAATTTCCGTTTTTCTCACAAATAAACGCAAGTTATTTGAATGAAATTTTACCACTAACATGAAGTACAATATGTCACGAGAAAACAATGTCAGAATCACCGGGATCCATGGAAGCGTTCCAGAGTTATGACCTCATAAATGTACAGTGGTCAGAATTGTAAAAATTGGCCCGGTCATGAACATGCAAACCACCCTTGGGGGTGAAGGGGTTAAATGACACTTTTTATGGATTTTTTTGAGAAATGGCTTTCTTCTTGCCAATCTTCCATAAAGGACAGATTTGTGCAGTGTACGACTGATTGTTGTCCTATGGACAGACTGTCCCACCTCAGCTGTAGATCTCTGTAGTTCATCCAGAGTGATCATGGGCCTCTGGCTGCATCTCTGATCAGTCTTCTCCTTGTTTGAGATGAAAGTTTAGAGGGACGGCCGGGTCTTGGTAGATTTGCAGTGGTATGATACTTCTTCCATTTCAATATGATTGCTTGCACAGTGCTCCTTGGGATGTTTAAAGTCTTGGAAATCATTTTGCATCCAAATCCGGCTTTAAACTTCTCCACAACAGTATCACGGACCTGTCCGTTGTATTCCTTGGTCTTCATGATGCTCTCTGTGGTTCAAACAGAACTCTGAGACTATCACAGAGCAGGTGCATTTAAACGGAGACTTTATTACACAAAGGTGGATTATATTTATCATCATTAGTCATTTAGGACGACATTGGATCTTTCAGAGATCCACAATGAACTTCTGGAGTGAGTTTGCTGCACTGAAAGTTAAGGGGTCGAATAATATTGCACGCCCCACTTTTCAGTTTTTGAATTTCCACAAAAATTTAAAATAACCAATAAATTTCATTCAACTTCACAAATGTGTCCTACTTGTTGTTGATTCTTCGCCAAAAATTTACATTTGGTGTCTTTATGTTTGAAGTATGATATGTGGGAAAAGGTTGAAAAGTTCCAGGGGGCCGAATACTTTCGGAAAGCATTATATGTCCAACCTTTTCATTTAGTGCCGTTGAAATCCTTCTGTGTGTAGAACTGTTAAAATTATTTTTTTTTTTTTACAAACATGATACAGCAGGTGAGATCTGAGTTTGAATTGTTTTGCTCCTATCTTCTATATTATGTGCTTCTTTGGCATCTAATTTCTCACGGGCATCTTTTATACCTAACTTGAGACATGCATCTGTTACACCTATCTTCTGACGAGCATCAAACGCTGTCTGGTAATTGGTGTTGGGTAGATGAGTAATAGTTCTAGTCTGGATCCTGGATCTTGTACTTCCCTTAGCTGCCCTGTTACTGGTCCTGTTGTACATTCTCATTCACACCCCAAAAATTCTTCTGTTACTAATGTCATACCGCAGGGGGCATGTCACTTTTAAATTGTTTGGCGCATCCACTCAATCTTAATCAAGCCTTATTGACAGGACCCCAAAATTCTTCTGTTACTAACATCATACAGCAGGGGACATGTCACTTGTAAATTGTTTTGAGCATCCACTCAATCTTATACAGGCCTTATCGACAGGCCCAAACAAATTCTTCTGTTACTAACATCATACAGGAGGGGACAATTCACTTTTAAATTGTTTGGAGCATCCACTCAATCTTTAACAGGCCTTATCGACAGGCCCCAAAAATTATTCTGTTACTAACGTCATACAGCAGGGGACATGTCACTTTTAAATTGTGTGGAGCATCTATTCAATCATTAACAGGCGTTATTGACAGGCCCAAAAAAATTCTTCTGTTAATAACGTCAGACAGTAAGAGACATGTCACTTTTAAATTGTTTTGAGCATCCACTCAATCTTATACAGGCCTTATCGACAGGCCCAAAAAAATTCTTCTGTTACTATCGTCATAAAGCAGGGGACAAGTATCTTTTAAATTGTTTTGAGTATCTATTCAATCTTTAACAGGCGTTATCCACAGGCCCCACAAATTTTTTCTGTTACTAAAGTCAGACAGTAGGAGACATGTCCCTTTTAAATTGTTTGGAGCATCTATTCAATCTTTAACAGGCGTTATCGACAGGCCCCCCAAAATTTTTCTGTTACTAACGTCAGACAGTAGGAGACATGTCCCTTTTAAATTGTTTTGAGCATCCACTCACTTATACAGGCCTTATTGACAGGCCCCAAAAAATTCTTCTGTTACTAACGTCATGAAGTAAAGGAGATTTCAGTTTTAAACTTTTTGTCAATCAGGCCTCATCCACACATAAAAATGTTGTTTTATTGTGACTAACTCGATTCAGCACATCTTATTTCACCTCCTCATTTAGTGCCAGTGAAATTCAGCTGTGAAGAGGTGGTACAGAGTGAAAAATCTAATTTTTTGTTGCTAATACTGTGCTCATAGCACACTATGTGAGCAAAAAAAAAAAGACAAGTGTGGCACTTCCTCAGAGCGCAATAAATTTTTACCAACAGTGAAAAAAATTACTTTTGTTGTGGTTAGGCTCACTTTCAGTCAGTAAGAAATGCATGTTGAGATTCTCAAGGAATCAATTCTTTAGGCAACTCTCCTCCATGTCTTCTATAATCCAATAAGGTGTGCAGCTCACTTGGAGAACGATGTGTTGATCCTACTTCGAATCTACATAGGTGGCGAATTCTAAGTAAAAAAAACTCCAAGCATATGTGGCGCTAATCACCTTAGGATTTCTTGAATACATCCATTTCCAGTGAAAATCTATTACTAAAAGTTAATTTATTTAAAAAAAAATAAAATAAAATATTTTTAAAAGCAGTACAACGTGTTTTGGCTGATTTTTTTACAGTGCAGTCTTCATCCAGTAACTAAAAAACAAACAACATACAAAAGCACTATCAAGGTTTGAGCTTGGTGTAGTGGAAGACCTGTTGGTCCTTACTATACTATTTTTACTGTGGTGAAATTGATGCCACTTTGTTGGTGTCTGCCATTAAATTTTGGAAATATAAACATTCCTGGTTGCTTGTCCATCAGCTGGGTTGGCTGTAGTGGAAGATTTGTCGGTTACTATTATACTAATTCTACTGTGGTGAAATTGATGTCACTTTGTTGGTGTCTGCCAATACATTTTTGGAAATGTGAAGACTCATGGTTGAGTCTCCTTCATGTGCGATGCATGTAGCAATAGGCCATTGAGATCGGCAGTCCTCCACTCTCATTGAGTTCACTACCTGTGTTACTATTCTTACATTTTTCTGACAATAATCAACAAAACTGATATTTGTGCCATCTGAGTGTAGCTGAGCATCAATTTCAATTTTTCTATCACTTATATAGCACCGATAATTTTATATTCACTTCACAGACATTCACATACATTACTGCAACTGTCACCATTGGAGCTCGCAATCGAAATTTAATATCTGTATGTCCTTGGAGTGTGGGTAAAAAAATAAGTACTGAGAGAAAACCCTTGCATACATGGTTAGAACATACAAACTCTTTGCAGATGCTGTCCTTGGGGTTGGAACAAAGGACTCCAGCGCTGCAAGGCTGCATATGTTTTTGCATTGACGACTCAATGTTTCTAAGGTTGGAAGCCTATCACTGTGATGCAAACTGTGTGCATGCATCACTGCTGTCTTGGGGAAACCCACTGCCAAGTTTGTCTTCAAGCATATTTTGATACTTCAGAATGGGCACGTCTCTTTTTCAGGTGGTGAGGCAACTGTCAAAATATACTTTTCTTTCATGGATTGAACACACTGGCATCCAGAAGTCAGCTCTATTTTGAAGCATAACTATATGGGTAACAATCATGTTGCAGATAGTGCTGCAAGAAGACGCACATGGGTCGGTCTCTTTCATGAGGTCCAACCCCACAGTGTGTTAGTGGCGGGATAACACTCAAGCTTTCTTCGTCCATCCACTTGTAGCAACCATGGACAACAGAGAGGGAATCATTAGCCTGTTCATCTCCTAACTGGTGCTTGTCCATCACCTCTTCCTTATCATCCTTTTCATGGCCCTTTTCCATTTGTTCCTCCCATGGCAACCGCCTGTGAGACAACAGACAGATCTTATAGATATTTTTAACCCTAAAGGCATCCTCCTCTGCTTCCCCGTCTTCCCCCGGGACCACCAGCACTTCCTCACCCAGACTATTTAAAGTGTGGTCCAGCATTTAGATGACAGTAATAGTGATGCTGATTATGGCATCGTCACCGCTAAACAGTTTATCAGCCATTTTGAAAACATGCAGAAAGGTGCAAAGGTCCTTCATCTGTGTCCGCTAAGCAAGTGTGAATTGCACCATGTCCGTACTGCGATGTGCCAGGCTATGCAAAATGTCATACTGCACCAGGTCTTGGTGCTACTGCCACAGTTGCTGCATGTGTAGAGTTGAATTGCATGGTGTGGTCACTTCGCATATCAATCGTTAACCGGTAGTCCAAAAGATCTCTATACCCACTTAAGTGGTGAAAGCGAACACACAACAACAGTGTTTTCTACAGCATCGCATCCATGCTGGGACAGTGGTGTAGGAATTGCTGTACCAGCCAGTTGAGGATGCGAGCCATAAAAGGCACGTGTGTCAGGTTGACCCTGGGTAGGGCCGCCACCAGGTTTTCACCGTTATTGCACACAACCTTCCCTGGTTACAGGTTGAGTGTAGGCAGCCATTGGTCAACCTCATCATGGTTAGCTGTCCACAACTGTTGATCTGTATGACTGCGACATCCCAGGCATATTAATTTAAAAGTTGCCTGATTGCGGTGAGCCGTGGCTGCACTGTACAGTTGGGGGATTCCCTCTGCAGTGTTGTAACGTTGGTTTCATTAAGGCAGAACTTGAGGGCACAGCTGGAGGCCTAAAGGAGGTGGCAGAGGCAGAAACACTGGTGGAAGTATTACATACAGAGGTTTGTTCTGCCAGCCCTTGGGATTCAAAGACTTGGTGTCTAGAGACACCTTGCTGTCTAGTGCTTAAAGTCTCCATCCCCCTCAGAGAGAGAAAAAGGAAGAATAGAGAGTGAAAGAAAGAAAGAAAGACCAGAGATAGAAAGAAAGAAAGAAAGAAAGAAAGAAAGAAAGAAAGAGGGGAAAGAAAGAACAGAGAGAAAAAGGAAGAATAGAGAGAGAGAAAGAAAGAGGGGAAAGAAAGAACAGAGAGAGAAAGAAGAATGGAGAGAGAGAAAAAAGAAAGAAAGGAGAGAGAAAGAAAGAAAACGGAGAAAGAAAGAACAGAGAGAAAGAAAGAATGAAAGAGAGGGGAAAGAAAGAAACAGAGAAAGAAAGATTAAAGAGGGAAAGAAAGAACAGAGAGTGAGAGAGAGAAAGAAACAGAGAAAGAAAGATTCTATAAAGATACTATAGCAGACCAGCTCCCATTGTAGTGCCCACCTGAGCCTTCCGGTGCAGGACATATCATGATTCACTCACATGGCCAGCATCCCCGATTCCAAGGCGATCCCGCTGTCCGCACTGTCGGAGGAGGACACGGTGATGGATCTGAAGCATTCCCTGAAGTGCCTCCACGGTTCCATTACAATCTCCTCCCGAAATTACCTAATTTCCGGTCAGCTTCCAGCACTTCACTTCCGGTGGAACGTCAAGTGTAAATTTTAAAGTGCACCTTGGGGCTCCGCCGTATACTCCTGTGTCCTCGGGAAAAGTAAGCTCCCAGACGGGACAGCGGAGCAGACTCTCAAAATTGGAACCGTCCCACTGGATCCGGAAATGTTGGGAGGTATGAATGCTCCCCACCATACACCGCCGACCTCGTACATGCACGGCTCTGCACACCACATACACACACGGCTCCGCTTTGTATGCCTTGCACACACACGGCTCTGCTCCATGCACCTCGCACACACACGGTTCTACTCAGTACACACATGGTGCCACTCCATAAACCTCGTACACATGCGGCTCTGCTTCGTACACCTTCTACACACCCTGCCAGGATACATACACCTCGTGCACACATGGCTACAGTCTGTAAACCTTGTACACATGCAGCTCTGCTCCATGTACCTCATACTCATGAGGCTCTGCTCCCCTCCTTACACACACGGCTTAGCCCTGTACACTTCGTACACACTGGGCTTCGCTCTGAATACCAAGTACATACATGGCTCTGCTCCGTACACCTTGTACACACGTGGCTCTGCACACCTCGTACCCACGTGGCTCCGCTCCACACACCTAGTACCCACGCAGCTACGCTCTGCACACCTCGTACACATGTGGCTCTGCTCACCAAGTACACACACGGATCCGCTCCACACACCCCGTACACACACGTACATATGCAGCTCGGCTCCGTACACCTGGTACAAATGCTGCTCCGCTCTTCACACCTCGTAAACACGCGGGTCCGCTCCGTACACCCTGTACACACGCAGCTCCGCTCCGTACACCTTGTACACACGCGGCTCGTCTACGTACACACACGGCTCAGCTCCATACACCTCGTACACACGTGGCTCCGGTCCGTACTCCTCGTACACGCGGATCTGCTCTGCACACCTCGAAACACATGGCTCCGCTCCGTTCACACGCAGCTCGGCTCCGTACACCTCGTGCACATGTGGCTCAGCTCCGTACACCTTGTACACACGCGGCTCGGCTCCGTACACCTCATACACACGCGGCTCCGCTCTGTACACACAGCTCCACTCCATACACCTTGTACACACGTGGCTCCGCTCCATACACCACGTACACACGCAGATCCGCTCTGCACACCTCGTAAACACATGGCTCCGCTCCATACACCCCGTACACGCGCAGCTCAGCTCCGTACACCTCGTGCACATGTGGCTTGGCTCCGTACACCTTGTACACACGCGGCTCGGCTCCGTACACCTCGTACACACGCGGCTCGTCTCCGTACACCTCATACACACGTGGCTGGTCTCCGTACACACACAGCTCTGCTACATACACCTCATACACACGTGGCTCCGCTCCGTACACCTCGTGCACACACGGCTCCGTTCCGTACACCTCATACACACGTGGCTCCTCTCCGTAAACCTCATACACACGCGGTTCTGCTCTGCACACCTCGTACACACATGGCTCTGCTACATCCTCCCTGTAGTGTAAACCCCTCCTGATCCTACACGGAAACTTCCCCTCATCCAGCACCATGACAACCAGCACAGCAGAGTCCTGCATCCACTGAGGGCCCTGATCATGTGACCCCTGACTCCTCCCCTCGTGTGACCTCATCACAGGACCTGTGCGCAAAGAGCAACCATGTATGAGAGCAACTCAAACAGATGTAGGAGAGAATATGCCGCCCCTACTTGCCTCATGGTAGGTGCGCCCCTGCACGTAAATGTCTGTCTGTGTGCCAACAGGGAGGAGGGAGAGTCGGCACCAGCACCACGTGTACTGACTGCCACTCTGCCGCCCCCTGTCTGCAGAGATGATTATGCGGTGCGCCAGACTAAAAAAAAACAACAATCCAAAAACACGCTCAGGTGCCGCCCCCTGCAGAGTCACCCTAGCCACAAGCCCACAAGTGGCTAGTGGCAAATATGGCCCTGTGTATATCGCGATGTACGTTCAATGATAACTACATGATGACTGTACACTCCTCGCTTCCAACAACAATCCTGTTGGTAACCCATGTGGTGTGACTGGTGGTCGCATGGTTAATGGGAGGTATATGTCACAGGGATGGATGCTCCCTGAGATGCAACCCAGAGTATTTTGTCTTTAGTGCACATGAGCACTAATACAAAGCTGTGCAAATTAATTGAGACAAAGCATTTTTTTAAATAAAATTGTAAGTTGGTTACTAGTCAGTGATTCAAACCAGTTTTAACTGCTTTGAACAGGCACTCACACCTGTTAAAAGCAGTTAAAACTGGTTTGAATCACTGACTGGTAACCAACTTACGATTTTACATAAAAAATGCTTTGTCCCAATTAATTTGCACAGCACTGTATGTCGTTAAGTGCGTCTGGGTTGCGAGTAGCTATGAGAGATGGGAGGTTCTGGCTACTCATATTACCTCACCTCTTGGTGAGGGTGCTCAGTATACCCCTGTTTTCCTTCAGGGCCTGCAGGTCATGACTAGAGTTGAGCAAAACGGGTCGAAAAAATTCAAAAGTCGCCGACTTTCGCCAAAGTCGGGTTTCATGAAACGAAACCCGACCTCAGCGTGAGGTCGGCCACGAGGTCGGCGACTTTAGCGCCAAAGTCCCGTTTCAAAACATGCTTCATTGCCCTTTTTCAGCCAATGAGGAAGAACGGACACTGTGAGCAACGTGATGACATAGGCAGTGGTCCCCACCTTCTTTGGGAAGGGCATGCAAGTGATTGGCTTGCTTTGGGGGGCGTCACAGGGGGTATAAAAGGGCGTGCACGCCGACTGCCATCTTACTTCTGCTGATCTCAGTATAGGGAGAGATGCTGCTGCTGCAGATTCTGTAGGGAGAGCATTAGGCAGGGAAGAAGAAAAAAAAACAGCTGCTGCTCCTAGCGATTTTGCCTGTACAACACACCAGTCACTGTGCAGTGCAAGATATTTTGGTGGATCAGCTCTGTTGTCTTATAAGGCTACCTGATAGCTGCATTGCTCGTTTCACACTGCTTTGCAAACTGCTTTCTTAAAAGCAATTCTTTTTTTTTTGTCCTGGTGAGATACTGAGCGTGCATTTCTTCACACCGTACAGCGGTGTACGCTGCTCTCTCAGTACCATGTAACGGCTGTTATCACGGCCACAGTGAAGCTAAGGGTGTGACTCTGTAAGGATAAGTCGAGGAGTTATTCCGTTCTTACAGACCTCCACCTTATAGGTTTGTCTGTTTTTCAAACAGTCTAGTCTATTTGCTGTTTGATTACATTCAAAACTATAGAGAGACAGCGTGTGTCAGTCCGTATGCTAAAAAAACACGGAGCTTGACAATTTAACATACACCGGACAGCGGTGTACGTGCACGCTGCTCTCTCAGTACCGTGTAATGGCTGTTATCACGGCCACAGTGAAGCTAAGGGTGTGAATCTGTAAGTCGAGGAGTTGTTCCGTTCTTACAGACCTACACTGTAGGGAGATTCCAATCCTGCCCTGTCCTATATAACATTTTTCACACCTGCCAAATTCATCCTGTCATACAGCGGTGTGATATACACTGGGCCTGACACAATACATCAGTGTCCAGAAGTGTATAAGGACATTCCATTTCTCCCGTCCTATTATAACATTTTTCACACCTGCCAAATTCATCCAGTCATACAGCGGTGTGATATACACTGGGCCTGACACAATACATCAGTGTCCAGAAGTGTGTAAGGACATTCCATTTCTCCTGTCCTATTTAACATTTTTCACACCTGCCAAATTCATCCTGTCATACAGCGTTGTGATATACACTGGCCTCACACAATACATCAGTGTCCAGAAGTGTGTAAGGACAATCCATTTCTGCCGTCCTATGTCACATTTTTCACAACAGCCAAATTCAGACTGTCATACAGCGGTGTGATATACACTGGCCTGACACAATACCTCAGTGTTCAGAAGTGTGTAAGGACAATCCATTTCTGCCGTCCTATGTCACATTTTTCACACCAGCCAAATTCAGCCTGTCATACAGCGGTGTGATATACAATGGCCTGACACAATACATCAGTGTCCAGAAGTGTGTAAGGACAATCCATTTCTCCCGTCATATATCACATTTTACACACCAGCCAAATTCAGCCTTTCATACATCGGTGTGATATACACTGGCCTGACACAATACATCAGTGTCCAGAAGTGTGTAAGGACAATCCATTTCTCCCGTCATATATCACATTTCACACCAGCCAAATTCATCCTGTCATACAGCGGTGTGATATACACTGGCCTGACACAATACATCAGGGTCCAGAAGTGTGTAAGGACAATCCATTTCTGCCATCCTATGTCACATTTTTCACACCAGCCAAATTCAGCCTGTCATACAGCGGTGTGATATAAACTGGCCTGACACAATACATCAGTGTCCAGAAGTGTGTAAGGACAATCAATTTCGGCCGTCCTATGTCACTTTTTTCACACCAGCAAAATTCAGCCTGTCATACAGCGGTGTGATATACATTGGGCCTCACACAATACATCAGTGTCCAGAAGTGTGTAAGGACAATCCATTTCTGCCGTCCTATGTCACATTTTTCACACCAGCCAAATTCAGCCTGTCATACAGCGGTGTGATATACACTGGCCTGACACAATACATCAGTGTCCAGAAGTGTGTAAGGACATTCCATTTCTCCCGTCATATATCACATTTTACACACCAGCCAAATTCATCCTGTCATACAGCGGTGTGATATACACAGGCCTGACACAATACATCAGTGTCCAGAAGTGTGTAAGGACATTCCATTTCTCCCATCATATATCACATTTTACACACCAGCGAAATTCAGCCTGTCATACAGCTGTGTGATATACACTGGCCTGACACAATACATCAGTGTCCAGAAGTGTGTAAGGACAATCCATTTCTGCCATCCTATGTCACATTTTTCACGCCAGCCTAAGGCTACTTTCACACATCAGGTTTTCGGCGTCAGGCGCGATCCGGCGTCGTGCCGGAACGCCGGATCCGGCAAATGTTTAGTAAAACCGGATGTGACGGATCCGGTTTTCTGCCGGATCCGTCTTTTTCTTGACAGACAAAACCGGATCCGTCTCATCCGGTTCATCCGTTTTTCTATCCGTTTTTCGACGGATTACGCCGGATCCGGTTTTTAAAATTGACCCTTGTGGCCTTCCGAACGGGATTGGCTACTGGAAAACTATATATAGCATGTTCCTACAGCCCTTCTTTGACAGGTTGTAGAGGAGAAAGTGCAGGTTGGAGAGAAGAGCAAGTTACTGGCGAAGATGGATGTTGTCATTGGAAATATTTTGAAGAATTTGGCGGATTTTACAGCGGAGGCAAATCGTTTGAGGGTGATTGTTCTGGAGAAGGAGAGAGCGAGACAGCAGCGCATCAGGCATCGTAGACGACGTTTGTGGATCCACCCCATCACAGCCAAGAGAATGACGCGTGGGGTCTATTCTACACTATGCATGGACCTTCGACGAAACCCGGATAAATTTTTTGGATATGTTAGGATGAAAATGGAGAATTTTGATTACTTGGTGGAGCGCATTGCACACCTCATAAGAAAAGCGGACACCTATTGCCGCTTCTCCGTTTCACCCGCAGAGCGTCTGATGGTGACTTTAAGGTAAGCCACATTTATTGGATATGATCGCATCAGAGCACACTTTCACTGCAATCTTGTTGGTGGTAATTAGTATCTCCAAGTGTTAGGTCAGTTTTGGTATGTAATGCTGTGATTTAAAACTAATTTATTGTTTGTTAATTCCCCACAGATTTCTTGCAACTGGAGAATCCCTTTCGTCACTGCATTTCCAGTACAGACTCGGGATTTCCACCATATCTGGAATTGTGAAGTACACATGCCGTGCACTGTGGGACTCCTTAGCTGAAGAGTTTTTACCAGAGCCCACAACAGAGAGGTGGATTGAAATTGCTGACAAGTTTCAACAGATATGTCAGTTTCCAAACTGCTTGGGCGCTGTGGACGGGAAACATATCCGCATTGTAAAGCCAGCTGGATCTGGATCGGAATATTTCAATTACAAGAAATATTTTTCAATTGTCCTCATGGCCATCGCTGACGCGGAATACAAATTTATTGCGGTTGATATTGGGGCCTATGGCCGCTCCAATGACTCTCAAGTTTTCAAACTGTCTGCCATGGGGCGTAAACTGTATGGAAACACCTTCCAGTTCCCACCACCTAGACCGCTGCCGCAAACATCTGGTCCACCTATGCCATTTGTCTGTGTAGGGGATGAAGCCTTCCAGCTGTCAGAACACCTTTTGAAACCGTACTCTAGCAGAGGATTGACAAGACCAAAACGCATTTTTAATTACCGCCTCACAAGAGCAAGAAGAATGGTTGAATGTACCTTTGGTATTCTGACAGCCAAATGGCGGGTCCTATTGACTGCGATCAACCTCAAGACAGAAACTGTGGACGAGGTGATCAAAGCGTGCGTGGTACTCCACAATTTTGTTATATGCAAGGAACCCATTTCCATTGAGGACACCTCTGAAGAAACCACCTTGCAAGATTACCATGACATTACCACTAGAAGTTCTGTGACGGTTTCAGTAATGAGGGACAATTTTGCACTATACTTTATGTCACCTCAAGGCAGAGTACACTGGCAGGATGACAGAGTGTGAAAGATTTGTGCCCTAACCAAACTTGTGTACCTTCTGTACCAACAGTATATACCTTTGCCAACCAAAGTTGGCTATCTTGTCATGGTCTCTATTTTTAGCTTTAGGCCACAGGTGTGTACCTGGTTGTGTTTTATGCAAAGTATTTCACCTTTTAACAAAAGTTGTGTACATTGTTATGAAATCACCAACAATAAACACAACTTTTTAGGTGAAATACTTTGCTTCAAACACAACCAGGAACACAACTGTGGCAAAAAGCTAAAATTTACCCACAGTTATATACCTAGTTTTGAATACCATTTCACCTTTTAAATACCCTGTATTTAACCTTTTTCGCCGCAGAAAGAAATGACAGACAACCAGTGTAAAATAATTTAACTTTTATTGAAAAATGTTTTTTTTAGTAAACTTTTTTAAAATTTTAATAAACATGTTTAATAAAAATTTGAAACTATAAAACTGAAACCATAAAACTGGTCATTTTTATTTAAATACACACATTATAATTCTGTGTAGTGTGTGGTGGAAATACTGCTGTAGGGGCTGCGGGACACTTCGACACTGGGAGTGTGGAGAGAGGACTGGGATCGTGGTGGGGAAGGAACAGTTAGAGGTGAAGGTGTGGAAAAAACTACAGAATGGGTGGACATGTGGGAAGCAGAAGAGGTGGTGGGTGGTGGAGTGGAGGGTTGGGCAGGGACTGTAGGAGCAGATGATGTTGATGGCAAGTTGTATGGGGAAGGAGTTTGGTACGGGGCAGGTTGCTGGAAGTGGGGAGATGTCTGGTACGGGGCAGGTTGCTGGAAGTGGGGAGATGTCTGGTACTGGGGAGGTTGCTGGTACTGGGGAGTTTGCAGGTACTGTGGAGGTTGCTGGTACTGGTGAGGTTGCTGGTGCTGGGGAGGTGGCTGGCGCTGGGGAGGTGGCTGGTGCTGGGGAGGTGGCTGGTGCTGGGGAGGTGGATGGTGCTGGGGAGGTGGATGGTGCTGGGGAGGTGGATGGTGCTGGGGAGGTGGATGGTGCTGGGGAGGTGGATGGTATGTAATAGGAGGGGGAGGATGGAAAGTGGCTGGAGGTGGATGGTATGTAATAGGAGGGGGAGGATGGAAAGTGGCTGGAGGGGGTGTAGATGTAATAGGAGGGGGAGGATGGAAAGTGGCTGGAGGGGGTGTAGATGTAATAGGAGGGGGAGGATGGAAAGTGGCTGGAGGGGGTGCAGGTGGAGGAACTACTGTGGTGGGAGGAGGAGGAGGTTGGGAGGTAACTTGCTGGAGAGCAGCGTGGCATGAATGCATTACATGCATCTGCTGGGCAGGAGAGAGCGTTTCCATGTGCTCCACAACAGACCTGAAAAAGGTGTGGTTTGGCGAAGATCTTGCTTCTGAATGCATGGTTTGCAGAAGTGTCTTCACCTCCAGAATGCTGGAGTTGATCTGCTGATAGCCTGCGGAGATTTGCTCTGACAAGACTTTTAGACAGTTCTGGAAAGATGCATTCAGATGCAAGAACTCTGGCGCATAAGTCTTTTCCTGACCCCTCTGCCGCTGCCGCCCAGTACCCGCAGGTGTACTAGAGGTGGCAGGGGCAGAAGGGTGGGGTAAAGGGAAAGCGATCTCCTCACCAGCAGCTTCATGTAATGTAGGCGGCCACGATGCTCCTGTGCTGGTGGATGGGACAGATGGGTCGAATGTGTTGGAAGGCTGGGAAGGTGCAGATGTACCGGGGCGGTCGAAGTGTCCCTCGGTGCCGGTCTCCTCAGGGATCGCCTCAGAAGGGTCCAATCGTGCCGGCTCCCGAGTGCTGCTCACCGTGCTGTGGAATAAAGAGAAAAAAAAACAATTAAAATACTGACATGGTATGGCCCTGGCTGAAAAAAAAATGTACATCTAACATTTTTTTTCACATGTGGTGTGTAATATTTACCTTCTGGTGACCATTGTTTCCCGGAGGAACGACAGGGCTTCTGCGTACTTGTACTTGCTCCTGCGTCCTCCAGATCCACTCGGGGCCCGCATCTCTTTATTGAACTCCTTCTTGAAACGATCTCTCACAGACCGCCACCGATTCACAATTCTGTTCCCTGAAACGAGAAAGGAGTGGTTAGTATACAACATCAGTGTTTCCCAAACTCCAGTCCTCATGGTCCCCAGGGGTCATGTTTTCAGGATTTCCATAGTAAATAGAAATCCTGAACACATGATCCGTGGGGACCACGAGGACTGGAGTTCGGGAAACACTGGTTTAAATCAAGCAACCGGTACTGTATATACTTACGCTCTGTAATCTGGGCCCGAACATCGAGGTCCTCCCAGCGGCCCACAAGGAGCGAACAGATTTCCTCCCAGAGTCGTCGGGTAACGATCAGGTCAGCGTGGCGGCGGTCAGCCATATTCCAGAGCGGCTCCCTTTCTCTGACGAGATCGATGAGGCGGTCCACATCAATCCCTCCATCCTCACCGTCAGAGTCGGGAGCACGCTGTGAAGGCTGTTAAAGAAAAAGACAAAAATAACATAATTAGCCTCCACAAAAGAAATGAAATAAAAAGTGCAAAAAAACAAAGCAAAAATATTTATACTTACACGCTGGTGACCGCCGCGTTGCTGTCGCCGACGACCCTGGGAGGCACTGCGAGCACCTCTTGGCCAAGCACCAGATTGGGAAGACTAGAGAAGAAAACAAAAAAAGTTATGTCTTTGGATGTAGGCATTTGTTTGCTGTGTGTGGTCTGCAGAACATTGTTTTCTATGTGTTGTGTGTAGTGTGATGTTGTGTTTCTGCGTTTGATGCAAAAAACTTACCAATTGTGAGCCCACTCCAGGTGTCTGTCCACCCCTTCCTTCTTCTTCTGGGAGCTCCTCTTCATCTTGTGATTCCTGTTTTGAAATAAAAGGCCATGAATAGACATATATTACAGAGAAGATGGATTTTGGAAATAAAAACTTACCGTCAAACGCTGACGATGCGAGGGAGGGCTCCCAGAAGATGATGTGCTGTCTTCCTGGTGGCCCCACTCCATGCCTGTGGGTGGTGTTCCAGCTGCTGCCATTGCTGCTGCTGCTGCTGCTGCATCTATTGGGCGGCTGTTGAATAAAGAGAAACAAAGGGCCAATGAATATCTTGATATTCAATAGCCCTAGTTTGGAGGAATGGGTGATTTGATAATTACCGTCTCTCATCTGCTGGTGGACTCCCCTCCCATTGTTCAGCATGCTGCTCCAATTGGGGTGGTGCTGATGGTGCTGCTGCAGATGTCTCCTGCCTTCTCCTGCGCCTGGTTGCTGTCTTGGGTGGCATGTTGGGTGTGGCTGTGGGTCCCACTGTCTTGCTTTTATATATGTCTTGTGGGCAGAGCTACTGAGCATGCTCAGACCAAAAAACCGGATCCGGCCGCCGGATCAGGCTTTCGCCGGATCCGGCGCATTGCGGCGCTCATAGGCTTTCATTGTGTGAAAAAGCCGGACGCGCCGGATCCGGCGTGTCCGGCTTTTTCGCCGGAGACAAAAAACGTTACAGTAGACGTTTTTTCCAGACGCCGGATCGCGACACATTGCGACACATTGCCGGATCCTGCGAAAACCGGATGAAACGCATGGCCATCCGGCGCGATCCGGGGCAAATGCAAGTCAATGGGGGGGAAACCGGATCCGGCATTGCATTTCGCCGGATCCGGTTTCTGTCAAAAGCGCCGGATCGCGCCTGACGGCGAAAACCTGATGTGTGAAAGAGGCCTAATTCATTCTGTCATACAGCGGTGTGATATACATTGGGCCTCACACAATACATCAGGGTCCAGAAGTGTGTAAGGACATTCCATTTCTCCCGTCATATATCACATTTTACACACCAGCCAAATTCAGCCTGTCATACAGCGTTGTGATATACACTGGCCTGACACAATACATCAGTGTCCAGAAGTGTGTAAGGACATTTCATTTCTCCCGTCATATATCACATTTTACACACCAGCGAAATTCAGCCTGTCATACAGCTGTGTGATATACACTGGCCTGACACAATACATCAGTGTCCAGAAGTGTGTAAGGACAATCCATTTCTCCTGTCATATATCACATTTTACACACCAGCCAAATTCAGCCTGTCATACAGCGGTGTGATATACATTGGGCCTCACACAATACATCAGAGTCCAGAAGTGTGTAAGGACATTCCATTTCTCCCGTCATATATCACATTTTACACACGAGCCAAATTCAGCCTGTCATACAGCGGTGTGATATATACTGGCCTGACACAATACATCAGTGTCCAGAAGTGTGTAAGGACATTCCATTTCTCACGTCATAGATCACATTTTACACACCAGCCAAATTCAGCCTGTCATACAGCGGTGTGATATACACTGGCCTGACACAATACATCAGTGTCCAGAAGTGGCTAAGGACAATCCATTTCTGCCGTCCTATGTCACATTTTTCACACCAGCCAAATTCAGCCTGTCATACAGCGGTGTGATATACACTGGCCTGACACAATACATCAGTGTCCAGAAGTATGTAAGGACAATGCATTTCGGCCGTACTATGTCACATTTTTCACACCACCCTAATTCAGTCTGTCATACAGCGGTGAGATATACATTGGGCCTCACACAATACATCAGTGTCCAGAAGTGTGTAAGGACAATCCATTTCTGCCGTCCTATGTCACATTTTTCACACCACCCTAATATAGTCTGTCATACAGCGGTGTGATATACATTGGGCCTCACACAATACATTAGTGTCCAGAAGTATGTAAGGACATTCCATTTCTGCCGTCCTATATCACATTTTTCACACCAGCATAATTCAGTCTGTCATACAGCGGTGTGATATACATTGGGCCTCACACAATACATCAGTGTCCAGAAGTGTGTAAGGACAATCCATTTCTGCCGTCCTATGTCATATTTTTCACACCAGCCTAATTCAGTCTGTCATACAGCAGTGTGATATACATTGGGCCTCACACAGTACATCAGTGTCCAGAAGTGTGTAAGGACATTCCATTTCTCCCGTCATATATCACATTTTACACACCAGCCAAATTCAGCCTGTCATACAGTGGTGTGATATACACTGGCCTGACACAATACATCAGTGTCCAGAAGTGTGTAAGGACATTCCATTTCTCATGTCATATATCACATTTTACACACAAGAAAAATTCAGCCTGTCATACAGCAGTGTGATATACACTGGCCTGACACAATACATCAGTGTCCAGAAGTGTGTAAGGACAATCCATTTCGGCCGTCCTATGTCACATTTTTCACACCAGCCAAATTCAGCATGTCATACAGCGGTGTGATATACATTGGGCCTCACTCAATACATCAGTGTCCAGAAGTGTGTAAGGACAATCCATTTCTGCCATCCTATGTCACATTTTTCACACCAGCCAAATTCAGCGTGTCATACAGCGGTGTGATATATACTGGCCTGACACAATACATCAGTGTCCAGAAGTGTGTAAGGACATTCCATTTCTCATGTCATATATCACATTTTACACACCAGCCAAATTCAGCCTGTCATACAGCGGTGTGATATACACTGGCCTGACACAATACATCAGTGTCCAGAAGTGGGTAAGGACAATCCATTTCTGCCGTCCTATGTCACATTTTTCACACCAGCCAAATTCAGCCTGTCATACAGCGGTGTGATATACACTGGCCTGACACAATACATCAGTGTCCAGAAGTATGTAAGGACAATGCATTTCGGCCGTACTATGTCACATTTTTCACACCACCCTAATTCAGTCTGTCATACAGCGGTGTGATATACATTGGGCCTCACACAATACATCAGTGTCCAGAAGTGTGTAAGGACAATCCATTTCTGCCGTCCTATGTCACATTTTTCACACCACCCTAATATAGTCTGTCATACAGCGGTGTGATATACATTGGGCCTCACACAATACATCAGTGTCCAGAAGTATGTAAGGACATTCCATTTCTGCCATCCTATATCACATTTTTCACACCAGCATAATTCAGTCTGTCATACAGCGATTTGATATACATTGGGCCTCACACAATACATCAGTGTCCAGAAGTGTGTAAGGACAATCCATTTCTGCCGTCCTATGTCATATTTTTCACACCAGCCTAATTCAGTCTGTCATACAGCGGTCTGATATACATTGGGCCTCACACAGTACATCAGTGTCCAGAAGTGTGTAAGGACATTCCATTTCTCCCGTCATATATCACATTTTACACACCAGCCAAATTCAGCCTGTCATATAGTGGTGTGATATACACTGGCCTGACACAATACATCAGTGTCCAGAAGTGTGTAAGGACATTCCATTTCTCACGTCATATATCACATTTTACACACAAGAAAAATTCAGCCTGTCATACAGCAGTGTGATATACACTGGCCTGACACAATACATCAGTGTCCAGAAGTGTGTAAGGACAATCCATTTCGGCCGTCCTATGTCACATTTTTCACACCTGCCAAATTCAGCATGTCATACAGCGGTGTGATATACATTGGGCCTCACTCAATACATCAGTGTCCAGAAGTGTGTAAGGACAATCCATTTCTGCCATCCTATGTCACATTTTTCACACCAGCCAAATTCAGCCTGTCATACAGCGGTGTGATATACAATGGGCCTCACACAACACATCAGTGTCCAGAAGTGTGTAAGGACATTCCATTTATCCTGTCATACATCACATTTTAAACACCAGTCAAATTCAGTCTGTCATACAGCGGTGTGATATACACTGGCCTGACACAATACATCAGTGTCTAGAAGTGTCTAAGGACAATCCAATTCTCCCGTCATATATCACATTTTACACACCAGCCAAATTCAGCCTGTCATACAGCGGTGTGATATACATTGGGCCTCACAAAATACATCAGGGTCCAGAAGTGTGTAAGGACATTCCATTTCTCCCGTCATGTATCACATTTTACACACCAGCCAAATTCAGTCTGTCATACAGCGGTGTGATATACACTGGCCTGACACAACACATCCAGAAGTGTGTAAGGACATTCCATTTCTCCCGTCATATATCACATTTTACACACCAGCCAAATTTATCCTGTCATACAGCGGTGTGATATACACAGGCCTGACACAATACATCAGGGTCCAGAAGTGTGTAAGGACAATCCATTTCTGCCATCCTATGTCACATTTTTCACACCAGCCAAATTCAGCCTGTCATAGAGCGGTGTGATATAAACTGGCCTGACACAATACTTCAGTGTCCAGAAGTGTGTAAGGACAATCAATTTCGGCCGTCCTATGTCACTTTTTTCACACCAGCAAAATTCAGCCTGTCATACAGCGGTGTGATATACATTGGGCCTCACACAATACATCAGTGTCCAGAAGTGTGTAAGGACAATCCATTTCTGCCGTCCTATGTCACATTTTTCACACCAGCCAAATTCAGCCTGTCATACAGCGGTGTGATATACACTGGCCTGACACAATACATCAGTGTCCAGAAGTGTGTAAGGACATTTCATTTCTCCCGTCATATATCACATTTTACACACCAGCGAAATTCAGCCTGTCATACAGCTGTGTGATATACACTGGCCTGACACAATACATCAGTGTCCAGAAGTGTGTAAGGACAATCCATTTCTGCCGTCCTATGTCACATTTTTCACGCCAGCCTAATTCATTCTGTCATACAGCGGTGTGATATACATTGGGCCTCACACAATACATCAGGGTCCAGAAGTGTGTAAGGACATTCCATTTCTCCCGTCATATATCACATTTTACACACCAGCCAAATTCAGCCTGTTATACAGCGGTGTGATATACACTGGCCTGACACAATACATCAGTGTCCAGAAGTGTGTAAGGACATTTCATTTCTCCCGTCATATATCACATTTTACACACCAGCGAAATTCAGCCTGTCATACAGCTGTGTGATATACACTGGCCTGACACAATACATCAGTGTCCAGAAGTGTGTAAGGACAATCCATTTCTCCCGTCATATATCACATTTTACACACCAGCCAAATTCAGCCTGTCATACAGCGGTGTGATATACATTGGGCCTCACACAATACATCAGAGTCCAGAAGTGTGTAAGGACATTCCATTTCTCCCGTCATGTATCACATTTTACACACCAGCCAAATTCAGCCTGTCATACAGCGGTGTGATATATACTGGCCTGACACAATACATCAGTGTCCAGAAGTGTGTAAGGACATTCCATTTCTCACGTCATAGATCACATTTTACACACCAGCCAAATTCAGCCTGTCATACAGCGGTGTGATATACACTGGCCTGACACAATACATCAGTGTCCAGAAGTGGGTAAGGACAATCCATTTCTGCCGTCCTATGTCACATTTTTCACACCAGCCAAATTCAGCCTGTCATACAGCGGTGTGATATACACTGGCCTGACACAATACATCAGTGTCCAGAAGTATGTAAGGACAATCCATTTCGGCCGTACTATGTCACATTTTTCACACCACCCTAATTCAGTCTGTCATACAGCGGTGTGATATACATTGGGCCTCACACAATACATCAGTGTCCAGAAGTGTGAAAGGACAATCCATTTCTGCCGTCCTATGTCACATTTTTCACACCACCCTAATATAGTCTGTCATACAGCGGTGTGATATACATTGGGCCTCACACAATACATCAGTGTCCAGAAGTATGTAAGGACATTCCATTTCTGCCGTCCTATATCACATTTTTCACACCAGCATAATTCAGTCTGTCATACAGCGGTGTGATATACATTGGGCCTCACACAATACATCAGTGTCCAGAAGTGTGTAAGGACAATCCATTTCTGCCGTCCTATGTCATATTTTTCACACCAGCCTAATTCAGTCTGTCATACAGCGGTGTGATATACATTGAGCCTCACACAGTACATGAGTGTCCAGAAGTGTGTAAGGACATTCCATTTCTCCCGTCATATATCACATTTTACACACGAGCCAAATTCAGCCTGTCATACAGAGGTGTGATATACACTGGCCTGACACAATACATCAGTGTCCAGAAGTGTGTAAGGACATTCCATTTCTCACGTCATATATCACATTTTACACACCAGACAAAATCAGCCTGTCATACAGCAGTGTGATATACACTGGCCTGACACAATACATCAGTGTCCAGAAGTGTTTAAGGACAATCCATTTCGGCCGTCCAATGTCACATTTTTCACACCAGCCAAATTCAGCATGTCATACAGCGGTGTGATATACATTGGGCCTCATTCAATACATCAGTGTCCAGAAGTGTGTAAGGACAATCCATTTCTGCCATCCTATGTCACATTTTTCACACCAGCCAAATTCAGCCTGTCATACAGCGGTGTGATATACAATGGGCCTCACACAACACATCAGTGTCCAGAAGTGTGTAAGGACATTCCATTTATCCCGTCATACATCACATTGTAAACACCAGCCAAATTCAGCCTGTCATACAGCGGTGTGATATACACTGGCCTGACACAACACTTCCAGAAGTGTGTAAGGACATTCCATTTCTCCCGTCATATATCACATTTTACACACCAGCCAAATTCAGCCTGTCATACAGCGGTGTGATATACATTGAGCCTCACACAATACATCAGTGTCCAGAAGTGTGTAAGGACAATCCATTTCTACCGTCCTATGTCACATTTTTCACACAAGCCTAATTCAGTCTGTCATACAGCGGTGTGATATACATTGGGCCTCACACAATACATCAGTGTCCAGAAGTGTGTAAGGACAATCCATTTCTGCCATCCTATGTCACATTTTTCACACCAGCCAAATTCAGCCTGTCATACAGCGGTGTGATATACATTGGGCCTCACAATACATCAGTGTCCAGAAATGTGTAAGGACAATTCATTTCTGCCGTCCTATGTCACATTTTTCACACCAGCCTAATTCAGTCTGTCATACAGCGGTGTGATATAGATTGGGCCTCACACAATACATCAGGGTCCAGAAGTGTGTAAGGACATTCCATTTCTCCCATCATATATCACATTTTACACATCAGCCAAATTCAGTCTGTCATACAGCGGTGTGATATACATTGGGCCTCACACAATACATCAGTGTCCAGAAGTGTGTAAGGACAATCCATTTCTGCCGCCCTATGTCACATTTTTCACACCAGCCTAATTCAGTCTGACATAAAGCGGTGTGATATACATTAGGCCTCACACAATACATCAGTGTCCAGAAGTGTGTAAAGACATTCCATTTCTCCCGTCATATATCACATTTTACACACCAGCCAAATTCAGCTTGTCATACAGCGGTGTGATATACACTGGCCTGATACAATACATCAGTGTCCAGAAGTGTGTAAGGACATTCCATTTCTCTTGTCATATATCACATTTTACACACCAGCCAAATTCAGCCTGTCATACAGCGTTGTGATATACACTGGCCTGACACAATACATCAGTGTCCAGAAGTGTGTAAGGACAATCCATTTCTCCCGTCATATATCACATTTTACACACCAGCCAAATTCATCCTGTCATACAGCGGTGTGATATACACTGGCCTGACACAATACATCAGTGTCCAGAAGTGTGTAAGGACTATTCATTTCTGCCGTCCTATGTCACATTTTTCACACCAGCCAAATTCAACCTGTTCTACAGCGGTGTGATATACACTGGCCTGATACAATACATCAGTGTCCAGAAGTGTGTAAGGACAATCCATTTCTGCTGTTCTATGTCACATTTTTCACACCAGCCAAATTCAGCCTGTCATACAGCGGTGTGATATAAACTGGCCTGACACAATACATCAGTGTCCAGAAGTGTGTAAGGACAATCCATTTCGGCCGTCCTACGTCACATTTTTCACACCAGCCAAATTCAGCCTGTCATACAGCGGTGTGATATACATAGGGCCTCACACAATACATCAGTGTCCAGAAGTGTGTAATGACAATCCATTTCTGCCGTCCTATGTCACATTTTTCACACCAGCCAAATTCAGCCTGTCATACAGCGGTGTGATATACATTGGGCCTCACACAATACATCAGTGTCCAGAAGTGTGTAAGGACAATCCATTTCTGCCATCCTATGTCACATTTTTCACACCAGCCTAATTCAGTCTGTCATACAGCGGTTTGATATAGATTGGGCCTCACACAATACATTAGTGTCCAGAAATTTGTAAGGACATTCCATTTCTCCCGTCATATATCACATTTTACACACCAGCCAAATTCAGTCTGTCATACAGCGGTGTGGTATACATTGGGCCTCACACAATACATCAGTGTCCAGAAGTGTGTAAGGACAATCCATTTCTGCCGTCCTATGTCACATTTTTCACACCAGCCTAATTTAGTCTGTCATACAGCGATGTGATATACATTGGGCCTCACACAATACATGAGTGTCCAGAAGTGTGTAAGAACATTCCATTTCTCCCGTCATATATCACATTTTACACAACAGCCAAATTCAGCCTGTCAAACAGCGGTGTGATACACATTGGGCCTCACACAATACATCAGTGTCCAGAAGTGTGTAAGGACAATCCATTTCTGCCGTCCTATGTCACATTTTTCACACCAGCCTAATTCAGTCTGTCATACAGTGGTGTGATATACTTTGGGCCTCACTCCATACATCAGTGTCCAGAAGTTTGTAAGGACATTCCATTTCTCCCGTCATATATCACATTTTACACACCAGACAAATTCAGCCTTTCATACAGCGGTGTGATATACAATGGCCTGACACAATACATCAGTGTCCAGAAGTGTGTAAGGACATTCCATTTCTCCCGTCATATATCACATTTTACACACCAGCCAAATTCAGTCTGTCATACAGCGGTGTGATATACATTGGGCCTCACACAATACATCAGTGTCCAGAAGTGTGTAAGGACATTCCATTTCTCCCGTCATATATCACATTTTACACACCAGCCAAATTCAGCGTGTCATACAGCGGTGTGATACACATTGGGCCTCACACAATACATCAGTGTCCAGAAGTGTGTAAGGACAATCCATTTCTGCCGTCCTTTGTCATATTTTTCACACCAGCCTAATTCAGTCTGTCATGCAGCGGTGTGATATACATTGGGCCTCACACAATACATCAGTGTCCAGAAGTGTGTAAGGACAATCCATTTCTACCGTCCTATGTCACATTTTTCACACCAGCCTAATTCAGTCTGTCATACAGCGATGTGATATACATTGGGCCTCACACAATACATCAGTGTCCTGAAGTGTGTAAGGACATTCCATTTATCCCGACATACATCACATTTTACACACCAGCCAAATTCAGCCTGTCATACAGCGGTGTGATATACACTGGCCTGACACAATACATCAGTGTCCAGAAGTGTGTAAGGACAATCCATTTCTCCTGTCATATATCACATTTTACACACCAGCCAAATTCAGCCTGTCATACAGCGGTGTGATATACATTGGGCCTCACACAATACATCAGGGTCCAGAAGTGTGTAAGGACATTCAATTTCTCCCGTCATGTATCACATTTTACACACCAGCCAAATTCAGTCTGTCATACAGCGGTGTGATATTCACTGGCCTGACACAATACATCAGTGTCCAGAAGTGTGTAAGGACATTCCATTTCTCCCGTCATATATCACATTTTACACCCCAGCCAAATTCAGCCTGTCATACAGTGGTGTGATAGACGTTGCGCCTCACACAATACATCAGTGTCCAGAAGTGTGTAAGGACAATCCATTTCTGCCGTCCTATGTCACATTTTTCACACCAGCCTAATTCAGTCTGTCATACAGCGGTGTGATATACATTGGGCCTCACACAATACATCAGTGTCCAGAAGTGTGCAAGGACAATCCATTTCTGCCGTCCTATGTCGAATTTTTCACACCAGCCAAATTCAGTCTGTCATACAGCGGTGTGATGTATTTTGTGCCTCACACAATACATCAGTGTCCAGAAGTGTGTAAGGACATTCCATTTCTCCCGTCATATATCACATTTTACACACCAGCCATATTCAGCCTGTCATACAGCGGTGTGATATACACTGGCCTGACACAGTACATCAGTGTCCAGAAGTGTGTAAGGACATTCCATTTCTCCTGTCATATATCACATTTTACACACCAGCCAAATTCAGCCTGTCATACAGCGGTGTGATATACACTGGCCTGACACAATACATCAGTGTCCAGAAGTGTGTAAGGACAATCCATTTCTCCCGTCATATATCACATTTTACACATCAGCCAAATTCATCCTGTCATACAGCGGTGTGATATACACTGGCCTGACACAATACATCAGTGTCCAGAAGTGTGTAAGGACTATCCATTTCTGCCGTCCTATGTCACATTTTTCACACCAGCCAAATTCAGCCAGTTATACAGCGGTGTGATATACACTGGCCTGACACAATACATCAGTGTCCAGAAGTGTGTAAGGACAATCTATTTCTGCCGTCCTATGTCACATTTTTCACACCAGCCAAATTCAGCCTGTCATACAGCGGTGTGATATACACTGGCCTGACACAATACATCAGTGTCCAGAAGTGTGTAAGAACAATCCATTTTGGCCGTCCTACGTCACATTTTTCACACCAGCCAAATTCAGCCTGTCATACAGCGGTGTGATATAAATAGGGCCTCACACAATACATCAGTGTCCAGAAGTGTGTAAGGACAATCCATTTCTGCCATCCTATGTCACATTTTTCACACCAGCCAAATTCAGCCTGTCATACAGCGGTGTGATATACATTGGGCCTCACACAATACATCAGTGTCCAGAAGTTTGTAAGGACATTCCATTTCTCCCGTCATATATCACATTTTACACACTAACCAAATTCAGTCTGTCATACAGCGGTGTGATATACATTGGGCCTCACACAATACATTAGGGTCCAGAAGTGTGTAAGGACATTCCATTTCTCCCATCATATATCACATTTTACACAACAGCCATATTCAGCCTGTCATACAGCGGTGTGATACACACTGGCATGACACAATACATCAGTGTACAGAAGTGTGTAAGGACATTCCATTTCTCCCGTCATATATCACATTTTACACACCAGCCAAATTCAGCCTGTCATACAGCGGTGTGATATACACTGGCCTGACACAACACATCCAGAAGTGTGTAAGGACATTCCATTTCTCCCGTCATATATCACATTTTACACACCAGCCAAATTTATCCTGTCATACAGCGGTGTGATATACACAGGCCTGACACAATACATCAGGGTCCAGAAGTGTGTAAGGACAATCCATTTCTGCCATCCTATGTCACATTTTTCACACCAGCCAAATTCAGCCTGTCATAGAGCGGTGTGATATAAACTGGCCTGACACAATACTTCAGTGTCCAGAAGTGTGTAAGGACAATCAATTTCGGCCGTCCTATGTCACTTTTTTCACACCAGCAAAATTCAGCCTGTCATACAGCGGTGTGATATACATTGGGCCTCACACAATACATCAGTGTCCAGAAGTGTGTAAGGACAATCCATTTCTGCCGTCCTATGTCACATTTTTCACACCAGCCAAATTCAGCCTGTCATACAGCGGTGTGATATACACTGGCCTGACACAATACATCAGTGTCCAGAAGTGTGTAAGGACATTTCATTTCTCCCGTCATATATCACATTTTACACACCAGCGAAATTCAGCCTGTCATACAGCTGTGTGATATACACTGGCCTGACACAATACATCAGTGTCCAGAAGTGTGTAAGGACAATCCATTTCTGCCGTCCTATGTCACATTTTTCACGCCAGCCTAATTCATTCTGTCATACAGCGGTGTGATATACATTGGGCCTCACACAATACATCAGGGTCCAGAAGTGTGTAAGGACATTCCATTTCTCCCGTCATATATCACATTTTACACACCAGCCAAATTCAGCCTGTTATACAGCGGTGTGATATACACTGGCCTGACACAATACATCAGTGTCCAGAAGTGTGTAAGGACAATCCATTTCGGCCGTCATACGTCACATTTTTCACACCAGCCTAATTCAGTCTGTCATACAGCGGTGTGATATAGATTGGGCCTCACACAATACATCAGTGTCCAGAAGTGTGTAAGGACATTCCATTTCTCCCGTCATATATCACATTTTACACACCAGCCAAATTCAGTCTGTCATACAGCGGTGTGATATACATTGGGCCTCACACAATACATCAGTGTCCAGAAGTGTGTAAGGACATTCCATTTCTCCCGTCATATATCACATTTTACACACCAGCCAAATTCAGCCTGTCATACAGCGGTGTGATACACATTGGGCCTCACACAATACATCAGTGTCCAGAAGTGTGTAAGGACAATCCATTTCTGCCGTCCTTTGTCATATTTTTCACACCAGCCTAATTCAGTCTGTCATGCAGCGGTGTGATATACATTGGGCCTCACACAATACATCAGTGTCCAGAAGTGTGTAAGGACATTCCATTTATCCTGACATACATCACATTTTACACACCAGCCAAATTCAGCCTGTCATACAGCGGTGTGATATACACTGGCCTGACACAATACATCAGTGTCCAGAAGTGTGTAAGAACAATCCATTTCGGCCGTCCTACGTCACATTTTTCACACCAGCCAAATTCAGCCTGTCATACAGCGGTGTGATATAAATAGGGCCTCACACAATACATCAGTGTCCAGAAGTGTGTAAGGACAATCCATTTCTGCCATCCTATGTCACATTTTTCACACCAGCCAAATTCAGCCTGTCATACAGCGGTGTGATATACATTGGGCCTCACACAATACATCAGTGTCCAGAAGTTTGTAAGGACATTCCATTTCTCCCGTCATATATCACATTTTACACACCAACCAAATTCAGTCTGTCATACAGCGGTGTGATATACATTGGGCGTCACACAATACATCAGGGTCCAGAAGTGTGTAAGGACATTCCATTTCTCCCATCATATATCACATTTTACACAACAGCCATATTCAGCCTGTCATACAGCGGTGTGATACACACTGGCATGACACAATACATCAGTGTACAGAAGTGTGTAAGGATATTCCATTTCTCCCGTCATATATCACATTTTACACACCAGCCAAATTCAGCCTGTCATACAGCGGTGTGATATACACTGGCCTGACACAACACATCCAGAAGTGTGTAAGGACATTCCATTTCTCCCGTCATATATCACATTTTACACACCAGCCAAATTCAGTCTGTCATACAGCGGTGTGATATACATTGGGCCTCACACAATACATCAGTGTCCAGAAGTGTGTAAGGACAATCCATTTCGGCCGTCATACGTCACATTTTTCACACCAGCCTAATTCAGTCTGTCATACAGCGGTGTGATATAGATTGGGCCTCACACAATACATCAGTGTCCAGAAGTGTGTAAGGACATTCCATTTCTCCCGTCATATATCACATTTTACACACCAGCCAAATTCAGTCTGTCATACAGCGGTGTGATATACATTGGGCCTCACACAATACATCAGTGTCCAGAAGTGTGTAAGGACATTCCATTTCTCCCGTCATATATCACATTTTACACACCAGCCAAATTCAGCCTGTCATACAGCGGTGTGATACACATTGGGCCTCACACAATACATCAGTGTCCAGAAGTGTGTAAGGACAATCCATTTCTGCCGTCCTTTGTCATATTTTTCACACCAGCCTAATTCAGTCTGTCATGCAGCGGTGTGATATACATTGGGCCTCACACAATACATCAGTGTCCAGAAGTGTGTAAGGACATTCCATTTATCCTGACATACATCACATTTTACACACCAGCCAAATTCAGCCTGTCATACAGCGGTGTGATATACACTGGCCTGACACAATACATCAGTGTCCAGAAGTGTGTAAGAACAATCCATTTCGGCCGTCCTACGTCACATTTTTCACACCAGCCAAATTCAGCCTGTCATACAGCGGTGTGATATAAATAGGGCCTCACACAATACATCAGTGTCCAGAAGTGTGTAAGGACAATCCATTTCTGCCATCCTATGTCACATTTTTCACACCAGCCAAATTCAGCCTGTCATACAGCGGTGTGATATACATTGGGCCTCACACAATACATCAGTGTCCAGAAGTTTGTAAGGACATTCCATTTCTCCCGTCATATATCACATTTTACACACCAACCAAATTCAGTCTGTCATACAGCGGTGTGATATACATTGGGCGTCACACAATACATCAGGGTCCAGAAGTGTGTAAGGACATTCCATTTCTCCCATCATATATCACATTTTACACAACAGCCATATTCAGCCTGTCATACAGCGGTGTGATACACACTGGCATGACACAATACATCAGTGTACAGAAGTGTGTAAGGATATTCCATTTCTCCCGTCATATATCACATTTTACACACCAGCCAAATTCAGCCTGTCATACAGCGGTGTGATATACACTGGCCTGACACAACACATCCAGAAGTGTGTAAGGACATTCCATTTCTCCCGTCATATATCACATTTTACACACCAGCCAAATTTATCCTGTCATACAGCGGTGTGATATACACAGGCCTGACACAATACATCAGGGTCCAGAAGTGTGTAAGGACAATCCATTTCTGCCATCCTATGTCACATTTTTCACACCAGCCAAATTCAGCCTGTCATAGAGCGGTGTGATATAAACTGGCCTGACACAATACTTCAGTGTCCAGAAGTGTGTAAGGACAATCAATTTCGGCCGTCCTATGTCCCTTTTTTCACACCAGCAAAATTCAGCCTGTCATACAGCGGTGTGATATACATTGGGCCTCACACAATACATCAGTGTCCAGAAGTGTGTAAGGACAATCCATTTCTGCCGTCCTATTTCACATTTTTCACACCAGCCAAATTCAGCCTGTCATACAGCGGTGTGATATACACTGGCCTGACACAATACATCAGTGTCCAGAAGTGTGTAAGGACATTTCATTTCTCCCGTCATATATCACATTTTACACACCAGCCAAATTCAGCCTGTCATACAGCTGTGTGATATACACTGGCCTGACACAATACATCAGTGTCCAGAAGTGTGTAAGGACAATCCATTTCTGCCGTCCTATGTCATATTTTTCACACCAGCCTAATTCAGTCTGTCATACAGCGGTGTGATATACATTGAGCCTCACACAGTACATGAGTGTCCAGAAGTGTGTAAGGACATTCCATTTCTCCCGTCATATATCACATTTTACACACGAGCCAAATTCAGCCTGTCATACAGAGGTGTGATATACACTGGCCTGACACAATACATCAGTGTCCAGAAGTGTGTAAGGACATTCCATTTCTCACGTCATATATCACATTTTACACACCAGACAAAATCAGCCTGTCATACAGCAGTGTGATATACACTGGCCTGACACAATACATCAGTGTCCAGAAGTGTTTAAGGACAATCCATTTCGGCCGTCCAATGTCACATTTTTCACACCAGCCAAATTCAGCATGTCATACAGCGGTGAGATATACATTGGGCCTCATTCAATACATCAGTGTCCAGAAGTGTGTAAGGACAATCCATTTCTGCCATCCTATGTCACATTTTTCACACCAGCCAAATTCAGCCTGTCATACAGCGGTGTGATATACAATGGGCCTCACACAACACATCAGTGTCCAGAAGTGTGTAAGGACATTCCATTTATCCCGTCATACATCACATTGTAAACACCAGCCAAATTCAGCCTGTCATACAGCGGTGTGATATACACTGGCCTGACACAACACTTCCAGAAGTGTGTAAGGACATTACATTTCTCCCGTCATATATCACAATTTACACACCAGCCAAATTCAGCCTGTCATACAGCGGTGTGATATACATTGAGCCTCACACAATACATCAGTGTCCAGAAGTGTGTAAGGACAATCCATTTCTACCGTCCTATGTCACATTTTTCACACAAGCCTAATTCAGTCTGTCATACAGCGGTGTGATATACATTGGGCCTCACACAATACATCAGTGTCCAGAAGTGTGTAAGGACAATCCATTTCTGCCGTCCTATGTCACATTTTTCACACCAGCCAAATTCAGCCTGTCATACAGCGGTGTGATATACATTGGGCCTCACAATACATCAGTGTCCAGAAATGTGTAAGGACAATTCATTTCTGCCGTCCTATGTCACATTTTTCACACCAGCCTAATTCAGTCTGTCATACAGCGGTGTGATATAGATTGGGCCTCACACAATACATCAGGGTCCAGAAGTGTGTAAGGACATTCCATTTCTCCCATCATATATCACATTTTACACATCAGCCAAATTCAGTCTGTCATACAGCGGTGTGATATACATTGGGCCTCACACAATACATCAGTGTCCAGAAGTGTGTAAGGACAATCCATTTCTGCCGCCCTATGTCACATTTTTCACACCAGCCTAATTCAGTCTGACATAAAGCGGTGTGATATACATTAGGCCTCACACAATACATCAGTGTCCAGAAGTGTGTAAGGACATTCCATTTCTCCCGTCATATATCACATTTTACACACCAGCCAAATTCAGCTTGTCATACAGCGGTGTGATATACACTGGCCTAATACAATACATCAGTGTCCAGAAGTGTGTAAGGACATTCCATTTCTCTTGTCATATATCACATTTTACACACCAGCCAAATTCAGCCTGTCATACAGCGTTGTGATATACACTGGCCTGACACAATACATCAGTGTCCAGAAGTGTGTAAGGACAATCCATTTCTCCCGTCATATATCACATTTTACACACCAGCCAAATTCATCCTGTCATACAGCGGTGTGATATACACTGGCCTGACACAATACATCAGTGTCCAGAAGTGTGTAAGGACTATCCATTTCTGCCGTCCTATGTCACATTTCTCACACCAGCCAAATTCAACCTGTTCTACAGCGGTGTGATATACACTGGCCTGATACAATACATCAGTGTCCAGAAGTGTGTAAGGACAATCCATTTCTGCTGTTCTATGTCACATTTTTCACACCAGCCAAATTCAGCCTGTCATACAGCGGTGTGATATAAACTGGCCTGACACAATACATCAGTGTCCAGAAGTGTGTAAGGACAATCCATTTCGGCCGTCCTACGTCACATTTTTCACACCAGCCAAATTCAGCCTGTCATACAGCGGTGTGATATACATAGGGCCTCACACAATACATCAGTGTCCAGAAGTGTGTAATGACAATCCATTTCTGCCGTCCTATGTCACATTTTTCACACCAGCCAAATTCAGCCTGTCATACAGCGGTGTGATATACATTGGGCCTCACACAATACATCAGTGTCCAGAAGTGTGTAAGGACAATCCATTTCTGCCGTCCTATGTCACATTTTTCACACCAGCCTAATTCAGTCTGTCATACAGCGGTTTGATATAGATTGGGCCTCACACAATACATTAGTGTCCAGAAATTTGTAAGGACATTCCATTTCTCCCGTCATATATCACATTTTACACACCAGCCAAATTCAGTCTGTCATACAGCGGTGTGGTATACATTGGGCCTCACACAATACATCAGTGTCCAGAAGTGTGTAAGGACAATCCATTTCTGCCGTCCTATGTCACATTTTTCACACCAGCCTAATTTAGTCTGTCATACAGCGGTGTGATATACATTGGGCCTCACACAATACATGAGTGTCCAGAAGTGTGTAAGAACATTCCATTTCTCCCGTCATATATCACATTTTACACAACAGCCAAATTCAGCCTGTCAAACAGCGATGTGATATACACTGGCCTGACATAATAAATCAGTGTCCAGAAGTGTGTAAGGACAATCAATTTCTGCCGTCCTATGTCACATTTTTCACACCAGCCTAATTCAGTCTGTCATACAGTGGTGTGATATACTTTGGGCCTCACTCCATACATCAGTGTCCAGAAGTTTGTAAGGACATTCCATTTCTCCCGTCATATATCACATTTTACACACCAGACAAATTCAGCCTTTCATACAGCGGTGTGATATACAATGGCCTGACACAATACATCAGTGTCCAGAAGTGTGTAAGGACAATCCATTTCTGCCGTCCTATGTCACATTTTTCACACCAGCCTAATTCAGTCTGTCATGCAGCGGTGTGATATACAATGGGCCTCACACAATACATCAGTGTCCAGAAGTGTGTAAGGACAATCCATTTCTACCATCCTATGTCACATTTTTCACACCAGCCTAATTCAGTCTGTCATACAGCGGTGTGATATACATTGGGCCACACACAATACATCAGTGTCCAGAAGTGTGTAAGGACAATCCATTTCTGCCGTCCTATGTCAAATTTTTCACACCAGTCTAATTCAGTCTGTCATACAGCGGTGTGATATACATTGGGTCTCACACAATACATCAGTGTCCAAAAGTGTGTAAGGACATTCCATTTCCCCCATCACATATGACATTTTACACACCAGCCAAATTCAGCCTGTCATACAGCGGTGCGATATACACTGGCCTGACACAATACATCAGTGTCCAGAAGTGTGTAAGGACATTCCATTTCTCACGATATATATCACATTTTACACTTCAGCCAAATTCAGTCTGTCATACAGCGGTGTGATATACACTGGCCTGACTCAATACATCAGTGTCCAGAAGTGTGTAAGGACATTCCATTTCTCCCGTCATATATCACATTTTACACACCAGCCAAATTCAGCCTGTCATACAGCGGTGTAATATACATTGAGCCTCACACAATACATCAGTGTCCAGAAGTGTGTAAGGACAATCCATTTCTGCCATCCTATGTCACATTTTTCACACCAGCCTAATTCAGTCTGTCATACAGCGGTGTGATATGCATTGGGCCTCACACAATACATCAGTGTCCAGAAGTGTGTAAGGACAATCCATTTCTCCCGTCATATATCACATTTTACACACCAGCCAAATTCAGCCTGTCATACAGCGGTGTGATATACACTGGCCTGACACAATACATCAGTGTCCAGAAGTGTGTAAGGACATTCCATTTCTCCCGTCATATATCACATTTTACACACCAGCCAAATTAATCCTGTCATACAGCGGTGTGATATACACTGGCCTGACACAACACATCAGTGTCCAGAAGTGTGTAAGGACAATCCATTTCTGCCATCCTATGTCACGTTTTTCACACCAGCCAAATTTAGCCTGTTATACAGCGGTGTGATATACACTGGCCTGACACAATACATCAGTGTCCAGAAGTGTGCAAGGACAATCCATTTCGGCCGTCCTACGTCACATTTTTCACACCAGCCTAATTCAGTCTGTCATACAGCGGTGTGATATAGATTGGGCCTCACACAATACATCAGTGTCCAGAAGTGTGTAAGGACATTCCATTTCTCCCGTCATATATCACATTTTACACACCAGCCAAATTCAGTCTGTCATACAGCGGTGTGATATACATTGGGCCTCACACAATACATCAGTGTCCAGAAGTGTGTAAGGACATTCCATTTCTCCCGTCATATATCACATTTTACACACCAGCCAAATTCAGCCTGTCATACAGCGGTGTGATACACATTGGGCCTCACACAATACATCAGTGTCCAGAAGTGTGTAAGGACAATCCATTTCTGCCGTCCTTTGTCATATTTTTCACACCAGCCTAATTCAGTCTGTCATGCAGCGGTGTGATATACATTGGGCCTCACACAATACATCAGTGTCCAGAAGTGTGTAAGGACAATCCATTTCTACCGTCCTATGTCACATTTTTCACACCATCCTAATTCAGTCTATCATACAGCGATGTGATATACATTGGGCCTCACACAATACATCAGTGTCCTGAAGTGTGTAAGGACATTCCATTTATCCCGACATACATCACATTTTACACACCAGCCAAATTCAGCCTGTCATACAGCGGTGTGATATACACTGGCCTGACACAATACATCAGTGTCCAGAAGTGTGTAAGGACAATCCATTTCTCCTGTCATATATCACATTTTACACACCAGCCAAATTCAGCCTGTCATACAGCGGTGTGATATACATTGGGCCTCACACAATATAACAGGGTCCAGAAGTGTGTAAGGACATTCAATTTCTCCCGTCATGTATCACATTTTACACACCAGCCAAATTCAGTCTGTCATACAGCGGTGTGATATTCACTGGCCTGACACAATACATCAGTGTCCAGAAGTGTGTAAGGACATTCCATTTCTCCCGTCATATATCACATTTTACACCCCAGCCAAATTCAGCCTGTCATACAGTGGTGTGATAGACATTGCGCCTCACACAATACATCAGTGTCCAGAAGTGTGTAAGGACAATCCATTTCTGCCGTCCTATGTCACATTTTTCACACCAGCCTAATTCAGTCTGTCATACAGCGGTGTGATATACATTGGGCCTCACACAATACATCAGTGTCCAGAAGTGTGCAAGGACAATCCATTTCTGCCGTCCTATGTCGAATTTTTCACACCAGCCAAATTCAGTCTGTCATACAGCGGTGTGATGTATTTTGTGCCTCACACAATACATCAGTGTCCAGAAGTGTGTAAGGACATTCCATTTCTCCCGTCATATATCACATTTTACACACCAGCCATATTCAGCCTGTCATACAGCGGTGTGATATACACTGGCCTGACACAGTACATCAGTGTCCAGAAGTGTGTAAGGACATTCCATTTCTCCTGTCATATATCACATTTTACACACCAGCCAAATTCAGCCTGTCATACAGCGGTGTGATATACACTGGCCTGACACAATACATCAGTGTCCAGAAGTGTGTAAGGACAATCCATTTCTCCCGTCATATATCACATTTTACACATCAGCCAAATTCATCCTGTCATACAGCGGTGTGATATACACTGGCCTGACACAATACATCAGTGTCCAGAAGTGTGTAAGGACTATCCATTTCTGCCGTCCTATGTCACATTTTTCACACCAGCCAAATTCAGCCAGTTATACAGCGGTGTGATATACACTGGCCTGACACAATACATCAGTGTCCAGAAGTGTGTAAGGACAATCCATTTCTGCCGTCCTATGTCACATTTTTCACACCAGCCAAATTCAGCCTGTCATACAGCGGTGTGATATACACTGGCCTGACACAATACATCAGTGTCCAGAAGTGTGTAAGAACAATCCATTTCGGCCGTCCTACGTCACATTTTTCACACCAGCCAAATTCAGCCTGTCATACAGCGGTGTGATATAAATAGGGCCTCACACAATACATCAGTGTCCAGAAGTGTGTAAGGACAATCCATTTCTGCCATCCTATGTCACATTTTTCACACCAGCCAAATTCAGCCTGTCATACAGCGGTGTGATATACATTGGGCCTCACACAATACATCAGTGTCCAGAAGTTTGTAAGGACATTCCATTTCTCCCGTCATATATCACATTTTACACACCAACCAAATTCAGTCTGTCATACAGCGGTGTGATATACATTGGGCCTCACACAATACATCAGGGTCCAGAAGTGTGTAAGGACATTCCATTTCTCCCATCATATATCACATTTTACACAACAGCCATATTCAGCCTGTCATACAGCGGTGTGATACACACTGGCATGACACAATACATCAGTGTACAGAAGTGTGTAAGGACATTCCATTTCTCCCGTCATATATCACATTTTACACACCAGCCAAATTCAGCCTGTCATACAGCGGTGTGATATACACTGGCCTGACATAATACATCAGTGTCCAGAAGTGTGTAAGGACAAACCATTTCTGCCGTCCTATGTCACATTTTTCACACCAGCCTAATTCAGTCTGTCATACAGCGGTGTGATATACATTGGGCCTCATACAATACATCAGTGTCCAGAAGTGTGTAAGGACAATCAATTTCTGCCGTCCTATGTCACATTTTTCACACCAGCCTAATTCAGTCTGTCATACAGCGGTGTGATATACATTGGGCCTCACTCCATACATCAGTGTCCAGAAGTGTGTAAGGACATTCCATTTCTCCCGTCATATATCACATTTTACACACCAGACAAATTCAATCTATCATACAGCGGTGTGATATACACTGGCCTGACACAATACATCAGTGTCCAGAAGTGTGTAAGGACAATCCATTTCTGCCGTCCTTTGTCATATTTTTCATACCAGCCTAATTCAGTCTGTCATGCAGCGGTGTGATATACATTGGGCCTCACACAATACATCAGTGTCCAGAAGTGTGTAAGGACAATCCATTTCATCCGTCCTATGTCACATTTTTCACACCAGCCTAATTCAGTCTGTCATACAGCGATGTGATATACATTGGGCCTCACACAATACATCAGTGTCCAGAAGTGTGTATGGACATTCCATTTCTCCCGTCATATATCACATTTTACACACCAGCCAAATTCAGCCTGTCATACAGCGTTGTGATATACACTGGCCTGACACAATACATCAGTGTCCAGAAGTGTGTAAGGACAATTCCTTTCTCCCGTCATATATCACATTTTACACACCAGCCAAATTCATCCTGTCATACAGCGGTGTGATATACACTGGCCTGACACAATACATCAGTGTCCAGAAGTGTGAAAGGACTATCCATTTCTGCCGTCCTATGTCACATTTTTCACACAAGCCAAATTCAGCCTGTTATACAGCGGTGTGATATACACTGGCCTGACACAATACATCAGTGTCCAGAAGTGTGTAAGGACAATCCATTTCTGCCGTCCTATGTCACATTTTTCACACCAGCCAAATTCAGCCTGTCATACAGCGGTGTGATATACACTGGCCTGACACAATACATCAGTGTCCAGAAGTGTGTAAGAACAATCCATTTCGGCCGTCCTACGTCACATTTTTCATACCAGCCAAATTCAGCCTGTCATACAGCGGTGTGATATACATTGAGCCTCACACAATACATCAGTGTCCAGAAGTGTGTAAGGACAATCCATTTCTGCCGTCCTATGTCACATTTTTCACACCAGCCTAATTCAGTCTGTCATACAGTGGTGTGATATACATTGGGCCTCACACAATACATCAGTGTCCAGAAGTGTGTAAGGACAATCCATTTCTGCCGTCCTATGTCACATTTTTCACACCAGCCAAATTCAGCCTGTCATACAGCGGTGTGATGTACATTGTGTCTCACACAATACATCAGTGTCCAGAAGTGTGTAAGGACATTCCATTTCTCCCATCATATATCACATTTTACACACCAGCCATATTCAGCCTGTCATACAGCGGTGTGATATACACTGGCCTGACACAGTACATCAGTGTCCAGAAGTGTGTAAGGACAATCCATTTCTCCCGTCATATATCACATTTTACACATCAGCCAAATTCATCCTGTCATACAGCGGTGTGATATACACTGGCCTGACACAATACATCAGTGTCCAGAAGTGTGTAAGGACTATCCATTTCTGCCGTCCTATGTCACATTTTTCACACCAGCCAAATTCAGCCAGTTATACAGCGGTGTGATATACACTGGCCTGACACAATACATCAGTGTCCAGAAGTGTGTAAGGACAATCCATTTCTGCCGTCCTATGTCACATTTTTCACACCAGCCAAATTCAGCCTGTCATACAGCGATGTGATATACACTGGCCTGACACAATACATCAGTGTCCAGAAGTGTGTAAGAACAATCCATTTCGGCCGTCCTACGTCACATTTTTCACACCAGCCAAATTCAGCCTGTCATACAGCGGTGTGATATAAATAGGGCCTCACACAATACATCAGGGTCCAGAAGTGTGTAAGGACATTCCATTTCTCCCATCATATATCACATTTTACACAACAGCCATATTCAGCCTGTCATACAGCGGTGTGATACACACTGGCCTGACACAATACATCAGTGTACAGAAGTGTGTAAGGACATTCCATTTCTCCCGTCATATATCACATTTTACACACCAGCCAAATTCAGCCTGTCATACAGCGGTGTGATATACACTGGCCTGACATAATACATCAGTGTCCAGAAGTGTGTAAGGACAAACCATTTCTGCCGTCCTATGTCACATTTTTCACACCAGCCTAATTCAGTCTGTCATACAGCGGTGTGATATACATTGGGCCTCATACAAGACATCAGTGTCCAGAAGTGTGTAAGGACAATCAATTTCTGCCGTCCTATGTCACATTTTTCACACCAGCCTAATTCAGTCTGTCATACAGCGGTGTGATATACATTGGGCCTCACTCCATACATCAGTGTCCATAAGTGTGTAAGGACATTCCATTTCTCCCGTCATATATCACATTTTACACACCAGACAAATTCAGTCTATCATACAGCGGTGTGATATACACTGGCCTGACACAATACATCAGTGTCCAGAAGTGTGTAAGGACAATCCATTTCTGCCGACCTATGTCACATTTTTCACACCAGCCTAATTCAGTCTGTCTTGCAGCGGTGTGATATACAATGGGCCTCACAAAATACATCAGTGTCCAGAAGTGTGTAAGGACAATCCATTTCTACCGTCCTATGTCACATTTTTCACACCAGCCTAATTCAGTCTGTCATACAGCGGTGTGATATACATTGGGCCTCACACAATACATCAGTGTCCAGAAGTGTGTAAGGACATTCCATTTCCCCCGTCACATATGACATTTTACACACCAGCCAAATTCAGCTTGTAGTACAGCGATGTGATATACACTGGCCTGACACAATACATCAGTGTCCAGAAGTGTGTAAGGACAATCCATTTCTGCCATCCTATGTCACATTTTTCACACCAGCCTAATTCAGTCTGTCATACAGCGGTGTGATATACACTGGCCTGACACAATACATCAGTGTCCAGAAGTGTGTAAGAACAATCCATTTCGGCCGTCCTACGTCACATTTTTCACACCAGCCAAATTCAGCCTGTCATACAGCGGTGTGATATAAATAAGGCCTCACACAATACATCAGTGTCCAGAAGTGTGTAAGGACAATCCATTTCTGCCTTCCTATGTCACATTTTTCACACCAGCCAAATTCAGACTGTCATACAGCGGTGTGATATACATTGGGCCTCACACAATAAATCAGTGTCCAGAAGTTTGTAAGGGCATTCCATTTCTCCCGTCATATATCATATTTTATACACCAGCCAAATTCAGTCTGTCATACAGCAGTGTGATATACATTGGGCCTCACACAATACATCAGTGTCCAGAAGTGTGTAAGGACAATCCATTTCTGCCATCCTATGTCACATTTTTCACACCAGCCAAATTCAGCCTGTCATACAGCGGTGTGATATACATTGGGCCTCACACAATACATCAGTGTCCAGAAGTTTGTAAGGACATTCCATTTCTCCCGTCATATATCACATTTTACACACCAGCCAAATTCAGTCTGTCATACAGCGGTGTGATATACATTGGGCCTCACACAATACATCAGTGTCCAGAAGTGTGCAAGGACAATCCATTTCTGCCATCCTATGTCACATTTTTCACACCAGCCTAATTCAGTCTGTCATAAAGCGGTGTGATATACATTGGTCACACAATACATTAGTATCCAGAAGTGTGTAAGGACATTCCATTTCTCCCGTCATATATCACATTTTACACACCAGCCAAATTCAGCCTGTCATACAGCGGTGTGATATACACTGGCCTGACGCAATACATCAGTGTCCAGAAGTGTGTAAGGACAATCCATTTCTCCCGTCATATATCACATTTTACACACCAGCCAAATTCAGCCTGTCATACAGCGGTGTGATACACATTGGGCCTCACACAATACATCAGGGTCCAGAAGTGTGTAAGGACATTCCATTTCTCCCGTCATATATCACATTTTACACACCAGCCAAATTCAGCCTGTCATACAGCGGTGTGATATACACTGGCCTGACATAATACATCAGTGTCCAGAAGTGTGTAAGGACAAACCATTTCTGCTGTCCTATGTCACATTTTTCATACCAGCCTAATTCAGTCTGTCATACAGCAGTGTGATATACATTGGGCCTCATACAATACATCAGTGTCCAGAAGTGTGTAAGGACAATCAATTTCTGCCGTCCTATGTCACATTTTTCACACCAGCCTAATTCAGCCTGTCATACAGCGGTGTGATACTGTCACGGGGGCTTTGTTCAACTAAGGCTGAAATACCCGGGGCCCCTGTGGTGTCCCTTTACTAGGGGAAACCCTGTCTGACCCTCAACCCAGGGTTTTTGCTGAAGGTGCAAATGCCTGAGCCTCCGACCTTTCCTTATCTCCTGCTCAGCCCTGCACTTAACCCTCCACCCTCCACCCAGTGAGAAGTCACCACCAAAGCTCCCACACAAATAATGACAGACAGGGAGAACTTAAACTGCACTGCGCCGCACACACACAGGAATAAACAGTAATGTGAACAGGGCACAACTAAACACAAATATGGGAAGGAGAAAGGATAACGACGGATCATACGACACCAGATATGAATCTTTCTCTCTTGAACACCTCCACTCCAGACCAGAACTACTTGGTATGAAACACAAGCTATAATCGGCGACGCCCATAGGCCAGCATGACTATTTAAAGACCGTGGGCGTGACTAACCATCCAACCTGGTCTCCAGCAGGATTAACCCCCGAGAGCCTGAAGATCAGGCCGGCGCCACTGAGGCTATAGTGGCTGGAGGTGGAACTACCTCTGCCTGCCGGATGCTGTGGTGTGAACAGCGTCCGACATGACAGTACCCCGTCTTCTACGAGGGACCCCAGGGCCCTCAAGACTCATAGGACCCGGCTTGTCCGGATGACGACGGTGAAAAGAACTGACCAGCCGATCCGCATGTATGTCTGAGGCTGGAACCCAAGACCTCTCCTCTGGACCATACCCCCGCCAGTGCACCAAATACTGAAGAGTACGGCGTACTACTCGAGAGTCCACTACCTTGGCGACCTCGAACTCTAACTCGCCATCCACCATGACTGGAGGTGGCATCGGCGTCGTGTCCACCAAGCCTACCACCTTTTTCAATAAAGCCCTGTGAAACACGTTGTGTATCTTGTACACCGCGGGAAGTTCCAACCGATAAGCTACTGGGTTAATGATGGCAGAAATCCTAAAAGGCCCAATAAACCTTGGACCCAGTTTTAAAGAAGGGATTTTGAGTTTTATGTTCTTCGTAGCTAACCACACCCATTCACCCACACACAGATCCGGACCTGGCACGCGTCTATTGTCAGCCACCCGTTTGTACCTGGCACTCATGCTCAACAAACGCTGTTTCACCCGCCTCCAGACTGATGACAATTGGGCTCCTAGCTGATCCTCCTCCGGGACACCCCCGGAGTCACCCTGACGTAAGGTACAAAACTGAGGATGTTGACCGTACACACAAAAGAATGGAGACTCTCCTGATGACTCTTGGCGGTGATTATTTAATGCGAATTCGGCCAGAGGAAGGAAAGTAGACCACTCCTCCTGGTTGTCGGACACAAAGCATCGTAAATACTGTTCTAGATTTTGGTTCATGCACTCAGTTTGTCCATTAGACTGTGGATGAAACGCCCATGAATGTGACAACTTGATCCCCAACCTTGAGCAAAAAGCTTTCCAAAACCTCGCCACAAATTGCGTACCCCTATCAGATACTATGTCAGACGGTACTCCGTGGAGTCTGACCACCTCCTTCACAAATACCTGAGCCAACGTCTTAGCATTGGGCAAAGAGGACAACGCCACAAAATGCGCCATCTTTGAAAAACGGTCAACCACCACCAGGATGACCGTGTTCCCTGCCGAGGCTGGCAAGTCAGTGATAAAATCCATGGAGATTTCTGTCCATGGCCTATTGGGTACCCCCAGAGGCTGTAGCGTGCCAGCAGGACGGGTTCGGGGTGACTTAGCCCTAGCGCACGTGATGCAAGCTGCCACGTACGAAACCACGTCCTGCCGGATTTTGGGCCACCAGAAACGACGCGATACCAGCTCTAAGGTGCCCTTCACCCCTGGGTGACCAGCCAGTACCAAATCGTGGTGTTCCTTCAACACCTTAGGCCGAAGATGCAGGGGTACAAATGATTTGTTGGCGGGAAGTCCTGGTCGTACCTCCTCTTGGGCCTCGGCAATCTCCGCCTCTACCTCAGTCGTGAGAGCCGAGACCACTACCCCTTTCTGGAGGATGGGTACCGGCTCTTCCCGAGGTTCTCCCCCCGGAAAACACCTAGACAAAGCATCCGCCTTGGTGTTTTTAGCCCCGGGACGGTACGTCACAAGAAAATTGAAACGAGTAAAAAACAATGCCCAGCGAGCCTGCCTAGGAGACAGACGCTTGGCCGACTCCAGGTAGAGCAGATTCTTATGGTCGGTGATAACTGTGACCTGGTGAGTCGCCCCCTCCAAGAAGTGTCGCCATTCCTCAAAAGCCAGTTTGATGGCCAACAACTCCCTGTTGCCGATATCATAATTCCGTTCGGCCGGCGACAACTTCTTGGAGAAGTAGGCGCATGGATGCATCTCGCTGAAGGACGAGCCTTGAGACAGTACTGCCCCCACTCCCACCTCCGACGCATCAACCTCTACCACAAAAGGTTTAGACACGTCTGGTTGCACCAGAATGGGGGCTGAAGCAAAACTATTCTTCAGACGCTCAAATGCACGTATAGCCACCTCAGGCCAGTTCGCCAGATCGGCACCCTTTTTTGTCATGTCCGTGAGCGGTTTGGCGACAGTCGAAAAGTGTTTTATAAATTTCCTATAATAATTCGCAAACCCAAGGAACCGCTGGAGTGCTTTCAGACTCTCCGGCCTCTCCCATTGCAACACCGCTTGCACCTTAGCGGTGTCCATTTTAAAACCAGCTGCGGACACAATATATCCCAAAAAGGGCAACTCCTGGACAAAAAATAAACATTTTTCCAGCTTAGCATAGAGCTGGTTCTCCCGGAGCAACTGTAACACCTGCCTAACATGCTGCAAATGAGTGTCCCGATCGCTAGAATAAATGAGGATATCATCCAGGTATACAATCACAAATCTCCCCAGGACATGAGCAAAGACATCATTAATAAAATGTTGGAAAACGGCAGGCGCGGTGGTCAACCCAAACGGTATAACCAGACTCTCAAAATGACCCTCAGGAGTGTTAAACGCCGTCTTCCACTCATCCCCCTGACGGACCCTTATGAGGTTATACGCCCCCCTGAGGTCCAGCTTGGAAAACCATTTTGCCCCCGCTACCTGGTTGAACAAATCCGGGATCAACGGCATTGGGTAGGGATCACGGATAGTAATCTGGTTTAACTCTCGGAAATCCAGACATGGGCGTAACCCCCCATCTTTCTTCTTAATGAAGAAAAACCCCGCGGCTACAGGCGAGGACGAAGGCCGGATGTGACCTTTGCTCAGACTCTCCGCGATGTAGTCTTTCAGAGCTTGTCTCTCAGGACCAGAAATATTAAACATCCTGGCCTTAGGTAATTTGGCCCCGGGTTTTAACCTAATAGCACAGTCATAGGCTCTATGTGGAGGCAGTTCTGAGCAACCCTTCTCAGAGAAAACATCCGCGAAATCCTGCAAAGCCTCCGGCAAGCTGGGCGTCACAGCGGACACACATGTGGCCAAGCAATTGTCTTGGCAGATACCACTCCATTGTACTATGTCCTGAGTTTTCCAATCAATTACCGGGTTGTGCCTGGACAGCCATGGAAAACCCAGGACCATTTGAGCTGGGAGATTACGGAGGACCCTACATGTAACCGACTCAGAATGTAGGACCCCAATGTGGAGTTTCACCTCTGCCACAAACTCAGTAATCTCCCCTTGAGGGAGGGGAACAGCATTAATGGTCACCACCTGTATGGGGTGAGGAAGTTTTTCAATCTTAAACCCGGCGGTGTGTGCAAACTCCTCATCTATGAGATTGGTGGCGGAACCGCTATCCACAAACACTGATATAGGTAGCTCTCTGCCGGCGACAATAACCTTGGCAGGGAGCATACATTGAGATACCATCATGGAGGATATGCATACGCTCAGTTGGGTCTCCTCCATACCCTCTGAGCTTAACAGTTTTCCGCCGGTGTGACCCTCTTAGGTAGTACCGGGCAAACGTTAACATAATGACCTCCTTTACCACAGTAGAAACATGCTCCGGACTTCCGGACTCCCGGAGCGCGAGGCTGAACCTGTGCCACGCCAGCAATCTGCATAGGTTCAGGGGACTCATCTACTTCAACCACACCTGCACCTCTGTTTTCCCCCAGAGGTAGCGTCTCCTGTGCCCCCTGACGAAAACGGCGATCAATACGTATCACCAAACTCATGGCAGACTCCAATGATGCCGGAGTCTCATACATCAGGAGGGCTTGTTTCACCCTCCCTGATACCCCATGAATAAACTGGCTCCGCAGTGCTGGGTCATTCCACTGTGTGTCTACAGCCCAGCGGCGAAATTCCGAACAATAGTCTTCTGCCAAGCGCTCCCACTGGCGGAGGGCGCGGATTTTAGATTCCGCTAGAGCCAGTCGGTCAGGGTCATCGTAAATGAGCCCGAGGGCAGAAAAAACATTATCGACCGAATGAAATGTAGCAGAGTCAGGTGGTAAGGAAAATGCCCATGCTTGGGGGTCACCACTCAGTAATGACAACACCAGCCCTACTCGCTGGGCCTCATTACCTGAGGATATTGGCCGCATGCGGAAGTATAATTTGCAGGCCTCCCGAAATACGACAAATTTGCTGCGATCGCCTGAAAATCGTTCTGGCAGCGGAAACTTCGGCTCTGCACCGATACCTGCAGAAGCCGTTTGCACCTTTGCTACTACCAGGCCCTGCTGCTGAACTGCCCCATTCAACTCGGAGACCTGTATGGACAGCGCCGCCAACTGGCGGGTTATGGAATCTAATGGATCCATGGACTCCTGAAAAAATGTGGGCCGATTATAATGTCACGGGGGCTTAGTTCAACTAAGGCTGAAATACCCGGGGCCCCTGTGGTGTCCCTTTACTAGGGGAAACCCTGTCTGACCCTCAACCCAGGGTTTTTGCTGAAGGTGCAAATGCCTGAGCCTCCGACCTTTCCTTATCTCCTGCTCAGCCCTGCACTTAACCCTCCACCCTCCACCCAGTGAGAAGTCACCACCAAAGCTCCCACACAAATAATGACAGACAGGGAGAACTTAAACTGCACTGCGCCGCACACACACAGGAATAAACAGTAATGTGAACAGGGCACAACTAAACACAAATATGGGAAGGAGAAAGGATAACGACGGATCATACGACACCAGATATGAATCTCTCTCTCTTGAACACCTCCACTCCAGACCGGAACCACTTGGTATGAAACACAAGCTATAATCGGTGACGCCCATAGGCCAGCATGACTATTTAAAGACCGTGGGCGTGACTAACCATCCAACCTGGTCTCCAGCAGGATTAACCCCCGAGAGCCTGAAGATCAGGCCGGCGCCACTGAGGCTATAGTGGCTGGAGGTGGAACTACCTCTGCCTGCCGGATGCTGTGGTGTGAACAGCGTCCGACATGACAGATACACATTGGGACTCACACAATACATCAGTGTCCAGAAGTGTGTAAGGACATTCCATTTCTTCCTTCATATACAGTGGGGAAAAAAAGTATTTAGTCAGTCAGCAATAGTGCAAGTTCCACCACTTAAAAAGATGAGAGGCGTCTGTAATTTACATCATAGGTAGACCTCAACTATGGGAGACAAACTGAGAAAAAAAAATCCAGAAAATCACATTGTCTGTTTTTTTTTCATTTTATTTGCATATTATGGTGGAAAATAAGTATTTGGTCAGAAACAAGCAATCAAGATTTCTGGCTCTCACAGACCTGTAACTTCTTCTTTAAGAGTCTCCTCTTTCCTCCACTCATTACCTGTAGTAATGGCACCTGTTTAAACTTGTTATCAGTATAAAAAGACACCTGTGCACACCCTCAAACAGTCTGACTCCAAACTCCACTATGGTGAAGACCAAAGAGCTGTCAAAGGACACCAGAAACAAAATTGTAGCCCTGCACCAGGCTGGGAAGACTGAATCTGCAATAGCCAACCAGCTTGGAGTGAAGAAATCAACTGTGGGAGCAATAATTAGAGAATGGAAGACATACAAGACCACTGATAATCTCCCTCGATCTGGTGCTCCACGCAAAATCCCACCCCGTGGGGTCAGAATGATCACAAGAACGGTGAGCAAAAATCCCAGAACCACGCGGGGGGACCTAGTGAATGAACTGCAGAGAGCTGGGACCAATGTAACAAGGCCTACCATAAGTAACACACTACGCCACCATGGACTCAGATCCTGCAGTGCCAGACGTGTCCCACTGCTTAAGCCTGTACATGTCCGGGCCCGTCTGAAGTTTGCTAGAGAGCATTTGGATGATCCAGAGGAGTTTTGGGAGAATGTCCTATGGTCTGATGAAACCAAACTGGAACTGTTTGGTAGAAACACAACTTGTCGTGTTTGGAGGAAAAAGAATACTGAGTTGCATCCATCAAACACCATACCTACTGTAAAGCATGGTGGTGGAAACATCATGCTTTGGGGCTGTTTCTCTGCAAGGGGCCAGGACGACTGATCCGGGTACATGAAAGAATGAATGGGGCCATGTATCGTGAGATTTTGAGTGCAAACCTCCTTCCATCAGCAAGGGCATTGAAGATGAAACGTGGCTGGGTCTTTCAACATGACAATGATCCAAAGCACACCGCCAGGGCAAGGAAGGAGTGGCTTCGTAAGAAGCATTTCAAGGTCCTGGAGTGGCCTAGCCAGTCTCCAGATCTCAACCCTATAGAAAACCTTTGGAGGGAGTTGAAAGTCCGTGTTGCCAAGCGAAAAGCCAAAAACATCACTGCTCTAGAGGAGATCTGCATGGAGGAATGGGCCAACATACCAACAACAGTGTGTGGCAACCTTGTGAAGACTTACAGAAAACGTTTGACCTCTGTCATTGCCAACAAAGGATATATCACAAAGTATTGAGATGAAATTTTGTTTCTGACCAAATACTTATTTTCCACCACAATATGCAAATAAAATGAAAAAAAAACAGACAATGTGATTTTCTGGATTTTTTTTTCTCAGTTTGTCTCCCATAGTTGAAGTCTACCTATGATGTAAATTACAGACGCCTCTCATCTTTTTAAGTGGTGAAACTTGCACTATTGCTGACTGACTAAATACTTTTTTTCCCCACTGTATCACATTTTACACACCAGCCAAATTCTGCCTGTCATACAGCGGTGTGATACACATTGGGCCTCACACAATATATCAGTGTACAGAAGTGTGTAAGGACAATCCATTTCTGCCGTCCTATATCACATTTTTCACACTAGCCTAATTCAGTCTGTCATACAGCGGTGTGGTATACATTTTGCCTCACACAATACATCAGGGTCCAGAAGTGTGTAAGGACAATCCATTTCTGCCGTCCTATGTCATATTTTACACACCAGCCAAATTGAGCCTGTCATGCAGCGGTGTGATATACATTGGGCCTCACACAATACATCAGTGTCCAGAAGTGTGTAAGGACAATCCATTTCTGCCGTCCTATGTCACATTTTTCACACCAGCCTAATTCAGTCTGTCATGCAGAGGTGTAATATACATTGGGCCTCACACAATACATCAGTGTCCAGAAGTGTGTAAGGACAATGCATTTCTACCGTCCTATGTCACATTTTTCACACCAGCCTAATTCAGTCTGTCATACAGCGGTGTGATTTACATTGGGCCTCACACAATACATCAGTGTCCAGAAGTGTGTAAGGACAATCCATTTCTGCCGTCCTATGTCAAATTTTTCACACCAGCCTAATTCAGTCTGTCATACAGCGGTGTGATATACATTGGACCTCACACAATACATCAGTGTCCAGAAGTGTGTAAGGACAATCCTTTTCTGCCGTCCTATGTCACATTTTTCACACCCGCCTAATTCAGCCTGTCATACAGCGGTGTGATATACACTGGCCTGACACAATACATCAGTGTCCAGAAGTGTGTAAGGACAATCCATTTCGGTCGTCCTATGTCACATTTTTCACAACAGCCAAATTCAGCCTGTCATACAGCGGTGCGATCTACATTGGGCCTCACACAATATATCAGTGTCCAGAAGTGTGTAATGACAATCCATTTCTGCCGTCCTATGTCACATTTTTCACACCAGCCAAATTCAGCCTGTCATACAGCGGTGTGATACACATTGGGCCTCACACAATACATCAGTGTCCAGAAGTGTGTAAGGACAATCTATTTCTGCCGTCCTGTATCACATTTTTCACACTAGCCTAATTTAGTCTGTCATACAGCGGTGTGATATACATTGGGCCTCACACAGTACATCAGTGTCCAGAAGTGTGTAAGGACAATCCATTTCTGCCATCCTATGTCACATTTTACACACCAGCCAAATTCAGCCTGTCATACAGCGGTGTGATATACATTGAGCCTCACACAATACATCAGTGTCACATTTTTCACACCAGCCTAATTCGGCCTGTCATACAGCGGTGTGATATACATTGGGCCTCACACAATACATCAGTGTCCAGAAGTGTGTAAGGACAATCCATTTCTGCCGTACTATGTCACATTTTTCACACCAGCCTAATTCAGTCTGTCATACAGCGGTGTGATATACATTGGACCTCACACAACACATCAGTGTCCAGAAGTTTGTAAGGACAATCAATTTCTGCCGTCCTATGTCACATTTTTCACACCAGCCTAATTCAGTCTGTCATACAGCGGTGTGATATACATTGGGCCTCACACAATACATCAGTGTCCAGAAATGTGTAAGGACATTCCATTTCTCCCGTCATATATCACATTTTAAACACCAGCCAAATTCAGCCTGTCATACAGCGGTGTGATATACACTGGCCTGACACAATACATCAGTGTCCAGAAGTGTGTAAGGACAATCCATTTCGGCCGTCCTATGTCACATTTTTCACACCAGCCTAATTCAGTCTGTCATAAAGCGGTGTGATATACATTGGGCCTTACACAATACATCAATGTCCAGAAGTGTGTAAGGACATGCCATTTCTCCCGTCATATATCACATTTTACACACCAGCCAAATTCAGCCTGTCATACAGCGGTGTGATATACACTGGCCTGACACAATACATCAGTGTCCAGAAGTGTGTAAGGACATTCCATTTCTCCCGTCATATATCACATTTTACACACCAGCCAAATTCAGCCTGTCATACAGCAGTGTTATATAGATTGGGCCTCACACAATACATCAGTGTCCAGAAGTGTCTAAGGACAATCCATTTCTACCGTCCTATGTCACATTTTTCACACCAGCCTAATTCAGTCTGTCATGCAGCGGTGTGATATACATTGGGCCTCACACAATACATCAGTGTCCAGAAGTGTGTAAGGACAATCCATTTCTACCGTCCTATGTCACATTTTTCACACCAGCCTAATTCAGTCTGTCATACAGCGGTGTGATATACATTGGGCCTCACACAATACAACAGTGTCCAGAAGTGTGTAAGTACAATCCATTTCCGCCGTCCTATGTCACATTTTTCACACCAGCCTAATTCAGTCTGTCATACAGCGGTGTGATATACATTGGGCCTCACACAATACATCAGTGTCCAGAAGTGTGTAAGGACATTCCATTTCTCCCGTCATATATCACATTTTACACACCAGCCAAATTCAGCCTGTCATACAGCGGTGTGATATACACTGGCCTGACACAATACATCAGTGTCCAGAAGTGTGTAAGGACAATCCATTTCGGCCATCCTATGTCACATTTTTCACACCAGCCAAATTCAGCCTGTCATACAGCGGTGTGATATACATTGGGCCTCACACAATATATCAGTGTCCAGAAGTGTGTAATGACAATCCATTTCTGCCGTCCTATGTCACATTTTTCACACCAGCCAAATTCAGCCTGTCATACAGCGGTATGATATACATTGGGCCTCACACAGTACATCAGTGTCCAGAAGTGTGTAAGGACAATTCATTTCTGCCGTCCTATGTCACATTTTTCACACCAGCCTAATTCAGTCTGTCATACAGCGGTGTGATATAGATTGGGCCTCACACAATACATCAGTGTCCAGAAGTGTGTAAGGACATTCCATTTATCCCGTCATATATCACATTTTACACACCAGAAAAAATCAGTCTGTCATACAGCGGTGTGATATACATTGGGCCTCACACAATACATCAGTGTCCAGAAGTGTGTAAGGACAATCCATTTCTGCCGTCCTATGTCACATTTTTCACACCAGCCTAATTTAGTCTGTCATAAAGCGGTGTGATATACATTGGGCCTCACACAATACATCATTGTCCAGAAGTTTGTAAGGACATGCCATTTCTCCCGTCATATATCACATTTTACACACCAGCCAAATTCAGCCTGTCATTCAGCGGTGTGATATACACTGGCCTGACACAATACATCAGTGTCCAGAAGTGTGTAAGGACATTCCATTTCTCCCGTCATATATCACATTTTACACACCAGCCAAATTCAGCCTGTCATACAGCGGTGTGATATACACTGGCCTGACACAAAACATCAGTGTCCAGAAGTGTGTAAGGACATTCCATTTCTCCCGTCAAATATCACATATTACACACCAGCCAAATTCAGCCTGTCATACAGCGATGTGATATACATTGAGCCTCACACAATACATCAGTGTCCAGAAGTGTGTAAGGACAATCCATTTCTGCCGTCCTATGTCACATTTTTCACACCAGCCTAATTCAGTCTGTCATACAGCGGTGTGATATGCATTGGGCCTCACACAATACATCAGTGTCCAGAAGTGTGAAAGGACATTCCATTTCTCCCGTCATATATCACATTTTACACACCAGCCAAAATCAGCCTGTCATACAGCGTTGTGATATACACTGGCCTGACACAATACATCAGTGTCAAGAAGTGTGTAAGGACATTCCATTTCTGCCGTCCTAGGTCACATTTTTCACACCAGCCAAATTCAGCCTGTTATACAGCGGTGTGATATACACTGGCCTGACACAATACATCAGTGTCCAGAAGTGTGTAAGGACAATCCATTTCGGCCGTCCTACGTCACATTTTTCACACCAGCCAAATTCAGCCTGTCATACAGCGTTGTGATATACATTGGGCCTCACACAATACATCAGTGTCCAGAAGTGTGTAAGGACATTCCATTTCTCCCGTCATATATCACATTTTACACACCAGCCAAATTCAGCCTGTCATACAGCGATGTGATATACACTGGCCTGACACAATACATCAGTGTCCAGAAGTGTGTAAGGACATTCCATTTCTCCCGTCATATATCACATTTTACACACCAGCCAAATTCAGCCTGTCATACAGCGGTGTGATATACATTGGGCCTCACACAATACATCAGAGTCCAGAAGTGTGTAAGGACAATCCATTTCTGCCGTCCTATGTCACATTATTCACACGAGCCTAATTCAGTCTGTCATACAGCGGTGTGATATAGATTGGGCCTCACACAATACATCAGTGTCCAGAAGTGTGTAAGGAAATTCCATTTCTCCCGTCATATATCACATTTTACACACCAGCCAAATTCGGCCTGTCATACAGCGGTGTGATATACACTGGCCTGACACAATACATCAGTGTCCAGACGTTTGTAAGGACATTCCATTTCTCCCGTCATATATCACATTTTACTCACCAGCCAAATTCAGCCTGTCATACAGCGGTGTGATATACACTGGCCTGACACAATACATCAGTGTCCAGAAGTGTGTAAGGACATTCCATTTCTGCCGTCCTAGGTCACATTTTTCACACCAGCCAAATTCAGCCTGTCATACAGCTGTGTGATATACACTGGCCTGACACAATACATCAGTGTCCAGAAGTGTGTAAGGACAATCCATTTCGGCCGTCCTACGTCACATTTTTCACACCAGCCAAATTCAGCCTGTCATACAGCGTTGTGATATACATTGGGCCTCACACAATACATCAGTGTCCAGAAGTGTGTAAGGACATTCCATTTCTCCCGTCATATATCACATTTTACACACCAGCCAAATTCAGCCTGTCATACAGCGATGTGATATACACTGGCCTGACACAATACATCAGTGTCCAGAAGTGTGTAAGGATATTCCATTTCTCCCGTCATATATCACATTTTACACACCAGCCAAATTCAGCCTGTCATACAGCGGTGTGATATACATTGGGCCTCACACAATACATCAGTGTCCAGAAGTGTGTAAGGACAATCCATTTCTGCCATCCTATATCACATTTTTCACACCAGCCTAATTCAGTCTGTCATACAGCGGTGTGATATACATTGGGCCTCACACAATACATCAGAGTCCAGAAGTGTGTAAGAACAATCCATTTCTGCCGTCCTATGTCACATTTTTCACACCAGCCTAATTCAGTCTGTCATACAGCGGTGTGATATAGATTGGGCCTCACACAATACATCAGTGTCCAGAAGGGTGTAAGGACATTCCATTTCTCCCGTCATATATCACATTTTACACACCAGCCAAATTCGTCCTGTCATACAGCGGTGTGATATACACTGGCCTGACACAATACATCAGTGTCCAGAAGTTTGTAAGGACATTCCATTTCTCCCGTCATATATCACATTTTACACACCAGCCAAATTCAGCCTGTCATACAGCGGTGTGATATACACTGGCCTGACACAATACATCAGTGTCCAGAAGTGTGTAAGGACATTCCATTTCTCCCGTCATATATCACATTTTACACACCAGCCAAATTCAGCCTGTCATACAGCGGTGTGATATACATTGGGCCTCACACAATACATCAGTGTCCAGAAGTGTGTAAGGACAATTCATTTCTGCCGTACTATGTCACATTTTTCACACAAGCCTATTTCAGTCTGTCATAAAGCGGTGTGATATACATTGGGCCTCACACAATACATCAATGTCCAGAAGTGTGTAAGGACATGCCATTTCTCCCGTCATATATCACATTTTACACACCAGCCAAATTCAGCCTGTCATACAGCGGTGTGATATACACTGGCCTGTCACAATACATCAATGTCCAGAAGTGTGTAAGGACATTCCATTTCTCCCGTCATATATCACATTTTACACACCAGCCAAATTCAGCCTGTCATACAGCGGTGTGATATGGATTGGGCCTCACACAATACATCAGTGTCCAGAAGTGTGTAAGGACAATCCATTTCTGCCGTCCTATGTCACATTTTTCACACCAGCCTAATTCAGTCTGTCATGCAGCTGTGTGATATACATTGGGCCTCACACAATACATCAGTGTCCAGAAGTGTGTAAGGACAATCCATTTCCGCTGTCCTATGTCACATTTTTCACACCAGCCTAATTCAGTCTGTCATACAGCGGTGTGATATGCATTGGACCTCACACAATACATCAGTGTCCAGAAGTGTGTAAGGACAATCCATTTCTGCCGTCCTATGTCACATTTTCCACACCAGCCTAATTCAGTCTGTCATACAGCGGTGTGATATACATTGGGCCTCATACAATACATCAGTGTCCAGAAGTGTGTAAGGACATTCCATTTCTCCCGTCATATATCACATTTTACACACCAGCCAAATTCAGCCTGTCATACAGCGGTGTGATATACACTCGCCTCACACAATACATCAGTGTCCAGAAGTGTGCAAGGACAATCCATTTCGGCCGTCCTATGTCACATTTTTCACACCAGCCAAATTCAGCCTGTCATACAGCGGTGTGATATACATTGGGCCTCACACAATATATCAGTGTCCAGAAGTGTGTAATGACAATCCATTTCTGCCGTCCTATATCACATTTTTCACACCAGCCAAATTCAGCCTGTCATACAGCGGTATGATATACATTGGGCCTCACACAATACATCAGTGTCCAGAAGTGTGTAAGGACAATTCATTTCTGCCGTCCTATGTCACATTTTTCACACCAGCCTAATTCAGTCTGTCATACAGCGGTGTGATATGCATTGGGCCTCACACAATACATCAGTGTCCAGAAGTGTGTAAGGACATTCCATTTCTCCCGTCATATATCACATTTTACACACCAGCCAAATTCATCCTGTCATACAGCGGTGTGATATACACTGGCCTGACACAATACATCAGTGTTCAGAAGTGTGTAAGGACACTCCATTTCTCCCGTCATATACAACATTTTTCACACCAGCCAAATTCAGCCTGTCATACAGCGGTGTGATATACACTGGCCTGACACAATACATCAGTGTCCAGAAGTGTGTAAGGACAATCCATTTCTGCCATCCTATGTCACATTTTTCACACCAGCCAAATTCAGCCTGTTATACAGCGGTGTGATATACACTGGCCTGACACAATACATCAGTGTCCAGAAGTGTGTAAGAAAAAACCATTTCGGCCGTACTATGTCACATTTTTCACACCAGCCAAATTCAGCCTGTCATACAGCGGTGTGATATACACTGGCCTGACACAATACATCAGTGTCCAGAAGTGTGTAAGGACATTCCATTTCTCCCGTCATATATCACATTTTACACACCAGCCAAATTCAGCCTGTCATACAGCGGTGTGATATATATTGGGCCTCACACAATACATCAGTGTCCAGAAGTGTGTAAGGACAATTCATTTCTGCCGTCCTATGTCACATTTTTCACACAAGCCTAATTCAGTCTGTCATAAAGCGGTGTGATATACATTGGGCCTCACACAATACATCAATGTCCAGAAGTGTGTAAGGACATGCCATTTCTCCCGTCATATATCACATTTTACACACCAGCCAAATTCAGCCTGTCATACAGCGGTGTGATATACACTGGCCTGACACAATACATCAGTGTCCACAAGTGTGTAAGGACATTCCATTTCTCCCGTCATATATCACATTTTACACACCAGCCAAATTCAGCCTGTCATACAGCGGTGTGATATAGATTGGGCCTCACACAATACATCAGTGTCCATAAGTGTGTAAGGACAATCCATTTCTGCCGTCCTATGTCACATTTTTCACACCAGCCTAATTCAGTCTGTCATGCAGCGGTGTGATATACATTGGGCCTCACACAGTACATCAGTGTCCAGAAGTGTGTAAGGACAATCCATTTCTACCGTCCTATGTCACATTTTTCACACCAGCCTAATTCAGTCTGTCATACAGCGGTGTGATATACATTGGGCCTCACACAATACATCAGTGTCCAGAAGTGTGTAAGTACAATCCATTTCCGCCGTCCTATGTCACATTTTTCACACCAGCCTAATTCAGTCTGTCATACAGCGGTGTGATATACATTGGACCTCACACAATACATCAGTGTCCAGAAGTGTGTAAGGACAATCCATTTCTGCCGTCCTATGTCACATTTTTCACACCAGCCTAATTCAGTCTGTCATACAGCGGTGTGATATACATTGGGCCTCATACAATACATCAGTGTCCAGAAGTGTGTAAGGACATTCCATTTCTCCCGTCATATATCACATTTTACACACCAGCCAAATTCAGCCTGTCATACAGCGGTGTGATATACACTCGCCTGACACAATACATCAGTGTCCAGAAGTGTGTAAGGACAATCCATTTCGGCCGTCCTATGTCACATTTTTCACACCAGCCAAATTCAGCCTGTAATACAGCGGTGTGATATACATTGGGCCTCACACAATACATCAGTGTCCAGAAGTGTGTAAGGACATTCCATTTCTCCCGTCATATATCACATTTTACACACCAGCCAAATTCGGCCTGTCATACAGCGGTGTGATATACACTGGCCTGACACAATACATCAGTGTCCAGAAGTGTGTAAGGACATTCCATTTCTACCGTCATATATCACATTTTACACACCAGCCAAATTCAGCCTGTCATACAGCGGTGTGATATACACTGGCCTGACACAATACATCAGTGTCCAGAATTGTGTAAGGACATTCCATTTCTCCCGTCATATATCACATTTTACACACCAGCCAAATTCAGCCTGTCATACAGCGGTGTGATATACATTAAGCCTCACACAATACATCAGTGTCCAGAAGTGTGTAAGGACAATCCATTTCTGCCGTCCTATGTCACATTTTTCACACCAGCCTAATTCAGTCTGTCATACAGCGGTGTGATATGCATTGGGCCTCACACAATACATCAGTGTCCAGAAGTGTGTAAGGACATTCCATTTTTCCCATCATATATCACATTTTACACACCAGCCAAATTCATCCTGTCATACAGCGGTGTGATATACACTGGCCTGACACAATACATCAGTGTCCAGAAGTGTGTAAGGACATTCCATTTCTCCCGTCATATATCACATTTTACACACCAGCCATATTCAGCCTGTCATACAGCGGTGTGATATACATTAAGCCTCACACAATACATCAGTGTCCAGAAGTGTGTAAGGACAATCCATTTCTGCTGTCCTATGTCACATTTTTCACACCAGCCTAATTCAGTCTGTCATACAGCGGTGTGATATGCATTGGGCCTCACACAATACATCAGTGTCCAGAAGTGTGTAAGGACATTCCATTTTTCCCATCATATATCACATTTTACACACCAGCCAAATTCATCCTGTCATACAGCGGTGTGATATACACTGGCCTGACACAATACATCAGTGTCCAGAAGTGTGTAAGGACATTCCATTTCTCCCGTCATATATCACATTTTTCACACTAGCCAAATTCAGCCTGTCATACAGCGGTGTGATATACACTGGCCTGACACAATACATCAGTGTCCAGAAGTGTGTAAGGACAATCCATTTCTGCCATCCTATGTCACATTTTTCACACCAGCCAAATTCAGCCTGTTATACAGCGGTGTGATATACACTGGCCTGACACAATACATCAGTGTCCAGAAGTGTGTAAGGACAATCCATTTCGGCCGTCCTACGTCACATTTTTCACACCAGCCAAATTCAGCCTGTCATACAGCGGTGTGATATACATTGGGCCTCACACAATACATCAGTGTCCAGAAGTGTGTTAGGACAATCCATTTCTGCCGTCCTATGTCACATTTTTCACACCAGCCTAATTCAGTCTGTCATAAAGCGGATTGATATACATTGGGCCTCACACAATACATCAGTGTCCAGAAGTGTGTAAGGACATTCCATTTCTCCCGTCATATATCACATTTTACACACCAGCCAAATTCAGCCTGTCATACAGCGATGTGATATACACAGGCCTGACACAATACATCAGTGTCCAGAAGTGTGTAAGGACATTCCATTTCTCCCGTCATATATCACATTTTACACACCAGCCAAATTCAGCCTGTCATACAGCGGTGTGATATACACTGGCCTGACACAATACATCAGTGTCCACAAGTGTGTAAGTACAATCCATTTCTGCCATCCTATATCACATTTTTCACACCAGCCTAATTCAGTCTGTCATACAGCGGTGTCATATACATTGGGCCTCACACAATACATCAGTGTGCAGAAGTGTGTAAGGACAATCCATTTCTGCCGTCCTATGTCACATTTTTCACACCAGCCTAATTCAGTCTGTCATACAGCGGTGTGATATACATTGGGCCTCACACAATACATCAGTGTCCAGAAGTGTATAAGGACAATCCATTTCTGCCATCCTATATCACATTTTTCACACCAGCCTAATTCATTCTGTAATACAGCGGTGTCATATACATTGGGCCTCACACAATACATCAGTGTCCAGAATTGTGTAAGGACATTCCATTTCTCCCGTCATATATCACATTTTACACACCAGCCATATTCAGCCTGTCATACAGCGGTGTGATATACATTGGCCTGACACAATACATCAGTGTCCAGAAGTGTGTAAGGAAATTCCATTTCTCCCGTCATATATCACATTTTACACACCAGCCAAATTCAGCCTGTCATACAGCGGTGTGATATACACTGGCCTGACACAATACATCAGTGTCCAAAAGTGTCTAAGGACAATCCATTTCTCCCGTCATATATCACATTTTACACACCAGCCAAATTCAGCCTGTCATACAGCGGTCTGAAATTCATTGAGCCTCACACAATACATCAGTGTCCAGAAGTGTGTAAGGACAATCCATTCCTGCCGTCGTATGTCACATTTTTCACACCAGCCTAATTCAGTCTGTCATACAGGCGGTGTGATATACATTGGGCCTCACACAATACAACAGTGTCCAGAAGTGTGTAAGGACAATTCATTTCTACTGTCCTATGTCACATTTTTCACACCAGCCTAATTCAGTCTGTCATACAGGCGGTGTGATATACATTGGGCCTCACACAATACATCAGTGTCCAGAAGTGTGTAAGGACAATCCATTTCTGCCGTCCTATGTCACATTTTTTACACCAGTAGTAAGGGGGCTGTATTACTCGTCAAAAAGAAATAAAGAAATCTGACAGGTACCACGCCCCTATCAAAGTGTATCAAACACGCCCCTTTTATACAATTTGATATCAAATTGTTATAAAAGGGTTGTGTTTGATACACTTTTATATCAATTTGATATAATTTTGATATAAATGGTATCATAGGCCAAAATATTAATATGTCCAATTATTTTCTCTTGTATAGGCCTTTTTAATAAAGTAGAATAAAAGTAGAATAAAAGGATCGTGATTAGAGTTGAGCGATACCGTCCGATACTTCAAAGTATCGGATCGGAATGGATCGGCCGATCTTTAAAAAAAGTATCGGTATCGCCGATTCCGATACCGGAAGTCCCATTCAAGTCTATGTTTCCCACGCAGCAATGGCATAAAGTGAGACTAGGGACTTTTTTTTTTTTAAGTGGCGGAGGAATACAGTGCGGAAGGATACCTACCTTCCGTCATTGGATTCCTGCAGCCCGTAGAGAACGGCAGCATCATCTGATGCTGCAGTTCTCTACCCAAGATCGTCGTGGGACACACTCGTGGACTGCTTCGGATCGTGGGTGAGTATTTTTGTGGTTTGTTATGTTAATATTTATTCCGGAAAAGACAATGGCTTCGGGGAACAATGTGACAAGTATTGGTAAGTATGTTACTCTATGTTATATGTACTGTATGTCTATGTATGTATTGTATGAATGTATTGTATGTATGTAGTATATATGTGGTATGTATGTAGCATGTAGTATGTATGTAGTATGTATGTAGCATGCATGTAGCATGCAGTATGTATGTAGCATGCATGTAGTATATATGTAGTATGTATGTAGCATGCATGTAGTATATATGTAGTATGTATGTAGCATGTAGCATGTATGTAGTATGTATGTGGTATGTATGTAGCATGTAGTATGTATGTAGCATGCATGTAGTATATATGTAGTATGTATGTAGCATGTAGTATGTATGTAGTATGTATGTAGTATGTATGTGGTATGTATGTAGCATGTAGTATGTATGTAGCATGCATGTAGCATGCATGTAGTATGTATGTAGCATGCATGTAGTATGTATGTAGTATGTATGTAGCATGCATGTAGTATGTATGTAGTATGTATGTAGTATGTATGTAGTATGTATGTAGTATATATGTAGTATGTATGTAGCATGTAGCATGCATGTAGTATGTATGTGGTATGTATGTAGCATGTAGTATGTATGTAGCATGCATGTAGTATATATGTAGTATGTATGTAGCATGTAGTATGTATGTAGTATGTATGTGGTATGTATGTAGCATGTAGTATGTATGTAGCATGCATGTAGCATGCATGTAGTATGTATGTAGCATGTATGTAGTATGTATGTAGTATGTATGTAGCATGCATGTAGTATGTATGTAGTATGTATGTAGTATGTATGTAGTATGTATGTAGCATGCAGTATGTATGTATGTAGCATGTATGTAGCATGTATGTAGTATGTATGTAGTATATATGTAGTATGTATGTAGCATGTAGTATGTATGTAGCATGTAGTATGTATGTAGCATGCATGTAGTATATATGTAGTATGTATGTAGCATGTAGTATGTATGTAGCATGCATGTAGTATATATGTAGTATGTATGTAGCATGTAGTATGTATGTAGCATGTAGTATGTATGTAGCATGCATGTAGTATGTATGTAGTATTTTTTTTTTTTTTTTTTAACATTTAACACATTAGCCGGATGATGGGACTACTACTGTCCCATCATTGGCTAATGTGTCAATCACTGTCATGGTAGCAGGCATCGCCAGATGGGACTTGTAGTCCCATCGGACGATGCTTGCACAGACCCCCGGACATCAGCACAGCCCCCCGGCAGGCCGGTACAGACCCCATCAGGGTGCACAGACCACCGGCAGGCCGGCACAGACCACCGGCAGGCCGGTACAGACCCCCACAGGGTGCACAGACCACCGGCAGGCCGGCACAGCCCCCCGGCAGGCCGGTACAGACCCCGGGCAGTCCACACAGCCCCCCGGCAGGCCGGCAGAGACCCCCGGAAGGCCCGAAATGACGGCGCATCATGATGCGCACACACCGCGCATCATGATGACGTCAGGCTGTCAATCAACTTTGAACTTCCGATTCCGATGCCGAATTCCGATATTGAAAAAATATCGGAAGTCGGTATCGGAATTCCGATACAGCAAGTATCGGCCGATACCCGATACTTGCGGTATCGGAATGCTCAACACTAATCGTGATTGAATCACTTTTATATCAATCGCTATTGTTTGATATAAAAGGATGTGCTTGATACGCTTTTATATGACCAATAAAGGTGCGCTTTTATAGCCATTGGGTATTTTATGTATTTGACCATTATTTTAATAAAGGAAACATTTTATTTGAATTGTAAATAAAAATGAGAGACGCTACTTTTATAAAAAAGATAATAGTGTTTATTGAACAACAATCAAATACGTTTTATAAAGCAATACATTTGACATTTACACTGTCATTTTAGAAGAAGTACATTCAATTACATTTTATTTATCACACAGTGCTGCAGTTAATCAAATCAATATATATATATATATAGATAGATAGATAGATAGATATATAGATAGATAGATAGTACAGAGCTATATTTGAAATTCGTGTGCCTGCAGGTATACTGTACACTTTCATACAGGCCCTATCAATAGCATATTTTGCTGTAGCAGATAGTAAGGCCTGAGAGTGACCAATCCTCACAGCGGGAGCCACCTGGACTCCTTTTACATAGAGACACGCATTTAATATTTGTACTTTGAGTGGGTCAACCTCAGCTGAAATTAAAGAAAAAGTGTCTTTATTTCGCGTCAGCTTGATTTTAAGGTCAAGTCCATTCAATATAAGCTTCGGCTGATTAAAAATGTCGCTAAAAATTGGACCGAGCAAATCGACGGGCTTCGAGTGAGCTACTGCATGAGCATGCTTGTTGAAGCCCACATTGGCGCCATCCAGGATTCGTACATCATGATGTCCAGCGGTATCTTTATAGAATAATCCTGATGTGAATTGCGAGGCTAAAGTCTGTGCGCTGTAATTTAGCAGAGTTTCAATGTAGGCCCTATAGCTATACAGATTGTCTGATTGTGAGATGAGGCGATCACCCAGGGTGACATCAACTTGATTAAAAAGAGTTGCTAATGGATAGTTAATGAGAGCTACACGGGCTCCATCCGCGATGGCAGAATTATCTTGTTTTACGACCCGGCAACTTATGTAAAGTAGGGTATTATTTAAATCATAATAATATTCACCACTTCCCGATATGAAAAATTCAAGTGGTGCATTGTCCGCCAGAGCCGCAATAGGTTGAACTTCTATGAATATTGATTTCTCGACAGAAACCTGCGTAGGAGGTATTTGAAAAATATCCAGTTCTGATTTCATGCACTCCACCGAAGCATCATGTATGAAGGCCATGTTATATATAATATATTTATTTTATATATTTTCCTAAAAGATGTCTTCAACACTGCGTCTTACTCTTTTCTGGCGTTTGCGTCTTGCGGGTGTGATTTTATTCATGAGCATTGGTGGGGGCGAATAGCGAACACGCCTTTTTCTTTTTTTCTGTTTTTTAGCAACATAAACAATACCGGAGCCTTCCTGAGGAGGTGTGTTTAGCCTATTCATAGTGGCTGCAGAGAAAGAGGCAATGGCGTCCTTAGCAATATTTGAAACAGCTGTGTTTACATGGGGTTTTACTAATTCGAGTCCTTTTCTCAATAGAGGAACCGCTTTTCTAAATAAGCCTCTAAATATTCCTGCAAGCCCAGCCCCATACATGTACTCATCACCGCGAAAACCCTCTAAACCGTGGCCTGTCTGAGCAATATAGTAGCGGGCATAAATGGTCGGATCTCCGTAAACACGTTGCGACACCATTTTGACGTGTCAATCACGACGCGGTCTGAAATGTAATCGTAAGGCGTACCCTGATCAGTCAAGATAGAGATGCTTACAGAATCAAAGTGCTGTTTGCATAGAGGTACATAATCAGGTCTTGTGTATTGAAGTGTGATGATCTCCCCACTTTTACCAGTCACCTGTGCAGTTCTCAGAAGCTGGACGTAAGAATCTCCGACTAGTTGATGGTTAATAATGTCTGAGTAAACAAATAAGGTATAAAATCCGTTCATGATATCTGCGTAGTTCTTCTCCTTGGGTCTAATCACACTATTATCATAGGCCTCAATATAAGGCGGTAGCCCTAAAATATGAGCCAATTTTGGACCTGGAGCAAAATGTATCGTGGGGGAATCCGATAGAGTAACACTTCTCTTCAGTTCATCAAAGCGGAGCTTTACTCCCTCCGGGGCAATCTTCAAATTGTCAATTTTCTCATTAATAGCCCTTATAAGATCCAAAATATTTAAATAATAGCCTGCTTTTACGAAATATTCTCTTAGAACATCCCCTCGTTTTCCAAGAAAAAACGTGCCTTCGCTATTTTCGAAAGTAAACCAGGTGTGGGGATACTGAAATTCTGTGAGGGCAACTTCATATGGACCTACAAGATGTACAGGCTTTGCCAGTTTAGTGGTAAAAGTCGAAATCGTGTTGTCTGGGAATAGCTTACTTGATGCATTACACGCTAGGGTAATATAAAATGATCCAGAATCCATGATTAGAGGTCCGTCAGCTGGTTTTCTTTAATCCAAGTATTACATTTTTCTGGATATCCCTTCCATTTAACAAGATACAGGGTGGACCCTCTGACGCGCTTTTTTCTTAATACTTTTTCTATTTTGTAGATGCGATTCTCATCCGCTGTGACTTTTTGTAGTTCTTCCTTATAAAATGACCCAATCACAGGTTCTCCGTACAAATCCACGATTTTGTAGAGAGGAAAATGGAATTTTGTGTTAATTTCGGTTATGACAAATATTTCATCGGTATATGATTGTTCATATGCTTTCATAAATGTACGTTTATATTGGACCAAACGTACATTGTCACCAATTTTAAAAGAAGGCTTAATACGTTTATTTTTCATGCTCGAGCCATAAATATTTTTCCATATTTGTAGTGAATTTTTGCTTGTAACATCAATTGGTCTACATCGAATGGTAGAATGATAGGTTCGATTGTAGCTATCAACCAAATCTGGTAAAATATCAATATACCTATTAGTGTTATTTTTCGTAAAATACCGCCACATTCGAGTTTTTAATGTACGATTAAACCGCTCCACAATAGAGGCCTTAACTGCATTATTCGTAAGATAGTGCAGAATATCATACGTTTTACAAAGACGATTCATCGACGAATTAATAAATTCTTTGCCCCGATCAGTCTGTAATTTCTTCGGTATGCGCTTATCATTTTGAAATATCAGCTCGAATGAATAGGCTACAGCGGCCCCAGTCTTGTTTGATAAGGCTACGCACCACGCAAATTTTGATAGGCAATCAATCACGGTAAGGATATATTTAACATTATCATTTTCCTTCGAATAGTCAATTAAACTCACTAAATCTCCTTGCCACAATGCATCCATGTTTGAGACCATGATCTTATTTGTCAGAAATCTTTTTCTCACAGGTTTGTGCAACAAATAGCTATCCTGGTTATTTAACCAATCACGCACAATTGATTTTTTAATTCCGTAATCTCTAGTTTCTCTATATAATTTATCAATCCCGCCATAGGAGCCGGAGGCTTGAGGGGTAAAATACTGGTTCTCTAATATTTTTTTCATCGTGTCTAGAAGACATCGTCTCATGAACCAATGCCGTCTTTATCAGAAAATCAAAATGTATAAAATGAAATAAAATGTGGAATGTAATACAAATATATCATGCTTGATATCATTATAATATGAGTATACCATGATTGTTTGGACCAGCATGATGGGCTGTAACTGGGAGGCTCTTGTGGGTGTTAACTGGAGGTGTAGACTTTCTGCTGATTGCTTGAGACCTTTTGGTGAGGCATAACTGGGCTGTGAATCTAGGTGGAGCGATCCTGCTGTCTGGCTTTAAAACAGGCCATTAGGTGGTGTCCTTACACACTCAGCATTAGAGACAGCATTCCTGTTATACTGGACAGCAACTTCTACTCTGTAAAATAGTAAGTATTAACAGATTATTTAATTAATATTATGGTCAATTGTTGTATAGTAATATTTATTATATAGGATTTAATTGTATTTTCCTTAGAATAGATTTACTCATTTAGAAGAAATTTAGATATTTAATACAGTATTTATTTGATGTATAATTATTTACTTGATGTTCACATTGTATTTTCCTTAGAATAGATTTACTCATTTAGAAGAAATTTAGATATTTAATACAATATTTATTTGATGTATAATTATTTAATTGATGTTCACCTATAATTTTATTTGCCTTTTGTATCAATTATCATATAGTATATAAAATGTATTTCTTCGGCATAGACTTAGATTATAATTTTATATTATAGTACTTTTCACCGCATAGTTATAGTTAATAATTTTAAAAGTATAATAGTATTCACACTTTTAATCATTTTAGTTAAGATGGAAACCTACGATTTTGAGCAACCCGAGCCTCTTCTTACGAGCACACAATACCAACAACTAGGTAGGTCTTATATTGAATATAATGAACTGAGTGTTAGATATTCTAATTAAAGTTTTTGTTTTGTATATTAATTATATAATATTTCATTCTTTTTAAGAAGAGTCTATAGGGCCCGACTATTCTGAGGTGTATCAGACTTTGGATTTGGATTCCATAAATGCAGGAGGGCCTTTTAACGTTGGCGGAGAAACAAGCTCTGCATTTTCACATTATCCTATCGTCACTGGTAAGCTGTATATTTGTATAATAACTGCTTTAATCACATGCAGACGTGAAACTAAATACAATTTCTCATACAGATGCTGAGATGCTGCAAGCGGCCGATAAGCATGAAAACGTCCATGTTACTGAACCTGTAAATCTGGCGAATCCGCTGCGGAGGCAACAAACATATGAAAAAGGTAAGAACATATGGAAAAAAGTAGCATCTCTTTGAAAAAATAGTCCGTATGTATGCAGGGATGACATTTCCCCTAATTTCTTATACAGGTAACCAACACTTCAAAGAATACTATAATGTTGATGGGCCCATGGTTTCTAACAATCCTAAAAAGCCGCGGAAACCACGAAACACAAGATTAGGGCACCCAGGGTTTCTATCAGGCCTAGCGGGAAACCAAAAAATATGGCGCTGCTGTTTCGAAAAGGTACTGTGAGCTTGAAAACAATAGATAATCAGTATCGTGAAGAAAATCATTTCAGGCCTGTCTAATAGTTTTATTTTATTTACGGCAGATAAACGAGCAGCCAGAAAAAAGCTATATTCAAATGAAAATGCAGCCATCCCACTGACGGTGAATAGTGAGACACCTATTAACCCAGAGCATGCAGAAGACCAATACCCAGAACATTCTTGTAAGTATATATTTAGTTTTTTCTGTAATAATGATAATAATCTTTATTTATATAGAGCTTACATATTCTGCAGAGATTTATAATTTAGTTATTCCTAGACATCCAGTCATAAGTAACAGCTATCAAAACAATAATTAAAGCAAAATTAATGATACCTCTGCTCAAAACGGGTACATCCTAAAATACTATCTTTATACAAACACTTATATGTGTTTCTTCACTATCTGGTACATGTAACATTTCCATTGTTACTCAAGCTTCATGGACATCTGACACATGTAACTTTTTTCTTTTAGATACAAAGAATATGCTAAAAAAAGATGCACAGTCATTGCTGCAGCCTCAAGTACTGCAGGAGCGTACTTACGGTCCAGCGCAGAACCTCCCACAAAGAGCTAATCCGGCTGTGAGATCAACTCCGCTTTCACCAATCATTGTTCTGTCGGATGAAGAAAGTCCTGTGAAACCCAAGCAACCTAGGAAGGTGGGACCAAAGTCTTCAGCCCGAAAATATAACGCCGACTCAGCTGCATCCAATATTACACATTCGATCATTTCCGCGGACGGTGTGCCACAAGCTGAACGTGAAGCCATCAACAGAGAAATTGATCAGCTTGCTGAGGGTAAGAAGACCTCTAATCTGGACAATATACATGTGTGTCATACTATACACCCTGCAGATATTACTTTTGCAGGAACGTCTAATGAATTTGCAATTGTAAATCCTTTAAAGAGATGAACAGTATCAACCCAGACCCAGGGGGCAAGTAAAAAACAAAAAGTACACAATACCCCAATTACCCCTTGGTGGCCTGAAGAACAGTATAAGGCGTTTCATGATATGGGAACTCAGTACCTAAATTACAAAAACGCTATTGTTCAACTTAAATATTTCTGTGACACTTATGAAAGGTTACAAACAGCGGCCCCAACACCTGACATTGTTGATGAGCTATATGCATTCAAAAGAGACTGTGCAGATGCGCCATTAGTCATTGTGAAATCAAATAAAAATAATTCAATGTGACTAGGCTTGGTTGGTTATGGTCTGCAGAAGTTGTCTAAAATATCTCCACAAAGGGGCTATAGATCGAGAACAATTAAACGAGCTTGAAGGCTGTTGGTTAGTGCAATACGTTCACTAGCAGCTAGAAGTCTGCGAGAGTCAACTCACAGACCGATAACTACACAAAACCCTCAGCTGTTGATACATGCACAGAGTCCCTCATTTCACAGCCATGATCCCCCTAGGGATGTTAGCCCCGATGTGTCTCCAATCGCTCAAAGCTTTGAGCCTCTTGAAACACAGGCTGAAAATGTATATGATGTTGCAGCTGATGGTCATGTTGATGAAAATCTACGGGACATAGATGAAAATGGACATGATGATGCATCTGATGGTCATGTTCATGATAATGTACAGGACGTAGATCATTCAGTATTTTTACAACATTTTTATCACCATCAAAGAGATGTCCGCAATTTCAATGCTCGCATGTATATTGATCATTTCAGATTTGTAAATTTAGACCATATTCAATCATTTGTAGAGGCCCTAAACATCGTGCATGGAGCCATTCAGTCTTTGCTGGACAGAGTCATCAGAGACATTGATCCTGGAGACTTTGTTCAGTTAAGGCTTGAAGGCGGTGACACGTTAGATCCCATTTTCACTACAAAACAGACAAGGGAGGATTTTAGTTCTGAAGCATTCTTAAATGCCGTAGCTCGCACATTGCAAAGCAATGCTGAATGCTTAGCAAACAGCTCCCTGAAATTAGTCGTAACAATTATTAAAAACAGACGCGGAGGCATAAAAAGACGTCTGAAATCTATAGCGAGTAGTCAAATCATTAAGCAAAAGAGACGCTGGTTATATGACTATAAAAATTACAGCACTAATTTGTGCTTTGCAGCTAGCGTGTGTGCCCTGATCACTGACACTGATGTTGGTGATACAGTTTTACTGAATCGTGCTAAATCCATACACGTGGCCCTGGCTATCCCTGAGGACCAACTTATAAGTTTTAGTGATATTGAAGCTTTTGTGAAACATCTGGGTATCAACATTAAAGTATTATACTACAGTCAGGGCGACTGGCAATATTTTCAAACAGGTATTACCCCTAGTGCTAGAACTATTTTCATATTGCATCATGATAATCACTACTACGGTATTAAAAATATGAAGGGTTTTATCGGCGCGGATTACTTTTGTGAAAGATGCAATTCATTGTTTCATCACAAATTTAATCATTCGTGTCAATATTTTTGCAAGGCTTGTCAAAGAGAGAGATGTGTGGAGAGAACCGACACGGATCAGCCACCTCGCTGTCCAATTTGTCGTGTGTTTTGTCGGTCCAGTGAGTGCTTAGATCACCACACTCGTTTATCTGCAGATAATCCAACATTCTGCAGACTTAAAATATTTTGTGATAAATGTCATCATTTTGTCCCCAGAGAAAGTGATTCCGAACATAAATGTAAAGGATTGCGTTGTCCTGTCTGTCACAGACGTTTAAATAAATTTGATGAGCACCTTTGTTACGTGCGCCGGTATGTACCAAAGGAGGCGACAGATCAATATATATTTTATGACTTTGAATGTATGCAGGAGACAGGTACTCACATCCCAAATTATATTTATGCTACGACGCTGTATGGTAGCCCCTCCTGGGAGTTTGAAGGTAAATCAGCAACTCATGATTTTGTGCAATTCTTTACATCCAGTAAATTTTCTGGATATACGTTTATAGCCCACAATGCTGGAAGATACGATGCATACTTTATTGTTAAGGAACTGATTTCTGAAAAACTCTGTGTGAAATTGATATCCCGAGGCGGTCGTCTCTTGTGTGTAACGCTGCCTGATTTGGAACTGAGGTTTATTGAAACTTAGCAAGATGCCGCAGGCTATGGGATTCTCAGGTTCAAAAGGACATTTCCCCCACTTTTTTAACACAGAAGAAAATCAAAACTATGTGGGCCCCCTACCAGCTGTAAAATATTATGGGGTAGAGTACATGTCACCTAGTGAGAAAGGGGAATTCATGGAGTGGTATGAGAAACAGGAAAATACAACTTTTGACTTTAATTCTGAACTAAAGTCTTACTGTAAACAAGATGTTGAGATTCTGAGACACTCATGTGAACTTTACAGGGAGCGTGTCATGGAAATGACGCAGAAAAATGTTAAAATATACTGTAAGCGAGAAAAGAAAAAAATTGAAGTGTCCAGATGTGTTGATCCTTTTCAACTCGTAACCCTTGCATCTGTATGTATGTAAATGTACAGGTTTAAATTTCTTCCAAAAAAGACCATTGCCATTTTACCGGGTGATAATTACCACAAGACACAAAAACGTTTTTCATCACCCGCTATACAGTGGCTCATGTATGTATCCCACACAGAGAACATAGCAATCCAACATGCTTTAAGAGGTGGTGAAAAACGAGTAGGAAAATATTTTTTAGACGGTTATGCCTATGTTAATGACAGACATATCGCATTCGAATTTCAGGGGTGTTTTTATCATGGGTGCCCAATCTGCTATAATGAATACGATTCAAATAAGGTCACAAACACCTCCTATGGTCAATTATATTATGCCTTTTTAGCTAAAAATCGTTTTCTGCAGTGGTGTGGCTACACAGTGAGAGTCCTGTGGGAACATGAATGGAATGAAATGATTAAAAAAGATACTAATCTTCAATCATTTCTTCTCCAAATGGAATTCCCTACCCCTTTAGACCCCCGCGATGCTCTTTATGGGGGACGTACTAATGCCATTAAACTTTATCACCAACTGAAACCTGGGGAGACACTACATTACTATGATTTCACCAGCCTGTATCCATTTGTAAACAAGTCTAAAACATATCCCGTTGGCCATCCATACATTATCTATGAGGGATTTGGGTTCATTAAAAATTACTTTGGCATTGCCAAAGTCAAGGTCTACCCTCCGAGGGATTTATTTTTTCCTGTTCTACCGGTAAAACTCAACAAAAAATTATTGTTTTCTCTATGCTACACATGCGCTGTAAATTCACAGACAGAGGAATGTACACATAGTGATGAAGAGCGGTCTCTGACAGGTACATGGTGCACTATAGAGCTTGAGATGGCCATAGAGAAAGGCTATAGGATAGCCCACATCTATGAAATTTGGGATTTTCCTAAAACCAGTGATCGCCTGTTTTCTCGGTACATTAAATTACATCTTAGGGATAAGCAGGAGGCCTCAGGCTATCCCAGCTGGTGCACTGATGACAGTAAGAAGCAACAGTACATTGATTCCTTTCTTGACAAAGAAGGGGTGCAGTTACGCTCTGAAAATATAGGAGAGAACCCTGCTAAGAGACAGATCTCCAAACTTTTCTTAAATTCTTTATGGGGAAAGTTTGCCCATAAATCTAATTTACCATGTACCAGCATTATTAGCGATCCTGATGAACTGTTTCAACATGTTTTTTTACCGTATTACGATGTTTCGATGTTGCATTTTATTGATGATGAAACCGCAACAATGGATTGGAAATATACAGAAGGGCACCACACCATCAACAAGAACACAAACATTTTTATAGCCTGTTTTACAACAGCGTATGCTAGACTAGAGCTTTACTCTCTGCTGGACAGGCTGCAGGAAAGGTGCCTGTATCACGATACTGATTCTGTTATCTTTGTGCAGAGAGAAGGTGAGTGGAGTCCTCCTTTAGGTGATTACCTGGGGGAATTGACCAGTGAGATACCTGATGACACTTACATCACTGAGTTTGTATCTGCTGGCCCAAAGACCTACGGATACAAACTCAACACCGGTAAAACTGTCTTAAAAGTGAAGGGAATAACATTAAATGTTGGTAATGCTCAATCTATTAATTTCAGCAGTCTAAAAGATCTTATCTGGACTACCCACGTAATTCTGATTCTGAAACGCAAAAACGTATTGTCGTAGAGCAGCCCGGCATTGTGAAAAATAAAAAGTTCTGGTCCGTTGAAACAAGACTTCTTCGAAAAACCCAAAAGTGTGTTTACACAAAGCGCAGACTATTAGACGATTTTACCACCGTGCCATTTGGATATTAATTGTGACTCGTGATGGACCCACGTTTGCAACATCCATTCTCGTGTATTCTAGCAGGCCCGTCTAATTCTGGAAAAAGTTACTTTGTAAAACAATTGTTACATAATATTGACACTCATTTTTCTCATAAACCTGATAATATTGTTTGGTTTTATTCCTGCTGGCAGAAACTATATGATGAAATCTTTCTTTCTTTTCCCTTCATCAGATTTGTGGAGGGTCTGCCGCATACATTCGTAGATGATGAATTATTCCCTCCTGAAAAGGTAAATTTGACTATTGTTGACGATCTCATGGAGAGTGCTAGTGATAACTGCGAAATAGAAAAAGCATTTACCAAGTATGTCCACCACAGAAATCTCAGCATTTTTTACCTGGTACAGAACATATTTTGTCAAGGAAAGAAAAGCCGCACTATAAATTTAAACACAAAGTACATGGTCCTTTTTAATAACCCTCGGGATAAATTGCAAATTGTAACACTAGCGCGACAAATGTATCCAGGAAAAACACGCTATTTCTTAGAAGCTTTTGAGGATGCCACGCGGGTGCTTTATGGGTATTTGTTGCTAGACTTAAGAGCGGATACTCCTGAGGACCTTCGCTTGAGGACGGGCCTGTTTCCTCCAGCGTTACCAGCTGTGTATGTTCAAAAGAAAAATACTTCTAAAAAGTGAATTTTAAACAAAATCAGACATTCTACACTGCGACCATAGTGTTGTAAAGATGTCGGAGAGAATACGGCGTAACTGGAAGCTCTTAAAAACACTGGTGAAGGCCCCACCTTCTATCAGAAAATCTATTTTGTGCAATGCGAGTCATGATTTAATTACAGCTATAGGGGAGATTGCATTAAACATCTTAAAAGGTCGAATCCCTCTGAAAGAGCGCCAAAAAAATATACTAAAAGAGTGGCGAAAAGCTATAAAAACCATGAGTAATAAATCTCACAGCATAAAGAAAAAGAAGCAGCTACTAAAGCAGACTGGTGGCTTTATAGGTCCTCTTTTAGGCTTTGCAATCCCAATAATAACAAGCCTGCTTACCGGCAAATAATGGAACATACAGAGAAAATGTATCTTGTTCCCAAGCAGGAGCTAATCAAACTTCGGCCCCCTATTACAGACATACGCCAAAGCGTTATCCAACGTCTTGATGGTGAAATTAGTGAGATTTTACAGCGTCGTGACATGCCGGATGACGTGAAAATTAAAAAATATAGTGATGTACTGCAGAGATACTTGGTTCATGCTAAACAAGTTGCTAAGGAACTATCAACTTTAAAGATCATTAACACTCCAGAATCTGATCACCAACAATTGTCAAATTCTCCGGTTGATAAAAGTCCCGCTGTCAATGAAATTGTAAGTCATGTAAATCCACGATATAAAAAGAATGCAGAACTTCTACTAAACAAGATGTTGCAAAACACAAATATTACATCGTGGAATGATAAAAGCGAGTTTATTTTCAAAGGAACTGTAATACCCGGCTCTAATATGCTGGATTTGGTGCGTAACACAGCTCAGAGCCATGCCCTAACCGGTAGGAATTTACCAAGGGGCTGGAATACATTTATGCACGCTATGGCTGAGTTAAATATGCCATCCACAGTTGTGGGTAATTCCACTACTAGAGCCCATTTAGATAAATTAAAAATGCCCATGAATGAAACTGATGGCTTGTATAATCCTCGAACCCTATCCACCCCCATTCGTGCGATCCGTCCTTTACACTTCTCACCATTAGGTATCACACAATGTCCACTGATGCCTAAAAAAAGTACTGTTCCGTTACTACAATCCATGTGGCTCACTATGTAACATTGGTTCTGTTCAATTGTAATGCATTAAATTATTATGTAAGAAATATGATGTATATATTTATAATATTAAATATACAAATTGTTATATATGAATGTAACGCTTTTTGTAACACTTTATACTGTCCTGTATTATATATATATATATATATATATATATATATAATTTTGATTTGATTAACTGCAGGTCAGTGTGATAAATAAAATGTAATTGAATGTACTACTTCTAACATGACAGTGTAAATGTCAAATGTAATGTTTTCTAAAAACGTATTTGATTGTTGTTCAATAAACACTATTATATTTTTCATAAAAATGGCGTCTCTCATTTTTATTTACAATTCGAATAAAATGTTTCCTTTATTAAAATATTGGCCATATAAATAATATGCCCAATGAATCGATACAAATTAAAGTATAAAAATGCTATAAAAGGGACCCATTATTGGTCATATAAAAGCGTATCAAGCACATCCTTTTATATCAAACAATAGCGATTGATATAAAAGTGATTCAATCACGATCCTTTTATTCTACTTTTATTCTACTTTATTAAAAAGGCCTATAAAAGAGAAAATAATTGGCCATATTAATATTTTGGCCTATGATACCATTTATATCAAAATTATATCAAATTGATATAAAAGTGTATCAAACACAACCCTTTTATAACAATTTGATATCAAATTGTATAAAAGGGGCGTGTTTGATACACTTTGATAGGGGCGTGGTACCTGTCAGATTTCTTTTTGATGAGTAATACAGCCCCCTTACTACTCACACCAGCCTAATTCAGTCTGTCATACAGCGGTGTGATATACATTGGGCCTCACACAATACATCAGTGTCCAGAAGTGTGTAAGGACATTCCATTTCTCCCGTCATATATCACATTTTACACACCAGCAAAATTCAGCCTGTCATACAGCGATGTGATATACACTGGCCTGATACAATACATCAGTGTCCAGAAGTGTGTTAGGACAATCCATTTCCGCCGTCCTATGTCACATTTTTCACACCAGCCAAATTCAGCCTGTCATACAGCGGTATAATATACATTGGGCCTCACACAATACATCAGTGTCCAGAAGTGTGTAAGGACAATTTATTTCTGCTGTCCTATGTCACATTTTTCACACCAGCCTAATTTAGTCTGTCATACAGCGGTGTGATATAGATTGGGCCTCACACAATACATCAGTGTCCAGAAGTGTGTAAGGACATTCCATTTCTCCCGGCATATATCACATTTTACACACCAGCCAAATTCAGTCTGTCATACAGCGGTGTGATATACATTGGGCCTCACACAATACATCAGTGTCCAGAAGTGTGTAAGGACATTCCATTTCTCCCGTCATATATCACATTTTACACACCAGCCAAATTCAGCCTGTCATACAGCGGTGTGATATACATTGGGCCTCACACAATACATCAGTGTCCAGAAGTGTGTAAGGACAATCCATTTCTGCCGTCCTATGTCAAATTTTTCACACCAGCCTAATTCAGTCTGTCATACAGCGGTGTGATATACATTGGGCCTCACACAATACATCAGTGTCCAGAAGTGTGTAAGGACATTCCATTTCTCCCGTCATATACAGTGGGGCAAAAAAGTATTTAGTCAGTCAGCAATAGTGCAAGTTCCACCACTTAAAAAGATGAGAGGCGTCTGTAATTTACATCATAGGTAGACCTCAACTATGGGAGACAAACTGAGAAAAAAAAAATCCAGAAAATCACATTGTCTGTTTTTTTTTCATTTTATTTGCATATTATGGTGGAAAATAAGTATTTGGTCAGAAACAAGCAATCAAGATTTCTGGCTCTCACAGACCTGTAACTTCTTATTTAAGAGTCTCCTCTTTCCTCCACTCATTACCTGTAGTAATGGCACCTGTTTAAACTTGTTATCAGTATAAAAAGACACCTGTGCACACCCTCAAACAGTCTGACTCCAAACTCCACTATGGTGAAGACCAAAGAGCTGTCAAAGGACACCAGAAACAAAATTGTAGCCCTGCACCAGACTGGGAAGACTGAATCTGCAATAGCCAACCAGCTTGGAGTGAAGAAATCAACTGTGGGAGCAATAATTAGAAAATGGAAGACATACAAGACCACTGATAATCTCCCTTGATCTGGTGCTCCACGCAAAATCCCACCCCTTGGGGTCAGAATGATTACAAGAACGGTGAGCAAAAATCCCAGAACCACGCGGGGGGACCTAGTGAATGAACTGCAGAGAGCTGGGACCAATGTAACAAGGCCTACCATAAGTAACACACTACGCCACCATGGACTCAGATCCTGCAGTGCCAGACGTGTCCCACTGCTTAAGCCTGTACATGTCCGGGCCCGTCTGAAGTTTGCTAGAGAGCATTTGGATGATCCAGAGGAGTTTTGGGAGAATGTCCTATGGTCCGATGAAACCAAACTGGAACTGTTTGGTAGAAACACAACTTGTCGTGTTTGGAGGAAAAAGAATACTGAGTTGCATCCATCAAACACCATACCTACTGTAAAGCATGGTGGTGGAAACATCATGCTTTGGGGCTGTTTCTCTGCAAAGGGGCCAGGACGACTGATCCGGGTACATGAAAGAATGAATGGGGCCATGTATCGTGAGATTTTGAGTGCAAACCTCCTTCCATCAGCAAGGGCATTGAAGATGAAACGTGGCTGGGTCTTTCAACATGACAATGATCCAAAGCACACCGCCAGGGCAACGAAGGAGTGGCTTCGTAAGAAGCATTTCAAGGTCCTGGAGTGGCCTAGCCAGTCTCCAGATCTCAACCCTATAGAAAACCTTTGGAGGGAGTTGAAAGTCCGTGTTGCCAAGCGAAAAGCCAAAAACATCACTGCTCTAGAGGAGATCTGCATGGAGGAATGGGCCAACATACCAACAACAGTGTGTGGCAACCTTGTGAAGACTTACAGAAAACGTTTGACCTCTGTCATTGCCAACAAAGGATATATCACAAAGTATTGAGATGAAATTTTGTTTCTGACCAAATACTTATTTTCCACCATAATATGCAAATAAAATGAAAAAAAAAAAACAGACAATGTGATTTTCTGGATTTTTTTTTCTCAGTTTGTCTCCCATAGTTGAGGTCTACCTATGATGTAAATTACAGACGCCTCTCATCTTTTTAAGTGGTGGAACTTGCAATATTGCTGAATGACTAAATACTTTTTTTCCCCACTGTATCACATTTTACACACCAGCCAAATTCAGCCTGTCATACAGCGGTGTGATATACACTGGCCTGACACAATACATCAGTGTCCAGAAGTGTGTAAGGACATTCCATTTCTCCCGTCATATATCACATTTTACACACCAGCCAAATTCAGCCTGTCATACAGCGGTGTGATATACACTGGCCTGACACAATACATCAGTGTCCAGAAGTGTGTAAGGACATTCTATTTCTCCCATCATATATCACATTTTACACACCAGCCAAATTCAGCCTGGCATACAGCGGTGTGATATACATTGGGCCTCACACAATACATCAGTGTCCAGAAGTGTGTAAGGACAATCCATTTCTGCCATCCTATATCACATTTTTCACACCAGCTTAATTCAGTCTGTCATACAGCGGTGTGATATACATTGGGCCTCACACAATACATCAGTGTCCAGAAGTGTGTAAGGACAATCCATTTCTGCCGTCCTATGTCACATTTTTCACACCAGCCTAATTCAGTCTGTCATACAGCGGTGTGATATACATTGGGCCTCACACAATACATCAGTGTCCAGAAGTGTGTAAGGACATTCCATTTTTCCCGTCATATATCACATTTTACACAACAGCCAAATTCAGCCTGTCATACAGCGGTGTGATATACACTGGCCTGACACAATACATCAGTGTCCAGAAGTGTGCAAGGACATTCCATTTCTCCCGTCATATATCACATTTTACACACCAGCCAAATTCAGCCTGTCATACAGCGGTGTGATATACACTGGCCTGACACAATACATCAGTGTCCAGAAGTGTGTAAGGACATTCCATTTCTCCCGTCATATATCACATTTTACACAACAGCCAAATTCAGCCTGTCATACAGCGGTGTGATATACACTGGCCTGACACAATACATCAGTGTCCAGAAGTGTGTAAGGACATTCCATTTCTCCCGTCATATATCACATTTTACACACCAGCCAAATTCAGCCTGTCATACAGCGGTGTGATATACACTGGCCTGACACAATACATCAGTGTCCAGAAGTGTGTAAGGACAATCCATTTCTCCCGTCATATAACACATTTTACACACCAGCCAAATTCAGCCTGTCATACAGCGGTGTGATATACATTGGGCCTCACACAATACATCAGTGTCCAGAAGTGTGCAAGGACATTCCATTTCTCCCATCATATATCACATTTTACACACCAGCCAAATTCAGCCTGTCATACAGCGGTGTGATATACATTGGGCCTCACACAATACATCAGTGTCCAGAAGTGTGTAAGGACATTCCATTTCTCCCGTCATATATCACATTTTAAACACCAGCCAAATTCAGCCTGTCATACAGCGGTGTGATATACACTGGCCTGACATAATACATCAGTGTCCAGAAGTGTGTAAGGACATTCCATTTCTCTCGTTATATATCACATTTTACACACCAGCCAAATTCAGCCTGTCATACAGCGGTGTGATATACATTGAGCCTCACACAATACATCAGTGTCCAGAAGTGTGTAAGGACAATCCATTTCTGCCGTCCTATGTCACATTTTTCACACCAGCCTAATTCAGTCTGTCATACAGCGTTGTGATATACATTGGGCCTCACACAATACATCATTGTCCAGAAGTGTGTAAGGACAATCCATTTCTGCGTCCTATGTCACATTTTTCACACCAGCCTAATTCAGTCTGTCATACAGCGGTGTGATATACATTGGGCCTCACACCATACATCAGTGTCCAGAAGTGTGTAAGGACATTCCATTTCTCCCGTCATATATCACATTTTACACACCAGCTAAATTCAGCCTGTCATAAAGCGGTGTGATATACACTGGCCTGACACAATACATCAGTGTCCAGAAGTGTGTAAGGACATTCCATTTCTCCCGTCAAATATCACATTTTACACACCAGCCAAATTCAGCCTGTCATACAGTGGTGTGATATACATTGGCCTCACACAATACATAAGTGTCCAGAAGTGGGTAAGGACAATCCATTTCTGCCGTCCTATGTCACATTTTTCACACCAGTCAATTTCAGCCTGTCATACAGTGGTGTGATATACACTGGCCTGACACAATACATCAGTGTCCAGAAGTGGTAGGAGAATTAAATTCTCCCCTGTCCTATATACACCTTGTACCTTGTTTTACAGTTCCATATCGTTGGTGGAATTGTGGGTACATTTTTCAAAAAAATGAGGAAGTGTGGTGTAAGAGGCCGTGTTAGTGGGCGGGGGTTGCCAGCTGTTAATGATGGTGTTGGTGTTGGATCTGTTGGTAGTGTCAAAAGCAAAATAACACCTAATGCAGGACGTGATAAGCCTGTGTCATCGTCTGGCTCCACAAGGCCTCGAAGGCTCCCTTTTCTGGGAGTAGGTAAACCGCTTTTAAAGCCGGAGCTTCAGGAACAAGTTTTGGCCTACATTGCTGACCCGGCCTCCAGCTCTATCGCCTCCTCTTCTGAAAAATAAATGCACTGAGTCGTCTTTGGAGGCTCATGGTCATGAACCACACCTTTCTTTGTGTCCTTCACCCCAACCAAAATTGAAGGATGCGGCAGGCCACACAACAGATTACTCCATGGAGCTGTTTTCACATACCATGCCTGGGTTATCAAGTGAAATGCAATGAATTACCCAGGCCAACATGAATCTGACATGGAGTGCACTGATGCACAGCCACTGATAGATGATTCTGCTGGTACATTCACTCAGAGCACGACATTGTCCTCGCTGTGTACTGAGCCAGATTCTGACCCTGATGAAACTCAGGTGCCCCTTCCCGCATACTATGCCACCGTACACGGTGACACAGAGGAAGGTGAACATGACATTGAAGAGGAGGTGATGGATGACCCAGTTGTTGACCCAGATTGGCATCCATTGGGGGAAGAGGGTGCTGCTGCCAATAGCTCCGAAGAGGAGGAGGAGCATCCGCAGCAGGCATCGACATCGCAACAGCTGTTATCTGGCAGGCACGGAGCAGTCCAAAAACGCGTTACAAAAAGCCAAAAAGTTGCTGGACTGCTTGGCCAGACGGTCAAAATAGCACAGCATGCAAGGACGCAAAATGTCTTCCATAGTAGGAAGAGTGCAGTGTGGCACTTTTTTGAACAAAATCCTAATGATCAGGCCAAGGTTATCTGTAAGAAGTGCGCAAAGACCTTTAGCCGAGGGAAAAATCTGAAAAATTTGAATACCAGTTGCATGCTTAGACATTTAACCACCATGCACTTGCAAGCGTGGACGGAACACCAAACCTCAAGTACCACATGTGCAAATGCTCCCAAAGAAGGTAGTCAGCAACGCTACATTGTTTCCCCCACTGTAAGCCCACCGCTTAGCACAGCAGCAAATGTTGAGGTGTCGTTGCAAGGCCAAAGCTGTCAGGGAATCACAATGTTATATCAACGAAAGACTGAATCTAGGCCATCAGAAAGAACACCAACTCCATCACCATCATCAACCCTCTCTCAGTCCGCCCTGTCCACCGCTAGTTCCACCATAGGCATCTCTCAAGTCCAGCTCACCCTGCAAGAGACTATGAGTAGGACAAGAAAATACTCATCCTCTCATCTGTGTACACTGGGTTTGAACGCCCACATTGCCAAACTAATCTCGTTAGAGATGATGCCCTATCGGTTGGTGGAAAGCGCAGCTTTCCTCGAACTCATGGCCTACGCAGTACCACGCTATGAACTACCCAGTCGCCACTTCTTTTCTCGCAAAGCCATCCCAGCCCTCCACCTTCATGTGAAGGACCGCATTGTCCATGCACTCAAGCAATCAGTGAGTGGAAAGGTGCACCTCACAACTGATGCATGGTCCAGTAGGCATGGCTAGGGCCGTTACGTGTCCATCACTGTGCACTGGGTTAATGTGGTGGATGCAGGGTCCACAGGGGACAGCGGTGGTGGGACAGTGCTGCCTAGCCCACGGTATAGGAAACAGTTGGCTGTAGGCGTTCGACCCTCCTCCTCCTACTCCTCTAGAAGCGAAAGCTCGTCCCCAGAGCACAGTCGCAGCAGCACTCCATCCGCAGCTGCCAGTGTTGCACACGAGGTGTCCCGCTATCGATCAGCTAGTGGAAAGCTTCAGCAGGCTGTGTTGAAGATGATGTGTTTGGGAGACGGACACACCGCGGAGGTACTGGCCGACTACTTTCAGCAACAAACTGAGTCATGGCTGGGCAGTCTACATCTTGAGGCAGGCAAGGTAGTCAGCGATAACGGCCTTAATTTTGTGGCTGGCATAGCCCTTTCAAAACTCAGACACTTACCTTGCTTGGCTCACACCTTGAACCTGGTGGTGCAGTGCTTCCTCAATAATTATCCAGAATTAACAGGCCTGCTCCAGAAGGTTTGAAAACTGTGCTCGCACATCCGCCGGTCGCCCGTACACTCCAGTCGTATGCAGAAGCTGCAGCGATTGCTACACCTTCCCAAGCACCGGCTAATTATCGATGTTGCAACAAGGTGGAATTCCACCCTGCACATGGTTGAGCGGCTGTGCGAACAGAGGCAGGCCGTAATGCTTTTTTGGGAGGATACCCGGACAGGCACTTTGAGGGTAGACATGGAGTTGACAGGTGTGCAGTGGTCAAAGCTGAAAGACTGCTGTAAAGTCCTTCAGTGTTTTGAGGAATGCACTCGGCTGGTAAGCGCAGACGACGCCATCATAAGCATGAGCATCCCACTTATGCGTCTGCACATGTAAACTTTGATGCACATTAAGGAGCAGGCGTCTGCAGCCTTGGTTGACAAAGAGGAAGAGGAGGAGGAAATCTTTGATGACAGTCAGCCATTGTCTGCTCCGGGACCTCTCCTGGACGAGGTGGAGGAAGAAGAGGAAGAGGTGGAGGTGGGTGATGATGGGGATGATTATTTAGGGGAGGAAGATGCTTCTCGTGTGTCCAGAGAAAATGTTGGCGTGGCAAGGTCTGGTACAGGGTTTGTGCGTGACTGGAGGGATGTGGATTTGCCAGAAAGTGCTCCTCCACCAAGCAGTCGCACTGCATCATTGACACCGGAACATTGGCCCACATGTCAGATTATGCCTTGCAGATCTTAAAAAGGGACCCCCGCATTGCCAAAATGATGAACGATGACGACTACTGGTTGGCCAGCATCCTGGATCCACGCTATAAAGGCAAATTCCAAAACATCATGCCACAGGAGAACCTTGACCTAATATTGGCTAACAAACAAGCTACTCTGGTAAACCGGTTGAGGCATTCCCAGCACACAGCAGCGGTGATGGTTCTAACACGAGAAAGTGTAGGGGCCAGGGGCAGCTTGGAAGAGGTGTTCGTAGTGCACACATCAGAAGTGGCACTGGAGACAGGGGCTTCATGACCATGTTGTGGACTGATTTTTCAAGTCCCGCTCACACGACTGGTAATACTGCATCGATGGAAATTGACAGGAGACAGCACTTGTCAACTATGGTTACAAACTACTTTTCCTCCCATGTCGATGTTCTCCCTCACAGGTCATTCCCCTTTGACTATTGGGCCGCTAAACTGGACACCTGGCCTGAATTGGCACAATATGCGCTACAGGAGCTCGCTTGCCCAGCTGCAAGTGTGCTATCGGAAAGAGTCTTCAGTGCTGCTGGATCAATCCTGACAGAAAAAAGGACCCGTCTGTCGACCCACAGTGTGGATGATCTAACCTTCATTAAAATGAACCATGCATGGGTTTCCAAGGATTTTGTCCCACCTTCCCCTGATGACACATAGGTTGACAGAAAAATGGCTTGTTTTGGTCCTCCTCTTCCTGGGACTTGAACAATTTCACCTTTTGCATCAGCTGAATGTCCAACATCAGCATATGCCACTTTCTAAAACTCCCTAACTGTGCTGCCTCCCCTCCCATGGCTGGGGTCACCACCTAGCGCACGAAACCGTGTGAGTGCCGTTGCCCTGGACAGGTGGGTAGGCCGACTCTTGGGCACGGGCACTGGCACAGGGTCCTTAATAGTGCAATCAAGTGTCTCTGACGGTGGTGGTGCACACCCGCCGTCAGACACACCGCCGTACTATGAGGGGCCCAGTTCCAGTACCGACGCCCACAAGTGGGCCCCCCTTGCTTGGGCAGGGCCCCAGCATTTGCAATCTTTACCTCTGCCTGCTCCTCCGCTGTGTAGTCTGGGCCGTCAAATCCATACTGGGCCTGACACCGTCTGAGCCTGCCTCCTGATCTATAGACATATATTTTGAATGTGTACACTATGCTATCCATACATGTTATCCGGTGATACGGTACCTTTTCTCACCTTTGTGCAATCACGTGTAATCCATATTGGGCCTGACACTGTCTGAGCCTGCCTCCTGATCTATAGACATATATTTTGAATGTGTACACTATGCTATCCATACAAGTTATCCGGTGATACGGTACCTTTTCTCACCTTTGTGCAATCACGTGTAATCCATATTGGGCCTGACACTGTCTGAGCCTGCCTCCTGATCTATAGACATATATTTTGAATGTGTACACTATGCTATCCATACATGTTATCCGGTGATACGGTACCCTTTCTCACCTTTGTGCAATCACGTGTAATCCATACTGGGCCTATCACAGTCTGAGCCTGCCTCCTGATCTATAGACATATATTTTGAATGTGTACACTATGCTATCCATACATGTTATCCGGTGATACGGTACCCTTTCTCACCTTTGTGCAATCACGTGTAATCCATACTGGGCCTATCACAGTCTGAGCCTGCCTCCTGATCTATAGACATATATTTTGAATGTGTACACTATGCTATCCATACATGTTATCCGGTGATACGGTACCCTTTCTCACCTTTGTGCAATCACGTGTAATCCATACTGGGCCTGACACCATCTGAGGCTGCCTCCTGATCTATAGACATATATTTTGAATTTGTACACTATTGTTAGCGTGGGTGGTCAGGAGCGGGAGCTCCGAGAGTGGACCCTCTGGACCGTGGCACCGAGGGACCCCGGGCGAGCTGCCAGGTGGAACCGACCCCTATACAGGGACCGTTAGGAGCAGGCCCAGGGGTTCGAGTACCACGGTAGCCGGTACCGAGAGGGGCGGCTCAGGATGGACCGGAGTAAGACTGAGACTGGAGTAGGACGGCAGGAACAGTGAAGGCAGGACTGGAGTAGGACGGCAGGAACACAAGGCAGGACTGGAGTAGGACGACAGGAACACAAGGCAGGACTGGAGTAGGACGGCAGGAACACAAGGCAGGACTGGAGTAGGACGACAGGAACACGGGTAGCAGGACTGAGAAGCTGCTGTGAGGAGCAGCCGAGACAGGAACTGCAGGAGCAGAGTGTGCACGATGGAGCGAGGCCACAGTGTCAGGAAACACAACGATCAGGCGCCTCCCTCAGGGGGAAGCGGCCTGATATGGCCCCGTCTGGTCAGCCATTGGTCCAAATGTGCTTCCGTGTCAGGGCACAGCCGGAGCATAAGAAGCAGGAAGGAGGCGCGGCCGCGGCCTATGGCGCATGCGCATAGCATGCAGGGAAGGCATCGGTCGCGGGTCTGTCTCAGGTGACCGCCGCGGCCGTCGGGTGGAGAGAGGCTGCGGCGTGGGAGCGGAGGGCGACTGCGGCATGGGAGCGGAGGCCGGGTGAGTATGGCGGAGCGGTGTAACAGTACCCCCTCCCCTAAGCCGCCCCCCCCGGAGATTAACAAGAAACCTCTTGAGGATACGGGGAGCATTAATATTCTCCCGAGGCTCCCAGGATCTCTCCTCAGGACCAAAGCCCTTCCAATCAACGAGAAAGAAAGTCCTACCTCTAACCCTTTTCACAGCGAGGATGTCCTGCACTTCAAAAACGTTGTCGGCACCCACCGGCTGAGGACCAAGATCAAGCGAGGAATGGAAACGATTCAGCACCACAGGCTTCAGGAGAGAGACGTGAAAGGTGTTCGGGATCCGGAGCAAAGCAGGCAACCTCAATTTGTAGGCAACTTCGTTAATACGTCCCAGAATTTCAAACGGACCGATGTAGCGTGGACCCAACTTGTAGGAGGGCAGTTTTAGTCGGACGAATTTGGAGGAGAGCCAGACCTTGTCGCCAACACGATACGGAGGAGAATCCAACCTCTTTTTGTCTGCATAGTTCTTCATCTGATCAGCGGATCTCTTGAGTGATGTGTTGGTCTCAGCCCAAATCTTAGAAAATTCCGAGGACAAGGCATTGGCCGCGGGTACCTCAGAGGCAGGGGTTATCGGAAGAGGGACACCAGGATGTCTGCCAAAAACAATGAAAAACGGAGACTTGGCCGAAGACTCACCAGCATGGTTGTTATAAGCGAACTCTGCCCAGGGGAGTAAGCTGACCCAATCGTTCTGGTGGGCGTTAGAGAAGTGGCGTAAGTATCCCGTAAGCGTCTGGTTGGTACGCTCTACTTGTCCGTTGGACTGTGGATGGTAGGCCGAGGAGAAGTCGAGGGAAACGTTCATAAGCTTACAAAGCGAACGCCAGAACTTGGAGGTAAACTGAACCCCTCGGTCAGACACAATGCGTCGAGGTAGTCCATGAAGCCTGAAGACTTGATGAATGAAGATCTCGGCCAGCTCCGGCGCTGAGGGAAGACCGGGCAGAGGGATGAAGTGAGCCATCTTGGAAAAACGATCCACCACCACCAGAATGACTGAGCAGCCCGCAGAGCAGGGTAGGTCGGTGATGAAATCCATGGCGATGTTCTCCCAAGGAACCGTAGGGACAGGCAACGGAAGCAACAAGCCAGACGGAGATCTCCGTGGTACCTTGTTCTTTGCACAGGATGGACAAGAAGCCACAAAATCGAGTACATCTTGGCGAAGTGAGGGCCACCAGTAGTGACGTTTGATAAGATCAAGGGTCTTCTTAGTTCCGGCATGGTCGGCCAGTTTGGAGGAGTGAACCAATAGAAGAACCTTTTGCTTGAGATTCTCTGGCACAAGCGTCTTGCCAGGCGGAGGAGTAAGCCAGTTCACTGGAGCCACGGTGATGATCCTAGTGGGATCAATGATATGTGACGGTTCCTCCGTGGATTCGTGTGGTTGGAAGACCCTGGACAGGGCGTCGGCTTTGGAATTCTTGCTGCCGGGACGGAATCGGAGCTCGAAATCAAATCGGGCAAAAAATAAAGACCATCTGGCCTGGCGAGGGTTTAGTCTCTGGGCAGACTGGAGATAGGCCAGATTCTTGTGGTCCGAGAAGATGACAAAAGGATGGACAGCTCCTTCCAGGAGGTGGCGCCATTCCTCCAAGGCCAACTTGATGGCCAAAAGTTCCCGGTCACCGATCGAGTAGTTACACTCGGATGGAGAAAAGGCCTTCGAGAAGAAGCCACAAGGGTGCAGGCGACCGGAGGCGGTTCTCTGGGACAGCACCGCCCCGGCACCAGTCGAGGAAGCGTCCACCTCGAGTACAAAAGGTCGATCGCTCTCAGGGCGATGCAGGACCGGAGCCGTGGAGAAAGCCCGTTTTAGGGACAGAAAGGCCTCCTCTGCCTCAGGAGACCAATCCTTGGAAGTAGACCCTTTACGGGTGAGCACAGAAATGGGTCTTGTGATCGCGGAGAAGTGGGAGACAAATTGCCGGTAATAGTTGGCGAACCCGAGGAATCGTTGTATCGCCTTTAATCCGATGGGGTGAGGCCATTTGAGGATGGCAGACAACTTCTCGGGATCCATCCTTAGACCAGCGTCGGAGATAATGTATCCCAGAAATGGCAGAGAGGTCTGTTCGAAGAGACATTTCTCGATCTTTGCATACAGACGGTTCTCCCGAAGACGCTGAAGCACCAGGCGGACACTCTTTCTGTGGGACGAGAGGTCCGGCGAGAAGACGAGGATGTCGTCTAAGTACACGACCACACAGGAGTACAAGAGATCCCGGAAGATCTCGTTGACGAACTCTTGAAAGACTGCAGGAGCATTGCAAAGACCGAAGGGCATGACCAGGTACTCGTAATGGCCATCTCGAGTGTTGAAAGCGGTCTTCCACTCGTCACCTGCACGGATACGGACCAGATTGTAGGCTCCTCTGAGGTCCAGCTTGGTAAAGACCCGAGCCCCTCTGAGACGGTCAAACAGTTCCGGAATGAGTGGAAGAGGGTACCTGTTCTTGATGGTAATCTCATTCAAGCCCCTATAGTCAATGCATGGCCGTAGAGTCCCGTCCTTCTTTTTGACGAAGAAGAACCCGGCTCCCGCGGGCGAAGAGGATTTCCGTATAAAGCCTTTGGCGAGGTTCTCTTGGACGTACTCGGACATGGCGGTGGTCTCCATGGGAGACAGAGGGTAGATTCTGCCCCTTGGGGGGGTTGAACCAGAAACAAGTTCAATTGGGCAGTCAAACGGCCGGTGTGGAGGGAGGACCTCTGCTTCCTTCTTATCAAAAACATCGGCGTAGGAGCTGTAAGCTGGAGGAAGACCCGGGAGGTCTGGAGGTGACCGTGGAGCGGCCGCCAGGCGGACAGGAGTCAGACAGCGAGCTTGGCACGGGTGCCCCCAGCGGAGTATCTCCCCAGAAGACCAGTCGAGAACAGGCTGATGAGTCCTTAACCATGGAAGACCGAGTAGAATGGCGTGAGAGAGCTTAGGTAAAACGTAAAAGGCTATCTTCTCTCGATGTAAGGCTCCGATTTGCAATTCCACCTCTTCAGTGACCAAGGTGACGGTCACCTGTAGCGGTTTGCCATCCACGGTGGCAATCTGAATTGGGTTAGATAGAGTGACTACAGGAATTTGGTATTTGTCTACCTCTTCCGGCCGAATGAAGTTACCCGCTGAGCCCGAATCCACGTAGGCCACCTCGGAACCACGCCTCCCTCCTGAAACCAAAAGCACAGAAATCGTAAGGGGTTGAGAGGAATCATCATCATCACCTAGGAAGGCCTCTCTTACCTGACCTAGGTGGAGTCGTTTCCCTGTCTCTTAGGACAGGTGCGGATATAGTGTGACGAATGACCGCAATAGAGGCACAGACCTTGTGCCCGTCTCTCTCTCTGACGTAACTCGGCCAACCTGAGATGATCTATCTGCATGGGCTCACCCGAAGAGAGGGAAGAAGATCCGACTGAACGTGAGCTGGCCGACTGAGCGAAAGGAGGAACTGACCTGGAGGAGCGCCTGTCTCTCACTGACTCCCGAGCGCGCTCCAGGAAGCGCAGGTCAATGCGGGTAGCCAGCGAGATAAGGTCCTCTAAGGTGGACGGGGTATCTCGACCAGCGAGTTCATCCTTTATTTTACTAGAAAGACCGCGCCAGAATGCCCCCACCAAAGCTGCGTTATTCCAGCCGAGCTCAGAGGAAATAGTGCGAAAGCGAATAGCGTACTGTCCGACCGTGAGAGGGCCCTGGTGTAAGTTAAAGAGTGACTCAGTGAGAGAGGCTAACCGGCCCGGCTCATCGAAAACCTTACGAAACGTATCCAGGAAAACCGGGAGACTCGAAACGACCGGGTCGTCACGTTCCCAGAGCGGGTTTACCCAAGAAAGGGCCTCTCCCTCCAGATGGGACATGATGAAGGCCACTTTGGCCCGGTCCGAGGGATATTGCTGCGGCAGCCATTCAAAGTGGAGACTACACTGATTTAAGAACCCCCTACAGAGCTTGGGATCCCCGGTGAAACGAGGCGGCTTGGCGAGGCGGGGCGTCGGATGAGCAGCAGACGCAGGGGGAGGAGTCGGCACTGCAGCGGCAGCCTGGAGGGCCGACAAGCGACTATCAAAGGAGGCCATGTAGGACAAAATGTGGGTTTGAGTATCTTGCTGCTGGCCCAGCTCCTGTTGGAGACTGGCCAGCTGAGTGGCATTTCCAGGATCGGCCACCTGTAAGGCCGACAAACGGGTGTCCATCGACTTCATGATTGACATAATGCGCCCCTGATTCTCCCGTAGGAATAGCAACTCTTTCTGGGTAGCAGCCGTAGTACCGGCGGAGTCCATAGCCTGATCGTACTGTTAGCGTGGGTGGTCAGGAGCGGGAGCTCCGAGAGTGGACCCTCTGGACCGTGGCATCGAGGGACCCCGGGCGAGCTGCCAGGTGGAACCGACCCCTATACAGGGACCGTTAGGAGCAGGCCCAGGGGTTCGAGTACCACGGTAGCCGGTACCGAGAGGGGCGGCTCAGGATGGACCGGAGTAAGACTGAGACTGGAGTAGGACGGCAGGAGCACTGAAGACAGGACTGGAGTAGGACGACAGGAACACAAGGCAGGACTGGAGTAGGACGGCAGGAACACAAGGCAGGACTGGAGTAGGACGACAGGAACACGGGTAGCAGGACTGAGAAGCTGCTGTGAGGAGCAGCCGAGACAGGAACTGCAGGAGCAGAGTGTGCACGATGGAGCGAGGCCACAGTGTCAGGAAACACAACGATCAGGCGCCTCCCTCAGGGGGAAGCGGCCTGATATGGCCCCGTCTGGTCAGCCATTGGTCCAAATGTGCTTCCGGGTCAGGGCACAGCCGGAGCATAAGAAGCAGGAAGGAGGCGCGGCCGCGGCCTATGGCGCATGCGCATAGCATGCAGGGAAGGCATCGGTCGCGGGTCTGTCTCAGGTGACCGCCGCGGCCGTCGGGTGGAGAGAGGCTGCGGCGTGGGAGCGGAGGGCGACTGCGGCGTGGGAGCGGAGGCCGGGTGAGTATGGCGGAGCGGTGTAACAACTATGCTATCCATACATGTTATCCGGTGATACGGTACCCTTTCTCACCTTTGTGCAATCACGTGTAATCCATACTGGGCCTGACACCGTTTGAGCCTGCCTCCTGATCTATAGAAAACAGAAAGCAAAAAACACAAATATCCTGAACTAAAAGTAAAAAATATACTGCAAATAATGCATAAAGGTAATAATAATAATAAGGGTATTTAGTAAACATAATTTTGATCAAAATAATGTACAAGCCATCCCGCCACGTCACGGCAACCCTTGTGGGACAGTCCCTACTCTAGTATTTAAAACCTTATCACTTGCCAAGTGGCGTGAATGTGAATAAGGGTCGAGCGGCTGAACCACTTGTAACAGCTTAGGCCAGACTGGATGGCTTTCCCAGCTCAGAAAAAGGGCGGTCACACCCCTATATGCACTGAATGCACAATGAAATGAATAAAAAAACAAATCTGAACTGAGACAAGTAAGTTAATGTGTATGCACAATGTAAGTGCATTTTAACACATGACCATTAACCAGAGAAAACAGAAAGCAAAAAACACAAATATCCTGAACTAAAAGTAAAAAATATACTGCAAATAATGCATAAAGGTAATAATAATAATAAGGGTATTTAGTAAACATAATTTTGATCAAAATAATGTACAAGCCATCCCGCCACGTCACGGCAACCCTTGTGGGACAGTCCCTACTCTAGTATTTAAAACCTTATCACTTGCCAAGTGGCGTGAATGTGAATAAGGGTCGAGCGGCTGAACCACTTGTAAAAGCTTAGGCCAGACTGGATGGCTTTTCCAGCTCAGAAAAAGGGCGGTCACACCCCTATATGCACTGAATGCACAATGAAATGAATAAAAAAACAAATCTGAACTGAGACAAGTAAGTTAATGTGTATGCACAATGTAAGTGCATTTTAACACATGACCATTAACCAGAGAAAACAGAAAGCAAAAAACACAAATATCCTGAACTAAAAGTAAAAAATATACTGCAAATAATGCATAAAGGTAATAATAATAATAAGGGTATTTAGTAAACATAATTTTGATCAAAATAATGTACAAGCCATCCCGCCACGTCACGGCAACCCTTGTGGGACAGTCCCTACTCTAGTATTTAAAACCTTATCACTTGCCAAGTGGCGTGAATGTGAATAAGGGTCGAGCGGCTGAACCACTTGTAACAGCTTAGGCCAGACTGGATGGCTTTCCCAGCTCAGAAAAAGGGCGGTCACACCCCTATATGCACTGAATGCACAATGAAATGAATAAAAAAACAAATCTGAACTGAGACAAGTAAGTTAATGTGTATGCACAATGTAAGTGCATTTTAACACATGCATTTTTTTTTTTTACTCCTGATCTATAGACATATATTTTGAATGTGTACACTATGCTATCCATACATGTTATGCGGTGATACGGTACCCTTTCTCACCATTGTGCAATCACGTGTAATCCATACTGGGCCTGAGAACGGCTGGCGAGCTGTTAAGCAAGCTACAGCACCTGTGGTTTGCACACGTAAGTTTTTCATTTTTTCAGGAATGACGGTTAGGCCTAACTCCGGAATTGCGGTTGACCTGAACTTACTGGGAAATCATCGTTCGCGGGGAATAATCTGAATCCCAGATCCCCATCACTAACGGAGTTCAGCAGGTTATCTCCACCTGTAAGCGACAAACGCTGGCCCTTTCAGTGTAGCGCACATGCAGCCACGGACATGTAAGGGCATGACACACCAGTTATTGGCCAATCTCACGTGCCAGAGCCTCGCGTGTCCCTCTAGTAAGCCGGACTCGGACCGCGGGGCATGACGGAGTCTCGTTCGTTAACGGAATTAAGCTTGCAATGTGTGCATCTTTTTTGTTGCTGGATGGTTGAGGCTGCCCGTGTTGAGTCAAATTACGCCGCAGGCTCCACTCCTGGTGGTGCCCTTCTGGACATTCCTTTAAGGTTCAGCTTTGCAACCATACTGCCCACGTAAAACAAACACTTTGCCTTCAAGAACGCTGTTTGGAGGGTCGTGACTCGTGGGAACAACGCCGCCCAATCAGTTAACCTGCTAGAGAGATCCTTCGTTGCTCCCAAGCATGACATCACACTCCCTAGGAGGAAGGTAATGCCACTGTGGTGACCGTACTCCTGGGGGCGACACAAGTGCACTGATGCCCAGCCACTGCTCGATGAATCTGCTGGTTCATTGACCCAGACCACTACATTCCCCTCGCACTCTACACGGCCTGAATCTGACCCTGATGAAACTCAGGTTACCCTTCCCATATACTGTTCCATCTTACACGGTGACAAAGCGGAAGCTGCAGATGAAAGTGCAGGTTCGGCCCACCCGCCGTCAGACACACCACCGTACTATCAGGGGCCCTGTGCCAGTGCCGTCACCAACGAGTGGGCCCCCCTGCTTGCTCAGGATCACAGCACTTGCAAGGTTGAAATACTGTGCAGTGAGATGGAAGATGGGGACGACGAGGAGTCCAGACTAGTACAGGGATTCCCTAGCGAGGAGACTTATTTCATTGTTTTCAATGTTGGGACAGCAATTTTTGGGGAGCACTATACTCTGGAGAATGATAGATGGGGCCCACCATACACTGGAACATTCCAAAGGTGGACATCAGACACTGGAGCAGCATTTACAGGGCCCATTATAGACTAGAGCATTAGAAATGGGGCCCATTATGTATGGAGCATTATTTGGGCCCATAAGACAGTGGAGTTTCATCCATGGGGACCAACATATACTGTAGCATTATGTGGAGCTCATCATATACTGTTTCAAACATTATATGGGACCAATGATTCTGTATAGAGAAATAGATGGGCCTCGTCATGAGATGTAAAAAGTGAGGTATTTTTCATTGTACTATACCGCTATTTCTCTGCCGTATCGGAGCATGATGAGTTGTGGTATGTGTTAAAGGGGCGCTCTTTCGCCCAGGGCACATGAAAACCTGGAGCCAGCCCTCCCCCCCCACAGTTTGTAGCCAAATAACCCCCATTTTTCAGTGCTTAACTAGTATTATGAAGTAAATAAAGGGTGACAAGCTTCAGTAATAAGAATTTATGCTTTTGGCATTCAAATGGGCACTGTAAGTGTGTTTCCTGTCCTCCTCTCACTGCCGACTTTTCTTCCCCATTGACTTACATTGGGTTTTGTGTTTCAGTCGGACCCCCGACATTTCCCTATAGTTGGCCGATTTCGTTCCACCCGACTTTTGCGAAAGTCGCGTTTCGCGAAACCCAACTCGACCCGAAAAAAGGCAAAGTCGCTCATCTCTAGTCATGACCATGTGACCAGCCCATGTGATCCATACCTTACCTGTGGGTGTGGTTAAAAGCTTTGTAATCGAGTTGTGTTTAGCAAATGGGAGTGAGTGTGTGGGAGCCTGCCAGTGTGAACAGATTTCCATGTGTCCAGGCTGGACACTACAGAGTGGTCTGTGTGCAGAGAGAGAGAAGCCACCTTGTGTCTGTAGCTCCAGATAGAGCTCTGCTATGGACATTGATGCTGTGTCTGCCTGATGTAAAGACTGCTTACCTTTTTGTTGCTGACTTGATGGTTTATGAAGCAAATAAACCCACATCGATGTTGAAGAGAGTGTGCCTCCTGTTTCCTTCTACCCACCTGAGTACAATCCTTACACCCAATAAATAAATGCAGGCCGATTGGATGCCATTCTTCTTTTGAGGTTCACACTATCAGGGTGTTCTATCCCCTCTCCCTCAGAGTAGCAGTCATATACCGGCCCCCCAGGCTCTCCCACCCACTTCCTTGACCACTTTTATGCATTGCATCCACATTTCGTGCCCTCAGAATTGACAAACCTTATCCTGGGAGACTTGAATTGCTCCACCTCCCCATCTGCATCCCAGCTTTCATCTCTAGCCAATTTTCATGGCTTTTCACAACTTTCAAACGCTGAGACACAGGCAGTTCAATCTCCTGCCTAGATGACTTGCCTCTTTTTTTGTCCCCCATGAAACTAGGAGTATAACCACAACTTAGACATTTATAGGTGCTCCCTAAAAACACACATTTAGAGTGGCCTATCACATTCCCTATGTTAGGCGTCAGGTTCCTGTCACTGCACAGCAGGAATCCCAAGCCTTGCATCCAGTGGTCTCCCATTCCTCTTCGGCCACAGAGGACCCTGCTCAGCCGACTCGTCGATCCCGGCTCTCTGCTCAAACCAGCTCTGTGGGATTGGTTGCTGGTGCCACCGCTGGTCCAGCTATAGAAACGCATGCTGGTCAGCAGCGAGATACTCCAGGGACTAAGTCCTCCTTTCAGTCCACTGAGCATGCCCGTGGGATGATCTCTCATTGGAGATTGGAGGTCACATGCTCAGGTCCTTCTCCAGCTCGGACTGGACCATCAGAAAGGTCAGGAAGGTCCCGGAAGGACGCGGTGACTCATTAAGAAACCCCTACACTTGGTACGCATGTGTTGTGCAGGCCAGCCTGTTAAGCGCCCAGGCTTAGGTGTAGGTAGGACAGAGTCTGAGACAGGCATCAGTGTCCACCGGTGGCTCGGCACGCCACGGTGCACGTGCTCGACACTCCATAGTCAGCGTCTATAGTGGCGTCCGCAGGTGCGACGCCACGCGCTCAGAAGGTCTAGAAGACTCTGACCCCGTGTCCTTAGGGCAGAGTTCTGTGACCGTTTTCTCTGCGCTCCGTGGCCGGGTCCCGTGAGCTAAACAGGCACCGACATTTATGTTCTGTGGTAGCGCGGCTCCGTGAGTTAACGGAGTTCGCTTCGGTTCACACTGGGTGACATTAACCCACGTGTGACCCTTTCTACACCGCTTTACACTTCCGCCATTACTAAGCAGCAGTTTACCACCCCTGCACGGTGGACCCCAGGCTGCGAACGCACCTTACTATTATTTTATTATTTGGTGCGTTCCGCCAGCCCTAACATTATACTAGCTCCAGAGTCTGGCTAGTAATGGCAGATGAACAACGACTGCAGCGGTACATCCTGCAGCAGGAGGGCAGGTTGGCGGCTCTTGAGTACACAGCCTCAGCCATGGATGTAGCCGCAGCAGCTGTTCAAGCCACTAGCCTGGCGGCAACTAGTTTGTCCACTGCCACCCCTGCTCCGACATTATCCCGCCTCCCACTGCCAGACAAATTTTCTGGTGAGTCTAAGTCTTGTAGGGGATTTGTGAGCTAGTGTGCTATACACCTGGAGCTCCTGGCTGCACATTTTCCCTCAGAGCGGGCTAAGGTGGGGTTCATAATATCCCTGCTGTCGGGCAGGGTGTTGGAGTGGGCCACGCCACTCTGGGGGCACAACGATCATGTGGTACAGAGTGCTCCATGGTTCCTGAGCACTCTGAGGCAGGTCTTTTTGGGACCCCAGGTTACCCATGACACAGCGCTCCAATTGCTGGCTTTGACAGAGGGCCCGTCCATGGTCAGTCACTTTGCCATTCACTTCTGGACTCTAGCTTCTGAACTTGAGTGGCCGGATGAAGCTCTCATGCTGGTATTTTGGAGAGGGCTGCCTGACCATGTGAAAGACGCCCTGGCCACTAGGGAGATTCCCACTACACTGGAGGAATTAATTACAGTTTCTACCCGCATCGACCTCCGCTTTCACGAGCGAAGGTTGGAGTGTGCCCAGTGTAGGCAGAGGTTTCGGCTGGCACCCACCTTCGCCAAACCTCTGGAACCTCCGGTCCAGGCGTAAGAGCCACATGAGGCCATGGAGACGCCTCGAGCGGGATCTTAGTCCCGGACCGCTCGTGCACGCATGGTCTGTCATGTATGCCGGCAGTCAGGACATCTCGCCTCCAGATGTCCTCGCTGACTGGGTGAGCATCCGTGTTTGGTGACCTTGGGAGCTGATTCACTAAACACAATGGCGCCTTCTTCCAAGCAGACCTTTAAAGGGACAACTTCCATTGGTCCATCCACCCATGTGGTAGAGCTTTGCGTAGATTCCGGGGCGGAGGGCAACTTTATGTCTTCTGTCTTCGCCCGACGGCACGCAATCTTGTTATACTTGCCAAGCCAGTGACCATACGGGTGATAAATGGATCGACACTACCATCACAGATAACCCATCAGACCATCCCTTTTACTTTATCCCTGTCTCCTTCCCATCAGGAGATCATCTCCCTGCTAGTCATTCCCGAAGGAATTGATGAGGTCCTATTAGGAATGCCGTGGCTACGGTATCATTCCCCTCATATAGAGTGGTCCTCAGGGAGAATTCTGGGATGGAATAAATCCTGTGTTGGTAGATGTCAAAGGGAGTGTGTTCAGGTTGCTATTACTGAGGTACCAGCAGATCTCTCCCCTCTCCCCAAACACTATTGGCCCTATGCGGACATGTTCTCCAAGAAGGCGGCGGAGACCCTTCCGCCTCATCGCCCCTATGACTGTCCTATCGACCTCTGGCCTGGTGCTGAGCCTCCTCGGGGTCAAGTTTATCCACTCTCTCTCCCGGAGACGGAGGCAATGTCTGAGTACATCAGGGAGAATCTGGCAAGAAGCTTTATTAGGAAGTCAGTGTCACCTGCAGGGGCAGGGCTTTTCTTCATGCAGAAGAAGAACGGAGAACTACATCCATGCATAGATTATAGGGGTCTTAATGCCATCACCATTAAGTACCCTTTGCCCCTGATATCAAAGCTTTTCGATAGGTTGCGGGGAGCTATGGTCTTTACCAAACTAGATCTGTGGAGTGCTTACAAGCTGATTCGCATCCGTGACAGGGACGAATGGAAGACGGCATTTAACACCAGGGTTGGGCACTATGAATATCTGGTGATGCCCTTCGGGCTCTGTAATGCCCTGGCCGTCTTCCAAGACTTTGTGAACGACATCTTCTGGGATATGCTCACCACCTCGTTTGTAGTCTATCTGGATGATATCCTCATCTACTCTCCATGTATAGACTCCCACCGGAGAGATGTTTGCAAAGTCTTCGACCTCCTAGGGGCAAATTCACTCTATGCCAAGTTGGAGATGTGTGTGTTTGGACAGGAGTCCTTGCTAGTGTTGAGCATGCCGATACTGCAAATATCAGGTATCGGCCGATATTCGCTGTATCGGAATTCCGATACCGAGTACCAATATTTTTACAGTATCGAATACCGGAATTGGAAGTTCCCATAATGCAATGAGCTAGTTGTATTAGCCATGTTAACTAATGGCATGGCTGTGATTGGCTGCTGAAATGATGTCATCATGATGCGCGGCATGTGCGGGCCTGCCGGGGGTCTGTGCGGGCCTGCCGGGGGTCTGTGCGGGCTGCCGGGGGTCTGTACGGGCCTGCCGGGGGTCTGTGTGGGCTGCCAGGGGTCTGTGCGGGCTGCCGGGGGTCTGTGCGGGCCTGCCGGGGGTCTGTGTGTGTGTGCAGGCATCGTCCGATGGGACTACAAGTCCCATGGGGCTATGCCTGCTACAATAACAGTGATTGACTCATTAGCCAATGATGGGACATCCGGCTAATGTGTTGAATGTAAAATAATAAAATACATACTACATACATACTACATACATACAACATTCATACAACATACATACATACTACAAACTACATACATACTTCATATATACTACATTCATACATACTACATACATACTACATATATACTACATTCATACAGCATGCATACATACTACATATATACTACATTCATACAACATGCATACATACATACTACATACATACTACATATATACTACATTCATACAGAATACATACATACTACATAATACATACATACTACATATATACTACATTCATACAGCATGCATACATGCATACTACATGCAACATACATACTACATACATACTACATGCATACTACATGCAATACATTCATACATTCATACAATACATACATAAAGACATACAGTACATATAACATAGAGTACATACTCACCATCACTTGTCACTTTGATCCCCGAAGCCAGTGTCATCTCACTGTAAAAAATATTAAAATAACAAACAACCGATATACTCCCTGATCCGCAGAAATCCACGAGTGTCCCACGACGATCTCCTGCAGTGCATCACTGAGAGGTTACTATAGTTCACTGGTCTCACTTTATGGCAAAAGCTGTGTGGGAACTTTCTCACACAGCAATGCCAAAAGTGAGACTAGGGACTATTTTTTTTACAGTGGCAGAGGAATACAGTGTGGAAGGATACCTACCTCCCGTCATTGTATTCCTGGGGCCCCTAGAGAGCGGTCGCATCAGCTGATGCTGCTGTTCTCCACGGGAGATCGTCGTGGGACACTAGTGGATTTCTGCGGATCAGGGAGTATATCAGTTGTTTGTTATTTTAATATTTTTTACAGATGACACTGGCTTCGGGGATCAAAGTGACAAGTGATGGTGAGTATGTACTCTATGTTATATGTACTGTATGTCTATATGTATGTATTGTATGAATGTATTGTATGTAGTATGTATGTAGTATGTATGTTGTATGTCGGTAGCATGTTTTATGTATGTTGTATGTATGTAGTATGTACTATGTATGTATGTTGTATGAATGTAGTATATATGTAGTATGTATGTTGTATGAATGTAGTATATATGTAGTATGTATGTAGTATGTATGTATGCTGTATGAATGTAGTATATATGAAGTACATTATGTATGTAGTATGTATGTATGTTGTATGAATGTAGTATATATGTAGTATGTATGTAGTAAGTATGTATGTATGTTGTATGAATGTAGTATATATGTAGTATGTATGAATGTAGTATGTATGTAGTATGTATGTATGTTGTATGAATGTTGTATATATGAAGCATGTATGTAGTATGTATGTATGTTGTATGAATGTAGCATGTATGTAGTATGTATGTTGTGTGAATGTAGTATATATGAAGTATGCATGTAGTATGTATGTATGTTGTATATATGAAGTATGTATGTAGTATGTATGTATGTTGTATGAATGTTGTATATATGTAGTATGTATGGTTTTTTTTTACATTCAACACATTAGCCGGATGATGGGACTACTACTGTCCCATCATTGGCTAATGTGTCAATTACTGTCATTGTAGCAGGCATAGCCCGATGGGACTTGTAGTCCCATCGGACGATGCCTGCACACACATACAACCCCCGGCAGGCCCGCACAGACCCCCGGCAGCCCGCACAGACCCCCGGCAGCCCACTTAGATCCCCGGCAGGCCCACACAGACCCCCGGCAGCCCACACAGACCCCCGGCAGGCCCGCACAGACCCCTGGCAACCCGCACAGACCCCCGGCAGGCCCATACAGACCCCCGGCAGGCCCACACAGAGCCCCGGCAGCCCGCACAGAGCCCCGGCAGGCCCGTACAGACCCCCGGCAGGCCCGCACAGACCCCCGGCAGGCCCGCACAGACCCCCGGCAGGCCCGCACAGACCCCCGAGAGGCCCGTACAGACCCCACCCGCACACACAGACATGCAAAGTGTCCGCCCACGCACCGCCCACACTCTTCTCCCCTTCTGAACTGGATGTGCAAGGAAAGAAAGGGTTTATTTTCATTCCGATATTTGTGCCCCATTGACTTGCATGGGTTTCCGGTATCGGAATCGGCGATACCCGATACTTTTTGGGTATCGGTCCGATCCAGTCCCATCCGATATTTCACGATATCGGATGTATCGCTCAACACTAGTCCTTGCCATTCCTGGGCTATGTCATCTCCGCCCAGGGATTGGCCATGGATCCTGCCAAGCTACAGGCGGTTATGAATTGGCAGGAACCCCATTCCCTCAAGGCGGTGCAGCGCTTTATGGGATTTATTAACTATTACCGCCAATTCATTCCCCACCTCTCAACCTTGGTAGCTCCCTTAGTGGCCCTCACCAAGAAGGGAGCAAATCCTAAATTGTGGTCAGAGGAGGTCTCCAAGGCTTTTCTCTATATTAAGTCTCATTTTGCCAGCGCTCCCATTTTACATCACCCCGATGTAGATAAACTGTTTATTTTAGAGGTGGATGCCTCATCCATCAGTGCTAGAGTGGTCCTGTTCCAGAAGGACGCTCAAGGTCGGAAGCACAATTGGTGCAGAATCCAACCAGAGGAGCAGCACTTTTAGACCTAATACTATCTAACAGACCTGACAGAATAACAAATCTGAAGGTTGTTGGGCATCTAGGAAATAGCGACCACAATATTGTACAGTTTCACTTGTCTTTCGCTAGGGGGACATGTCAGGGAGTCACAAAAACACTGAACTTTAGGAAGGCAAAGTTTGACCAGCTTAGAGATGCCCTTAATCTGGTTGACTGGGACAATGTCCTCAGAAATAAGAATACAGAAAATAAATGGGAAATGTTTAAGAACATCCTTAATAGGCACAGTAAGCGGTTTATACCTTGTGGGAATAAAAGGACAAGAAATAGGAAAAACCCAATGAGGCTAAACAAAGAAGTAAGAGGGGCAATTAACAGTAAAAAGAAAGCATTTAAACTACTAAAGGAGGATGGCACCGTTGAAGCTCTAAAAAATTATAAGGAGAAAAATTCTTTATCTAAAAAAATAATTAAAGCTGCCAAAGAGGAAACAGAAGCACATTGCTAAGGAGAGTAAAACTAATCCCAAGCTGTTCTTCATAGAATCATAGAATCATAGAATTGTAGAGTTGGAAGGGACCTCCTGGGCCATGTGGTCCAACCCCCTGCTCAAAGCAGGATTCGCTAAATCATTCCAGTCAGATGTTTGTCCAGCCTCTGTTTGAAGACTTCCATTGAAGGAGAACTCACCACTTCTCGTGGCAGCCTGTTCAACTATATCAATAGTAAAAGAATCAAAAGTGAAAGTGTAGGCCCATTAAAAAATTGTGAGGAAAGTATGGTTGTATATGATGAGGAAAAAGCTAATATATTAAACACCTTCTTCTCCACAGTATTCACGGTGGAAAATGAAATACTAGGTGAAATGCCGAGAGACAAAGAAAACCCTATATTAAGGGTCACCAATCTAACCCAAGAAGAGGTGCAAATCCGGCTAAATAAGATTAAAATAGATAAATCTCCGGGTCCGGATGGCATACACCCACGAGTACTAAGAGAACTAAGTAATGCAATAGACAAACCATTATTTCTTATATTTAGAGACTATAGCGACGGGGTCTGTTCCACAGGACTGACGCATAGCAAATGTGGTACCAATATTCAAAAAGGGCTCTAAAAGTGAACCTGGAAATTATAGGCCAGTAAGTCTAACCTCTATTGTTGGCAAAATATTTGAAGGGTTTCTGAGGGATGTTATTCTGGATTATCTCAATGAGAATAACTGTTTAACGCCATATCAGCATGGGTTTATGAGGAATCGATCCTGTCAAACCAATCTAATCAGTTTTTATGAAGAGGTAAGCTATTGTGATAAAACACTCCGGGATCGCCTTTGCTGGGGTCAAAGGTCACGTGCGTTCAGCATGAAACTCAGGCGCAGAGCTGGGATTCATGTATAACTGACCCTGGGTCAGGTTTATTAACGGTGAAAGCAATGCATAAAGAAATAAAACATAAAACAAATCCTTGCCTGTCCGGCACTAACTAAACAATGGACAACCTAACTACCAACTGGCGGGCTTCTCCCGTCCAGCCAAACCACAGTTGCAGTGGGCACTGCTTCCACTCACGTGTGTCTCTCACACAGACAGACTCTCTGTGTTCCCAGGCTGAGACACTCACACAACCACCTGGCATGCTTTTATATCCACCTCCCATTATTCATTAGCAAGCAGGTGCGACACTGACCAGACTAGGCCACATAGGAAAGGAATCTGGGCGAGATATACCTGCCCTCAACCACTATTCCCACATGATTCTCACATATCCCCCCCCTCTGCTCAGACCACCCCGGTCGAGCAATGACACCCGCCAAACAGTGCACTCGGGACAGGGCATCTGCATTTCCCATCTGTACCCCTGGGCGGTGCTCCACCGTAAAAGTGTAGGCCTGCAGGGCAAGAAACCACCGGGTCACCCGGCTATTCCGTTCCTTGTTCAAGTGCATCCACTTGAGAGGGGCATGGTCAGTGATCAGCCTGAACTTTCGGCCCACCAGGTAATATTTGAGGGCCTCTAGAGCCCACTTAATGGCGAGGCACTCTTTTTCTACGACTGCATACCTTTGCTCGTGTTTATTCAGCTTCCTGCTGAGATAGAGGACTGGGTGTTCCACTCCGTCCCTCACTTGTGAGAGTACGGCCCCGATACCGGTATCAGAGGCATCCGTTTGTACCACAAACTCGCTGCGGAAGTCCGGAGTCACCAGTACGGGCTGAGAGCAAAGTGCCTGTTTTAGGCTATGGAAGGCTTCTTCAGCTGCTAAACTCCATTTAATCATGACGGAATCTTTCCCTTTTGTAAGATCCGTCAGGGGGGTAGCGATGGCTGCAAAATTGGGTATGAACCGGCGATAATAGCCGGCGATCCCCAGGAAGGCTTGCACCTGCTTCTTGTTGACAGGTTGTGGCCAGTCCTGAACCGCTTGAATCTTATCAACCTGGGGTTTAACAACACCCCTCCCAATTACATACCCCAAATACCGGGCTTCTTCTAGCCCGATGTGACATTTCTTGGGGTTCGCGGTTAGACCTGCCTCCCACAGGTCGTCAATCACAGCTTGTACTTTCTGGAGATGAGTCTCCCAGTCCAAGCTGTAAATGACAATGTCATCCAAATAGGCCGAAGCGTACCGCCTATGTGGCCTCAGGACTCGATCCATCAGTCTCTGGAAGGTCGCCGGTGCCCCGTGCAGTCCAAACGGCATATACACATACTGAAATAAACCTTCCGGCGTAGCAAATGCCGTCTTTTCTCTGGCAGCCTCAGCCAGAGGGATCTGCCAATACCCCTTTGTTAGATCTAGGGTCGTAATATACCGGGCTTCTCCTAACCGATCTATTAACTCGTCGACCCGGGGCATAGGATAGGCATCAAATTTTGAGACCGCATTCAGTTTCCTGAAGTCATTGCAGAACCGGATGGTGCCGTCCGGTTTAGGAATTAGCACAATCGGGCTGGACCACGCACTGTGCGATTCCTCAATGACTCCTAACTCTAACATTGCCTTCACTTCTCGGGAAACGGCTTCACGGCGCGCTTCCGGGATTCGGTAGGGCTTTACGTGAACTGTGACACCAGGTTCCGTTACGATGTCATGTTTCATTAGCATAGTCTGCCCGGGTTTTTCTGATAAAAACTTTTGGTTGTGAAGTAGAAACTGCCTGACCTCAGTCTTTTGCCGCTCCGAGAGGGTTTCTGCAACCCGTACCTCCGGTACGGTATGCGAGCAGACAGGACGGGCCAGCTCCGCTGACAAGGCAGACCGATCCTTCCAGGGCTTTATCAGATTTACATGATAAATCTGTTCAGGTTTCCGTTTACCTGCCTGGTATACTTTGTAGTTTACTTCACCAACTCTTTCCTTGATCTCAAAGGGGCCCTGCCACTTTGCCAGGAACTTACTGTCCACCGTGGGGACCAGGATCAACACCCTATCTCCGGGTGCAAACGTACGGATCTTGGCGCCCCTATCATAGATTCTTTTTTGGGCTCCTTGAGCCTGTATCATGTGTTCTTTGACGATAGGCATAACAGCCGCAATACGGTCCTGCATTTGTGTGACGTGATCTATCACTGTTTTAAACGGAGTGACCTGACCCTCCCAGGTTTCTTTTGCAACGTCTAACAGTCCGCGAGGACGTCGGGCGTACAATAACTCGAAAGACGAGAATCCCGTTGAAGACTGGGGTACTTCCCTGATGGCAAAAAGCAAATACGGAAGTAAATAGTCCCAGTTCTTCCCATCCTTGTCTATCACCTTTCTCAGCATCTGCTTCAGAGTTTTATTGAACCGTTCGACCAACCCGTCTGTTTGAGGGTGATACACGGATGTGCGTAACGGTTCGATTTGTAACAATCGGCAGAGCTCCTTCATTACCCTGGACATAAAGGGGGTCCCCTGGTCGGTGAGTATCTGTTTTGGTATACCGACCCGACTAAACACATGCACCAGTTCCTTGGCAATCGTCTTGGTGGCCGTGTTACGCAAAGGGATGGCCTCCGGGTAACGAGTGGCATAATCCAAGATGACCAGGATATGTTGGTGTCCACCTGCAGACCGTGGAAGGGGTCCAACTAAATCCATCCCAATCCTCTCAAACGGGACTTCAATAATAGGTAGGGGTACCAAAGGGCTACAGAAACGGGGCTTAGGTGCAGAGGCTTGGCAATCAGGACAAGACTCACAATATACTCGAATATCGTGATGCATGCCTGGCCAAACAAAACAGTGTAATATCCTTTCGGTGGTTTTCTGGACTCCCAGGTGACCTCCCATCACATGTCCGTGGGCCAGGTCCAGCACCTGCCGCCGGTAGGGTTTTGGCACGACTAATAGCTGCACCGTATCTTCCCCCTTTTTCTCTATCTGATAGAGTAAATCATTCTCCAGAACCATGTAAGGATATGCCAGCCTAGAGCCAGGTTCTACGGGTACCCCATTTATCACTTTTACTTTTGTCCTAGCCTGAGAAAGGGTAGGATCCTTTATTTGCTCGCTTTGGAAGTCATCTTTCTAAACTTCTAAATCCGGCAAACGGGGAGGTGGACGGCTGTCGGCCTCCTCCTCTTCCCCGGTCTCCTCCGTATCACCCGCCATGACTGAACACGGGAACTGCAGGTCATTTCCCGCAGAGTCTTCCCCAGAGTCTTCCGGGGAGACCTCTTCCAGGGGTTCGGGACCCACATGCGCCCTGGGAGAAGAATCATGTACACTATTACCCTGGGGTATCAACTGATTCTCCCACAATTGCCAGAAGTGGGGAAAATCCCGGCCCAGGATAACATCATGCAATAACGCCGAGACGAGTCCCACTTTATGTTGCACAGACCCATAGGAAGTAGTAATGCATATGACCGTGGTGAGGTACGAACAGGTGTCTCCATGCACACACGTTACAGAAAATTTGTCTGATGGTCCAGTCGGGGCTGACACCAGACTGGCCTTCACCAGAGTCACCACACTTCCCGAGTCTAACAATGCCACCACATTTTTTCCATCAACAGTTAAATCACACAAGTGTTTTTCCACCGCCTTTTGACCAGCATTCACACTCACTACCCGTGCAACCATAGACATGCGGTTTTTAGAGTCTGTGACGTCGCACTGCATGGGTTCAGTAGTGAGCGGACAGTTCGCAGCAATATGTCCCATCTCTTGGCAGCGGAAACACCTAACGGGCCCCTTGCTTAGACCATAGTTCGTTACTCTCGGCCTCGCAGTGTGGGCAGTCCCGTTTTCCTCCCCCACTGTCTTAGGGATTTTTCCATCTCCCCTACTCCCAGGAACAGTCTTACCGGTTCCACGTGGAGATGATGAAGAACGAGGTGGGGTAGCGTCGTCTCGGAGTCCTTCCGCCATGGAGTAACGTTCAACCAGATCCACCAGTTGATCTGCCGTCGTAGGATTTCCATGGCTTACCCACTTCCTCAGGGCTGGCGGTAGAGCTCTCAGGTACTTGTCCATGATGACTCTCTGGATTATCTCTGGCGCTGTCAACACCTCGGGTTGTAGCCACTTCTTCGTCACGTGGATCAGGTCGAACATCTGTGACCGCGGTGGTTTATCCGGCTGATAAGTCCATTGATGCACTCTCTGTGCACGGACAGCGGTCGTCACTCCCAGCCGGGCCAAGATCTTGGCTTTCAATTTGTCAAAGTCCTGCGCGGCCTCAGGCTCTAAGTCATAATAAGCCTTTTGGGCCTCACCGGAAAGAAACGGGGCAATCAGGCCGGCCCATCGTGCCTTCGGCCATTTTTCTCGCACCGCCGTCCGTTCAAACGTGGTCAGGTATGCCTCGACGTCATCTTCGGTCGTCATTTTCTGCCAGTACCGACTCACGTGAATCACTCTCGACTCGACTTCCAGGTTAAGCTCAGGTAAGCTTGCCAAGCGCTGCGCAACCTGCTGGAGAAGCGAACGATCGGTAGCTGTCATGTCCACCAACTCCTTCAGCTGGGCCATCATCACCCGATTAGCTTCTTGCTGGACGGCGGTGGACTGTACCAGCGCTTTCACCACGTCCTCCATGCTCATGCTTGCAACGTGATTCCTGCATTCTCCACCACAATGTGATAAAACACTCCGGGATCGCCTTTGCTGGGGTCAAAGGTCACGTGCGTTCAGCATGAAACTCAGGCGCAGAGCTGGGATTCATGTATAACTGACCCTGGGTCAGGTTTATTAACGGTGAAAGCAATGCATAAAGAAATAAAACATAAAACAAATCCTTGCCTGTCCGGCACTAACTAAACAATGGACAACCTAACTACCAACTGGCGGGCTTCTCCCGTCCAGCCAAACCACAGTTTCAGTGGGCACTGCTTCCACTCATGTGTGTCTCTCACACAGACAGACTCTCTGTGTTCCCACACTGAGGCACTCACACAACCACCTGGCATGCTTTTATATCCACCTCCCATTATTCATTAGCAAGCAGGTGCGACACTGACCAGACTAGGCCACATAGGAAAGGAATCTGGGCGAGATATACCTGCCCTCAACCACTATTCCCACATGATTCTCACACTATAGACTGGACCAAGGTGAGTCATTGGATGTGGTATATCTTGATTTTTCCAAAGTGTTTGATACCGTGCCACAGAAGAGGTTGGTACACAAAATGAGAATGCTGGGTCTGGGGGAAAATGTGTGTAAATGGGTAACTGGCTTAGTGATAGAAAGCAGAGGGTGGTTATAAATGGTATATTCTCTAACTGGGCCGCTGTGACCAGTGGGGTACCGCATGGGTCGGTGTTGGGACCTATTCTCTTCAATATATTTATTAACGATCCGGTTGAAGGTTTGCACAGTAAAATGTCGATATTTGCAGATGATACAAAACTATGTAAAGCAGTCAATACAAGAGAAGATAGTATTCTGCTACAGATGGATCTGGATAAGTTGGGAACTTTGGCCGAAAGGTGGCAGATGCAGTTTAACAATGATAAATGTAAGGTTATACACATGGGAAGAAGGAATCAATATCACCATTACACACTGAACGGTAAACCACTGGGTAAATCTGACATGGAGAAGGACTTGGGGATCCTAGTTAATGATAAAGTTACCTGGAGCAGCCAATGCCAGGCAACGGCTGCCAAGGCAAACAGGATCATGTGGTGCATTAAAAGAGATCTGGATACACATGATGAGAGCATTATACTGCCTCTGTACAAATCTCTTGTTAGACCGCACATGGAGTACTGTGTACAGTTTTGGGAATCGGTGCTCAGGAAGGATAAATTGGAACTAGAGCGGATACAAAGGAGGGCTACAAAATGGGAACTACAATACCCAGAGAGATTAGCAAAATTAGGATTATTTAGTCTTGAAAAAAGATGACTGAGGGGTGATCTAATAACCATGTATAAGTATATAAGGGGACAATACAAATATCTCTCCGAGGATCTGTTTATACCAAGGAAGGTGACGGTCACAAGGGGGCGTTCTCTGCGTCTGTAGGAGAAAAGGTTTTTCCACCAACATAGAAGAGGATTCTTTACAGTTAGGGCAGTGAGAATCTGGAATTCCCTGCCTGAGAAGGTGGTGATGGCGAACTCAGTCGAAGGGTTCAAGAGAGGCCTGGATGTCTTCCTGGAGCGTAACAATATTGTATCTTACAGTTATTGTTAGGTTCTTTAGAAGGACGTAGATCTGGGGATTTATTCTGACAGAATTTTATAGGCTGAACTGGATGGACTAATGTATTTTTTCGGCCTTACTAACTATGTTACTATGTTACCCTTGCTTCTTCTTTTCCCCGACCTTCTCACCGGCGGAGAGGAACTATTCCATTGGGGACAGGGAGTTGCTGGCCATGAAATTGGCCTTTTCTGAATGGAGACATCTCCTGGAGGGGGCCCATTACCCCTTCCAAGTCTACACTGACCACAAAAATTTAGTGTATTTACAAACCACTCAGCAGCTAAATTCTCACGAAGCTAGACGATCTCTCATCTTCTCCTGGTTCCACTTCACCCTACATTTCCTTTCCGGTGAGAAGAATGCCCGGGCCGATGCGCTCTCTCGCTCCGTGGTGTCAGTGGAGGAGGCGCCTCGGTTAATTGTACCGTCTGAGAGCCTGAGGACAGTGGCTCTGGTTGCCCTTAAGTCTGTACCCCGGGCAAGACTTTTGTCCCTGCCCGTTTGCATCCGGAGGTCCTCTCTTGGGCTCACGAGTCCAGGGTAGGTGGACACTTTGGTACTAAGCAGACAGGTGAGCTTTTGGCGAGGATGTACTGGTGGCCGCATATGGCCCGTGATGTCAGAGACTATATTCAGGCGTGCGTCTCCTGCGCCAAGAATAAGTCTTCCCGGCAACGACCCGCTGGGTTACTTTACCCCTTACCGGTGGCAGACAGGCCCTGGGAGATGGTTGGCACGGACTTTGTGGTGGGTCTATCCAAGTCCAGTGGCAGCACAGTTATTTGGGTCATCACTGACCATTTTTCTAAAATGGTGCACTTGGTGCCTTTCTCTCGGCTACCTTCCGCATGGGGCTTAGCAGTGTTGTTTATTAAACACATTTTAAGGTTACACGGCATGCCAGAAAAGATTGTCAGTGACCGGGGGCCCCAGTTTGCGTCTTGGTTCTGGAAAGAGCTCTGTCACTTGCTCAGTATTGAGCTGAATCTCTCCTCAGCCTATCATCCCGAAACTAACGGGTTGGTAGAGAGGGCCAACCAGACCCTGGTCACATATCAGGATGACTGAGCATCCTTGTTGCCATGGGCAGAATTCGCCTTGAACAACACTGTGGTCAATTCCACCGGCCAGACCCCATTCCTCCTTAACTACGGCCAACACCCGAATGTCCCTGTGCCCATGCCTGTGTCATCCACCGACTCTAGGGTGGCAGATGGGTGGTGGAGGCACGTGATATTTGGGACTACACCCAGGATGCTATTTGGGCCTCTAAGGAGAGAATGAGGGTCTCCGTGGACGCACACCGGCGTCCTGCTCCATCCTTCTCCCCTGGCGACTTAGTGTGGCTCTTCGCCCGTAATATCAGGCTGCTAGTCGAGTCCACTAAGTTCGCTCCTTGTTACATTGGTCCCTTTAAGGTCCTCGAACAGATCAGCTCTGTGGTCTATCGTCTGGCCCTTCCACCACACTTGGCTATCTCTGACACCTTCCACGTGTCCCTCCTTAAACCTGTTCACTTATCCCGGTTCTCCAAGTCATCTGCTGGGACATCAGACCTGTCTTCGGACAAGTTTGAGGTCAATGCCATTGTGGGATGCAGGGTGGTGCATGGTAAAAAATTTTACTTGGTGGACTGGAAGGGTCATGGTCCAGAGGCTCGGACCTGGGAGCGAGTGGAGAACATCCACACTCCGCTCCTTATTGCGGCATTTGAGAGTAGTGTAGCTCAGAGGGGAGGGGGGGTAATGTTAGGCATCGGGTTCCTGTCGCTGCACAGCAGGAATCCCGAGCCTTGCATCCGGGGGTTTCCAATTCCTCTTCAGCCGCAGAGGAACCTGCTCAGCAGACTCATCAATCCCGGCGCTCTGCTCAAACCAGCTCTGTGGGTTTGGTTGCTGCTGCCACCTCTGGTCCAGCTATAGCAATGCATGCTGGTCAGCAGTGAGCTACTCCAGGGACTAAGTCCTTTTGGTCCACTGAGCATGCCCGTGGGACGATCTCTCATTGGAGATCGGAGGTCAAATGCTCAGGTCCTTCTCCAGCTCGGATTGGACCATCAGAAATGTCAGGGAGGTCCCTGGAAGGACACAGCTATAAAAGGTTCGCATGGCTGCTCGGCCATGCTCTAGTATAGACTGCATTATCAGACTATGAGGAGTGAGTGTTGTATGCAGGTATGAATGTCTCTGGTGAATGACTCATTAAAGGGAATCTGTCACCTGGTTTTGGTGGGCTATTTAAATGAGGTCTGTCCGGTCCGATGGGCGGTGTTTTGGATCTTTGCTGCCTCCCCATCCTTGGCCGCTGTCCGCAATTTTTTCATGAATAGGAGTAGGTGTCCGCCATCTTTCGCGCATGCACTAAGCATTTTTGGCTTGCGCATGCGCAGTATGCTTTGCCCAACTGCGGGAAAAGCCGAAAAGCCTTACTGCGCATGCGCCAGTTAACTAGGCCCCGGAACACAGCAAAATACTTCCGGGGCTTAGTTAACCGGCGCAGTAAGGCTTTTCGGCTTTGCCTGCAGTTGGGCAAAGCATACTGCGCGTGTGCGAGCCAAGAATGCTTAGCACATGCACAAAAAATGGAGGATGGTGGCCAAGGATGGGGAGGCGGCAAAGATCCGAAACACCGCTCATCGGACCGGACAGGCCTCATTTAAATCGATCACACCTATCCTCAAAGAGGCCACCCTTGACCCATCCTCTGTGTCTACCTATCGCCCCATATCATTTCTCTCCTATGCCACAAAACTACTGGAACAATATGTCCATTTTGAACTGTGCTCCCTCTTGCTCCCTCTTTTACCGCGTACAATCTGACTTCAGACCGCACCATTCCACTGAAACTGCCCTGACTAAAGTCACCAACAACCTACTAACCGCCAAATGAAAACGACGTGAATTTGTCCTCCTCCTACTCCTGGACCTGCATCTGTCTTTGACACAGTGGACCATTCCCTCTTACTACAGACTTTCTGATCTGCTGACATTACAGACTTGGCGCTTTGCTGGATCTCCTCGTACCTAACAGACAGGACATTCAGTGTCTCCCACTCATCCACTACCTCTTGCCCCCTATGTGTCAGTGTCCACCAAGGTTCAGTTGTAGCACCAGTAACTATGCTTAGATGGCGCACTCGCATGCTCCCTCCCTCTTAAAGGGACAGCATGCATCAACCTAAAGTATTCCCAACCTACAGCTGGGCAACACCTTCTATTTAAGGCTTTTCCTCCAATATGGAGGTACCTGAGTTACGTTGCTAGTTTGCCTTGCATGCTTGCTAATTGTCAGGTTCCACAGGTCTGTCTGTCTGCTTGTCTACCCTGTACCCGTCTGCGTGTACCTGTCTTCACTCTTCTGTCCATCAGCTGGTCCAGATCACACCTGCCAGCACCCATCTGTCTAACACCCGATCCAGACCGCACCTGCCAGTGCTTTTCTGATCCTCAGCCAGTCCCATCTGTACCCATGGTTCCAGAGTCCCTACAGTGCCTGCCTGCATTTTCATCCCTCTTTTGGGTCTTAGGAGCTTACCCATTGTAGGGGGTCAGCTGCCACATTCTGTAGGGCAGCCATGGAGTAGCACCTGGTGCCACCTCTTTGTACCTCCTTGTTTCGCAGTTTTCATCTACTGCCACATGTCCGAGTAGGGATTTGGCAGGCCACCTACTTACGCCCCTTCCAGACTTTCAGAGGGATATGGATCAGTGATTCCACCATCTTGCCTTGGAATAGGTGTCGGTCCCCGCTATACTAATTCTACTTTATTGCAATTGATGCCACTTTGTTGATGACTGCCACTAATTTTTCTAAATTTGTAGACTCCTGTTTGGGTCTCCTTCATACGTGTTGCATGTAGAAGTAGGCCTTGGAGATTGTCAGGCCTCCACCTCCTTGTACTCAACTACCCATGTTACTATCCTTAAATTTTTCTGACAATGGTAGTCTAGAAAACTGATATTTGTGCCACCTGAGTGTGGCTCAGCATGAAAGCAGGTAGGGGTGTTGCATGTGGTGTCAGGGATCCCAGCAAAGGGGCCCTACACTGATCCCTCACCCACCTCATCTTGCTATGATGTTCATTAGAAAGCTTTAAATGCTGTCCCAGATCCGGATACTTCATGCCTGGCTGATTGCTGCAGTTCCATGCTACAATTTGTACTGTGGTTGAATTGAGGCCACTTTCCTGGTGTCTATCCCTCATTTGATGTGTTTTGGCAGCATTTGGGGCCATTCTAAGGTGTTGTGCATGAGTTTGTTTTTGCCTCCCATTGATGTGAATGGTGTTCGGTAATGTTCAGTGAATATTCGACGAACTATTCGGTGAATATTGCAAATTCGGCAAACGTAATCCGAATCGAACATTGAAATATTCGCTCATCTCTACTTGTGACTACTGCTGTGTGGTGCAATGATCTCTGTTATAGGGGACCCAACTTACCAGATATAGATGTCATATCCTAAAGATATATCATCAATGTCTATCATTGGATTGACTCTTAAAACTCATAATTACTTCTTGCTTTGTGAATAAACTTATTTACTCAACGTCACAATAATCTTTGGCAATTTTAATGCTACTTTTAAACTCTATCCCAAGGGTCTGCTTCTGCTAACTGTAGAGAACCTTTCCCCTAGGAAAGACAAAGAAGTAGACAAGTAATACAGCAATAAGTCTCACGTGATCATCATGTAAATGGTAAATTGTTATTTAACTGGTTGTATAACTGATGCCTATTAATTGAAGAGACATACTAAAAACGAAAGAGACACTATGAATATTACAGCAGCATTTTTACAATTAGAATGTGCTTTATTACGCTTCTATTAATATGCTATTTCCTTCCTGTAACTTCTTATCCTTGCTCTACTGACAACCTGGGTAAGAGGAAGCTATCAGATATAAGATGACAGATTGCTATGTTTTATCTTCAAATTATGATGTAATTGCGCACATATATCAGCTGGTCAAAAGGATAAATTTTAATATGTCCTTAAAACCAGGGCTTTGTTTCTGACTTCACAAATTTTTTAACAGACATTAGTAAGCCTGAAATGGAAGTCAAGAAGCGATCTTCCATCATATAAATCTATAGAGGTAAACCTATAGAGATTCCACAGTCTCTCTTTTACATTTCCAATATCAAAATGTTGTTAAATGTATCTCCATTTTAGCAAGTGTGTTAGGCATATGATTTTGTGATGCTTTCCTATCCATAAGTATTCCTGGTTCTCCTCGTGTTCTTGTTAGTGAAGCCTTCCTCATAGACTGCACAGCTCTCCTGATGGAGAAGCATGTAACCAGATCCATACACCAGCCCTCTCCAACATTGTAGATGAGAAAGCTGTTATTTTTAACTAGATGGTGGCCCGATTCCATCGTATCGGGTATTCTAGAGTCTCTGTTAAAATAAAAAATAGTTATATACTCACCTTCCGATGGCCCCCGGACTCTTTCACTCCTCTCCATTCTCCCGGCATCTTCTGGTCCCAGTAATGCTTTGCGCGAAACACCGCTGATGACGTCACCCTCACGTGAGAGTGACATCATCTCCGGCCCTTCTTGCTAAGCATTACTGGGACCGGAAGATGCCGGGAGCGTGGTGAGAGGAGAGAAAGAGTCCAGGGGCCGTCGGAAGGTGAGCATATAACTATTTTTTTATTTTAACAGAGACTCTAGAATACCCGATGCGATGGAATTGGGCTACCATCTAGTATATTATACTCCTGTTACACCCGGAGCTGCTGTCACTGTTCTGCTGTTACCTAATGTATTGTACTCCAGTTACAGCCAGAGCTGCAGTCACTGTTCTGTTATTACCTAATGTATTGTACTCCAGTTACACCCAGAGCTGCTGTCACTGTTCTACTGTTATCTAATGTATTGTACTCCAGTTACTCCCAGAGCTGCAGTTACTGTTCTGCTTTTACCTAATGTATTGTAGTCCAGTTACACCCAGAGCTGCAGTCACCGTTCTGCTCTTACCTAATGTATTATACTCCTGTTACAGCCAGAGCTGCAGTCACTGTTCAGATCTTACCAAATGTACTGTACTCAAATTACACCCAGAGCTGCAGTCACTGTTCTGCTCTTACCTAATGTATTGTACACAAGTTACACCCAGAGCTGCAGTCACTGCTCTGCTGTTATCTAATGTACTCCTGTTACACCCAGAGCTGCAGTCACTGTTCTGCTGCTACCTAATGTAGTGTACTCCAGTTACACCCAGATCTGCAGTCACTGTTGTGTTGTTACCTAATGTATTGTACTCCAGTTACACCCAGAGCTGCAGTCACTGTTATGCTGTTACCTAATGTAGTGTACTCCAGTTACTCCCAGAGTTGCAGTCACTGTTCAGATCTTACCTAATGTATTGTACTCCAGTTACACCCAGAGATGCAGTCTGTCATGAACTCATTTTTTGCTCCACCAGTTGAGAGTTCCCCTTCCGTTCTCCCTCTGGTGGTGACAGGAGGTAGTGCTGTTGGTTTAAGTGGTAGTGATCTGCCACCTAATGAGGAAGATAACGATTGGATCTCTGGAGTATCAGACTGGATATAAGACAGCCGACGCCCTATCCGGGTGCTGGTGATTCAGTCTGCTTCTCAGGTCCTGGACTTCAGCTCTCTTCCAGTCTTCTCAAGTTAAGTTTGTTTTTTGCTAATGTTCACACTTGCGCTTGTTGGTCAATTCAGTTTTTTGTGTGATCAGCTTGCTCCTGCTGGGGCTATACTGAATTTCCACTCCTATTAATCAGTATTTGCCAATCTGCTTTTTGTTCATTATTAGATTGGCCTCTTTTTTGCTCTGTCTCAGAATATTTCAGAGTGCTGATATAGGTTTTGAAGTCTAGTGACTTCAGGGTTAATTTTGCTATCAGAAGTGTTGGGCAATATTTTTGTAGGCTTTTTTGGGCAGATTGCAGACAGTGTCTTTCCTTTCCTGTCCTTTTTAGTTAGCCGGGCCCCATCATTTGCTCAGCCTATTTTCCTGCCTTTGTTTGTAATTTTATCTTGATTCACCGTCAATACATGTGGGGGGCTGTCTTTCCTTTGGGGTCTGCTATGGGGCAGTTAGTTTTCCTCTTTTCCTGCTTTAGGCTTATGTAGCTCTCCGGTTGTGACGAGGCGTCTAGGACCATCGTAGGAACGCTCCATGACTGCTGCTAGTTGTGCAGTTAAGTTCAGGGATCTTCAATCTGCATAGTTACCAACTTCTCTGGTTTTCTGAGACTTAGCTTGTTGTTTATTTTTTCCTCCTCGGTGACCCATTCATAACAGAATCACCAGTCATACCGCAGATTCTAGGGTACTCAAAAGCAGGAAAGAATTGTTAGAGAAAGAGAAAAAAAAAAGAAAAAAGTGTCAGAATTTTTTTTTTATTATGTATTTTTTCCTCTTTTTCTCTGGGGCCGTTGGAGAATTTTTTTCCTAATGGAGATTAAGCAACTGTCTGATCGTGTGAAGCAGCTTGCTGCTGAAGTACAGGGAATTTCCACCTACCTTATTCAGCCACATGCTGCTGTACCCAAGATTGCTACTCCTGATGTGTTTTCTGGGGATCAGTCTAAACTTCTGAATTTTAAGAATAATTGTAAATTATTTCTTGCTTTGAGGCCTAACTCATCGGGGAGCTCTGTGCAGTAGGTTAAAATTTTCATTTCCTTGCTGCACGGTGATCCCCAAGATTGGGCTTTTTCTCTGACACCTGAAAATCCTATTCTGACTAATGTGGATGCATTTTTTCAGGCCTTGGGGTTGTTGTATGATGAACCTAATGCCGTTGATCAAGCTGAGAGAACCCTGTTGGCATTAAACCAGGGTCAGGATCCTGCAGAGTTGTACTGTCAAAAATTCCGAAAGTGGGCCGTCCTTACTACATGGAATGATAGTGCATTGGCAGCTCTCTTTCGGAAAGGTTTGTCAGAGACCGTAAAAGATGTTATGGTGGGATTTCCTGTTCCCTCTGGTCTGGATGGCTCTATGTCATTAGCTATTAAAGTTGATTGGCGTTTACGTGAACATAAAACTACTCGGGAGGCACTGCCACCTTTTGAACAAATGTCTGAACCTGTGCAATGTGATGGGGTTTTGTCTAGGGCGCAGCGTCGGGAGTTTAGAAGGCGTAATAAGCTGTGTTTTTTCTGTGGAGATGCCTCTCATACTATTTCTGTCTACCCTAAATGAGAGACACGTTTTGCACACACATTTGCTGTGGGCAGTATACAACCTAAGTACCTTTTGGCAATTACTCTGATCTGCTCCTTGTCCACATTTTCCACTAAGGCTTTTGCGGATTCAGGAGAAGCTCTGAATCTGGATTTGGACTTTGCTAAATGTTGTGGTCTGTCCATGACGCCTCTGCAGGCGCCTATTCCTTTGAGGGGTATTGATGCCACTCCTTTGGCGGAGAATAAACCTCAGTTTTGGACCCAGGTGATAATGCGAGCTGCCCCAGACCACCAAGAAAAGTGTACATTTTTGGTGCTGCATAATTTGCATGATACTATTGTTCTGGGGTTCCCCTGGTTGCAAACTCATAACCCAGTTTTGGATTGGAAATCTGTGTCTGTAGTGAGTTGGGGTTGTCAGTGTGTTCTTAGGGACGCTCCAGTTTTCTCCATCTCTCCTCAGTCTCGTGATATTCCTGATTATCTGGCTGATTTCTCTGATGTTTTTAGTGAGAGTAAGTCTGCATCTTTGCCTCCTCATAGGAGTTATGACTGTGCAATTGAGTTGATGCCTGGGTGTAAATTTCCCAAGGGTCGGCTTTTCAACTTATCTGTACCCGAATATGATGCTATGCGATCCTATATTAAGGAGTCGTTGGAGAAGGGTCATATTAGACCATCCTCGTCACCTTTAGGCGCTGTTTTTTTTGTGGCCAAGAAAGACGGTTCATTAAGACCGTGTATTGATTATCGTTCCCTTAACAAGATGACGGTTAAATATCAGTACCCGTTACCTCTGATGTCTGATCTATTCTCCAGAGTTAAGAGTGCCTGCTGGTTTACTAAGCTTGACCTCAGGGGGGCGTATAATCTTATTCGCATCAAGCACGGGGATAAATGGAAGACGGCGTTTAATACTCTGGAGGGACATTTTGAGTACCTGGTGATGCCTTTTGGGCTCTCTAATGCCCCTTCTGTCTTCCAGTCCTTTATGAATGATATTTTCCGAGACTTTGTGGATAAGTTTTTGATCATCTATCTGGATGATATTTTGGTCTTTTCTAGTGATTGGGATTCCCATGTGGAACATGTCCGGACTGTGTTCCGGATTTTGAGGGAGAATTCCCGGTTTGTTAAGGGATCGAAGTGCCTCTTTGGTGTACAGAGGATTTCATTTTTGGGATTTATCTTGTCTTCATCGACTATTGAAATGGACCCGGCTAAGGTACAGGCCATTTATGATTGGGTTCAGCCTACTTCTTTGAAGGCTCTCCAGAAGTTTTTGGGTTTTTCTAATTTCTATCGTAAATTTATAGGTAATTTTTCTAGTATTGTCAAACCACTGACTGATCTGACCTAAAAGGGAGCTGATGTGCTGAATTGGTCTCCTGAGGCTGTCTCAGCATTTCAGGAGCTTAAGCGGAGATTTACTTCAGCTCCAGTTTTACGGCAACCTGATGTCTCACTTCCATTTCAAGTGGAGGTGGACGCTTCTGAGATTGTTGCAGGAGCTGTGTTGTCCCAAAAAGACCTTGTGACTTCTAAGATGAATCCCTGTGCCTTCTTTTCTCAAAAGTTTTCCCCATCTGAACGCAACTATGACGTGGGGAATCGGGAATTGTTGGCCATGAAATGGGCATTTGAGGAGTGGAGATATTGGCTGGAGGGAGCTGGACATCAATTTGTGGTCCTCACCGATCACAAGAATCTGATTTATCTGGAGTCGGTCAAACACTTGAATCCTAGACAGGCTAGATGGGCCTTGTTTTTCACGAGTTTTAATTTTGTGGTCTCTTTTCTTCCGGGCACTAAGAATGTTAAGGCAGACGCCCTTTCTAGGAGTTTCTTTGCTGATTCTCTTAATGTGACCGAGTCTACTACTATCCTAGGTGAGGGGGTAGTTCTTTCTGCCATTTTGCCCGATTTGAGGAATTTCAGGAGGATAAACCTGAGCGTTGCCCTATGGGAAGATTGTATGTTCCTGACCAGTGGAGAAAGAGAGTGATGTCTGAAGTCCATTGCTCCGCATTGGCTGGTCATCCGGGTATTTTTGGTACCAGAGATTTGGTAAGTCGACCGTTTTGGTGGCCTGCCTTATCTCGTGATGTCAGGAATTTTGTACAGTCCTGTGGGACTTGTTCTCGGTCTAAACCCTGTTCTCGTTCTAGTGGGTTGCTGATGCCACTGCCGGTGCCCAAGAGGCCATGGACCCATATCTCAATGGATTTTAATTCTGATCTTCCTGTCTCTCAGAGAATGACTGTTATCTGGGTGATTTGTGATAGATTTTCAAAGATGGTCCATCTTGTATCACTCCCAAAATTGCCATCTTCCACTGAGTTGGTGCCCTTGTTTTTACAACAGGTGGTTCGGTTACACGGGATTCCTGAGAACATTGTGTCCGATAGAAGGGTCCAGTTTGTTTCCAGATTCTGGAAAGCCTTTTGTTCCAATCTGGGAATTCAGTTATCCTTCTCCTCCGCATTTCATCCCCAGACCAATGGGCAGACTAAGAGAACAAACTAGACCCTGGAGTCTTATTTAAGATGTTTTATATCTGCTGATCAAGATGATTGGGTCTCATTTTTGCCCTTGGCTGAATTTGCGTTGAACAATAGAGCTAGTTCTGCCACTCTGATGTCACCCTTTTTCTGTAATTTTGGGTTTCATCCTCGATTCTCTTCAGGGCAAGTGGAATCTTTGTCCTGCCCAGGTGTGGACACTGTGGTTGTGAGAATGCAGCAGATATGGGACCAAGTGGTGGATAAGTTGTCACTCTCTCAGGAAAAGGCCCAGCGTTTTTCCAACCGGCGTAGGACCATTGGTCCCCGGTTTAAAGTGGGTGATATGGTTTGGTTGTCATCTAAGTATATTCCTATGAAGGTTGCATCTCCAAAATTTAAGCCAAGATTTATTGGACCTTATAAGATTTTGGAGATTCTAAATCCTGTTTCTTTTCGATTGGCTCTTCCAGTTACGTTCAAAATCCATAACGTATTTCACAAGTCACTGTTGAAGAGGTTTGCTGAGCCAGTAGTTCCTGTGGCGGCACCTTCTGATCCTGTATTGGTTAAAGGTAATGTGGAATATGAGGTAGAGAAAATATTGGATTCTCGTTTGGTTAGACGGAGACTCCAGTATTTGGTCAAATGGAAAGGTTATGGCCAGGAGGATAATTCTTGGGCCTCTGCCTCTGATATTCATGCCAATAAATTGGTTCGTGCTTTTCACTGGGCCCATCCTGATTGGCCTGGTGGCATGGATGAGGGTTCGGTGACCCCTCCTCAAGGGGGGGTACTGTAATGAACTCATTTTCTGCTCCACCAGTTGAGAGTTCCCCTTCCGTTCTCCCTCTTATGGTGACAGGAGGTTGGTTTAAGTGATGGTAATGATCTGCCACCGAATGAGGAAGATAACGATTGGATCTCTGGAGTATCAGACTGGATATAAGACAGCCGACGCCCTATCCGGGTGCTGGTGATTCAGTCTGCTTCTCAGGTCCTGGACTTCAGCTCTCTTCCAGTCTTCTCAAGTTAAGTTTGCTTTTTGCTAATGTTCACACTTGCGCTTGTTGGTCAATTCAGTTTTTTGTGTGATCAGCTTGCCCCTGCTGGGGCTATGCTGAATTTCCACTCCTATTAATCAGTATTTGCCAATCTGCTTTTTGTTCATTATTAGATTGGCCTCATTTTTGCTCTGTCTCAGAATATTTCAGAGTGCTGATATAGGTTTTGAAGTCTAGTGACTTCAGGGTTAATTTTGCTATCAGAAGTGTTTGACAATATTTTTGTTGGTTTTTTGGGGCAGATTGCAGACAGTGTCTTTCCTTTCCTGTCCTTTTTAGTTAGCCGGGCCCCATCGTTTGCTCAGCCTATTTTCCTGCCTTTGTTTGTAATTTCATCTTGTTTTCACCGTCAATACATGTGGGGGGCTGTCTTTCCTTTGGGGTCTGCTCTGGGGCAGTTAGTTTTCCTCTTTTCCTGCTTTAGGCTTATGTAGCTCTCCGGTTGTGACGAGACGTCTAGGACCATAGTAGGAACGCTCCACGACTGCAGCTAGTTGTGCGGTTAAGTTCAGGGATCTGCAATCTGCATAGTTACCAACTTTTCTGGTTTTCTGACACTTAGCTTGTTGTTTATTTTTTCCTCCTCATTGACCCATTCATAACAGCAGTCACTTTTCTGCTGTTACCTAATGTATTGTACGCAAGTTACACCCAGAGCTGCTGTCACTGTTCTGCTGTTATCTGTATTGTACTCCAGTTACTCCCAGAGCTGCAGTCACTGTTCTGCTTTTACCTAATGTATTGTAGTCATTACACCCAGAGCTGCAGTCACTGTTCAGATCTTACCTAATGTATTGTACTCCAGTTACTCCCAGAGCTGCATTCACTTTTCTGCTGTTACCGAATGTATTGTACGCAAGTTACACCCAGAGCTGCAGTCACTGTTCTCCAGTTACCTAATATATTGTACTCCAGAATATGTACAGGACTGTGCCTGTGTAATGAGCGACGCAGCAGTGATGCCTTTAACGGCTGTAATGTGCCTGTACAATAAGCAATGCAGCCGTGTTGCCGTGACGACTAAGCAACTGTCGCTGATTGGTCGCGGCCTAACTGCCTCGACCAATCAGCAAGGCAGGATTTCCATTACAGACAGATTGACAGACAGACAGAATTAGACAATTATATATATAGATTGGAGGAAGCTGATGAACAGATCCAGTCATCTGCCATTTTACATACGCTGATATACAGTTTATTATGCACAATCCTATTCATCGATTAACTGAGTGACATAAACCCTGGCTCTAAAAGAATACAAGCAGAGGATCGCAAGGTCTCATTAAAGTCCCATCAGAAGCGCCCTTAGATTCATTAGGCAAGTAATTTGAATCCAACAATTTAGGAAGGATTGGCCTACCATCTAATGCATAGCAGTCCTCCCAACTGTTCCCCAACAGATTATGGTAAGAGATATAAATATCAGGTGGTTTGAATTCAATCCGCTGATGACTTTGGTTTGCCAGGATGATTCTTGAAGCATCTTTCTCATAGAGAACACAGGAGCACTTTGCAGGGCCTAGTATGGGGAAGTCAGGAGTGATATCTTTAAGCTGAATGATCTTTTGACCATTAGCTAATTCATATGTATGGACAGTTAAAATGTGGCCATTCGGATGAAATAACTGTTTAACAGTAATCTCTCTAAAACTTGTGCAAAAGCAAAAAGGTTTTTATTGAATCTGTGGTCTAGTCTACGTATAAAATGGTTTTGGCAAAAAAAATGAATAAAGAAAGGTACCACCTTAAAGAAAAATATTTCAAAGTTATTCATGTAGTTACATTTTCCTCAATTCTAATTATCCAGAAGGAACTTCTTTCCTTCCTTTATGGTCAAATGCAGCCACTCTATAAATGATGTTATTATAGGCTTTTCTTAGGTTGAGGTGACTTGACATTTTTGGAAATGTAAGATTCTGTAGGAGTCATTGTACTGATTTATGTATCACTTACAGGACTGCTGTGTGATGGAAATCCATAATGGTAACAACATCACTGAATTCATTCTAGTTGGCTTCCCGACACGTCAAGAGGTGCAGCTTGTTCTTTTTGCAGTGTTTCTAATTATCTATCTTCTGACTGTCATAGAAAATGTGGTCATCATCATGACAATCAAATACAATGTAAAGCTCCACAAACCCATGTACTATCTCCTGTCTAGCTTATCATTCTTAGAAATCTGGTATGTTACAGTTACTGTTCCCAACCTTCTCAACAATTTATTGACTCAGAACAATAAGATCTCTTTCATCGCTTGCATGATTCAGTTGTATATCTTTATATCGCTGGCCTGCACTGAATGTGTTCTGTTAGCAGCTATGGCATTTGACAGATACATTGCTATATGCTTTCCGCTACTGTATCCGGTCATCATGAATAACACCTTATGTCTGCAGTTGACTATCGGCCCCTGGATCTTGGGTTTTTCCGTTGCCCTGATTAAAGCTATTTTTATTTTCAGGTTGCGTTTTTGTGGCCCTAACGTGATCAACCACTTTTTTTGTGATATTTCTCCAGTGCTAAACTTAGCTTGCACAGACATGTCTTTCACCGAGTTGGTGGATTTCATTCTCGCCATGATAATTATCATGATTCCTTTGCTACTGATAATTTTAACATACATTTGCATTCTCTGGGCAGTAGTCAGAATGCCTAACAACCAAGGACGTAAAAAGGCTTTTTCTACCTGTGCAGCTCATTTAACAGTAGTTATTATATTTTATACAGCAACTTTGTTCATATATGCGAGACCAAAAAAGGCTAGCCCCTATGATAGGAACAAACTGGTTACTATATTATATTCTATTATAACTCCATTTTTGAACCCAATAATTTATTGTTTGAGAAATAAAGAAGTGAAGCAGACAATACAAAAAATATTCCTAATATCACACGGCATAGTCTTTGGGTCACAGCCGCCCAAGACAGTTGAAACAGGTTTTTAATATTGAAAATATGGACTAATAATCTACTGTATATTTATTCCCATTGTATAGTTATTTTAGTTTTATTTTCAATGTATAGTTAGTGTACATGTTCCATCAAATTACATAACTCATGCTCACAAGACTTGCCAAATACTCCTCAACTAAGTACCATGTCATGATCATCATTTCATGAAAACCACAATAAAATGATATCTTCATTTTTGAATCTCTTAAATGTTTTCTTTCCTTTGTTTTTTTTTATAGCTGAGTTTCATTCTTCTGTTTCCTCCCATATTGCAGGTAGAATTCCTTTTTTTCTTAGTAGCCAACTAATAATTGACCTTTTCATTAATTGTAAATGATTCGTGATAACAATAATGTATGTTTCTAAAGAGCCACTAGGAGAATATTTAATTCTGTGCAACAAATACCAATTCAAACTGAAACCATGCTCACACTACTGCAGTCTTCAGAGCAATTTTGCATTAACTATTTTTTATTCTTATTTTTTTTTTAAAGAATATGAACATAAGTTCATACAGTATTATAACTTAAGTAAATAATGGATCACCGCGCAAATGAAAAAAAAAAAGAAGCAGCACTGGCAGTTTGCAAATGATAATTATTTTACTTACTTTCATGTCGGACGCTGTTCACACCACAGCATCCGGCAGGCAGAGGTAGTTCCACCTCCAGCCACTATAGCCTCAGTGGCGCCGGCCTGATCTTCAGGCTCTCGGGGGTTAATCCTGCTGGAGACCAGGTTGGATGGTTAGTCACGCCCACGGTCTTTAAATAGTCATGCTGGCCTATGGGCGTCGCCGATTATAGCTTGTCTTTCATACCAAGTGGTTCCGGTCTGGAGTGGAGGTGTTCAAGAGAGAGAGATTCATATCTGGTGTCGTATGATCCGTCGTTATCCTTTCTCCTTCCCATATTGGTGTTTAGTTGTGCCCTGTTCACATTACTGTTTATTCCTGTGTGTGTGCGGCGCAGTGCAGTTTAAGTTCTCCCTGTCTGTCATTATTTGTGTGGGAGCTTTGGTGGTGACTTCTCACTGGGTGGAGGGTGGAGGGTTAAGTGCAGGGCTGAGCAGGAGATAAGGAAAGGTCGGAGGCTCAGGCATTTGCACCTTCAGCAAAAACCCTGGGTTGAGGGTCAGACAGGGTTTCCCCTAGTAAAGGGACACCACAGGGGCCCCGGGTATTTCAGCCTTAGTTGAACTAAGCCCCCGTGACATTATAATCGGCCCACATTTTTTCAGGAGTCCATGGATCCATTAGATTCCATAACCCGCCAGTTGGCGGCGCTGTCCATACAGGTCTCCGAGTTGAATGGGGCAGTTCAGCAGCAGGGCCTGGTAGTAGCAAAGGTGCAAACGGCATCTGCAGGTATCGGTGCAGAGCCGAAGTTTCCGCTGCCAGAACGATTTTCAGGCGATCGCAGCAAATTTGTCGTATTTCGGGAGGCCTGCAAATTATACTTCCGCATGCGGCCAATATCCTCAGGTAATGAGGCCCAGCGAGTAGGGCTGGTGTTGTCATTACTGAGTGGTGACCCCCAAGCATGGGCATTTTCCTTACCACCTGACTCTGCTACATTTCATTCGGTCGATAATGTTTTTTCTGCCCTCGGGCTCATTTACGATGACCCTGACCGACTGGCTCTAGCGGAATCTAAAATCCGCGCCCTCCGCCAGGGGGAGCGCTTGGCAGAAGACTATTGTTCGGAATTTCGCCGCTGGGCTGTAGACACACAGTGGAATGACCCAGCACTGCGGAGCCAGTTTATTCATGGGGTATCAGGGAGGGTGAAACAAGCCCTCCTGATGTATGAGACTCCGGCATCATTGGAGTCTGCCATGAGTTTGGTGATACGTATTGATCGCTGTTTTCGTCAGGGGGCACAGGAGACGCTACCTCTGGGGGAAAACAGAGGTGCAGGTGTGGTTGAAGTAGATGAGTCCCCTGAACCTATGCAGATTGCTGGCGTGGCACAGGTTCAGCCTCGCGCTCCGGGAGTCCGGAAGTCCGGAGCATGTTTCTACTGTGGTAAAGGAGGTCATTATGTTAACGTTTGCCCGGTACTACCTAAGAGGGTCACACCGGCGGAAAACTGTTAAGCTCAGAGGGTATGGAGGAGACCCAACTGAGCGTATGCATATCCTCCATGATGGTATCTCAATGTATGCTCCCTGCCAAGGTTATTGTCGCCGGCAGAGAGCTACCTATATCAGTGTTTGTGGATAGCGGTTCCGCCACCAATCTCATAGATGAGGAGTTTGCACACACCGCCGGGTTTAAGATTGAAAAACTTCCTCACCCCATACAGGTGGTGACCATTAATGCTGTTCCCCTCCCTCAAGGGGAGATTACTGAGTTTGTGGCAGAGGTGAAACTCCACATTGGGGTCCTACATTCTGAGTCGGTTACATGTAGGGTCCTCCGTAATCTCCCAGCTCAAATGGTCCTGGGTTTTCCATGGCTGTCCAGGCACAACCCGGTAATTGATTGGAAAACTCAGGACATAGTACAATGGAGTGGTATCTGCCAAGACAATTGCTTGGCCACATGTGTGTCCGCTGTGACGCCCAGCCTGCCGGAGGCTTTGCAGGATTTCGCGGATGTTTTCTCTGAGAAGGGTTGCTCAGAACTGCCTCCACATAGAGCCTATGACTGTGCTATTAGGTTAAAACCCGGGGCCAAATTACCTAAGGCCAGGATGTTTAATATTTCTGGTCCTGAGAGACAAGCTCTGAAAGACTACATCGCGGAGAGTCTGAGCAAAGGTCACATCCGGCCTTCGTCCTCGCCTGTAGCCGCGGGGTTTTTCTTCATTAAGAAGAAAGATGGGGGGTTACGCCCGTGTCTGGATTTCCGAGAGTTAAACCAGATTACTATCCATGATCCCTACCCAATGCCGTTGATCCCGGATTTGTTCAACCAGGTAGCGGGGGCAAAATGTTTTTCCAAGCTGGACCTCAGGGGGGCGTATAACCTCATAAGGGTCCGTCAGGGGGATGAGTGGAAGACGGCGTTTAACACTCCTGAGGGTCATTTTGAGAGTCTGGTTATGCCGTTTGGGTTGACCACCGCGCCTGCCGTTTTCCAACATTTTATTAATGATGTCTTTGCTCATGTCCTGGGGAGATTTGTGATTGTATACCTGGATGATATCCTCATTTATTCTAGCGATCGGGACACTCATTTGCAGCATGTTAGGCAGGTGTTACAGTTGCTCCGGGAGAACCAGCTCTATGCTAAGCTGGAAAAATGTTTATTTTTTGTCCAGGAGTTGCCCTTTTTGGGATATATTGTGTCCGCAGCTGGTTTTAAAATGGACACCGCTAAGGTGCAAGCGGTGTTGCAATGGGAGAGGCCGGAGAGTCTGAAAGCACTCCAGCGGTTCCTTGGGTTTGCGAATTATTATAGGAAATTTATAAAACACTTTTCGACTGTCGCCAAACCGCTCACGGACATGACAAAAAAGGGTGCCGATCTGGCGAACTGGCCTGAGGTGGCTATACGTGCATTTGAGCGTCTGAAGAATAGTTTTGCTTCAGCCCCCATTCTGGTGCAACCAGACGTGTCTAAACCTTTTGTGGTAGAGGTTGATGCGTCGGAGGTGGGAGTGGGGGCAGTACTGTCTCAAGGCTCGTCCTTCAGCGAGATGCATCCATGCGCCTACTTCTCCAAGAAGTTGTCGCTGGCCGAACGGAATTATGATATCGGCAACAGGGAGTTGTTGGCCATCAAACTGGCTTTTGAGGAATGGCGACACTTCTTGGAGGGGGCGACTCACCAGGTCACAGTTATCACCGACCATAAGAATCTGCTCTACCTGGAGTCGGCCAAGCGTCTGTCTCCTAGGCAGGCTCGCTGGGCATTGTTTTTTACTCATTTCAATTTTCTTGTGACGTACCGTCCCGGGGCTAAAAACACCAAGGCGGATGCTTTGTCTAGGTGTTTTCCGGGGGGAGAACCTCGGGAAGAGCCGGTACCCATCCTCCAGAAAGGGGTAGTGGTCTCGGCTCTCACGACTGAGGTAGAGGCGGAGATTGCCGAGGCCCAAGAGGAGGTACCACCAGGACTTCCCGCCAACAAATCATTTGTACCCCTGCATCTTCGGCCTAAGGTGTTGAAGGAACACCACGATTCGGTACTGGCGGGTCACCCAGGGGTGAAGGGCACCTTAGAGCTGGTATCGCGTCGTTTCTGGTGGCCCAAAATCCGGCAGGACGTGGTCTCGTACGTGGCAGCTTGCATCACGTGCGCTAGGGCTAAGTCACCCCGAGCCCGTCCTGCTGGCACGCTACAGCCTCTGGGGGTACCCAATAGGCCATGGACAGAAATCTCCATGGATTTTATCACTGACTTGCCAGCCTCGGCAGGGAACACGGTCATCCTGGTGGTGGTTGACCGTTTTTCAAAGATGGCGCATTTTGTGGCGTTGTCCTCTTTGCCCAATGCTAAGACATTGGCTCAGGTATTTGTGAAGGAGGTGGTCAGACTCCACGGAGTACCGTCTGACATAGTATCTGATAGGGGTACGCAATTTGTGGCGAGGTTTTGGAAAGCTTTTTGCTCAAGGTTGGGGATCAAGTTGTCACATTCATCGGCGTTTCATCCACAGTCTAATGGACAAACTGAGCGCATGAACCAAAATCTAGAACAGTATTTACGATGCTTTGTGTCCGACAACCAGGAGGAGTGGTCTACTTTCCTTCCTCTGGCCGAATTCGCATTAAATAATCACCGCCAAGAGTCATCAGGAGAGTCTCCATTCTTTTGTGTGTACGGTCAACATCCTCAGTTTTGTACCTTACGTCAGGGTGACTCCGGGGGTGTCCCGGAGGAGGATCAGCTAGGAGCCCAATTGTCATCAGTCTGGAGGCGGGTGAAACAGCGTTTGTTGAGCATGAGTGCCAGGTACAAACGGGTGGCTGACAGTAGACGCGTGCCAGGTCCGGACCTGTGTGTGGGTGAATGGGTGTGGTTAGCTACGAAGAACATAAAACTCAAAATCCCTTCTTTAAAACTGGGTCCAAGGTTTATTGGGCCTTTTAGGATTTCTGCCATCATTAACCCAGTAGCTTATCGGTTGGAACTTCCCGCGGTGTACAAGATACACAACGTGTTTCACAGGGCTTTATTGAAAAAGGTGGTAGGCTTGGTGGACACGACGCCGATGCCACCTCCAGTCATGGTGGATGGCGAGTTAGAGTTCGAGGTCGCCAAGGTAGTGGACTCTCGAGTAGTACGCCGTACTCTTCAGTATTTGGTGCACTGGCGGGGGTATGGTCCAGAGGAGAGGTCTTGGGTTCCAGCCTCAGACATACATGCGGATCGGCTGGTCAGTTCTTTTCACCGTCGTCATCCGGACAAGCCGGGTCCTATGAGTCTTGAGGGCCCTGGGGTCCCTCGTAGAAGACGGGGTACTGTCATGTCGGACGCTGTTCACACCACAGCATCCGGCAGGCAGAGGTAGTTCCACCTCCAGCCACTATAGCCTCAGTGGCGCCGGCCTGATCTTCAGGCTCTCGGGGGTTAATCCTGCTGGAGACCAGGTTGGATGGTTAGTCACGCCCACGGTCTTTAAATAGTCATGCTGGCCTATGGGCGTCGCCGATTATAGCTTGTGTTTCATACCAAGTGGTTCCGGTCTGGAGTGGAGGTGTTCAAGAGAGAGAGATTCATATCTGGTGTCGTATGATCCGTCGTTATCCTTTCTCCTTCCCATATTGGTGTTTAGTTGTGCCCTGTTCACATTACTGTTTATTCCTGTGTGTGTGCGGCGCAGTGCAGTTTAAGTTCTCCCTGTCTGTCATTATTTGTGTGGGAGCTTTGGTGGTGACTTCTCACTGGGTGGAGGGTGGAGGGTTAAGTGCAGGGCTGAGCAGGAGATAAGGAAAGGTCGGAGGCTCAGGCATTTGCACCTTCAGCAAAAACCCTTGGTTGAGGGTCAGACAGGGTTTCCCCTAGTAAAGGGACACCACAGGGGCTCCGGGTATTTCAGCCTTAGTTGAACTAAGCCCCCGTGACACTTACCTATCTACTGGATGAGTGAAAAATTATGATAAATATTCATTTAAATTGCCAATGAAATGTTTTTTTTATTGATGTATGATTATGTGAAGTTATAATACTAAATACGCATACACACTGGCACTTACCTACTCGAGAAAGGAAATAAAATGAATCTTAACTGCAGCTGGTGAAAACAACAGGTTCTGTGCCAGCTCCTGTAAAAATACTAAGTAAAGTAAATAATGGATCACCGCGCAAATGCTGAGATAGATTGAATACTGTATAATCACACAATGGACGAGTTGGTATGGAGCGTACTCAGAGATAAATGCAAATTTTCATCCATTTGGAGAGCAAAGCTGATGAAATAGTGATGAAAAAATTATTAAATGGATTATTAAATAGAGAAAATATCTGAAAAATAGCGATGCACTGATGAGGGAATCCGAGTACTCACTGATTCATGCAGAGGTCCATGAAAAAGGAGAGGTCTTCCTGATTAAAGTGCTGAGTGCTAATTGTAACGGAGCGGCTAGAACCAGGGCGTTAGCTGGTAATGCACTTTTGCAATCAAGAAGCTGTGTGCTTCAGGGGAAAAAAAAGGTACTGGTTGGTGAGTATATTACCCTTGTTAGTGATATAGACACTGACTCACAAATATGACACTCTGGTATTCGCAGAAGTAACAAACAGGGGTTGATAAGCGATGGCAGCCCAATAGATGGAGACACTGGTGGTGCGGGCTAGATAGATGATGATGGTGACAGTTATAAGTGATCTCAGCTGCGGCTAAATACTAAATATCATTCTCGCTTACTTGTGAAGCCCGATGGTCAGATGAGTGGGCAGCATGGAGGTGCTAATACCAGAGTAAGTGTCATATTTGTGAGTCAGTGTCTATATCACTAACAAGGATAATATACTCGCCAACCAGTACCTTTTTTTTGTTTTTTCCCCCTGATGCACACAGCTTCTGGAATGCAAAAGTGCATTACCAGCTAACGCCCTGCTTCTATCCGCTCTGTTACAATTAGCACTCAGCACTTTATTCAGGAAGACCTCTCCTTTTTCATGGACCTCTGCACGAATCAGTGAGTACTCGGATTCCCTCATCAGTGCATCGCTATTTTTCAGTTATTTTCTCTATTTAATAATCCATTTAATAATTTTTTCATCACTATTTCATCAGCTTTGCTCTCCAAATGGATGAAAATTTGCATTTATCTCTAAGTACGCTCCATACCAACCTCGTTCACTGTGTGAGTATACCATATTCAATCTATCTCAGCATTTGCGCGGTGATCCATTATATTTACCTTACTTAGCATTTTTACAGGAGCTGGCACAGAGCCTGTTGTTTTCACCAGCTGCAGCTGAGATTCATTTTATTTCCTTTCTCGAGTAGGTAAGTGCCAGTGTGTATGTGTATTTAGTATTATAACTTCACATAATCAAACATCAATGAAAATAAACATTTCATTGGCAATTTTAATGAACATTTATCATAATTTTTGACTCATCCAGTAGATAGGTAAGTAAAATAGTTATCATTTGCAAACTGTCAGTGCTGCTTCTTTTTTTTTTAAACTTGTGGCACTGGTAAATCATAAAAAAAACTAAGCCCACTTCTGCAACCAATTATTTTCTATTGTTACAGTGCATGCAAAATGAAAAACAGAACATTTTTCCAAACAGTCCTAATTACAATTTTTTTTCTTTAACACCTGCTCTTATTATGTCTTTGAACTACGAAAACAAACCAAACAACAAACTGCAGGATTCAACTACATAGAGTTTTTTTGATGTCTGTTTACCAAGCACAAATAGGTAGCAATAAAGCAAGCACAAAGTGATTGCAGAGTTTCTCCATTTGTAAATGCAAAAACATGTTTAGAAAACAGAGCTTTTGAAACAGTTTTTATATATATAGTATATAGCGTTTGCAAATTTCCACTATAGAATTTAGCAATTAATTTTCCCATTACTGGCCGATCTTGGGTAAGTCACATCAAAATAATTGTGTCTGGTTTGGAGTTTTTGTTTTAGTAGATATAATTTGCTAGTGCATGAACAATTTCTAAACTACCTGTTCATTATTAGACCTCATGCACATGAGTGAATGCATTTTAGTACTCAATGGAGGAATTTATTAAAGCGGTTGTCCACTACTAGGAAAACCTTTTAAGTAAATGTTCGGCCCCAATGAAATAATAAAGCCTATACTCACCTCTAGAGGTGGGCAGACACCTGGATGTGCATGACAGCGCCACAAACACTGCTTCTGATTGGTGGTAATGATGTTAGAGTCAGAGAACCTCGGTTCCCACGCTGTCAAATGACAGCATAAGCCCGCAGTTGTGATCGGAGGTATAACGTTTACCTCCAGTCACTGGATTGGGCTGATGGGACTACTGTGCCCATCAACCTACGCCTGCTGCCCCTAATAAACGCAAGAGCAGGAGTGGCTGATAGGAGTATTAGTCAGCCGTAACCTGCGCTCTAAATAAATAATTAAAAGAAAAAGCATGGGTTCCTCTATATTTTTGATAACCAGCCAGACACACTGAGAGCTGGGGGCCTCATTTCTCAGCTGTCAGCTTTAGCAAAGTTGGTTATCAAGGATAGAAGGGTCCTCACACTATTCTTTTAATTATTTAAATAAATAATTTAAAAAAATGGTGTGGGATCCCCCCAAGCAGTTAGCTGGGGCTGATATTCTCAGACTGGCAAGGGGCCATGGATATTCACCTCCCAGTCAAAAAATAGCAACTCACAGCTGCCCAGAAAAGGCACATCTATTACATGTGCCAATTCTGGTGCTTTGCACAGCTTTTCCCACTTGCCCTGTTGCAGTGGCAAATGGGGTAATATTTGTGGGGTTGATGTCACCTTTGAATTGTCCAATGACATCAAGCCCATGGATTAGTAATATATAGGCCTCTATAAGACACCTATCCATTACTACTCCTATAGTTGTATTGTAAATTCACAGCAAGTACAAAGTCCTTTATTTGAAATAAAAGCAAAACTCACTTTTTCAATAAAAAATGAAAATAACAAACACAGTTATACCCATTGAGGCCCTCGTCTCCTGTAATAAAACAATATTAAAAAACAACAATATCCCTCTCCTGTCGGTCGTTTTGTCCCACACCATAATCCATGTCTGGGGAAAAATAATTTTCTAACCTGGACGGTGCCAAGACGCGATCATTCAGGCTGAGAACCACTGATGAATGAGATGCTGTCAGCACAGCATCAGTGAGCAAAGGTGACATGATTGAGGTTGCCGCATGTCACTGAGGCAGAGTTCCCAGCTGGGTCACTGAACTGCGGTGACCTCCCTCTGGTGAGATCACCATTACCACAGTGAGAAAAAGTCTCACGGTGCAGAGGCAAGTTCACTGCAATGAAATTTTCCAGGTGAACTGCAGTGAATTCTGCACTGTGAGACTTTTTCTCACTCACTCGTTGTTGTTTTTTATTTTTGTTTTATTAAGGCAGACGAGGGATTCAATTAAATGGATGTAAGGCGAGTATAACTGTGTTTGTTATTTTTAAATAAAAAAAGGAAAAGTGTGTTTTGTTTTTATGTCAAATGAAAGACTTTATTCTGACTGGGTCTTTATTTACAATGCAACTATAGGATTAGTAATGGATAGGTGTCTTATAAACAGCCGTGGGCTTGATGTCACTGGACAATACAAAGGCGACATCAACCTCACAAATATGAACCCCACTTGCTACAGCTACAAGACAAGTGGGAAGAGCCGGGCAAAGTGCCAGAATTGGCACATCTAATAGATATGCCTTTTTTGGGCAGCTGAGGCTGCTATTGTTAGGCAAGGGAGGCAATATACAAGGCCCCTTACAGCCAGAGAATACCATCCCCCAGATGTCTGCTTTAGCAAGACTGGTTGTCAAAAATGTGGGGTACCCCAAGCCATTTTTTAAAATTATTTATTTAAATAATTAAAAAAAAACAGCATGGGGACCCCTCTATTTTTGATAACTAACCTTGTTAACGCTGACAGTTGAGGGTTGCAGGCCCCAGCTATAAGTTCTGCCTGGCTGGTTATCAAAAATACAGGGGAACCCACGCCAGTTTTTTTTAAATTATTTATTTAGAGCACAGGAGACGGCTGATGAATACTCTGCACTGCAGGAATGGTGCTGTCCTGGAAGGTCGGTATAAGCTGTATTATTTTATCGGGGCATGACATTTAGTTTAAGAAGGGGTTGTCCTAGTAGTGGACAACCCTTTTAAGCTAAATGAGCCAGAGATTTTGAACACTTTGAGTCAAAAATGTATTATGTGCTTTACACACTTTCTGTTTCTTGCCTGACAAGAGCATGTGGGGATGAGGCCTCACATGAAAGGGGTCTTAGTCTAGTTACAGAGACTATGAAAATGTACAAAAAGCTAACTTAGGGTATTTGGGTATTTGGCCATGATATCTTTTTTGAACAGTTCCGATTCGAAACCCACCTATAAAGTGCTTAAAAATGCTTATAGTGAATCTTTCAGTATGACTAACCCTCTTAGCTGTCTATATGGGCCTGCAGGTCATAGTAAGCTTAATAAAATGATACCATGATATCTGTGATCCAATGTCTTATTGCAGAGAAATCCGTGTTTTTCTTATATGTAAATGAATTATTCCAACGTAAGAGCTGGACATAGATTTGCATGAGAATCTGCCTCCAGATTGATCGCAGTCGACGGGAGCCCAGGAAAGGCAGTGCAAACACCCCTGAAACAGTATTGGCACCAGAAGTGAGTGTAAGGCTATGTGCCCACATTGCAGAAATGCTGCGAAAATGACGGCAGCATTTCCGCAACTCCCTGCCACGGGTAAAACGCATGCGAAATTCGTATGTGTTTTCCCGCCAAACAAAAGCATTTTGCAAGCATTTTTAGCTTGCAGAATGCTTGCACTTTTCAAAGCGAATTGAAGCATTGCTTGGAAAAGTGATTGACAGGTTGGTCACACTTGTCAAACTACTGTGTTTTCTCTTTTTAAATCATAATGACAACCCAAAACATCCAAATGACCCTGATTAAAAGCTCCCATAAAGGTAACATCCTCACCCATTACCTGTTTGCTTGTAATCAGTGTGTGAACATAAAAGCTGAGTGAGTTTCTGGGTTTCATATAGACTCTTGCATCTTTCATCCAGCCACTGACGTTTCTGGCTTGTAAGTCATGGGGAAAGCAAAAGGTATTAGAACTGTATAAAACAGGAAAGGGATACAAAAAGATATCCAAGGAATTGATAATGCCAGTCAGCAGCGTTCATTATTTCAATGTTCAGCTCGGATTACATTTGCCGAATTTGCAATATTTGCCGATTAATTTGTCAAATATTCACCAAAAACAAACGCATGCAAAACACCTTATAACGTCCCCAAATGCTGCTAACACACATCAAATGAGGAACAGACACCAGGAAAGTGGCCTCAGTTCAGCCTTAGTACAGATTTTAGCGTAGCACTGCAGAAACCAGCCTAGCATGAGGTATCAGGGTTAAAGACAGCATTTACAGCTTTCAATTGAACGTCACAGTAAGACTAGGTGGGTGAGGGATCGGTGTAGGGCCCCATTGCTGGGAGCCCTGACACTACATGCAACACCTATACCTGCTTTCATGCTGAGCCACACTGAGGTGGCACAAATATCAGTTTTCTAGACTACCATTGTCAGAAAAATTTAAGGATAGTAACACGGGTAGTTGAGTCCAAGAGGGTGGAGGCCTGACGGTCTCGGAGGCCTACTGCTACAGGCAACACGCTTGAAGGAGACCCAAACAGGAGTCTACAAATTTACAAACATTAGTTGCAGGCACCAACAAAGTGTCATCAATTGCAATAAAGTAGAATGAGTATAGCGGGGACCGACACCTCTTCAACTACAGCCAACCTAGCAGCTGGAGACTGTAAGGGGCAAGACGGTGGAATCACTGTTCCATATCCCTCTGAAGGCCTGGAAGGGCCGTAACTATGTGGCCTCCTAAATCCTTACTCGGACAAGTGGCAGCAGGCGAAAACTGTGACCCAAGGAGGTACAAAGTGATGACATTAGGCGATACTCCATGGCTGACCTACAGCATGTGGCAGCTGACCCCCTACAGTGGGTAAGCTGCTAAGGCTCAAAAGAGGGATGAAAAATGCAGGAAGGCACTGTAGGGACTCTGAAACCAAGGGTGCAGATAGGACTTGCTGAGGAACAGAAAAGCACTGGCAGGTGTGGGCTGGACCACGTTTTAGACAGATGGGTGCTGGCAGGTTCGATTTAGACCGGCTGATGGACAGAAGAGTGCAGCCAGGTATGAGCAGATGGGCACAGACAGGTAAGAGCAGATGAGTACAGGGTAGACAAGCAGGCAGACGGATCTGGGGAACCTGACAACTAGCAAGCATGCAATGAAAACTAATCGTAGCTCAGGTACCTCCATATTGGAGGAGAAGCCTTAAATAGAAAGTGTCACCCAGCTATTGGTTGGGAATACCTTTGGTTGATGCGGGAGGTCCATTAGGAAGGAGGGAGCACGTGAGTGTGCCCTCTAAGCACTAAGCATAGTTCCTGATCCTACAACTGAACCTTGATCAGAACATCTGTAGTAAGAGGGAATGGTCCACTGTGTCAAAGACAGATGCCAGGTCCAGGAGAAGGAGGAGGACAAACACACGTCGCTTTCATTTGGCAGTTAGTAGGTTGATGACTTTAGTCAGGGCAGTTTCAGTGGAATGGTGCAGTGTGAAGTCAGATTGTACGTGGTCAAAGAGGGAGCAAGAGGAGAGGTGGGAGGACAGTTCAAAATGGACATGTTCCAGTAGTTTGGCATAGGGGAGAAATGATATAGGGTGATAAGTAGACACAGAGTATGGGTCAAGGGTGGGCTTTTTGATGATGGGTGTGATCTAGGTATGTTTCAATCAAATAGAAGACACCAGTTGTTAGCGACAGGTTGAAGAGGTGGGTTATGCTTGTGAAGAAGACTGTGGTAAAGTTTTGACTAAGGTGGGACATTATTGTGTCAAGTTCACAGGTGGTGAGGAAAAATATTCAGCTGAGATGAAAGGAGAGGGAGGGGGAAATGGACGCAGGAAAGAATTGAAAGTACTGAATAGCTGTTTAGGGTTGTGAGACAAGTATGATATGAGGGATGAGAAGTTGGTTTGTTTTGCTGCAGTTAGAATTTGCACAGCATTTTTACAACTTCTGTTACTGGTCAGGCAACTCCACTCCCTTGCTTTGGCAGCCATACATAGGTACGCGTTGTAGATGTAGATGATGGCCAGAAAGAACATGTGCTCCAGTGGATGGTAAGCACTGAATCAAGTGAACTCTGCTCCTCTTCCTCCAACTTAACATCACACAAAGTACAGTCCTCAGTGGTGCCACCTCAATTTTTTTCCCCCACATCACAACTCTCCAAGTGCCCAACTGACTGTTGGGAATCACAGATGACTGAGACTGCAGATCTCTTCACACATTGTATGCCATGGGCATAGGAAATGTACTCTAAAGATTCACAGAGTCAAGTTTAGGAAATCATCTGCACCGATGGCCAAATTTTTTCTGACTTAGATCTATGGTCATGCGAAGTTTTGTCCAAGCATAAAACAAGCCCTCTTCAACAGACGTTAACCCCGTTGGATGAAGGTGATCCTTTTGTGATGAGAGTCAGATATTTGAGGCACCTGTGGACTGTACTGTGCTGTCAAGGCAGGAAGAGGTGGAGGGTGACTCTCAGGGAAAGGAGTGGGAGAACAGAGAGGATGATGATGAGGTAGTAGATCACACTTGGTGTAAATCCAGAGGCATGCAGCTGAGTAGCTCAACAGAGGTGGAGGAGGAGGTTACGTAAACACAGAGTTATGCAACCACGACAACCAATGCATCCTGAGGTCCAACTCTGGCAGTGGACAGCAGCATTCGTTGTTCTGCAGTTGCTTAGCTTGGGTCTTTTTTCAGATTGGCCAAAATCTAAAAAATCATGTAATCTGTCAAGTTTTTTTAAAAACAACCTAGTAGAGTAAAAAAATAAATCATTGCAGTACTACATGCATGACATGCGTGATCAACATACGTTAATCTTGGAATGTCATTGTTCTAAAATGCAGACTATCGGGTCTTGCCACCCACCGTCAACATCAACTGCATCTTCTGATTCTTCCTTTTCACTCAACATGGCAAGTGTTGTCACACAGGCCTCCGGCCGAAGAACCTTCACTTCTTTACCCCCTACTGTTGGGCTGCTTGATAGCTTGTCAGCTGATACGGAACTGGACATGCCTGCTGTTTTTGACTGATCTTACTTACCCTGACCATGTGAACCTCAAAAGAAGAATGGTGTCCAATCGGTCTGCATATATTTATTGGGTTAAAAACAGGATTTTTGTTGGCAGCGAGAAGTGTAGGGTTATCGGGGAGTTAGCAGTGATCGTACAGTGGGATATACAGTTGTGGCCAAAAGTATTGACACCCCTGCAATTTTGTCAGATAATACTCAGTTTCTTCCTGAAAATGATTGCAATCACAAATTCTTTGGTATTATTATCTTCATTTAATTTGTCTTAAATGAAAAAACACAAAAGAGAATGAAGCAAAAAGCAAAACATTGATCATTTCACACAAAACTCCAAAAATGGGCCAGACAAAAGTATTGGCACCCTCAGCCTAATACTTGGTTGCACAACCTTTAGCCAAAATAACTGCGACCAACAGGTCCCTGATATTAGAAGGGTGCCTTCTCCAAACTGCCATTTTTAGATCTCTCCACAGGTGTTCTATGGGATTCAGGTCTGGACTCATTGCTGGCCACCTTAGAAGTCTCCAGTGCTTTCTCTCAAACCATTTTCTAGTGCTTTTTCAAGTGTGTTTTGGGTCATTGTCCTGCTGGAAGACCCATGACCTCTGAGGGAGACCCAGCTTTCTCACACTGGGCCCTACATTATGCTGCAAAATTTGTTGGTAGTCTTCAGACTTCATAATGCCATGCACACGGTCAAGCAGTCTAGTGCCAGAGGCAGCAAAGCAACCCCAAAACATCAGGGAACCTCCGCCATGTTTGACTGTAGTGACAGTGTTTTTTTCTTTGAATGCCTCTTTTTTTCTCCTGTAAACTCTATGTTGATGCCTTTGCCCAAAAAGCTCTACTTTTGTCTCATCTGACCAGAGAACATTCTTCCAAATCGTTTTAGGCTTTTTCAGGTAAGTTTTGGCAAACTCCAGCCTGGCTTTTTTATGTCTCGGGGAAAGAAGTGGGGTCTTCCTGGGTCTCCTACCGTACAGTCCCTTTTCATTCAGACGTCGACGGATAGTACGGGTTGACACTGTTGTACCCTCGGACTGCAGGGCAGCTTGAACTTGTTTGGATGTTAGTCGAGGTTCTTTATCCAACATCCGCACAATCTTGCGTTGAAATCTCTTGTCAATTTTTCTTTTCCGTCCACATCTAGGGAGGTTAGCCACAGTGCCATGGGCTTTAAACTTCTTGATGACAATGCACACGGTAGACACAGGAACATTCAGGTCTTTGGAGATGGACTTGTAGCCTTGAGATTGCTCATGCTTCCTCACAATTTGGTTTTTCAAGTCCTCAGACAGTTCTTTGGTCTTCTTTCTTTTCTCCATGCTCAATGTGGTACACACAAGGACACAGGACAGAGGTTGAGTCAACTTTAATCCATGTCAACTGGCTGCAAGTGTGATTTAGTTATTGCCAACACCTGTTAGGTGCCACGGGTAAGTTACAGGTGCTGTTAATTACACAAATTAGAGAAGCATCACATGATTTTTCGAACAGTGCCAATACTTTTGACCACTCTCTTTTTTATGTTTGGTGTGGAATTATATCCAATTTGGCTTTAGAACAATTCTTTTTGTGTTTTTTCATTTAAGACAAATTAAATGAAGATAATAATACCAAAGAACTTGTGTTTGCAATAATTTTCAGGAAGAAACTGAGTATTATCTGACAAAATTGCAGGGGTGTCAATACTTTTGACCACAACTGTACGCATATTCCATGTGTTGTAATCTATATGTGGATAAGCCATATGCTCACTATTACTTTTCTGAGTACTAATTATTGTGAACAGCCTGCACCCTCCTCGGATGATTAGTGGTCCAATCATGTCATTGTCTGGACGATAGAGGCCAGCTGAGAGCTATTCGCTACTAAGATCACAGCACTTGTTTCTGTATGACTCTCGGCCTGTGATCTCTGTGATTATTGCAAAGCCACGCCAATCTGTTGGCCACAGAATTGCAGCCGCTACACCTGCAGCCGAAAGCAGATGGCAGTCACAGTCCCCCCAATTTTAGTTGCCCAGTCACCATTACTTCTGTAAGAAAGATGTGCCTGCGGTAGGGTACATTTCAACAATAACACCTGGACGAGCAAGCATCGACAGGGGAATTACAGCTTATAGACTGGGCACTGCGTGACTGGTGCTTTTAGGGGTAGTTGGGGAAGGGGCTGCTCCACAAGGTTTGCAATCCCCAAGGCTTGCAGGGCGCTTGGGGATGAAAAAATAAACCACTACACACCATAAGATGTATAACTAAACTACTAGACAACAGGGGTTGGAGAACTAAGCTTAGTAAGCTACTAAACAGCTAGGGTTGTAGAACTAAACCACTACACACCATACAATGGATAACTAAACTAATAGACAACAGGGGTTGGAGAACTAAACTACTACACACCAGGGGATGGAGACTTAAAGCACTAGACAGCAAGTTGTCACTAGACACCAAGTCTTGGAGTCAACAGGGCTTGCAGAACAAACCTCTGTATCTAAAACTTCCTCCAGTGCTTCTGCCTCCTCCACCTCCTTTAGGGCCTCCACCTGTGCCCTCAACCTCTGCCTTAATGAAACAGACGTTACAACACTGCAGAGGGAATCCCCCACCTCTGTACTGCGCTCAACACAATCAGGTCAGTGTTTAAATTAATATGCCTTGGATATTGCAGTCATACAGATCAACAGTTGTGGGCAGCTATCCATGTTGCTATCTAATAACTGCCTACACTCAACCTGGAGCCAGGGAAGGTCACAAGCTCTATGCCGGGCCAACCTTACACACGTGCCTTGCATGGCTCGCATCCGCAACCTGATGTTACAGCAATTCCTAGACCACTGTCCCAGCATGGTTGTGCTGCTATAGAAAACACTGTTGTTGTGTGTTCACTTTCACCATTCCACTTAATTTGGTATAGAGATCTTTCAGACTACCGGTTAACTGATTGATATGCAAAGTGACCACACCATGGAATTCAACTCTGCACATGTTGCAGCAACTGTGGCAGTAGCGCTGAGATCTGGTGCAGTATGACATTTTGCATAGCCTGGCACATCGCAGTACGGATGAGGTGCAATTCACACTTGCATAGCGGACACAGATGAAGGACCTTTGCACCCTTCTGCATGTTTTCAAAATGGCTGCTAAGATGGTTAGCAATGACAATGCCATCATCAGCATCACTATTACTGTCATATAAATGCAGGACCACACTTTAAATAGTCTGGGTGAGGAGGTGCTGGTGGTCCCGGGGGAAGACGAGGAAGCAGAGGAGAATGTCTTTAGGGTTAACAATATCTCTAAGTTCAGGTCTGGGGATTTATTCTGACGGACTATAGGCTGAACTGGATGGACAAATGTCTTTTTTCGGCCATGCTAACTATGTTGCTATGTTACTTGGTCTGTTGTCCCACAGGTGGTTGCCATGGGATGAACAAATGGAGGAGGAACAAATGAATAAGGAACATGAAAAGGACAAGAAGGAAGAGGTGATGGATGCGCACTAGTTAGGAGATGAAGAGGATAATGATTCCCTCTCTGTTGTCCATGGTTGCCATAAGGGGATTGATGAAGAAAGCTTGAGTGTTATCCCGCCACCAACGCACTCTGGAGTTGTACCTCATGAAAGAAACTGACCCATGTGCGCCTTCTTGCAGCACTATCTGTAACATGATTGTTACCCGTTTAGTTATGCTTCAAAATAGTGATGACTGCTGGGTGCCAGTGTGTTCTATCCATGATACAAAAGTACATTTTGCGAGTTGTCTCCCCCCCCGAAAAAGGGACGCGACCATTCTACAGTTTCAAAATGTGCTTGAAGACAATCTCGATGGTGGTTTTCCCCAAGACAGCAGTGATGCACACAGTTTGCATCACAGTGATAGTCTTCTAACCATAGAATCTTTGATTCGTCAACGCAAAAACATTAACATCCTTGCAGCGCTTGAGTCCTATGTTCCAACCCCACCAAGGACAGCATCTGCAAAGAGTTTGTATGTTCTAACCGTGTATGTGTAGGGTCGGTGGGGGGTCGGACGAGCTGGGGGGGGTAGGGGGTGGTCCCACTTCTTACCGCGCAGAGATAAAACAGAGACACGATGGAGGCAGATTCTGGGTGCAACAGGTCCAAGTTTATTTCTTCACTTGCTGTCCGACTGACGGCCTCACACCTCGCGGCCCTCCGTTTCCAGAGCCGCTTCTCACACCGTACACTAGGGACGTGTCTGCACACACCGTCCCCTCTTTTACTGTCGACGCTCCTGACAGGTCCGTCACTGTGGCCGCCTTAGGCCCGTAAACCAACAGCGCTTCTACTGCTCAGTCGTCGTGTCACATACGGTGTCTCACACCCAGTGCCTCGTCTCTGCTGCGGTCCTTTCCTGTCAGGACCACCCCCCTGACGTTTCCTCTCCTCAGTCCCCTTGGTCGGATTCTCCTCAGGGCACACAGACTGGCGTAGTCCTCCTGTCACCTGAGCTCCCCCTGGGGACTGGAACCTTCTGGAACCCTCCCTCAGTATTTATAACTCTCCCGGTTCCTTGAAACTGTCACTCTAACTGTCACTCCACCCCCCATGACCAACGGTTTCTAAAGCCCTAAGCTGATGTCACGTCCTTTGCTCACACTCCACCCTGCCATCTAATGGTCATCCCAAGGTACTGCACGTCACCTACACTTTCCTAGCTGTTTCCCAATATATTACTGACACCTACCTAAACTGTGCAAACCTTTCCTTCTTCTCTCTGACTAGTCCGTCCGTCAGGTCACCTTCCCTACACTCCCCCTTCCTTTGTCCATTGTCGTCCTTGACAATCGTCATCCCTGCCTTTGTCGTTCTGAAGCTACACCTACATTCTGTTGTCGGACCAGCTGTTAAGCCAAACCCACTATCTGCGGGGGCCGAACCATACTGGTAGCACTATGCTCTGAGCAGCCTACTGCTACTCACCAGCGCGCACGCCACATGACAACGTCTTTCAAATTGGGCTAGGTATACCCATATTCTCTCTATGGCATGTACCTTCCCCTACTCTCCCCTACTGTCACCTTCCACTATTCGGTACGCCATGATCGAGGTCTCTTACCTTCCAGATCATTACCAGCGCCCACCTTCCTCATTCAGGGGTGTCCGTGGTGTTGGGGACCTGACCTAGGACGGCTGTCTCTCTCACGTCTTCCAACTCATTTTCCTTTCTTTCAATAACATGTCATGGTCGGCGTCCCGGTCTCCCAGACCTCCTCAACTCTTAGATCCCTACCGGATCTCACACTTTCCTTTGGTCCCGCAGACCTTTCCTTACCCGGACCTGTTGCATATTACCTTGGCATATTATACATCAAACAACTTTATAATAGCACAAGTACCCATTTTTATAATTTTTTTTTTTTTCTTTTTCGCTTGCTTTTAAACCCAACATATAACAGAAAAAAAAACATTGCAAGTCTTCTTTCTCCTCCCCCATCCTTGGACATATGCACTCCCTCTGCTTTCCGTATCCCCGTTCTGTCAGGTAAACATATTTTCGTATATAAAGAACATAGAAAGAAGAAAGAAAGAGAGAGAAAATAGTTGCATCAGTTAAACAACAACAAAACTTTTTTTTTCTAAATGCAACTGTCCTTATAATCTGCACAACGGTGCATCGAACTCCTGACAGTCTATACCACTCTCAATGGACAGAGGTGAGGGTTCCACAGCCGTGGAGCCCCCGGGGATACTGAGGGTGTCCATTCAAGTCCTCTTCCTTGAGTGTGGAGGTTCCACACTTCCTGCTCCCGGGCCTTCTTCTTCCTGATCATCTCCGCTACCCACACGGAGAGAACAGCACGGGCCCTGGAGTCCAGTGGGCGGGACTCCACTGAGAAAGACCGCAAGACAGAAACGGCCGAAGATTTCTGCAGCCCAGCAGCCGCTGGAGTCAGGTGGCAAATGGGGACAACCGGGTCCTCGGGAGCTGGAATCACAGGGCCCGCTAAGTCGGCCGCAGCCGACTCCAGCAGCGGCATAACCGCGGCCTCAGGACAGGCCGCATCCACTACATCCAACAGAACTGGAGTAACGGCCGATTTCAACAATGCAGCTGCTATTAGCAGGGGAAGCGCAGCAGCGTCTTCTTTGGGTGAGCTCTGCACTGGTGACTCCGGGCGGGGTAGTTCGGGGACATGAGCGGGGGCCTCGCTCAGTTCTGCATACACCACAGGGCCCAATGTAACTAGGCCTTCTGGTGCGCAGGGGGCTGCGTGCTGTGACAGAATGGTGGGGGCCGCTTGCGGAGGCACTGGTGGGGCCGGGGGTACTCTCACCTTCCCCGGCGCTGCGGCTTCCGTCTCACCATCACGCGGCTTTCCCCGCAGCCTCCGTTCCTCGCTCCACTGTCCTGCGGGCCTTTCCTCCAGACTCGGGGACTCCGCGGAGAAGTCCTCTGCCGGTATTGGTGGCGGCCGCTCTCGCTGACTCCGCTCAGGCTCCGCTCCCCGGCTCAGCATCCCGCTGCCTGCCCGTGGTTCTACAGATGACTTCTGGTGCAGCTCCATCTCCTGCCACCATTGCCACTCTAGGCGGCCAATGCCCCGACACCCGCAGCATCTCATACCGTTGGTTGGGCAGCACTCGAATGGCGTCAGACAGCCGCAGCCAAGTTTTTCTTTTGTGCCACTCCCTCTGTGAGGTGGGGTGTCGGCAGGCCTCTCCACCCACCTGTCAGGGTCCAATATAGGGAAGCGTCGATCTCCAGGCACATACTGCTTCTTTTTGGGGTACGTTGGAGGGGGTCCCAGTCCATTCTGAACAACTGCAAACACCCGGACCTCTCCTCTGCGCTGAAGCAATACCGTCATACTGCACAGTACCTGGTACCGCCCCGGATCCTCTGCTGGCCACACAGATCCGACACAGCGCTCCCAATTCATATTCCACAGGTAAGTCATTTGTAATCCACAGGTGTTTATAATCCATGCAGCATAGTCCAAGTCCTTTTCCATTACTTGAGGCAGGTCTGCCGCAGAAGATGAGGTATTAGCGGCGGCCATCCTGCCGACTACGCCAAATGTAGGGTCGGTGGGGGGTCGGACGAGCTGGGGGGGGTAGGGGGTGGTCCCACTTCTTACCGCGCAGAGATAAAACAGAGACACGATGGAGGCAGATTCTGGGTGCAACAGGTCCAAGTTTATTTCTTCACTTGCTGTCTGACTGACGGCCTCACACCTCGCGGCCCTCCGTTTCCAGAGCCGCTTCTCACACCGTACACTAGGGACGTGTCTGCACACACCGTCCCCTCTTTTACTGTCGACGCTCCTGACAGGTCCGTCACTGTGGCCGCCTTAGGCCCGTAAACCAACAGCGCTTCTACTGCTCAGTCGTCGTGTCACATACGGTGTCTCACACCCAATGCCTCGTCTCTGCTGCGGTCCTTTCCTGTCAGGACCACCCCCCTGACGTTTCCTCTCCTCAGTCCCCTTGGTCGGATTCTCCTCAGGGCACACAGACTGGCGTAGTCCTCCTGTCACCTGAGCTCCCCCTGGGGACTGGAACCTTCTGGAACCCTCCCTCAGTATTTATAACTCTCCCGGTTCCTTGAAACTGTCACTCTAACTGTCACTCCACCCCCCATGACCAACGGTTTCTAAAGCCCTAAGCTGATGTCACGTCCTTTGCTCACACTCCACCCTGCCATCTAATGGTCATCCCAAGGTACTGCACGTCACCTACACTTTCCTAGCTGTTTCCCAATATATTACTGACACCTACCTAAACTGTGCAAACCTTTCCTTCTTCTCTCTGACTAGTCCGTCCATCAGGTCACCTTCCCTACATATGCAAGGGTTTCCTCCCAGTACTTATTTTTCTACCCACACTCCAAAGACATACAGATAGGAAATTTCGATTGTGAATCCCAGTGGTGACAGTGGCAGTATTGTCTGTAAATGTCGGTAAAGCAAATGTAGAATTATTCTTACTATATAAGTGATAAAAAAAATTGAAATTGATGCTCAGCCACACTCAGATGGCACAAATATCAGTTTCGTAGATTACTATTATCAGGAAAATTTAAGAATGGTAACATGGGTAGTTGACTCAATGAAAGTGGAGGACTGCCGTACTCGGAGACATACTGTTAGGTGTCGGGTTCCTGCAGCTGCACAGCGGGAATCCAGAGCCTTGCATCCAGTAGTCTCCCATTCTCCACCGACCACTCAGGAGCCTGCACTGCAATCTTGGCATCCCAGATGCTCTGCTCAGACCAGCTCTGTAGGACTGGTTGTTGCTGCCACCTCTGGGTCAGCAATAGCAGTTCAGGCTGTCTTACAGCAAGCCACTCCAGAGGCTAAGTCCTCTTGTCCCGCTACTGGGCATGATGACGTGACGATCTCCCAATGGTGATCGGGAGTCACATGCTCAGGTCCTTCTCCTGATCTGATTGGTCCATCTCAGAGATCTGGAAGGTCCCGGCAGCACACGGCTATAAAAGGCCCGCATGGCCGCTCGGCCATGCGCTAGTATAGACTCTTCTTGCTAGATGTGTGAATGGTGATTTATTAAGATTCCCCTCCCTCTGATATTACGCATGTGGATAGGGAACTATAGAAAGAGTCAGCACCAGACAGTGGCAAACCTTAGGCCACTGTGCACACTGCACCTCTACACTAGCGTCCGGTGGTGTCACATCTCTTACGGCACTATCGCATAGCGGCTGTGTCTGCCGCCGCGCTGCATTCAGCAGCACTTACCGGCGTCCGCAGTAACGACGCCGCACACACGGTAGGTCTAGACGTACACTGTCCCCTGTCTTGGACCCTGTCCTGTGACCTGATACCGTGCGTGCAATTCCGCTGAGACCTGTGAGTCTAACAGGCTCGGTATGTTTATGTTACAGCGCCTCTGTGAGTTAACAGAGACCGCTCTGTTCACATCGGGTGATGTTGAACCCGTGCGCATTATACCGCCATATGGCAGTTTGAGGCCCCTCTCCCTTACCAAAGACCTTCACAGTGTGACAACATGAGGACGGATTGGTGTAACCTATTCTAGTCAGGTGATAGGTATAGATGAGGTTACTTGTGTGTCTATATGTATTGCATGTTCACTAGCCTGTGGCTATTTTATCTTGCAGTTATAGTTTAGTACTTTATAACGTCCCTCGCTGTATTTAGATGAAAAACCTGATTCAGGAACCTAATCTTCTTGGTATCGTCTTTTATTAGGAAACTACATATATCCAACAAGTATTCTGATTTATGTACCATACTATTGTTGATGCTATTTTGCTTTCAATCTGGGATAATGTCTTAGACATTATACTGTAGGTATTCTGGGGTTGTACAATTTCTTTTATGACATCCATTGTTGGGATTTAGGATGTAGAGCCATTTGGCAAGTACCTATTTGTGATGTGAGCCCCTTTGTGCATGTGTGTATATATTCTCCCTTTCCCCCGTTTATTTGATCTTTTGAATAAACTTTTTTATTTTGACTATCACCCAGGACATTTGATTGTTTCTTTATTTGTTCTCCTGTCTTTGTCATATATTTAGATGAGGATGGTCCAGTCAGATGGCTGTCGTTGCTGCAGTGTCTATGCCTTCCATTTGCTCCTAATCGCTGATCTCCAGCTCTGATTGATGTGGGTGACGCATCCTGCATCATTCACATACATAGTAACATAGTAACATAGTTATTAAGATTGAAGGAAGACTTTAAGTGCGTCACTTAGAAACCCGATGTGTACCTTGGTTACCAGCTCCCTGCATCAGTGCGCTGGTAACTAAGGTACACAGAGGGTTTCTAAGCACAGCGCCATGCTTAGAAACCCTGCATTTACCTTAGTTACCAGCTGATCGCTGGTCTCCCGCCTGTCACACGCAGCGATGCATGCTGGCCAGCGAGAGACCAGCGACCAAAAAAATGTCCAGGGCTTTCCAACAGCAATCAGTGATACCGGCAGGGGGGCCGGTCGCTGATCGCTGTCACACACAGCGATCTCGCTGGTGAGATCGCTGTTACGTCACAAAACTTGTGACTCAGCAGCGATCTCGCTAGCGAGATCGCTATGTGTGACGGGGCCCTAAGAGTAAAAAGATCATAAGAAAGGTCTTTGTACTGTCCCGGCATATATTTATATATTGTAATAAGATCACCCTTCGATTTTCCAAGCTAAATAACCCCAAGTGTAATAGCCTGTCTTGGTATTGCAGATCCCCCAGTTCCCTAATAACCTTGGTCGCTCTTCTCTGCACCCGCGCCAGTTCAGCTATGTCTTTCTTATACATCGGAGACCAGAACTGTATGCAGTATTCTAAGTGTGGTTGCACTAGTGACTTATATAGAGGTAAACTTATGTTCTCCTCATGAGCATCTATGCCTCTTTTAATGCATCCCATCATTTCATTTGCCTTTGCAGCAGCTGCCTGACACTGGCCACTAAATGTGAGTTTGTCGTCCACCCATACACCCAGTTCTTTTTTTTCAGTGACAGTTTTGCCCAGTGTTTTACAATTAGGCACATAATTATACATCTTGTTTGTTCTACCCAAGTGCATGACCTTACATTTATCCCCATTAAAACTCATTTGCCATTTATGAGCCCAAGCTTCTAGTTTACATAAATCCTCCTGTAATATAAAATTGTCCTCCTCTGTATTGATTACCCTGCAGAGTTTAGTGTAATCTGCAAATATTGAAATTCTACTCTCTATGCCCCCTACCAGGTCATTAATAAGTATGTTAAAAAGAAGCAGGCCCAATACTGACCCCTGTGGCACCCCACTGCTAACTGTGACCCAGTCCGAGTGTGCTCCATTAATAGCCACCCTTTGTTTCCAATCCCTTAGCCAGCTCTTAACCCACTTACACATATTTTCCCCTATCCCCATTGTTCTCATTTTATGTATCACCCTTTTGTGTGGCACTGTATCAAAAGCTTTTGAAAAGTCCATGTACACCACATCCATTGCATTTCCTTGGTCTAGTCTGGAACTTACCTCTTCATAAAAGCTTATCAGATTAGTCTGACATGTAAACCCATGTTGATATTGGGTCATGAGGTTATTCTTCTCCAGATACTCCAGTATAGTATCTCTTAGAAAACCCTCCAGGATTTTACCAACAATTGAGGTTAAACTTACTGGCCTATAATTTCCAAGTTCAGTTTTTGTCCCCTTTTTGTATATTGGCACCACATTTGCTATACGCCAGTCCTGTGGTCAGACCCTGTTATTATGGAATCTTTAAAGATTCAAAAGAATGGTCTATCTATGACTGTGCATAATTCCTGCAGTACTCGGGGGTGTACCCATCCGGGCCCGGGATTTGTCAATTTTAGTGATTTTTAGACGCCGCCGTACTTCCTGCTGGGTTAAGCAGGTAACATTTAATGGAGAATTTTTATCACTGATCATGTTATCCGTCATGGGATTTTCTTGTGTAAATACTGTTGAAAAAAAGTCATTTAGAATATTGGCTTTTTCCTCATCCTCATCCACCATTTCACCCAGACTATTTTTAAAGGGACCAACACTATCATTTTTTAATTTCTTACTATTTATGTAGTTAAAGAATATTTTGGGATTATTTTTACTTTCCCTGGCAATGAGTCTCTCTGTCTCAATCTTTGCTGTCTTGATTTGCTTTTTACAGAATTTATTTAGTTTTCTGTATTTATTTAATGCCTCATCACTACCTACTTGCTTTAATTCTCTAAAGCCTTTATTTTTGTCACTTATTGCGCCCCTTACAGCTCTATTTAGCCATAGTGGTTTCTTCCTATTTCTAGCATGTTTATTCCCATATGGTATATATTGTGCACAGGTCCTATTCAGGATGCTAATAAACGTCTCCCATTTTCTTTGTGTATTTGGCTTTTTCCTCATCCACATCCACCATTTCACCCAGACTATTTTTAAGGGGACCAACACTATCATTTTTTAGCTTCTTACTATTTATGTAGTTAAAGAATATTTTGGGATTATTTTTACTTTCTCTGGGACTCTACATTTTCATTAGATTCAGATATATTATCACGCAGGATGGGTTTTAAGGATGATTTTACAAATAAACACACGCCTCCCCCGTGCTTATTTGTACGGTCATTTCTGAACAGACTATAGCCCTGTAAATTAACAGCCCAGTTATGGCTCTCATCCAGCCATGTCTCAGATATCCCCACCATGTCATTATTATGCTCCAATAAAATTAACTCTAATTCCTCTATTTTGTTGGCGAGGCTTCTGGCATTAGTATACATGCACTTTATGTATCTCTCTGTACCTCTATTCTTTCTTAAATTACTAACTGTTCTAACACCACCACCCATGCCACCCTCACCCCCAATTTCATTATTTGTGCCCAGGTCTCTATCTACACTGTCTATAAAAGGAATACCCTCCCCTCCATCCCTAGTTTAAAAACTCCTCCAACCTTCTAGCCATTTTCTCCCCCAGCACAGCAGCACCCTCCCCATTGAGATGCAGCCCGTCCCTAGCGTAGAACCTGTAGCCAACTGAGAAGTCAGCCCAGTTCTCCAGGAACCCAAACCCCTCCTTCCTACACCAATTCCTGAGCCACTTATTAACCTCTCTAATCTCCCGTTGCCTCTCTGGCGTGGCACAGGAAGTATTTCCGAAAATACCACCTTGGAGGTCCTTGCTTTAAGCTTGCAGCCTAATTCCCTGAAATCATCTTTAAGGACCTTCCACCTACCTCTAACTTTGTCATTTGTGCCAATGTGCACCATGACCACTGGATCCTCACCAGCCCCTCCCAGTAATCTGTCAACCCGATCACCGATGTGTCGGACTCGAGCACCAGGTTGGCAGCACACCGTTTGACGATCCCTGTCTTTGTGACAGATTGCCCTATCTGTTCCCCTAATAATTGAGTCCCCCACTACCAGCACCTGTCTGGCCTGCCCTGCTCTCCTATTTCCCCCCTTACTGGAGCAGACACTCCTCCGGCTTTAAGAGGACATGCCTTGCTGCAGCAGTGCTACTCCTGCACTGACACTCCCCTCATCTGCCAACTATAGCTCAATGAAATGTAGCACAGAGGAGGCACAGATGCCGCAACAAAGCTGACCATTGGACCACACCAACCTCACTAAAATATCAAATGGTATTTTTGGTTGATACAGTGGGAGTCCGGAAACAATGTGGAATGCAGCACAAAAACAGATAAAGTTTGTGGCATTTCTTGAGAAACTCAAAAACTGGTGATAGGTTCCCTTTAAAAGAAAGCTAGAATCTGCAAGATGTTTGATGGGGATAGGGCTCCTAGTGTGATGATGAGAAGTAAGGGCTTGAAGATGGAGGATTATTACATGGTCTGCTACTATATATTATCTGCTATGTATATTATATATGTTAGGCCTCATAGCCAGTATGATATCACAAAATTTTTTTAAAGTAATAGGAAAAATAAATAAAAATGTAAAAATAATACATCTAAAAGCCTTATTTACACATTACATCATTTTCTGATGACATAACTTAATATTAATGTTATCTGTATAACTACCTAGTGCATTTTTACACATGAACAAATGTCTTTAGTTAAAACCATTGATGAAATCAAAGTTAAGGATATGAAGCATTCAGTTACAGCAGGATACGTTTCTGCGCTGTTGGATCCCAAAAAATACACATTTGCTATTACCAAAGATTTTCAGGTTAATATTTTAAATTCTACTATGGTATATTGCATCTAATTTAATTATATAACATGATTCTTCTTTTGCAGACATACATATTCTGTTTAACCGCTTAGTGACCCAGCCAATTTCACCTTAATGAACAGGCAAATTTTTAAAATTTTGACCACTGTCAATTTATGAGGTTACAGCTCTGGAACACTTCAACGTATCCCATTGGTTCTGAGAATGATTTTTCGTGACATATTGTACTGCATGTTAGTGATAAAATTTCTTCAATAAGACTTGAGTTTGTTTATCAAAAAAACAGCAATTTTGGCAAAAATTTGAAAATTTTGAAAATGTTGCTAATTTCAAACTTTTAGTTTTTGTGCCTTTAAATCAGAGAGTCATGTCACACAAAAAAGTTAATAAATAACATTTCCCACATGTCTGCTTTACATCAGCACACTTTTGGAAACCTAACCTCCCTAATCTCCTGTTAAATAAAAGAGATCTTACCAACGTGAGACAATAAATAATTCCAGATAGGAATCTTCTATTGAGGCTGAGCAAATGCAAGTCTTCAGCAAAAGGCAGTACAATCCATGTGGTTTGACATCGATTGTGGTGAACTTGGATATGTGGGAGTTCAATTTCCACACAAGCTGAACTTGATCCGAAGTAGATCAATCCACTAATCTCTAGGCCGAAGGATTTAGAAAATAAAATCATCATGACATACCATAAAATAAATCCTGAGCATACAAAACCTTGAAATCAATTTTAGGATGGCTATTGTTTTAACATTGGTATCTAAAACAATTGTTACAGCTTCTATGTGGACCTTTACGTATTAATGGCCCGCATATTGTGATCTTGCAGTCATATACAATATCACTCCTCCAACTGTCCCATATTTCTTGCTAACATGTTTGGTAGCTTGAATTCTGCAATTGGACTTCAAGCATTCATATTATTTAAAGTTATTAAAGCTTCTGTCATAAAATGCTTTCTGGTTTCAATAACCGAACATAATAGAGAAAAAAAATATTAACATAATCCTAAAAAAAATGATGGTGCCTTCACACACAGTGCTTTTGGAAAAAATGCCACATTATTAGTTGTAATTTTTCTTTGCTTTTTTAGTCATATAAGAATAAGTTGTGTGTAAAGACGAGGACTAAGTCTCTCTTTTGACATTATATGTCTTATGTCCCACATTTTTCATAGTTATTCTCGCTTCCTATTTCTATCTCTAACTTTCAGTTGTCTCTTTGTGGATGGAAATTTTCTGTGATCATGTGTCCCATACACAGTACACAAAGTGCATGACATATTCCGGCTCTTCTTTCTCTATTAGAAACAATATTTGTATAACCAAAAGTATCTGGCTGAATAAGAGAGATCCATCTAAATATCACAAGATGAACCAAAAGAAAAATTGTGTTACAAAATATCTCACAAATATCATAAGATCCTCAAGGAAACCACACAAAAAAAGCACAAACTCTGAAATACTTATACTTCCATACAATGTGTGGAAGCTTTGTCAAGGACAATAAGGAGATGAATCGCTACTTATACCATAGCACAAAAAAAGTTACGATCAAAAAATCTCAAAGGCATTTTTCAAAAACATGGAAAAAACTTTTATTAAATACATAGCAAATACATGGAGAAGGAAGGGAAGGAAGGGGAAGGCAGAACCACATGTACACATGAGCAAAAAGAGGCGCACATGCTACACAAAAAGGGAGGTAAATAGTATACACATCAAAGATGTAGTAAATCATAATACTATCCCATAATATTGCACATTCCCAAATGGCCTAATGAACAAAACCAATGTTACATTACAAGCATGTAAAATTAATTAGCAGTCATTACTAATATACCTGATCAGATGGCCGGGAATAGTCTGTAGCAGTGTGGCCTCCCAGACGCACGTTTCGGCCAACACAAGCCTTTCTCATATCTCACAAATATGTCAACTTTATTAACTATAACCCCTTGAGCCCTGTTATGTATAGCCCTGACAAGATTGATATCTCGGCTCGAGAGATCTCAATCTGACCATGTGCCACCTTCAGTGGCCATTTTCACTCAGTACACTGCAGGGAAACCAATGAGAAGGGGACTCCGCTCACTGTTGACATTTTACGGCAGCCTCGCACTGCCTGGACACCCCCTCCTGCCAGCATGGGGCTCACTGCATTGCCGGCCTCCTACAGCAGCAACCCTGCCTCCTGTGACCCTGTTCCACTGCAGCCAGCACCCCGTTAAGCTACCTTCAGATTATAAGACACGTGGTGTCTTTTCCACCCAAATTTTTTAGTGTGTCTTAAAATCGGGAAAATATGGTATATACTGTTTGCAGCCTTTGTTTTTATCCACCCCCCATTGAGATACTCTGATCCTTAACAAAATCTGTTATAATAATTTATATTTAATAAAAATGATATATTTGTGCTATATTTTGCACCAACATTTTTATGGGGGAGTTTATCTTCTATGTCTATGTAGTATGTGTTCAGAAGCAGCAGCAATATGGAGGCCACTTCAGTTACTATCTAGCTTTTCCTCCTTTTAACAAAGATGTATCTTGTCTGCTTTTCTGAGAACTGAAGACTTGTCTCATAAGTGGTGAAAAAAACTTTTTTCTCTGATAATATATATTACATAGTTTCTTATTTCCGCTTGCTCTATTACTTAATGCTAAGTTTGTTCAAAACACATTAATAGTCATTTACCATATTTTTCGCTTTATAAGACGCACTTTTGTTCCCCCAAATTTGGGGGGAAAGTGGGGGGTGCGTCTTATAAAGCGAATCTGTGTGCTGCTGTGCTATAGAGTGGGGGGGGCGGCTCTGGCGTGGAGTCGGGGCTGGGGTGGGCTGGATGGGGCTGCAGAGACAGCGGGAGGTCCTGTGCTCCCGCTCATTAGGCTCATGTAATATTCACTGCACCCGCTGTCCATCACCTCAGTGCTGAAACAGTGCCGAGTTGGTAGACAGGGGAGCGGTGCATATTACATGTGCCTGCACTCACCCCCAGTCACTATAGACACTTACCTACTGATGATCACTCCTGCTCTCAGCTCCCCCATGGCTTTCCTGTGCTGAGTCTGCTGTCATCCTCCTCCTGCAGGGTGAGCAGCAGCAGCAGCTCATTCAGAAAGCTCATCGCTTCAGGACTTTGCATGATGTGACCATAGGACCTGCAGTCACATGACTCCCAGTGTGCACTGCGAGTCACATGACCACAGCTGAGCAGCTCCTATTGGTCACATCATGGAAGGTCCTGTAGCTACAATGAGCTGCTTGAATGAGCAGCAGCTGCGTGTGCCCTGCAGGAGGAGGATGACTCAGCATAGACACAGGTAAGCCACAGGGGAGCTGGGAGCAGGAGCAATCATCAGTAGGTGAGTTAACTGTTTATTATTTTAGCATGTGCTTGCCAGCAGGGGGGAAACATAGGGACGGGGGCCATGTGTGACAGCAGGGGGAAATATAGGGATGGGGGGACAATGTGTGCCAGCAGGGGGGAATATATGAACAATGGGCCATGTGTGCCAGCAGGGGGGAATATATGGAGAGGGGGCAATATGTGCCAGCAGGGGGGAATATATGGAGGGGGGGACAATGTGTGCCAGCAGGGGGGATTATAGGAAAGGGGGGACAATGTGTGCCAGCAGAGGGGGATTATAGGACTGGGGGACAATGTGTGCCAGCAGGGGGGGGATTATAGGACCGGGGTGACAATGTGTGCCAGCAGGGGGGATTATGGGACCGGGGTGACAATGTGTGCCACCAGGGGGGGATTATAGGACTGGGGGGACAATGTGTGCCAGCAGGGGGGGATTATAGGACTGGGGTGACAATGTGTGATACCAGGATGAGGGACATATATATGATTTGTAAGACGGACACAGGCATTATAAGACACACCTCCATTTAACATAAAAAAACATTTTTTTCTCTTTTTCTTCACCAAATTTGGGGGTGCGTCTTATAATCAGGTGCGTCTTATAAAGCGAAAAATACGGTAAATCAATTTTATTTGTTAAAGCCACATTCTAAGTGGAAGTTCAAAGATAAAATAACATTTGAAAAACTAATTGAACAAACAAATTAATAAGTAAAAGTGTTTCTATAAAGCATCTAAAGGGCATGTCACACTAAGCGATATCGCTAGCAATATCGCTATAACGTCACTGTTTTTTGTGACTTCATAGCAATTTGCTAGCGATATCGCTATGTCTGATACTTACCTCCGACCGCTGGTTATCGCTGATCGCGCGAGAAGCTCCTGGATCATTCCTCGTTGTCAGCTTCCTGCTGCGCTTCCTGCTGTGGAGACGAGCGACGTGTGGACGCGGGCGGGAGGACGTCAGGATCGCCTTGTCTGACAGGTAAGTAGTGACCCCCGACCCCTGCAATGTCGCTGGTGAGATCTGCCTGTGTAGTAGCTCACTAGCGACCACTTAGCGAAGCACCAGCAATCCTAACCGCGTCATATCGCTGGTCGGGATCGCTGGTGCATCGCTAAGTGTGACAGTACCTTTAGGCTGTGCTCACATATCTAGATGTCATCCGATTGTAAAAGATCCAGTATTAAGAAAACCAGAATCCATTAGAGAGTAAATATGGGTGTGTGCTTTGGTTTTCCATTTTGCATCCATTTTGTTCTGTTTGTAAACTGACCTGTTTTTACTAATGGTATTTGCTAGTGTTCTGGGTATACTCAGTGCTTAAAAATGGATCCGTTATCAGGTGAAATAACAGCTGACTTTTCGATATGATCCATTTCCATAGACTTTATTGCTAACGAAAATGGATCTAGTTATTCGGTTTATAGGCCAGACAAACAGTTGTTCACACTACGTTTTTTTATTCAGCTGAAAAATGGATTGCCGTCAATCAAAATACATTTTAGGACATTTCAAATAAATGGACCCTTTCCCCAAAAAGATTAAGAAAAAACAGATAGCCACTGTACATGACCTAATATACAGTATCTTGAAAAATACAGTATAGGTAAGATTATTCCCATGCAAAACATAAAAACAGTAAAAAGACACCATAACAAAGTCACAATAGTCAATTAGTTTTAATGACAAAGGTTCAAACCACTAACGATAATACTTTTGCCCATTATCAATGCATCAATGCACATTTCCTACTTATTATTACACATAGAAAAGATGTCTGATAAATTTGCTTTGTGACATTTAACGGAGAATTTTTATCCCTGATCATGTTATCCGTCATGGGATTTTCTTGTGTAAATACTGTTGAAAAAAAGTCATTTATCATATTGGCTTTTTCCTCATCCACATCCACCATTTCACCCAGACTATTTTTAAGGGGACCAACACTATCATTTTTTAGCTTCTTACTATTTATGTAGTTAAAGAATATTTTGGGATTATTTTTACTTTCTCTGGGACTCTACATTTTCATTAGATTCAGATATATTATCACGCAGGATGGGTTTTAAGGATGATTTTACAAATAAACACACGCCTCCCCCGTGCTTATTTGTACGGTCATTTCTGAACAGACTATAGCCCTGTAAATTAACAGCCCAGTTATGGCTCTCATCCAGCCATGTCTCAGATATCCCCACCATGTCATTATTATGCTCCAATAAAATTAACTCTAATTCCTCTATTTTGTTGGCGAGGCTTCTGGCATTAGTATACATGCACTTTATGTATCTCTCTGTACCTCTATTCTTTCTTAAATTACTAACTGTTCTAACACCACCACCCATGCCACCCTCACCCCCAATTTCATTATTTGTGCCCAGGTCTCTATCTACACTGTCTATAAAAGGAATACCCTCCCCTCCATCCCTAGTTTAAAAACTCCTCCAACCTTCTAGCCATTTTCTCCCCCAGCACAGCAGCACCCTCCCCATTGAGATGCAGCCCGTCCCTAGCGTAGAACCTGTAGCCAACTGAGAAGTCAGCCCAGTTCTCCAGGAACCCAAACCCCTCCTTCCTACACCAATTCCTGAGCCACTTATTAACCTCTCTAATCTCCCGTTGCCTCTCTGGCGTGGCACAGGAAGTATTTCCGAAAATACCACCTTGGAGGTCCTTGCTTTAAGCTTGCAGCCTAATTCCCTGAAATCATCTTTAAGGACCTTCCACCTACCTCTAACTTTGTCATTTGTGCCAATGTGCACCATGACCACTGGATCCTCACCAGCCCCTCCCAGTAATCTGTCAACCCGATCACCGATGTGTCGGACTCGAGCACCAGGTTGGCAGCACACCGTTTGACGATCCCTGTCTTTGTGACAGATTGCCCTATCTGTTCCCCTAATAATTGAGTCCCCCACTACCAGCACCTGTCTGGCCTGCCCTGCTCTCCTATTTCCCCCCTTACTGGAGCAGACACTCCTCCGGCTTTAAGAGGACATGCCTTGCTGCAGCAGTGCTACTCCTGCACTGACACTCCCCTCATCTGCCAACTATAGCTCAATGAAATGTAGCACAGAGGAGGCACAGATGCCGCAACAAAGCTGACCATTGGACCACACCAACCTCACTAAAATATCAAATGGTATTTTTGGTTGATACAGTGGGAGTCCGGAAACAATGTGGAATGCAGCACAAAAACAGATAAAGTTTGTGGCATTTCTTGAGAAACTCAAAAACTGGTGATAGGTTCCCTTTAAAAGAAAGCTAGAATCTGCAAGATGTTTGATGGGGATAGGGCTCCTAGTGTGATGATGAGAAGTAAGGGCTTGAAGATGGAGGATTATTACATGGTCTGCTACTATATATTATCTGCTATGTATATTATATATGTTAGGCCTCATAGCCAGTATGATATCACAAAATTTTTTTAAAGTAATAGGAAAAATAAATAAAAATGTAAAAATAATACATCTAAAAGCCTTATTTACACATTACATCATTTTCTGATGACATAACTTAATATTAATGTTATCTGTATAACTACCTAGTGCATTTTTACACATGAACAAATGTCTTTAGTTAAAACCATTGATGAAATCAAAGTTAAGGATATGAAGCATTCAGTTACAGCAGGATACGTTTCTGCGCTGTTGGATCCCAAAAAATACACATTTGCTATTACCAAAGATTTTCAGGTTAATATTTTAAATTCTACTATGGTATATTGCATCTAATTTAATTATATAACATGATTCTTCTTTTGCAGACATACATATTCTGTTTAACCGCTTAGTGACCCAGCCAATTTCACCTTAATGAACAGGCAAATTTTTAAAATTTTGACCACTGTCAATTTATGAGGTTACAGCTCTGGAACACTTCAACGTATCCCATTGGTTCTGAGAATGATTTTTCGTGACATATTGTACTGTATGTTAGTGATAAAATTTCTTCAATAAGACTTGAGTTTGTTTATCAAAAAAACAGCAATTTTGGCAAAAATTTGAAAATTTTGAAAATGTTGCTAATTTCAAACTTTTAGTTTTTGTGCCTTTAAATCAGAGAGTCATGTCACACAAAAAAGTTAATAAATAACATTTCCCACATGTCTGCTTTACATCAGCACACTTTTGGAAACCTAACCTCCCTAATCTCCTGTTAAATAAAAGAGATCTTACCAACGTGAGACAATAAATAATTCCAGATAGGAATCTTCTATTGAGGCTGAGCAAATGCAAGTCTTCAGCAAAAGGCAGTACAATCCATGTGGTTTGACATCGATTGTGGTGAACTTGGATATGTGGGAGTTCAATTTCCACACAAGCTGAACTTGATCCGAAGTAGATCAATCCACTAATCTCTAGGCCGAAGGATTTAGAAAATAAAATCATCATGACATACCATAAAATAAATCCTGAGCATACAAAACCTTGAAATCAATTTTAGGATGGCTATTGTTTTAACATTGGTATCTAAAACAATTGTTACAGCTTCTACGTGGACCTTTACGTATTAATGGCCCGCATATTGTGATCTTGCAGTCATATACAATATCACTCCTCCAACTGTCCCATATTTCTTGCTAACATGTTTGGTAGCTTGAATTCTGCAATTGGACTTCAAGCATTCATATTATTTAAAGTTATTAAAGCTTCTGTCATAAAATGCTTTCTGGTTTCAATAACCGAACATAATAGAGAAAAAAAATATTAACATAATCCTAAAAAAAATGATGGTGCCTTCACACACAGTGCTTTTGGAAAAAATGCCACATTATTAGTTGTAATTTTTCTTTGCTTTTTTAGTCATATAAGAATAAGTTGTGTGTAAAGACGAGGACTAAGTCTCTCTTTTGACATTATATGTCTTATGTCCCACATTTTTCATAGTTATTCTCGCTTCCTATTTCTATCTCTAACTTTCAGTTGTCTCTTTGTGGATGGAAATTTTCTGTGATCATGTGTCCCATACACAGTACACAAAGTGCATGACATATTCCGGCTCTTCTTTCTCTATTAGAAACAATATTTGTATAACCAAAAGTATCTGGCTGAATAAGAGAGATCCATCTAAATATCACAAGATGAACCAAAAGAAAAATTGTGTTACAAAATATCTCACAAATATCATAAGATCCTCAAGGAAACCACACAAAAAAAGCACAAACTCTGAAATACTTATACTTCCATATAATGTGTGGAAGCTTTGTCAAGGACAATAAGGAGATGAATCGCTACTTATACCATAGCACAAAAAAAGTTACGATCAAAAAATCTCAAAGGCATTTTTCAAAAACATGGAAAAAACTTTTATTAAATACATAGCAAATACATGGAGAAGGAAGGGAAGGAAGGGGAAGGCAGAACCACATGTACACATGAGCAAAAAGAGGCGCACATGCTACACAAAAAGGGAGGTAAATAGTATACACATCAAAGATGTAGTAAATCATAATACTATCCCATAATATTGCACATTCCCAAATGGCCTAATGAACAAAACCAATGTTACATTACAAGCATGTAAAATTAATTAGCAGTCATTACTAATATACCTGATCAGATGGCCGGGAATAGTCTGTAGCAGTGTGGCCTCCCAGACGCACGTTTCGGCCAACACAAGCCTTTCTCATATCTCACAAATATGTCAACTTTATTAACTATAACCCCTTGAGCCCTGTTATGTATAGCCCTGACAAGATTGATATCTCGGCTCGAGAGATCTCAATCTGACCATGTGCCACCTTCAGTGGCCATTTTCACTCAGTACACTGCAGGGAAACCAATGAGAAGGGGACTCCGCTCACTGTTGACATTTTACGGCAGCCTCGCACTGCCTGGACACCCCCTCCTGCCAGCATGGGGCTCACTGCATTGCCGGCCTCCTACAGCAGCAACCCTGCCTCCTGTGACCCTGTTCCACTGCAGCCAGCACCCCGTTAAGCTACCTTCAGATTATAAGACACGTGGTGTCTTTTCCACCCAAATTTTTTAGTGTGTCTTAAAATCGGGAAAATATGGTATATACTGTTTGCAGCCTTTGTTTTTATCCACCTCCCATTGAGATACTCTGATCCTTAACAAAATCTGTTATAATAATTTATATTTAATAAAAATGATATATTTGTGCTATATTTTGCACCAACATTTTTTTGGGGGAGTTTATCTTCTATGTCTATGTAGTATGTGTTCAGAAGCAGCAGCAATATGGAGGCCACTTCAGTTACTATCTAGCTTTTCCTCCTTTTAACAAAGATGTATCTTGTCTGCTTTTCTGAGAACTGAAGACTTGTCTCATAAGTGGTGAAAAAAACTTTTTTCTCTGATAATATATATTACATAGTTTCTTATTTCCGCTTGCTCTATTACTTAATGCTAAGTTTGTTCAAAACACATTAATAATCATTTACCATATTTTTCGCTTTATAAGACGCACTTTTGTTCCCCCAAATTTGGGGGGAAAGTGGGGGGTGCGTCTTATAAAGCGAATCTGTGTGCTGCTGTGCTATAGAGTGGGGGGGGCGGCTCTGGCGTGGAGTCGGGGCTGGGGTGGGCTGGATGGGGCTGCAGAGACAGCGGGAGGTCCTGTGCTCCCGCTCATTAGGCTCATGTAATATTCACTGCACCCGCTGTCCATCACCTCAGTGCTGAAACAGTGCCGAGTTGGTAGACAGGGGAGCGGTGCATATTACATGTGCCTGCACTCACCCCCAGTCACTATAGACACTTACCTACTGATGATCACTCCTGCTCTCAGCTCCCCCATGGCTTTCCTGTGCTGAGTCTGCTGTCATCCTCCTCCTGCAGGGTGAGCAGCAGCAGCAGCTCATTCAGAAAGCTCATCGCTTCAGGACTTTGCATGATGTGACCATAGGACCTGCAGTCACATGACTCCCAGTGTGCACTGCGAGTCACATGACCACAGCTGAGCAGCTCCTATTGGTCACATCATGGAAGGTCCTGTAGCTACAATGAGCTGCTTGAATGAGCAGCAGCTGCGTGTGCCCTGCAGGAGGAGGATGACTCAGCATAGACACAGGTAAATCAATTTTATTTGTTAAAGCCACATTCTAAGTGGAAGTTCAAAGATAAAATAACATTTGAAAAACTAATTGAACAAACAAATTAATAAGTAAAAGTGTTTCTATAAAGCATCTAAAGGGCATGTCACACTAAGCGATATCGCTAGCAATATCGCTATAACGTCACTGTTTTTTGTGACTTCATAGCAATTTGCTAGCGATATCGCTATGTCTGATACTTACCTCCGACCGCTGGTTATCGCTGATCGCGCGAGAAGCTCCTGGATCATTCCTCGTTGTCAGCTTCCTGCTGCGCTTCCTGCTGTGGAGACGAGCGACGTGTGGACGCGGGCGGGAGGACGTCAGGATCGCCTTGTCTGACAGGTAAGTAGTGACCCCCGACCCCTGCAATGTCGCTGGTGAGATCTGCCTGTGTAGTAGCTCACTAGCGACCACTTAGCGAAGCACCAGCAATCCTAACCGCGTCATATCGCTGGTCGGGATCGCTGGTGCATCGCTAAGTGTGACAGTACCTTTAGGCTGTGCTCACATATCTAGATGTCATCCGATTGTAAAAGATCCAGTATTAAGAAAACCAGAATCCATTAGAGAGTAAATATGGGTGTGTGCTTTGGTTTTCCATTTTGCATCCATTTTGTTCTGTTTGTAAACTGACCTGTTTTTACTAATGGTATTTGCTAGTGTTCTGGGTATACTCAGTGCTTAAAAATGGATCCGTTATCAGGTGAAATAACAGCTGACTTTTCGATATGATCCATTTCCATAGACTTTATTGCTAACGAAAATGGATCTAGTTATTCGGTTTATAGGCCAGACAAACAGTTGTTCACACTACGTTTTTTTATTCAGCTGAAAAATGGATTGCCGTCAATCAAAATACATTTTAGGACATTTCAAATAAATGGACCCTTTCCCCAAAAAGATTAAGAAAAAACAGATAGCCACTGTACATGACCTAATATACAGTATCTTGAAAAATACAGTATAGGTAAGATTATTCCCATGCAAAACATAAAAACAGTAAAAAGACACCATAACAAAGTCACAATAGTCAATTAGTTTTAATGACAAAGGTTCAAACCACTAACGATAATACTTTTGCCCATTATCAATGCATCAATGCACATTTCCTACTTATTATTACACATAGAAAAGATGTCTGATAAATTTGCTTTGTGACACAGATATTGAGTCAAGGTGTCCCAGATTTCTTTGTTTCGTAGACAGTAAATAAAAGGGTTAACCATGGGAGTTATAACAGCATACAAGAGAGAGATCAGCTTATTTGCATCCACTGACCTGGCTTTTTTGGGACGTGCATAGATAAAAAGTGTGGTTGAAAAAAATATGGTGACCACCGTTAGATGAGAGGCGCACGTGGAAAATGCTTTTTGTCTTCCATCAGTTGAGGATATTTTTAAAATTGTGAAAATGATGCAGATATAGGAAATAGCAGTCACTAATAATGGAATGAGGAGAATAACCAGTGCTAAAATGAAGTCCACCAGCTCAGCTAATGACATATCTATACATGCAAGATTAAGAACTGGAGAAATGTCACAGAAAAAATGGTTGATGATGTTTGGACCACAAAATGATAACTTAGATATAAAATAAATCTTTATAATGGTGATTGTAAATCCTGACGCCCATGAAGACAAGGCCAGCTGGACACAAAGCTCGTGACTCATAATTGTAATATAATGCAGTGGGTGGCAAACCGCAATGTACCTGTCGAATGCCATTACTGCCAAGAGAACGCATTCTGTGCACATAAGAGAAATGAAAAAGAAGAGCTGCGTCATACAACCCCAAAAAGAGATGGTTTTCTTCTCAGTCAGGACACTTACTAATAAATTAGGAACTGTGACTGAGATGTAACAGATCTCTAGGAAGGCCAGGTTGCTAAGGAAGAAATACATAGGCTTCTGCAACTTAGGATGAAGTTGTATGGTGGTGACAATAATGATGTTTTCAGATATAGTCAGGACATAAATAAGGAAGAAAAATAAAAAAATTATAATCTGCAGCTCAAGCAAAGATGGAAATCCAAGGAGGTAAAATTCTGTTATCTCAGTTTTATTTTTATACTCCATATTGAGAGCTGTGGAAAAAATATAAATTTGCCAATGATTTTTTACACCACTAATCAAGTATACTTTTCAGCACTGATAGCATTTTCTATGTGATCCAAAGGTTTAAAAAATACACACTCACATGCATATACATACACGCACGTACATGGACATACAATACACATGTCACACACGTGTACTCACACACCACTCACATGCGCAAATGCACACGGATCACATAGATCTCTAACCACATCAATCACACACATATCCCACATCACACATGCATGCACACACTCCCACATCACACACACTCCCACATCTCACACACTTCCACATCACACACACTCCCACATCACACACAATCCCACATCACGCACACACAAACACTCACAAAACCACCTTTACATAGTAATTCCTAATTACTTTTGAAATCATCACCCACTGGGTTATAGAATGAAGACACTTGTGCTTTTTACGAAAATAAAGAAACAACTATTCTGAGGAAAAGTTTTACATGGAAGAATTGGGCACGATTTTTTAGTCTGTCTGCTGTCTGATTTACGGACCATGTAACTGACATGTAAACAGCTGGCAGCTTCTGCCACCACCCGCTATACCGACAGATATGTGGAGTCCCACACTGAGCCAGTTGCTTCTGCATTTTGCAGATTTAACTTGCCCAAGGTTTACTACAGATGTTTGAACTTCTCCTTCAGCATAGTTTTCTTTTCCATTCTTCACGTATTTTATTTTTGCAGCTTTAAGCCTCATTCACACTTCTGTTTTCCATTAACATGTTCTATCCAAGTGAGTCATGGATAAAACATGTACCCACTAAGGTATGTGCCCACGATCCGAAACTAGCAGCGCTGCCGTATACTGAACGCAGGTGATTCCTCATGTGATCACTGAACCGTGTGGATTCACTGCATCCAATACATTGTATGGGTCAGATTTATCTTGCAGAGATTCGCGTCCCCACAAGAGAAATATACATGCTGCTGTCTGGAGAGACGCACCGCATGTCCGTCTCCAAGGGTGAGCTGCGGGCATCTCTGGACGCATAGTGGGCATGGGATTTTAAATCCCATCCACTATACTGTAACAGCTGGACGCTGTGGGTTGGACGCTGCACAAGTACGCAGCATCCAACCCGCAGTGTTTACTGACCCATGCATCTCTACAAAATATTCTACATCTGATTGAGAAAAATTTATAGATGCAGCAAATATTAAAAAATGTGATCACAAACAAGACAACTAATACATACATCAAGTTCATTGGTACCTTTTGTTTTTATTAACATTTGAATATAGTAAAAAAACAAACAGAATGGATAAAATGAATTGGACAGAAAGTGTTCTGTTTCCGACATAATCAATGACTCTTAACTACCTGTTCTGATAACATGCAATGATTGCTGTATGTAAATAATGCTCAGTTTACCACACGTTTTAATGTTTATTGTTTCCAGCTCCATCTAGTGGCCAAAAGTTATAACTGCATGATATTATGCATTGCATTTCCTGTATTATTTCCCTCCAATTCCTAAGGTATCCTGGGTAACTTTGCAAGGTACCATGGTCTATCCCAGCCCCCTTTCTCTCTTCAGCCGGCCATTTCTTTCAAGTCTGCATATTGGAAGCTCCTCATCGCTTTACGTCCCCTGTGTCAGCATTGGTGATATGTAATCACCCTCTCTGTATATGATTTCTGTCTTATATTAGCTAGCTTGTTACACCCCCCGCTCAGCTAGTAGTCCAGATTGTATGCTATGTATATTGTATATTTCCATGAACCCAATACTGATCCTATGTATCTGTTTCTGTTTGTAGTTTTGCCACATCTATATACCTACGTTCAATAAACCACAGATTCAACTACAGTCTCCCTTATTGGACCCTGATATAGCAGTTTAGCTGCTTGTTAAGCTATATGAATCCCGTTCATTTAGTGAGGACAGGACAGTAAAACACCGGCTCTCCAGCTAGTAGGAATACAGAGAGAACAGCCTTCCATCCTGCTGAGGCCAGTTACACAGCGCTATCCAGCTAGTGCAATTCAGGGAAAAGACACCCCTTCATCCAGCTTGCAGAAACTAGTGATGCTGCAGAAATCCATCTAGTGAGATTCAAGTCACCAGCTACACAGAGACTAACACAGCTACAGCAATCTCTGCACAGCCAAGCATCCCTCTAAGACATCATGTCCCACAAATCACACAGGACAAAATCTGCTACATCCGTCTAATCAAAGACTGTATCAGCAGCGAAGTTGCCATTGCCCGCGCAAATGCGGAAGCCGCCAAAATGCGAGCATGCTATGCTGAAGAAGAGATGCAACTTAAGTTAGAGAAAGCACGCATAGATAATGAGAAGGCATGTGTGAATGCTGCCTTAGAGAGCTTAGCAGTAAAAAGAGAGGCTGCTGCAGCACTGGCAGAGGCAGAAGCACTAGAAGCCGCGCACAACCCTGAGCTGCATAGTCGCAGCAGTATGTTAAGTCTGAAGTTGCCGCTGCAAGATTCACCACAACGCACATCTCAATATGTTAATGAACTTCCTGATCCAAACTATAACCAAGATCATAGCACATCCAGTGAAACGAGTGAGAGTCATCATGAGGCTCAGCTCCAGGAAAACATGAAGCAAAGCAACTCTCCTGTCTTACTTGCCCCTCACCAGGTAACCAACGTGAATCACCTTGCTGACACACCGCATGTCAGACCAAAGCAATATGATACCAGCTGGCGTCACCCTGAGGATACAGGTATAAATGCACCTCACATCACTATCAGGGTGACCCATCACCAGTATACTCTGCTGACAACTGGTTCAAATCAGAACTTGCTAGGATCTTCACACGACGTGATCTAGTTGCCAAGGGACTCATGAAATTCACTGACCATGCTGAAGGTTACAGAGCTTGGAAAGCTTCCTTCCAAAATGTTACTAGAGACTTGGGGCTAAAAACAGGGAAGAGATAGACCTCTTAGTCAAATACCTGGGAGAAGAATCAGTCAAACTCGCAGTAAGGATCAGAGACATTAATATAAACCACCCTTAAATAGGCCTTAAAGAGATCTGGAAGAGGCTAGATGAGTGTTACGTCTCTGCAGAGGTAATAGAGAGAGCCTTGTTCAAAAGAATCGATGACTTTCCTAAAATATCTAACAAAGGTCTCCCAAAACTTAGAGAGCTAGGTGACCTGCTACAAGAGGTCCTAGTTGCCAAATGTGAAGGTGACCTACCAGGACTTGCATACCTCGACACAGCCAAAGGTGTTAACCCTATAGTCCAAAAGTTGCCCTACAATCTACAGGAGAGGTGGCTCACACGTGGCTCCACGTACAAATACAAACACAGTGTTTTATTCCCTCCATTCTCCGTTTTTGTAGACTTTATACACGAACAAGCGGCAATCAGAAATGATCCCAGCTTTGACTTTGCAATGTCATATGCCACACCACCACCAGCTGCAAACCCACGCAGAACATCTGTGGCAGTGCACAAGACTAATGTTTCTTCTCCAAGTTCCAATTAGAAGTCTGCTGGCTGCTCTCAATCAGACAAAGGTACAGGAACCTGACAAGCAGTGCCCGCTTCATCAGAAGCCTCATCCTCTCCAGAAATGCACAGCGTTCAGAGGAAAATCTATGCCGGATCGCAGAAGCTTCCTGAAAGAGAACGGTATCTGCTACAAGTGCTGCTCATTCACCACTCATCTCACCAATGATTGTAAGGTCAGTGTAAAATGCACAGAATGTGGTACCACAGATTATAACACCGCCCTACACCCTGGCCCAGCTCCATGGAGTGCACAAAACACGCCAGCTGACAGTGAGCATGGCGGGGAGGAAAAGAGCACTGATGCAGCTACGCCAGACATCACTTCACAATGTACAGAAGTCTGTAAAGGGACAATAGACAGTAGGTCTTGTTCAAAAATATGCCTCGTCAGAGTGTACCCAAAGGGCCATAGAAACAAAGCTGTGAGACTGTATGCTATCTTGGATGATCAAAGTAATCGTTTCCTGGCTAGAGCAACATTCTGTGACCTATTCAACATTAAAGGACCAAGCACTCCTTACTCATTAAAGACATGTGCAGGTACTGTGACAACAGTGGGCAGGAAAGCCACTGACTACCAAATTGAGTCCTTCGACGGACAATTCTGCCTGCTACTACCTACAATCATCGAGCGTAATCAGATCTCAGACAACAGGTCTGAAATCCCTACACCAGGTGTGGCAATCCATCATGCTCACTTAAAACGCATAGCACACCTTATACCGGAACTCGACCATCAGGCACAGATAATACTGCTGTTGGGAAGAGAAATCCTGCAGGTTCATAAAGTGAGAAGTCATATCAATGGACTCAACAATGCTTCCTATGCCCAAAGGCTAGACCTAGGATGGGTCACAATAGGAAATGTATGCTTGGGACATGCACGCCCCATCTTCTGTGACAAGCATGCTAACAAATACACTGGAGAAAGGGCGCCCATCTCTGTTTCAACCTTGCAACAACGAGTTCCATGTCAAGGAACTACCACACAGCATCCAACTACCCAATCACTTAATAGACTTTATTCATGACAGCAGTATGGTGTCAGGAAGCTATGGGAATCAGCAGGGGTGCACAATCTTCCAGAGAACTAAGCAAGACAACCAGGTAGCAATGTCGGTAGAGGATAAGCTGTTCTTAGAGGTAATGGACAAAGGGCTGGTAAAAGATGAGACCAACAGCTGGGTCGCACCTCTCCCCTTCAGAACCCACAGACCTCGTCTACCAAACAACAGAGATCAGGCATTAAAACGTTTCTCCTCTCTCAAACATAATCTGCAAAAGAAGCCAGAGATGAGAGATCACTTCTTCTCCTACATGTCAAAGATATTTGAGAACTGCCATGCAGAACTAGCTCCCACTCTCAAAGACTGAAAAATGCTGGTTCTTACCCATGTTTGGAGTATACCACCCTAAGAAACCGGGCCAGATTAGAGTGGTGTTCGACTCCAGTGCTAAGTTTGACGATGTCTCCCTGAATGATGCTCTACTGACAGGACCAGACATCAATAATAAACTACTGGGAGTACTTATGCGCTTCCGTAAGGATTCCATTGCCTTCATCTCTGACATCCAGCAGATGTTCCTTTGTTTCCTTGTGAGAGAGAGAGACAGGAACTTCCTAAGATTCTTCTGGTACAGAGACAATGATCCTACTAAAGAAGTCACAGAGTACCGCATGAGAGTGCACATCTTTGGCAATAGATGTAGTCCTGCAGTCGCCATCTATGGACTCAAAAGGTCAGCTCTAGAAGGAGAAACAGAATACGGGTTAGATGTCAGACAATTCATAGAGAAAGACTTTTATGTTGATGGCTGTGTGAAAGCCATGCCTTCAAATGAGACTGCCATCAGTCTTCTCAAGAGAGCCCAAGATATGCTTGCTTGCTCTAACCTCAGGCTTCACAAAATAGCCTCAAACAGCCAAGAACTCGTGAAAGCATTCCCTTCACAAGACTTGTGTAATGGTCTCAGAGACCTGGACCTGGGGTCAGACCCCACACCAATGCAACGCAGCCTCGGGCTTCTCTGGAATCTACAGTCAGACACTTTTACCTTCCAGGTCAGCCAGGAAGAAAAGCCTTTCACACGCAGAGGTGTCCTGTCTACCATAAACAGTCTGTACGATCCCTTGGGTTTTGCAGCTCCTGTTACTATACAAGGCAAAGCCATACTAAGAGACTTAACCAAGGAGACTTCTGACTGGGATGCACCTCTGCCACCTGATAAGAGAACCCAGTGGGAAGCATGGAAGAATTCTTTAGCAGCTCTCTCCAACCTAAATGTGCCAAGGCCATACACCCCTGTGCCGTCTACAGAGATACAGAGCCAAAGACTGTATGTATTTTCAGATGCTTCTGTCAAAACAATTGCTGCTGTTGCCTATCTCAAAACTGTGGACTCCAAATGTCAGAGCCACATTGGATTCGCCATGGGGAAAGCCAAACTTGCTCCACAACCAGAGCACACCATATCAAGGTTAGAACTTTGTGCTGCAATCTTAGCTGTCGAGTTAGCAGAGTTCAACACATCGGAGATGGATATCGACCTGACACAAGCCAAGTTCTACTCAGACAGCAAAGTAGTCCTGAGATACAACAGAGTGCTATGAATTAGGAGATCAGTTCATCCAAAACAGTGGCATTACGTCCCCACGGATCAAAACCCTGCAGATCATGCAACTAGAGCAGTTGACGCAAGTCGACTAGAGAGCACAACATGGCTCTCAGGACCAAAACTATTGTACACTGAGGAATGTTGTCCAGACACCTTTGAACTGGTGAGAGAAGACTCAGGTGCTGAAATCCACCCTCAGATGTCTACACTTCATACAAAGACTCCAACTACTCTTCTAACCCAGAAAACAGGACCATCCAGTGTCCCTCCAGGAGGATTCGACGCTAAGGACGTCTACAAGCGCCAATGGAGGCAGGTACAAAGTCTTGCCAATACATTCTGAGACAGGTTGCGCAAACAATATTTGTCTACCTTGCAGCCACGGACAAAGTGGCAATCTACCAGGCCTAATCTTCAGATTGGTGACCTTATCCTTGTTAAAGACTGCCAAGGCCATCGGAACCAGTGGCCACTTGGACTAGTGACTACTACTTTTCCTAGTAAAGATGGCAATGTTCGCAAAGTCGAACTTAGGATGGCCAAGGGAGATGAACTTAAGACATTCTCCAGACCAGTGACGGAGCTGGTCCTATTGTTGCCTTCAGAGAATAAAGCGGGTTTTACACTAAGCGATATCGCTAGCAATATCGCTAAAACGTCACTGGTTTTGTGACGTTATAGCGATATTGCTAGTGATATCGCTATGTGTGATACTTACCAGCGACCGGCTCCCCCGCTGGTTATCGCTGATCGCGCGAGAATGTCCGGCTCCATTTCTCGTCGGGCGCTTCCTGCTGAGGCTTCCTGCTGTGACGTCCAGCGACGCGTGGAGGCGGGCGGGAGGATGCAGGATCGCTGTGTGTGAATGGTAAGTATCGTGCGCTGCGTCGCTGCTGCATCGCTGTGAGATCTTTCTGTATGAAAGCTCACTAGCGATCATTTAGCGATGCACCAGCGATCCTGACCGGGTCGGATCGCTGGTTGGATCGCTGGTGCATCGCTAAAAGGAAAAGGGCCTTAAGAATGGTGACATCCGTTTGATGTCAGACGGGGAGTGTTCTGTCTCCGACATAATCAATGACTCTTAACTACCTGTTCTGATAACATACAATGATTGCTGTATGTAAATAATGCTCAGTTTACCACACGTTTTAATGTTTATTGTTTCCAGCTCCATCTAGTGGCCAAAAGTTATAACTGCATGATATTATGCATTGCATTTCCTGTATTATTTCCCTCCAATTCCTAATGTATCCTGGGTAACTTTGCAAGGTACTATGGTCTATCCCAGCCCCCTTTCTCTCTTCAGTCAGCCATTTCTTTCAAGTCTGCATATTGGAAGCTCCTCATGGCTTTACGCCCCTTGTGTCAGCATCGGTGGTATGTAATCACCCTCTCTGTATATGATTTCTGTTTTGTGTCTTATATTAGCTAGCTTGCTACACCCCCCGCTTAGCTAGTAGTCCAGATTGTATGCTATGTATATTGTATATTTCCATGAACCCAATACTGATCCTATGTATCTGTTTCAGTTTGTAGTTTTACCACATCTATATACCTACGTTCAATAAACCACAGATTCAACTCCAATCTCCCTTATTGGACCTCGGTATAGTGGTTTAGCTTCTTGCTAAGCTATATGAATCCCGCTCATTTAGTGAGGACAGGACAGAAAGAATTACTTATTGCATATTTATTACATCTGTTATTAAATCTGTTCAATACAGTAAAATATTGCTGAGAAAAACAAAACTGACAAAGATACAGCTTTCAGGCTTTTTAACATTATGTGAAAGTATCATTTGTATTTGCAAAATTGTAAAAGAGTTGTGCAAAGGTAGTGGCTGTTGTGTTTCTGCAATTATAAGTAGAGCATTTAAAAACTATGTGGCAATTAGAGGTATTTTATTTCTTACTGTGTTACATGTATGAGTACCCTAATAGCTTTTTATCAATTGTATTAAGGCTACGGTCACACGATCATAGACTCTCTCATGTAAGAGAATTGGGTTGATTATGCTAATGACACTCTGATCAAACTCTGATTAGCATTTGGTCCAAGTGCCAGCTTAATGTGATCCAGTTCTCTTGGATGAGAGAGGGAATGGGAGCACAGGAGGAGAAGATGGAGAACAAAATTTCCCCATCTTCTCCATTCTGTGAGAGGATACAGATTTATTTGGATGTCATCTCAGAGTGCAGTCCGAAGTTTTCCACACACCCATAGACGTCAATGGGTGGGTGTCTTCTTATTTCAGAGTGAAATCGCGGTGTGCTGCAATATTTTTCACAGACAGATTCCGTACTGAAAAAGATGGCCATCAGCACTGCTCCATTGAATAACATTGGTCAGAGTGCTGTCCTATAAAAAATCAGACATCATCCATCCGATTAATACAGTGGTAGTTGCAAACCCTTAATCGTTGTGTTTAAACCTGTGATTTCACCTGTGAGTTTTCCAAAATGCGTTTTGCAATTAAATATTATGCATTTTGCTATACTGATCTATCATGAATTAAAAGAATTTTTAAATCTAAATCTTGAAAATGAAAAAGGAAATGTGTGCAAATTTTAAATACCATTTAAACACAACATAGCATGAAAATAATATAAATAAAAAATAAAACTGATTAAATAAAACGTGGACAAATATTTGTGTTCTGCTAACATCTACACATGTGCAAGTGGTAGACTATGCTACTATAAAGAAGCTGTCACGTGCCCCGTCCTGAGTGACACGGCCAGCAGGCCAGTAACTGATACAACAGGACGTGGCACATGTGAATTGTCCTATGTGACGCGGCCCGCAGGCCGGTAATTAATACAATAAGACATAGGGGAAAAGGGGGAAAACCTGGGTAACAATAACAATGGTGGCCTTGCGATAGGGAGTAGGGATGTGGAGACCTCCTGCACTCCCCTGAGTCAGTGTCTCTACACTCCTAACATTCCCTAGGCCGATTCCTCACCGGGCGCCGCTCAGGATACCTTTTAACCCTAGCTCACCCTGCACCTTAACCCTCACTAGGGAATTGGTTGGTGCGGAAACTAATCCCACCACTGCACTAAACACACATAAGGAAAAGTGACAAAACAGAGGAAACACCAGTTAGCTTTGCTTACGCTCCTAGAAACAGAGCCCACCACCTGCGTGCATCTTTTCCTCCACCGTGTCCGACATCTGAGTCCAGCTCTTCTGCTAAAAAGTCCAGCATGCTTGAGTCCAGCTCTCAGCAACCAAGTCCAACCAAGTCCAGCACCGTGAGAGCAGTTCTACACCGCATCTGCCACTCCACCAAGCCATGCAAGCACTCCTTGCTGACACCATCGCTGACTCCACCATGCCATGCCAGCACTCTTTGCAGACACCATCGCTGTGCACTGTCCAGAAACTGACCTTCTCAACATCATAGTGCAACCTTGGAGCAACCAGAGTCCACCACCTCCATGCAGCTGTCCAGAAATGGAGTCCCAAAAATGAGTCCAGCTTTTCTGCCAAAATGTCCAGCATGCTTGAGTCCAGCTCTCAGCAACCAAGTCCAGCACCGTGAGTGCAGTTTTAAACCGCAACTGCCACTCCACCAAGCCATGCAGGCACTCCTTGCTGACACCATCACTGACTCCACCACACCATACAAGCACTGCTTGCAGACACCATCGCTGTGCACTGTCCAGAAATGGACCTTCTCAGCATCATAGTGCAGCCTTGGAGCAACCAGAGTCCACCACCTCCATGCAGCTGTCCCAAAACAGAGTCCCGAAAATGAGTCCAGCTTTTCTGCCAAAAAGTCCAGCATGCTTGAGTCCAGCTCTCAGCAACCAAGTCCAGCACCGTGAGTGCAATTCTACACTGCAACTGCCACTCCACCAAGCCATGCAGGCACTCCTTGCAGACACCATCGCTGACTCCACCACGCCACTCCAGCACTCCATGCAGACACCATCGCTGACTCCACCAATCCTCTCTAGAACTCTCTCTGAGCTGCCGGTGACTCTCCTCTAGCACCATCCTTCACCCAGGCTTGCTTGCAAATGAATACTTTACAATATCACCAACACTGATTAACACACCTGATACTCTCTTATAGAGCTATCACGCCTGATACATAATTAAGTGCACAAACTAAGATAACCAGAGTGTAATGACCCTAATAGCCAACGGGGGGAAAACTACAACTGAAATCACCACAGTGCAATGACCCTAATGGCCACAGGGGGCAAAACCACCTTTGGCACACAGCCAAGGGAAAAAAAAGGCTACTTTGTGCATTTACTCTGTCAGATCCAACCTGGATCGTGACAGAAGCAAGTTATGAAATGTACCTTTTTATATTCAGTAAGCAGAAATAGAGAGATCTGGAAATTATTAATTAAATCACAAACACCGGTTCTAAATCTGCTGAAAATATTTACAGATCTGACTTCAGGTAAATGAATATACATATGGATCATTTCCTTAGCTTGGCCTGGTCTTAAATTAACATAGTCGTATTTTGTTGGTTATATATGATTGTTATGTTGGTTATTTCAGTAAAGCGGAAATCCCATGATAATAGTATAAGATATGAAAACAAATTAAACCATCAGTAATGGAACTAAGGGGACTAATTAAACCCAACCTCCAACTTCAAACTGTTTTGGAAAACTTTCATATCCCATACCAAAACAATCAGTAACTCAAAATCTTTAACTATGATGATGTCTGAAGTGCAATTTGTATTGTTAAATCAGTTTAAGCTCCAGACTCTAATGATTTTGACAACAAATGATTTAAGACATTTTGTATTGAACTGTACCCATCTTTATGCTCTGTCTTAAAGGAAACCAGTCAACAGGATTTAACACAATAAAGTAAATATATGACCCTAATGGCTCTACTACACTGATTAAATTGATACATTTACCAAAGGAATCCGATCAATGGTTCTTTTTTTTCATAATGGTTTTAAGTTTTCTTTGGATTATGCCTTCTGTGCATCAAGGTGGGCCTGGGAAAGTTGAGTCTTCTTCTGCTCCAGACCCTCCACCTGCCTCCTGTGGTTCTACAGGTAACTGATTATTCAATGACCTGCCTTCATTTTGAAATGAGATTTCGGCTCATATCTCAATCTGCACGTACGCCAACTCCGGCACAAGTTAATTTAAAACCCGAAGACCAGATGTAGGATCACACTGCGTAGACGCCGCCCAACTAATCGCATTTGTTATCATACACAAGTCGCATTGTTTTCATGGATGAATTATCTCAAAAACTGGAATCAATTCCGCATAAGTAATGTGAATTTTGAATTCAGCACCCAAAATCCATTCAAAAAACCTTGGCACCTGAAAAAAAATTTTTTTGGCAGACCTGTGTAGTTTATATAGCAGATTTGAATGTTATAGTTGAGGTCATTTGTGTGTCAAGGAGCAATCACATTTACTTTCATTATGCTGAAATGTAGCATTGTTGTACTGTGATTTTTGAATATGAATTATGTCCAAAGTCACCATGCATGTAGCCCAACCTATCTAGAAAAAGAAATTTTAAGTATTTCAAAAAGTCTGTATTATAGAACAACGTAAGTGCTGGAGGTAAATCAATCCTTTAAAGGTGGAATCTCTTCTATTTTGACAATCTTTACTATAAAACACATTACTTTTACCCTTAATACCTACTGTGACGGATCGCACAGGGGAAGAGGTGTGTCTACTTCACTCACCTCTGGGGAGGGGAGAGAAGGACCCAGCAGGGGTCGGCTTTCTGGCACCACCACTTGCCCCAGGTCAGTCGGAGAACTGCACTGATGGCAAATAGTCGCCAGAAATGCTTCCCTTATAGGTATGAGTTATTGCGACGCTCCCAGTGAGGGGGGATATACATCACCAGTCCAGGCTGGGGACATATATAAACATTCCAGTTGTCACTGTCAGGGCTACCTACTAACAGAGTACGATATGCTGCCACCAGTTCCTCGTTCGATATAAGCCCCATCCAACAGCAGGCTTATATCGGGTCAGAAACCAACCCAAGTATAACAACCAACTGACAGTGCTGAGGTGGGGATTCGTGAATCGAAATAAAAGAGCAGCCCATGATTAATTTTATATTTATTCAACAAAAAAGGCGCACTAGAAAATACAGATATATATAAAAAAAGCAAATATATGCAATCAGGAGTATAGTACAAGGGTACGGTACAGATAGGTTACAATTAGCGTGTTATGTAGCATGTGACCACAGGGAGGCACTGATGGATCACAGGTCCAAATCTTAATTATGATTCCCCTGGTTGCATCAGCTAACGGTCCTCCTGCCAGTAGAAAACTAAGTCCAAAATGTGGGGCTGCCTTATATCTCCTAGGCTGCTCCCTCCCACTCTCTGCGTCCACCCATGGGCTGGGTCACCTCCCTCCTCCCTTATCTGAAAGTATGATTTTTTTTAGCCAGAACCGAGGATGGCCCATAACTTCCCACCCCTAGCTCCAAATGGGTTGGCGGCTCCGCCACTGGGTTCTGCTGGATTTTATCTGTGCAGGGAGACCAAATACAGCTACAGTATTTAATTCCTGGTAGCTATGCTTTATAAATCAATAATGCATAGTGCTTGGGGTGGCTGGATGTTATGGGCTCATGGGGGAGGGAATGCAAATTCCGAAAATATGCTAGGCTACGCTCAGAGATTTTGCATTCTTTTATTATAGGTCATTTTCTAGATTCCATATCTGAGAGCCTTGCACTGGTTAGCCTGGGATCTGTTGTGCCAGGATGGCAGCTTGAGTGAACAAAGGGAGCCAGTTGGCTATAGTTGCACAAGAGTTCACACCCTTGTGATAACTGGTGGGGGAACATTGTCTATGCCTTTTGGGCCCCCTGGAGAGAGGCTTCAAAAGATTTCTTGCTAGAGTTACTTAGAGAAAAACATTGGTCCTGGGGAATCCCAAGGGTGAGTTTTAGAGCTCGCTTTTTGGGGCCACAGCATCTGATAGAGAATTCCATCAGATAGGAAAATGATATCAAGTAGATATCATTTACCCATATCTCACACCTACTACTAGAATAAGCATCCCACAATAAGCAACAATATAACAAATTCCCTCATTTTGAACAGGTAACACAATTCCACAAAAGTACAAAAGTGCAAAAGACCAGCATTGTGCGTGTAACTCGTGCCGCCAGAAAATTCTAACTCATTTGCGAACAATTGGCTGTCATTTCATAAAAAAGCCTTGATTCAGATTCAGTATTTTGCACATAAGTTTTTTAGGCTATCACAAATACCTCCAAATTACGTCCTCCTGATAAATAAACTGTGAACTTTCTTGAGATCCCTCTTGATGTTCTATACATTATTACCTTACTATGGCTTAAGCAAAGAATCATTTTATTTTACTCTAGCTTAGCTCAAGCTCCATCCTTTACTAAACTTAATGAAATTATTACCTATTATTTATTTGTTATGCTTGTGACATCATATTCTGCAGCGCTTCATATACATCGTCATCACTCAATATCCCTATTGGGGCTGACAATCTACCCGATAAGCATGTTTCTTCAGTGTAAGAGGATACTGGAGTAACAGGAGAAAACCCACGCAAGCACAAAAAACACAGTTGAAACTGATCTAAACATCATTTTCTTCCTTCAATGATAGCTTTACACTCTGTATTAGTGATGAGCTAGTCTAATGAGATTTGAATTTGACAGTTTGCATGAATTTGGCTAGGATATTTGATCTGCATCGAATTTAATTGATACAAATCGTGTTATGCTCTAGGACTTCTCTAAATCCAACAGAAAATTAAACTTAGGTTGAAAAAAAATTAAAACAAATTAATATTTTCATATCCATATCCCTCAATTTATCAGCAAAGCTCCCTGCTTGATTGTTCAAGTATGGTTTTCATTCTCTGTTCACTTGTCTTCTTCCACCATGGAACCAATCTGGTCTTCTGAAGATATAGGAGCCGTTAAGCTTGTGATGTCATCACAGGCATTGGGCCACCTGAAGAAAAGTGGCAGCCTGTGAATGAAGGCCAGATGAGAACAACCAGGCTGGGAGCTGCACAGCCTGAGGCTGTGAAATGAGCATTCATTTTTATATATTCTTAACATTTTCCCAGAGCTTTTGTATAGAACTAAATAGCAGCAAAGTGGTGCCATTTTGCTGGTTTTGAGTGGATGGAATCACAAAAATTTGGAACTTTGACGAATTGTAATTTTTGGTGAAATTTGACTTACTGCAAAATGATTTATTCATCTCTACTCTACATATATAAATCAATGTAAAGCCTTTCAGAAAACGCTTCTATGATTGTATTAAATTTCTCAGATTACAGTATACAGAATTTAGATTTCCTCCGCCTAAGCTGTCCACATTTTGGCTCTCATTGCACATTGCTTTACATAGTTTATTTCAGTGTAAAGATGAAAATAAAGTGGAACGGTTTTTTTTGCCATGATCTATATTTTAAACCAATATTTTCCCACTTCCCAAATTATCTCTACCTTTTTTGAGCTTTCAGCCTACTTCACTACATTTTAGAATCTTAAGATGCTACATCCTCACATTACATATGGCCAAACAGTGGAAATTAGAGATGAGCGAGCACTAAAATGCTCAGGTCCTCGTTGCTCAGGCTGAGCAAATTCGAATGCTCGGGTGCTCGACCTGAGCAACGAATCCAATGTAAGTCTATGGGAAAATAGAGCATTTTTGGCGCGACTCCCCCCCGCGGTCGTTTAGGGTCTAAAAATGTCTGAAATCGATGGTAACAGTGCTCAAATGACATGGGAACATCATGGGAAATACCCCTGGAAGCATTTCTGACTCCCAGGTCTTACGCCACTTTTACAGGCGCATAATAAAACATACAAAAACGAGACCAAAATGGATTTTCCTGGGAAATATGTTAAGGAACATCCTTTCCAAGGTAATTATTTGTATGTAAGGCAAAATAAATAACCCAAAACAAAAATGTTCCTCCACCACTTGGTCTATGTTCACACATAGCATTTTTGATGCGTTTTTCACATTGCTTTCAACCAAGACAAATGCATTCACTGGGAAATGTAATTTTAACATTTTACAATCTTATTTGACCATGTGGTGTGTGACACATCATCAGACACATCCTGTTTCATTTATGAAGGAGGGACTCTGAAACTCACAAGCTCTATTTTTAAAGGGTCAGCAGGCAGCCCTCACTTTTCTTAGAGAGCCATCAGCTGGCTATGCTTTGTTGTTCTCATTATTAAACAGTGGGTCCCTTATACTGTTATTGTATATGCAGTGAGTGGCAGGGCTGCCCAAAATTTGGACACACCCCAACAACCCATTCAACAGATGTCATGGATGACCACATGCAACCAAAGTTCCCAGTAGTTGTTTGGAACTTCCATACTGTTTGCTTCTGCATTGAATGCAAGACCTGCCCTGCACCAAAGTGACACACACCCCAATAAGCCTTTGAACCCATGTACTGGATGGCCACATGAAAACCAAGTTCACATTACTCATTTGGTACTCCCATACTGTTTGCTTATGCATTGAATGCAAGGCCTGCACTGCACCAAAGTGAAACGCACCCCAATAAGCCATTGAACACACGTACTGAATGGCCATAGGAAAACCAAGTTTTATTATGCAGATCTGAAACTTGTGATTAATTGACTTTTCCTCATTCAGCTACATAATGTGACCATGGTTCGGGTCACATGGTCTAGGTTGTAAGGTCCTGTGTGTTGTAAGGTACTATGAGTGGATGGATGTCACGCTCGCGCCTTGGCTGATTGGCGCGAGCAGGGGGGTTGTGGCCCCACTGTGCCACAGACCAGACTACCCTGGAAGGCGCATGACTAAGACAGCTGCCTTGGTCTTCTCTGGAGCCTCCAATGGTGAGGTCAGGGTTGTGCGGCAGGCAGCTGCCAGGTGCCACTCCAGGGTGGAGTCTGGCTGTGACTGCTGATCCCACTCGGGGACAGGACACCTGGTCAGGTGCAAGTGACAGGCCAGGCAGAGACACAGGGCAAGCAGGTACGGCTGAGAAACAGGGCAAGCAGGCATGGCTGAGACACAGGGCAAGCAGGCACGGCTTGATACACTGGCAGGCAGGCATGGCTTGGAGACTCAGAGCAGGCTGGCACGGACGAGACACAGGGAAGACAGGCATGGCTTGAGACAGGGCAGGCAGGCACAGCTTGAGACACAGGGCAGGCTGGAGTGGTGTATGACAGAATAGGGTTGGAACCTGTTCACACAGGAGGTGCAGGTACAGATACAGGCAGAAGTGTGGAGTAGGCGGAGCCACAGGAGTGCAGAGTAGGTGGAGCCGCAGGAGCACATACTGGGCTTGCAAGGATGCAGAGCACAGACAGGGCTTGCAATGATGCAGAGCACAGACAGGGCTTGCAAGGATGCAGAGCACAGACAGGGCTTGCAGTGATGCAGAGGACAGACAGGGCTTGCAAGGATGCAAAGCACAGACAGGGCTTGCAAGGGTGCAGAGCACAGACACAAAACTTGCAAGGGTGCGGAGCACAGACAGGACTTGCAAGGGTGCAGAGCACAGACAGAGCCTGCAAGGGTGCAGAGCACAGACAGAATCTGCAAAGATGCAGAGCAAAGACAGTCTGCAAGGGTGCAGAGCACAGACAGAGCCTGCAAGGGAGCAGAGCACAGACAGAGAGGACACAAGGAAAGAAGCCACAGACAGGGAGACAAAGGTAGGACAGAGTTCAGACAGGGAGACAGCAAGAGACATGGTACAGGGTCCAGGAAATGCGGCCTCCTATATATATATATATATATATATATATACACAAAAAAGGTGAGATCACAATACCAATAAAGAAAGGGAAATACTGGAAACCAGTAAGGCACCAATGAATTGCACATAGAAATATATAATACTGTATAGTTATAAATAATTATCCATGATAAAGTGCAAGTGCAAAAAATGTGCAAAAATAATAAATGAAGAATGAAAAAATAGATGCCACTATGTAAGATTTAAATAACATATATCATAATAAAGTTTTTGCCAAGATATATACAAAATAACATAATTGGCATAAAAGAAACATGCAATGCAGATTTAAGTGAAATTGTATGAAAAAACGTCTATAAACCTATAGTACAAGTGACTATAATAGCAAATGCTAAATGATAAATACAAATACTACATGATATAGGCATTCATACTTTACTGCAGACCAGTGCCAATATAATAGGAGTAAGTATACAATTCCTCAATATGCATTTATGTGCTGTAAACCAGTGCCAATATAATTGGGGTTAATAAACTCCACCTCCATATGCACCTATGTACTGCAGACTAAATGGCCATGCCATATTATATATACAATTGTCAAAGACGCATGTTTATAGGAGAAAAAATGCAATAAATACCTAATGCATTTGCTATTATGCATTAATCTTTATTATAGTCACTTGTACTATCCCGTCCCTGGGAATTAAGTCCCAGGGCACATGGACGGGATAGTACGTCTAATAGCAGAAAGGGGTTAAAAACGAAAAATTGAAATATCACATGGTCATAAGTATTCAGACCCTTTGCTCAGTATTGAGTAGAACCACTCTTTTGAGCTAGTACAGCCATGAGTCTTCTTGGGAATGATGCAACAAGTTTTTCACACCTGGAATTGGGGATCCTCTGCCATTCTGCCTTGCAGATCCTCTCCAGTTCTGTCAGGTTGGATGGTGAACGTTGATGGACAGCCATTTTCATGTCTCTCCAGAGATGCTCAATTGGGTTTAGGTCATGGCTCTGGCTGGGCCAGTCAAGAATGGTCACAGAGTTGTTCTGAAGCCACTCCTTTGTTATTTTAGCTGTGTGCTGAGGGTCATTGTATTGTTGGAAGGAGAACCTTCGGCCAAGTGTGAGGTCCAGAGTACTCTGGAAGAGGTTTTCATCCAGGATATCATTGTACTTGGCCGCATTCATGTTTCCTTCAATTGCAACCAGTCGTCCTGTCCCTGCAGCTAAAAAACGCCCCCATAGCATGATGCTGCCACCACCATATTTCACTGATGGGATTGTATTAGGCAGGTGATGAGCAGTGCCTGGTTTTCTCCACACATACCGCTTAGAATTATCACCAAAAAGATCTACCGTATTTTTTGGACTATAAGACGCACCCCAATTTTCAGAAGGAAAATAGGGAAAAAAATAATAATGTGTCAAATGGGGGTCCGTCTTACAGTCCGAATTCAGCTTACCTGGGAAGGGATCCGGCACAGGTGGAGGAGTAGTCACAGGGGTCATTCAGTGGTCCAGGCTCGTGCGGTGGCGGCTCTGTGCTGGGGCAGGTTGGTTGTGCTGGGGCAGCTGCGCTGGGGCAGGGGCAGCTGTGCTGGGGCAGCTGTCCTGAGGCTGGGGCAGCTGTGCTGGGGCAGCTGTCCTGAGGCTGGGGAAGCTGTGTGGGGCTGGGGCAGCTGTCCTGAGGCTGGGGCAGCTGTCCTGAGGCTGGGGCAGCTGTCCTGGGGCAGGTGGGCCTCTGCGGGGCGGTGGTGGCGGCGGGCTGTGCTCCGGTGCAGGGGCAGCGGCTCCGCTGGCATTTCCTCCAAGCCCGGAGGCCCCCCGCACATCCCTTGCTGGCCGCCGCCATGTTGCGGTGGCCTCCGGGAACATGGACGCCGGTCCCGGTTTCGGGACGACATCTGAACCCGCGCATGCGCCGTCCCCGGACTGGCGGCCATCTTCCCGGCGTCTATGTTCCCGGAGGCCACCGCAACATGGCGGCGGCCAGCAAGGGATGTGCGGGGGGCCTCCGGGCTTGGAGAAAATGCCGGCGGAGCCGCCGCCCCTGCACCGGAGCACAGCCCGCCGCCACCACCGCACCGCAGAGCCCCGCCCGCTGCCACCACCGCACCGCAGGGCCCCGGAGGCGAGTATATTGCGACCATGAGACGCACCCCCCACTTTCCCCCAAAATTTTGGGGGAAAAAAGTGCGTCTTATGGTCCGAAAAATACGGTATCTTCGTCTCATCAGACTAGAGAATCTTATTTCTCATAGTCTGGAAGTCCTTCATGTGTTTTTTAGCAAACTATGCGGGCTTTTACATGTCTAGCACTGAAGAGAGGCTTCCATCGGGCCACTCTGCCATAAAGGCCCGACTGGTGCAGGGCTGCAGTGATAGTTGACTTTGTGGAACTTTCTCCCATCTTCCTAATGCATCTGTGGAGCTCAGCCACAGTGATCTTGGGGTTCTTCTTTACCTCTCTCACCAAGGCTCTCCTCCCATGATTGCTCAGTTTGGCTGGACAGCTCTGTGCGCTGTTATCAGTGCCGACAGTTTGGCCATTCGGCTGGCACATGTCCTCAGCGACCGAAAAGACGACCACGTCCAGTGGTCGTCGGTGGTGGTCAATCCAAAATGGGACCCTTTTCACCCAAACCGGTGTTCCGGGGTCCACCACCTGGGAGGCAGAGGTCACCCTGGATTCCGGGGCCGAGGGGAACTTTATGTCCTCGACTTTTGCCCAGAGTCACGCTATCCCTCTGGTGTTACTCTCGCAACCTCTGTCCATTAGGGTGGTAAATGGGGCACCGTTATCATCTCAGGTGACCCATCAGACAGTCCCACTCAGACTCTCTATTTCACCCTCACATCAGGAGACTCTGTCCCTGCTTATCATGCCCAATGGCATCGATCAGGTGCTCCTCGGAGTTCCCTGGCTTCGTTTCCACTCCCCTCACATTGACTGGGTTTCGGGGAGGATACTGGGCTGGGGCAAGGACTGTGAGGGAAGGTGACTAAGGGGCAGTGTTCAGGTGGCTTCCACTGAAGTGCCTGCGGATCTCTCCGCGCTCCCCAGGTCCTACCACCAGTACGCGGACGTCTTCTCTAAGAAGTCTGCGGAGACGCTCCCGCCACACCGTTCCTATGATTGCCAGATCGATCTCCTGCCAGGTACAGAGCCTCCCCAAGGCTGTGTTTATCCGTTATCACTCCCTGAGACGGAGGCTATGTCTCAATATATCCGGGAGAACCTGGCTAGGGGTTTTATCAGGAAATCTGTGTCACCGGCTGGTGCAGGGTTCTTCTTCGTACAGAAGAAAAATGGAGAGTTACGTCCTTGCATTGACTACAGAGGTCTCAATGCTATCACGGTTAAAAACAAATACCCCTACCGTTGATCGTGGAGTTATTTGACAGGTTGCGGGGGGCCCGGATCTTTACTAAATTAGATCTGCGGGGGGCATACAACCTGATCCGCATTCGCGAAGGAGACGAATGGAAGATAGCTTTTAATACCAGGGATGGCCATTACGAATACCTGGTTATGCCCTTTGGCCTTTGTAATGAGCCAGCTGTCTTCCAAGATTTTGTCAACGACGTCTTCCGCGACATGCTCTCTACCTCGGTGGTGGTCTATCTGGATGACATACTCATCTTTTCGCCAGATTTGACCACCCACCGGAGAGACGTCTGCAGGGTCTTCGACCGTCTGCGGGCGAACTCGCTATTCGCCAAGCTGGAGAAGTTCCAGTTTGAGCAGGAGTCCTTGCCGTTCCTGGGCTATATCATCTCGGCCCAGGGGCTGGCCATGGACCCTGCCAAACTACAAGCGGTAATGGACTGGCAAGAACCCCATTCCCTCAAAGCAGTACAGTGCTTTTTGGGGTTCGTGAATTACTACCACCAGTTCATACCACACTTTTCCACACTGGTGGCTCCTTTGGTTGCTCTCACCAAGAAAGGAGCTAACCCCAATGCTTGGTCGGAACACATCTCCAAAGCCTTCTCGGCTATAAAATCGCATTTTGCTGCCGCTCCCATATTACATCGTTCCAATGTGGATAAGCCGTTTATCCTTGAGGTAGACGCTTCTTCCGTCGGTGCAGGAGCAGTCCTTTATCAAAAGGATGCTCAAGGTCGAAAGCATCCCTGCTTCTTCTATTCCAAGACCTTCTCACCGGCGGAGAAAAATTACTCCATCGGCAACAGGGAGCTGCTAGCCATGAAGTTGGCTTTTTCCGAGTGGAGACATCTCCTGGAAGGAGCCCGGATCCCCTTTCAGGTATAAACAGACCATAAAAACCTGGTCTACCTACAGACGGCCCAACGCCTGAATTCCCGTCAGGCCAGGTGGTCGCTCTTCTTTTCCCGATTCCGCTTCACCCTGCACTACCTCTCTGGAGAGAAGAACGTCCGTGCGGATGCTCTCTCACGCTCGGTGGTCTCAGCGGAAGAAGGAGAAGCTGAGCCTCGGTTAATTCTCCAGCCGGAGAGTTTTACGACCGTGGCTCCAGTCGCTCTCGAGTCAGTACCACCGGGCAAGACCTTGGTGTCTCCTCAGCTACGGCCGGAAGTCCTCGCCTGGGCACATGCTTCCAGGGTGGGTGGTCATTTTGGCAATAAACGGACCACCGAACTCCTGGCAAGGTCATATTGGTAGCCACATATGGCTCGAGATGTCAAGGAATATGTGCAAGCATGCGTCTCGTGTGCTCGGAACAGACCCTCTAGACAGAGGCCGGCGGGGTTGTTGTTTCCCCTGCCAGTGGTGGATAGACCATGGGAGATGGTTGGCATGGATTTCATAGTTGGCCTGCCCAAGTCTGGTGGCAGTACGGTCATCTAGGTGGTCACCGACCATTTTTCCAAAATGGTGCATCTGGTGCCACTCGCACGCCTGCCTTCCGCTCGAGGTCTGGCCACCTTGTTCATTAAGCACGTATTCCCTTTACATGGCATGCCAGACAAAATCGTGAGTGACTGAGGTCCTCAGTTTGTGTCTCGGTTTTGGAGGGAGCTCTGCAGTTTACTTAGCATCGAGCTAAATCTATCCTCCGCCTATCATCCCGAGACGAATGGCTTGGTCGAGAGAGCCAATCAGACCTTGGTCACCTATTTACGGCATTTTGTCTCTGCCAGGCACGATGACTGGGCATCCTTGCTACCTTGGGCTGAATTTGCCCTAAACAATGTGGTGGCTGATTCCACTGGTCAGACGCCCTTTCTCCTAAACTATGGTCAACATCCACAAGTCCCTATTCCGATGCCAGTGTCCTCCACTGACTCCAGGGTGGCAGACTGGGCAGTGGAGGCCCGGGACATTTGGGATCGCACTCAGGATGCTATCCGGGCATCTAAAGAAAGGATGAGGGCGTCCGCCGACAGGCATCGGCGGCCCGCACCAAGCTTCTCCCCTGGCGACATGGTATGGCTCTCTACCCGAAATATTAAACTGCGGGTCGAATCGCCCAAGTTCGCACCGCGATACATTGGACCATTCAAGGTCCTCGAGCGACTTAGCTCGGTGGTCTACCGCCTGGCTCTTCCTCCACATTTCGCCATTTCGGACGTGTTCCATGTGTCCCTCCTCAAACCAGTTCAAATGATCCGGTTTTCTGAGTCATCTGCTGGGTCATCAAACTTATCAGCTGACGAGTTTGAGGTTAACACCATCGTGGGGCGCAGGTTTGTCTGTTGCAAAAAATTTTATTTGGTGGACTGGAAGGGTCATGGTCCCGAAGCTCGGACCTGGGAGCCGGTGGAAAACATTCATGCACCGCTCCTGATCGCGGCCTTTGAGCACAGTGAGGCTCAGGGGGGGGGCCCTGGGAGGGGGGGTAATGTTAGGCGTCGGATTCCTGGCACTGCACAGCGGGAATCCAGAGCCAGACATCCTGCGGTCTCCCATTCTCCTCCGACCACTCGGACTCCTGCTCAGCAATCACGGCGAGCCAGGCATTCTCCTCAGACTCGTTCTGTGAGTCTGGATGTTGCTGCCACCTCCGGTGCAGCAATGGTAGCACAACCTGCTTTGCAGGGAACCGCTCCTGAGGCTAAGTCCTCGTGCCGTGCTACTGGGCATGCCCGCAACGTGCCCTCTCAGTGGAGAGCAGGGGTCACATGTGCAGGTCCTGTGTCGGATCTGATTGGTCCTTCCCAAAGTATTGTAAGGTCCCGGAAGCGCATGGCTATAAAAGCCCAGCATGGCGGCTCGGCCATGCGCTAGTGTAGCATATTATTCTGTGTGTGTATGGTGATGGATGCATGGACTCGTGTCTGACTCATTATGAAACCCCTACCCTCTGATATTACGAGTGGTGACCGAGTGTGTATAGTCAGCTCCAGGGTTGTGGCAAGCTACACGCCACTTGCTCCATGCCTACACTAGCGTCCGTCGGCGCCCGGTCCTCGGCGCCGACGCTTGCGGCTTTCTCTGCCGCTGCGCTGTAGTAACAGCAGCTATTGGTGTTCGCGGCTGCGACGCCACACGCAGGCCTCTGTGATGCTAACAGGGCCCGCGCCTTTGCTTTAGTGTTCGCCAAGCGACTCTGTGTTTGTACGGAGCCGCCCTTAGCGTTCGGGTGACGTTAACCCGAGCGCAGTACCGCACCTACTAGGTGCATCTGCCATTGTTCAGCAGCGGTCTTGTCACCTACCGCACGGTGGACCCCGGGCGGCGAACGCACCTACTATTATTTATATTTGGTGCGTTCCGCCGACCCTAACACATGGCAGCAAAGCACTTGACTTTGCGGGCTAAACCCCAGGGTCCAGGAACAGTGTCTGCCGGTGACACCACTGCTTCTTCCACTGTGCCCTGCACCTGTCATTGCACACACTCAACTAGCACCAATATCCAGCACGTACACATCCTTGTCCCTGCACAGCATTCAGATGTCCATACCCCAGTCCTTGGAAAGCAAGCGCAAATACGCATCCAATGCCCCACAGGCCACACTACTAAATTCATATATTTCTCATTTGCTTTCACTCAAAATGTTGCCTTTTAGGATATCTATAAACAGAAAGATAGTGAGGAAACACTTAGCTAACCTAAATGAATTCAAGTCTCCAGGTCCAGATGAATTACACCCCAGAGTACTGAAGGAGATAGCAGAAGAAATTTTTGAACCCCTCTCCATAATCTTTGAAAATTCTTGGAGAACAGGAGAAGTGCCAGAAGACTGGAGAAGAGCAAATGTTGTTCCTATCTTCAAAAAGGGGAAGAAGGTGGACCCAGGCAACTATAGGCCGGTGAGTCTGACTTCTATACCAGGAAAGATCTTTGAACAAATTATTAAACAACATGTATGTCAATACCTGGATAAGAATGAAGTGATTAAACAGAGTCAGCATGGGTTTCTAACTAATAAGTCATGTCAGACTAACTTAATTTCCTTCTATGACGGTATCACTGATTGGGTGGATCAAGGAAATGCTGTAGATATAGTATATCTTGACTTCAGCAAAGCATTTGACAAAGTCTCTCATACAATCCTTATTGAAAAAATGACTAAGTATGGAATGGACAAGGCAACTGTTAGGTGGATTCATAACTGGCTTAGTGATCGGACCCAAAGAGTGGTCGTAAATGGCTGCACATCCAGTTGGAAGAATGTCTCAAGTGGGGTACCACAGGGCTCTGTCCTGGGCCCTGTATTGTTCAACATCTTTATCAACGATTTAGATGAAGGAATTGAGGGTAAACTGATTAAATTTGCTGATGACACAAAGCTAGGAGGGATAGCTAATACTAGAGAAGAGAGAGAGAGGATTCAAAAAGATTTAAATAAACTGGAGAAATGGGCAGCAACTAACAGAATGGTTTTTAACAGGGAGAAATGCAAAGTACTACATCTGGGCAATAAAAATGAAAAAAGCATATATAGAATGGGAGGAATAGGGCTAAGTGACAGCACATGTGAAAAAGACTTGGGTATACTAATAGATCACAGACTGAATATGAGTCAACAGTGTGATGCAGCAGCAAAAAAGGCAAATGCAATTCTAGGATGTATTAACAGAAGCATACAGTCTAGATCACGTGAAGTCATTATTTCCCTCTACTCCTCTTTGGTCAGACCTCATCTGGAATATTGTGTCCAGTTTTGGGCACCACATTTTAAAAAAGACATCAACAAACTGGAGCAAGTTCAGAAAAGAGCGACCAGAATGGTGACCGGTCTGCAAACCCTGTCTTATGAGGAAAGGTTGCAGGATTTGGGAATGTTTAGTTTGCAAAAGAGAAGACTGAGAGGAGACTTAATAGCTGTCTACAAATATCTAAAGGGCTGTCACATTGTAGAAGGATCAACTTTATTCTCATTTGCACAAGGAAAGACTAGAAGCAATGGGATGAAACTGAATGGGAAGAGACACAGATTAGATATTAGAAAAAACTTTTTGACAGTTAGAGTGATCAATGAGTGGAACAGGCTGCCACGAGAAGTGGTGAGTTCTCCTTCAATGGAAGTCTTCAAACAGAGGCTGGACAGACATCTGACTGGGATTATTTAGCGAATCCTGCTTTGAGCAGGGGGTTGGACCAGATGGCCCAGGAGGTCCCTTCCAACTCTACGATTCTATGATTCTATGATTCTATGACTTGTGAGAACTCGCACGAGTCTCACATCTTAATGCCCGGCACTGTTGTTGGCACTCGGGACCGGAGTTCTCAGCTGCATAGAAATACATGCAGCCGTGCACTCCGGTCCCGAGTGCCGGTGTCAGTGCCGGGTGTTGAGATGCGATATTCAGTTAAGTTTCTCGCAAGTCTGACCCCGGCCTTAGGCTCATGGAGACCGAAGCTTTCTGCAACCTGATGGCAGCGGCTTTCCCTCAGTACTCGGTCCCCAGTCGCCAATATTTCTTCCTGTGTGCCATCCCTGCATTACACAAGCACGGGTCCCACAAAATTAGCCGTGCTCTCAACAATGCTGTTACTGGGAAAGTCCACCTAATCACTGACACGTGGACAAGTGCTTCTGGGTGGGGATGGTGCATCTCACTGATGGCACACTGGGTTACCATAGTGGAAGTCAGACCTTGGGATGGAACATGTCCTCCTGATGCCTAGGATTGTGGGCCCTAGATCAATCAGGGTTGCCCCCACAGCCAAGAGCTCCTGCACCTCATCCTCCTCCTCCTCTTCAGCCTCCATCTCTGAAATGACCACAACAGTCACAAGCTGGAAGTACTGCAGCACTGCCCCAGCCAAGCGTCAACAGGGTGTGCTGAAGCTAATATGCTTAGGTGACAAATCAAACAATGCTGAAGAGTTGTGGATAGCTCTAAAAGAGAAAGCAGATAGATCTTTGGCTGACACCGGTGAACCTACAGCAAGACTTGGTTATGTGTGACAATGTCCAGAACCTGGTGGCGGCTCTGAGGCGAAGAGAGCTCACACATGTACCTCTCCTGGCCTATGTGTTTAACTTCGTTGTTCAACGGTTTCTCAAAAGCTACCCGGAGCTGCCAAAGCTGCTTGTGAAAGTATGCTGCCTGTGTGCCCATTTTAGAAAGTCAGCTACATCTTCCGCCATCCTTGCCGTGCTTTAGCAGCATTCGCAGCTTCCAGCTCACCGACTGCTGTGTGATGTCCCCACGCTTTGGAACTCTACACTGCATATGTTGGAAATGATTTATGAGTAGAAGAGGGCAGTTGTTGACTACCATTGGTATTCAGTTCAGACTCCACACATAAAACCTTAGGAGTGGACATGGATGTCAGACACATGTACCATCCTCCAAAACTTTGAGGACTCTACCAAGATGGTGAGAGGCGATAACGCCATAATTAGCATCACCATCCCTCTTCTCTGTGTTATGAAACGCTTTCGCTCGCAGAGCATGATGAGACGGAGCAAGGAACCATACAGGGTGATTACACCCAGCCCAGCCTCATCTCATCCTAACATGGATTGGTTGACAATGAGGAAGAGGAAAAACAGGAGCTACTTTCATGTGCTATAGACGGTACTACAAGCACAACTGTCATATCGTCTGTTCAGCGTGGATGGCCTGAGGACAGTGAAGAAGAGGAGGAGGAGGATGTGGAGGGGAGCATGGTTAGTCGTTCTCTTGGTGAGGAAAAGGAAGTCTTGCTTGTTAGCAGTCTGGCACTCTTGGCTGAGTTTAAGTTACGCTGCCTTTCCTGTGACCCTCACTTTCTCAAAATTTTGCGTGACAGTCGTTACTGGTTGGTGACACTTCTAGACCCATGCTACAAGGAGAACTTTCTCTTATTCCAGAGGCAGATAGGTCTACTAAAATGGTGCAGTACTAGAAGGCCCTTGTTGCGGAATTATTAAAAAAAATCCCTTCTAAAAACCCTGGCTGCATAGGTCACAGTTCATTGTAAAACCAAGGCGCACAGGCAGGAGTGACACAACTCCAATCCAGCAGAGGCAGAGGAACACTGGCAAGGTTCTGGGAAAGTTTTCTCAGATCCTCCCATCACACTGGCCCTGAGGCGTGGGGTATTCTCACAAGGAGTGCAAAGTTTTGGAGGATGCTGAGGGAGTACCTTGCTGACCGTACCAACATCCTCCTTGATTCCTCTGTGCCTTATAATTATTGGGTATCCAAGCTCAAAACGTGGCATGAACTGGCTCTCTACACCTTGGAGGTCCTGGCCTGCCCTGCTGCTAGCGTTTTGTCAGAGCTGGTATTTAGTGCCACTGGTGGAATAACTGATATATGCATCCGCATGTCAACTGAAAATGCTAACAGGCTGACTCTTATAAAAATGAACAAGGGCTCGATTGGGCAAGACTTCTCAACACCACCGAATGACATCAGCGTCACATAAACTCAAATCTAGTGTATTTTTTTGGGAGGTCTATTCCCATGCACCTCTTCACACCCACACATGGGTATATGCTTCCTGATTTGGCCTATTTGCTGTTGTCCTCCTCCTTCTCATTCTCATCATCCATCTGCACTAGATCACCAGAGTGACCGGAGTCTATGATGCAACACCCACTTTTTTGTTGCAAAGGGTGTTTATGATACCATAAACAAATTTTTTTAGACAGTATGTTGATTTGTACACCCCAGGGGGAAATGTTTGTCAGCTCATACACTTACTGTATGGGCATTACAAGTATAGGACACCCACTCCCACTGTAATGGGAACAGATTTTTAGGAGGTCCTCCTCCACGTCTCTTCCAAGGGGTAATGGGGTGCATCCAAAGGTGGGACAGGCCTTGCATTCACTGCATAGGCAAACAGTATGGGAGACCCACTTCCTAATAATGTGAATTTTGTTGGTTGGTCAGCTTCAACAATGCATTTCTCCATTGCCAGTTCTTCATCCTCAACACTGCAATTCTCTACTGCCGGGTCTTCTGCTTGAACACTAAAATTCTCCAATGCAGGTTCTTCAGCCTCAACACTGCAATTGTCCACAGCAAGCTCTTCAGGCTCACCACTGCAATTCATCAATGCAGGTTCTTCAGCCTCACCACTGCGATTCTCCAATGCTGGTTCTTCAGGCTCAACACTGTAATTCTTCACTGCCAGTTCTTCATCCTCAGCACTGCAATTCTCCACTGCCAGGTCTTCAGGCTCAACACTGCAATGCTCCAATGGAGGTTCTTCAGTCTCAACACTGCAATTCTCCATTGCTGGTTCTTCAGGCTCAACACTGAAATGCTCCACTGCCGGGTGTTCAGCCTCAACACTGCAATGCTACAATGCAGGTTCTTCGGGCTCAACACTACAATGCTCTACTGCCGGGTGTTCAGCCTCAACACTGCAATTGTCCACTGCTGGGTCTTCAGCCTCAACACTGACATTCTCCAATGCAGGTTCTTCAGGCTCAACACTGCAATGCTCTGCTCCTGATTGTTCAGCCTCAACACTGCAATGCTCCGCTGCAGGGTGTTCTTCCTCAACAGTGCAATGCTACAATGCAGGTTCTTTGGGCTCAACACTGCAATGCTGCACTGCCTGGTGTTCAGCCTCAACACTGCAATGCTCCACTGTCAGGTCTTTATCCTCAACACTGCAATTTTCAACTGCCTGGTCTTCAGCCTCAACACTGCAATTGTCCACTGCAGGTTCTTCATCCTCCACACTAATATTCTCAAATGCAGGTTCTTCAGTCTCAACACTGCAATTCTCCACTGCTGGTTCTTCAGGCTCAACACTGAAATGCTCCACTGCCAGGTGTTCAGCCTCAACTCTGCAGTGCTCCACAGCCGGGTGTTTAGCATCAAAGTGCAATGCTCCACTGACAGGTCTTCATCCTCAACACTGCAATTGTCCACTTCCGGGTCTTCAGCCTCAACACTGACATTCTCCAAATTAATAATAATGTGAACTTTGGTTTCAAGTGGCCATCCAAGATGTCTGTCGAAAGGGTTATTGCGGTGCATGTAACTTTGGGCAGCACAGGCCTTGCATTCAATGCATAGGCAAACACTATGGTAGTACCAATTTTATAATAGTGCAAACTTTGGTTTCATGTGGCCATCCAGGACCTCTGTTCGAAGGGTTATTGGGGTGTGTCCAAATTTTGTGCAGGCCTTGCATTCACTTCAAGGACAAACAGTATTTAATAATGGGAACTTTTATTTCATGTGGACATCCAGGACATCTGTTCAAAGGGTTATTTTGGTGCATTCAAATTTGGAGCAGACCTTGCATTCACTTCCTGGTCAAACAGTACCAAATTAATAATAATAGGAACTTTGGTTTTTTGTGGCCATCCAGGACGTCTCGTCAAAGGGTTATTGGGGTGAATGTAACTTTGGGGCAGGGCAGGCCTTGCATTCAATGCATGGGCAAATACTATGGTAGTAACAAATTAATAATAATGGGAACTTTGGTCTCATGTGACCATTATTACTATTATTATTATGCATTTATATAGCGCCATTTATTCCATGGTGCTTTACATGTGAAAAGGGGAAATATAGACAAATATAATAAACATGTGTAAGACAAGGGCACACAAGTACATAAGGAGAGGGGACCCTGCCCGTGAGGGCTCACAGTCTACATCCAGGACATCTGTTCAAAGTGTTATTGGGGTGCATCCAAATTTGGAGCAGGCCTTGCATTCACTTAATGGGCAAACAGTATGGGAGTATCAAATTAATAATAATGGGAGCTTTGTTTTCATGTGGCCATCCAGGACATCTGTTCAAATGGTTATTGGGGTGCGTCCAAATTTGGAGGAGGCTTTGCATTCACTTCATGGGCAAACAGTATGGAAGTACCAAATTATTAATAATGGGAAATTTGGTTTCATGTGGACATCCAGTACGTTGGTTAAAAGGGTTATTTGGGTGTGTGTAACTTTGGGGCAGGGCAGGCCTTGCATTCAATGCATAGGCAAACAGTATGGGAGTACCAACATCCTAATAATGAGAACATTGCTCTCTGGTGGCCCTCCTGTACGTCTCGTCAAAGTATTATTGTAACGCCGGTGTGTCTGTACTTTGCTTCCCCGGCGTTACTCTGCATGCCTGCATTAACCTTTTGCTCCTCTCCTCCTAACCTTCAGGGATACTGTTGTCTGTTACCGTTATGGATGCTGCTCAGTTCCCTGTCCTGCTACGTAGCCGTACATGCGTGCGTGGCTCCGCTGCTTTGCATGACCATCTGGTGGTGCGGTCCCTGGCTGCCGCTGTGGAAAGCTATCTGTGGGTTAATAGGTCTGTGTATGGCTTACCACATGTGTTCAGGCTTGCAGCTCTTGCCAGGTGTCCTTTGCATTCCTGATTTCTGTCTGGTTTTGCTTAGGGTGCGCGTGGCCACACCTCCCCTGCTTTTATATGGAATGGGTGTGTGCTACAATTGCTGCTCCTATTGCTGTGAGGCAGCTGCTATATAAAAGTTCCCTGCCCTGTGGGGCATTGCCAGAGCTTCGCATTAAGTTCCTGAACCTAGCCATGTGAGTGTGTGTTCAGCTTCTGCTCTGATTCTGATCAGTTCTGATCAGAACGCCCTTCCTGGAGGCTGCATATCCAGGCCTGTCTATGTTGTATCTAGTTTCCTGAATCCTTGATCTATCCCTGCACCTGACCCTGTCTGAATTGTGTCTTGTTTCTCCACCTGCTCTAGGGGCAGAAATACCCAGACCGCCCTTCCTGGAGGCTGCATATCCAGGCCCGTCTATGTTGTGTCTTGTTTCCTGAATCCTGGACCTGCTCCTTTACCTGACCCTGTCTACACTGTGTCCTCTGTGTGAGGTCCCTCTGTGTCTTGAACCCTGTGCCCAGTGACTGTGACTCTTTGCTACCCGACTTTCTGTGATTTAACCTGGGTTCATCTTGGAAGTAGGAGTCCGGTGTGTCCGCTGAGTTTCTGCCACTCTGTGCTCAGCTGGGGATTCGGTGCAATTCCCTGCCAGTTCCAGTCCAACCCGGCAGGGTTTGCACCAGACCGCTGGGGTTCCTTTCTAGGTCGTTGACAGATGACCAGAGCCTGATGACCATGGCCCCTTGTCTGGAGCCTGATGACCATGGCCTGATGTCCGGTGTCTGACGACCTCTTCCAGATGTGCTGTACCTGATGTCCTCTGCCAGATATCCGGATCCTATGTTTCCCTGCCCGATGTCTGGAGCCTGCCGATCGCTGCCAGTGGTCCGGAGCCTGATGACTGCGGCCTGATGTCTGGAGATGATGTCCACAGCCTGATGTCCAGAGCCTGTCAATCACTGCCAGATGTCCGGAGTCCGATGCCAGTGTGCTGATGCTCTGAGATCCGAGTCCTGATGTCCAGCCTGGTGTCCTGATGACCTGATGTCTTGACTGAGACCTGATGTCCTGCCTGGTGTCCTGATGTCCCGATTTCCTGCCTGGTGTCCTGCCTGGTGTCCTGATGTCCAGTCCGTGTTCCTGATGTCCAGTCCATGTTCCTGATGCCCTGCCTGTGTCCTGATGTTCCACGAATTCCCTGAGGTCCACCCAGAGTTGACATCCTTCTGGGATCGGTGTCTGATTTTCTCCTGCTGAGCCAGTGCTAAGCCTGAGGCCTGAGAGAGAGGCCGTCCTAGTATGCCCATGCGAGAGGATCCTGGACTGCATCAACCCGTGATGACTCCTGCCATCGTCTGACGTCTGTCCTGGGTATGTGTCTGATGTTCTCCTGCTGAGCCAGTGCTATGCCTGAGGCCTGAGAGAGAAGCCGTCCTGATATGCCCGTGCCAGATGACCTTGGACGGAATCAACCCGTGATGACCCCTGCCATTGTCTGAAGTCTGTATGAGGTCAGTGTCTGATGTTCTCCTGCTGAGCCTGTGCTACGCCTGAGGTCTGAGGAAGAGGCCGCTCTAATATGCCCGTGCCAGACAACCCTGGACTGCATAAATCCGTGATGTCCTCCTGCCTTCGTCTGTTATCCTGAGACATGTACCTTTCCCTGGTGTGCGGAAGCGGGAGCCTTGCATAACTGTTTCGTTTATGTACCATGTCTTGTTCAAGTAAACTTTATGTCTATACCTGAAGTGTGCGGTGTCATGTCGTTCTGCCTCCTTGTCCACATGCTCAGCTGCCACAGACCCCGGTCATTACTCTTTCTTAGTCCAGTTAGGCCCGGGTCCCCACTGTGGTCCAGTGGGTCCACATTCTGTCCCCACCTAGGATACTCGCCCCACGTCGGCTCGGCTGCGAGCACGGTCGTAGTCGTGACAGTTATTGGGGTGCATCCAAATTTGGGGCAGGCCTTGCATTCAATGCATAGGCAAGAACAGGTTAGGAGACCCACTGTTTAATAATGGAAACAACAAAAACATAGCCGGTTGTTGGCTCTCTAAGAATAGTGAGGACCGACAGCTTGCCTTTAAGAATAGTAAAGGGTGACTGATGGCCCTAAAAAAATAGGTTTTGTGACTTTTAGAGTCCCTCCTTCATAAATGAAACAGGATGTGTCACATGAGGTGTCACACACCACATGGCCAGATGAGGTTGTAAAACATTAAAATGACATTTCCCAGTGAATGCATTTGTCTTGGTTGAAAGAAATGCTAAAGTTGAAAAACGCATCAAAAACGCTACATAGGAACATAGCCCAAGTGGTGGAGGAACATGTTTGTTTATTTATTTTGCCTTACATAACAATTATTACCCTGGAAAGAATGTTCCTTAACCTATTTCCCAGGGAAATATATTTTGGCTTCATTTTTGTATGTTTTTTTGTGCGCCTGTAAAAGTGTTGTAAGTAGTGTTGAGCGATACCATCCGATATTGAAAAATATCGGATCGGATTGGATCGGCCGATATCCAAAAAGTATCGGGTATCGCCGATTCCGATCCCGAAAGTCACATTCAAGTCAATGGGACAGAAATATCGGCATTAAAAAAAATCCTTTCTTTCCTTGTAGGTTAATTCTACATGAAGAAAAACAACTAATAATAATGTAGAATGTATTGTGGGAGGTGTAGGAGACATTAAAGCCATAGAGGTTTAGCCCAATCAAATGGAATAGCAGGAATTATTATTATTTTTTTTTTTAAAGACGTTCGGAGTTACAAAGATATTGACTATGTTAACCTCTTTTATATTTGTCAGATATGTATGTTTCACTACTTCCATGCTTTTCACCTTCTTTTTTACTTCTCTCACACTTTCTCCTTCATCATCCTCAGCAGCAGCATCTTTTTCATCAACTTCACCTTATTCATCTTCTTCACCTACTTTCTATTATTCTTTTTTTTTTACATTCTTCATATTCTTCTTATTCAACCATTATTCTTCTTCATATTCTACTTCATCTTCTTCTTCATCATATTCTTATTTGTGACAGGCATTCCTGTAGTTGTTATCTATAAAAGTTTGAAGATTACATCTTCCGTTCTGCCTGTCACAAAAGATTTACAACAGGATTTGTCCGCGTTCAGTTTGGCCTGCAGCAGCGGGCATTTTCCAGGGGCACCACGAGGAGGAACGGACTCTCCCCCATACACTGCTTAGTCTTCTTCTGCTTATAATTTAGATAATATCATTTGTTCTGATTTTTATTCTTATGCTTAATGTTCTTCTGCTTTTTTTTTCTGCTTCTTGGTCTTCTGTCTCTTGTTGTTCTGCATCTTGGTGGTTGTCGTCATGTTCTTTGTCCTCTTGGTCATCTTCTTGGTCTTCTTCGGTGTAGTCTTCAGGGTCGTCGTCTTCAGGGGTCGTCGTCAGGGAGTTCCAGAGTGAGAACCAAAAACCATTTCCACAAGCTCGAACTTGGAAAAGTAGCAGAAGGTACAAGAAGGCTGAGGAACTGCTGAGAACCAGCTGACGGTGCTGGAACCCAGAGAGGCAGCATAAAGAACAAGAGCCAATGGCACAACCGTGGACCAGCTGATGGTGCTGGAACACGGTTACTAAGCAGGAGTTACCTGTGCTACAAAGCACTACCAAGGACCAGCAGACGTTGCTGGAACTCAGATACAGAGAAGGAGGCACCTCGGCCAAAGGCACTGCCGAGAACCAGCTGACGGTGCTGGAACCCGGATGGGTAGCAGAAGGTACCCATGATAAAGACAAAGTTGCAAGGCCGTGAGCAGGCTGCAGTTACCGAAACCCACAGTCCTACAGGAGGTGCTTGTCCTATTGGCACTACGGAACCAGCCTTTATTACCAGAACCCGCAGCCCACATAGGAAGCACCTAAACTGCAGGCATCATAGACTCAGCTAACCCGACCGCAGCACGACCGGACAACGAGTCGGTGGCAAAGTGACATTGACACTACCCGGAAAAAGCAGGCGTGCTGGAACCAGACTGGGCAGGAGGGAGTACCCGTGCCAAAGACACTGCCGAGAACCAGCTGACGGTGCTGGAACCCGGATGGGTAGCAGAAGCTACAAGAGTCAATGGAACTACCGAGAACCAGCTGACGGTGCTGGAACCCAGAGTGGCAGCTGAAGGAACAAGAGCCAATGGCACAACCGTGGACCAGCTGACGGTGCTGGAACATGGTTTCTAAGCAGGAGGTACTTGTGCTACAAAGCACTACCAAGGACCAGCAGATGTTGCTGGAACTCGGATACCGAGAAGGAGGCACCTCGGCCAAAGGCACTGCCGAGAACCAGCTGATGGTGCTGGAACCCGGATGGGTAGCAGAAGCTGCAAGAGCCAATGGAACTAGCGAGGACCAGCTGACTGTGCTGTAACCCCGAGGGGCAGCAGAAGGAACAAGAGCCAATGGCACAACCGTGGACCAGCTGACGGTGCTGGAACACGGTTTCTAAGCAGGAGGTACTTGTACTACAAAGCACTACCAAGGAACAGCAGATGTTGCTGGAACTCGGATACCGAGAAGGAGGCACCTCGGCCAAAGGCACTGCCGAGAACCAGCTGATGGTGCTGGAACCCGGATGGGTAGCAGAAGGTACCCATGATAAAGACAAAGTTGCAAGGCCGCGAGCAGGCCGCAGTTACCGAAACCCACAGTTCTACAGGGGGTGCTTGTCCTATTGGCACTACGGAACCAGCCTTTATTACCAGAACCCGCAGCCCACATAGGAAGCACCGAAACTGCAGGCCCCATAGACTCTGCTAACCCGAACGCAACACGACAGGACAGCGTATTGGTGGCAAAGTGACATTGACACTCCCCGGAAACAGCAGGGGTGCTGGAACCAGGATGGGCAGGAGGGAGTACCCGTGTCAAAGACACTTCTGAGCAGCAACTGGCGATGTTGGAGCCTAGGGTCAATCAGGGTGTAGGCTGAGGCCTAATTTCATCAAGTTTAATATCTGTTGTAGACTACTACTGATTTTAATCGTGCTCCAACTAGGCCTCTGGCTCCACTCTGTCTCTAGTATTTCTCCTGGCCTCCAACCCCGCCAGTTGCTGCTCTAGAAGTGGCGTCTGCACAATCAACACTTGTTCCTGTGTTACTGGGGTTCAGTAACGTCAGCTGTTCCCCTGATGTGTGTCCGGCAATGTCTCTTGCTCTGTCCACATTCCCACTACTAGTCGTAAGACTCTGACAACATTGTTCACAGCAGTGACCTGGGAGTCATAAATGCTTCCAGTGGTCTTCCCAATGATGTTCCCTTGTCATTTGAACACTGTTCCCATTGATTTCTGCTGTTTTTAGACCCTAAAAAGATCCCCGGGGTGGCCGTGGCAAAAATGCTAAGGTTTCCCATAGACTTACACTGGGCTCGTTACTCAAGTAGAGCACCCGAGCATTTCAATATGCTCGACCCGAACAACGACCATCAGAGCATTTTAGTGCTCGACCACCACAAGACCTAACTTTAAAATAGTTTGTAGCATCTAGTGTGTTATAGAGGCCTGATAAAGAGGCCACAAATAATCTTTTGTTTCTAGTGTCATACAGTAGGGGACCCGACTTTCAAATTGTTTGTAGCATAACTTCGTCATATAGGCCTCATCCACAAAAACAATTTTTTTTTTCCGTGACTAACACGATACAGCATGCCATATTTCAAAATAGAAAAAAAGCTAGCTCACCACTGATTCTCAACAGGTGCACGGAACTCCGTCTTGGTCCGACATGGAAGTACAATAGAAAAACAACAATATTCCAGCTCCTTATAAAAATATACAAAAATCCTTTATTGAAAAATTCTTGAATTAAAACATGACTGCTCCGGGAAGGATCGGATAGCAAGACATAACAAGCGACGCGTTTCGATCACATCCATGATCTTTGTCCAAGCTTGTGAAACATCAACAACTCCACAATTTAAAATAAACACAGGATCAATCACAATCATGATGTTAATCACGGGGCGACTGGCCCTGCATGACGCGATCCGACGATCGGTCGGTCACAAAACCAAAAAGACAAATAAGGGGACACCGGGGACACAATTACAATGGTGGGCCCTGCAATAGGGAACGGGGGAATGGAACCTCCTGCACTCCCCTAATATGGAGCCCTGAACTCTCCTCACGTTCCCAATACAGGTTCTTTCAACCTGTCGCCGACCAGGATACCTTGGTCCTTCACTTGCCCTGCACCTATCCATTACTAGGGAACTGGCAAGTGCAGACACTAGTCCCACCGCTGTACTAATAAGACACCACACCAAGGAAAATAACAGACAGGGAAAAACAAGCAACACTTAGCTTGCTCCGCAGTCATGCACGGGACAACAGAGTAAGGGTGGTTTCACATTAGCGTTTCAGGCCGCAGCGACAGCCTGCGCACGGCCGTGGCTAAGCCCCACCCCCTGCCACGCCTCCTCCCGTAGCTCCGCCTATATGTGCATGACGCTGCATGCATCCTGTGTCCCTATCTATGCGGCTCTGAGGGTTGTATCACACATTATGGTATTAGATATGCAGCACTGCGAACTGTATGACACATGATGGGATTTGATACGTGGTTCTGTGGGCTGTATCACACCTGATGGGATTTGATATGTGGCTCTGAATGCTGTATCAAAATAATGGGATTAGATACACTGCTCTGATAATAGGATTAGATACACTGCTCTGATATGTGAATATAAAGCCTCCTTTGGTTGTCTAATGCAGGGACTTCTGAATGAGGCTTACATTGACATAGCAGAGCTCAGGTAGTGCTCAGAGCACTGCAGTGTGATGATTACCGTACTCTGCTGTACTCTTAACACGGAGGTGACAGTGGCAGTGAGCTGTTGTTGCCAGCTTGGTATTGTACTAGTCCCAAGCAACCTGGCTGTTTTCACCACTGGAGAAGTTTCCGCCATACACAGTGCTCTCACCACTCACAGCAGCACCGAGGCAGAGTCTTTTCTAGCAGTGTGAACAGCAAGGTAGCCTGACAGCAGTACCATGTCTGGCTGCTTATTAATGCCCTAATACTCAATGCTCCCCGCATCCCGGCATCTCAGGGGGAAATTGTAATTCGCAAAGCCTCTGTGAGCTACAAAAAAACAACACTTGAGACCCTCCACAACTGTGGCCTGGAAAACCAAATGGGTGCATCCAGTTTACAGCTGAGGAAGCCACAGTGTAGGAGATGCGGTTGGATGCCAACCACAGTCTCTTATGCTTAGGGGCTGCCATATTTGTAGTATGTAAGTGCTGTGCTCAGTCACTTTATGAAAAAAACGGAAATATGGCAAAAAATTTTAAAGTTTTGCAATTTTCAAACTTTAAATTTTTATGCCCTTAACCCCTTACCTACAATGGACGTAATATTCCGTCCATGTGACCCTGGACCTAATTCCCATGGACGGAATATTACATCATAGAGATCAGCGGCGCCCTCGTGGTGAGCGCCGCTGATCGCGGCCGGGTGTCAGCTGATTATCACAGCTGACACCCGGCACAATGTGTCAGGGGCGGTCACGGACTGCCCCCGACACGTTAACCCCTTGCACACCGTGATCAAACACGATCGCGGTGTATCGGGGGGTTAAAGGGAAGCATCGGCAGGGAGGGGGCTCCCTCCGTGCTTCCCTGAGCCCCCCACAGCAGCGCAATGTGCAGTGCTGCTGCAGGGACCTTGTGACGAACAGCCCACCGCCGTTCGTCCACTTACGGGCGACACTAACGGGAGTCCCGCTGCCACCAAAACGCGACGCACAGCGGACCCTGTGTCACCACTATGTCACAGTCCCACCACTGACACGGGTGTATCAGCGGACGGAGGGGCGTGACACAATGCCGGCACACGGCATTCACAAGCGCAGTGGGGCTTATCTTAGTTATCCCAACACTGGCACCATGTGACCAAAAATATCCAGCAAGCTAATCTCGCTCTACAATTTGCCGCAGGGGGAGTTTAATTTGGATGCCCCACCACTGCTATCAATCTTCCAAGTTCTGCGGGGATTTATGTATATCCCACTTTCTCAGTTCCACTTTGGAACTCGCAGCTCTCCGGCGCCCCCCTTACCCTCAGGTCAGTCAGGGAACTGCACCTAGGATAATTAGTCGCCGGACGGGCTGCCTGTTGTGAACCGGCAATTAGGCTTCTGCAGTAAGGGAATTATCAATGCTGTGGCTGAAGCCCCTTACTCAGCAATATAAGACCCTTCTAGACTGCCAGCAAGCCGTAATAGCCATACACAACGCGCTGCCACCAGTCACGGTTACTTAATTCACAGTGTTAAATTAAGAGGGTCCGTGGCAAACCCCTTGAATTAGTAGCGATTATCTATCAAAGGCGTATAGTTCGATTCTTAGAGCATGGAGACAGATCTAAATAATTTCATTTATTTTCCGAAAGAGGACAGTGATTACAGATAAAAGTTGCTATAAAATTGAGACATAAAATATGTACAGTACAGGTATAAAATAAAAGTGGAGAAAACAAAGAGATTACACTCACAGTTCCATATTGTTCCTTAGGCAGACCATGCGGCTTTAAGGGGGGAGGAGCCACACGTCTCCATTCATCTGGAGTTCTTGTCAGCACCGACTCTGCAGCTGTTCTGAGCTGGTTTGTCCAGGAAATGCCTTATAGACTTTCCTATGTGACATCACAGAGAGGTGCATTCTGGGTTGATCCCACCTCTCTTATCCAAGTTATGTTTTGGCTACAAAACTTAGATTAGCTATAACTTTATGGGAGAAGCTGGTATGGACTCATCAGTGGTATCATGTTTCCCAGCGTAATGAGCCCATCAAGAAAACATCAAACATCTATGCGATATGACCGTCCATTTGGGCGCAAATCATATCTCAGGTTCTGGACATCCGAGAGTTTTGCAACAGGCACCACAGCGAAGCTGGGTCTGCTCGGATCGCAGAAATATGATTTTTATATCTCTGCTTGGTACGGTTTTCGCAGGGCAGGCTCTTATAGTTTTATTCAAACCTCTTTGTTTCAAACAAAGAACCATCCCGCACTTTTTTTCTCTCAGCTGTGGAGAGGAAACAAATGGTTGTAACAGCAGGGGGTCTCCTATTACTAGTGCGAACACAGGCTGTAGAGGAGGGGGGTGGCACTGCTCTGTGTGTGTGTGAAGGGAGGAGGGGTGAAGCTGCAGAGCTAGCAGCCTGGATTGTCATATGTGCCGGATCTTTCTGGAAAGTTACAACAGAAAACATCATATTTTGTAGACAAAACCCCATACCTCACAGACATTGTACATCACACCTCCCCCCTTAAGAGGGCGCTAAGGAGGCAATACCTCTCGGTAATCGGCCATGCGCACCTCAGCGGGTTCGCCCCGGCGGGACAACCCATCGGCATTGCCGTTTTCACTGCCCTTCCTGTGTTTTACAGTAAAATCGTACTGTTGAAGGGCAAGGCTCCAGCGGAGCAATCTTCCATTGGTTCCCGACACGGTGTGCAACCAGCTCAGTGGGTTGTGGTCGGTTACCACCGTGAAGGCGCGCCCATACAGGTAGGGCTGCAAACGCTGCAGTGCCCACACCATGGCCAGACACTCCTTCTCGATGGTCGAGTATGCCACTTCCCTCGGCAAAAGTTTCCGGCTCAGGTACAACACGGGGTGCTCTTGGTCCCCCGAGTCGACCTGGCTAAGCACAGCACCGAGGCCAAACTCGCTGGCGTCGGTCTGTACCAGAAACGGGCGACTGCTGTCGACTGCTCTCAACACTGGAGAGTTGCACAGGGCTGCTTTCAAAGCTTGGAAAGCCGCCTCACAGTCATCTGTCCAGTTGACTGTTTGGGGTAGCCTCTGCTTGGTGAGGTCAGTCAAGGGTTTGGCAAGGGCGCTATAGTCCTGTACGAACCGCCTATAGTACCCTGCAGTGCCCAAGAAGGACTTCACCTGTTTCTTGGTCCTGGGGGTGGGCCAGGACACGATTGCGTCCACTTTTCCTGGCTCCGGACTCATGGAACCCCCGCCTACCCGGTGCCCCAGGTAGTGGACCTTGTGCATGCCTATCTGGCACTTCCCCGGCTTGATGGTCAGGCCTGCCTGGTGAAGACGCTTGAGCACCTCCTGGAGGTGCTGAAGGTGTTCCTCCCAGGTGGAACTGAAGACGGCAATATCGTCTAAGTATGCCACGGCGTACTCCTCCAGTCCCCGAAGCAGGTGGTTGACCATCCGCTGGAAAGTGGCAGGGGCATTCTTCATGCCGAAGGGCATGACCGTGGACTCGTACAGTCCAAAGGGGGTGATAAAGGCGGATTTCTCCTGCACCTCAGGGCTCAGGGGAATCTGCCAGTATCCCCGACTCAAATCCATGATGGATATGTAGTTGGCGTTTGTCAACCGCTCGAGCAGATCCTCGATGCGCGGCATCGGGTGGGCATCAGAGGTTGTGATGGCGTTGAGCCCCCTGTAGTCCACGCAGAACCGGGTGGTTCGATCCTTTTTAGGCACGAGGACTACAGGTGAAGCCCACGCACCTTTTGACCGTCGAATCACCCCCAGCCTTAACATCTCATCGATCTCTTGGCGCATGACTTGTTGCACCGTTTCAGAGATCCGATAAGGTGTTCGCCGTAATGGGGCATGATTCCCGGTGTCCACCTCATGAACCGCTAACTCCGTCCTCCCAGGACGGTTGGTGAACACGGGCCGGAAGAGTTCCAGGGTGGCCATCAACTGCAACCGCTGGGACACGGTGAGCGAACCACTTATCTCCATGTCCTCAATGGACCCATTGGCCTTGGCCTGGGCCAGCATGTCCAGGAGGGAATCTTCCTCCCCATCCTCTGGCAGATTGCAGACCGGTAGGATGCAAGCTTCACGTTCGTAGTGCGCCTTCAGCATGTTGACGTGAAAGGCCTTGCGCCTACCCCGAGCATGGTCAAGCGTGACCACGTAGGTGACCGGGTTGAGCTGTTGGTGGACGATGTACGGGCCTTCCCAGGCTGCCTGAAGCTTATCCGTTGGTACAGGGACCAGCGCCCACACCTTTTGACCCACCTGGTAGGTCCGCTCCCGGGCGTTCTGGTCGTACCAGCGCTTCTGGTCAGCCTGAGCCTGCGTCATGTTGTCATGCACCAACTGCGTCAAGGTCTGCATCTTGTCACGGAAGCGCATGACATAATCCACGATGGACACTTCTGTGGGGTTTGGCTCATCTTCCCAGGATTCTCTTATCAACCCAAGGGGTCCCCGGACTCGCCTGCCATACAGGAGCTCGAAGGGGGAGAACCCGGTCGAAGCCTGCGGAACTTCTCTGTAAGCGAACAGCAGGTGTGGGAGGTACCGCTCCCAGTCGCGCCCTTGGGTCTCAACCAGTATGCGGAGCATCTGTTTGAGGGTACCGTTGAAACGTTCACACAAACCGTTAGTCTGTGGGTGATACGGACTCGATACCAGCTGCGTCACCTGCATTTTCTCACAGAGAGCCTCCATTAGGCGAGACATGAATTGGGGCCCTTGATCGGTAAGCATCTCCCTGGGAAATCCTACTCTCGAAAAGATGGTCACCAGTGCGTCAGCCACCTTATCTGCCCTGGTTGAAGACAGAGCCACTGCCTCTGGGTACCGGGTAGCGTAGTCTACCACGGTGAGAATGTATCGCTTTCCGGAGCTGCTGGGGACGGACAGCGGTCCTACAATGTCCACCGCGATTCTCTGGAAAGGCTCCTCTATCACCGGCAAAGGAATAAGGGGAGCCTTAAGAGCAGGCCCCGCCTTACCCACTTTTTGACAGGTGGCACAGGAGCGGCAGTAGTGTGTTACATCTGTCCCCATCTTGGGCCAATAGAAGTGTTGAGACAGCCGTGCCTTTGTTTTGCTGATCCCCAAGTGTCCAGCGAGTGGAATCTCATGGGCAATCCGCAACAACTCAGTTCTGAACTGATAGGGGACGACCAGCTGTCTTTCCCTCAACCACTCCTTTTTAGGATCTCCGGGTACTGTCTCCCGGTACAACCTTCCTCGTTCCCAGAACACCCTCTCCTTATCAGACTTGGAGGTGGGCGTCTCGGCGAGACCTCTCAATTTCTCCAGGCTGGCATCTGAGTGCAGAGCAGCCTGGAACTCCATGCTGGAGGCTGCCAGAAGTGACGTCAGGGTCCCCTCTTTACTGGGACCCTCTGGAACCGGCTCTGGGTTCACCTCTGGTTCAGTCTCTCCTGTAGCAGCAGAGGGTCCAGAAGACAGTGCGTTACCTGCGATCTGGGTACTCTGACTGCGTGTGACAGCTGCTATGTATGCTGTCTCCCTGGGGATTTCTGCAGACCCACCAGCTGGTGCTGCCCTGGGCTCTACCTCCCCATCCACCCCCAACACTTTAGGAGCAGTGCTACTTATGGGCCAGTTACCTTCCTCGGTGGCACTGGTCAGCTGCATGGCATTACCTTCCTCATGGTCCCCATGCACCTCCCCATTTCCTTGAGCACCGTTGCTTACTCCTGCCAGGGGTTCCTCAGCCGTCTCACTCCGCAGAGTGACGGGGCTGAGCACTTCGGTACCTGTGGACACATCTACCGCTTCAAAGAAAGGGTTAACGGGTTCAGTCGGCACAGATACATCAACATCATCATCATCCTTCCTAGGAGAAGAATGGTTATCAGTTTGCTTTGGTACATTCACATCAGCATCAGCATCGTACCTGGGGAAAGAATGGTTGTTAGTTGCATCATTACTCATCAAGGCATTAGCAGGTAACACATTCAGTTTCCCATCATCAACATCATCAGGGTTAACGTTACCCTTATTATCAGTTTGGGGAAGGGTGTCAGGGACATAGTATGCAACCATCCTCCCCAAGTCAGTCCCCAATAAAACATCAGTGGGCAAATTTTCAGACACTCCCACCTCCCTCAACCCGCTCCCGGCACCCCAATCAAGAAAAACTCGTGCCACTGGCAAGGGACAACGGGTGCCTCCAATCCCGGTGACAGTCAGGGTTTTCCCCTCAACAAACTCTTCAGGGGCCGCCAGTCCAGGACGGATGAGGGTTCGTTCAGCCCCGGTGTCCTTGAGGCCTGTAGCAAGACGGGCCCCCACCTGAACAGGTTGAACGTTGTCGTCAGCCCTCCCAACCACACCTCCCACCAAAAGAACAGAGGCGTTGGGCCCGGGGGCCTTGGCTGGGGGGTTCTTCGGCCTATCCGGACAGGTGTAAGAGAAGTGACCAGGCCGCTTGCAGTGGTGACACAGGCGACTGTCAGTAGCCGGCCTGTTGTTGGCAACAGGGACAGGGCCTCCGGAGGGACGGCTAGCTGGGGCATTGGGGTTGGTTGCTGGCTTACCCCCTTTCCAGCTGGTGGCGACTGGCCTCCGCGTCTCGGGCTTCCGGTTGGCCTCGTGGTTGTCGGCGATCTGCGCCGCTTTGTCCGCGTTCGTTGGTTCGCGGTCCAGGATGAACTGTCGGACCTCAGCTGGGCAGAGATGCAGGAACTGGTCTTTGATCATCAGGTCCCGTAGCTGCTCAAAGGTTTCAACGGACAGTCCATGGATCCACTGGTCAAAGTGGGTCCTGAGTCCTTGCACCACATCACTGTAGCTATCGTGTGGGCCACGTTGGAGGTGTCAGAACTTCTTTCGGTATACCTCAGGTGTCAGCCGGTATTTGGCGATCAGCGCCTGCTTTATGGCGTCATAGTCGTCATCGGCTTCTGGCGGAAGAGAAGCAAATGCCTCCAGGGCTTTGCCTTTTAGCCCTGGGGTCAAGTACCTTGCCCATTGGTCTCTAGGCAGCTGGTACTGTCTGCAGGCTTTCTCAAAGGCTCGCAGGAACGTGTCCAAGTCCCCATCCTTTTCCATCACGGGAAAATGCTCTGGCCGGGGTTTAGGAGTCTGGACGCTGCTGGGCTCACGGCTTCGGGCTGTGGGGGCATTCCACCCCCGCTGGAGCATCTCCAGCTCATGGGCCCTCTGAGCTTCAGCTTGGCGCTCACGTTCGGCTTGGGCCTCCTGCCGATATTGCTGGATCAGCCTCACCCGCCCATCACTGTCTTCGGCGGGGAGTGCGTCCAAGGCCATTTGCAGATAGGGGTCCACCCCGTCCTGGTTGAATGTGGGGCCAGCGCTCAGGAGTGGAGCCTCTGCTGCAGCCCCATTGCCACTTGGGCCAACTTCTGCGCTCGCTGGATTCTGGTCGTTGTCCAGCTGCACTAGAGCCGCGATCATTTGATCTTTGGTTCCTCCTGCGGCGTCTATGCCTCGGTACGTGCATAACCCAGCAAGGGTGTCCTTTTTCTGCTTCTGATACCACTCCACTGTCATCGCCGCCATGGTTGCCAAATAAAAGATAGAAAAAGAAAAACGAAGAAACGGGAGGGGGATACTTGCAAGTACACACTAATGTCTCAGGACTAGTAACCACTGAGTCTGTTCTCCAAAACCTATGATGCAGGATTCCCGCAGGAACCGTGCAGGTCTTTAGTGAGAGGAATGATTGCTCAAACCAAATCACTAATGCTCTAGGATTATCCCACCGCTCTGCCACCAATATGTGACGAACAGCCCACCGCCGTTCGTCCACTTACGGGCGACACTAACGGGAGTCCCGCTGCCACCAAAACGCGACGGACAGCGGACCCTGTGTCACCACTATGTCACAGTCCCACCACTGACACGGGTGTATCAGCGGACGGAGGGGCGTGACACAATGCCGGCACACGGCATTCACAAGCGCAGTGGGGCTTATCTTAGTTATCCCAACACTGGCACCATGTGACCAAAAATATCCAGCAAGCTAATCTCGCTCTACAATTTGCCGCAGGGGGAGTTTAATTTGGATGCCCCACCACTGCTATCAATCTTCCAAGTTCTGCGGGGATTTATGTATATCCCACTTTCTCAGTTCCACTTTGGAACTCGCAGCTCTCCGGCGCCCCCCTTACCCTCAGGTCAGTCAGGGAACTGCACCTAGGATAATTAGTCGCCGGACGGGCTGCCTGTTGTGAACCGGCAATTAGGCTTCTGCAGTAAGGGAATTATCAATGCTGTGGCTGAAGCCCCTTACTCAGCAATATAAGACCCTTCTAGACTGCCAGCAAGCCGTAATAGCCATACACAACGCGCTGCCACCAGTCACGGTTACTTAATTCACAGTGTTAAATTAAGAGGGTCCGTGGCAAACCCCTTGAATTAGTAGCGATTATCTATCAAAGGCGTATAGTTCGATTCTTAGAGCATGGAGACAGATCTAAATAATTTCATTTATTTTCCGAAAGAGGACAGTGATTACAGATAAAAGTTGCTATAAAATTGAGACATAAAATATGTACAGTACAGGTATAAAATAAAAGTGGAGAAAACAAAGAGATTACACTCACAGTTCCATATTGTTCCTTAGGCAGACCATGCGGCTTTAAGGGGGGAGGAGCCACACGTCTCCATTCATCTGGAGTTCTTGTCAGCACCGACTCTGCAGCTGTTCTGAGCTGGTTTGCCCAGGAAATGCCTTATAGACTTTCCTATGTGACATCACAGAGAGGTGCATTCTGGGTTGATCCCACCTCTCTTATCCAAGTTATGTTTTGGCTACAAAACTTAGATTAGCTATAACTTTATGGGAGAAGCTGGTATGGACTCATCAGTGGTATCATGTTTCCCAGCGTAATGAGCCCATCAAGAAAACATCAAACATCTATGCGATATGACCGTCCATTTGGGCGCAAATCATATCTCAGGTTCTGGACATCCGAGAGTTTTGCAACAGGCACCACAGCGAAGCTGGGTCTGCTCGGATCGCAGAAATATGATTTTTATATCTCTGCTTGGTACGGTTTTCGCAGGGCAGGCTCTTATAGTTTTATTCAAACCTCTTTGTTTCAAACAAAGAACCATCCCGCACTTTTTTTCTCTCAGCTGTGGAGAGGAAACAAATGGTTGTAACAGCAGGGGGTCTCCTATTACTAGTGCGAACACAGGCTGTAGAGGAGGGGGGTGGCACTGCTCTGTGTGTGTGTGAAGGGAGGAGGGGTGAAGCTGCAGAGCTAGCAGCCTGGATTGTCATATGTGCCGGATCTTTCTGGAAAGTTACAACAGAAAACATCATATTTTGTAGACAAAACCCCATACCTCACAGACATTGTACATCACAGACCTCCGTTCCTGCAGGTCCCCAAATCCAAGATGGCGGCGGGGACCTTCGGGGGCCTGCAGGGGGCTGACTTCCTCAGTGTCTGCAAAGCGCAGGCATGAGGAAGTCTGCATCTATGCCTTTGACAGATCGCTGATCTGTACAGATCAGCGATCTGTCACAGGACAGTGATGTCCCCCCTGGGACAACCTAATAAAGTTAAAAAGAAAAAAGTGTAAAAATAATTTTAAAATTATCGCTAAATAAATTTAAAAAATATATATATTCCCTAATAAATTCATTTTTTTGAAGAAAAAAAAATAAAAGTACACATATTTGGTATTGCCACGTCCGTAACGACCCGCCTTATAAAACTGTCCCATTAGTTAACCGCTTTAGCAAACCCCTTAAAAAATTAAAATAAAAAACCAAGCAAAAAATAATGATTTATTATCATACTGCCAAACAAAAAGTGCAACAACGCACGATCAAAAAGACGCATATAAATATCCATTATACCGCTGAAAACGTCATCTTGTCCCGCAAAAAACGAGCTACCACATAGCGTCATCAGTGAAAAAGTAAAAAGTTATAGCTCGCAGAATAAAGCGATGCAAAAATAATTATTTTTTATATAAAATTGCTTTCATTGCATAAAAGCGCTAAAACATAAAAAAAGACATTAATGAGGTATTGCTGTAACCGTACTGACCCGAAGAATAAAACAGCTTTATCAATTTTACCGCACGCAGAACGGTGTAAACGCACCCCCCAAAAGAAATTCATGAAACGCTGGTTTTTGTTCATTCTGCATCCCAAAAATCGGAATAAAAAGCAATCAAAAGATGTCACGTGCCCAAAGATGATACCAATAAAAACGTCAACTCGTTCCACAAAAAATAAGACCTCACATGACTCAGTGGGTCAAAATATGGAAAAATTATAGCTCTCAATATGTGGTGATGCAAAAACTATTTTTACAATAAAAAGCGTCTTTTAGCGTGTGACAGCTGCCAAATATAAAAACCACCATAAATAGTAAATCAAACCCCCCGTTATCACCCCCTTAGTTTGGGAAAAATAATAAAATTAAAAAAATGTATTTATTTCCATTTTCCCGGTTAGGGTTAGGGCTAGGGCTAGGGTTAGGGTTAGGGCTAGGGCTAGGGTTAGGATTAGGGGTGTGTTGGGGTTAGGGCTGGAGTTAGAATTGGGGGGTTTCCACTGTTTGGGCACATCAGGTGCTCTCCAAACACAACATGGCATCTGATCTCAATTCCAGCCAATTCTGAGTTGAAAAAGTCAAATGGTGCTCCTTCCCTTCCAAGCTCTGCCATGCGCCCAAACAGTGTTTTACCCCCACATATGGGGTATCAGCCTACTCAGGACAAATTGAAAAACAACTTTTGGGGTCCTTTTTCTCCTGTTGCCCTTAGGAAAATAAAAAATTGGGGGCAAAATTATCATTTTTGTGGAAAAAAATATGATTTTTGTATTTTCATGCCCGGGCGTTATAAACTTCTGTGAAGCAATTGGGGGTTCAAAGTGCTCACCACACATCTAGATAAGTTCCGTGGGGGGTCTAGTTTCCAAAATGGGGTCACTTGTGGGGAGTTTCAATAGTCTAAGGGACATCAGAGGCTCTCCAAATGCACATGACACCCGCAGACCATTCCATCAAAGTCTGCATTCCAAAACGTCACTCCTTCCCTTCCGAGCCCTGACGTGTGCCCATACAGTAGTTTTCTCCCACATGTGAGGTATCAGCGTACTCAGGACAAATTGGACAATAACTTTTGGCGTCCAATTTCTCCTGGTAACCTTGGGAAAATAAAAAAATTGGGGACTAAATGATCATGTTTGTGAAAAAAATATGATTTTTTCATTTTCACGCTCAGGCATCATAAACTTCTGTGAAGCACTGGGGGGGAGTTCAAAGTGCTCACCACACATCTAGATAAGTTCCTTTGAGGGTCTAGTTTCCAAAATGGTGTCATTTGTCGGGGGTTTCCTTTGTTTTAGTATATCAGGGGCTTTCCAAACGTGACATGGTGTCTGTCCGATCTCAATTCCAGCCAAAAACGTCAAATGGCGCTGCTTCCCTTCCGAGCTCTGCCATGTGCCCAAATAGTCGTTTACACCCACATATGGGGTATCAGCGTACTCAGGACAAATTGCACAATAACTTTTATGGTCCTGTTACCCTTGGAAAAATAAGAATTGAGGGTGAAAAGATCATTTTTGTGGAAAAAATATGATTTTTTAATTGTACGGCTGTACGTTATAAACTTCTGTGAAGCCCTTGGGGGTTCAAAGTTCTCACCACATATCTATATAAGTTCCTTGTGGGGTCTAGTTTCCAAAATGGGGACATTTGTGGGGGGTTTCCACTGTTTAGGTACATCAGGGGCTCTCCAAACGTGACATGGCATCCGATCTGAATTCCAGCCAATTTTGCATTGAAAAAGTCAAACAGCGCTCCTTCCCTTCTGAGCTCTGCCATGCACCGAAACAGTTGTTCCCCCCCACATATCAGGTATCAGCGTACTCAGCACAAATTGCACAATAACTTTTGCAGTCCAATTTCTCCTGTTACCCTTGGTAAAATAAAAAAAATTGAACCTAAAGTATTTTTTTTGTGAAAAAAAGTTAAATGTTCATTTTTTTTAAATATTCAAAAAATTCCTGTGAAGCACCTGAAGGGTTAATAAACTTCTTGAATGTGGTTTTGAGCACCTTAAGGGGTGCAGTTTTTAGAATGGTGTCACTTTTGGGTATTTTCTATCATATAGACCCTTCAAAGTGGCTTCAAATGTGATGTGGTCCGTAAAAATAAAATGGTGTTGCAAAAAAGAGAAATTGCTGGTCAACTTTTAACCCTTATAACTTCCTAACAAAAAAAATTTTGGTTCAAAAATTGTGCTGATGTAAAGTAAATATGTGGGAAATGTTACTTATTAAGCTTTTTGTGTGCCGTATCTCTGTGATTTAAGAGCATAAAAATTCAAAGTTGGAAAATTGTGAAATTTTCAAAATTTTTGCCAAATTTCTTTTTTTTACAAATAAACACAAGTTATTTGAATGAAATTTTACCACTAACATGAAGTACAATATGTCACGAGAATCACTCAGAATCACTGAGATCCATGGAAGCGTTTCAGAGTTATTACCTCATAAAGGGACAGTGGTCAGAATTGTAAAAATTGGCCCGGGAGTTAACGTGCAAACCACCCTTGGTGGTGAAGGGGTTAATTTTGTGTTTAACACTAGAACTACTGCATGTTTCATAATACCTGTAACTACCATTAGGGGTCATTTTGACCCCATTCAAAAGTACTGACTCTGGAGTAGAAATAACTTTTTTGTTGCCAACAAATTAAAGAACATTTATTTTAACTTAGTAGGAACAGTGTTAAGATCAAGTACAGCATGCATTTTCCTTTTACATGGTCATAGCATGCGGTGTCCAACAGTTAACACAAAAAGTACTTTCTTCCACTTTCCCAGAGCGTTTTCCACAAACTGGTTTGTTACAGCTTGCGCAAGTTTTAGTTGTTTTGTTCTCGTTGCATCTTCCAACTCCACATTTTCGACGCTTGCGGATTTCTTGTCCTTTTGTTTGTGGTTCAGTCATTGTGGATGATGGGCCACTTCTTCTGACTCATTTTCAGTTAAATTCTGAAGACATTTCAAAATTTCATCACTTGTCAGACCCCACTGCTTACTCAAGCTTCAAATATACGTCGCAAAAATCGAGTTGTAAGATCGCAGAAGTAATAAAACGACACTGTACAAACATGCAGAGTTGTAGCATCAACTGTAATGTTTGCTACTGACGTGCAGACAGAAATCGCTACAAGAGACATGGATCAAACATGTTCAGACAAGTTTAGACAAAACAAAATTCTGAATCATCCCTGATATGTAAAGATACAATTACGCGCTACAACTAGGGAGAAGCACTGTGATTTTCTGTACTCTGTAATATTAGGTGACTTGCCTACTACTACTTTTATGTATGGGGTCAAATTGACCCCTTCAGTACTTATAGGTATGAATTGTAAAATCCGGGCCCCTGAAAAAGTTACAATTCATTTTTCTGTCCTAAAATATACACTACCATGAATAAATAAAAGTCACAAAAAGTCAGAACTCATATGTTAAAATTTTAGAAATTAGGAAAAAGAAATAGCAAAAGGGTCAAAATGACCCCTCCGGTAGTTCTAGTGTAAAAAATAAAAATAATAATTATTAACACAAAAATAATAATCACTTCACATTCCATTCAAACACTTTTAACCTTTTGACATCAAGACCTGTCTTGGCTTACAAGGAGGTACAGATAATGCACAGTCCATTTTTAGAGCTGTCATGAAACAACTGACAGAAACATGTTCTATTTGTCTGTCTATCTATCTATCATTTATCTATCATGATATACTGTATGTACCCACATTTTAACACACTTTCAACACTAAACTACTTTACAAAGGTAACTCGAGGACAGCAGTCTACATAATAGCATCATGTAAAAAAATATTTGCAAGAGTTTAATTATTCTCTGTGGTATCCATGATGTTAAGTAACGCTATTAGCTCATTGAACAAAGAGAAATTCAATCTTATTAATCCTTTTGAGATATAAGCTGCAGGTCTGGAAAATATCAATTTCTTCGCTTGGGCTTTCACTTAATTGACTAGTCCTATTAATGATCTTTAACTCAAAGGATCCTGGAGAGTAAATTACATCACATTCTAAAAATACCATGCACAGTGCCAATATTAACATTTGCTTTGTAACAGAAAATAAAGTTATTCCTTACTTTTCACATTTACCTTTGATCAGTACAATAAATAATTATATGCACACCTTTATAAATTTCTATATTTATAAAGATAAAAGTGAAATTAAAATTTTATTAAAAGTAAATAATATTCTGTTCTAGTTGTGCATTTTTATAGGATAAGCTACTCTACTTGTACACACAGTTCTCTTGTTCATGGCATATTGGGATTGTAAGCAAGTTTAAATACATTACGGCTTACTTTTAAAAACAGTGCCACAACTATTCATGGGCTTTCTGAGATATTGCAGGTCATCTTTGAAATGAATAGGGGTGGGTTGCAGTACCAAACAAAACCCATGGACAGGTGACAGAGATTCAGCTCTGTGGCGGGAGAGTTGTGAAACATCTGAGTGGGCCCCCAACCAAGGAACCCTGATTACAACTGAGGGGAATCTGAGCAGTTAGCCAGGCCAATACTGAAAATAAATCTCTATACAAACCCCAAGACTGATATTGCTGTCATACCGTGACATATAGTGGTAGATAGAGTTGAGCGACTTTTGTTTTTTTAGGGTCGCGTTTCGTTTCGTGAAACCCGACTTTTCCAAAAGTCGGGTCGAGCAAGATCGTCCGATTATAGGGAAAAGTCGGGGTCGTCCCGAAACACGAAACCCAATGTAAGTCAATGGGGAATAAAAGTCGGCAGTGAGAGGAGGACAGGAAACACACCTACAGTGCCCATTTGAATGCCAAAAGCATCAATTCTTCTTTCTTAAGCTTGTCAACCTTAATTAACTTCATAATACAAGTTACGCACTGAAAAATGGGGGTTATTTGGCTACAAACTGTGGGGGGGGAGGGCTAGCTCCAGGTTTTCATGTGCCCTGGGCGAAAGAGCGCCCCTTTAACACATACCACAACTCATCATGCTCCGATACGGCAGAGAAATAGCGGTATAGTACAATGAAAAATACCTCACTTTTTACATCTCATGACGAGGCCCATCTATTTCTCTATACAGAATCATTGGTCCCATATAATGTTTGAAACAGTATATGATGAGCTCCACATAATGCTACAGTATATGTTGGTCCCCATGGATGAAGCTCCACTGTCTTATGGGCCCAAATAATGCTCCAAACATAATGGGCCCCATTTCTAATGCTCTAGTGTATAATGGGCCCTGTAAATGCTGCTCCAGTGTCTGATGTCCACCTTTGGAATGTTCCAGTGTATGGTGGGCCCCATATATCATTCTCCAGAGTATAGTGCTCCCCAAAAATTGCTGTCCCAACATTGAAAACAATCAAATAAGTCTCCTCGCTAGGGAATCACTGTACTTGTCTGGACAGGTGCTGTAGCTTGCTTAACAGCTCGCCAGCCATTCTCACGCCCAGTATGGATTACACGTGATTGCACAAAGGTGAGAAAGGGTACCGTATCCCCAGATAACATGTATGGATAGCGTACACATTGAAAATATATGTCTCAGGAGGCAGGCTCAGATGGTGTTAGGCACAGTATGGATTGCACGTGATTGCACAAAGGTTAGAAAAGGTACCGTATCCCCGGATAACATGTATGGATAGCGTACACATTCAAAATATATGTCTATACAGCATGAGGCAGGCTCAGACGGTGTTAGACCCAGTATGGATTGCACGTGATTGCACAAAGGTTAGAAAGGGTACCGTATCCCTGGATAACATGTATGGATAGCGTACACATTCAAAATATATGTCTATACAGCATGAGGCAGGCTCAGACGGTGTTAGGCCCAGTATGGATTGCACGTGATTGCACAAAGGTTAGAAAGGGTACCGTATCCCTGGATAACATGTATGCATAGCGTACACATTCAAAATATATGTCTCAGGAGGCAGGCTCAGACGGTGTTAGGCCCAGTATGGATTGCACGTGATTGCACAAAGGTTAGAAAGGGTACCGTATCCCTGGATAACATGTATGGATAGCGTACACATTCAAAATATATGTCTATACAGCATGAGGCAGGCTCAGACGGTGTTAGGCCCAGTATGGATTGCACGTGATTGCACAAAGGTTAGAAAGGGTACCGTATCCCCGGATAACATGTATGGATAGCGTACACATTCAAAATATATGTCTCAGGAGGCAGGCTCAGACGGTGTTAGGCCCAGTATGGATTGTACGTGATTGCACAAAGGTTAGAAAGGGTACCGTATCCCCGGATAACATGTATGGATAGCGTACACATTCAAAATATATGTCTATACAGCATGAGGCAGGCTCAGACGGTGTTAGGCCCAGTATGGATTACACGTGATTGCACAAAGGTTAGAAAGGGTACCGTATCCCTGGATAACATGTATGGATAGCGTACACATTCAAAATATATGTCTATACAGCATGAGGCAGGCTCAGACGGTGTTAGGCCCAGTATGGATTGCACGTGACTGCACAAAGGTTAGAAAGGGTACCGTATCCCTGGATAACATGTATGGATAGCGTACACATTCAAAATATATGTCTATACAGCATGAGGCAGGCTCAGACGGTGTTAGGCCCAGTATGGATTGCACGTGATTGCACAAAGGTTAGAAAGGGTACCGTATCCCTGGATAACATGTATGGATAGCGTACACATTCAAAATATATGTCTCAGGAGGCAGGCTCAGACGGTGTTAGGCCCAGTATGGATTGCACGTGATTGCACAAAGGTTAGAAAGGGTACCGTATCCCTGGATAACATGTATGGATAGCGTACACATTCAAAATATATGTCTATACAGCATGAGGCAGGCTCAGACGGTGTTAGGCCCAGTATGGATTGCACGTGATTGCACAAAGGTTAGAAAGGGTACCGTATCCCTGGATAACATGTATGGATAGCGTACACATTCAAAATATATGTCTATACAGCATGAGGCAGGCTCAGACGGTGTTAGGCCCAGTATGGATTGCACGTGATTGCACAAAGGTTAGAAAGGGTACTGTATCCCTGGATAACATGTATGGATAGCGTACACATTCAAAATATATGTCTCAGGAGGCAGGCTCAGACGGTGTTAGGCCCAGTATGGATTGCACGTGATTGCACAAAGGTGAGAAAGGGTACCGTATCCCTGGATAACATGTATGGATAGCGTACACATTCAAAATATATGTCTCAGGAGGCAGGCTCAGTCGGTGTTAGGCCCAGTATGGATTGCACGTGATTGCACAAAGGTTAGAAAGGGTACCGTATCCCCGGATAACATGTATGGATAGCGTACACATTCAAAATATATGTCTATACAGCATGAGGCAGGCTCAGACGGTGTTAGGCCCAGTATGGATTGCACGTGATTGCACAAAGGTTAGAAAGGGTACCGTATCCCTGGATAACATGTATGGATAGCGTACACATTCAAAATATATGTCTCAGGAGGCAGGCTCAGACGGTGTTAGGCCCAGTATGGATTGCATGTGATTGCACAAAGGTTAGAAAGGGTACCGTATCCCCGGATAACATGTATGGATAGCGTACACATTCAAAATATATGTCTATACAGCATGAGGCAGGCTCAGACGGTGTTAGGCCCAGTATGGATTGCACGTGATTGCACAAAGGTTAGAAAGGGTACCGTATCCCTGGATAACATGTATGGATAGCGTACACATTCAAAATATATGTCTATACAGCATGAGGCAGGCTCAGACGGTGTTAGGCCCAGTATGGATTGCACGTGATTGCACAAAGGTTAGAAAGGGTACCGTATCCCTGGATAACATGTATGGATAGCATACACATTCAAAATATATGTCTATACAGCATGAGGCAGGCTCAGACGGTGTTAGGCCCAGTATGGATTGCACGTGATTGCACAAAGGTTAGAAAGGGTACCGTATCCCTGGATAACATGTATGGATAGCGTACACATTAAAAATATATGTCTCAGGAGGCAGGCTCAGACGGTGTTAGGCCCAGTATGGATTGCACGTGATTGCACAAAGGTTAGAAAGGGTACCGTGTCCCCGGATAACATGTATGGATAGCGTACACATTCAAAATATATGTCTATACAGCATGAGGCAGGCTCAGACGGTGTTAGGCCCAGTATGGATTGCACGTGATTGCACAAAGGTTAGAAAGGGTACCGTATCCCCGGATAACATGTATGGATAGCGTACACATTCAAAATATATGTCTCAGGAGGCAGGCTCAGACGGTGTTAGGCCCAGTATGGATTGCACGTGATTGCACAAAGGTTAGAAAGGGTACCGTATCCCCGGATAACATGTATGGATAGCGTACACATTCAAAATATATGTCTATACAGCATGAGGCAGGCTCAGACGGTGTTAGGCCCAGTATGGATTGCACGTGATTGCACAAAGGTTAGAAAGGGTACCGTATCCCTGGATAACATGTATGGATAGCGTACACATTCAAAATATATGTCTATACAGCATGAGGCAGGCTCAGATGGTGTTAGGCCCAGTATGGATTGCACGTGATTGCACAAAGGTTAGAAAGGGTACCGTATCCCTGGATAACATGTATGGATAGCGTACACATTCAAAATATATGTCTCAGGAGGCAGGCTCAGACGGTGTTAGGCCCAGTATGGATTGCACGTGATTGCACAAAGGTTAGAAAGGGTACCGTATCCCCGGATAACATGTATGGATAGCGTACACATTCAAAATATATGTCTATACAGCATGAGGCAGGCTCAGACGGTGTTAGGCCCAGTATGGATTGCACGTGATTGCACAAAGGTTAGAAAGGGTACCGTATCCCTGGATAACATGTATGGATAGCGTACACATTCAAAATATATGTCTCAGGAGGCAGGCTCAGACGGTGTTAGGCCCAGTATGGATTGCACGTGATTGCACAAAGGTTAGAAAGGGTACCGTATCCCTGGATAACATGTATGGATAGCGTACACATTCAAAATATATGTCTATACAGCATGAGGCAGGCTCAGACGGTGTTAGGCCCAGTATGGATTGCACGTGATTGCACAAAGGTTAGAAAGGGTACTGTATCCCTGGATAACATGTATGGATAGCGTACACATTCAAAATATATGTCTCAGGAGGCAGGCTCAGACGGTGTTAGGCCCAGTATGGATTGCACGTGATTGCACAAAGGTGAGAAAGGGTACCGTATCCCTGGATAACATGTATGGATAGCGTACACATTCAAAATATATGTCTCAGGAGGCAGGCTCAGTCGGTGTTAGGCCCAGTATGGATTGCACGTGATTGCACAAAGGTTAGAAAGGGTACCGTATCCCCGGATAACATGTATGGATAGCGTACACATTCAAAATATATGTCTATACAGCATGAGGCAGGCTCAGACGGTGTTAGGCCCAGTATGGATTGCACGTGATTGCACAAAGGTTAGAAAGGGTACCGTATCCCTGGATAACATGTATGGATAGCGTACACATTCAAAATATATGTCTCAGGAGGCAGGCTCAGACGGTGTTAGGCCCAGTATGGATTGCATGTGATTGCACAAAGGTTAGAAAGGGTACCGTATCCCCGGATAACATGTATGGATAGCGTACACATTCAAAATATATGTCTATACAGCATGAGGCAGGCTCAGACGGTGTTAGGCCCAGTATGGATTGCACGTGATTGCACAAAGGTTAGAAAGGGTACCGTATCCCTGGATAACATGTATGGATAGCGTACACATTCAAAATATATGTCTATACAGCATGAGGCAGGCTCAGACGGTGTTAGGCCCAGTATGGATTGCACGTGATTGCACAAAGGTTAGAAAGGGTACCGTATCCCTGGATAACATGTATGGATAGCATACACATTCAAAATATATGTCTATACAGCATGAGGCAGGCTCAGACGGTGTTAGGCCCAGTATGGATTGCACGTGATTGCACAAAGGTTAGAAAGGGTACCGTATCCCTGGATAACATGTATGGATAGCGTACACATTAAAAATATATGTCTCAGGAGGCAGGCTCAGACGGTGTTAGGCCCAGTATGGATTGCACGTGATTGCACAAAGGTTAGAAAGGGTACCGTGTCCCCGGATAACATGTATGGATAGCGTACACATTCAAAATATATGTCTATACAGCATGAGGCAGGCTCAGACGGTGTTAGGCCCAGTATGGATTGCACGTGATTGCACAAAGGTTAGAAAGGGTACCGTATCCCCGGATAACATGTATGGATAGCGTACACATTCAAAATATATGTCTCAGGAGGCAGGCTCAGACGGTGTTAGGCCCAGTATGGATTGCACGTGATTGCACAAAGGTTAGAAAGGGTACCGTATCCCCGGATAACATGTATGGATAGCGTACACATTCAAAATATATGTCTATACAGCATGAGGCAGGCTCAGACGGTGTTAGGCCCAGTATGGATTGCACGTGATTGCACAAAGGTTAGAAAGGGTACCGTATCCCTGGATAACATGTATGGATAGCGTACACATTCAAAATATATGTCTATACAGCATGAGGCAGGCTCAGATGGTGTTAGGCCCAGTATGGATTGCACGTGATTGCACAAAGGTTAGAAAGGGTACCGTATCCCTGGATAACATGTATGGATAGCGTACACATTCAAAATATATGTCTCAGGAGGCAGGCTCAGACGGTGTTAGGCCCAGTATGGATTGCACGTGATTGCACAAAGGTTAGAAAGGGTACCGTATCCCTGGATAACATGTATGGATAGCGTACACATTCAAAATATATGTCTATACAGCATGAGGCAGGCTCAGACGGTGTTAGGCCCAGTATGGATTGCACGTGATTGCACAAAGGTTAGAAAGGTACCAACACCGAAAAAAACAGTGTAAAAAGTCCAATATAAACATAAAAATCACAATCTTTATTGTCAACAGATGAGGCACAATACAGCTAAAAAGTGACACAAAAAATGGCAATGTATAGTGGGCCACAAATGTATAGATGGTATGTATATAGGTACAGCTATACATATATATTATATTTTATAAGCACCAAAAATTGAAAAGGCAAGTATAATATGTAGAAGGCCATCAAAAAGTAAAGGGAAAAGTCCCTGGCTAGCCATGCAGAATGAAGATATTGCCCAAACATAGGTGGTAGAGTCACATACCTGTAGAGAAGTGTGGCACAATGTACACAGCCGTGCCCCAACGCGCGTTTCGGAAAAGTTCCTTCCTCAGGGGGCGTGTGTTTAAGGCCGTTTTTAATTCAATATATAGTGAATTGATGGAAACCATTAGTGGTGCCCGGTGTGTATGCAACCATCCCCCCCCATCCCGACATGGCGACCGCCGCTGACGCTGGCACACAACGGGGCCCCGTGGTGTCAGACGCCAGACAGTGGGTGGAAGGGAGGAGGAGACCGATGACAACATCCGGATTTCGAACCCGCGCATGCGCAGACAAAAGTAGATGGGGCCGCGACCATTTTGGAAAAGGGCATAACAGTGCGATACTAATGAGTAACAGCGGTAAATGGAAACCGAACATCAACATGCAAGGAGGAATAATAAAAAAGGAGGTATCTAAGATGCAAATGCAATTGTATATAAAATACAATATAAGATAGTACAAAGATAGAAATATGTAACCTCAACTTGTATATCAGAACCACGCATGTGCAAAGCGCGATATAACAAGATCGTATGCTGAGGAGCTACTCAAAAAGGCATAATAGATACAAAATTAGATAAAGAAACAAAAATAGGGGTGAAAGTCCTGAAGAGTATAGCAATGATAGTGATGAATAATAGATATCATATAAAGTCTCATCAGTAGCATAGTAATAAGGGCACAATACATTCATAATCCTTATTTAATAAGTCTTGAATAAGTATATAAATAAATAAAGATAACAGTATAAGTATATTGTATGTGCTGGAAAAGACAAAAATAACATGGTATAATATAACAAATGTCAAAAACACATTATAAATATTATCACTATCAAATATATTTCTTAGTACAGGTGATGAAGGGGACATGAAGATAATGTCCATAGATGTGTATAAATATGCCAAAAGACAACGGACCACTGGACCAGGGCTTCAAACTTCAGAAAATGGACTTGGAGAACAACCAGAAGGTAATAATCTAACGGGTCCATCACAAAATTGAATAAAAGTCGTCCGAAATGGAGGCAAAAGGTCACTAAAATGAAAACAACAAATGGTTAAAAACACACACTAAAAAGTATCACATAAATACAACAATAGACAGAGGATTATAAAAAAAGAGCAAAGGAAAGGCATTCATTAAGTCCATATGGATGGACCGTCTGAAGCTGCCATATCCATTTGGATTCAAGTTGGCCAAGTCGCTTGGAAAGATTGCCACCCCTAATGTCAATGTTTAGGGCGTCAATGCCCCTAACTTTAAACTGGGTGGCATCACAAGCGTGATGGTCCTTGAAATGGCGTGGAATAGTCTTTAAAGTAGTGGAGTCCTCATGTGTACATGCTGCCTGGATCCCCAACACATGCTCTCTAACCCTCACCTTAAATTGACGCGTAGTAAGACCAACGTATATCAAATCACAAGGGCAAGTAGCATAATAGATGACATACCTTGGTGGTACAAGTAATACGTTGGCGGATAGAATAGGTTTTAGAACCACAAGAGTTGGAAAAAGAACTACTACGTAATATATTTGGACATGCCACTCAACCCCCGCATGGAACACACCCAACCCTAGGGGTAAACATATTCAAAAATGTAGTCGGCTTATCTGCAGAATAGTGGCTATCCACCAAATGATCCTTAAGATTTTTTGCACGTCGAAACGATATGGCTGGCTGATCTGTCAAAAATTTCTTAATGATAGGATCTATCTGTAAAATAGGCCACGCTTTCTTTAGTGCCCGACGTACAGCATCAGATCTAGAACTGAATGTCATCACAAATCTGACCGTCTGACTTGTATTGACAGAACTGGTCAGATGGGAACGATACAATAGTTCCTGGCGAGAGGTGTATTTCGCCCTATTGTAGGCCTTCTTAATAGATCTGCGGCTATATCCGCGCTCCAAGAAGCATTGGCGTAGGATTTCTGCTTGCCTAACAAAATCAATGTCTGTAGAGCAGATCCTACGAAGTCTTAGAAATTGGCCTACTGGAACAGCTCGGATGATATGTTTGGGATGACTGGAGGATGCATGTAGAACTAAATTAGTGGAAGTTGTCTTCCTATAGATGCTGGTCTGCAACACCCCAGCACAATCCCTCCTAATGGTAACGTCAAGGAAATCCAAAGATTTGGTATTATAGATAAAAGTAAGGTGAATATTGCGGTCATTGCCCTTGTGATTTGATATACGTTGGTCTTACTACGCGTCAATTTAAGGTGAGGGTTAGAGAGCATGTGTTGGGGATCCAGGCAGCATGTACACATGAGTACTCCACTACTTTAAAGACTATTCCACGCCATTTCAAGGACCATCACGCTTGTGATGCCACCCAGTTTAAAGTTAGGGGCATTGACGCCCTAAACATTGACATTAGGGGTGGCAATCTTTCCAAGCGACTTGGCCAACTTGAATCCAAATGGATATGGCAGCTTCAGACGGTCCATCCATATGGACTTAATGAATGCCTTTCCTTTGCTCCTTTTTTATAATCCTCTGTCTATTGTTGAATTTATGTGATACTTTTTAGTGTGTGTTTTTAACCATTTGTTGTTTTCATTTTAGTGACCTTTTGCCTCCATTTCGGCCGACTTTTATTCAATTTTGTGATGGACCCGTTAGATTATTACCTTCTGGTTGTTCTCCAAGTCCATTTTCTGAAGTTTGAAGCCCTGGTCCAGTGGTCCGTTGTCTTTTGGCATATTTATACACATCTATGGACATTATCTTCATGTCCCCTTCATCACCTGTACTAAGAAATATATTTGATAGTGATAATATTTATAATGTGTTTTTGACATTTGTTATATTATACCATGTTATTTTTGTCTTTTCCAGTACATACAATATACTTATACTGCTATCTTTATTTATTTATATACTTAAGGCCCTTTTACATTTAGCGATGCACCAGCGATCCGACCAGCGATCCCACCCGGTCAGGATCGCTGGTGCATCGCTAAATGATCGCTAGTGAGCTTTCATACAGAAAGACCTCACAGCGATGCAGCAGCGACGCAGCGCACGATACTTACCATTCACACACAGCGATCCTGCGTCCTCCCGCCCGCCTCCAGCGTCGCTCGTCGTCACAGCAGGAAGTCTCAGCAGGAAGCGCCCGACGAGAAATGGAGCCGGGCATTCTCGCGCGATCAGCGATGGACAGCGGGGGAGCCGGTCGTTGGTAAGTATCACACATAGCGATATCGCTAGCAATATCGCTATAACGTCACAAAACCAGTGACGTTTTAGCGATATTGCTAGCGATATCGCTTAGTGTAAAACCCCCTTTATTCAAGACTTATTAAATAAGGATTATGAATGTATTGTGCCCTTATTACTATGCTACTGATGAGACTTTATATGATATCTATTATTCATCACTATCATTGCTATACTCTTCAGGACTTTCACCCCTATTTTTGTTTCTTTATCTAATTTTGTATCTATTATGCCTTTTTGAGTAGCTCCTCAGCATACGATCTTGTTATATCGCGCTTTGCACATGCGCGGTTCTGATATACAAGTTGAGGTTACATATTTCTATCTTTGTACTATCTTATATTGTATTTTATATACAATTGCATTTGCATCTTAGATACCTCCTTTTTTATTATTCCTCCTTGCATGTTGATGTTCGGTTTCCATTTACCGCTGTTTCTCATTAGTATCGCACTGTTATGCCCTTTTCCAAAATGGCCGCGGCCCCATCTACTTTTGTCTGCGCATACGCGGGTTCGAAATCCGGATGTTGTCATCGGTTTCCTCCTCCCTTCCGCCCACTGTCTGGCGTCTGACACCACGGGGCCCCGTTGTGTGCCAGCGTCAGCGGCGGTCGCCATGTCGGGATGGGGGGGATGGTTGCATACACACCGGGCACCACTAATGGCTTCCATCAATTCACTATATATTGAATTAAAAACGGCCTTAAACACACGCCCCCTGAGGAAGGAACTTTTCCGAAATGCGCGTTGGGGCACGGCTGTGTACATTGTGCCACACTTCTCTACAGGTATGTGACTCTACCACCTATGTTTGGGCAATATCTTCATTCTGCATGGCTAGCCAGGGACTTTTCCCTTTACTTTTTGATGGCCTTCTACATATTATACTTGCCTTTTCAATTTTTGGTGCTTATAAAATATAATATATATGTATAGCTGTACCTATATACATACCATCTATACATTTTTGGCCCACTATACATTGCCATTTTTTGTGTCACTTTTTAGCTGTATTGTGCCTCATCTGTTGACAATAAAGATTGTGATTTTTATGTTTATATTGGACTTTTTACACTGTTTTTTTCGGTGTTGGTATAGTTATACATACAGTGTGTCCTGCACTGTCCCATGATGTGCTGGAATCTTGTTGGTGGTCCCCAGTACATTCATTATGAACATACGGTTGACTAATTTTTCCAGCACATCTTGCTACCTATTGTTCTTATTATTCTATTTTACTGTGTTATGCACAGGTATCTGGGTTTGCATCATGGACTTTCGTGCCAGAGAAAAAACCTGGCTTTCTCAAATGGATCAGGTGTATGGCATCAATACAGCTGATACATCACAACGTTTGGACATAGGATTGGAAGACAAATTCTCTACGATCAAAAATTTACTCAATAAAAGGTCAAAGCTATGGTGGAACAGGTCCTTTCTGGACAAATACATGAAAAGCAACATGATACCAAGGGGTCTCAGGGTTAGGGTAATCCCGTCATTTCCCATTGATGATGATAATTTTATCACCAAATGGGAAGAAGTATGTAACACTTGTTCTGCATCCTTTCTTCAATTACTAATCGAACATAATACCTCAGTTATCAGCAATCTTGACAACTTGATTGACACAGCTCTTAATGATTTTCGTGCTATTTGTCCGGTGGAAAGGATGCAGAAATTTGAAATGGATTTTGACAAATCCATGGATACCATGGTGAAAAAAATCCAGGATACCCAAATCCTGAAATTCAATTGTGACTCCAAAGATTACCAATCAAAGAGAGTATACATGTGGAAACATAACTTCAACAACCATCCCTCCATACGTAAGACTTCTTCTGCCCTATCCATTTCCTCCATGAGTGGACGTTCTGACCTGTCCTCTGCTTCTGCTACATCCACCACAACTAATGAGATGGCAAGACTTCGAGACCATACATTCCATCCTTACAAAAGGAATTTGGGGCCCTCGACGTCTAAATACGACAATAAGGTGATTAACCTTAGTGAATTTTGCCTTTCTGATATTAACCTGCGACTCCTCAGCAGGGGTCTCTCCTTTTCCCCTACCTCTAGATTTGACTTATTTGGTACCGTTAAGGATCTCCACCTTTTTGCGCGGTCATTGTTGTTCAGGCGTTTTTTTCATTCTAATGACACTCGATCCTTATTTCCCACAGAAGAGGAGCAAGCGGCATTAGGGATACTGGAGGAATTGGCGTCTGGAAATGAGAATGATGGAGGTAAGATTCCTCACTCTATCCGTCCGAGATCCAGAAAATTTCCCCCGTTGACTTCTTGTGCAAACATCGATATGTTTGTACGATTAGTCACGGATGAATTATATAAGATCCCTACTTTTATACTGAATGACAATTTAACCAGTGAAGAGAGGTGCAGGCTGAGAAAACTCCAGGAACTACCGGGGATTCTCATCAAACCAGCGGACAAGGGTGGTAATGTCGTCCTGTGGCCTGTGGATATGTATGAGAGAGAGGCTTTTCGCCAACTTAACAATAACATTTGTTATAAAAAACTTACATATAACCCTCTCTCTGCATATTCCACTCATTTGGAAACTATTTTGAAAAGATCAGCTCAGGACGGCATTATCACCAAGGATTTGCTTGGTGCATTATTGGTACCCGAGCCTCGGATCTCTACCCTGTACCTCCTTCCAAAAATCCATAAGGATCCCTCCATGCCACCTGGTAGACCCATTGTCTCAGGACGGGGGAATTTTCTGGAGAATGTCAATAGATGGATTGACTTCCATCTCCAACCTCTAGTAATGAATCTTCCCTCATTCCTCAAGGACACTGGTGATATGTTGCGCAGGGTCGACGGGCTTTGCCTTGAGGGTGAATCTCTTTTAGTTTCAGCAGATGTAGAGTCCCTCTACACTAATATCAAACATACAGATGGCCTCAAAGCTGTCAAATTTTTTCTTGTTACATCTAACCTCACATTGGGGTTGAGGGACCTCCTGCTGGAACTACTTGAGTTCGCCCTCACACACAATTTCTTTGTGTTCAAGGGGTCCTTCTACCTGCAGCTCCAGTGGACCGCGATGGGAGCGGCTTATGCGCCCTCCTACGCTGGTCTTTTCCTGGGGCTGTGGGAGAGGGATCTCTTCATGTCAGACGAGGGTATCTCAATGTGCCGTGTCCCCCTTTGGACGCGGTACATTGACGATATTTTCTTCGTCTGGCAAGGCACGCCCGTCGACCTTGATCAACTAATGATCTTCCTGAACACCAATGACCGCAATATTCACCTTACTTTTATCTATAATACCAAATCTTTGGATTTCCTTGACGTTACCATTAGGAGGGATTGTGCTGGGGTGTTGCAGACCAGCATCTATAGGAAGACAACTTCCACTAATTTAGTTCTACATGCATCCTCCAGTCATCCCAAACATATCATCCGAGCTGTTCCAGTAGGCCAATTTCTAAGACTTCGTAGGATCTGCTCTACAGACATTGATTTTGTTAGGCAAGCAGAAATCCTACGCCAACGCTTCTTGGAGCGCGGATATAGCCATCACGGACCATCACGCTTGTGATGCCACCCAGTTTAAAGTTAGGGGCATTGACGCCCTAAACATTGACATTAGGGGTGGCAATCTTTCCAAGCGACTTGGCCAACTTGAATCCAAATGGATATGGCAGCTTCAGACGGTCCATCCATATGGACTTAATGAATGCCTTTCCTTTGCTCCTTTTTTATAATCCTCTGTCTATTGTTGTATTCATGTGATACTTTTTAGTGTGTGTTTTTAACCATTTGTTGTTTTCATTTTAGTGACCTTTTGCCTCCATTTCGGCCGACTTTTATTCAATTTTGTGATGGACCCGTTAGATTATTACCTTCTGGTTGTTCTCCAAGTCCATTTTCTGAAGTTTGAAGCCCTGGTCCAGTGGTCCGTTGTCTTTTGGCATATTTATACACATCTATGGACATTATCTTCATGTCCCCTTCATCACCTGTACTAAGAAATATATTTGATAGTGATAATATTTATAATGTGTTTTTGACATTTGTTATATTATACCATGTTATTTTTGTCTTTTCCAGTACATACAATATACTTATACTGTTATCTTTATTTATTTATATACTTATTCAAGACTTATTAAATAAGGATTATGAATGTATTGTGCCCTTATTACTATGCTACTGATGAGACTTTATATGATATCTATTATTCATCACTATCATTGCTATACTCTTCAGGACTTTCACCCCTATTTTTGTTTCTTTATCTAATTTTGTATCTATTATGCCTTTTTGAGTAGCTCCTCAGCATACGATCTTGTTATATCGCGCTTTACACATGCGCGGTTCTGATATACAAGTTGAGGTTACATATTTCTATCTTTGTACTATCTTTTATTGTATTTTATATACAATTGCATTTGCATCTTAGATACCTCCTTTTTTATTATTCCTCCTTGCATGTTGATGTTCGGTTTCCATTTACCGCTGTTACTCATTAGTATCGCACTGTTATGCCCTTTTCCAAAATGGCCGCGGCCCCATCTACTTTTGTCTGCGCATGCGCGGGTTCGAAATCCGGATGTTGTCATCGGTCTCCTCCTCCCTTCCGCCCACTGTCTGGCGTCTGACACCACGGTGCCCCGTTGTGTGCCAGCGTCAGCGGCGGTCGCCATGTCGGGATTGGGGGGATGGTTGCATACACACCGGGCACCACTAATGGCTTCCATCAATTCACTATATATTGAATTAAAAACGGCCTTAAACACACGCCCCCTGAGGAAGGAACTTTTCCGAAACGCGCGTTGGGGCACGGCTGTGTACATTGTGCCACACTTCTCTACAGGTATGTGACTCTACCACCTATGTTTGGGCAATATCTTCATTCTGCATGGCTAGCCAGGGACTTTTCCCTTTACTTTTTGATGGCCTTCTACATATTATACTTGCCTTTTCAATTTTTGGTGCTTATAAAATATAATATATATGTATAGCTGTACCTATATACATACCATCTATACATTTTTGGCCCACTATACATTGCCATTTTTTGTGTCACTTTTTAGCTGTATTGTGCCTCATCTGTTGACAATAAAGATTGTGATTTTTATGTTTATATTGGACTTTTTACACTGTTTTTTTCGGTGTTGGTATAGTTATACATACAGTGTGTCCTGCACTGTCCCATGATGTGCTGGAATCTTGTTGGTGGTCCCCAGTACATTCATTATGAACATACGGTTGACTAATTTTTCCAGCACATCTTGCTACCTATTGTTCTTATTAAAGGTTTGAAAGGGTACCGTATCCCTGGATAACATGTATGGATAGCGTACACATTCAAAATATATGTCTCAGGAGGCAGGCTCAGACGGTGTTAGGCCCAGTATGGATTGCACGTGATTGCACAAAGGTTAGAAAGGGTACCGTATCCCCGGATAACATGTATGGATAGCGTACACATTCAAAATATATGTCTATACAGCATGAGGCAGGCTCAGACGGTGTTAGGCCCAGTATGGATTGCACGTGATTGCACAAAGGTTAGAAAGGGTACCGTATCCCTGGATAACATGTATGGATAGCGTACACATTCAAAATATATGTCTATACAGCATGAGGCAGGCTCAGACGGTGTTAGGCCCAGTATGGATTGCACGTGATTGCACAAAGGTTAGAAAGGGTACCGTATCCCTGGATAACATGTATGGATAGCGTACACATTCAAAATATATGTCTATACAGCATGAGGCAGGCTCAGACGGTGTTAGGCCCAGTATGGATTGCACGTGATTGCACAAAGGTTAGAAAGGGTACCGTATCCCTGGAAAACATGTATAGATAGCGTACACATTCAAAATATATGTCTCAGGAGGCAGGCTCAGACGGTGTTAGGCCCAGTATGGATTGCACGTGATTGCACAAAGGTTAGAAAGGGTACCATATCCCCGGATAACATGTATGGATAGCGTACACATTCAAAATATATGTCTCAGGAGGCAGGCTCAGACGGTGTTAGGCCCAGTATGGATTGCACGTGATTGCACAAAGGTTAGAAAGGGTACCGTATCCCTGGATAACATGTATGGATAGCGTACACATTCAAAATATATGTCTCAGGAGGCAGGCTCAGACGGTGTCAGGCACAGTATGGATTTGACGGCCCAGATTACACAGCAGAGGAGCAGGGAGAGGTAAAGATTGCAAATGCTGGGGCCCTGCCCAAGCAAGGGGGGCCCACTCGTGGGCGTCGGTACTGGCACTGGGCCCCTCATAGTACAGCGGTGTGTCTGACGGCGGGTGTGCACCACCACCGTCAGAGACACTTGATTGCACTATGAGGGACCCTGTGCCAGTGCCCGCGCCCAAGAGTCAGCCTACCCACCTGTCCAGGGCAACGGCACTCGCACGGTGTCGTGCGGTAGGTGGTGACCCCGGCCATGGGGGGGGAGGCAGCACAGTTAGGGAGTTTTAGAAAGTGGCATATGTTGATGTTGGACATTCAGCTGATGCAAAAGGCGAAATAGGTGAAGTACCAGGAAGAGGTGGACCAAAGCAAGCCATTTTTCTGTCACCCTATGTGTCATCAGGGGAAGGTGGGACAAAATCCTTGGAAACCCATGCGTGGTTCATTTTAATGAAGGTTAGATCATCCACATTTTGGGTTGACAGATGGGTCCTTTTTTCTGTCAGGATTAATCCAGCTGCACTGAAGACTCTTTCCGATAGCACACTTGCAGCTGGGCAAGCGAGCTCTTGTAAGGCATATTGGGCCAATTCAGGCCAGGTGTCCAGTTTAGCGGCCCAATAGCCAAAGGGGAATGACCTGTGTGGGAGAACATCGATATGGGAGGAAAAGTAGTTTGTTACCATAGTTGACAACTGCTGTCTCCTGTCACTTTCCATCGATGCAGTATTACCAGTTGTGTGAGCGGTATTTGAAAAATCAGTCCACAACATTGTCATGAAACCCCTGTCTCCAACGCCACTTCTGCTGTGTGCACCACGAACACCTCTGCCAAGCTGCCCCCGGCCCGTACAGCTCGTGTGAGAACCATCACCGCTGCTGTGTGCTGGGAATGCCTCAAGCAACCGATTTACCACAGTTGCTTGTTTATTAGCCAATATTAGGTCAAGGTTCTCCTGTGGCATGATGTTTTGTAATTTGCCTTTATAGCGTGGATCCAGGATGCTGGCCAACCAGTAGTCGTCATCGTTCATCATTTTGGCAATGCGGGGGTCCCTTTTTTGGATCCGCAAGGCATAATCTGACATGTGGGCCAATGTTCCCGGTGTCAATGATGCACTGCGAGTGCTGGGTGGAGGAGCACTTTCTGGCAAATCCACATCCCTCCAGTCACGCACAAACCCTGTACCAGACCTTGCCACGCCAACATTTTCACTTGCCCCACGAGATGCATCCTCCTCCCCTAAGTTATCATCCCCATCATCCTCCTCCTCCTCCTCTTCTTCCTCCACCTCGTCCAGGAGAGGTCCCTGAGCAGACAATGGCTGAATGTCATCAAGGATTCCCTCCTCCTCTTCCTCCTCATCAACATTGGCTGCAGACGCCTGCTCCTTAAGGTGCGTCAAAGTTTGCATGAGCAGATGCATAAGTGGGATGCTCATGCTTAGGATGGCGTCGTCTGCGCTTACCAGCCGTGTGCATTCCTCAAAACACTGAAGGACTTTACAAAGGTCTTTCAGCTTCGACCACTGCACACCTGTCAACTCCATGTCTGCTCTCAAAGTGCCTGGCCGTGTATCCTCCCACAAATGCATTATGGCCTGCCTCTGCTCGCACAGCCGCTCCACCATGTGCAGGGTGGAGTTCCACCTTGTTGCAATGTCGATAATGAGGCGGTGGTTGGGAAGGTGGAGCAATCGCTGCAGCTTCTGCATACGAACGGAGTGTACAGGCGACCGGCGGATGTGCGCGCACAGTCTTCGCACCTTCTGGAGCAGGGCTGTTAACTCCGGATAATTTTTGAGGAAGCACTGCACCACCAGGTTCAAGGTGTGAGCCAAGCAAGGTATGTGGCTGAGTTTTGAAAAGGCTATGGCTGCCACAAAATTACGGCCGTTATCACTAACTACCTTGCCTGCCTCAAGATGTACACTGCCCAGCCATGACTCAGTTTGTCGCTTCAAGTACTCGGCCAGCACCTCGGCGGTGTGTCTGTTGCCCAAACACATCATCTGCAACACAGCCTGCTGACGCTTTCCACTAGCTGCTCGATAGGGGGACACATTGTGTGCAACAGTGGCAGCTGCAGATGGAGTGCTCGTACGACTGCGCTCTGTGGACGAGCTTTCGCTTCTGGAGGAGGTGGAGGAGGAGGATGGTCGAACGCCTACAGCCAACTGTTTCCTATACCGTGGGCTAGGCAGCACTGTCCCACCACCGCTGTCCCCTGTGGACCCTGCATCCACCACATTAACCCAGTGCGCAGTGATGGACACGTAACGGCCCTGGCCATGCCGACTGGACCATGCATCAGTTGTGAGGTGCACCTTTCCGCTCACTGACTGCTTGAGTGCATGGACAATGCGGTCTTTCACATGATGGTGGAGGGCTGGGATGGCTTTGCGAGAGAAGAAGTGGCGACTGGGTAGGTCATAGCGTGGTACTGCATAGGCCATGAGTTCGCGGAAAGCTGTACTTTCCACCAACCGAAAGGGCATCATCTCAAACGAGATTAGTTTGGCAATGTGGGCGTTCAAACCCAGTGTACGCGGATGAGAGACTGAGTACTTTCTTGACCTACTCTTAGTGTCTGGGAGGGTGAGCTGGACTTGAGAGCTGCATATGGTGGAAGTAGCGGTGGACAGGGCGGACTGAGAGAGGGTTGATGATGGTGATGGAATTGGTGTTCTTTCTGATGGCCTAGAATCAGTATTTCGTTGATATAACAGTGGGATTCCCTGACTGCTGTGGTCTTGCAACGACACCTCAACATTTGCTGCTGTGCTAACCGGTGGGCTTACAGTGGGGGAAACAATGTAGCGTTGCTGACTACCTTCGTTGTGATCAGTTGCACATGTGGCACTTGAGGTTTGGTGTTGTGTCCACGCTTGCAAGTGCATGCTGGTTAAATGTCTAAGCATGCAACTGGTATTCAAATTTTTCAGATTTTTCCCTCGGCTAAAGGTCTTTGCGCACTTCTTACAGATAACCTTGGCCTGATCATGAGGATTTTGTTCAAAAAAGTGCCACACTGCACTCTTCCTACTTTGGCAGACATTTTGCGGCCTAGCACGCTGTGATCTTTTGACCCTCTGGACAAGCTGTCCAGCAACTCTTTTGATGTTTGGAACCTGTCTTTGGAGTGCTCCGGGCCTGCCAGATAACAGCTGTTGCGATGTCGATGTCTGCTGTGGATGCTCCTCATCTGAGCTATTGGAAGCAGCACCCTCTTCCCCCAATGGATGCCAATCTGGGTCAACAACTGGGTCATCCATCACCTCCTCTTCTATGTCATGTGCACCTTCCTCTGTGTCACCGTGTATGGTGGTATAGTGTGCGGGAAGGGGCACCTGAGTCTCATCAGGGTCAGAATCTGGCTCTGTACACTGCGAGGACAATGTAGTGCTCTGAGTGAATGTACCAGCAGAATCATCCATCAGCGGCTGTGCATCAGTGCACTCCATGTCAGATTCATCTTGGCCTGGGTAATTCACCATTTGACTTGATAATCCAGGCATGGTATGTGAAAACAGCTCCATGGAGTAATCAGTAGTATGGCCTGCGTCATCCTTCAATCTTGGTTGGGGTGAAGGACACAAGGAAAGGTGTGGTTCATGAACATGAGCCTCCAATGACGACTCAGTGCTTTTACCTTTTACAACTGAAGAAGAGGAGGCGATAGAGCTGGAGGCTGAGTCAGCAATGTAAGACAAAACTTTTTCCTGATGCTCTGGCTTTAAAAGCGGTTTGCCAACTCCTAGAAAACTAAGCGTTCGAGGCCTTATGTAGCCAGACGATGACGCAGGGTCAGCACCTCCTGCATTCGGTCCTATTTTGCTCTTGCCACTACCATCAGATCCACCACCAACACCATCATTACCAGCTGCCAACCCCCGCCCAATTCCACGGCCTCTTCCACCAGCCTTCCTCATTTTTGGTAGAAATGTAGACAAAATCCAACAAACTATATAGTAATGTAAAACAAGGTACAAGGTGTCTATAGGACAGGGGAGATTTAGAATTTCTGCACACACTTGTGGACAGTGGACACTTTTGGATTGTGTGAGGCCCACTGATATCTGAGCGCTATGTGACAGGCTCGATGGCACTGCTGTGACAAAAGTGACTAGAGGATAAGGGAGATTTTGAATATCTGCACACACTTTTGGACAGTGGACACTTTTGGATTGTGTGAGGCCCACTGATATCTGAGCGCTATGTGACAGGCTCGATGGCACTGCTGTGACAAAAGTGACTAGAGGATAAGGGAGATTTTGAATATCTGCACACACTTTTGGACACTGGACACTTTTGGATTGTGTGAGGCCCACTGATATCTGAGCGCTATGTGACAGGCTCGATGGCACTGCTGTGACAAAAGTGACTAGAGGATAAGGGAGATTTTGAATATCTGCACACACTTTTGGACACTGGACACTTTTGGATTGTGTGAGGCCCACTGATATCTGAGTGCTATGTGACAGGCTCGATGGCACTGCTGTGACAAAAGTGACTAGAGGATAAGGGAGATTTTGAATATCTGCACACACTTTTGGACAGTGGACACTTTTGGATTGTGTGAGGCCCACTGATATCTGAGCGCTATGTGACAGGCTCGATGGCACTGCTGTGACAAAAGTGACTAGAGGATAAGGGAGATTTTGAATATCTGCACACACTTTTGGACACTGGACACTTTTGGATTGTGTGAGGTCCACTGATATCTGAGCGCTATGTGACAGGCTCGATGGCACAGCTGTGACAAAAGTGACTAGAGGATAAGGGAGATTTTGAATTTCTGCACACACTTGTGGACAGTGGACACTTTTGGATTGTGTGAGGCCCACTGATATCTGAGCGCTATGTGACAGGCTCGATGGCACTGCTGTGACAAAAGTGACTAGAGGATAAGGGAGATTTTGAATATCTGCACACACTTTTGGACACTGGACACTTTTGGATTGTGTGAGGCCCACTGATATCTGAGCGCTATGTGACAGGCTCGATGGCACTGCTGTGACAAAAGTGACTAGAGGATAAGGGAGATTTTGAATATCTGCACACACTTTTGGACACTGGACACTTTTGGATTGTGTGAGGCCCACTGATATCTGAGCGCTATGTGACAGTCTCGATGGCACAGCTGTGACAAAAGTGACTAGAGGATAAGGGAGATTTTGAATTTCTGCACACACTTGTGGACAGTGGACACTTTTGGATTGTGTGAGGCCCACTGATATCTGAGCGCTATGTGACAGGCTCGATGGCACTGCTGTGACAAAAGTGACTAGAGGATAAGGGAGATTTTGAATAACTGCACACACTTTTGGACACTGGACACTTTTGGATTGTGTGAGGCCCACTGATATCTGAGCGCTATGTGACAGGCTCGATGGCACTGCTGTGACAAAAGTGACTAGAGGATAAGGGAGATTTTGAATTTCTGCACACACTTGTGGACAGTGGACACTTTTGGATTGTGTGAGACCCACTGATATCTGAGCGCTATGTGACAGGCTCGATGGCACAGCTGTGACAAAAGTGACTAGAGGATAAGGGAGATTTTGAATTTCTGCACACACTTGTGGACAGTGGACACTTTTGGATTGTGTGAGGCCCACTGATATCTGAGCGCTATGTGACAGGCTCGATGGCACTGCTGTGACAAAAGTGACTAGAGGATAAGGGAGATTTTGAATTTCTGCACACACTTGTGGACAGTGGACACTTTTGGATTGTGTGAGGCCCACTGATATCTGAGCGCTATGTGACAGGCTCGATGGCACAGCTGTGACAAAAGTGAATAGAGGATAAGGGAGATTTTGAATTTCTGCACCCACTTGTGGACAGTGGACACTTTTGGATTGTGTGAGGCCCACTGATATCTGAGCGCTATGTGACAGGCTCGATGGCACTGCTGTGACAAAAGTGACTAGAGGATAAGGGAGATTTTGAATTTCTGCACACACTTGTGGACAGTGGACACTTTTGGATTGTGTGAGGCCCACTGATATCTGAGCGCTATGTGACAGGCTCGATGGCACAGCTGTGACAAAAGTGACTAGAGGATAAGGGAGATTTTGAATTTCTGCACACACTTGTGGACAGTGGACACTTTTGGATTGTGTGAGGCCCACTGATATCTGAGCGCTATGTGACAGGCTCGATGGCACAGCTGTGACAAAAGTGACTAGAGGATAAGGGAGATTTTGAATTTCTGCACACACTTGTGGACAGTGGACACTTTTGGATTGTGTGAGGCCCACTGATATCTGAGCGCTATGTGACAGGCTCGATGGCACAGCTGTGACAAAAGTGACTAGAGGATAAGGGAGATTTTGAATTTCTGCACACACTTGTGGACAGTGGACACTTTTGGATTGTGTGAGGCCCACTGATATCTGAGCGCTATGTGACAGGCTCGATGGCACAGCTGTGACCAAAGTGACTAGAGGATAAGGGAGATTTTGAATCTCTGCACACACTTTTGGACACTGGACACTTTTGGATTGTGTGAGGCCCAATGAATATCTGAGCGCTATGTGACAGGCTCGATGGCACAGCTGTGACAAAAGTGATTAGAGGATAAGGGAGATTGGATTGCTTTTAAAAAAGCAGTTTGCGGAGCAGTGGGTAAACAGCAATGCCAGCCTGTCAGGAAGCCTTAGAAGGCAGCCCAACAACCAACACCACTGATACACCACTATATAGCCTCCCCTTGCACTGCACACACAGTGACGGGTGTGTTGTGCAGGCCAAATTGCTAGCAGCAGAAGCAGTTTTTTTTTCTTCTCAGCAGGACAAAAAAAAAAAATTGGGATTGCTTTTAAAAAAGCAGTTTGCGGAGCAGTGGGTAAACAGCAATGCCAGCCTGTCAGGAAGCCTTAAAAGGCAGCCCAACAACCAACACCACTGATACACCACTATATAGCCTCCCCTTGCACTGCACACACAGTGACTGGTGTGTTGTGCAGGCCAAATCGCTAGCAGCAGAAGCAGTTTTTTTGTCTTCTTCCCTGCCTAACGCTCTCCCTACAGAATCAGCAGCAACCTCTCCCTATACTAAGATCGGCAGAATTAAGATGGCGGTCGGCGTGCACGCCCTTTTATACCCCCTGTGACGCCCACCAAAGCAAGCCAATCACTTGCATGCCCTTCTGAAAGATGGTGGTGACCCGTGCCTATGTCATCACGTTGCCCACAGTGTCCGTGGATCCTGATTGGCTGAAAAAGAGCGCAAAACAAACTTTTGAAACGTGACTTTGGCGCGTAAGTCGCCGACCTCGTGGCCGACCTCATCCTAGGGTCGGGTTTCGTTTCATGAAACCCGACTTTGCCAAAAGTCGGCGACTTTTGAATTTTTTCGACCAGTTTCGCTCAACTCTAGTGGTAGATACTAGTCCTACAGAACATAAAAGAGATTACAGTACAGCTATAGATATTATTTATTTATATAGCACCATTAATTCCATGGTGCTGCACATGAGACGGGGTGACATCAAAATGCAAATATCACTTATAGTAGGCAAAGTAACAATGACAGACTGTTACAGAAGGAAGAGGCCCTGCCCTTGCGGGGCTTAGATAAATATAACTATTTAAATAAGAAGCACCTAGGGTTGGGAGAGCAATTATCTGGACTTAAGACCCAGACATGGCAGGAAATTCAGTTTAATAATATGATGTCCAGGATGGCTGCTGTTAACTCCCTTTGGTTGTGATGTTACACTGTTGGTCTAGGTCGATTAATTCTCCCTCCTGGTTTAATTTACTGGTTTCTGTGCCTCCTCCGATGCAGGCTCCATTTACAAACAATCTAGGCACTGATCGGGCTTCGGTCATATGGTGAAGGGCTTCTTGAAGCTGCCTTCCATTCATGGGTGTACCCACCGTGGGGCAGGGGGAGGCAGCTGCCCCCCCTAGAAGCAGGGGCGCACAATGAAAGAGCACCTCCTGGCTGCGGTAGTGGAGAGCGAGTTTACTTTTCCCGCCGCCACGCTCCCCATAACCCCATCCTCGCCCTCACAGAGAGACCCACCGCAGCCCCTCACTGCTAATAAATCACAGCAATGATGTCGCTGGGCTGTTCTGTGTGCACAGAATCTGTGATGAGGTCACAGGAGGGGAGGAGTCAGGGGTCACATGATCAGGAGCCTCGGTGTGTGCAGGACTCTGCTGTGCAGGTTGTCATGGTGCTGGATGAGGGAAGTTTATGTGTGGAGTCAGGAAGGGTTTATAGGGTGGATGTAGCAGAGCTGAGTGTGTACGAGGTGTACAGAGCAGAGCTGTGTGTGCACGAGGTGTATGGAGCAGAGCCATGTGTGTATGGAGCGAATCCACATGTGTGCGAGGCGTATGGACCGGAGCCACGTGTGTACAAGGTGTACGGAGTGGAGCCACGTGTGAGCGAGGTGTATGGAGCAGAGCCGCATGTGGACAAGGTTTACAGAGTGGAGTCATGTGTGTACGAGGTGTAGAGAGCATGGCTGCATGTGTACAAGGTTTACAGAGTGGAGCCATGTGTGTACGAGGTGTACAGAACATGGACGCGTGTGAACGAGGTGTATGGAGCAAAGCTGCATTTGTTCGAGGTTTACGTAGTGGAGCCATGTGTGTACGAGGTGTATGGAGAAGAGCCACATGTGTACAAGGTTTACAGAGTGGAGCTATGTGTGTGTACGAGGGGTACGGAGTGTGGCCGCTTGTGAACGAGGTGTATGGAGCAGAGCCACATTTGTATGAGGTTTATGGAGTGGAGCCATGTGTGTACTGAGTGGAGCCGTGTGTGTGCGAGGTGTACGGAGTGGAGCCATGTGTGAATGAGGTGTGCGGAGCTGTGCGTGTACAAGGTGTATGGTGGGGCGCATTCACAACTACGAACCATCCCGGATGCAGCGGGACAGTCCCGATTTTGAGATTCTGCCCCGCTGTCCTGGCCGGGAGCTTACTTTTCCCGTGGATGCAGGAGTACACGGAGGAGCCCCGAGGAGCACTTTAAAACTCGCATGGGACATTTCACCGGAAGTGACGTGCTGGAAGCTGACTGGAAAAGAGGTAATTTTGGGAAGAGATTGTGACAGAACCATGGAGGCACTTCAGGGAATACTTCAGATCCATCACCGTGTCGTCCTCCAACAGTGCACACAGCGGGATTGTGGCGTCCCCAGGAGTATGGCCACCACAGTGGCTTTGCCTTCCTCCAGGGAGGGTAATGCCAGGCTTGGAAGCAGTGAAGGGTCTCTCTCGCAGTTAACCTATACATGCAACACAGTTCCAATCCAGACCAGCAGGGGGGACTCTGAACTGGAATTGAAGGGAGGAGTGCTCTCTGAGGGCCAAGAGGAAGGAGTGGGCAGTTAGTGTGAGGAGGCCCACGTGTGCAGACATGTGGAGAGAAGCTGGAGGTTGAGCTGAGGAAAGAGAGCTCCCTCACAGTGAGAGTGCATGAACTGGAGCCTGGTCTCCACGGTTGTACGGATACTAACGGTCCTGCAACAGACACCAGAGGAGTAGGAGGCTATAAATGCCTTACCCCATCTAAGTCTCAGAGGTACAACAGCACGGAGTGAGCCAAGAGAGGAATAGCAGCTACTAGAGATGAGCGACTTTGCCTTTTTTCGGGTCGAGTTGGGTTTCATGAAACCAGACTTTCTCAAAAGTCGGGTTGAACGAAATCGGCCGATTATCATGAAAAGTCAAAGGCCGATTGAAACACGAAACCCAATGCAAGTCAATGGGGAAGCAAAGTCGGCAGGGAGTGGAGGACATTAAACACACCTACAGTGCCCCTTTGAATGGCAAAAACATCAATTTTTATTACTGAAGCTTGTCAACCTTAATTTACTTCATAATAATAGTTACGCACTGAAAACTGGGGGTTATTTGGCTAAAGTTGTGGGGGGGTAGGGCTGGCTCCAGGTTTTCATGTGCCCTGGGCCAAAGAGCGCCCCTTTAACACATACCACAACTCATGATGTTCCGATACGGCAGAGAAATAGCGGTATAGTACAATGGAAAATACTTCACTTTTTACATCATAGTAACATAGTAACATAGTTTTGAAGGCTGATGGAAGACCTTATGTCCATCTAGCTCAGCCTATTTTTAGTGCAGCTGTTCTGCATTGTTGATCCTGGGGAAGGCAAAAAACCCACAAAGTAGAAGCCAATTTTCTCCATAGGGAAAAAAATTCCTTCCCCTAAGCTGGGTCAACCATCTACCTATAATATTCTGTTATTCGTAACCTTCTATACTGTTACTCACAATAAAAGCATCCATTCCTTTCCTAAATTCATTAAGTGAGTTGGCCATCACCACTTCCTCAGGAAGAGAATTCCAGAGCCTCACTGCTCTTACCGTGAAGAACCCTCTTCTATGCTGGTGCAGAAATTGTCTTTCCTCCAAACGAAGAGAATGTCCCCTTGTTCTTGTCAGAGTCCTTGGTACAAACAGATATCCATTTTAAATTCTCCAATAGCTCCAAAAACGGACAGTATATAACTCCATACAGTATTATGGGCACCGCATAGTAATGAGGCCCATATATTTCTCCATACAGAATCATTGGTCCCATATAATGTTTGAAACAGTATATGATGAGCTCCACATAATGCTACAGTATATGTTGGTCCCCATGGATGAAGCTCCACTGTCTTATGGGCCCAAATAATGCTCCATATATAATGGGCCCCATTTCTAATGCTGTAGTGTATAATGGGCCCTGTAAATGCTGCTCCAGTGTCTGAAGTCCACCTTTGGAATGCTCCAGTGTATGGTGGGCCCCATACATCATTCTCCAGAGTATAGTGCTCCCCAAAAATTGCTGTCCCAACATTGAAAACAATTAAATAAGTCTCCTCACTAGGGAATCCCTGTACTAGTCTGGACTCCTCGTCGTCCCCATCTTCCATCTCACTGCACTTGGCTGTTTAGGCAGAGGGCATACAAACGTGATGTCATTGCGCTCCCTTATCAGAATATCACTGTCAGGACATGTGGAAGACATCATGGCGGTGGAGCAGGGAGAGGTAAGTATTTCAACTTTACAAGTGCTGTTATCCAGAGCAAGCAGGGGGGCCCACTCGTTGGCGACGGCACTGGCACAGGGCCCCTCATAGTATGGCGGTGCGTGGCACTGTTTCTGATGGCAGTTGGGCCCTCCCACCGGCAGAGACACTTTTGCATACTATGAGGGGCCCTGTTCCAGTGCCGTCTGTTGTGAGTTCATTTTCCCCTCCGTCACTGAGGCCTGGTGAACTCCCTATTCTAGTGAAGGAAGGTAGTGAGCCTGATTATCAGGCACCTGGGACTAATGAAGACGATTGGCTGAGTGGAGTCACTGACTGGATTTAAGGCAGCCTACGCCCTTTCTGCCCTGCGGGTGATTTCTCTGTGGACTCTTGGACACCAGTCTCATTCCTGCTCTCCTAAAGCTAAGTTTGCTGTTTTGCCTTTTTGCATCTAAGATTTGTTTTTGTTTTTCTTGCTTTTTGGATTCTGCCACTCCCTGCTGGAGTGTGCAGTGTCCTTGAGCTCTGTTTTCTGAAAGTACCTGAGTGCTGATTTAGTTTTTGAAGCTTAGTTGCTTCAGGGCCATTTTTATATCAGCTTGTTGGCTTTTGTCTCTGATAGGGTTTTGGCAGATTGCAGACAGCAGCCTTCCTATCCGTTCCTATCTAGGTAGTTTTTGGGCCCCGTCTTTGCTCAGCCTGTCTTTCTGTCTGTGTAAGTGTTTTCATCTTGCTTCACCGTCATTATATGTGGGGGGCTGCCTATTGCTTTGGGGTCTGCTCTGGGGCAGCTAGATTTCCCCTTTCCTTCTTTAGGTCTATGTATCTCTCCGGCTGTGATCGAGGGGTCTAGGTCATCGTAGGAACCCCCCACGGCTACTGCTAGTTGTGTTGATAGGTTCAGGGGTCTGCAATCTGATAGTTGCCAACTTCTCTGGTTTTCAGGACTTAGCTAGCATTTCTGTTTTTGCCTCCTACGGTGACTCATTCATAACAGCCGTCGCCCAAGAGTATGCCAGATTCATCTTGGACTTGGGAATTCACGATTTGACTTGATAACCCAGGCATGGTATGATAGAAAGAGCTACATTGACTAATGTGAAGTGTGGCCTGCTGCATCATTCACTTTTGGTGGGGGTGAAGGACACAAGGAAAGGGGTTCTTCCTGACCAGGAGCCAGCACTTGACGACTCAGTGCTTGCATTTTTTGAAACTTCAGAAGAGGAGGGCATATTTGCTGGAGTCTGTTTCAGCAATGTAAGCCAAAACTAGTTCCTCATGCTCCGGCTTTAAAAGCGGTTAACCTACTCCCAGAAAAGGTAGCCTTCCAGGCGTTCCGGAGCCAGACCATGACGCAGGCTCAACACCTCCTGCCTTAGCTGCTATTGTGCTTTTGCCACTACCAGCAGATGCACCACCCCCACCATCAGCACCAGCTGGCCCCTCCATGCCCACGTCCGCGGCCTCTTACACCAAACTTCAAAATTTTGCAGAAAATAGACCCAAAATAACATCAGATATATGGCACTGCATCAGCAGCGTACAGCTCTATTCAGTCAAAGGATAATTATCAATCTCCCTATATATTCCATCAGTCACACAGAGCCACTCACAGGCTCAGTATGGATTAGACAAGAATATAAAAATTAGACAAAGTGTACAGTATCATCAGATAGCCGGTATATATAGTATAGTCAAAACATTCTAAATCTCCGTAGATATTTGAGGAGGCACACACAGACACTCAGGCTCAGTTTTGGATTACAACACAATCTAAAAAGCCGTAAAACGGTAATGGATCTCAAGAGTACAGCTGTACACAGTGTAGGTGTCATTGTTGTCAATCTCAGTATTTATTTCCAAAGTCAAAAAATAACTCTCACTTGGTCAGTTTGGATGAGACCAGAATATAACAAGCAGTAAATGGGTAATGTATCACAAGCGTAGAGCTGTATACAGTGTTGGGGTAATTTTTAAATGTACATCTAAATTGCAGGCGTAACCCATAGACACTCACACGCTCAGGATGGATCACACCACAATATAACAAGAAGATCCACAAGAAATAATCACACATGTGGGACAATGTTACAGGTGTCAATGATACACTTAGAGTGTTGGTTGGAGGAGGACTTCCTGGCAGAAAGGGTACAGTATCACCAGATACCAGGTATATATAGCATACTTTAAACATTAACAATGTACGTCTATATATCAGGAGTAGTGTTGAGCCACCCCGCTAGTGTTTTGGTTCGTCGCACAGGTGGCAAGTTCGTCGAATGTTCGTCGAACGTTCGAAGAACACCGTCGAACCCCATTGAAAACAATGGCAGGCAAACACAAACACATACAAACACATAGAAAACAATTGCAAAACACCTTTAAAGGTGTCCCAAAGCAGACAAAATGCTCAGAAGACAAAAATAACATATGGAAAAGGGCAACTACATTTAGAAAAGAGGTGGAGGAGTAAAAGGAGGAGGTGGAGGAGACACAGCTATAGGCTTGTCATGCCCTTGTGAAGTCAAGAAAGGCTGGAATAAAAATGTAAAATACAAACCAAAAAAAAAATAATTCTGAAATCGAACACGATCATATACCGTCGGACTTCCCACCAATAAATTATGCCAACTGCCGATGGAGCGGCGTTATTCCCACGAACCTCCAAACAGCGTCCATGAAGGCAAAGTGTTTGGTTTCCGGGGGCTGTATGATTGCAAAGCTGAACCTTAAAGGAATGTCCAAAAGGGCACCACCAGGAGTGGCGCCTGTGGCTTAATTGGATTCCACCCGGGAAACCACAACCATACAAGCTACAGAAAAGATGGACAGATTGCAAGCTTTGTCGATTCTGTGTGTGGTGTGGTATGTCCGTTTGTAGTTGTGCTAGCGATTTCTCAGCTTTATTCCATTAACGACCGAGACTCCGGTATGCCCCCGAGGTACGCGTCAAGCTTACTAGAGGGATACGCGAGGCTCTGGCACGCGAGATCGAGCAATAACAGGTCTATCATGCCCTTACATGTCCGGGGCTGAATGCGCGCTACACTGAAAGGATCAGCTTTTGTCGCTTACAGGCGCTGATAACCCGCTGAACACCGTTAGTGATGGGGATCTGGTATTCCAAATATTCCCCGTGAATGATGATTTCCCAGCAAGTGCAGGTCAACCGCAATTATGGAATTAGGCCTAACCAGCATTCCTGAAAAAATGAAAAAATTACGTGTCCAAGCCACAGGTGCTGTAGCTTGCTTAACAGCTCGGCAGCCGTTCTCAGGCCCAGTATGGATTTGACCAGATTGTACAAAGTTGAGAAAGGGTACATTATCACTGGATAGCAGGTATATATAGCATAGTTTACACATTAAAAACCTATGTCTATAGATCAGGAGGCAGGCTCAGACGGTCTCAGGCCCAGTATGGATTTGACCAGACTGTACAAAGTTGAGAAAGGGTACATTATCACTGGATAGCAGGTATATATAGCATAGTTGAAACATTTAAAATCTCCGTGTTCTCAGTATGGATTAGACAACAATCTAAAAAGTAGAAAAAAGGAAATGTATTTGAAGCGCACACCAGTATACACTTTTGGTGGTATTTTTAAATATTCATATATATTTCTGTCTCAGTAAGACAGTCCAGCCTCTCCGCAATAGGAAATGAGATGCATACAATTACTGACATAATGTCTAATGATTGCAGAAATCTAGGAATTAAGAATCACGGGAAAAACTTCCGTCCCAATTCTCAGAGGCGATTGTTATGAATGAGTCACCGGAGGAGGAGAAAACAAAAATACAAGCTAAGTCCAGAAAACCGGAGAGGTTGGTAGCTATCGGATTGTAGACCCCTGATCCTATACACCACAACTAACAGTAGCCATGGGGGGTTCCTATGGTGCCCTAGACCCCTCGTCACAGCCGGAGAACTACATAAGCCTAAAGAAGGAAAGGGTAAATCTAAACTGCCCCGGATGTTGTGAGTTCATTTTCCCCTTCACCATTGAGGTCTGATGAACTCCCTCTTCTGGTGAAGGAAGGTAGTGAGGCTGATTACCAAGCACCTGAGCTTGGTGACGGGAATTGCTGACTGGATATAAGGCAGCCGACACCCTTCTGCCTTGCTGGTGACTTCTCTGAGGGATTCTAGGAGACCAGTCTGATTCCTGCTCCTCAAAAGCTAAGTTTTCTGCTCTGCTTTTTGCATTTGTGTTTTGGTTTTGTTTTGCCTTGTTTTTCTGGATTTCTGCCATTCCCTGCTGGGGTGAGCTGAATTCCTTTTTGCTCTGTCTTCAGAAAATACCTGAGTACTGATATAGTCTTTTTGAAGCCTAGCGTCTTCAGGGCTTTTTTCCCTATCAGTCTGTTGGCTCTTATTTTGATAGGGTTTTGGCAGATTGCACACAGCAGCTTTTCTATCCTGTCCTATTCAGTTAGCTTGGGCCCCATCATTTGCTCAGCCTATCTTTCTATCTGTGTGAGTGTTTTTTCATCTTGCTTCACCGTCATTATATGTTGGGGGCTGCCTATTGCTTTGGGGTCTGCTCTGGGGCAGTTTAGATTTCCCTTTCTGTCTTTAGGCTATTTAGTTCTCCGGCTGTGATCGAGGGGTCTAGGGCACCGTAGGAACCCCCCACGGCTACTGCTAGTTGTTGTTGATAGGTTCAGGGGTCTGCAATCCGATAGCTGCCAACTTCTCTGGTTTTCTGGACTTAGCTAGTATTTCTGTTTTTGCCTCCTACGGTGACTCATTCATAACACCCGGAGCAGACCCCAGTGCAATAGACAGCCCCCAACATGTATTGTCGGTGAAAAACAGATGAAAACACAAACACAGACAGAAAGACAGGCTGAGCAAATGATGGGTCCCAACTAACTAGATAGGACAGGACAGAAAAGATGCTGGCTGCAATCCGCAAAAACCCTACCAAAAATGTCCCAACCGTCTGATAGGGAAAAAGGCCCTGAAGTCGCTAGACTGCAAAATTACTATATCAGCACTCAGGTATATTCTGAAAACAGAGCAAAGAGATCAACTGATCAGAGACAAAAATGAAATTCAGCCAGTCCCAACCAGGACTGGCTGAACACAAACACTAAGCAAACCAGACAAAATCTCATGGAACAACAGCAGGGCAAAAACTTAGCTTTTAGTATACAGGAACCAAGCTGGATGCAAGAGCTCAGAGCAGAAAGGATCACCAGCAGCCCTGCAGGGTGTCGGCTGCCTTATATCCACTCAGAAATTCCAGATGTCCAATCACACTCCGTCTGTTCAGATGACAGGTTCTTCCCATCCCAATCAATTTCACTACCTCTCTTCACCAGCAGAGGGAGTTCATCAGACATCAAAGGTGAAGGGGGGAATGAACTCACAACAGGCGATGCTGACCCTCAATTAATTTGTGTGTGGAGACAGCGAAAACATTTCTTTGTGAAGAAAGTGTTGCTGTATCGCAGTACCGTTGATCCCATCAGCGTTACTCATCTCCATCAAATTTTTATCACAGGAAGAGATGTAAACATGGTGCTCACTGCCTATCATGATCTGTCATGTAACTTTGGAGTGCAAAAGACAGAAGCCACAGGCCGTAGGCGATTCTATGGGATTGGCATGAGAGGGCACATTTAAAAATGTGTGCCGGAATGTCACACGTCTGTGAGTAGGAAAACTGTGAAAGATGATGATAAACCACCACTGCATGTCACTGTGAGTCGATGTCCATAAGAAATGGAAGCCATTGATCATCTGAAGCTAGAGCCCGGCCAGCGGGACAGGGCATAGCTACGTCTTAACCATCATCTATCAGTTCAACAAATTTGTAGTGGCAGTCCCAGTGAAGGATTTGACAGCCCATACTAGACAGCGGAGGAGCAGGGAGAGGTAAATATTGCAAATGCTGTGGCCCTGCCCAAGCAAGGGGGGCACACTCGTGGGCATCGGTACTGGAACTGGGCCCCTCATAGCACGGCGGTGTGTTGGACGGTGGGTGTGCACCCCCACCATCAGAGACACTTGATTGCACTATGAGGGACCCTGTGCCAGTGCCCGCGCCCAAGAGTTGGCCTACCCACCTGTCCAGGGTAACGACACTCGCACGGTTGCGTGCGCTAGGTGGTGACCCCGGCCATGGGGGGGGAGGCAGCCCAGTTAGGGAGGTTTACAAAATGGCATATGTTGATGTGGGACATTCAGCTGCTACTAAAGGCGAAATTGGTCAAGTCCGAGGAAGAGGAGTACAAAAGCAAGCCATTTTTCTGGCAACCTATGTGTCATCAGGGTAAGGTGGGACAAAATCCTTGGAAACCCATGCATGGTTCATTTTAATGAAGGTTAGATCATCCACATTTTCGGTCGACAGACGAGTCCTTTTTTCTGTCAGGATTGATCCAGCTGCACTGAAGACTCTTTCCCATAGCACACTCGCAGCCTGTAAGGCATATTGTGCCAATTCTGGCCAGGTGTCCAGTTTCGCGGCCCAATAGTCAAATGGGAATGACCTGTGAGGGAGAACATCGATATGGGACGAGAAGTAGTTTGTAACCAAAGTTGACAACTGCTGTCTCCTGTCACTTTCAATCGATGCAATATTACCAGTCGTGTGAGCGGGACTTGAAAAATCAGTCCACAACATGGTCATGAAACCCCTGTCTCCAACGCCACTTTTGATGTGTGCACCACGAACATCTCTTCCAAGCTGCCCCCGGCCCCTTCGGCTCGTGTGAGAACCATCACCGCTGATGTGTGCTGGGAATGCCTCAACCAACCGGTTTACCAGAGTTGCTTGTTTGTTAGCCAATATTAGGTCAAGGTTCTCCTGTGGCATTATGTTTTGGAATTTGCCTTTATAGCGTGGATCCAGGATGTTGGCCAACCAGTTGTCGTCATCATTCATCATTTTGGCAATGCTGGGGTCCCTTTTTAGGATCTGTAAGGCATAATCTGACATGTGGGCCAATGTTCTCGGTGTCAATGATGCACTGCGAGTGCTGGGTGGAGGAGCACTTTCTAGCAAATCCACATCCCTCCAGTCACGCACAAATCCTGTACCAGACCTTGCCACGCCAACATTTTCTGTAGCCCCACGAGAAGTTTCCTCCTCCCCTAAATAATCATCCCCATAATCATCCTCCTCCTCCTCTTATTCCTCCACCTCGTCCACGAGACTTCCCTGACCAGACAATGGCTGACTGTCATCAAGGCTTCCCTCCTCCTCGGCTGCAGACGCCTGCTCCTTAATGTGCATCAAAGTTTGCATGAGCAGACGCATAAGTGGGATGCTCATGCTTATGATGACATCATCTGCACTTACCAGCTGTGTGCATTCCTCAAAACACTGAAGGATTTTACAGAGGTCTTTCAGCTTCGACCACTGCACACCTGTCAACTCCATGTCTGCCCTCAAAGTGCCTGTCCGTGTATCCTCCCACAAATGCATTACGGCCTGCCTCTGTTCGCACAGCCGCTCAACCATGTGCAGGGTGGAGTTCCACCTTGTTGCAACGTCGATAATTAGGCAGTGCTTGGGAAGGTGGAGCAATCGCTGCCGCTTCTCCATACGACTGGAGTGTACCGGTGACCGGCGGATGTGCGAGCACAGTCTTCAAACCTTATGGAGCAGGCCTGTTAACTCCGGATAATTATTGAGGAGGCACTGCACCACCAGGTTCAAGGTGTGAGCCAGGCAAGGTATATATATGAGTTTTGAAAGGGCTATGGCTGCCACAATATTCCGGCCGCTATCACTAACTACCTTGCTTGCCTCAAGATGTAGACTGCCCAGCCATGACTCAGTTTGTCGCTGAAAGTAGTCGGCCAGTACCTCCACGATGTGTCTGTCGCCCAAAAACATCATCTTCAACACAGCCTGCTGACGCTTTCCACTAGCTGATCGATAGGGGGACACCTCGTGTGCAACACTGGCAGCTGCGGAGGAAGTGCTCGTGCGACTGCGCTCTGTGGACGAGCTTTCGCTTCTGGAGGAGGAGGAGGAGGAGGGTCAAACGCCTACAGCCAACTGTTTCCTATACCGTGGGCTAGGCAGCACTGTCCCACCACCACTGTCCCCTGTGGACCCTGCATCCACCACATTAACCCAGTGCACAGAGATGGACATGTAACGGCCCTGGCCATGCCTACTGCATCAGTTGTGAGGTGCACCTTTCCACTCACTGATTGCTTGAGTGCATGGACAATGCGGTCTTTCACATGAAGGTGGAGGGCTGGGATCATTTTGCGGGAAAATAAGTGGCGACTAGGTAAGTCATAGCGTGGTAATGCGTAGGCCATGAGTTCGCGGAAAGCTGCGCTTTCAACCAAGCGATAGGGCATCATCTCTAATGAGATTAGTTTGGCAATGTGGGCATTCAAACCCAGTGTACGCGGATGAGAGGATGAGTACTTTCTTGTCCTACTCAGTCTCTGGTAGGGTGAGCTGGACTTGAGAGCTGCATATGGTGGAACTAGCAGTGGATATGGCGGACAGAGAGGGTTGATGATGGTGATGGAGTTGGTGTTCTTTCTGATGGCCTAGATTCAGTCTTTTGTTGATATAACATTGTGATTTCCTGACTGCTTTGGCCTTGCGATGACACTTCAACATTTGCTGCTGGTGGTGTGGTAACGGTGGGCTTACAGTGGGGTAAGCAATGTAGCGTTGCTGACTACCTTCTTTGGGAGCAGGTGCACATGTGGTACGTGAGGTTTGGTAGTCCGTCCACGCTTGCAAGTGCATGGTGGTTAAATGTCTAAGCATGCAACTGGTATTCAAATTTCTCAGATTTTTCCCTCGGTTAAAGCTCTTTGCACACTTCTTACAGATAACCTTTGCCTGATCATTAGGATTTTGTTCAAAAAAGTGCCACACTACACTCTTCCTACTATGGAAGACATTTTGAGGACTTGCACGATGTGCTATTTTGACCGTCTGACCAAGCTGTCCTGCAACTCTTTTGGTTTTTGTAACCCGTTTTTGGACTGCTCCGGGCCTGCCAGATAACAGCTGTTGCGATGTCGATGCCTGCTGCGGATGCTCCTCCTCCTCTTCTGAGCTATTGGCAGCGGCACCCTCTTCCCCCAATGGATGCCAATCTGAGTCAACAACTGGGTCATCCATCACCTCCTCTTCAATGTCATATGCATTTTCCTCTGTGTCACCGTGTATGGTGGTATAGTATGCGGGAGGGGGCACCTGAGATTCATCAGGGTCAGATTCTGGCTCAGTACACTGCGAGGACAATGTAGTGCTCTGAGTGAATGTACCAGCAGATAAATCTAGCAGTGGCTGTGCATCAGTGCACTCCATGTCAGATTCATCTTGGCCTGGGTAATTCACGATTTGACTTGATAACACAGGCATGGTATGTGAAAACAGCTCCATGGAGTAATCTGTAGTGTGGCCTGCCGCATCCTTCAACTTTGGTTGGGGTGAAGGACACAAGGAAAGGTGTGGTTCATGACCATGAGCCTCCAATGATGACTCAGTGCTTTTATTTTTTAAAACTTCAGAAGAGGAGGCGATAGAGCTGGAGGCTGAGTCAGCAATGTAAGCCAAAACTTGTTCCTGAAGCTCCGGCTTTAAAAGCGGTTTACCTACTCCCAGAAAAGGGGGCCTTTGAGGCCTTGTGGAGCCAGATGATGACGCAGGCTCAACACCCCCTGCATTTGGTGCTATTTTGCTTTTGCCACTACCAGCAGATTCACCACCAACACCATCATTACCAGCTGCCAACCCCTGCCCACTTTCACGGACTCTTCCACCACACTTCCTCATTTTTGGGGAGGCTGATTCTGAATGGTGTAAAAAAGGTTTATAGCGGACTGGGGAGAAATGGAATCTCTATACAGACTTCAGGACACAGTTGGATTCTGTCAGGCCCTGTGTATTTTACACCTCAAAGTAACAGGCTGATTCTGGATGGTGTAAAAAAGGTGTATAGAGGACTGGGGAGAAATGGAATCTCTCTACAGACTTCAGGACACAGTTGTATTCTTTCATGCCCTGTGTATTTTACACCTCAAAGTAATAGGCTGATTCTGGAAGGTGTCAAAGAGGTGTATAGAGGACTGGGGAGAAATGGAATCTCTCTACAGACTTCAAGACACAGTTGGATTCTGTCAGGCCCTGTGTATTTTACACCTCAAAGTAACAGGCTGATTCTGGATGGTGTAAAAGAGGTGTATAGAGGACTGGGGAGAAATAGAATCTCTCTACAGACTTCAGGACACAGTTGTATTCTGTCAGGCCCTGTGTATATTACACCTCAAAGTAACGGGCTGATTCTGGATGGTGTAAAAGAGGTGTATAGAGGACTGGGGAGAAATGGAATCTCTCTACAAACTTCAGGACACAGTTAGATTCTGTCAAGCCCTGTGTATTTTACACCTCAAAGTAACAGGCTGATTCTGGATGGTGTAAAAAAGGTTTATAGAGGACTGTGGAGAAATGGAATCTCTTTACAGACTTCAGGACACAGTTGTATTCTGTCAGGCCCTGTGTATATTACACCTCAAAGTAACATGCTGATTCTGGATGGTGAAAAAGAGGTGTATAGAGGACTGGGGAGAAATGGAATCTCTCTACAGACTTCAGGACACAGTTGTATTCTGTCAGGCCCTGTGTATATTACACCACAATGTAACAGGCAGAAATTGCCTAGTGTATGACAAACTACAAGGTGTATATAGAATTGGACAGAATTGGAATTTCCCTAGAGTGTAGGTCTGTAAGAATGGGCAAATTCCTCGGCTTTTCCTTACAGAGTCACACACAGATAGCTTCAATTTGGCCGTGATAACAGCCGGTACACGGTACTGTGTGAGGAGCGTACATGTACAACGCTGTACGGTGTGTATGTAAAATTGTCAAGCTCCGTGTTTTTGTATATGGACTGACACACGCCCTCTCTAGTTTTGAATGTAATCAAACAGCAGATATACGAAACTGTTTGAAAAACGGACAAAACTCTAAGGTGTAGGTCTGTAAGAACAGACAAACTCCTCGGCTTTTCCTTACAGAGTCACACACAGATAGCTTCAATTTGGCCGTGATAACAGCCGGTACACGGTACTGTGTGAGGAGCGTACATGTACAACGCTGTACGGTGTGTATGTAAAATTGTCAAGCTCCGTGTTTTTGTATATGGACTGACACACGCCCTCTCTAGTTTTGAATGTAATCAAACAGCAGATATACGAAACTGTTTGAAAAACGGACAAAACTCTAAGGTGTAGGTCTGTTAGAATGGACAAACTCCTCGGCTTTTCCTTACAGAGTCATACACAGATAGCTTCAATTTGGCCGTGATAACAGCCGGTACACGGTACTGTGTGAGGAACGTACACCGGTGTACGTTGTGTGAAAAAATGAACGCTCAGTACCTCACCAGGACAAAACAATAAAAGCAGTTTGAACACCAGTGTGCACACAGCAATGCTGGTAGCCTTAAAAGGCAGCCTAATCACCACCAGCGCTGCTGCACAAAAGCAAAAATCTTCACCTTTCACTGCACACTAACTACAGTGAAAAGCGCTATCAGCAGAAGCGTTTTTTTTCTTTTGGCCTTCCTAACGCTCTCCCTGCAGAATCAGCAGCAGCTCTCCCTATTCTGAGATCAGCATAATTAACATGGCGGTCGGCGTGCACACCCTTTTATACCCCCTGTGACGCCACACAAAGCAAGCCAATCACTTGCATGCCCTTCTCAAAGATGGTGGTGACCGCTGCCTATGTCATCACGTTGCCCACAGTGTCCTTTCTTCCTGATTGGCTGAAAAAGGGCGCTAAAGCATCTTTTGAAACGCGACTTTGGCGCGTTGATCGCCGACCTCGTGGCCGACCTCACGCTAAGGTCGGGTTTTGTTTCATGAAACCCGACTTTGGCGAAAGTCGGCGATTTTTTAATTTTTTCGACCCGTTTCGCTCAACTCTAGCGGCTACAGCTGTCTGCCATACGAGGAGTGCTAGTAGAAGAGAATTAGGAGGAACTTCAGTGTAATTCAGTACTCGGAATACTTCACTCAAATAAGCGCTAAGAAGGTGTTACAGAACCACTTAGCACCCAGAATATGTTGTGCAGTTATATGTATGGATAATAGGCTCTATGTGAGATGCATGTCCCTAATGCATCAGCATTCCCCTTTTGTCCGCCCTCCCCCCACCTTTGTAATTTCCACAGTAAAACATCGGCAGGCTCCTGCCACCTGTGGCTTTTGTAATGCATGTCTGGTCTGTCGCTTTTCTATTTGCCTGCCCTCTTTATCTGTGTGATATATTCTGTGTCCTGTGAGTAAAGTGTTGTCACACTGGAAATACATGGAGAAGCAGTGATCTTTTATATGCGCCCATGTAACCCAGGGATTCCGGCCAGCGTCATTCATTCAGACTCCAGCCAACGCAGAGCGGACCTCTGAAAACACGGGGTGGTACTGAAAGAGGTACCCCAGCTTGGGTAGACCCCGTTACTCTGGTGGCAGACAGCGGGATTTGATACCCCTTCTACAGGAGGAAAGGAATGAATGGAAAATAACTACCAGAAGTTAAAGAGGACTACATTAAAAGATCTGGTGGAAGCCCGAGGGTTGATCGCCAGCAACAAAACAAAAGCGGATTTGATAGCAGCCATCATGGAACACGACAGTACAGCGCCCCCCAATGTGAACGTGGGGGAGACCGAATTCCAGAGGAAGATAAAGAACAGACTGGCGTTCTATGGCCCGAACCCTGCAATAGAGATCATACGAGAGGTGATGGCTGATGTGCGTACTGATCTGAAGGAAAAGATGGCCGAGCGGACCAGGATAGAGCTAGCCAAGATGGAGATGGCATAGCGGACCAAAGTGGAGCTGGCCAAGATGGAGATGGCAGAGTGGAGAGAGGAGAGCCAGCGAGCAGGGGGAGCTCTGGCCTTCGACCAGGTACCTTCAACAGTAAGCCACAAAAAGATCCAGTATAATGCCTTCCGACAGTTGGGGGAGGCAGAGGAAGACATTGATGGCTTTCTGCAGGACTTTTATGCGGCAGTGTGCCCTTCATCAAGTGAAGCCTGAGGAACGGGGTCAGATTCTGGCCAGCAAGCTGACAGGCCAGGCAGCGGACGCCTATCGCACGGTACCTGATGAGGACTGTATGGACTATGAGCGGATCAAAGAAGTGATCTTGGCCCGGTATGCGCTGACTCCAGAGGCCTATCGCCAAAAGTTCCGCGGACTTATAAAACGCGCAACCGATACCAGCTGAATGGACCTGTAAATTACGGCAGTCACTGCTACAGTGGGTACAAGGGAGCCAAGCAACCACTAAGGAGGATGTACTCCAGCTCTTCCTGTTAGAACGATTCTTTAATGGGCTAAACCCCGAGACACAGGAATGGCTTTGGGACAGGCGGCCAATGACTCTTGAGGAAGCCGCTCGTCTGGCCGATGAACATCCTGATGCCAGGAGGCCGCAGTTCTCCGGATCGAAGGTGGTCACTAAGGGCCCGCCCATGGACCTGGAGGGCCCAAACCACCGAAGATTGTAGGGGGACCAGCTAGAAACCCGGAATACCACAGTCCCCCTGGGGCGCGATGCCACACCTGCCGTCAGCTGGGCCACCTGCAAAGACAATGCGCCAACCGGACTCAGCATACCCAATGGCCAAAGGCGGGAACAGCTACCTTCAGCCGGGCTGCTGTACACTGCTACCAAGGCGAAGCTGACCCAGCATTGGGGGCTACGACTAACCAAGGGGTGGAAGAGATGGAGGAAGTGCTGCATGAAGGAGACCCCGTGCAGGCAGCCCGGGCAGATAATCGACAACAGCATCGACAGGTCGTGTGGGTTAATGGGAAACGTATGCAGGGACTAAGATTCCGGAGCAACTTTGACCCTTGTGAAGCCTCATCTCGTCTGGGACCAAGAGAAGACGGACCGGACAGTGGCAGTCCGTGTAGCAGGGGGAGCTATACATCGACTACCCGCTGCCAGGATTCACCTGAACTGGGGAGTCGGGGATGGCCTTGTTGAGGTCGGCTTGATGGAGGATTTGCCTGCAGACGTCTTGCTGGGAAATGACTTGGGGCCCATGTTGTCTGCATTTTCGGAGGCCCCTCTGGCTGAGACCTATCCTGTGACTACCCGGAGACAAGCTCGAGCTGCGGAGGCGGAATCACACTCAGAGGAGGCCCAGGTAAGACATCCCAGCCCTGCACATATTCCCATAGCCAGACACATTTCTTGGGTCACCCCAGATGAATTTAAGAGGGAGTTACTTGAGGATCCTTCATTAGAGGGACATCGTGGGAAGGCACAGCAGGGGAAAGGAGTACTGGAAGGGGAACAGTTTGTATGGAAGCAGGGACTCCTCTACCGGATCACAGAGCAGCACCACACAGGGACGAGCCCCACTATAAAACAACAGCTGGTAGTTCCCAAGAAGTATAGGCAGGAGCTACTGCGAATCTCTCATGATATACCCTTGGCCGGGCACTTCGGCGTCAGTCGCACCAGGCATCGTCTGACACAAAACTTCTTTTGGCCGGGGGTAACCTATGATGTTCATCAGTACTGCCAGACCTGTGACAGTTGGCAGTGCATTGGCAAGAGGGGGGATCAATGCAAGGCCAAATTACGCCCCCTCCCCATTGTGGAGGAACCATTTAGCCGAGTAGCGGTCGATCTGATAGGGCCGTTAGCCAAACCCAGTCCGTCCGGGAAAAAGTATATATTGACCGTGGTAGATTATGCCACACGGTATCCAGAGGCGGTTGCGTTACCTAACATACTGGCAGAGACGGTGGCGGCCGCCCTGCTCCAGGTTTTCTCACGGGTTGGATTTCCCCGGGAGATTATCTCGGACCAGGGTACCCAGTTTACAGCAGAGGTGACCAACCAACTGTGGGAGCTGTGCGGCGTAAAGTCCATTAGAAGCGCCCCATACCACCCGCAAGCCAATGGGTTGTGTGAACGCTTTAACGGGACATTAAAACAGCTCATTGGGACTTTTACCAGGACCTACAGGGACTGGGAGAAATTCTTGCCACACCTCCTGTTTGCCTATCGGGATGTGCCCCAAGAATCCACGGGGTTCTCCCCGTTCGAGCTGGTATACGGGAGATAGGTAAGGGGACCCCTAGACTTAGTGCTGGAACACTGGGAAGGGGAGGGCCTCATAGAAGGGGTACTTATTGTACCCTATGTGCTGGAATTCCGGGACCGCCTACAGGAGCTGACTCAGGCTGTATGTGAGAACATGCAGGTGATCCAGAGGCGCCAGCGCATATGGTACGATCGGAGGGCCAGAGAGCGCACCTTGGAAAAAGGACAGAAGGTCCTGGTGTTAGAGCCCACTAAGCAGAATATGTTTCAAGCTGCATGGCAGGGGCCCTACCAGGTAGTGGGGAAAATAGCCAACACAACCTATCATGTCGCCGATTGTGACGACCCCAGGGTTATCCGCATGTTCCACGTGAATATGCTGAAGCCCTACCGGGAGCGCCCTGAAGAGGTAGTGGCCATCTGTGAACCTGAAGCAGAGGATTTAGCTGGACTTCCCTTGCCGGATGTCTTAGGGGAAAGGACTCAGTCTAAAACATGGAACCAGGTACACTTGGGTGAAGACCTAGGCCCCCGGGAGAGACAGCAGGTGGAGGCGATGTTGAGGCTGCGACAGAGGATGTTTTCAGAGCGACCAGGGTACACTCGCTTGGCACAACACAATGTTGAGACCCAGGATCAGACACCCCTGCGACAAAACCCCTTCCACGTCCTTGAGTCTGTACGAGAGGGGATGCGACAAGAGATACAAGAGATGTTGCGTTTAGGGGTCAATGAAGAGTCAGATAGTCCCTGGGCATCCCCCGTAGTGTTAGTGCCCAAGAAGGATGGGACTACACAGTTTTGTGTAGACTATCGTAAGCTCAATGAGAAAACAGTGACGGATGCATACCCCATGCCGCGTGTGGATGAGTTGTTAGACCGGCTGGCGGGGGCAAAGTATTTGACTGGCAGATTCCCCTTAGTCCTGACGCTATTCCCAAGTCGGCATTTGTCACCCCGTTCAGTTTATTCCAGTTTCGAGTTATGCCATTCGGGATGAAGAATGCCCCGGCGACCTTCCAAAGGCTGGCTGACCGGCTTCTGGATGGTCTCCAGGAATATGCTTGTGCCTACCTGGACGACATCGCCATCTACAGTGCGACATGGGAAGAGCATCTAAATCACCTAAAGACAGTATTGGACAGGATCCACCAGGCAGGAATCACCCTGAACCCAAACAAGTGTCACGTGGGCAAAGCAGAGGTTCAGTATTTAGGGCATTGGGTGGGAAGTGGGAAACAGCGACCAGAACCAGCCAAGATTGACACAGCCATGTTAGGGTTGTGGATCGCACTAAATATAAAATATAACAGTGCGATCGCAACCCGGGGTCCACCATGCAGAGATGGTAACCTGCTGCTCGGTAATGGCAGAGTACTAACTGAACACCGGCGGGTTAACCACTGACCCAGTGTGTACAGGAGCGAACTCTGTTACTTCACAGAGCTGCTGGAACAGATGCCAGAGCCTGTTAACTTCACAGGACTTGGCAGGAGGAGCGCTATTAAACAGTCACAGGACCCTGCACCAGAGACAAGGGATAGGGTCCCTCTAGACCATCAGTGCTCGGTGCCATGGCTGCGATGCCAGCAGAAAAGTAATATAAATGTACAAGTAGCGCACAAGTGTGCAAGGTGCCACTCTGGCATGCGCCATTAAGAGGCGGCGCTGCACTGGCGGGTGCTATGACTTGGAGCCACGCACAGGACGACATTACCGGACGCTAATGTGTGCTGACACTTAGGAGCATGGTGGCGAGAGCATAGTGACCTATTGGCGCTGACTCTATCTCTAAACCCTATAACAAGCACAACCAAAGGGAGGGAGTCATAAGGAGTCATTCACCAGATACATGCATCCATCATCACACATTCCACTGACAATATGAGTATATTAGCACATGTCCAAGTGGCCATGTGAGTCTTATATAGTGGCGACCTTCTGGGACCTTCCCTGTGGTCCAATCGGAACAGGCACGGGACCTGAGCATGTGACCCCTGAACTCCAATGGGAGGTTAAGCCTCGGGCATGCTCAGTGGAGTGAAAAAGGGACCTAGTCCCAGTAGCTGCTCACCGCTGGCTAGTGCAGGCTGCTATAGCTGAACCAGAGATGGCAGCAACAACCAACCAAACAGCACTAGCTTGAGCAAGGCGCCGGGAATGACGTTTTTGCTGAGCAGGCTCCTCTGCGGCCGGGACTGAATGGGAGACCGAAGAAGTCAAGGCTCAGGATTCCTACTGTGCAGAGGGAGAAACCCGATGCCTAACAGCCGTATCTTGATATTTGGAACAAGAGACAATCTCCTTCTACTGGCCCAAAGTAAAGAGTGGTTTGCTGATGGAATGTTTTCCACTACATCATCCCTGTTCAAGCAACTTTATACAATCCATGTAGTCCACAGCGGCCTTGTTGTTCCTGTAGTGTATGCCTTGCTGACAGACAAGAGCCGTTCAACATACCAGAGATTGCTACAAGAACTGAAGAACATGTAACCTGGACTGCAGCCACACAACCTGATGTTGGATTTTGAACTAGCTGCAATCCAGGAATTTGAGAGTGAATTCCCCCAACCTCGAGAAGACCGGTTGCTTCTTCCACCTATCACAGTCAGTTTGCCGTAAAGTTCAAAATGAAGGACTCAAGGTGCAATATCAAGGTGACCTTGAATTTGCTCATTGGATATGCATGATACCTGCCCATGCCTTTCTACCAACACAGAATGTTGTGCCTTCATTTGAAGAGTTAGTGGAAAATCCTGACTTTTCACAAGAAGCCATACCCATTGCCAACTATTTTGAAGATACCTATATTGGTCGAATGACTCTGTAAGGGGTGGACTGACCTATGGACCTGTCTGATAAAGATAGAAATGTAAAAGAGATGATGTATACAATGCTTGATTCTGACTTTTATGTATATGTGTGGGACAACAGCTAGAATTAGTGGAAGATGGTGTAGTACCTGGTTTTGGCCACAAAATGAGGACAGAGTAGTGAGAAAAGGACTCAACAGCAAGCCTTAGGCTAGGGAAACTGCATAGTCATGGTGGGCAGAGTTACTGGACTGGGAAGGGGAATTTCCAGAAGGAGGAGATATAAGGTGGGAGAGTCCCAGGGGCAGGATAGACACCCAGGAGGAAGAGAGAAGTGGGAAGAGCTCAGGAGAGGAATGAGAAAGGAGAAAATCAGGAAAGACAGAAGAGAAAGAGACTCGGAAAGGGGGGTGGCCCTGAGAGGACAGCTGCAGGACAGGACGGCAGTGACTAACGGAGGTCTGGGGTACAGGACGGTTGGACACTGAAGAGTAAGTGTTACAGCAGGCAGACTTGGTCAGGGGAAGCGCTGTGGCCATGGGCCTAATGGTAGCCACAGTGAAGGAACCTAGGGGTCTCCACCAAATGGAAGCAGAAGGAAGGTGACAGGTACCCAGGCCACGGAGCAGAAGCTGTTGTGTCTGCAGTGGAAGTCCAGAGGACACCCACTAAAGTTTGGACCTGATTGAACGGATTTCTGCATCTGTCTCCCATCTGATCCGCAGCCGATAGGGACCACCCCTAGTCAGCACACGTACTACAACTCGCAGAGGACATCAGGCACCTTTGTTTCCAGTTCAACTTTGGAATATGTATGAATGAACATTAAATGATCAACAGCGAACAAATAATGATGTTGAAGGAAGCTTTCAAGAAACATGTGGTACTCTTTTCCCAAATATGTACCGGTTCATTAACTGTCTGAAACATCAGCAAGAGCTCGACAGATTAGAAATTATTTAGATAATAGCAAGAAATCCCACCACTGCAAGAAACAAAAAATACGCTGCAATTTCAGCAAAGGTTAAATGTATTTTTGCAAGATTTCAACAATAGAAGCTTAATAGATTATCTGAGAGGTATGCCAACAGCTTTGAATTTTAGTTGATGGTCACATGTTTAGCTGTAAAATAATTCAAACATTAACACCTGCAATTTTTCTTTTCTTTCCTCTTTTTGTCTAACCCTTCCCCCTCATTACCCTTTCTGTTTCTTGTTTAACAGTTTTAATTTATACAGTTAAAGCGTAACTGAACAAAAAAAACAAGTTTTGCTATGTTATAGTACCTGTGGCACTGATCTTCTTTTCCAATAGAGACCCCCTTCCAGCGACTTCACTTCTGTGTGAAAAGTCCCATTCAAGTTCCAGGAACAGGCTCCATGTGATGCAGGATTTCAGTGGCTACTAAGGAGGTCGTTTTGCCTTAGTAGCAGAACTTGTGGACAGACTCTAGGGAGTGTGGCTACATGGGAAGTGCAACTGTCAGGTTTCTTTCAGACTAGCGGTTTTGATGGTGATTATCGCAGCAGTTTAAAAGCGCGGCGGTGATCGCCGGCAAAACCACTAGATAGCACTTGATTTGTACAATACAAGTCAATGGGCTCAAATCACGGGAAAACTGTGCAGCAGAAAGCCGCGCGGTTTTCCATTTTAAAACATGTCCTATCTTCCTGGCGAATACCGCTGCGGTTATAAACTGCCGCAGTAATCGCCAGGAAAACAGCAAGTCTGAAAGAGGCATCAACGTGCCCCCTATTATGTATACAGGGCTGCTGTGACGAACAGCCCACAGCCGTTCGTCTACTTACGGGCGACACTAACGGGGGTCCCGCTGCCACCAAAACGCGACGGACAGCAGACCCTGTGTCACCACTATGTCACAATCCCACCACTGACACAGGTGTATCAGCGGACGGAGGGGCGTGACACAATGCCGGCACACGGCTATCACAGGCGCAGTGGGGCTTATCTTAGTTATCCCACCACTGGCACCATGTGACCAAAAATATCCAGCAAGCTAATCTCGCTCTACAATTTGCCGCAGGGGGAGTTTAATTTGGATGCCCCACCACTGCTATCAATCTTCCAAGTACTGCGGGGATTTATGTATATCCCACTTTCTCAGTTCCACTTTGGAACTCGCAGCTCTCCGGCGCCCCCCCTTACCCTCAGGTCAGTCAGGGAACTGCACCTAGGATAATTGGTCGCCAGACGGGCTGCCTGTTGTGAACCGGCAATCAGGCTTCTGCAGAAAGGGAATTATTAATGCTGTGGCCGCAGCCCCTCATTCAGCAATATAAGACCCTTCTAGACTGCCAGCAAGCCGCAATAGCCATGCACAACGCGCTGCCACCAGTCACGGTTACTTAATTCACAGTGTTAAATTAAGAGGGTCCGTGGCAAACCCCTTGAATTAGTAGCGATTATCTATCAAAGGCGTATAGTTCGATTCTTAGAGCATGGAGACAGATCTAACTAATTATTTCATTTATTTTCCGAAAGAGGACAGTGATTACAGATAAAAGTTGCTATAAAATTGAGACATAAAATATGTACATTACAGGTATAAAATAAAAGTGGAGAAAACAAAGAGATTACACTCACAGTTCCATATTGTTGTTAGGCATCCCATGTGGTTTTAAGGGGGGTGGAGGCGGAGCTGCACTTCTCCGCTCATCTGAGTTCTTGTCAGCCCGGACCCTGCAGCTGTTTTGAGCTGGTTTTGTCCAGGAAATGCTTTATAGACTTGCTATGTGACATCACGGAGAGATGCATGCTGGGTTAATCTCACCTCTCCCTTTTGGATTTAGAATTACACTAGAAAACTTATACTAATCATAACTCCGTGGGGGCAGCCCGCACAGACACATATAGGGCATCATTGGTTGTGATTTGTTGAGTACAATAATTCAAGACCAAATATGCAGTAGTTCTGATACACCGTTTAGCTGGAACACATATCTCAGGTTCTGAAAGGATTAGGCTTCGCAAGAACCACGGCAGCGACGCTGTGACCGCCCGGATTACAAAAATGTGATTTTCATATCTCTAGGGTATTTGGTTCTTATGGTATAGTCTCTCATAGTTTTATTCGTTTCAAACAAAGAAGTTTTTCCTGCTCTGAAGAGGAGCCAAATGGTGATAGCAGGAAGTATCCTATTGCTAGCTGGAGAGGTGATAACACTTGGGGGAGGGTAGGCACTGCTATAGCTTCAGTGTGCCATGTAACTCAGAAGGGAAGGGGAGATTTCTAGCACATTCCAACAGAAAACATATTTTGCAGACATTTGTACATCACACCTCCCCCCTTAAGAGGGCGCTAAGGAGGCATTACCTCTCGGTAATCGGCCATGCGCACCTCAGCGGGTTCGCCCCGGCGGGACAACCCATCGGCATTGCCATTTTCACTGCCCTTCCTGTGTTTTACAGTAAAGTCGTACTCTTGAAGGGCAAGGCTCCAGCGGAGCAATCTTCCATTGGTTCCGGATACTGTGTGCAACCAGCTCAGAGGGTTGTGGTCAGTTACCACCGTGAAGGCACGCCCGTACAGGTAGGGCTGCAAACGCTGCAGTGCCCACACCATGGCCAGACACTCCTTCTCAATGGTCGAGTATGCCACTTCCCTCGGCAAAAGTTTCCGGCTCAGGTACAACACGGGGTGCTCTTGGTCCCCCGAATCGACCTGGCTAAGCACAGCACCGAGGCCAAACTCGCTGGCGTCGGTCTGTACCAGAAACGGGCGACTGCTGTCGACTGCTCTCAACACTGGAGAGTTGCACAGGGCTGCTTTCAAAGCTTGGAAAGCCGCCTCACAGTCATCTGTCCAGTTGACTGTTTGGGGTAGCCTCTGCTTGGTGAGGTCAGTCAAGGGTTTGGCAAGGGCACTATAGTCCTGTACGAACCGCCTATAGTACCCTGCAGTACCCAAGAAGGACTTCACCTGCTTCTTGGTCCTGGGGGTGGGCCAGGACACGATTGCGTCCACTTTTTCTGGCTCCGGACTCATGGAACCCCCGCCTACCCGGTGCCCCAGGTAGTGGACCTTGCGCATGCCTATCTGGCACTTCCCCGGCTTGATGGTCAGGCCTGCCTGGTGAAGACACTTGAGCACCTCCTGGAGGTGCTGAAGGTGTTCCTCCCAGGTGGAACTGAAGACGGCAATATCGTCTAAGTACGCCACCGCGTACTCCTCCAGTCCCCGAAGCAGGTGGTTGACCATCCGCTGGAAAGTGGCAGGGGCATTCTTCATGCCGAAGGGCATGACTGTGGACTCGTACAGTCCAAAGGGGGTGATAAAGGCGAATTTCTCCTGCGCCTCAGGGCTCAGGGGAATCTGCCAGTATCCCCGACTCAAATCCATGATGGATATGTAGTTGGCGTTTGTCAACCGCTCGAGCAGATCCTCGATGCGCGGCATCGGGTGGGCATCAGAGGTTGTGATGGCGTTGAGCCCCCTGTAGTCTACGCAGAACCTGGTGGTTCGATCCTTTTTAGGCACGAGGACTACAGGTGAAGCCCACGCGCTTTTTGACCGTCGAATCACCCCCAGCCTTAACATCTCATCGATCTCTTGGCGCATGACTTGTTGCACCGTCTCAGAGATCCGATAGGGTGTTCGCCGTAATGGGGCGTGATTCCCGGTGTCCACCTCATGAACCGCTAACTCCGTCCTCCCCGGTTGGTTGGTGAACACGGGCCGGAAGAGTTTCAGGGTGGCCATCAACTGCAACCGCTGGGACACGGTGAGCGAACCACTTATCTCCATGTCCTCAATGGACCCATTGGCCTTGGCCTGGGCCAGCATGTCCAGGAGGGGATCTTCCTCCCCATCCTCTGGCAGATTGCAGACCGGTAGGACGCAAGCTTCACGTTCGTAGTGCGCCTTCAGCATGTTGACGTGAAAGGCCTTGCGCCTACCCCGAGCATGGTCAAGCGTGACCACGTAGGTGACCGGGTTGAGCTGTTGGTGGACGACATATGGGCCTTCCCAGGCTGCCTGAAGCTTATCCGTTGGTACAGGGACCAGCACCCATACCTTTTGACCCACCTGGTAGGTCCGCTCCCAGGCGTTCTGGTCGTACCAGCGCTTCTGGTCAGCCTGAGCCTGCGTCATGTTGTCATGCACCAACTGCGTCAAGGTCTGCATCTTGTCACGGAAGCGCATGACATAATCCACGATGGACACTTCTGTGGGGTTTGGCTCATCTTCCCAGGATTCTCTTATCAACCCAAGGGGTCCCCGGACTCGCCTGCCATACAGGAGCTCGAAGGGGGAGAACCCGGTCGAGGCCTGCGGAACTTCTCTGTAAGCGAACAGCAGGTGTGGGAGGTACCGCTCCCAGTCGCGCCCTTGGGTCTCAACCAGTATGCGGAGCATCTGTTTGAGGGTACCGTTGAAACGTTCACACAAACCATTAGTCTGTGGGTGATACGGACTCGATACCAGCTGCGTCACCTGCATTTTCTCACAGAGAGCCTCCATTAGGCGAGACATGAATTGGGGCCCTTGATCGATAAGCATCTCCCTGGGAAATCCTACTCTTAAAAAGATGGTCACCAGTGCGTCAGCCACCTTATCTGCCCTGGTTGAAGACAGAGCTACTGCCTCTGGGTACCGGGTAGCGTAGTCTACCACGGTGAGAATGTATCGCTTTCCGGAGCTGCTGGGGACAGACAGCGGTCCTACAATGTCCACCGCGATTCTCTGGAAAGGCTCCTCTATCACCGGCAAAGGAATAAGGGGAGCCTTAAGAGCAGGCCCCGCCTTACCCACTTTTTGACAGGTGGCACAGGAGCGGCAGTAGTGTGTTACATCTGTCCCCATCTTGGGCCAATAGAAGTGTTGAGACAGCCGTGCCTTTGTTTTGCTGATCCCCAAGTGTCCAGCGAGTGGAATCTCATGGGCAATCCGCAACAACTCAGTTCTGAACTGATAGGGGACGACCAGCTGTCTTTCCCTCAACCACTCCTTTTTAGGATCTCCGGGTACTGTCTCCTGGTACAACCTTCCTCGTTCCCAGAACACCCTCTCCTTATCAGACTTGGAGGTGGGCGTCTCGGCGAGACCTCTCAATTTCTCCAGGCTGGCATCTGAGTGCAGAGCAGCCTGGAACTCCATGCTGGAGGCTGCCAGAAGTGACGTCAGGGTCCCCTCTTTACTGGGACCCTCTGGAACCGGCTCTGGGTTCACCTCTGGTTCAGTCTCTCCTGTAGCAGCAGAGGGTCCAGAAGACCCTAAGTGCGTTACCTGCGATCTGGGCACTCTGACTGCGTGTGACAGCTGCTATGTATGCTGTCTCCCTGGGGATTTCTACAGACCCACCAGCCGGTGCTGGCTTGGGCTCTACCTCCCCATCCACCCCCAACACTTCAGGAGCAGTGCTACTTATGGGCCAGTTACCTTCCTCGGTGGCACTGGTCAGCTGCATGGCATTACCTTCCTCATGGTCCCCATGCACCTCCCCATTCTCTTGAGCACTGTTGCTTACTCCTGCCAGGGGTTCCTCAGCCGTCTCACTCCGCAGAGTGACGGGGCTGAGCACTTCGGTACCTGTGGACACATCTACCGCTTCAAAGAAAGGGTTAACGGGTTCAGTCGGCACAGATACATCAACCTCATCATCATCCTTCCTAGGGGAAGAATGGTTATCGGTTTGCTTTGGCACATTCACATCAGCATCATACCTGGGGAAAGAATGGTTGTTAGTTGCATCATTACTCATCAAGGCATTAGCAGGTAACACATTCAGTTTCCCATCATCATCATCATCATCATCAGGGTTAACGTTACCCTTATTATCAGTTTGGGGAAGGGTGTCAGGGACGTAGTATGCAACCATCCGCCCCAAGTCAGTCCCCAATAAAACATCAGTGGGCAGGTTTTCAGACACTCCCACCTCCCTCAACCCGCTCCCAGCACCCCAATCGAGATAAACTCGTGCCACTGGCAAGGGACAACGGGTGCCTCCAATCCCGGTGACAGTCAGGGTTTTCCCCTCAACAAACTCTTCAGGGGCCGCTAGTCCAGGACGGATGAGGGTTCGTTCAGCCCCGGTGTCCTTGAGGCCTGTAGCAAGACGGGCCCCCACCTGAACAGGTTGAACGTTGTCATCAGCCCTCCCAACCACACCTCCCACCAAAAGAACAGAGGCGTTGGGCCCGGGGGCCTTGGCTGGGGGGTTCTTCGGCCTGTTCGGACAGGCGTAAAAGAAGTGACCAGGCCGCTGGCAATGGTGACACAGGCGACTGTCAGTAGCTGGCCTGTTGTTGGCAACAGGGACAGGGCCTCCGGAGGGACGGCTAGCTGGGGCATTGGGGTTGGTTGCTGGCTTACCCCCTTTCCAGCTGGTGGCGACTGGCCTCCGCGTCTCGGGCTTCCGGTTGGCCTCGTGGTTGTCGGCGATCTGCGCCGCTTTGTCCGCATTCGTTGGTTCGCGGTCCAGGATGAACTGTCGGACCTCAGCTGGGCAGAGATGCAGGAACTGGTCTTTGATCATCAGGTCCCGTAGCTGCTCAAAGGTTTCAACGGACAGTCCATGGATCCACTGGTCAAAGTGGGTCCTGAGTCCTTGCACCACATCACTGTAGCTATCATGTGGGCCACGTTGGAGGTGCCGGAACTTCTTTCGGTATACCTCAGGTGTCAGCCGGTATTTGGCGATCAGCGCCTGCTTTATGGCGACATAGTCGTCATCGGCTTCTGGCGGAAGAGAAGCAAATGCCTCCAGGGCTTTGCCTTTTAGCCCTGGGGTCAAGTACCTTGCCCATTGGTCTCTAGGCAGCTGGTACTGTCTGCAGGCTTTCTCAAAGGCTCGCAGGAACGTGTCCAAGTCCCCGTCCTTTTCCATCACGGGAAAATGCTCTTACCGGGGTTTAGGAGTCTGGACGCTGATGGGCTCACGGCTTCGGGCTGTGGGGGCATTCCCACCCCGCTGGAGTACCTCCAGTTCATGGGCCCTCTGCGCCTGGCGCTCGGCTCTCTCAGCCTCAGCTTGGCGCTCAGCTCTCTCCGCCTGGCGCTCGGCTCACTGCTCTGCTCTCTCTCGAGCTTGCTGGATCAGCCTCACCCGCCCATCACTGTCTTCGGCGGGGAGTTCGTCCAAGGCCATTTGCAGATAGGGGTCCACCCCGTTCTGGTTGAATGTGGGGCCAGCGCTCAGGAGTGGAGCCTCTGCTGCAGCCCATTGCCACTTGGGCCAACTTCTGCGCTCGCTGGATTCTGGTCGTTGTCCAGCTGCACTAGAGCCGCGATCATTTGATCGTTGGTTCCGCCTGCGGCGTCTATGCCTCGGTACGTGCATAACCCAGCAAGGATGTCCTTTTTCTGCTTCTTATACCACTCCACTGTCATCGCCACCATGGTTGCCAAATAAAAGATAGAAAAAGAAAAACGAAGAAACAGGAGGGGGATACTTGCATGTACACACTAATGTCTCAGGACTAGTAACCACTGAGTCTGTTCTCCAAAACCTATGATGCAGGATTCCCGCAGGAACCGTGCAGGTCTTTAGTGAGAGGAATGATTGCTCAAACCAAATCACTAATGCTCTAGGATGATCCCACCGCTCTGCCACCAATATGTGACGAACAGCCCACCGCCGTTTGTCTACTTACGGGCGACACTAACGGGGGTCCTGCTGCCACCAAAACACGACGGACAGCGGACCCTGTGTCACCACTATGTCACAATCCCACCACTGACACCGGTGTATCAGCGGACGGAGGGGCGTGACACAATGCCGGCACACGGCTATCACAGGCGCAGTGGGGCTTATCTTAGTTATCCCACCACTGGCACCATGTGACCAAAAATATCCAGCAAGCTAATCTCGCTCTACAATTTGCCGCAGGGGGAGTTTAATTTGGATGCCCCACCACTGCTATCAATCTTCCAAGTACTGCGGGGATTTATGTATATCCCACTTTCTCAGTTCCACTTTGGAACTCGCAGCTCTCCGGCGCCCCCCCTTACCCTCAGGTCAGTCAGGGAACTGCACCTAGGATAATTGGTCGCCGGACGGGCTGCCTGTTGTGAACCGGCAATCAGGCTTCTGCAGAAAGGGAATTATTAATGCTGTGGCCGCAGCCCCTCATTCAGCAATATAAGACCCTTCTAGACTGCCAGCAAGCCGCAATAGCCATGCACAACGCGCTGCCACCAGTCACGGTTACTTAATTCACAGTGTTAAATTAAGAGGGTCTGTGGCAAACCCCTTGAATTAGTAGCGATTATCTATCAAAGGCGTATAGTTCGATTCTTAGAGCATGGAGACAGATCTAACTAATTATTTCATTTATTTTCCGAAAGAGGACAGTGATTACAGATAAAAGTTGCTATAAAATTGAGACATAAAATATGTACATTACAGGTATAAAATAAAAGTGGAGAAAACAAAGAGATTACACTCACAGTTCCATATTGTTGTTAGGCATCCCATGTGGTTTTAAGGGGGGTGGAGGCGGAGCTGCACTTCTCTGCTCATCTGAGTTCTTGTCAGCCCGGACCCTGCAGCTGTTCTGAGCTGGTTTTGTCCAGGAAATGCTTTATAGACTTGCTATGTGACATCACGGAGAGATGCATGCTGGGTTAATCTCACCTCTCCCTTTTGGACTTAGAATTACACTAGAAAACTTATACTAATCATAACTCCGTGGGGGCAGCCCGCACAGACACATATAGGGCATCATTGGTTGTGATTTGTTGAGTACAATAATTCAAGACCAAATATGCAGTAGTTCTGATACACCGTTTAGCTGGAACACATATCTCAGGTTCTGAAAGGATTAGGCTTCGCAAGAACCACGGCAGCGACGCTGTGACCGCCCGGATTACAAAAATGTGATTTTCATATCTCTAGGGTATTTGGTTCTTATGGTATAGTCTCTCATAGTTTTATTCGTTTCAAACAAAGAAGTTTTTCCCGCTCTGAAGAGGAGCCAAATGGTGATAGCAGGAAGTATCCTATTGCTAGCTGGAGAGGTGATAACACTTGGGGGAGGGTAGGCACTGCTATAGCTTCAGTGTGCCATGTAACTCAGAAGGGAAGGGGAGATTTCTAGCACATTCCAACAGAAAACATATTTTGCAGACATTTGTACATCACAACTGCTGGTTCACAGCCCCTGCAAAGCTCCCCAACCCCCCATGTGCTCAATCCTTTACTGGCTTTACACAGGGGGGAAGCCCTCTTGTCCAGGATGAAGCACATGAGTGGAGGGGGAAGGGGAACTTTCAAGAAGGCTGTGAATGAGCAGCCCTGAATGTATCACAGGAACCCTCAATCCGTCCACAATTTCTGCTACCAAGGGGGCCTGACTTCCTTAGTAACCACTGAAATCCTGCAGAACATAGAGTCTGCTGCTGTAAATTGGATGGGACTTTTCACACAAAACTAAATAAAATTTAGAAAAAAATTATATTTAAAAAAAAACTAAAGTTGCTGGAAGGGGGTCTCCATTAGAAGAGATCAGTGCCACAGGTACTATAACATATTAAAAGTTTTTTTTTTTTTTTAGAGTTACGCTTTAAAGGTATTGTTCTGCAATGCTGGTTGGTTTGACCAATTGTTAATATTTTTCTGTCTGTTTGTAAAGTTACTTATCTAGAAAACTAAAACTTTTGGATTAAAAAAAATGTAACTTGATCACATTTATACATCTTAGACCCAAAATACGATTAGTGAGATGTGAACCTGCCAAAGTTCAGTTCCTGCAGTTGCGTCCCAAACACACAAGAAAATCTGGGTTCGGGTTCAGCACCCCCAAACTATCATCTCCATTGAACTCAATGGGTATAGAGACTCTGAGGAGTGGAGGATCTGTCCACCACATCCTCATCACTGACCAGATAGTAAAAAGAAAATATATATATTGCTACAGTCCTCTTCCATGCACTTCCACATTGTGTGAATATGTTATCATACCGGAGGGAATCCCTTTCAGGATTCCTAGCTAGTTCAATGCAGAATACAACTGTACCCTATTCTTGGCCTAATCTGAGGAATGGGCATCAATAGAAAAAGGGATCCTGAAGTGAGAATACCACTTTTATCTGCTGCTCCATTGTTTGGTATACTGGCAGTGTTCTGTGAGGGCTAATCCCAAAACCCCCCTTCTGGAGACCAGATAAAGAGGTTCTGTAGAAGCTGGTTAACCACCACTTTAGTTCAGCAAAGCAAATATCTCAGTTCTGCAGAGATGGTTGGTGGGATTAACCCTGCTGTCAGTCAACAGTCCCCCTGCTTCCATACATAGCCTGCATTAAAGGGGTATTGTCATGCTGAACAGCAAAATAAGGCAGCATGCTTTCAGCAATCATGTTGCTGTAAGCATGCTGCCGATCTTCCCCTCCTGGTACTTACCTAGAGGTCTTCTGCACATCTTTGCCTGATCTTCTCCTGGCTGTATTGGCTGGCGATCGCCATGCTGGATCCGGAGGCTACCACGAGTCCTCTCCTTCCCAGCGTCCTCTTCTTCTGCCTGATCTCATTGCGGCACTGCACATGCACAGCAGTGTCTTCGTAACAGGAGAGACATCATGCCCCCTGGATTGACTGATGAATGGGGCAGGAGTGACATCATGTCAGTGAGCGGCCAGGAGATATTCGGACTCACTGTCACGGCATTCTTCATGCTTCACGGATCAGTGATCCAGGCAAGATGAAGAGACAGCCATAAGCAGGCGAAGACGTCACGGGGAACAGCTAGACTGCACTCCAGGACCCAAGGAGCTGCAGCTGCGACAGGTAAGTATGTCAGTTTTTTTGTGTTCTAGGGTGATAATACTCCTTTAAGGCCAGCCAGAAGAGACACTGGGTGAGCTGCTGAAAAGGCAGCCACAGGAATCCCCAGCAATTGGGGTCCTGTATATTTTACCCCCTTTTTTTTTTGAACCCTAGATGTTTTGTTCCCTGCATGTTGACCCCATGTAGAGGGTGAAACATCTGGGGTCAAAATGCTAGGGGCAAAACATCTGGGGGCAAAACATCCGGGGGCGAACTGCTGAGGGTGAAACATCCGAGGGCGAACTGCTGGGGGCGATATGTGCGGGGGAGAAATGTGCGGGGGTGAAACATCCTGGGGGCCAAATGCTGGGGAAGAAATGTGCGGGGGTGAAATGTACCCGAGGGCGAACTGCTGGGGGTGGACTGCTGGGGGCGAAACATCCAAATCCCGATAGTTTAGCTAGATAGTGTCCTGTATGGCTGCGAAATCAACCTTCCAGCTTTTTGTTTGTGCCATTACTGAGGTCAACAGACAAAGACAGCAGGGCACATTTCATACAAGTATGTTGTGAGCTGCTTCTATTGTGCTCCATGCACGAGTAGACCATTCTCAATCTTATTTTTCACTTGCTAAATGTGATACAGCAAGACATATCCCACCTTATCATTTAGTGGTGTGGTGACATTGTTCTGTGATTTGAGAGGTTGGCCATGAAAACTTTTTTTTTGGCAGTTGTTACCGTGATTTCAGGCCGCCATATCTCACCCGGTTATTTAGTGGTTGTGAAATTCCACTGTCTGCATAGCACCTGCAGATTAAAAAAAATTCTGTTGCTAACGTGATACAGCCTGCCAAATCCCACATTGTAATTTTGTGATGGTAAAATTGTTGTGTGTGCAGAGCTCTTGCACATAAAAAAAAAGATTTTTTTTTTCAAACATGATCCAGCAGGCTAAATCCGAATTGAAATAGTTTGGAGCATATCTTTTAGGTTATACAGGCCTCATCCACACAAAAATCAAATTTGTTCAGTTAATAACGTTTTACAGTAGGAGCGATTTCATTTTGATATTGTTTCTAGCATCTAGTCTCTGTTATACAGGCTTTAAAAAAATTCTTTAGCTACTAACCTCATACAGTAGAGTAGATCTCACTTTGAAATTGTTTGGCGCATCTAGTCTATTTTTTACAGGTCTCATCCTCAGGCCAAAAAATATTTCTTCTGTTACTAGCGACACACAGTCGGGGAGATCTCACTTTGAAACTGTTTGGAGCATCTAGGCTTTGCTATACTAGCCCTTTGCTATACAAGCCTCATCCACAGGCTCCAAAAAAATTTCTTCAGTTACTACCGTCATACAGTAGAGTAAATCTCACTTTGAAATTGTTTGCAACATCTGGTCTATTTTCTACAGGCTTCATCCACACAAAAAAATTCTTCTGTTACTATCGTTCTACAGTAGGGGAGATCTCACTTTGAAATTGCTTGTGTCATCTAGTCTATGTTATACAAGCCTCATCCACAGCCCCCCAAAAAAAATTCTTTGGATTCTAACATACAGTAGGGTAGATCTCACTTTGAAATTATTTGTAGCATCTAGTCTATTTTAAACAGTCCTCATCCACCAAAAAAAAAATTCTTCTATTACTTTTCTTACTATTGACTGTGAAAAAACTCTTACTGTTTCTCTCATTCATTCTCGCCTGAACTATTGTAACTCTCTTCTAATCGGTCTCCCTCTTACTAAACTCTCCCCTCTCCAATCTGCCTTGAATGCTGCAGCCAGCATCATATTCCTCCGCAATCGTTACACCGATGCCTCTACCTTGTGCCAGTCATTACACTGGCTACCCATCCACTCCAGAATCCAGAGCAAACTTATTACCCTCACTCACAAAGCACTCCACGGCTCAGCACTACCCTACATCTCCTCCTTCATCTCAGTCTACCACCCTACCCACGCCCTCCGTTCTGCTGATGACCTGAGGTTAGCATCCTCAATAATCAGAACCTTCCACTCCCATCTCCAAGACTATACACGTGCTGCGCAAATTCTTTGGAATGCACTTCCCAGGACAATACGATTAGTCCCCAATCCCTACAACTTTAAGCGTGCCCTGAAAACGCATTTATTCAGACTGGCCTACCGCCTCAACGCATTAACCTAGCTATCCCTTTGTGGCACAGTCAAAAGTTTTACCATAACCAGATTCCCCACATTATGTTCCCACATACTTCATGCATGTATTAGCCTTCTGTGTCCGTACTGTTACACAATTAACATTATGGCTGGTCCCAACAATGAGGGCAACTGTTACCACCCACCTTTCGTGTCTACCTTTTTTCCCCATAGATTGTAAGCTTGCGAGCAGGGCCCTCATTCCTCTTGGTATCTGTTATGATTAGAAATGAGCGACTTTGCCTTTTTTCGGGTCGAGTTGGGTTTCTTGAAACCCGACTTTCGCCAAAGTCGGGTCGAACGAAATCGGCCAACTATAGGGAAAAGTCGGAGGCAGACTGAAACACGAAACCCAATGCAAGTCAATGGGGAAGTAAAGCCGGCAGGGAGTGGAAGACAGTAAAACACACCTACAGTGCTCATTTCAATGCCAAAAACATCAATTCTTATAACTGAAGCTTGTCAACCTAATTTGCTTCCTAATAATAGTTACGCATTGAAAACTGGGGGTTATTTGGCTAAAGTTGTGGGGGGGTTGTGCTGGCTCCAGATTTTCGTGTGCCCTGGGCCAAAGAGTGTCAGTGCGCCCCTTTAACACATACCACAACTCATGATGCTCCGATACACCACAGAAATATAGGTATAGTACAATGACACATTTCACTGCTTACATGACATGACTGATCTATTTTAAATTGTACAATAGCTCAAAAACAGGACAGTATATTACTCCATACAGTGTTATGGCCACCACATTGTGCGCCATACAGAATAATGAGCACCATATATTTCTCCATACCAAATAATTAGTCACATATAATGTTCCATACAGTATCTGATGAGCTCCACATAATGCTCCATATATAATGGGCCCCATTTGTAATGCTCCAGTGTATAATGTGCCCCCTAGATGCTGCTCCAGTGTCTGTTCTGCCCCATTTACAATGCTCCAGTACATGATGGGCCTCATGGATGATGCTCCAGTGTATCATGGGCCCTAATAATGCTCCATATAAAATGGGCCCCATTTGTAATGCTCCAGTGTATAATGGGCCTCTTAGATGCTGCTCCAGTGTCTGATCTGCCCCATTTACATTGCTCCAGTACATGATGGACCTCATGGATGATGCTCCAGTGTATGATGGGCTCCAATAATGCTACATATATAATGGGCCCATTTGTAATGCTCCAGTGTATAATGTGCCCCTTAGATGCTGCTCCAGTGTCTGATCTGCCCCATTTACATTGCTCCAGTACATGATACTAATAATAATCTAGTAATCTGAGGTGTGTGCTTCCACATCCTTCACTTTTGATGTGGGTGAAGGACACAAGGAAAGGGGTTGCTCCTGACCAGAAGCCTGCTGTTACGACTCAGTGCTTGCATTTTTTACAACTTCAGAAGAGGAGGCGATAGAGCTGGAGGCTGTTTCAGCAATGTAAGCCAAGATCAGTTCCTGATACTCCGGCTTTAAAAGCAGTCTACCTACTCCCAGAAAAGGGAGTCTTACAGGCCTTCCAGAGCTACACCATGACGCTGGCTCAACACCTCCTGCCTTAGCTGCTATTGTGTTTTTGGCACTACCTGCAAATGCACCACCACCACCATCAGTACCAGGTGGCCCTCCACGCCCACATCCGCATCCTCTTCCACCATACTTCCTCATGTTTTTGAAAATGGACCCAAAATACCAGCAGATATATGGTACTGTATCAGAAACGTACAGCTCTATTCAGTCTATGGATAACAGTAAATCTCTGTATATATTTCATGAGGCATACACAGATGCTCACAGGCTTAGTATGGATTACCCAATAAAATAACAAGTTGAAAAAGGGTACAGTATCACTAGATACAAGGTATATATAGTATAATGTAAATATTCTGATTCTCCGTATACATTTCAGGAGGCAGACACAAACGCTCTCAGGCCCAGTATGGATTACACAAGAATATGAAAAGCTGTAAATGGGTTATGTAACACAAGCTTACAGCTGTATACAGTGTTGGGGTAATCTTAAAGTTCCAAATATATTGCCGGAGTAACAGACAGACATTTATATGCTCATTATGGATTACACCAGAATCTAAATATCTAAAAAGGTTACTGTATCAGAAGCATTCTGCTGTATACAGTGTTGGCCAAATTGAAAATATCGGTATATATTTCCGTAGTCACCCTCAGACGCTCACTAAGTTTGGTTTTGACCATAATAATAAATGTTGTAAAAAAGGTCATGGATAACAAGATAGCAAGTATACTGTATATTTTTTAGGGTACAATTGAAATCTCCATATAAATAGTCCCGTAGTCACTCTCAGACGCTTACACAGAATGGATTTGACCGTAATGCTAAATGTCGAACAAAGGTACTGTATAACAAGATACAAGCTGTATCGAGTATAGTGTAAAAATTTGTTTCTCCGATTCACTGTATATATAGAAGGCATAACCCACACACGCTCACTCACTATGGATGATGTAGGGAAGGTGGACTGACAGACAAACCAGCCTGTAGTGAGAAGCAGAGGTGTAGCTCAGTGTAGGTGTGAAACCGCTAAGATAAAGAGAAAGGGTGCAGTGTTTTAGCTTGCCCATTGGAGGGCAGTGGAGAGTGTAGGAGTGGGACTGAATAACTGCCATTGGTCAGAGAAATTGTTAGGTGATGGTGGGCGGAGTTACCAGAACTGGAAGTATAAAAGGCTGAGGGAAGGTTCTGGAAGAGTCAGTGAGCGAAGGGAGCACAGTAAAGAGTAAGTTCTGCTGAGGAAATAGAGACAGTGGAAAGGCTCCAGAGAGGACTGATAGTTGAGGCAGTCACGGGGGGTGGCCCAGAGGACGGTAGCCGCAGACGAAGACGGCCTGGGGCTATCATACGGACGGTGTGCTCTGACTGGTGCAGCGCTGTGGTGGTTGGGCCTAGGCCAGCCACAGTGGAAGAGCCACAGAGGACGCCACGATTATAGTTACAAAGGAATTGAAGGTACCAGGGCCTGTGTACAGAGAAATGTGAAACGGCTGTGGTGAATTGCTGTTGTCGACAGAAGGATGGGCACTAAAAACGGACCTGTTCAATGCAAACTCTGTCTTAGTCTCGTGTTTGTCTGTGGCAAATAGAGGGTCCGCGCCACAGGTGATTATCCTACAGATGATACCTTAATACAAATTTTTGAAACAAGGTACTGTATCAGCACATACCAGGTGTGTCCAGTCTAGGGTTAAATTTCAGTCTATACTTCCAGAGTCAGACACAGACACTCACAGGCTCACTATGCATTACACCAGAATTAAAAAAGTAGAAAAAGGGACAGGTATTCATAGCGTACACCAGTATACAGTGTTGTGGTACTTTTAAATCTTTGTGTATATTACAATCTCAGTAAGCCAGTCCAGAATCTCCGCTACTGGAAACTACATGGATACAAGTATAGACACAAAGTCGAGTGTTAGCAGAAATTTTGGAATTACTCATCGCGGGAAAACCTCCCGGTAGATGTTGCAGAGGCGATGCAGACCCTCAATTACTGTGTCTATGGAGAAAGCGAAAAAGGTTTTTTGTGAAGAAAGGATTGCTTTATTGCAGTAGCAAGGATCACATCACCATTACTCGTCTCCATCAAATTGTGATCACAGGGAGAGATGTACCCATGGTCCTCACTGCCTATCATGATGTGTCTGGTCATTTTGGAGTGCAAAAGACAGAAGCCACAGGCCGTAGGCGATTCTATTGGATTGGCATGAGAGGAGACATTGAAAAATGGTGGCAGGAATGTCACACATCTGTGACTATCACAACTGTGAAAGGTGATCATAAAGCACCACTGCATCCGCTTGTAAGTGGACGTCCATTTCAAATGGTAGCAATTGATCATCTGAAGGTAGAGTCCAGCAGGACAGGCCATAGCTACATCTTAACCATGATTGATCAATACACCAAATTTCTAGTGGCCATACCTGTGAAGGATTTAAGTGCCCAGACTACACAGCGGTGGAGCAGGGAGAGGTAAGTATTGTAACTTGCAAGTGCTGTGGCCATGACCAAACAGAGGGGGCACAATCATGGTCGACGGTACTGGCACAGGGCTCCTCATAGTACGCTGGTGTGTCTGATGGCGAGTGTGCCCTCCCACCATCCAAGACACTGTATTGTACTATGAGGGGCCCTGTGCCATTGCTGTCGGCCATCGGTGGGCCCATCCACCTGTTCAGAGCAATGGCACTTGCCCGGGTGCGCCAGGTCTTGACCCCAGCCGTTTAGGGAGGGGTGGGCAGCCCAGTTAGGGAGGTTTAAAAATTGGCATATGTAGATGTGTTGACTGGACATTCAGCTGCTGCAAAGGGCGTAATTGGGCAAGTCCAAGGAAGAGGAGGAAAAAACCGAGGCACTTTTCTGGTAACCTATGTGTCATCAAGGGAAGGTGGGACAAAATCCTTTAAAACCCATGCATGGTTCATTTTAATGAAGGTTAGATCATCAACATTTTGGGTTGACAGATGGATCCTTTTTTCTGTCAGGATTGATCCAGCAGCACTGAAGACTCTTTCAGATAACACACTAGCAGCAGGGCAAGCGAGCTCCTGTAAGGCATATTGTGCCAATTCAGGCGAGGCGTCCAGTTTAGAGGCCCAATAGTCAAAGGGGAATGACCTGTGAGGGAGAGCATCGATATGGGAGGAAAAGTAGTTTGTAACCATAGTTGACAACTGCATCCTCCTGTCACTTTTAATCGATGCAGTATTAGCAGTCATGTGAGCGGTACTTGAGAAATCATTCCACAACATGGTCATTAAACCCCTGTCTCCAACGACACTTCTGCTGTGTGCTCCATGAACACCTCTTCCATTGTGCCCACTACGGTTTGTGGGAGATTCAGCACCGCTGCTGTGTGCTGGTAAAGCCGCAAACAAATGGTTTACCAGAGCTGATTGTTTGCCAATATTATCTCTAGGTTCTCCTGTGGCATGATGTTGTGTAATTTGCCTTTGTAGTGTGGATCGAGGTTGCTGGCCAGCCAGTAGTCATCATCCCTCATCATTTTGGCAATGCAGGGGTCCCTTTTTAGGATCCACAAGGCATAATCGCACATGTGGGCCAATGTTCCAGGTGTCAATGATGCACTGCCCGTGGTGGGTGGAGGAGCAGTTTCTGGCAAATCCACATCCCTACAGTCATGCACAAACACTGTCCCTGACCTTGGAACACCAACATTTTCTCTTGCCCCCTGAGAATCATCTTCCTGCCCAAAATAATCATCCCCCTCATCCTCATCCTCCTCTTCTTCCAGGACAGTTCCCTGACCAGACAATGGCTCACTGTCATCAAGGCTTCCCTCCTCCTCCTCCTCCTCCGCTGCAGATGCCTGATCCTTAATGTGCGTCAAACTTTGCATGAGCAGATGCATAAGTGGGATGCTCATCATTTTGATGGCGTCATCTGCGCTTACCAGCGGTGTGCATTCCTGAAGGACTTTACAGAGGTCTTTCAGCTTTGACCACTGCACACCCGACAATTCCATGTCTTCCCTCAAACTACCTGCCCGTGTATCCTTCCACAAATGCATTACAGCCTGCCTCTGTTTGCACAGCCTCTCAACCATGTGCAGGGTGGAGTTCCACCTTGTTGCAACATCTATGATTATGCTGTGCTTGGGGAGGTGGAGCAATCGCTGCAGCTTCTGCATACGACTGGAGTATACGGCCGAGCGACGGATGTGCGAGCACAGTCTTCGCACCTTATGGAGCAGGGATGTTAACTCTGGATAATTATTAAGGAAGCACTGCACCACCAGGTTCAAAGTGTGAGCCAGGCAAGGTATGTGTGTGAGTTTTGCACGGGCTATGGCTGCCACAAAATTACGGTCGTTATCACTGACTACCTTGCCTGCTTCAAGATGTAAACTGCCCAGCCATGAGTCTGTTTGTCGCTGCAAGTAGTCGGCCAGTACCTCTGTGGTGTGTCTGTTGTTGCCCAAAGACATCATCTTTAACACAGCCTGCTGACGCTTACCACTAGCTGTTCAATAGTGGGACACCTCGTGTGCAACACTGCCAGCTGCGGATGGAGTGCTCGTGCGACTGCGCTCTGTGGACGAGCTTTCGCTGATAGACGAGGAGGTGGAGCGAAAGCCTACAGCCAACTGTTTCCTATACCATAGGCTAGGCAGCACCATTCCACCGCCGCTGTCCCCAGTGGAGCCTGCATCCACTACATTAACCCAGTGCGCAGTGATGGACACGTAACGGCCCTGGCCATGCCTACTGGTCCATGCATCCGTTGTGAGGTGCACCTTTCCACTCACTGACTGTTTTAGTGCATGGACAATGCGGTCTTTCACATGCCGGTGGAGGGCAGGGATGGCTTTTCGAGAAAAGAAGTGTCGACTGGGTAGGTCATAGCATGGGACAGCGTAGGCCATGATGTCGCGGAAAGCTTCGCTTTCAACCAAACGGTAGGGCATCATCTCTAATGAGATTAGTTTGGCAATGTAAGCATTCAAACACAGTGTATGCGGATGAGAGGATGAGTACTTTCTTGCCCTACTCAGAGTGTCTGGTAGGGTGAGCTGGACTGGAGAGCTGCATATGGTGGAAGTAGCGGTGGACCGGACGGAGTGAGAGGGGTTGGTGATGGTATTGGTGGTGATGGCCTAGATTCAGTGATTTCAGTGCAAAACCATTGTGATTCCCTGAGTGCTTTGGCCTTGTGACGACACCTCCACATTTAGTGCTGGTGGTGTGCTTAATGGTGGCGGTGGTCTTACAGTGGGGGTAGCGATGGAGCGTTGTTGGCTACCTTCAGTCGGAACAGGTGCACATGTGCTACCTGAGGTTTTGTAGTCCGTCCACGCTTGCAAGTGCATGTTGATTAAATATTTAAGCATGCAACTGGTATTCAAATTTCTGAGTTGTTTACCTCGGCTATAGGTCCTTCCCCATTTCTTACAGGTAAACTTTGCTTCATCAGTAGAATTTTGGACAAAGAAGTGTCACACTGCACTCTTCCTACTATGGTAAACATTTTCTGGCCTTGCACGCTGTGCTAAGTTGACCGTCTGGTCAAGCTGTCCTGCAACTCTTTTAGTTTTTGTTCCACGCTTTAGGACAGCTACGGGCCTGCTGGATAACCGCTGCTGCGATGTCAATGCCTGCTGCGGATCCTTCTCCTTATCTGAACTATTGCCAGCGCCACCCTCCTCCCCCAATGGATGCCAATCCGGGTCCAGGACTGGGTCATTCTTCACCTCCTCTTCAAAGTCATCTGCACCTTCCTCTTTACCTTCCTCTGTGTCACCGTGTAAGGTGGTATAGTATGCAGGAAGGGGCACCTGGGTTTCATCAGGGTCAGATTCTGGCTCAACAGACTGCGAGGGCAATGTAGTGCTGTGGGTCAATGTACCTGCAGAATCATCCAGCAGTGGCTGTGCATCAGTGCACTACATGTAAGATTCATCTTGGACTGGGGAATTCAGGATTTGACTGGATAACCCAGGCATGGTATGTGAAAAGAACTCCATAGAGTAATCTGAAGTGTGGGCTGCCACATCCTTAACTTTTGGTGGGGGTGAAGGACACAAGGAAAGGGGTTTTTTTATGACCAGAACCCTGCACTGACGACTCCGTGCTTGCAGGTTTCAACCGTTCAGAAGAGGAGGCAATAGAGCTGGTGGCTGTTTCGGCAATGTATGCCAAAACCTGTTCCTAATGCATCAGCTTTAAAAGCAGTTTTCCTACTCCAAGAAAAGGCAACCTTCTTGGGCCAGAGGATGATGCAGGCTCAACACCTCCTGCCTTAGCTGCTATTATGCTTTTGCCAGAACCATCCGATGCACCATCACCATCAGTACCAGCTGCGCCCCCCTGCCCACGTCCGGGGCCTCTTCCACCATACTTCCTCATGTTTGGGAAAATGTACCCAAAATACCAGCAGAGAGATGGTACTGTATGAGGAGCGTCCAGCTGTGTAAGGTGTATTAAACAAATTAAACCAACGTATATATTATGTTAGTCATAGACGCTCTCACAGAATGTATTGGACCGTAATCCAACAAGCAGATATATGGAACTGTATCAGAAGTGTACAGCTGTATACAATTTTTGTGCAACTAACAATCTCCGTATATGTATTTACAGAGTGTCACACACACGCTGACTAGGTATAAAAGTGACTGCAATGTGAACGGCAGATATACAATACTGTTGAAGAATCGGACAGCTCTATACGATGTGTGTATGTAAAATTGTCTAGCTCTGTGTATTTGTATACGGACTGACACACGCTGTCTCTGTCTAGTTTTGACCGTAATCAAACAGCAGAACTACGAAACTGTTTGAAAAACGGACACGACTCTAAGGTGTAGGTCTGGAAAAACGGAAAAACTCCTCTGCTTTTTTTTCCAGAGTCACACACAGGTAGCTTCTATTTGTCCGTGCTAGAAGGCGGTACACGGTAGTGTGTGAGGAGTGTACACCGCTGTACGGTGTGTGTATGTAAAATTGTCAAGCTCCGTGTATTTGTATACGGACTGACACGCTGTCTCTGTCTAGTTTTGACCATCATCAAACAGCAGATATACGAAACTGTTTGAAAAACGGACACGACTCTAAGGTGTAGGTCTGGAGAAACGGACAAACTCCTTGGCTTTTTCTTCCAGAGTCACACCCAGATAGCTTCTATTTGTCCATGATACCAGCCGGTACACGGTAGTGTGTGAGGAGCGTACACCGCTAGACGGTGTGTGAAAAAAATGAACGCTCGCTAACTCACCAGGACAAAATAATAAAATTTGGAGTGCTTTGAAAAAAGCAGTTTGAACAGCAGTGTGCACACAGCAATGCAGCAAGCAGGTAGCCTTAAAAGGCAGCCTAATCACCACCAGCGCTGCTGCACACAACAAAAATCCTCCCCTTTCACTGCACACTAACTGTACAGTGAAAAGCGCTATCAGCAGAAGCAGTGTTTTTTTCCTTCTTCCCTGCCTAAAGCTCTCCCTGTTCAGAATCAGCAGTAGCACCTCTCCCTATGGTAAGATCGGCAGAAGTAAGATGGCGGTCAGCGTTCACAGCCTTTTATATCCACTGTGATGCCACACAAAGCCAGCCAATCACTTCAATGCCCTTCTCTAAGATGGTGCTGGCCGCTGCCTATGTCATCGCGTTGCCCACAGTGTGCGTCCTCCATCATTGGCTGAAAAAAGGCGCTGGAAGCATCATTTGAAACGCGACTTTGGTGCTCGGGTCGCCGACATCCTGGCCAACCTCACGCAATGGTCGGGTTTCGTTTCATGAAACCCGACTTTAGCGAAAGTCGGTGATTTTTTAAATTGACTGACCCGTTTCGCTCAACTCTTGTTATGATCTATGTGATTATTGTTATGCTGTAATGTCTATCATCTGTACAAGTCCCCTCTGAAATGTAAAGTGCTGTGGAATTTGTCGGCGTTATAGAAATAAAATTATTATTATTATTATTAATGTCATACAGTAGGGGAGATCTCATTTTGAAATTGTTAGGAACAAATTTTCTTTGTCATACAGGCCTCATCCATGCTCAAACAATTATTTGCTCTGTGACTAGAGTGATTCAGCACGCCATATTTTACCTTTTCATTTTGTGTCGTTGAAATTCACCTGTGCAGAGTTAAAAATCTAATTTGCGGCTGCTAATAATGTGCTTCTACCAAACTATCTGAGCAATATGACTGGGAAAAAGCGAGGTCATGGTGGAAGGGGGATTAGGCTTGGTGTTTAGGGTGTACGTGGGGTAGGTGGTGATGTTTGTGAAAGCACTAGTGAACCAACAACGTCACATCCTATACAAAGACAACTGACAACTTATGTTAATGGAGGGCTACTCCACTAGCTTTCTTTGGCAATAGCTCAGTGGAACACATAGTGAGTGGGGAACAAAAAGAGCATGTGTTCAAGTGGATGGCAAGATCAGCTTCAAGTGGCATCTTCTCCTCTTCCTCCACCTGAGCATCACATCCAGCACAGTCCACAGAGGAGGCACCCAATTACCCTTGCTTCCCTTGGCATCACAACTCTCCAACCACTCAACTGACTGTAGGGAACCACAGATTGGTGAGTCTGAAGAGCTGTACACACATCTTATGTCATGGGCATCAGAAGTATACTCAAGAGCTTCACAGAGTCAACAGGAGGAAATTATCTTCACTGATGCCCAAAATTTTTTTAGTTTGGATGTGGGTCAGGATGAAGTAAAGTCCGAGCATCACTCTGACCCTTGACATCAGATGTTAACCCCCTGGAGGGGGATGTGATCCTGATGACTCAGATATCTAAGGCTCACGAAGACTGTACTGTGCTGTCAGGGCAGGAAGAGGAGGAGGGTGACTCTCAAGGTGGGGAATGTGATAACACAGAGGATGATGATGAGGTGATAGATCCCAGTTGGCATGAACACAGAGGCAAGCAGCTGAGTATGTCATCTGAGGAGGTGGAGTAGGAGGAGGAAGACAAGGAAGTTATGTTGTGCCATACAGTGCAGACATGTAGTGAAGCAACCACGATGAGCAATACATTCTCAGCCACAATCGTAGCTTCCGTACTGCTCAGTCAGGGGTCTCCGCAATCAGGCAGTGTTAAAAATTGATATACCTTGGAGATTGCACTCATACAGCTGAAGAGTTGTGGAAAGCTCTCCAGTCCGAGTTTGAGCAATGGCTGTCTCTGCTGAACCTGCATCCAGGGAAGGCTGTGTCTGATAATGGTGCGAACCTGGTGGCAGCCCTACGTTGATGCAAGCTTATACATGTGCGTTGCATAGATCGTGTCCTCAAACTAGTGGTACAGCATTTTTTTCACCACTGTCCTAGGCTGAGTGAGCTGCTGCATAAAGCATGGAAGCTGTCTGCTCACTTCTGCCATGCGCACCCCTCAGGTCATTGACTTACAGAGGTCTTTGTGCATGCCAGTTAACAGATTGATATGCAATGTGCTGACATTGTGAAATTTCACTCTGCACATGTTGCAGCAGCACGAGTATGTCATGTCGTATAGTCTGAGCAACGCAGTATGGACATGGTGCATATCACGTTTACGGAGTGGGCACATACTACGGACCTATGCACCCTTTTGCGCAGTTTCGGAATGGCTACTAAGATTGTTAGCGCTGACGATGCCATCATCAGCACCACTATTCCAGTCATCTATATGCTGGAGCAGACTTTGAATACCCTGTGGGAGGTGGTGGTGGTCCCAGAGGAAGAGGAGGAAGCAGAAGAGGATACGGAAAAGATAACATTGTCTTAAAGTTCCAGACTGTTGCCACTTAGGTGGGTGCCAAGGGAGGGTGGATTACTGCAATCGACGGAGGCTAGTGATAACAAACAAACTGTTCGTAAAGGTGCAAGATACGAGGAACAAATGGAGGAGGAAGAGGTGATGGACGAACAACTGTCAGGAGATGAGGAGGATAATCCTCCCCTCTCTGTTTGTGTTGGCGGGAGGGGACGGAGGATGCAAGCATGAGTGTTACCCAGCCAACAACACAGCATGGGTTTGGACCTCATGGAAGAGCGTGACATAAGACTGCCTTCTTGCTGCACTATCTGCAACATGATCCCCATATAGTTATGATTCAAAATAGTGCTGACTACTGGGTTGCCACTCTGTTAGATCCACATTATAAGATCAAATTTTGCCAGATGCTTCCCACCCTAGAAAGGGACTCGCGAATGCTCGAGTATCGAAACACGCTTTTACACAATCTTAAGAGAGGTTTTCACCAAGACAGCAGTGAGGCACACAGTGTGCATTGTAGCACTACACTTCCAACCTTCGGGATTTCAATTTGTCAACGCCAAAACATTAACAGCAGCAGCAGCTGTGGTAGTAGCAATTTCTGTGAGTCCTTTGACACTTTTTTTTAGACCAGCTCATGCACGAGCACAACAGAGTCAAGTCTGATGCGAGGTCATCGAATGGAGATGATGGTGCAGGAATATCTAGAACTGAATATAAAATGGATGAGTGGCCTGAGCTCGCCTCACACGCCTTGGAGGTTTTTCATGTCCAGTAGCCTACGCTCTCTCACAACATGTCTTCAATGCTTCTGGTGGTATCGTGATGGATAAGCACAACCGGCAGTCCCCTGAAAGTGTAGACCGCCTAACTTTCATCACGATGAACAAGTTTTGGATCTCCAACTTCTTTTGCACACCAATCGCAGACTGTACAGACTATGTGATGTTGACGTTTTTAATGTACTGCATTGATCTCGCATAATTGCACTCTGTGATATCTTTAGTGTGGCTTCTGTGCCTGCTGTTGATGTTAACACAAATTTAAGGAAATATGAACAGTCAGGGTTGGTCTCCATCTGCTGGGTTGGCTATAGTGGAAGATGTGTCAGTCCCTATTATACTATTTACTAGCCATGAACCCGTTCTACGCCCGGGTGGCAGGCTTTTTTATGTGTATATGGTCTCCCATCCTGGTATGTGCTGCACCCCTCATCCCTATCCTGGTATGTATGGTCCCCTCACCCCCCCAATCCTGGTATGCACGGCCCTCTCATCCCTATTATGGTATGCGTGGCCCCCTCATCTTTATCCTGGTATGCATGGTCTCCTCACCCCCCATCCTGGTATGCATGGTCCCCTCACCCCCCAATCCTGGTATGCATGGTCCCCTCACCCCCCAATCCTGATATGCATGGTCCCCTCACCCCCCCAATCCTGGTATGCATGGTCCTCTCACCCCCCAATCCTGGTATGCATGGTCCCGCTCACCCCAATTAAACTGCACAGATTAAAAAAAAAAAAGCAACATTTATACTCACCTTTCTTCCCCGTGTCCAGCGCTGTCCTGTTCTGCGCGTGTTGTGGTGCCAGACTGGGCGCCTGCGCAGTCCTCGCTTTCCGCCGCCATGTTCTTGAAGACACTGCAGTCTTCAAGAATGGCGGTGGAAAGCGAGGACTGCGCAGGCGCCGAGTCCGGCACCACAACACGCCCACTGCAGACATGAATCGGAAGCAAAAAAGAAATGACAGATATTTTGGTTTTAAAGAAATGAAAGCTAAAGATAGGTAGATAGATATCGATGAAATATATAATTCAGTGCTTTGCGTGTGAATGATGATGCAATTGAACATGTGCAATAGTGGTACATTTTGGATGTATTGAATAATTGCATAGACCTAAAAATGTTCAACCATTGTTTTTTAACCATATTTTGTAAATTTCACAATGTTCATAAATATATGTACACCTATTTCATTGCTTGAAACGTTGCTACGCCACATGGGCTGATTAATGTCCTTCATATTTTTGGTAAATATTGAAGTGCTAAATATTGAAGTGCTGTCTGTTTTTACTTTTTTCTTGTTTTTTCAGTTTTTCTTTTCTTTTTTTTAAAGTTAGGTATCCATTAGATATATAAACAGTGCTTCGTGTGTAGTTTACTGTACATGTATTAAGCCAAAAAATAAATAAATGAATGAAAAAAGCAACTTGGGGTGCCCCCATTTTTTGATAACCAGCAAAGGTAAAACAGACAGCTGTGAGCTAATATTATTAGGCTAGGAGGGTTCATGGATATTTAGCCCTTGCCAACCTAAAAATACCAGCTCGCAGAAACCCCCGAATTGGCACAATACATTAGATTCTAGTACTTTGCCCGGCTCTTCACGATTGCTCTGGTGCGGCATCATTTGAATTAATGGTAGTTGCGGTTGATATAAGGAGTGATTTGTCAAAAATCACTGCTGACATCAAGGCCTGGGGTTAGTAATGGAGAGGTGTCTACCAGACACCCCCGTTACTAACCCAGTAATAAAAAAAAATACAAACACAGCCCCACCATAGTTCTGGTAATCTGATGTAGTGCAGAAATGGAAACTTGAAAAACATAAAATGAGAGAAAAAAAAAAACCAAGAGATAGTCCTTCATACACCAATTTATTTGTAAAAATGTACTCATGCAGGTCCAATGTAGTCCACCAAATTCACCAAATCTGGCTCCAGCGTCTGAAAATAGCAGTAAAGTTCCTGCTATTCATAGGCACTGGATATTGACAACAATGCTCATCAGAGCTGTAGTATTAATAAGGCAACCAGTAAGAATAGCATAAGCAATCAAACAATTGCAGGCTCAGATCCCCTTGGGGTACTAAAAACAGTAAATATAAAAAAAATCTTTTAAAAGGAATCTGTCATGTGAAAAAAGTGCTATTAACCTGCAGATATGGGGTTATTCTGCAGGTTAATGGAATTCTGAATCTGCCCATTGCCTGCACTGAGAGGTCTGCTACTGGGAGGAAATTAACTTTATTCTCCTAGTCATAGGGATGGCACTGGCACAGTTTCAGTCACCACTCTGTGCTTAAAGAGCGGCGGCTGTACCTGCACCACTATCACTGACAGTCGATTCTAATGCTAATGCTCTATACAGTGAGCGGTGTCTGAAACTGTTTCAGCACCAACCCTATGACTGGAAGCCAAACGCAGCAGGGCTCTAAGTTTCGCAGCTAAGCAGGTTCAGAACATTATTAACCTGAAGATTAACCTCATATCCTCAGGTTAATAGTGTTTTTACACATGACAGACAGGTTCTGCTTAAAAGATTTTTTTTGTTGTTACTATTTTTGTTACCTCTAGGGGATTTGAACCAGCAGTGATTGATATCGAGATTTAAACAGATAAAGTTCAGCAGTCGGAGCTGACTCCGGTTACTGCAGTTACAGGCAGTTATAGGATATAAAGCACTGACGGCATCTGCCACATTTGAAGTGGGCTCTGCTTCTGAGTCGATTTCATACAGTTTTTAGAGACCTGTGACAAAACTGCACATGAAATCTTAAAGGAAACCTGTCATGTAAAATAACACTATTAACTTGCAGATATGGGGTTAATCTGGAAGTTAATAGCATTTTGACACTGTAAGATTCTCACACTGAGAACCTCTGTCACTGACTGACAGGTGGCCCTAATGCTGAACTGTAAGGCTGAGCTTGCTGTCAGTCAGTACCGGTGGTGCGGTTACAGCCATTGCTCGCTGTACACAAAGTGTGACTGTAACCGTGCTGGCGCCACCCCTATGACTGAAAGAGCGAGGCTGCTAGGATGATTAAAGTTCATTTCCTCCTGGCAGTGGGGCTCTCAGTGCCATCACTGCACAGAGTAAGAACTCTTATTAGCCTGCAGATTAACCCCATATCTGCAGATTAATAGCGTTATTTTGCATCAGTTCCCTTTAATGTATGTGGCACAAACAAACGTAGAATGTACATAGAGATGAGCGTCACCAGACATGCTCAGGGTCATCAGGCACACGTCATCAGGCACACGTCACCCATATATCATATACACACTCAGACACACATCACCCATATATGATACATATACCCATGCACACATCACCCATATATCATACACACCAAGGCACACATCACCCATATACTGTATCATACATACACCCAGGCACACATCACCCATATATAAGGATGTCCCCACTCAAAACTTCTTTGTATTTAATGATGTCTTCTATCTGCACTGCCATGGGCGCGGCCTGCGCCATCATTCACCAATCTCTTCCTGGGATACTGAGAGAGGAAGATATTTGGCAAGGATGGCTCATGGGCCTCCGATTATGTGCAGTGTTGTCTGCGCTACATAGATGATGTTTTCGTCATCTGGCAGGGATCTGCAGAACAATTGCAACAATTCATGAAACAACTAAACCAGAACAATTTTTACATTAGATTGACATATACATTCAACAAGACTGATGTGAACTTCCTTGACCTCAAAATTATAAGTGACCAACATAATCATTTGCAGACGGATGTCTTTCGGAATCCCACCTCAGTAAATTTATTGTTGCATGCGGATTCAACCCATCCTTATAGTACTAGATTTGAGGCACAAGCAACTGACCTCTGTAATAGGTTTCAGGTCAGGAGTTATAGCAATACATAAAGGCAGGGTATTCAAGGGCTAAACATCACACCTGAGATGCACTATTGCATCCACACAACACAGAGAATAATAATAATAATAATAATAATAATAAATTTTATTTCTATAGCGCCGACATATTCCGCAGCACTTTACATTTCAGAGGGGACTTGTACAGATGATAGACATTACAGCATAACAATAATCACATAGATCATAACAGATACCAAGAGGAATGAGGGCCCTGCTCGCAAGCTTACAATCTATGAGGAAAAAAGGGGAGACACGAAAGGTGGGTGGTAACAATTTCCCTGCTTGTTTGGATCAGCCATAATGTTAAGTGTGTAACAGTACAGATACAGAGGGCTGGTAGATGCATAAAGCATGTGGGAACATGATACGAGGAACCTGGTTATGGTAAAACTTTTGACTGTGCCACACAGGGATAGTTAGGTTAATGTGTTGAGGCGGTAGGCCAATCTGAATAAATGCATTTTCAGGGCACGCTTAAAATTGACGGGAGTGGAAGGTTCTGATTATTGAGGATGCTAATCTCAGGTCATCAGCAGAATGGAGGGCACGGGTAGGGTGGTAGACTGAGACGAGGGAGGAGATGTAGGGTGGTGCTGAGCCATGGAGTGCTTTGTGGGTGAGGGTAATAAGTTTGTACTGGATTCTGGAGTGGATGGGTAGCCAGTGTAAGGACTGCCACAAGGTAGAGGCATCGGTGTAATGATTGGCGAAGAATATGATCCTGACTACAGCATTCCAGTCAGATTGGAGGGGGGAAAGTTTGGTAAGAGGGAGACCAATTAGAAGAGAGTTACAATAGTCCAGACGAGAATGAATAAGAGAAACAGTAAGAGTTTTTGCGGAGTCAAAGGTAAGAAAAGGTCAAATTCTAGAAATGTTTTTGAGATGCAGATAACACGAGCGAGCCAGTGATCGGATGTGGGGGGCAAAGGAAAGCTCGGAGTCAAGTATGACCCCAGGACAGCAGGCATGTTGCTGGGGAGTAATAGTGGAACCACACACAGAAATGGCAATGTCGGGTATAGGTACATCAGTAGAGGGAGGAAACACAAGGAGTTCAGTCTTTGACAGGTTCAGTTTCAGATATAGTGAGGACATGATGTTAGACACTGCGTTTAGACAATCGCTGGTGTTTTCTAAAAAGGCAGGCGTGATGTCAGGAGAGGAAGCATATAATTGGGTGTCATCAGCATAGAGATGGTACTGGAAACCAAATCTACTGATTGTTTGACCAATAGGGGCAGTATACAAAGAGAATAAGAAGAATGACAAATCCGTATTTTGATGCGGATCCTCAGCGTTTTTTGCTGCGCGGATTTGCATCAGATCTGCAGTGTAGTGCACAAGCAATATTAGTCTATGGTAAAAGAAGAAATGCTGTGCACATGCTGGGAAAAAATCCGTGCAGATTTGCAACTTTTTTTCCCGCAGCATGTCAATTGTCCGCAGCAACGTTTTCCAGTCTGGCACATAAAAATCTCTCTCTCTCCCTCCTCCAGCAGAAGGGAGAAAATTCACAGATCCAATACCACCTAACAAATCCCAGCAAAGAGCAAACAGATGAACGGCAAACTAGGGTACACAAATCACCACAAAAGGTTGATACATAAAATGAGAACAATGGGGATAGGGGAAAATATGTGTAGGTGGGTTAAGAGCTGGCTCAGGGATAGGAAACAAAGGGTGGTTATTAATGGAGCACACTCGGACTAGGTCACGGTTAGCAGTGGGGTACCACAGGGGTCAGTATTGGGCCCACTTCCTTTTAACATATTTATTAATGACCTTGTAGGGGGCATAGAGAGTAGAATTTCAATATTTGCAGATGACACTAAACTCTGCAGGGTAATCAATACAGAGGAGGACAATTTTATATTACATAAGGATTTATGTAAACTAGAAGCTTGGGCTGATAAATGGCAAATGAGCTTTAATGGGAATAAATGTAAGGTCATGCACTTGGGTAGAACGAAAAAGATGTATAATTATGTGCTTAATTGTAAAACACTGGGCAAAACTGTCACTGAAAATGACCTGGGTGTATGGGTGGACGACAAACTCACATTTAGTGGCCAGTGTCAGGCAGCTGCTGCAAAGGCAAATAAAATAATGGGATGCATTAAAAGAGGCATAGATGCTCATGAGGAGAACATAATTTTACCTCTATATAAGTCACTAGTGCGACCACACTTAGAATACTGTGTACAGTTCTGGTCTCCGATGTATAAGAAAGACATAGCTGAACTGGAGCGGGTGCAGAGAAGAGCGACCAAGGTTATTAGGGAACTGGGGGGTCTGCAATACCAAGACGGGTTATTACACTTGGGGTTATTTAGTTTGGAGAATCGAAGGCTTAGGGGTGATCTTATTACAATGTATAAATATATGCGGGGACAGTACAAAGACCTTTCTAATGATCTTTTTACTCTGAGACCTGTGACAGGGACAAGGGGGCATCCTCTACGTCTGGATGAAAGAAGGTTTAAGCATACTCACAGACGTGGATTCTTTACTGTAAGAGCAGTGAGACTATGGAACTCTCTGCCATATGATGTTGTAATGAGTGATTCCCTACTAAAATTTAAGAAGGGCCTGGATGCCTTTCTTGAAAAGTATAATATTACAGGGTATATACACTAGTTTCCTTAATATTGCGTTGATCCAGGGAGCTAGTCTGATTGCCGTATGTGGAGTTGGGAAGGAATTTTTTTCCCCAATGTGAAGCCTACTGTTTGCCACATGGGTTTTTTTTGCCTTCCTCTGGATCAACATGTTAGGGCAGGATAGGACAGGATATGGGTTGAACTAGATGGACTTAAAGTCTCCCTTCAACCTTAATAACTATGTTACTATGTTACATTAACAGACGGAGCTATTTATCTGAAGTAGAGTTGAGCGAAACGGGTCGAAAAAATTGAAAAGTCGCCGACTTTCGCCAAAGTCGGGTTTCATGAAACGAAACCCGACCTTAGCGTGAGGTCGGCCACGAGGTCGGCGACTTTAGCGCCAAAGCCGCATTTCAAAAGATGCTTGAGTGCCCTTTTTGCAGCCAATCAGGAAGAACGGACACTGTGGGCAATGTGATGACATAGGCAGCGGTCACCACTGTCTTGGAGAAGGGCATGCAAGTGATTGGCTGGCTTTGTGGAGCGTCACAGGGGGTATAAAAGGGCGGGGACGCCGACCGCCATGTTACTCATGCTGATCTCAGAATAGGGAGAGCTGCTGCTGATTCTGTAGGGAGAGTGTTAGGCAGGGAAGAAGATACCAAAAACTGATTCTGCTGCTAGCGATTTTGCCTGTACAACACACCAGTCACTGTGCAGTGCAAGGGGAGGCTATATTTTGGTGCATCAGCTCTGTTGGTTATTAGGCTGCCTTTTAAGGCTACCTGGTAGCTGCATTGCTGTGTGCCCACTGCTGAGCAAACTGCTTTTTTCAAAGCAATCCAGATTTTATTGTTTTGTCCTTGTGAGTTACTGAGCGTTCATTTTTCACACACCGTACAGCGGTGTACGCTCCTCTCTCAGTACCATGTAATGGCTGTTATCACGGCCACAGTGAAGCTATCTGTGTGTGACTCTGTAAGGATAAGTCGAGGAGTTGTTCCGTTCTTACAGACCTCCACCTTATAGTTTTGTCTGGTTTTCAAACAGTTTAGTATATTTGCTGTTTGACTACATTCAAAACTATAGAGAGACAGCGTGTGTCAGTCCGTATACTAAAACATGGAGCTTGACAATTTTACATACACTGGACAGCGGTGTACGTGCACGCTCCTCTCTCAGTACCGTGTAACGGCTGTTATCACGGCCACAGTGAAGCTATCTGTGTGTGACTCTGTAAGGATAAGTCGAGGAGTTGTTCCGTTCTTACAGACCTACACTGTAGGGAGATTCCAGTTCTGCCCAATTCTATATACACCTTGTAGTTTGTCATACACTAGGCAATTTCTGCCGGTCATATTGCAGTGTTAAATAAACAGGGCCTGTCTGAATCCCACAGTGTCCTGAAGTGTAGAGACATTCCAATTTTCCACAGACCTCTATAAACCTTCCTAACAGCATAGAGAATCTGCCTGTCATATTGCGGTGTTAAATAAACAGGGCCTGACTGAATCCCACAGTGTCCTGAAGTGTATAGACATTCCAATTCTCCACAGTCCTCTATACACCTTTCTAACAGCATAGAGAATCTGACTGTCATATTGCGGTGTTAAATAAACAGGGCCTGTCTGAATCCCACAGTGTCCTGAAGTGTAGAGACATTCCAATTTTCCACAGTCCTCTATAAACCTTCCTAACAGCATAGAGAATCTGCCTGTCATATTGCGGTGTTAAATAAACAGGGCCTGACTGAATCCCACAGTGTCCTGAAGTGTATAGAAATTCCAATTCTCCACAGTCCTCTATACACCTTTCTAACAGCATAGAGAATCTGACTGTCATATTGCGGTGTTAAATAAACAGGGCCTGACTGAATCCCACAGTGTCCTGAAGTGTATAGACATTCCAATTCTCCACAGTCCTCTGTACACCCTTCTTCAGCATAGAGAATCTGCCTGTCATATTGCGGTGTTAAATAAACAGGGCCTGACTGAATCCCACAGTGTCCTGAAGTGTAGAGACATTCCAATTCTCCACAGTCCTCTATACACCCTTCTAACAGCATAGAGAATCTGCCTGTCATATTGTGGTGTTAAATAAACAGGGCCTGTCTGAATCCCACAGTGTCCTGAAGTGTAGAGACATTCCAATTTTCCACAGTCCTCTATAAACCTTCCTAACAGCATAGAGAATCTGCCTGTCATATTGCGGTGTTAAATAAACAGGGCCTGACTGAATCCCACAGTGTCCTGAAGTGTAGAGACATTCCAATTCTCCACAGTCCTCTATACACCCTTCTAACAGCATAGAGAATCTGCCTGTCATATTGTGGTGTTAAATAAACAGGGCCTGATTGAATCCCACAGTGTCCTGAAGTGTAGAGACATTCCAATTCTCCACAGTCCTCTATAAACCTTTCTAACAGCATAGAGAATCTGCCTGTCATATTGCGGTTTTAAATAAACAGGGCCTGACTGAATCCCACAGTGTCCTGAAGTGTAGAGACATTCCATTCTCCCCAGTACTATATACACCTTCTACCTTGTTTTACAGTACCAGAGAGTTGGTGTAAATTTGGGTAAATTTTTCCAAAAAATGAGGAATTGTGGTGGAAGAGTCCATGGAAGTGGGCGGGGGTTGGCAGCTGGTAATGATGGTGTTGGTGTTGGTGGTGGATCTACTGGTAGTGGAAAAAGCAAAATAGCACCTAATACTGGAGGTGTTGAGGCTGCGTCATCATCTGGCTCCACAAGGCCTTGAAGGCTCGCTTTTCTGGGAGTAGGTAAACCGCTTTTAAAGCCGGAGCTTCAAGAACAAGTTTTGGCTTACATTGCTGACTCAGCCTCCAGCTCTATCGCCTCCTCTTGAAGTTTTAAAAAATAAAAGCACTGAGTCGTCATTGGAGGCTCATGGTCATGAACCACACCTTTCCTTGTGTCCTTCACCCCTACCAAAATTGAAGGATGCGGTAGGCCACACTACAGATTACTCCATGGAGCTGTTTTCACATACCATGCCTGGGTTATCAAGTCAAATCGTGAATTACCCAGGCCAAGATGAATCTGACATGGAGTGCACTGATGCACAGCCACTGCTAGATTTATCTGCTGGTACATTCACTCAGAGCACTACATTGTCCTCGCAGTGTACTGAGCCAGAATCTGACCCTGATAAAACTCAGTTGCCCCCTCCCACATACTATACCACCATACACGGTGACACAGAGGAAGGTGTACATAACATTGAAGAGGAGGTGATGGATGACCCAGTTGTTGACCCAGATTGGCATCCATTGGGGGTAGAGTGTGCCGCTGCCAATAGCTCAGAAGAGGAGGAGGAGCATCCGCAGCGGGCATCGACATCGCAACAGTTGTTATCTGGCAGGCCCGGAGCAGTCCAAAAACGGGTTACAAAAACCCAAAAAATTGCAGGACAGCTTGGCCAGATGGTCAAAAAAGCACAGCGTGCAAGACCTCAAACTGTCTTCCCTAGTAGGAAGAGTGCAGTGTGGCACTTTTTTGAACAAAATCCTAATGATCAGGCAAAGGTAATCTGTAAGAAGTGCGCAAAGACCTTTAGCCGAGGGAAAAATCTGAGAAATTTGAATACCAGTTGCATGCTAAGACATTTAACCACCATGCACTTGCAAGCATGGATGGACTACCAAAACTCACGTACCACATGTGCTACTGCTCCCAAAGAAGGTAGTCAGCAACGCAACATTGTTTCCCCCACTGTAAGTCCACCGGTTAGCACACCACCAGCAGCAAATGTTGAGTTGTCGTTGCAAGGGCAAATCATTCAGGGAATCACAATGTTATATCAACAAAAGACTGAATCTAGGCCATGTAACGGCTCCAGCCCCAGCCCCTACTTACCGCGCTGCACGCACCCCTCGGCGCGCTCCTGCTTCTAGGCGCGTCCCCGCACCCGGCCTCCCTTCTCATTGGGCACCTGCGCACTGCATGACTCCCGGCGCACAGCCTCCTGGGTAGAGTGACGCGCTGGCCCCGCCTCCAACATGGCAGCGCCCAGTACTACATATGCCCAGCGTCTGAACAGGTAAGACGCCTGTCTATCAAACGCGGTAGCGCTGTCTTGTGCGGCTAGCTCTGTGTTTCCAGGCCCCTTCACCCTTGCCTCTGTCAGCACTGCGCTCTGTGTCTCTGGGGCTCTCTGCCTGCGCTGTCTCTGCCTGTTAGTGCCACCTTGCTTCTCCCTCCGTCTCTGTCCTGCTCCTGCTGCCTCTCGTCCAGCCCTGTTACCTTACTTGTTGTTGCCTACCCTCCTGCCTAGTGTATCTTTGTGCTTCCTCTCTTTTTCAGCCTCCCGTCCCGGACGCCCCTGGCTCTCCGGTCCTGTGCTCAGCTTAAGTTCCCGTGTTCTCTGGTGTCCTCCTGTACGGAGACGTAGGTGCCTCCTTCTTGTCTATTGCCCAGTCGTCCCTTTGGTTCCGGCTGTCGCGGTTCTATCCCCTGGGGATCTGTCCCTAACAGTCCCTGTATAGGGGGTGGTCCTCACCTGGGTGCTCGCCCTCGGGGGCTCTGGAGCCGTGACCCAGAGGGTCCATTCTCGGGTAACCTTTAGGTTTCTCTTTCACAAAAGCAAACCGTAACAGATAGACAGGCCTTGGACCCCGCTGGAGCCACGGCTGCCCAAAAAGAGTTAGTTTTCCTTCGGGAGAACCAGACGCGCATGATGTCCTTTATGAAAACCATGGACTCGCGTGTTTCCACTCTCCAGTCCTCGGACCCTGGTAACGCCGCCCAGTTGGCTGGTCTACAACAGGAATTGGCTCAGCAGCGTGACACCCAGTCCCATATCCTCAGCTACATGGCTTCGGTGGACAGTCGGTTGCTTTCCTTGCACTCAGCCGCTTCTGCTCCTCCTGCTGCGGCTTCCCATCCTCCTCCACGGTTGGCCAAACCACCCCGTTATAGCAGGGACACCAAATTGTGCCGGGGATTTATAAATCAGTGCCGCCTGCATTTTGAGCTGCTGCACCAGCAGTATCCCTCAGACCGAGCCAAGGTGGCCTTCATCATTTTGCATCTAGAAGGCGACGAGTTGGCGTGGGTCAATCCCCTCTGGGAGCGTGATGACCCAATAGTTACCCAGTTATCCCTTTTTCTTGACACTTTTCGTCGGGTTTTTGACGAACCGGGTCATTTAGCCTCCACCACTGAGGCTTTGTTCAATCTGTGCCAAGGTTCTCTGACCGTGGGCCAGTATGCCATACAGTTCCGACTTAGGTTGGAATAACGAGGCCTTGGTGGGTGCCTTCTGGCGAGGGCTCTCTTGAGTCGCATAAAGGATAAGCTCACTGGTCGTGGCACTCCAACTGCTCTGGAGGATTTGATCTCCTTAGCCACTCAGATCGATCTCCGGTTTCAAGAACGGGCCAGGGAGATAAGGGTCTCTCGTCCATTTTCTTCTATTCGTAGCCCACCCAGTCCCCGACCTAGGAGCCTCCCTTCACCTTCGGCACCCGAACCTATGCAGGTGGACCGCCTGAAGCTCTTTGATCAGCGTCGTAGGGAGAGGAGCCTCCACGGTCAATGTTTCTACTGCGGTAGCAGTTCCCATCTCCTCCGAACCTGTCCAGATTGTCCGGAAAACTCCTCCGCCTAGGCCAGGTAAGAGAGGCCTCTCTAGGTGTATGTGATACCTCTCTTCCCCTCACTTGGTCTGTCCTCTTGCATGTTGGTGGAAAGCGGGCTTCTCTAGTGGCCTATGTGGACTCGGGTGCTGCCGGGAATTTTATTAGGCTAGAGGAGGTTAACAAACTTTCTATTCCCGTGAGAGCTTTGCAGAATCCCAAGGTTCTCGCGTCCGTAGATGGTCGACCCCTGCTAGAGACAGTTACCCTTGTCACTCATTAGGTAGAGTTACAAGTAGGGGCCTTGCACAAGGAGAGAATTACGTTTTATGTTTTAACAGGTATTGCCCATCCAATCCTGCTTGGTCTTCCCTGGCTCCGGCTTCACGAGCCCACCTTAGATTGGCATGGCGCAACGTTTTGCGCTGGGGGGAGTCTTGTCGGGCTCGGTGTCTGCTGTTGGTGCATCCCGTAGGTACCCCTCTCCCTTCCCTCGTTCCCTGTGGATTACCGGTGGCGTACTATAACTTTTTGGATGTTTTTGACAAGAAAGAGGCTGAGACTCTTCCGCCGCACCGTCCCTACGACTGCCCCATTGAGCTCGTTCCTGGTACCACTCCGCCTCGTGGAAGGATTTATCCTCTCTCCTCGGCAGAGACCCAAGCCATGTCTGAATACATCCGAGACAACCTGGCCAGAGGCTTCATTCGGAAGTCTTCGTCCCCTGCAGGAGCAGGCTTCTTTTTCGTAAAAAAGAAAGATGGATCCCTGCGCCCGTGCATCGATTATCGTGGCCTGAATCGTATCACGGTGAAGAATAAATATCCACTACCACTCATCTCCGAGCTTTTTGATCGCCTGAGGGGAGCACGTGTGTTTACGAAGCTTGACTTACGAGGGGCTTATAATCTGGATCGCATACGCTCTGGGGACGAGTGGAAACTGCACTTAACACGCGAGATAGGCACTACGAGTATTTGGTTATGCCCTTTGGGCTCTGCAACGTACCTGCAGTATTCCAGGAACTCGTTAATGATGTCTTTCGAGATCTTCTCCAATCCTGTGTCGTAGTCTACCTGGATGACATCTTAGTCTTCTCCCCAGATCTGGCCACACATCGCCGAGACGTTCGCAAAGTCCTTCAGCGTCTCAGAGAGAACCACCTTTTTGCCAAGTTGGAGAAATGCCTCTTTGAGCAAACATCATTGCCTTTTCTTGGCTACATCGTCTCAAACTCGGGGATAGAGATGGATCCTGAGAAAGTCTCAGCAGTTCTCAATTGGCCATGTCCCCATGGCGTTAAGGCAATTCAGCGGTTTTTGGGTTTTGCCAATTAATACCAGCAATTTATTCCTCACTTTTCTTCTTTGACGAAACCCATCTCAGCTCTTGTCCGCAAAGGAGCCGACCCTAATCATTGGCCCGCTGTAGCAGAGGCTGCCTTTGAAATCCTGAAGCAAGAGTTTGCAAAGTCCCCAGTACTCCATCGCCCAGATGCCAGCAGACCCTTCATCCTCGAGGTTGACACATCCTCTGTAGGAGCTGGAGCAGTTCTTTTGCAGAAATCCTCCTCTGGCCACACTCTTACTTGCGGATTCTTTTCTAAGGCTTTCTCCGCTCTCAAATGTAATTATGCCATTGGAGATAGAGAACTCTTGGCCATAAAAATGGCTCTTGAAGAATGGCGCCATCTTCTCGAGGGTGATCTCCACCCATTCATCATTTTCACGGATCACAAAAATTTGGCCTACCTTCAGTCCGCCCAAAGGCTCAACCCACGGCAGGCCAGATGGTCACTGTTTTTCGAGTGGTTTGACTTCGAACTCCACTTCAGACCTGGAGATAAGAACGTCAAGGCAGATGCCCTGTCACGCTCATTCCTATCTGTCGACAAGGAGGAGGGTCCAGTCCATCTCATCGATCCTGCCAAGATCCTTACTGTGGCTCCACTAAGCCTGGTTTCTCCACCATCTGGTAGAACTCTTGTTCAGAATGGAGATAGACTAAAGGTTCTACACTGGAGTCACTCTTCAAAATTTTCTGGACATGCTGGAGTTAAAAAGACTCTCTCACTTGTCTCCCGCCATTACTGGTGGCCTTCGCTCCGCAAGGATGTCCAAGATTTCATCGCTTCTTGTCCTTCCTGCGCCCGGAACAAGGTCCCTCGACACCCCCCCTCGGGACTCCTATATCCATTACCAGTACCAGCCAACCCATGGGCTCATATTGCTATGGATTTCGTCACCGATTTGCCTCCCTCTTCCGGTTGTTCGGTGATTTTGGTGGTCGTGGACCGATTTTCCAAGATGGCCCACTTCATCGCCTTGCCAGGTCTGCCTTCCGCACCTGAGTTGGCGAAGATCTTTCTGCTTCACATCTTCCGCCTCCATGGTTTCCCTCAGCATATCGTCTCAGATCGAGGGGTCCAGTTTACCTCCCGTTTTTGGCGAGCCCTCTGCGGTTTGCTGAAGATAACGTTGGATTTCTTCTCAGCTTATCACCCCCAGTCAAATGGTCAAGTCGAGTGAGTCAGCCAGGTGCTAACATCTTACCTTTGGCATTTTTCCAATGCTCATCAGGACGTTTGGTGATCTCTTCTTCCTTGGGCAGAATTCGCCTACAACAATCATCCCAGTGAAGCCTCCTCCAAATCTCCCTTTTTTGTGGTTTTTGGTCAACACCCCGGGATTCCTCTCCCCGTGTCCCCCGCCTCGGGTGTTCCGGCAGCGGACTCCTTGTCTGTAGACTTCTCTCAGATTTGGAAGGAGACCAAAATAGCTTTTGAGGGTGCCAGCCTCAGAATGAAGCGGTATGCCGACAAAAGGCAGCTAGACACTCCTCCGTATCGCCCTGGGGATAAGGTTTGGTTAGCTTCTCGGCATATCAGGTTAAAAATCCCCTCCTATAAGTTAGGTCCACATTACATCGGGCCCTTTGAGGTTTTAAGTCGCATCAACAACGTAGCCTACAAGTTAAGGTTACCCGCATCACTAAAGATTCCCAATGCCTTCCATGTGTCTCTCCTCAAACCGGCAGTATTTAACCACTTCCACTCTGCGCCTTCCCAAACGTCCCAACCTTGTACCTCGGATAACACCTTTGAGGTACGAGATATATTGGCCATGAAGACTGTTAAAGGAAAAAAGCATTATGAGACGGTTTCTCTCCAGCGTTAGGAGGAGGGGGTGTAAAAGAGGGGGTACTGTAATGGCTCCAGCCCCAGCCCCCACTTACTGCACTGCGCGTGCCCCTCGGCGCGCTCCTGCTTCTCGGCACGTCCCCGCGCCCAGCCTCCGGCTCCCTACTCGTCAGGCACCTGCGCACTGCATGACTCCCGACGCACAGCCTCCTGGGTAGAGTGACGCGCTGGCCCCGCCTCCAACATGGCAGCGCCCAGTACTACATATGCCCAGCGTCTGAACAGGTAAGACGCCTGTCTATCAAACGCGGTAGCGCTGTCTTGTGCGGCTAGCTCTGTGTTTCCAGGCCCCTTCACCTTTGCCTCTGTCAGCACTGCGCTCTGTGTCTCTGGGGCTCTCTGCCTGCGCTGTCTCTGCCTGTTAGTGCCACCTTGCTTCTCCCTCCGTCTCTGTCCTGCTCCTGCTGCCTCTCATCCAGCCCTGTTACCTTCCTTGCTGTTGCCTACCCTCCTGCCTAGTGTATCTTTGTGCTTCCTCTCTTTTTCAGCCTCCCGTCCCGGACGCCCCTGGCTCTCCGGTCCTGTGCTCAGATTTAGTTCTTGTGTTCTCTGGTGTCCTCCTGTACGGAGACGTCGGTGCCTCCTTCTTGTCTATTGCCCAGTCGTCCCTTTGGTTCCGGCTGTCACGGTTCTATTCCCTGGGGGTCTGTCGCTAACACTCCCTGTATAAGGGGTGGTCCTCACCTGGGTGCTCACCCTCGGGGGCTCTGGAGCCGTGACCCAGAGGGTCCACTCTCGGGTAACCTTTAGGTTTCTCTTTCGCAAAAGCGAACCGTAACAGGCCATCAGAAAGAAAAACAACTCCATCACCATCATCAACCCTCTCTTAGTCCGCCATGTCCACCTCTAGTTCCATCATATGCAGCTCTCAAGTCCAGCTCACCCTACCAGAGACTATGAGTAGGACAAGAAAGTACTCATCCTCTCATCTGCGTACACTGGGTTTGAACGCCCACATTGCCAAACTAATCTCGTTAGAGATGATGCCCCACCGGTTGGTTGAAAGCGAAGCTTTCCGCGAACTCATGGCCTACGCAGTACCACGCTATGACCTACCCAGTCAGCACTTCTTTTCTCGCAAAGCCATCCCAGCCTTCCACCTTCATGTGAAAGACCGCATTGTCCATGCACTCAAGCAATCAGTGAGTGGAAAGGTGCACCTCACAACTGATGCATGGTCCCTTAGGCATGGCCAGGGCCGTTACGTGTCCATCACTGTGCACTGGGTTAATGTGGTGGATGCAGGGTCCACAGGGGACAGCGGTGGTGGGACAGTGCTGCTTTGCCCACGGTATAGGAAACAGTTGGCTGTAGGCGTTCGACCCTCCTCCTCCTCCAGAAGCGAAAGCTCACCCACAGAGCGCAGTCGCACGAGCACAACATCCGCAGCTGCCAGTGTTGCACACGAGGTGTCCCCCTATCGATCAGCTAGTACAAAGCATCAGCAGACTGTGTTGAAGATGATGTGTTTGGGCGACAGACACACCGCGGAGGTACTGGCCGACTACTTTCAGTGACAAACTGAGTCATGGCTGGGCAGTCTACATCTTGAGGCAGGCAAGGTAGTTAGTGATAACGGCCGGAATTTTGTGGCAGCCATAGCCCTTTCAAAACTCAGACACATACCTTGCTTGGCTCACACCTTGAACGTGGTGGTGCAGTGCTTCCTCAATAATTATCCGGAGTTAACAGGCCTGCTCCAGAAGGTCCGAAGACTGTGCTCGCACATCAGTCGGTCGCCGGTACACTCCAGTCGTATGCAGAAGCTGCAGCGATTGCTCCACCTTCCCAAGCACCGCCTAATTATCGACGCTGCAACAAGGTGGAACACCACCCTGCACATGGTTGAGCGGCTGTGCGAACAGAGGCAGGCCGTAATGCATTTTTGGGAGGATACACGGGCAAGCACTTTGAGGGCAGACATGGAGTTGACAGGTGTGCAGTGGTCGAAGCTAAAAGACCTCTGTAAAGTCCTTCTGTGTTTTGAGGAATGCACATGGCTGGTAAGCGCAGACGATGCCTTCATAAGCATGAGCATCCAACTTATGCGTCTGCTCATGCAAACTGTGACGCACATTAAGGAGCAGGCGTCTGCAGCCGAGTTTGATGAGGAGGAAAAGGAGGAGGGAAGCTTTGATGACAGTCAGCCATTGTCTGATCCGGGACCTCTCCTGGACGAGGTGCAGGAAGAAGAGGAAGAGGAGGATGAGGAGGATGATGATGGGGATGATTATTTAGGGGAGGAGGATGCTTATCATGGGGCAAGAGAAAATGTTGGCTTGGCAAGGTCTGGTACAGGCTTTGTGCGTGACTGGAGGGATGTGGATTTGCCAGAAAGTGCTCCTCCACCCAGCACTCGCAGTGCATCATTGACACTGGGAACATTGGCCCACATGTCAGATTATGCCTTGCAGATCCTAAAAAGGGACCCCCACATTGCCAAAATGATGAACAATGACGACTACTGGTTGGCCAGCATCCTGGATTCATGCTATAAAGGCAAATTCCAAAACATTATGCCACCGGAGAACCTTGACCTAATATTGGCTAGCAAACAAGCAACTCTGGTAAACCGGTTGGTTGAGGCATTCCCAGCGCACAGCAGCGGTGATGGGGCCGGGGTCAGCTTGGAAGAGGTGTTCGTGGTGCACACATCAGAAGTGGCGTTGGAGACAGGGGTTTCATGACCATGTCATGGACCGATTTTTCAAGTCCCGCTCACACGACTGGTAATACTGCATCGATTGAAAGTGACAGGAGACAGCAGTTGTCAACTATGGTTACAAACTTCTTCTTGTTCCATATCGATGTTCTCACTCACAGGTCATTCCCATTTGACTATTGGGCTGCTAAACTGGACACCTGGCCTGAATTGGCACAATATATCTTACAGGAGCACGCTTGTCCAGCTGCAAGTGTGCTATCGGAAAGAGTCTTCAGTGCAGCTGGATCAATCCTGACAGAAAAAAGGACCTGTCTCTCGACCCAAAATGTGGATGATCTAACTTTCATTAAAATGAACCATGCATGGGTTTCCCAGGATTTTGTCCCACTTTACCCTGATGACACATAGGTTGCCAGAAAAATGGCTTGCTTTGGTCCTCCTCTTCCTCGGACTTGACCAATTTCGCCTTTAGCAGCAGCTGAATGTCCCACATCAACATATGCCATTTTGTAAACCTCCCTAACTGGGCTGCCTCCCCCCCCATGGCTGGGGTCACCAGCTAGCGCACGCAACCGTGCGAGTGCCGTTGCCCTGGACAGGTGGGTAGGCCGACTCTTGGGCGCGGGCACTGGCACAGGGTCCCTCATAGTGCAATCTAGTGTCTCTGACGGTGGGGGTGCACACTCGCCGTCAGACACACCACAGTACTATGAGGGGCCCAGTGCCAGTACCGACGCCCACGAGTGTGCCCCCCTTGCTTGCGCAGGGCCACAGCATTTGCAATGTTTACCTCTCTGTTGTGAGTTCATTTTCCCCTTCATTACTGAGGCCAGAGGAACTCCTTCTTCTGGTAAAGAAAGGTAGTGAGCCTGATTATCAAACACCTGAGGCTGATGATGATGACTGGCTGAGTGGAGTTACTGACTGGATATAAGGCTGCCGACGCCCTTCTGCCCTGCGGGTGATTTCTCTGTGGGATCCTTGGAGACCAGTCTGAATTCCTGCTCCTCTAAAGCTAAGTTTGCTGCTCGGCCTTTTGCATTGGTGCTTTGACTTTGTTTTGCTTTGTTTTTCTGGATTTCTGCCATTCCCTGCTGGGGTGTGCTGAATTCCTTTAGCTCTGTCTTCTGAAAATACCTGAGTGCTGATTTAGTTTTTGAAGCCTAGCTGCTTCAGGGCCTTTTTCATATCAGCTTGTTGGCTTATGTCTTTGATAGGGTTTTGGCAGATTGCAGACAGCAGCCTTCCTGTCCTTTCCTATCTAGGTAGTTTTGGGCCCCGTCTTTGCTCAGTCTATCTTTCTGTCTGTGTTAGTGTTTTCATCTTGCTTCACCGTCATTATATGTTGGGGGCTGCCTATTGCTTTGGGGTCTGCTCTGGGGCAGTTTAGATTTCCCCTTTCTTTCTTTAGGCCTATTTAATTCTCCGGCTGTGATTGAGGGGTCTAGGGCATCGTAGGAACCCCCCACGGCTACTGCTAGTTGTGTTGATAGGTTCAGGGGTCTGCAATCTGATAGTTGCCAACTTCTCTGGTTTTCTGGACTAAGCTTGTATTTCTGCTTTTGCCTCCTACGGTGACTCATTCATAACAGAATCACCCGCCATACCGCAGATCCTAGGGTACTCAATTGCAGGAAAGGATTGTAAAAAAAAAAAAGTGTGTATATTTTTTCCTCTATATCTCTGAGGCCGTAGGGAGAATTTTTTTTTCTCTCAATGGAGATAAAGCAATTGTCTGATCGTGTGGAGCAGCTCGCTGCGGAAGTGCGGGGAATTTCCGCCTACCTTGCTCATTTACATGCTGCTGAACCAAAGATTCCTTCACCTGATGTATTTTTTGGGGATCGGTCTAAATTTTTGAATTTCACAAATAATTGGAAATTATCTTTTGCCTTGAAGCCTAACTCGTCAGGGAGCTCCGTGCAGCAGGTTAAAATTGTCATCTCTTTGCTGCGTGGCGATCCCCAGGATTGGGCGTTTTCTTTGAAACCAGATGATCCTATTCTGACTAATGTAAACGCATTTTTTTAGGCCTTGGGGTTGTTGTATGACGAACCTAATGCCATTGATCAGGCTGAAAAGACCCTGCTGGCATTGAACCAGGGTCGTGATTCTGCAGAATTGTACTGTCAAAAATTCCGAAAGTGGGCAGTACTTACTACCTGGAATGATAATGCCTTGGCTGCTCTCTTTCGGAAAGGGTTGTCAGAAGCCGTAAAAGATACTATGGTGGGATTTCCTGTTCCCTCTGGTCTTGACGATTCTATGTCATTAGCCATTCAGGTTGATCGGCGTTTGCGCAAACGCAAAGCTGCACGAGAGGTGTTGCCACCTGTTGAACAAATGTCTGAACCTATGCAATGTGATAGAGTTTTTTCCAGAGAGCAACGTCAGGAGTTCAGAAGGCGTAATAAGTTGTGTTTTTTCTGTGGAGATGCCTCGCATATTATTTCTGTCTGTCCTAAACGAGAGAAACGCTTTGCACACACGTTTTCTGTTCAACCTAAGTTTCTTCTGGCTATTACTCTGATCTGCTCCCTGTCCACATTTTCCGCCAAGGCTTTTGTGGATTTGGGAGCAGCCCTAATCCTAATGGACTTGGATTTTGCTAAAACGTTGTGGATTTCCGATGACACCTCTGCAGACGCCTATCCCTTTGAGGGGGATTGATGCTACTCCTTTGGCTAAAAATAAACCTCAGGCGTTGGAGAAGGGTCATATTAGACCATCCTCGTCACCCTTTGGTGCTGTTTTTTTTTTGTAGCCAAAAAGGATGGATCATTAAGACCTTGTATTGATTATCGTGCCCTCAACAAAATTACTGTTAAATATCAGTATCCGTTACCCCTGATTTCTGATCTATTCTCTAGAGTTAAAGGTGCTTGCTGGTTTACCAAGCTTGACCTCAGGGGGGCGTATAATCTTATTCACATTAAGCATGGGGATGAATGGAAGACGGCGTTTAATACTCCGGAGGGACATTTTGAGTACCTGGTGATGCCTTTTGGGCTCACTAATGCCCCTTCTGTCTTCCAGTGCTTCATGAACGATATTTTCCGAGATTTTGTCGATAAATTTTTGATTATCTATCTGGATGATATTTTGATCTTCTCCAAGGATTGGGATTCTCATGTGGAACATATTCGGACTGTGTTCCGGATCTTGAGGGAGAATTCCCTGTATGTCAAAAGATCTAAATGCCTTTTTGGAGTACAGAGGATTTCTTTTTTGGGATTTATTTTGTCCCCGTCAACTATTGAAATGGACCCGGCCAAGGTACAGGCCATTTACGATTGGGTTCAGCCCACTTCTTTGAAGGCCCTCCAGAAGTTTTTGGGTTTTGCTAATTTTTATCGGAAATTTATAGCAAAATTTTCTAGTATTGCCAAGCCATTGACTGATTTGACTAAGAAAGGTGCTGATGTGTTAAATTGGTCTCCGGAGGCTGTTTCTTCCTTTCAGGAGCTGAAGCGAAGATTCACCTCCGCCCCGGTTTTGCGGCAACCTGATGTCTCACTTCCATTCCAGGTAGAGGTGGATGCTTCTGAGATTGGTGCAGGAGCTGTTTTGTCCCAAAAGGATCCTGTAACATCTAAAATGAATCCCTGTGCTTTCTTTTCCCGAAAGTTCTCTCCATCTGAACGTAACTATGATGTGGGGAATAGGGAACTGTTGGCCATGAAATGGGCATTTGAGGAGTGGAGACACTGGTTGGAGGGAGCTAAGCATCAAGTCGTGGTCCTCACTGACCACAAGAATTTGATTTACCTAGAGTCGGCTAAGCGCTTGAACCCTAGACAGGCTAGGTGGGCCTTGTTTTTTACACGTTTTGATTTTGTGGTTTCTTTTCTTCCTGGAACGAAGAATGTCAAGGCAGATGCCCTCTGTAGGAGCTTCTTTGCTGATTCTCCTGTGGTGACCAAGCCTGCTACCATCTTAGGCCCATCTTAGGCGAAGGGGTAGTTCTTTCTGCCATCTTGCCCGATTTGAGACGTGCTCTGGAAGAGTTCCAGGAGGACAAACCTGAGCGTTGTCCCAGTGGAAAGTTGTATGTTCCTGACCAGTGGAAGAAGAGAGTGATGTCTTAAGTTCATTGCTCTGCTTTGGCTGGTCATCCAGGTATTTTTGGTACTAGAGATCTGGTGAGTCGGTTTTTTTGGTGGCCCTCCTTGTCTCGTGATGTCAGGAATTTTGTGCAGTCCTGTGGGACGTGCTCCCGGTCTAAATCGTGTTCTCGCTCTAGTGGGTTGTTGATGCCTTTGCCTGTCCCCAAGAGGCCAAGGACCCTTATTTCAATGGATTTCATCTCTGATATGCCTGTCTCTCAAAGGATGACTGTTATTTGGGTGATTTGTGATAGGTTCTCTAAGATGGTTCATCTTGTACCACTCCCTAAGTTGCCGTCTTCCTCTGAGTTGGTGCCCCTGTTTTTACAACAGGTGGTTCGTTTGCACGGGATTCCTGAGAACATTGTGTCTGACAGAGGAGTCCAGTTTGTGTCTAGATTTTGGAGAACTTTCTGTTCCAGGCTGGGAATTCAGTTGTCCTTCTCCTCTGCTTTTCACCCTCAGACCAATGGGCAGACAGAGAGAACAAACCAGACCTTGGAGTCATATTTGAGATGTTTTATTTCTGCTGATCAGGATGATTGGGTTTCATTTTTGCCCTTGGCCGAATTTGCTTTAAATAATAGAGCTAGTTCTGCCACTTTGATGTCACCTTTTTTTTGTAACTTTGGGTTTCATCCTCGATTTTCTTCAGGGCAGGTGGAGCCCTCTGCCTGCCCAGGTGTTGACACTGTGGTGGAGAGAATGCACCAGATCTGGGACCAAGTGGTGGATAAGTTATCTCTCTCCCAGGAAAAGGCCCAGCGGTTTTCCAACCGACATAGGACCATTGGTCCCCAGTTTAAGGTTGGTGATATGGTGTGGTTATCATCAAAAAATATTGCTATGAAGGTGGCGTCTCCTAAGTTTAAGCCTAGATTTATTGGACCTTACAAGATTGTGGAGATTATTAATCCGGTCTCTTTTCGTTTGGCTCTTCCTGTCACATTTAAAATCCATAATGTGTTCCATAAATCTTTGTTGAAGAGGTTTGTTGAACCTGTTGTTCTGGGGGTGGCACCTCCAGACCCTGTATTGGTTGAAGGTAACATGGAATATGAGGTAGAGAAAGTACTGGATTCCCGTCTGGCTAGACGGAGACTCCAGTATTTGGTTAAGTGGAAGGGTTATGGTCAGGAGGATAATTCCTGGGTCCCTGCCTCTGATATTCATGCCAAATGATTGGTGCGTGCCTTTCATCGGGCTCACCCTGATTGCCCTGGTGGCGTAGTTGAGGGTTCGGTGACCCCTCCTCAAGGGGGAGGTACTGTTGTGAGTTCATTTTCCCCTTCATTACTGAGGCCCGAGGAACTCCCTCTTCTGGTAAAGAAAGGTAGCGAGCCTGATTATCAAACACCTGAGGCTGATGATGATGACTGGCTGAGTGGAGTTACTGACTGGATATAAGGCTGCCGACGCCCTTCTGCCCTGCGGGTGATTTCTCTGTGGGATCCTTGGAGACCAGTCTGAATTCCTGCTCCTCTAAAGCTAAGTTTGCTGCTCGGCCTTTTTCATTGGTGCTTTGACTTTGTTTTGCTTTGTTTTTCTGGATTTCTGCCATTCCCTGCTGGGGTGTGCTGAATTCCTTTAGCTCTGTCTTCTGAAAATACCTGAGTGCTGATTTAGTTTTTGAAGCCTAGCTGGTTCAGGGCCTTTTACATATCAGCTTGTTGGCTTATGTCTTTGATAGGGTTTTGGCAGATTGCAGACAGCAGCCTTCCTGTCCTTTCCTATCTAGGTAGTTTTGGGCCCCATCTTTGCTCAGTCTTTCTGTCTGTGTTAGTGTTTTCATCTTGCTTCACCGTCATTATATGTTGGGGGCTGCCTATTGCTTTGGGGTCTGCTCTGGGGCAGTTTAGATTTCCCCTTTCTTTCTTTAGGCCTATTTAATTCTCCGGCTGTGATTGAGGGGTCTAGGGCATCGTAGGAACCCCCCACGGCTACTGCTAGTTGTGTTGATAGGTTCAGGGGTCTGCAATCTGATAGTTGCCAACTTCTCTGGTTTTCTGGACTAAGCTTGTATTTCTGCTTTTGCCTCCTACGGTGACTCATTCATAACACCTCTCCCTGCTCCTCCACTGTGTAGTCTGGGCTGTCAAATCCTTCACTGGGACTGCCACTGCAAATTTGTTGAACTGATAGATGATGGTTAAGACGTAGCTATGCCCTGTCCCGCTGGCCAGGCTCTAACTTCAGATGATCAATGCCTTCCACTTCTTATGGACGTCGACTCACAGTGACATGCAGTGGTGGTTTATCATCAGCTTGCCTTTCACAGACGTGTGACATTCCGGCACCCATTTTTAAATGTGCCCTCTCACGCCAATCCCATAGAATCGCCTACGGCCTGTGGCTTCTGTCTTTTGTACTCCAAAGTTACGTGAGAGATCATGATAGTCAGTGAGCAACATGTTTACATCTCTCCCTGTGATAAAAAATTGATGGAGATGAGTAACGCTGATGGGATCAACAGTACTGCAATACAGCAACACTTTCTTTACAAAGAAATGTTTTCGCTGTCTCCACACACAAATTAATTGAGGGTCAGCATCGCCTCTGAGAATTATGATGGAAGTTTTTCCCATGATTATTAATTCCTAGATTTCTGCAATCACTAGACTTTATGTCAGTAATTGTATGCATCTCATTTCCTATTGCGGAGAGGCTGGACTGTCTTACTGAGACAGAAATATATATGAAGATTTAAAAATACCACCAAAAGTGTATACTGTTGTACGCTTCAAATACATTTCCTTTTTTCTACTTTTTAGATTTTTGTCTAATCCATACTGAGAACACGGTGATTTTAAATGTTTAAACTATGCTATATATACCTGCTATCCAGCGATAATGTACCCTTTCTCAACTTTGTACAATCTGGTCAAATCCATACTGGGCCTGAGACCGTCTGAGCCTGCCTCCTGATCTATAGACATAGGTTTTTAATGTGTAAACTATGCTATGCATACCTGTAATCCAGTGAAACTGTACCCTTTATCAACTTTCTACAATGTTGTAGAATCCATACAGGGCCTGAGAACGGCTGCTGAGCTGTTAAGCAAGCTACAGCACCTGTGCTTTGGACACGTAATTTTTTCATTTTGTCAGGAATGCCGGTAAGGCCTAATTCCATAATTGCGGTTGACCTGCACTTACTGGGAAATCATCGTTCGCGGGGAATAATTGGAATCCCAGATCCCCATCACTAACGGTGTTAAGCGGGTTATCAGCATCTGTAAGCGAGAAAAGCTGGTCCTTTCAGTGTAGTGCGCATGCAACCCCGGACATGTAAGGGCATGATAGACCTGTTATTGCTCGATCTCGCGTGCCAGAGCCTCGCATATCCCTATAGTAAGCTTGATGCATACCGCGGGGGCATGCCGGAGTCTCTGTCGTTAGCGGAATAAAGCTGAGAAATCACTAGCACAACTACAAACGGACATACCACACCACACACAGAATCGACAAAGCTTGCAATCTGTCCATCTTTTCTGTAGCTTGCATAGTTGTGGTTTCCCGGGTGGAGTCCATGTAAGCCACAGGCTCCACTCCTGGTGGTGCTCTTTTGGACATTCCTTTAAGGTTCAGCTTTGCAATCATACAGCCCCCGGAAACCAAACACTTTGCCTTCATGGACGCAGGTTGGAGGTTCGTGGGAATAACGCCGCCCCATCGGCAGTTGGCATAATTTATTGGTGGGAAGTCCGACAGTATATGATCGTGTTCGATTTCAGAATTTTTTTTTTTTTTGGTTTGTATTTTAAATTTTTATTCCAGCCGTTCTTGACTTCATAAGGGCATGACAAGCCTATATCTGTGTCTCCTCCACCTCCTCCTTTTACTCCTCCACCTTTTTTCTGAATGTAGTTGCCCTTTTCCATATGTTATTTTTGTCTTCTAAGCATTTTGTCTGCTTTGGGACACCTTTAAAGGTGTTTCGTAATTGTTTTCTATGTGTTTGTATGTGTTTGTGTTTGCCTGCCATTGTTTTCAATGGGGTTCGACTGTGTTCTTCGAACGTTCGACGAACATTCGCCGAACTTGCCTCCTGTGCGACGAACCAAAACACTAGCCGGGTGGCTCAACACTACTCCTGATATATAGACGTACATTGTTAATGTTTAAATTATGCTATATATACCTGGTATTTGGTGATACTGTACCCTTTCTGCCAGGAAGTCCTCCTCCAACTAACACTCTATGTGTATCATTGACACCTGTAACATTGTCCCACATGTGTGATTATTTCTTGTGGATCTTCTTGTTATATTGTGGTGTGATCCATCCTGAGCGTGAGAGTGTCTATGGGTTACTCCTGCAATTTAGATGTAGATTTAAAAATTACCCCAACACTGTATACAGCTCTACGCTTGTGATACATTACCCATTTACTGCTTGTTATATTCTGGTCTAATCCAAACTGACCAAGTGAGAGTTATTTTCTGACTGTGGAAATAAATACTGAGATTGACAACAATGACACCTACACTGTGTACAGCTGTACTCTTGAGATCCATTACCGTTTTACAGCTTTTTAGATTGTGTTGTAATCCAATACTGAGCCTGAGAGTGTCTGTGTGTGCCTCCTCAAATATCTACGGAGATTTAAAATGTTTAAACTATACTATATATACCTGCTATCTGATGATACTGTACACTTTGTCTAATTTTTATATTCTTGTCTAATCCATACTGAGCCTGTGAGCGTCTCTGTGTGACTGTTGGAATATATAGGAAGATTGACAATTATCCTTTGACTGAATAGAGCTGTACGCTTGTGATACAGTGCCATATATCTGATGTTATTTTGGGTCAATTTTCTGCAAAATTTTGAAGTTTGGTGGAAGAGGCCGCGGACATGGGCGTGGGGGGACTAGCTGGTGCTCATGGTGGTGGTGCATCTGCTGGTAGTGGCAAAAGCACAATAGCAGCTAAGGCAGGAGGTGTTGAGCCTGCATCATGGTCTGGCTCCGGAATGCCTGGAAGGCTACTTTTTCTGGGAGTAGGTTAACCGCTTTTAAAGGCGGAGCATGAGGAACTGGTTTTGGCTTACATTGCCGAAACAGACTCCAGCAAATATGCCCTCCTCTTCTGAAGTTTCAAAAAATGCAAGCACTGAGTCATCAAGTGCTGGCTACTGGTCAGGAAGAACCTTTTTCCTTGTGTCCTTCACCCCCACCAAAAGTGAATGATGCAGCAGGCCACACTTCACATTAGACCATGTAGCTCTTTCTATCATACCATGCCTGGGTTATCAAGTCAAATCGTGAGTTCCCAAGTCCAAGATGAATCTGACAGTGGTGGTGACCCGTTCCGTGGCCCTGGGCGTCCATGCAAAGGGGTGAATTACGTTTATAGGTGAATGATACGTGATGCCACCTGTGGCTTCTGATTAGATTGACCAGCGCTGCAGTGTCGCTTCTCTGGGACAGATGTTGTGGTGCAGCTAAGATGTAGAAGCCCTGCACAGGTAGGGCCGTAGTCGCAGGGCAGATGAAAGAGTTGGTAGATGGTGTGCAGTGCAGGATGTAGCATAGCCGTGCACCAGGCGCAGGAGAAAGATGACAGACACAGTCGTGCAGTTCCTTTACCTGTACTTAGTAAGTGCCGTCCAGGACCCAGAGTACAATTTTGAATTCTCTCTCTGCAGATAGTAGTGTGGCCTCCGTTCTAGCGCTTATCTGAGGTACTCGCAGTGCTGAGTTCAATGAAGTTCCCCCTGTTGACTTTCTTTTGGAACTTTCTCGTATGGCAGGCAGCCATAGTCTTTTCCTTCTGGCTCCCACACGTCGATGCTGGGGCCTCCGAGCCTTAGTTGGGTACAGAGCATTTACAGCTGCTACTTCCTCCGGTTTCTGCTGCAGGAACGTCAGTGTCCCTACAAACTCGGAGACCGGAATTCTGACCATGCGCTCCAGCTAGGAGTGAGCCTTAACTCTGCTCATTCTCCAGCTCCCCTTCTCACGTCCACACACTTCCCCTTCCCTGCAAAGAGTGCCCTAACTTACCTCCTCCCGACCACAGAGAGCAACTCCTCAGCAGTCAGGTTCAGAGGTCTCCCTGCTGGCCTGGAGTGGGAAATGTGTTGTGTGTTGGTTGAACTGCTAGAGAGATCCTTCATTGCTCCCAAGCATGACATCACACTCCCTAGGAGGAAGGTAATGCCACTGTGGTGACCATACTCCTGGGGACGCCACAAGTGCACTGATTCCCAGCCACTGCTAGATGAATCTGCTGGTACATTGACCCAGACCACTACATTCCCCTCACACTCTACACAGCCAGAATCTGACCCTGAGGAAACTCAGGTTCCCCTTCACGCATACTATACCACCTTACACGGTGACAAAGAGGAAGGTGCAGATGAAAGTGCAGGTTCCTTGAGCAGGTGAGGGGGGGCATACTCATGGGCGACGGCACTGGCACAGGGCCCCTCATAGTACGCAAAAGTGTCTCTGCCGGTGGGAGGGTGGGAGGGCCCACCCACCGTCAGACACACTGCCACACACCGCCGTACTATGAGGGGCCCTGTGCCAGTGCCATCGCCAACGAGTGGGCCCCCCTGCTTGCTCCAGATCACAGCACTTGCAAAGTTGAAATACTTAGCTCTCCCTGCTCCACTGCCATGACATCTTCTGTGTGTCCTGGCAGTGATATTCTGATCAGAGAGCGCAATGACATCACGTCTGTACGCCCTCTGCCTAAACAGCCAAGTGCAGTGAGATGGAAGATGGGGACAACGAGGAGTCCAGACTAGTACAGGGATTCCCTAGCGAGGAGACTTATTTAATTGTTTTCAATGTTGGGACAGCAATTTTTGGGGAGCACTATACTCTGGAGAATGATATATAGGGCCCACCATACACTGGAGCATTCCAAAGGTGGACATCAGACACTGGAGCAGCATTTACAGGGCCCATTATACACTAGAGCATTAGAAATGGGGCCCATTATATATGGAGCATTATTTGGGCCCATAAGACAGTGGAGCTTCATCTATGGGGACCAACATATACTGTAGCATTATGTGGAGCTCATCATATACTGTTTCAAACATTATATGAGACCAATGATTCTGTATGGAGAAATATATGGGCCTCATTACTCTGTATAGCGCACTATGCGGTGCCCATAATGCTGTATGGAGTAATATACTGTCCGTGTGTGGAGCTATTGGAGAATTTAAAATCGATATCAGTCATGAGATGTAAAAAGTGAAGTACTTTTCATTGTACTATACCGCTATTTCTCTGCCGTATCGGAGCATCATGAGTTGTGCTATGTGTTAAAGGGGCGCTCTTTGGCCCAGGGCACATGAAAACCTGGTGCCCGCCCTACGCCCCCACAAATTTAGTCAAATTACCCCCATTTTTCAGTGCGTAACTAGTATTATGAAGTAAATTAAGATTGAAATGCTTCAGTAATAAGAATTGATGTTTTTGGCATTCAAAAGGGCACTGTAGGTGTGTTTCCTGGCCTCCACTCCCTGCCGACTTTGCTTCCCCACTGACTTGCATTGGGTTTCGTGTTTCAGTCGGCCTTCGACTTTTCACGATAATCGGCCGATTTCGTTCGACCCGACTTTTGAGAAACTCGGGTTTCATGAAACCCAACTCGACCCGAAAAAGGCAAAGTCACTCATCTCTAAAACACACTATACAGTACATACTTGGTATATACTCACTCTCTTCTTTATCATTCTGTATCCAGTTGCAGTAATGGGGTAGGCCTGAAGTTGGAAATCAGCAGTCAGGAGACCTATGTGTCCTGCCAAACCCCCTCCCCTCTGGTCCTGACTGCTAAGCAGGTAGCAACATTACAGTATCGGGAGGAAGCTCCTGTGTGTGAACAGCAGCCACAAATGGGACAGGACTTCTCTTGTCTCCTCAGGGCCGGCTATCTTGTTATACCCCACAGCCTTAGAACCACCCACCTCCTCCCTCACCTTCTCACTAATGCTGTGCATTCGCCCTGCACATGGATTTCCGATTCCTATGCTGTTAGAGAAGGAGCGGGAGCGGGAGGAGGTACCAACGTCATCACACAGCTGCACCACATAGGGCGGTGTGAGGCAAACCCTGTGTGTGCGATCACAAGGACTAAAGTATATTATTATTATTTATTATTATAGCACCATTTATCCCATGGCGCTTTACATGTGACAAGGGGTATGCATAATAAAAACGAGTAGGGTAATCTTAATTCAAATCACGACTAGTACAGGAGGACAGAGGACCCTGCCTGTGAGGGCTCACAATCTACCAGGGAATATTATGTACTAATGTAATAACTATGGACCAAAAAAAGGCACCTGTCCTGTAATAGTGTTACATACTGTGCCAATACATTTTATAAAAAATATGTGTGGCAGTGAAAAAAACAGTCAAAAGAATACACACACTTTTTAATAAAAACAGATTATCTAAATAAAACTATCATCCCAGACATATTGCATATCTATTTAAACATAAGAACTGAAACAACGGATTAGAAAGTAATTTAGATTTAAATATTAAAAAAAACTAAAACTGGTTATTATATTGTGTTAAACGAATTAAAGTTAATTAAAGTTAGACCGCTGTAGTTTCTGCACTAAAGAATGATGCAAAAAGTGCAACAAATGTTATTTATTAATGCACAAAACTCACTCTTTAATTACACAAATGCATGATATTAAAAATAGGCCTTTTACTTACAACGAGGTCAATATGCATGTGTTATTTTGCATAACAAGATAATTTATCTCTTGAGAGTTCCATCATATGTTCACATCTATTTAAATAGATGTGATTAATTCATTGTGCTGCCAGTTGTAAGTTTTTTTTAACTAGAAAGGTAAGAAATTCCCAAATATATATGTTATAAAAATGTAAATAATATATATTTTTTTAATGTTAAGCTTTTCAACATTTCTTGCCATCTTTCCCTGTACATATTTGGGATATATACACTTATTGATATATTGCATCATGGGTACACACATTAAAGTATTGGGTCCATTGTTTAATGAACAGTGTGAAGTATTTTGTTCAATGTCGATCCAATAAAGGAGTGATTCCAAAATATGAAAGAGTTAGAAAAACTCCCAAGGTTTTTTTTTTTTTATCTTTTGGTTTTGGCTTACAAGTTTTGATGCAAATACCCAAATGCTCAATGAAAATGAACTTATTCCTAGGATTACCCTCCTATATAGACATCATAGACAGACTGACTGATACCAACTCCTAATTTGCTGCAGAAATATTGTACAAAAGCATAATCTATATATTTACTATTATGATACTATGTGTTGCTTTCAGAAGAATATTTGGAGTTTGGGTGTGAAGACTGAATGCAGCTTAGGCAGAAGGAGCACTGTTCTAAGAGCAATCAGTGAAGGCACTAGCAGTGAGATAAATAAACTAAAGTTTACGGTTTACAATGAACTGCAGGGTTGTCAGTTTGTTTTTATACCTCTTATTATTACTATTACCGCATTTATTTTATGAGCACCATTGATTCCATAGTTCTGAACCTGAGAAGATGTTACCAAGACATAAATATAAATTGTGGTGAACAAACTAACAATGACAGACTGGTAAAGAAACCAGAGGGTCCTGCCCTTGCGGGTTTACATTCAACAGGATAATGGGGAAGGAGACAGTAGTTAAAGGGGCTGTGTCAGCTATGGTGGTGATGATGTGGCAGGGGGACATTGCAAGCTATAAGCTTTCTTGAAGAGAGGGGTTTTCAAGTTCCGTTTCAAAGTTATAAATGTGGCAAATAATCATATGTGTTGTGGAACAGAATTCTAGAGGATTGAGATACTTGGGAGAAGTCCTTGAGGCTATTGGGTGAGGAATGTCAGAGTGTGGAGGAGTGAAGGAGGTCTTGGGAGAACCAGAAGTTGCTTGTTGCAATATATCGCAAGATTAGTTTGAAGACATATGAAGGAGACAGATTATGGACAGCTTTGAAGGTTAGTGTTTTTAAGCTGGTGGTCCACAAAATAGGATGAAGCAGTAGACGCACTAGCAAATGGTAAACTGGCAGGATAGCATTTTAGTCATACTAGGTTTGAAGTTAGTATTAATAGAAAACTATTAATTGTGTTGCATTATCAAAGCCACTTGATTTTAGTGAATATTTTGAAATTCTCATTTGCCATGTTAACCGAGTTTTTTTTTTTTTTAAATGTTTATTTCTACCTAATCAACATATGGTGAATTTTAAGCACTTGTCTTGAAGGAATACTTAGTCCTCTATGAAGTGTAGTGGGGTTTATACAGTGTGACAGACAGGGACCACAAAAAGTTCAACAAAAAAATTCTTTATTTCCAGACTCATAAAAACAGAAGCGATATCCTCCAGTTCGCAGCCAGGTTCCCACAAACAGTCCGTGTTCCAACCCGTTGCCATGGGCAATGGCACAGCTATAACTCTGGGGTGCATCAGCCACTTTGAAGTCCTTGGCACTGTGTTGGCTTCACACAGGCCTGGGTGCACAAAGCCTCCTACTCTGCAGCTTGCAAAACTAAAAACTGACACACCCAAGAAAAAACTTAGAGATTAAATGGGAATTGTGGACATAGAGCCCCTCCCAAAACCCAGAGTGGAGAGATGGATTCACCCCACTTCCAAACCTGCAAATCCCTCTAAAAATAAAAGCCCATGTTGGGTTTTCCTAAAATCTGACAGGATCAACTACTTGGACCCAAACCACAATTCCTTTTTTTGCCTTGTGATTCACAATCATTTTGCTGTAAACACAAGGCACTACAGCGGGTTTAATAAGACGCAGTCTGCTTTCTGGGGGACACATACTGGCCCTCGTATATGATCCCCATCACTGTCTCACACCAGTGACTGTTCAAATTGTTTTATGCTCCTTAATGCAAACACAGCCTATGCAATATCAAAGCGACCTCAACAAACATGGTTAGGGATAAACTGATGGTAACTGTTTTAACTGCTGTGCTGTCACTCTCTATGCGTATTGTTTATTCAGTGTCTTATAGTTTTCTCTGCCTTTCTCTGTTGCTAAGCTGCAAGCTGTGAAATCTTATAATGATCCAGATTCATTACAAAATGGCTGCTTCATTTGCTGGATCTGCTTTTCTATATTAATGATTGTCCCTCATGATTGACTATGCCGTGCAATATGATGTTATAGCTTAAAGGCATTATGGGGAAGCCCAAATAGGGCGACGCAACATTATCACAGTCTGAATGGTGTCAGAACAAAATCACACAGCCCCTGCTTTTGTAATAATGCTTTATCCATTAGGACAGATGTTAGATTAAGGATTAACATTTAGCAGGAGTTCTCAATGCCTAAGATGTTCTTTTCCAAAAAAATGGCATGTTTTTTTATAAATCAGACCAGCCAAAACAGTGTAAAACCAATAATACTTTTTTATTCTAAAACACAAGTAGCATCCTCACAAAAAGAAGATATGCGGTAAATGTTATTTATTAATAGTGATGAGAGCGTATGCTTGTTGCTCTTGTTTTCCCAAGCATGCTCGGGTGATCTCTGAGTATTTGGAAGTGCTCCGAGATTTAGTTTCTGTGGCCGCAGCTGCGTGATAAGCGGCTGCTAGACAGCCTGAATACATGTGGGGATTCCCTAACAAACAGGCAATCCCTACATGTATTCAGGCTGTCAAGTAGTTGAAAATCATGCAGCTGAAGCGACAGAAACTAAATCTTCGAGCACATACAAATACTCAGATATCACCCGAGCATGCTCGGGAAAACCCAAGCAACGAATATACTCGCTCATCACTATTATTAACTATTTTGTGTGATAAAACTATCAGGTTTAAGCGTATAAAAATTAACAGTTTGAAAACTACAAAATTTTCATCAGTATTCAGATATTTTCACAAATAAAAACAAAAATATCAGCCTCAGTGTTCCACTAACTAATCTCAGAATCACTCAGATGCGTTCAAGCGTTCCAGAACTATTACCACATAAAGTAACACTGGTCAGGATTGTAAAATTTGGCCTGGTCAGAAAGGTGAAATCAGGCTCAGGGGTGAAGAGGTTAAACATTCTGGAATGCAACTTGATCATCACTATGCAAAATTATGTGATAGCTTAGATCAGGCCATTATTAAATATATCCTTTTCTGAGCAGGTTTCGGACTGTAAGTGAACACTTTCAGCACTTGCACAGAAACAGGAGATTTTGCTGTGCCTATCTGTGTATGTTTTTAGGGAATTTTATAACGATTTTAAAAAAAATTTACAAAAAGCTGTAAAAAAGTGATAAAGTGTTCGATTACTCAAATTTTTTAGTAGCACTTTTTAAAAAGCTGAATGAAGGGACGGTTTAAATATAATTATATCAAATAAATAACATACCATACATGAAAGGTTGTTCTCGAGAGTTCCCCATTAATGAGACAATAACAAATTGAAGTTGCTTAAACAGAAAACTATCTTCAAGCAATATGACACTTTAAGTGCAAGTATTTGGTCCACAGATGACCATATGATATCATACCTCCCAGCTACAGAAAGGAATAAGGGACAATACCAACGGTGAGTGCAGAGTAGTCTGGCCATATTTTTTGATTATGCTATGTTAAAGCTTGGATGTCAAACAGTATTTATTTCTGTCTTGCAAGAACTTTACAGCATCTTTTTTTAGATTCTGCAACAAACTGATTAAAAAAAATTGTTTCATTGTGTATTTAAAACATTTGGCAATAAATAACAAGAACAAGGCATTTAGGAAGCTAAAACAAAAAGGCAATGAAGAAGCATTAAAAAGTTATAGAGAAAAAAATAAAATGTGTAAAAAAACAAATACATTTAGCAAAAGTGGAAACTGAGAGACTCATTGCTAAGGAAAGTAAAACAAACCCCAAACTATTCTTTAATTATATAATCAGTAAAAAGATTAAAATTGATGGCGTCGGCCCTTTAAAGAACAATGAGGGTGAAATCATAGAGAGCGATGTGGGAAAAATGTTTTAAATACTTTTTTCTCAACAGTGTTCACTAGGGTGACCGGATCTCATATGGGGGGGAAAAAAATGTCAGAATCTTGTTCGTCTGGACCCCACAAAACGATTCCCCTTTCCAGATATGGAGATAGCCAAAATTTGAGCTCGATCAAACGACGTTAACCCGTGCCGCTCGTCGCTCAAAGTTTGAAAAAATCCAAATTGAGGTATTTTAAGATTTAGGTATTTTGCATAGTCTGTTAGACTATAAAGAATGTGACAACAACATTGCAGAAATAGCCCTGAACAAATTTTCGAACCATTTGTGGTATTTGAATGCAGAGTTGGTGGGATTATCGTTTTTTGATCCCACCATTACAGACAATGAAAAGTTGTTGATGGCTAATAAATTGCTCAGTACATGAGTTGATAATTTTACATAGTTATCTAATCTATTCTAGAGCTTTTGTTAAAGTAGTTTTTGAAACGTCAGAATATAATGCTCGGCATTTGCTTACAACTTGCAGGACATATTGCTTTTGTTCTTCATCTTTTGTCAGAAGGTCGTTAAAGTCGGTTACTTCCTACCTCTTTTAATTTTTCTTTCCTAACTTTTGGATTTACAACCCTAGCGTGCTCTGATGGTTCATCTGTGCTACTGAGCAATTTATTAGCCATTAACAACTTTTCATTGTCTTTAATGGTGGGATCAAAAAACGATAATCCCACCAACTCTGCATTCAAATACCACAAATGGTTCGAAAATTTGGTCAGGGCTATTTCTGCAATGTTGTTGTCACATTCTTTATAGTCTAACAGACTATGCAAAATACCTAAATCTTAAAATACCTCAATTTGGATTTTTTCAAACTTTGAGCGACGAGCGGCACGGGTTAACGTCGTTTGATCGAGCTCAAATTTTGGCTATCTCAATATCTGGAAAGGGGAATCGTTTTGTGGGGTCCAGACGGACAAAATTCCGACATCGATTTTTTTGCGGTCACCCTAGTATTCACACAGGAAAAGGATTTGCCAGGGGAAATGCAGAGTGATAATGTAAACTCCCCATTAAGTATTACCTGCCTAACCCAGGAAGAAGTGCAGAACCTCCTTAATAAGATTAAAATTGACAAATCACCAGGCCCTGATGGCATTCACCCTCGGGTATTAAGGGAGTTAAGTAATGTGATAGACAGGCCTCTATTCCTTATATTTAAAGACTCTATAGAAACAGGGTCTGTTCCTTTTGATTGGCTGCAAGCAAATGTGGTACCAATATTCAAAAAGGGGTGTAAAAGGGAACCTGGAAACTATAGGCTGGTAAGCTTAACATCTGTTGTGGGTAAAATTTTTGAAGGGTTTCTAAGGGATACCATTATGGAATATCTCAATGTTAATAAATGTTTAACTCCATATCAACATGGATTTATGAAGGATTGCTCCTGTCAAACTAACCTGATCAGCTTCTATGAGGATGTAAGCTCTCAAATGGACCAAGGAGAATCATTGGATGTCATTTATCTCGACTTCTCTAAAGCATTTGACACTGTCCCACATAAAAGGTAAGATGATAAAGCTTGGGCTAGGGGAAAATGTGTGTAGATGGGTAGGTAGCTGGCTTAGTGATAGAGAACAAAGAGTGGTTATTAATGGTGCATACTCAGATTGGGCCAGGGTTACTAGTGGGGCACCACAGGGTTCTGTATTGGGTCCCCTACTATTTAATATATTTATTAATGATCTAGTGGATGGCTTACACAGTAAAATATCAGTATTTGCAGATGATACAAAACTATGTAAGGTAGTTAACACAAAGGAGGACAGTTTGCAACTACAGACAGATTTGAGTAAATTGGAGAATTGGGCTGAAAAATGACAAATGAGGTTTAACACAGATAAGTGTAAGGTTATGCACATGGGAAGGAGAAACAGATGCTATAATTACTAACTAAATTTGACACTGCTGGTGAAATCAGACATGGAAAAAGACTTAGGCATCTTAGTCAATAAGAAGCTAAATTGGAGTGCCCAGTGTCAGGCAGCTGCCACCAAAGCAAATAGGGTCATGGGATGTATTAGAAGAGGTCTGGGGACATGAGATGAAAACATAATTCTCCCTCTGTACAAATCACTCGTCAGACCACACTTGGAGTATTGTGTGCAATTTTGGACGCCGGTGCTCAAGAAAGACATCACTGAATTTGAAAGGGTTCAAAGGCGGGCTACTAAAATGATAAATGGAGTTGGTTCAATACCCAGAAAGGTTATCAAAATTAGGTCTATTTACTCTAGAAAAGAGAAGACTTAGGGGAGACTTAATATATATGTACAAGTATATCAGAGGGCAATACAGAGATCTCTCCAATGAACTGTTTGTACCAAGGACTGCGACAAGAACAAGGGGACATTCTCTTCGTTTGGAGGAAAGACAATTTCTGCACCAGCATAGAAGAGGGTTCTTCACGGTAAGAGCAGTGAGGCTCTGGAATTCTCTTCCAGATGAAGTGGTGATGTCCAGCTCACTGAATGAATTTATGAAAGGAATGGATGCTTTTCTTGTGAGTAACAGTATAGAAGGTTACGAATAACATAATATTATAGTTAGATGGTTGACCCAGCTTAGGGGAAGGAATTTTTTTCCCTATGAAGAAAATTGGCTTCTACTCTGGGTTTTTTGCCTTCCCCAGGATCAACAATGCAGAACAGCTGCACTAAAAATAGGCTGAACTAGATGGACATAAGGTCTTCCTTTAGCCTTCAAAACTATGTTACTATGTGTATGTAGTGAAAACACAGCAAAAAAGGCAGAGATGCTTACCTGCCTGCCCAGGCCTCCAAACAAATGCACTATCAGGGTGCAGTGGACCCATATAGTTAAGATGACGGCAACGCAGGTGCAAGAATACCGATGACGATGAGACAACCGCTCACATCCTACCAATCCATGGAGGGGGCGGCTGCTTGGTATATTAATGCACAATGAAGACTTGTATGCGGCGCTGTTCACACTATGACAATGCACGATAGAAGAGAATCCAGCTCAACAATGAAGTGAAAAAAATCCAATTCTTTATTCACTTGAGAGTTTCAAGAATAGAGGATAAAAGTATCAGCATAGATAGCAGCAAACAATGCATTATCAACGCGGTTCAGGTGTCGCAGCACCCTTAGTCAATTTTCCACGCCTTGACACAGTGGTCCCGTGCTCCGATTCTCGTGATGTCTTAACTCGTGAGCAGGACTTTATTTTTCTTACACACTATGACAATGCACAGTATCCACATTAACAGCCTATTAGTTACGTCCTTCTATTAGATCAGGCGGGCTGCCCGGCGCTATCAAAATGCAACCCATGTGAACAGACACCACAAACTACAAGATCAAATGGGCCCAACTGCACCCTGAAAAATAAAGTGCAAAAAAAAATATAAAAATATGAGGTATTAGTTGATATTTTGGCCAAAATATGTAAGCTCGTAACACTCGTCACAGGTCCCCACGCTTCCGAGTCCTATTGCGTATGTAGAGTGGAACATCTTCAAACAAGCATGTTAGATAGATCATAATGCCTTTATGGCTCTGTACTAAAGACAAGTCATTGTAAGGCTAGTTTCACATTAGCGTTTTTTTGCGCAGCGCATCGGGCGCATAAAAAACGCAAAGAAAAACGCAAAACAAACGCGCGTTTTTTTAACGTCATGCGCACGCTGATGTGTAAAAAAAACGCAGCGTTGTTTGCGTTTTACATGCGTTTTTTGCATGTGTTGGCGTTTTTTATGCGCATGCGTTTTTAAGTGTGACGTTTTTTCCATTGTCTAGAGAACATTCTAGACTTGTTTCACTCAAAAACGCATGCGTAAAAAAACGCAACCGTGCGCAAGACCATGCGCACGCATGCGTTACCATAGACTTCAATGTGTTGTTTTTGCGCATTCCGTGCGCAAGCGTGCGCATGCGTTTTTTTGCCGAGACAGGGCGCACCAAAAAATCCAACATGTTGCGTCTGGCGCACCTGGCGCAAAAGACAAAAAAACGCATGCGCACGAAAACGCAAGTGTGCGCAAAAACATGCGCACGTCATTTTAAACATAGGTGCGCAGTGCGCATGCGCACGGGTGCGCACGATGCGCTGCGCACAAAAGCGCAAATGTGAAACCAGCCTAAAGGAGGACTGGTGTGAGGTACTGTATTGCCCATGGCAGAGTTTGCGTTTAACAGTCGTGTGAGTCAATCTACTGGGAAATCTCCCTTTCTGATCAACTATGGGTTTAACCCACATTTTCGACTGTTTTTCCGCATGGATTCAAGTTGTCCTGGAACTGAGGGTGCAACGCAATGTCTTAGAATTCTTTGGAGGGAGGTTCAGAGGAATATTTCCAAGGCCCAGGGAAACTATAAGTGGTTTGCTGACAGGAGGAGGGGGCCAGGTCCAGCATTTGCAGTAGGGGAGAAGGTGTGGCTATCCACCCGCAATATCAAGCTTAAGATACCATCTATAAAGCTTTGCCCCAAGTTTATTGGCCCATACAAAGTTGTGGAGGTTGTTAACCCAGTAGCCTACCGACTGCAGCTGCCCACCTCCTTTAAAATTTCTGATGTCTTCCACAGGTCCCTGTTAAAGCCTGTGGGGACGGTGAGAGAGGATTCCTCAGCCAATGCTCCGCCAGTGCTGGTACAGGGGCAGCTCGAGTATGAAGTAGGGCACATTGTTGACTCCCGGTGGGTGCGCCGAAGACTCCAGTGTTGTGAGTTCATTTTTCCCTTCACGGTTGAGGTCTGATGAACTCCCTCCTCTGGTGAAGGAAGGTAGTGAGGCTGATTACCAAACACCTGGTCAGCTAGATGATGACTGGGTGGCTGGAATTGAGGACTGGATATAAGGCAGCCGACGCCCTTCTGCCTTGCTGGTGATCCTGCTGGATTCTTGGAGACCAGTCTGATTCCTGCGTCTCAAAGCTAAGTTTTTCTGCTCTGCTTTGTACACTTCTGTTTTGTTTTTGTTTTGCCTTGTTTTTTGGGAGTTCTGCCATCCCCGGCCGGGGGTGAGCTGTATTTCATTTTTGTCTCTGATCTTTTGATCTTTGCTCTGTCTTCAGAATATACCTGAGTGCTGATATAGTCTTTTGAAGCCTAGCGACTTCAGGGCCTGTTTTTCCTATCAGTCGGTTGGCACATTTTGGATAGGGTTTTTGCGGATGGCAGACAGCAGCTTTCCTAACCTGTCCTATTTTAGTTAGCTTGGGCCCCATCAATTGCTCAACCTATCTTTCTATCTGTGTTAGTGTTTTCATCTTGCTTCACCGTCATTATATGTTGGGGGCTGCCTATTGCTTTGGGGTCTGCTCTGGGGCAGTTTAGTTTTTCCCCTTTCTGTCTTTAGGCTATGTAGTTCTCCGGCTGTGATCGAGGGGTCTAGGGCACCGTAGGAACCCCTCACGGCTACTGCTAGTTGTTGTGGATAGGTTCAGGGGTCTGCAATCCGATAGCTGCCAACCTCTCTGGTTTTTCTGGACTTAGCTAGTATTTTGTTTTTTCCTCCTTCGGTGACTCATCATAACACTCCAGTATCTGATACACTGGAAGGGGTACTCTCTGGAGGATCGGTCATGGGTTCCGGCCAGTTCGGTGCATGCCGATCGTCTGGTACGGGCTTTCCACGCCAGATACCCAGACAAGCCTGGGGGTCCAGTGGCCCCCTGTTAAGAGTTCTTGCCCTGCACTCACAGGGTTAAGTGTACGTGGCCTCTTTCTGGATCTGGGAGGGGTATTTATACTCACGCTTTACCAGGGTTCTTTGTCAGCTATACTGTTGTTCTGGCTGTGTGTCTGACCCCTGGTGTGCGTGTATACTGCATTGCTTGTTTGCTTCCCATGTATGACGCGGTCTGTCCCCTCACTCTGTACTCCGTCTCTCGTTTTGGTACTATTGTCTTCTCCGGTTCTGACCTTCTGGCTTGGCTATCGTTACTCCGTTACAGTTTGTCCCTATTGTACCATCTATTGCCTGTTCTGGTTTTCTGATCTATTGCTACAGTACCAAATACAAATACAGTACCAAAGGGTTAGGCAGATTGGATAGTCAGGACAGACTATCCAATCTGCCTAACCCTTTGGTACTGTATTGCTATCTCGTGCTTTGACCCCGGCTTGATCTGGTTTCTGTCTCTGTCCATGCCCCTTGGTAACATTGTCCAGTAGTTACCCTTTTAGGAGTTTTCCTCAGCTCCTAGCTCTCTGGAGTTTAGACCATGCTCTCAGCAGTCACATGCTTTAGGTCCTGTGAGCCTGGAGCATGCATCATCACCACTACTGCCCCGCTCCACAGGTATCTTTGTGCACAGTTTTTGTACTCAGGACACACGCTGTTGTGAGTTCATTTTCCCCTTCATTACTGAGGCCCGAGGAACTCCCTCTTCTGGTAAAGAAAGGTAGTGAGCCTGATTATCAAACACCTGAGGCTGATGATGATGACTGGCTGAGTGGAGTTACTGACTGGATATAAGGCTGCCAACGCCCTTCTGCCCTGCGGGTGATTTCTCTGTGGGATCCTTGGAGACCAGTCTGAATTCATGCTCCTCTAAAGCTAAGTTTGCTGCTCGGCCTTTTGCTTTTGTGCTTTGACTTTGTTTTGCTTTGTTTTTCTGGATTTCTGCCATTCCCTGCTGGGGTGTGCTGAATTCATTTAGCTCTGTCTTCTGAAAATACCTGAGTGCTGATTTAGTTTTTGAAGCCTAGCTGCTTCAGGGCCTTTTTCATATCAGCTTGTTGGCTTATGTCTTTGATAGGGTTTTGGCAGATTGCAGACAGCAGCCTTCCTGTCCTTTCCTATGTAGGTAGTTTTGGGCCCCGTCTTTGCTCAGTCTATCTTTCTGTCTGTGTTAGTATTTTCATCTTGCTTCACCATCATCATATGTTGGGGGCTGCCTATTGCTTTGGGGTCTGCTATGGGGCAGTTTAGATTTCCCCTTTCTTTCTTTAGGCCTATGTAATTCTCCGGCTGTGATAGAGGGGTCTAGGGCATCGTAGGAACCCCCCACGGCTACTGCTAGTTGTGTTGATAGGTTCAGGGCTCTCCAATCTGATAGTTGCCAACTTTTCTGGTTTTCTGGACTTAGCTTGTATTTCTGCTTTTGCCTCCTACGGTGACTCATTCATAACAGAATCACCCGCCATACCGCAGATCCTAGGGTACTCAATAGCAGGAAAGAATTGTAAAAAAAAAAAAAAAAAAAAAGTGTGTATATTTTTTCCTCTATATCTCTGAGGCCGTAGGGGGAATTTTTTTTTTTCTCTCAATGGAGATAAAGCAATTGTCTGATCGTGTGGAGCAGCTCGCTGCGGAAGTGCGGGGAATTTCCGCCTACCTTGCTCATTCACATGCTGCTGAACCAAAGATTCCTACACCTGATGTATTTTTTGGGGATCGGTCTAAATTTTTGAATTTCAAAAATAATTGTAAATTATTTTTTGCCTTGAAGCCTAACTCGTCAGGGAGCTCCGCGCAGCAGGTTAAAATTGTCATCTCTTTGCTGCGTGGCGATCCCCAGGATTGGGCGTTTTCTTTGAAACCAGATGATCCTATTCTGACTAATGTGAACGCATTCTTTCAAGCTTTGGGGTTGTTGTATGACGAACCTAATGCCATTGATCAGGCTGAAAAGACCCTGCTGGCATTGAGCCAGGGTCGTGATTCTGCAGAATTGTACTGTCAAAAATTCCGAAAGTGGGCAGTACTTACTACCTGGAATGATAATGCCTTGGCTGCTCTCTTTCGGAAGGGGTTGTCAGAAGCCGTAAAAGATACTATGGTGGGATTTCCTGCTCCCTCTGGTCTTGACGATTCTATGTCATTAGCCATTCAGGTTGATCGGCGTTTGCGCGAACGCAAAGCTGCACGAGAGGTGTTGCCACCTGTTGAACAAATGTCTGAACCTATGCAATGAAGAGGAGGATGAATGAACTCATGGAGATCAACATCCAACACTGCGGAGACACCATCACGTGTTTCTCAACGCAGTGATTCTAGAGCACTGCCCCCATCCCTTATGGGAAATATGGAAAACATGCAAAACAGAAGCCGCGGAGACACCATCACGTGTTTCTCAACGCAAGCAATGACCAGCCAGGTCTTTGTCTGGGAAGGAACAACCACGGGAAGGGCAGTCTCAAATGAAGGAAACCACCTATGCCAAAACATGGTATCCATCCACATACAGCTGTTTCGGGGTATTGGCCCTCATCAGTGTGGAGTAGGAAACTGGCTGGTAGGAGCAATGCCTAGTAAAAAGACTATGAAGAGGAGGATGAATGAACTCATGGAGATCAACATCCAACACTGCGGAGACACCATCACGTGTTTCTCAACGCAGTGATTCTAGAGCACTGCCCCCATCCCTTATGGGAAATATGCAAAACATGCAAAACAGAAGCCGCGGAGACACCATCACGTGTTTCTCAACGCAAGCAATGACCAGCCAGGTCTTTGTCTGGGAAGGAACAACCACGGGAAGGGCAGTCTCCAATGAAGGAAACCACCTATGCCAAAACATGGTATCCATCCACATACAGCTGTTTCGGGGTATTGCCCCTCATCATTGTGGAGTAGGAAACTGGCTGGTAGGAGCAATGCCTAGTAAAAGACTGTGAAGATGAGGATGAATGAACTCATGGAGATCAACATCCAACACTGCGGAGACACCATCACGTGTTTCTCAACGCAGTGATTCTAGAGCACTGCCCCCATCCCTTATGGGAAATATGCAAAACATGCAAAACAGAAGCCGCGGAGACACCATCAGATGTTTCTCAACGCAAGCAATGACCAGCCAGGTCTTTCCCCGGGAAGGAACAACCACGGGAAGGGCAGTCTCCAATGAAGGAAACCACCTTTGCCAAAACATGGTATCCATCCACAGACAGCTGTTTCGGGGTATTGCCCCTCATCAGTGTGGAGTAGGAAACTGGCTGGTAGGAGCAATGCCTAGTAAAAGTCTTCTTTTTACTAGGCATTGCTCCTACCAGCCAGTTTCCTACTCCACACTGATGAGGGGCAATACCCCGAAACAGCTGTATGTGGATGGATACCATGTTTTGGCATAGGTGGTTTCCTTCATTGGAGACTGCCCTTCCCGTGGTTGTTCCTTCCCGGACAAAGACCTGGCTGGTCATTGCTTGCGTTGAGAAACACGTGATGGTGTCTCCGCGGCTTCTGTTTTGCATGTTTTGCATATTTCCCATAAGGGATGGGGGCAGTGCTCTAGAATCACTGCGTTGAGAAACACGTGATGGTGTCTCCGCAGTGTTGGATGTTGATCTCCATGAGTTCATTCATCCTCCTCTTCATATTCTTTTTACTAGGCATTGCTCCTACCAGCCAGTTTCCTACTCCACACTGATGAGGGGCAATACCCCGAAACAGCTGTATGTGGATGGATACCATGTATTGGCATAGGTGGTTTCCTTCATTGGAGACTGCCCTTCCCGTGGTTGTTCCTTCCCGGGCAAAGAACTGGCTGGTCATTGCTTGCGTTGAGAAACACGTGATGGTGTCTCCGTGGCTTCTGTTTTGCATGTTTTGCATATTTCCCATAAGGGATGGGGGCAGTGCTCTAGAATCACTGCGATGAGAAACACGTGATGGTGTCTCCGCAGTGTTGGATGTTGATCTCCATGAGTTCATTCATCCTCCTCTTCATAGTCTTTTTACTAGGCATTGCTCCTACCAGCCAGTTTCCTACTCCACACTGATGAGGGGCAATACCCCGAAACAGCTGTATGTAGATGGATACCATGTTTTGGCATAGGTGGTTTCCTTCATTGGAGACTGCCCTTCCCGTGGTTGTTCCTTCCCGGACAAAGACCTGGCTGGTCATTGCTTGCGTTGAGAAACACGTGATGGTGTCTCCGCGGCTTCTGTTTTGCATGTTTTGCATATTTCCCATAAGGGATGGGGGCAGTGCTCTAGAATCACTGCGTTGAGAAACACGTGATGGTGTCTCCGCAGTGTTGGATGTTGATCTCCATGAGTTCATTCATCCTCCTCTTCATATTCTTTTTACTAGGCATTGCTCCTACCAGCCTGTTTCCTACTCCACACTGATGAGGGGCAATACCCCGAAACAGCTGTATGTGGATGGATACCATGTTTTGGCATAGGTGGTTTCCTTCATTGGAGACTGCCCTTCCCGTGGTTGTTCCTTCCCGGACAAAGACCTGGCTGGTCATTGCTTGCGTTGAGAAACACGTGATGGTGTCTCCACGGCTTCTGTTTTGCATGTTTTGCATATTTCCCATAAGGGATGGGGGCAGTGCTCTATAATCACTGCGTTGAGAAACACGTGATGGTGTCTCCGCAGTGTTGGATGTTGATCTCCATGAGTTCATTCATCCTCCTCTTCATAGTCTTTTTACTAGGCATTGCTCCTACCAGCCAGTTTCCTACTCCACACTGATGAGGGGCAATACCCCGAAACAGCTGTATGTGGATGGATTCCATGTTTTGGCATAGGTGGTTTCCTTCACTGGAGACTGCCCTTCCCGTGGTTGTTCCTTCCCGGACAAAGACCTGGCTGGTCATTGATTGCGTTGAGAAACACGTGATGGTGTCTCCGCGGCTTCTGTTTTGCATGAACCTATGCAATGTGATAGAGTTTTTTCCAGAGAGCAGCGTCAGGAGTTCAGAAGGCGTAATAAGTTGTGTTTTTTCTGTGGAGATGCCTCACATATTATTTCTGTCTGTCCTAAACGAGAGAAACGCTTTGCACACACGTTTTCTTTTGGGGATGTTCAACCTAAGTTTCTTCTGGCTATTACTCTGATCTGCTCCCTGTCCACATTTTCTGCCAAGGCTTTTGTGGATTCGGGAGCAGCCCTAAACCTAATGGACTTGGATTTTGCTAAACGTTGTGGATTTCCGATGACACCTCTGCAGACGCCTATCCCTTTGAGGGGGATTGATGCTACTCCTTTGGCTAAAAATAAACCCCAGTTTTGGACCCAGGTGGTAATGCGGGTCGCCCCAGACCATCAAGAAAATTGCAGACTTTTGGTGTTGCATAATCTGCATGATACTATTGTTCTGGGGTTTCCCTGGTTACAGATTCATAATCCAATTTTGGATTGGAAATCTGTTTCTGTGGTGAGTTGGGGTTGTCGGTGTGCCTTTAGTGAGGCTCCGGTGTTTTCCACCTCTCCTCAGTCGCATGATGTTCCTGATTATTTGGCGGACTTTTATGATGTATTTAGTGAGAATGAGTCTGCGTCTCTGCCTCCTCATAGGAGTTATGACTGTGCAATTGAACTGAGCCCGGTGTGTAAATTTCCCAAGGGTCGGCTCTTCAATTTATCTGTACCCGAGCACGAGGCTATGCAATCCTATATTAAGGAGGCGTTGGAGAAGGGTCATATTAGACCATCCTCGTTACCCTTAGGTGCCGTTTTTTTTTTGTAGCCAAAAAGGATGGATCATTAAGACCTTGTATTGATTATCGTGCCCTCAACAAAATTACTGTTAAATATCAGTATCCGTTACCCCTGATTTCTGATCTATTCTCCAGAGTTAAAGGTGCTTGCTGGTTTACCAAGCTTGACCTCAGGGGAGCGTATAATCTTATTCGCATTAAGCATGGGGATGAATGGAAGACGGCGTTTAATACTCCGGAGGGACATTTTGAGTACCTGGTTATGCCTTTTGGGCTCACTAATGCCCCTTCTGTCTTCCAGTGCTTCATGAACGATATTTTCCGAGATTTTGTCGATAAATTTTTGATTATCTATCTGGATGATATTTTGATCTTCTCCATGGATTGGGATTCTCATGTGGAACATATTCGGACTGTGTTCCGGATCTTGAGGGAGAATTCCCTGTATGTCAAAGGATCTAAATGCCTTTTTGGAGTACAGAGGATTTCTTTTTTGGGATTTATTTTGTCCCCGTCAACTATTGAAATGGACCCGGCCAAGGTACAGGCCATTCACGATTGGGTTCAGCCCACTTCTTTGAAGGCCCTCCAGAAGTTTTTGGGTTTTGCTAATTTTTATTGGAAATTTATAGCAAAATTCTCTAGTATTGCCAAGCCATTGACTGATTTGACTAAGAAGGGTGCTGATGTGTTAAATTGGTCTCCGGAGGCTGTTTCTTCCTTTCAGGAGCTGAAGCGAAGATTCACCTCCGCCCCGGTTTTGCGGCAACCTGATGTCTCACTTCCATTCCAGGTAGAGGTGGATGCTTCTGAGATTGGTGCAGGAGCTGTTTTGTCCCAAAAGGATCCTGTAACATCTAAAATGAATCCCTGTGCTTTCTTTTCCCGAAAGTTCTCTCCATCTGAACGTAACTATGATGTGGGGAATAGGGAACTGTTGGCCATGAAATGGGCATTTGAGGAGTGGAGACATTGGTTGGAGGGAGCTAAGCATCAAGTCGTGGTCCTCACTGACCACAAGAATTTGATTTACCTAGAGTCGGCTAAGCGCTTGAACCCTAGACAGGCTAGGTGGGCCTTGTTTTTTACACGTTTTGATTTTGTGGTTTCTTTTCTTCCTGGAACAAAGAATGTCAAGGCAGACGCCCTCTCTAGGAGCTTCTTTGCTGATTCTCCTGTGGTGACCAAGCCTGCTATCATCTTAGGCGAAGGGGTAGTTCTTTCTGCCATCTCGCCCGATTTGAGACGTGCTCTGGAAGAGTTCCAGGAGGACAAACCTGAGCGTTGTCCCAGTGGAGAGTTGTATGTTCCTGACCAGTGGAAGAAGAGAGTGATGTCTGAAGTTCATTGCTCTGCTTTGGCTGGTCATCCAGGTATTTTTGGTACTAGAGATCTGGTGAGTCGTTTTTTTTGGTGGCCCTCCTTGTCTCGTGATGTCAGGAATTTTGTGCAGTCCTGTGGGACGTGCTCCCGGTCTAAATCGTGTTCTCGCTCTAGTGGGTTGTTGATGCCTTTGCCTGTCCCCAAGAGGCCATGGACCCATATTTCAATGGATTTTATCTCTGATATGCCTGTCTCTCAGAGGATGACTGTTATTTGGGTGATTTGTGATAGGTTCTCTAAGATGGTTCATCTTGTACCACTCCCTAAGTTGCCGTCTTCTTCTGAGTTGGTGCCCCTGTTTTTACAACAGGTGGTTCGTTTGCACGGGATTCCTGAGAACATTGTTTCTGACAGAGGAGTCCAGTTTGTGTCTAGATTTTGGAGAACTTTCTGTTCCAGGCTGGGAATTCAGTTGTCCTTCTCCTCTGCTTTTCACCCTCAGACCAATGGGCAGACAGAGAGAACAAACCAGACCTTGGAGTCATATTTGAGATGTTTTATTTCTGCTGATCAGGATGATTGGGTTTCATTTTTGCCCTTGGCCGAATTTGCTTTAAATAATAGAGCTAGTTCTGTCACCTTTTTTTTGTAACTTTGGGTTTCATCCTTGATTTTCTTCAGGGCAGGTGGAGCCCTCTGCCTGCCCAGGTGTTGACACTGTGGTGGAGAGAATGCACCAGATCTGGGACCAAGTGGTGGATAAGTTATCTCTCTCCCAGGAAAAGGCCCAGCGGTTTTCCAACCGACATAGGACCATTGGTCCCCAGTTTAAGGTTGGTGATATGGTGTGGTTATCATCAAAAAATATTGCTATGAAGGTGGCATCTCCTAAGTTTAAGCCTAGATTTATTGGACCTTACAAGATTGTGGAGATTATTAATCCGGTCTCTTTTCGTTTGGCTCTTCCTGTCACATTTAAAATCCATAATGTGTTCCATAAATCTTTGTTGAAGAGGTTTGTTGAACCTGTTGTTCCGGGGGTGGCACCTCCAGACCCTGTATTGGTTGAAGGTAACATGGAATATGAGGTAGAGAAAGTACTGGATTCCCGTCTGGCTAGACGGAGACTCCAGTATTTGGTTAAGTGGAAGGGTTATGGTCAGGAGGATAATTCCTGGGTCTCTGCCTCTGATATTCATGCCAAAAGATTGCAGACAGCAGCCTTCCTGTCCTTTCCTATGTAGGTAGTTTTGGGCCCCGTCTTTGCTCAGTCTATCTTTCTGTCTGTGTTAGTATTTTCATCTTGCTTCACCGTCATTATTATCAAAATTATGTTTACTAAATACCCTTATTATTATTATTACCTTTATGCATTATTTGCAGTATATTTTTTACTTTTAGTTCAGGATATTTGTGTTTTTTGCTTTCTGTTTTCTCTGGTTAATGGTCATGTGTTAAAATGCACTTACATTGTGCATACACATTAACTTACTTGTCTCAGTTCAGATTTGTTTTTTATTCATTTCATTGTGCATTCAGTGCATATAGGGGTGTGACCGCCCTTTTTCTGAGCTGGGAAAGCCATCCAGTCTGGCCTAAGCTGTTACAAGTGGTTCAGCCGCTCGACCCTTATTCACATTCACGCCACTTGGCAAGTGATAAGGTTTTAAATACTAGAGTAGGGACTGTCCCACAAGGGTTGCCGTGACGTGGCGGGATGGCTTGTACATCATTTTGATCAAAATTATGTTTACTAAATACCCTTATTATTATTATTACCTTTATGCATTATTTGCAGTATATTTTTTACTTTTAGTTCAGGATATTTGTGTTTTTTGCTTTCTGTTTTCTCTGGTTAATGGTCATGTGTTAAAATGCACTTACATTGTGCATACACATTAACTTACTTGTCTCAGTTCAGATTTGTTTTTTATTCATTTCATTGTGCATTCAGTGCATATAGGGGTGTGACCGCCCTTTTTCTGAGCTGGGAAAGCCATCCAGTCTGGCCTAAGCTGTTACAAGTGGTTCAGCCGCTCGACCCTTATTCACATTCACGCCACTTGGCAAGTGATAAGGTTTTAAATACTAGAGTAGGGACTGTCCCACAAGGGTTGCCGTGACGTGGCGGGATGGCTTGTACATCATTTTGATCAAAATTATGTTTACTAAATACCCTTATTATTATTATTACCTTTATGCATTATTTGCAGTATATTTTTTACTTTTAGTTCAGGATATTTGTGTTTTTTGCTTTCTGTTTTCTCTGGTTAATGGTCATGTGTTAAAATGCACTTACATTGTGCATACACATTAACTTACTTGTCTCAGTTCAGATTTGTTTTTTATTCATTTCATTGTGCATTCAGTGCATATAGGGGTGCGACCGCCCTTTTTCTGAGCTGGGAAAGCCATCCAGTCTGGCCTAAGCTGTTACAAGTGGTTCAGCCGCTCGACCCTTATTCACATTCACGCCACTTGGCAAGTGATAAGGTTTTAAATACTAGAGTAGGGACTGTCCCACAAGGGTTGCCGTGACGTGGCGGGATGGCTTGTACATCATTTTGATCAAAATTATGTTTACTAAATACCCTTATTATTATTATTACCTTTATGCATTATTTGCAGTATATTTTTTAGTTCAGGATATTTGTGTTTTTTTGCTTTCTGTTTTCTCTGGTTAATGGTCATGTGTTAAAATGCACTTACATTGTGCATACACATTAACTTACTTGTCTCAGTTCAGATTTGTTTTTTATTCATTTCATTGTGCATTCAGTGCATATAGGGGTGTGACCGCCCTTTTTCTGAGCTGGGAAAGCCATCCAGTCTGGCCTAAGCTGTTACAAGTGGTTCAGCCGCTCGACCCTTATTCACATTCACGCCACTTGGCAAGTGATAAGGTTTTAAATACTAGTGTAGGGACTGTCCCACAAGGGTTGCCGTGACGTGGCGGGATGGCTTGTACATCATTTTGATCAAAATTATGTTTACTAAATACCCTTATTATTATTATTACCTTTATGCATTATTTGCAGTATATTTTTTACTTTTAGTTCAGGATATTTGTGTTTTTTGCTTTCTGTTTTCTCTGGTTAATGGTCATGTGTTAAAATGCACTTACATTGTGCATACACATTAACTTACTTGTCTCAGTTCAGATTTGTTTTTTGTTTTTTATTCACCGTCATTATATGTTGGGGGCTGCCTATTGCTTTGGGGTCTGCTCTGGGGCAGTTTAGATTTCCCCTTTCTTTCTTTAGGCCTATGTAATTCTCCGGCTGTGATAGAGGGGTCTAGGGCATTGTAGGAACCCCCCACGGCTACTGCTAGTTGTGTTGATAGGTTCAGGGGTCTGCAATCTGATAGTTGCCAACTTCTCTGGTTTTCTGGACTTAGCTTGTATTTCTGCTTTTGCCTCCTATGGTGACTCATTCATAACAACACGCACTGGCTCAGTGAGCAAGTTCAGTGCAGTGTTCCTGACACTAGGACCATGGTGTGGGGTGGGGATGTGTTAGGCGTCGGGTTCCTGCAGTGGCTCAGCAGGGATTCAGAGCCTCACATTCTGCGGTCTCCCATTGTCTATCGACCACAGAGGAGATTGCTCAGCAGTCTCGGCATCCCAGATGCTCTGCCCAGACCTGTTCTGTGGGTCTGGTTGTTGCTGCCACCTTTCGGTCAGCAATGGCAATGCAGGCTGCTCAGCAACAAATTGCTCCCGAGGCTAAGTGCCTCCGTTGCTCTACTGGGCATGCTCACGAGACGATCTCCCATTGGAGATCGGGAGTCACATGCCCAGGTCCTTCTCCAGATCTGATTGGTCCAACTCAGAGATCTGGAAGGTCCCGGAGGCGCATGGCTATAAAAGGTCTGCATGGCCGCTCGGCCATGCGCTAGTGTAGTCTCTAGTTGCTACTGTGTGAATGATGATGGATGTATGAACCTGCGAATGACTCATTAAGATCCCCTTCCTCTGATATTACGAGTGTGTATAGGGACTTAGGTTTAGAGTCTGCGCCAGCCAGTGGCAAGCTAAAAGCCACATCAGCATCCTCCACAGTGCTAGCGTCCAACAGTGTGCGTGCTATCGGGCATTGTTGATTAGCAGCAGTGTCTATCGCCACGTTGCAGTCTGTAGCTCCTCTTAGCATCCGCAGTTGCGACACCGCACGCACAGTAGGTCTAGACGGACGTCCAGCTCCTGTGACCATATACCGTGCGTGCACTTCTATGAGACCTGTGAGTCCAACAGGCTCAATGTTTATGTTATTGCCTTAGGTGTCTCTGTGAAGCTAATAGAGTACGCCCAGCGCACACCGGGTGACGTCTAACCCGCGTGCAATATACCGCCACATAGTGCGTCTGCCATTATCTAGCAGAGGTTTAACACCTACTGCACGGTGGACCCCGAGCGGAGAACGCACTATATTTTTTATTTATTTAGTGCATTCTGCTGTTCCTAACTGGATGTGAGGAACTGATAAAGGTGTTAGGTGCACGAGCGACCATGTGGGCTTTCGTTCTCTGCCAAGGGAGGTCACGCCGTGCAGCGTGTTGAAAGAAACCGGAAATAGCTGTCCCCCACACTTCTAATGTGGTTGCCAGTATCTAATGGCTGAACATCAAGCCGGTATCTGACTTTTGTATCATTTGCTTATACTTTTGCTCTAGCACCTGCATTTGCAAATCTGGCCAAATCTATAACCATTATGTGTATATTGTTTTGTTTAGTGTGCCCTTAAAGGGAACCTGTCAGCAGGATTGTGCAAAGTAACCTACAGACAGTGTCAGATCGGCGCCGTTATACTGATTAAAATGATACCTTGGTTAATGAAATAGTAATATGCACACATATTCATTATGTAAACTAGGGGACAGGTCACTGAGGGATCAGAGATCTGTCAGCAGTCTGCATTATGAATGGCTAAAGCCGGCTTCACATTTGTGTTCATCAGAGCTGCGGAGGGATGCGTAGCTCCTCCGTGAAGCTCCGCCCTCTTCCGCTCCTCCTCCAGTCAGCTCCGCCTACGTGTGAATGCGGCCTGCGCACCTATCTTTAACATTGGGTACGCAGGCCATGCGGATGTGTATATATATATATTTTTTTTTTAACAATTCTTTCCTGCTTTTGAGTACCCTAGAATCTGTGGTATGGCTGGTGATTCTGTTATGAATGGGTCACCGAGGAGGAAAACAAAACCAAGCTAAGTCACAGAAAACCAGAGAGGTTGGTAACTACGTGGATTGCAGACCCCTGATCCTAACCACACAACTAACAGCAGCCGTGGAGTGTACCTACGATGATTCTAGACGCCTCGTCACAGCCGGAGGACTAAATAAGCTTAAAGCAAGAAAAGGGGAAATCTAAAACTGCCCCAGAGCAGACCCCAAATGAATAGACAGCCCCCACACATGTATTGACAGTGAGACAAGATGAAAACACGAACACAGGTAGGAAAATAGGCTGAGCAAACGATGGGGCCCACACTAACTAGAAAGGACAGGAAAGGAAAGATACTGCCTGCAATCACGCCAAAAAACCCTGCAAAAATGTCCAACACTTCTGATAGCAAAAAAAACCTGAATTCACTTGACTTCACCCACTATATCAGCACCCTGGCATATTCTGAGAACAGAGCAAAAAGAGGCCAATCTAATAAGGGACAAAAAGCAAACTGGCACATACAGTGACATAAGAGTGGAAATTCAGCACAGCCCCAGCCGGGGCTGGCTGACCACACAAAAAAACTGAATAAACAAAACCAAATCAAATGTGAACATTAGCAGAGACAACTTAGCTTGAGAAGGCCGGAACTGAGCTGGAAACTAAGACCTCAGGAGACAGGAAAAAATCACCAGCATGGGAATAGGGAGTCGGCTGTCTTAAATCCAGTCTGAGACTCCAGATGTCCAATCGTCATCCTCATTATCAGGTGGCAGGTCTCTGTTAATTAGATCAGCATCATTACCTCCTGCCACCACCAGAGGGAGCCTGGAAAGAGAACTCACAACTCCTCTGTCAGCACAACCAGTTCCCTCACCAGAAACCAGAGGCAGACCATAAAATGAGTTCACAACAGACAGCTACTGTACATTAAATCCCTGCCATGCCCAGCCCAATCTCCAGACCTGAACCCCATTGAAAACCTCTGGAATATAATCAAGAGGAAGATGGACAGTCACAAGCCATCAAACAAAAAAGAACTGCTTAAATTTTTGTACCAGGAGTGGCATAAGGTCACCCAAAAGCAGTGTGAAAGACTGGTGGAAAGCATGCCAAGATGCATGAAAGCTGTGATTAAAAATTATGGTTATTCCACAAAATATTGAAAATGGAAAATGGACCCCAATAGTTGTTGTACAATTTGTTCTGAGTACTCTGATACCCCATATGTGGGGGTAAACCACTGTTTGGGCACATGGCAGAGCTCAGAAGGGAAGGAGCGCTATTTGACTTTTCAATGCAAAATTGGCTGGAATTGAGATCGGACGCCATGGAAACAGTGGAAACTGCCCACAAGTGACACCATTTTGGAAACTAGACCCACTAAGGAACTTATCTAGATGTGTGGTGAGCACTTTGAACCCCCAAGTTTATAACGCAGAGCAGTAAAAATAAAAAATCATTTTTTCCTCAAAAATTATTTTTTAGCCCGCTTTTTTTATTTTCCCAAGGGTAACAGGAGAAATTGGACCACAAAAGTTGTTCTGCAATTTGTCCTGAGTGCACCGATACACCATATGTGGGGGAAACCACTGTTTGGGCGCATGGGAGAGCTTGGAAGGTTGGAAGGGAAGGAGCGCCATTATGGAATACAGACTTTGATGGAATGTTCTGTGGGCATCATGTTGTGCTTGCAGAGACTCTGATGTGCCAAAATAGTAGAAACCCCCCCACAAGTGACCCCATTTTGGAAACTAGACCCCCGATGGAGCTTATCTAGATATGTGGTGAGCATTTTGAACCCCCAAGTGCTTCACAAAAGTTTTTTAAACGCAGAGACGTGAATATAAAACATAATTTTTCTTCCTCAAAAATGATTTTTTTAGCCTGCTATTTTCCTATGGGTAACAGGAGAAATTGGACCACAAAAGTTGTTTTGCAAATTGTCCTGAGTACACTGATACCCGATATGTGGGGGGAACCACTGTTTGGGCACATGGGAGAGCTCGGAAGGGAAGGGGTGCCATTTTGGAATGCAGACTTTGATGGAATTTTCTGCAGGCGTCATGTTGCATTTGCAGAGCCCCTGATGTGCCTGAACAGTAGAAACCCCCCACAAGTGACCCCATTTTGGAAACTAGACCCCCCAAGGAGCTTATCTAGATGTGTGGTGAGCACTTTGAACCCCCAAGTGCTTCACAGAAGTTTATAAACACAGAGCCGTGAAAATAAAAAAAAAATTTTCCTCAAAAATGATTTTTTAGCCCCCAATTTTTTTTTCCCAAGGGTAACAGGAGAAATTAGACCCCCAAAGTTGGTAAATAGTGGAAACCCCTCAATTCTTGCTCCAACCCTAACCCCAATACACCCCTAACTAGAGTTGAGCGACTTTTGGTTTTTTAGGGTCACGTTTCGTTTCGTGAAACCCGACTTTTCCAAATGTCGGGTCGAGCAAGATCGTCCGATTATAGGGAAAAGTCGGGGTCGTCCCGAAACACGAAACCCAATGTAAGTCAATGGGAAATAAAAGTCGGCAGTGAGATGAGGACAGGAAACACACCTACAGTGCCCATTTGAATGCCAAAAGCATCAATTCTTCTTACTTAAGCTTGTCAACCTTAATTAACTTCATAATACAAGTTACGCACTGAAAAATGGGGGTTATTTGGCTAAAGTTGTGGGGGGGAGGGCTGGCTGCAGGTTTTCATGTGCCCTGGGCGAAAGAGCGCCCCTTTAACACATACCACAACTCATCATGCTTCGATACGGCAGATAAATAGCGGTATAGTACAATGAAAAATACCTCACTTTTTACATCTCATGACGAGGCCCATCTATTTCTCCATACAGAATCATTGGTCCCATATAATGTTTGAAACAGTATATGATGAGCTCCACATAATGCTACAGTATATGTTGGTCCCCATGGATGAAGCTCCACTGTCTTATGGGCCCAAATAATGCTCCAAACATAATGGGCCCCATTTCTAATGCTCTAGTGTATAATGGGCCCTGTAAATGCTGCTCCAGTGTCTGATGTCCACCTTTGGAATGTTCCAGTGTATGGTGGGCCCCATCTATCATTCTCCAGAGTATAGTGCTCCCCAAAAATTGCTGTCCCAACATTGAAAACAATCAAATAAGTCTCCTCGCTAGGGAATCCCTGTACTTGTCTGGACAGGTGCTGTAGCTTGCTTAACAGCTCGCCAGCCGTTCTCACGCCCAGTATGGATTGCACGTGATTGCACAAAGGTTAGAAAGGGTACCGTATCCCCGGATAACATGTATGGATAGCGTACACATTCAAAATATATGTCTCAGGAGGCAGGCTCAGACGGTGTTAGGCCCAGTATGGATTGCACGTGATTGCACAAAGGTTAGAAAGGGTACCGTATCCCCGGATAACATGTATGGATAGCGTACACATTCAAAATATATGTCTCAGGAGGCAGGCTCAGACGGTGTTAGGCCCAGTATGGATTGCACGTGATTGCACAAAGGTTAGAAAGGGTACCGTATCCCTGGATAACATGTAAGGATAGCGTACACATTCAAAATATATGTCTCAGGAGGCAGGCTCAGACGGTGTCAGGCCCAGTATGGATTGCACGTGATTGCACAAAGGTTAGAAAGGGTACCGTATCCCTGGATAACATGTATGGATAGCGTACACATTCAAAATATATGTCTCAGGAGGCAGGCTCAGACCGTGTCAGGCACAGTATGGATTGCACGTGATTGCACAAAGGTTAGAAAGGGTACCGTATCCCCGGATAACATGTATGGATAGCGTACACATTCAAAATATATGTCTCAGGAGGCAGGCTCAGACGGTGTTAGGCCCAGTATGGATTGCACGTGATTGCACAAAGGTTAGAAAGGGTACCGTATCCCCGGATAACATGTATGGATAGCGTACACATTCAAAATATATGTCTCAGGAGGCAGGCTCAGACGGTGTTAGGCCCAGTATGGATTGCACGTGATTGCACAAAGGTTAGAAAGGGTACCGTATCCCTGGATAACATGTATGGATAGCGTACACATTCAAAATATGTCTCAGGAGGCAGGCTCAGACGGTGTCAGGCCCAGTATGGATTGCACGTGATTGCACAAAGGTTAGAAAGGGTACCGTATCCCTGGATAACATGTATGGATAGCGTACACATTCAAAATATATGTCTCAGGAGGCAGGCTCAGACGGTGTCAGGCACAGTATGGATTGCACGTGATTGCACAAAGGTTAGAAAGGGTACCGTATCCCCGGATAACATGTATGGATAGCGTACACATTCAAAATATATGTCTCAGGAGGCAGGCTCAGACGGTGTCAGGCACAGTATAGATTTGACGGCCCAGATTACACAGCGGAGGAGCAGGGAGAGGTAAAGATTGCAAATGCTGGGGCCCTGCCCAAGCAAGGGGGGCCCACTCGTGGGCGTCGGTACTGGCACTGGGCCCCTCATAGTACAGCGGTGTGTCTGACGGCGGGTGTGCACCACCACCATCAGAGACACTTGATTGCACTATGAGGGACCCTGTGCCAGTGCCCGCGCCCAAGAGTCGGCCTACCCACCTGTCCAGGGCAACGGCACTCGCACGGTGTCGTGCGGTAGGTGGTGACCCCGGCCATGGGGGGGAGGCAGCACAGTTAGGGAGTTTTAGAAAGTGGCATATGTTGATGTTGGACATTCAGCTGATGCAAAAGGCGAAATAGGTGAAGTACCAGGAAGAGGTGGACCAAAGCAAGCCATTTTTCTGTCACCCTATGTGTCATCAGGGGAAGGTGGGACAAAATCCTTGGATACCCATGCGTGGTTCATTTTAATGAAGGTTAGATCATCCACATTTTGGGTTGACAGACGGGTCCTTTTTTCTGTCAGGATTGATCCAGCTGCACTGAAGACTCTTTCCGATAGCACACTTGCAGCTGGGCAAGCGAGCTCCTGTAAGGCATATTGGGCCAATTCAGGCCAGGTGTCCAGTTTAGCGGCCCAATAGTCAAAGGGGAATGACCTGTGTGGGAGAACATCGATATGGGAGGAAAAGTAGTTTGTAACCATAGTTGACAACTGCTGTCTCCTGTCACTTTCCATCGATGCAGTATTACCAGTTGTGTGAGCAGTATTTGAAAAATCAGTCCACAACATTGTCATGAAACCCCTGTCTCCAACGCCACTTCTGCTGTGTGCACCACGAACACCTCTGGCAAGCTGCCCCCGGCCCGTACGGCTCGTGTGAGAACCATCACCGCTGCTGTGTGCTGGGAATGCCTCAAGCAACCGATTTACCAGAGTTGCTTGTTTATTAGCCAATATTAGGTCAAGGTTCTCCTGTGGCATGATGTTTTGTAATTTGCCTTTATAGCGTGGATCCAGGATGCTGGCCAACCAGTAGTCGTCATCGTTCATCATTTTGGCAATGCGGGGGTCCCTTTTTAGGATCCGCAAGGCATAATCTGACATGTGGGCCAATGTTCCCGGTGTCAATGATGCACTGCGAGTGCTGGGTGGAGGAGCACTTTCTGGCAAATCCACATCCCTCCAGTCACGCACAAACCCTGTACCAGACCTTGCCACGCCAACATTTTCACTTGCCCCACGAGATGCATCCTCCTCCCCTAAGTAATCATCCCCATCATCCTCCTCCTCCTCCTCTTCTTCCTCCACCTCGTCCAGGAGAGGTCTCTGAGCAGACAATGGCTGAATGTCATCAAGGATTCCCTCCTCCTCTTCCTCCTCATCAACATTGGCTGCAGACGCCTGCTCCTTAAGGTGCGTCAAAGTTTGCATGAGGAGATGCATAAGTGGGATGCTCATGCTTAGGATGGCGTCGTCTGCGCTTACCAGCCGTGTGCATTCCTCAAAACACTGAAGGACTTTACAAAGGTCTTTCAGCTTCGACCACTGCACGCCTGTCAACTCCATGTCTGCTCTCAAAGTGCCTGGCCGTGTATCCTCCCACAAATGCATTATGGCCTGCCTCTGCTCGCACAGCCGCTCCACCATGTGCAGGGTGGAGTTCCACGTTGTTGCAATGTCGATAATGAGGCGGTGGTTGGGAAGGTGGAGCAATCGCTGCAGCTTCTGCATACGAATGGAGTGTACAGGCGACCGGCGGATGTGCGCGCACAGTCTTCGCACCTTCTGGAGCAGGGCTGTTAACTCCGGATAATTTTTGAGGAAGCACTGCACCACCAGGTTCAAGGTGTGAGCCAAGCAAGGTATGTGGCTGAGTTTTGAAAGGGCTATGGCTGCCACAAAATTACGGCCGTTATCACTAACTACCTTGCCTGCCTCAAGATGTACACTGCCCAGCCATGACTCATTTTGTCGCTTTAAGTACTCGGCCAGCACCTCGGCGGTGTGTCTGTCGCCCAAACACATCATCTGCAACACAGCCTGCTGATGCTTTCCACTAGCTGCTCGATAGGGGGACACATCGTGTGCAACAGTGGCAGCTGCAGATGGAGTGCTCGTACGACTGCGCTCTGTGGACGAGCTTTCGCTTCTGGAGGAGGAGGAGGGTCGAACGCCTACAGCCAACTGTTTCCTATACCGTGGGCTAGGCAGCACTGTCCCACCACCGCTGTCCCCTGTGGACCCTGCATCCACCACATTAACCCAGTGCGCAGTGATGGACACGTAACGGCCCTGGCCATGCCGACTGGACCATGCATCAGTTGTGAGGTGCACCTTTCCGCTCACTGACTGCTTGAGTGCATGGACAATGCGGTCTTTCACATGATGGTGGAGGGCTGGGATGGCTTTGCAAGAGAAGAAGTGGCGACTGGGTAGGTCATAGCGTGGTACTGCATAGGCCATGAGTTTGCGGAAAGCTGTGCTTTCCACCAACCGAAAGGGCATCATCTCAAACGAGATTAGTTTGGCTATGTGGGCGTTCAAACCCAGTGTACGCGGATGAGAGACTGAGTACTTTCTTGACCTACTCATAGTGTCTGGGAGGGTGAGCTGGACTTGAGAGCTGCATATGGTGGAAGTAGCGGTGGACAGGGCGGACTGAGAGAGGGTTGATGATGGTGATGGAGTTGGTGTTCTTTCTGATGGCCTAGAATCAGTCTTTCGTTGATATAACAGTGTGATTCCCTGACTGCTGTGGTCTTGCAACGACACCTCAACATTTGCTGCTGTGCTAACCGGTGGGCTTACAGTGGGGGAAACAATGTAGCGTTGCTGACTACCTTCGTTGTGATCAGTTGCACATGTGGCACTTGAGGTTTGGTGTTGTGTCCACGCTTGCAAGTGCATGCTGGTTAAATGTCTAAGCATGCAACTGGTATTCAAATTTTTCAGATTTTTCCCTCGGCTAAAGGTCTTTGCGCACTTCTTACAGATAACCTTGGCCTGATCATGAGGATTTTGTTCAAAAAAGTGCCACACTGCACTCTTCCTACTTTGGCAGACATTTTGCGGCCTAGCACGCTGTGATCTTTTGACCCTCTGGACAAGCTGTCCAGCAACTCTTTTGATGTTTGGAACCTGTCTTTGGAGTGCTCCGGGCCTGCCAGATAACAGCTGTTGCGATGTCGATGTCTGCTGTGGATGCTCCTCATCTGAGCTATTGGAAGCAGCACCCTCTTCCCCCAATGGATGCCAATCTGGGTCAACAACTGGGTCATCCATCACCTCCTCTTCTATGTCATGTGCACCTTTCTCTGTGTCACCGTGTATGGTGGTATAGTGTGCGGGAAGGGGCACCTGAGTCTCATCAGGGTCAAAATCTGGCTCTGTACACTGCGAGGACAATGTAGTGCTCTGAGTGAATGTACCAGCAGAATCATCCATCAGCGGCTGTGCATCAGTGCACTCCATGTCAGATTCATCTTGGCCTGGGTAATTCACCATTTCACTTGATAATCCAGGCATGGTATGTGAAAACAGCTCCATGGAGTAATCAGTAGTATGGCCTGCGTCATCCTTCAATCTTGGTTGGGGTGAAGGACACAAGGAAAGGTGTGGTTCATGAACATGAGCCTCCAATGACAACTCAGTGCTTTTACTTTTTACAACTGAAGAAGAGGAGGCGATAGAGCTGGAGGCTGAGTCAGCAATGTAAGACAAAACTTTTTCCTGATGCTCTGCCTTTAAAAGCGGTTTGCCAACTCCTAGAAAACTAAGCGTTCGAGGCCTTATGTAGCCAGACGATGACGCAGGGTCAGCACCTCCTGCATTCGGTCCTATTTTGCTCTTGCCACTACCATCAGATCCACCACCAACACCATCATTACCAGCTGCCAACCCCCGCCCAATTCCACGGCCTCTTCCACCAGCCTTCCTCATTTTTGGTAGAAATGTAGACAAAATCCAACAAACTATATAGTAATGTAAAACAAGGTACAAGGTGTCTATAGGACAGGGGAGATTTAGAATTTCTGCACACACTTGTGGACAGTGGACACTTTTGGATTGTGTGAGGCCCACTGATATCTGAGCGCTATGTGACAGGCTCGATGGCACAGCTGCCTGTGACCAAAGTGACGAGAGGATAATGGAGATTTTGAATCTCTGCGCACACTTTTGGACACTGGACACTTGTGGATTGTGTGAGGCCCACTGGTATCTGAGCGCTATGTGACAGGCTCGATGGCACAGCTGCCTGTGACCAAAGAGACGAGAGTATAATGGAGATTTTGAATCTCTGCGCACACTTTTGGACACTGGACACTTGTGGATTGTGTGAGACCCACTGATATCTGAGCGCTATGTGACACGCTCGATGGCACAGCTGCCTGTGACCAAAGTGACGAGAGGATAATGGAGATTTTGAATCTCTGCGCACACTTTTGGACACTGGACACTTGTGGATTGTGTGAGGCCCACTGATATCTGAGCGCTATGTGACAGGCTCGATGGCACAGCTGCCTGTGACCAAAGTGACGAGAGGATAATGGAGATTTTGAATCTCTGCGCACACTTTTGGACACTGGACACTTTTGGATTGTGTGAGGCCCACTGATATCTGAGCGCTATGTGACACGCTCGATGGCACAGCTGCCTGTGACCAAAGTGACGAGAGGATAATGGAGATTTTGAATCTCTGCGCACACTTTTGGACACTGGACACTTGTGGATTGTGTGAGGCCCACTGATATCTGAGCGCTATGTGACACGCTCGATGGCACAGCTGCCTGTGACCAAAGTGACGAGAGGATAATGGAGATTTTGAATCTCTGCGCACACTTTTGGACACTGGACACTTGTGGATTGTGTGAGGCCCACTGATATCTGAGCGCTATGTGACACGCTCGATGGCACAGCTGCCTGTGACCAAAGTGACGAGAGGATAATGGAGATTTTGAATCTCTGCGCACACTTTTGGACACTGGACACTTGTGGATTGTGTGAGGCCCACTGATATCTGAGCGCTATGTGACACGCTCGATGGCACAGCTGCCTGTGACCAAAGTGACGAGAGGATAATGGAGATTTTGAATCTCTGCGCACACTTTTGGACACTGGACACTTGTGGATTGTGTGAGGCCCACTGATATCTGAGCGCTATGTGACACGCTCGATGGCACAGCTGCCTGTGACCAAAGTGACGAGAGGATAATGGAGATTTTGAATCTCTGCGCACACTTTTGGACACTGGACACTTGTGGATTGTGTGAGGCCCACTGATATCTGAGCGCTATGTGACACGCTCGATGGCACAGCTGCCTGTGACCAAAGTGACGAGAGGATAATGGAGATTTTGAATCTCTGCGCACACTTTTGGACACTGGACACTTGTGGATTGTGTGAGGCCCACTGATATCTGAGCGCTATGTGACACGCTCGATGGCACAGCTGCCTGTGACCAAAGTGACGAGAGGATAATGGAGATTTTGAATCTCTGCGCACACTTTTGGACACTGGACACTTGTGGATTGTGTGAGGCCCACTGATATCTGAACGCTATGTGACAGGCTCGATGGCACAGCTGTGACCAAAGTGACGAGAGGATAATGGAGATTTTGAATCTCTGCACACACTTTTGGACACTGGACACTTGTTGATTGTGTGAGGCCCACTGATATCTGAGCGCTATGTGACACGCTCGATGGCACAGCTGCCTGTGACCAAAGTGACGAGAGGATAATGGAGATTTTGAATCTCTGCGCACACTTTTGGACACTGGACACTTGTGGATTGTGTGAGGCCCACTGATATCTGAGCGCTATGTGACACGCTCGATGGCACAGCTGCCTGTGACCAAAGTGACGAGAGGATAATGGAGATTTTGAATCTCTGCGCACACTTTTGGACACTGGACACTTGTGGATTGTGTGAGGCCCACTGATATCTGAGCGCTATGTGACACGCTCGATGGCACAGCTGCCTGTGACCAAAGTGACGAGAGGATAATGGAGATTTTGAATCTCTGCGCACACTTTTGGACACTGGACACTTGTGGATTGTGTGAGGCCCACTGATATCTGAGCGCTATGTGACACGCTCGATGGCACAGCTGCCTGTGACCAAAGTGACGAGAGGATAATGGAGATTTTGAATCTCTGCGCACACTTTTGGACACTGGACACTAGTGGATTGTGTGAGGCCCACTGATATCTGAGCGCTATGTGACACGCTCGATGGCACAGCTGCCTGTGACCAAAGTGACGAGAGGATAATGGAGATTTTGAATCTCTGCGCACACTTTTGGACACTGGACACTTGTGGATTGTGTGAGGCCCACTGATATCTGAGCGCTATGTGACAGGCTCAATGGCACAGCTGTGACAAAAGTGACTAGAGGATAAGGGAGATTGGATTGCTTTTAAAAAAGCAGTTTGCGGAGCAGTGGGTAAACAGCAATGCCAGCGTGTCAGGAAGCCTTAAAAGGCAGCCCAACAACCAACACCACTGATACACCACAATATAGCCTCCACTTGCACTGCACATACAGTGACTTGTGTGTTGTGCAGGCCAAATCGCTAGCAGCAGAAGCAGTTTTTTTGTCTTCTTCCCTGCCTAACGCTCTCCCTACAGAATCAGCAGCAACCTCTCCCTATACTAAGATGGGCAGAAGTAAGATGGCGGTCGGCGTGCACGCCCTTTTATACCCCCTGTGACGCCCACCAAAGCAAGCCAATCACTTGCATGCCCTTCTGAAAGATGGTGGTGACCCCTGCCTAGGTCATCACGTTGCCCACAGTGTCCGTGAAAAAGAGCGCAAAACAAACTTTTGAAACGCAACTTTGGCGCGTAAGTCGCCGACCTCGTGGCCGACCTCATCCTAGGGTCGGGTTTCGTTTCATGAAACCCGACTTTGCCAAAAGTCGGCGACTTTTGAATTTTTTCGACCCGTTTCGCTCAACTCTACCCCTAACCCTAATCCCAACCCTAACCCTATTCACATCCCTAATTATAACCCTAACCCTAATTCTAACCCTTACCCTAGCCCTAACCCTAACCCTAGCCCTAACCCTAATGGAAAAATGAAAATAAAAATATTTTCTTTATTTCTTTATATTTTTCTAACTAAGGGGATGATAAATGGGGGGGTTCTTTACTATTTTTTTATTTTGATCACTGTGATAGTTTATCACAGTGATCAAAATGAATGAATGGAATCAGACGCTTGGCAGATTCAGCAGGCACACTGCGCATGCGCCCACCATTTTCTTCTGGGACCAAGATGGTGACGCCCACCTGGGGAGGCAGGAGTGACCCAGGACCATTGGGAGGGGACCCTGGAACACCGGGGGGCGATCGGGGACCCTATTTCTCTCTTCTTTGATGAGCAATCACATCAGAGGAGAGAGAAATTAAATGCAAAAGCAAGGCTTTTTTTTGCGATCACCGTTATAGGGTTAATAGCAACAATCGCAAAAGCGGGGTCGGTAAAAACCGACCAGATTCATGTTCTCTGGGATCTCGGCTGCCCCGGCAGTTGAGTCCCCAGAGAAAATCTGATGCTGGGCGGTGCTATTTACTTTTTCCACAGCGCCGTTAATTAACAGCGCTGTGGTTTAAGTACCCTTAACTACCGCCATTAAAAGGCTCATTAAGGGGCTAACAATGCTGGGTGCCATTGATTAGCTGCAGCATGCACATATTCATATGGCCAGAACAGCATGCACACTGGTTCCTATACATCCTTTTCTGCCTGTAATTTAATGTTACCCCTGTGTAGAGGTGCGGGCCGAGCTGAGGGGGTGGTACCTCATCATACCACGCAGAGACGAACAGAGACAAGTAGAGACCATTTTTGGGTACAACAGGTCCAAGTTTATTCGCTTGCTGTCCGCCTGACAGCCTCAAAGCACTCCGCAATTCCATTCGAGGCTCACCGGTTACAATACTCCACAGATCACCGTACTTTCACCATGGACGTGAAATAACTTTGCGTCTCGTCTATATTGAGGTATTCCTGTCAGGACCACCCCCCTGACGTTCTCTCTCCTCAGTCCCCCTGGGTTGGTTTTCCTCAGAGTCCCAAACTGTCGCAGTTTTCCTATTACTTGAGCTCCCCCTGGGGACTGGAACCCTCCCTGAGTATTTATACCAAACCCAGTTCCCTGTAACTCCGACCCCATGACCAGCGGTTTCCTAAGCCATAAGCTGCTGTCAAGTCCTTTGCTCACACTCCTCCCTGCCCTCTAATGGTCAACCCAGGTATTGCACGTCCACTACACTTTCCTAGCTGTTTCCCTCAGTAATAACTGACACCTACCTACACTGTGCAAACCATTCCTTCTTCTCTCTGACTAGTCCGTCTGTCCATCAGGTCACCTTCCCTACACTCCCCCTTCCTTTTGATCATTGTCGTCCTCGGCAATCGTCATCCCTGCCTTCGTTGTTCTGAAGCTTCACCTACATTCTGTTGTCGGACCAGCTGTTGGGCCAAACACACTACCTGCGGGGGCCAAACCATACTGGGAGCACCATTCTCTGAGCAGCCTACTGCTACTCACCAGCACGCACGCCACATGACGTCTTTCAAATTGGGCTAGGTACACCCATATTCTCTCTATGGCGTGTACCTTCCCTTACTCTCCCCTACTGTCACCTTCCACTATTCGGTATGCCATGATCGAGGCCTCACACCTACCAGATCATTACCAGCGCCCGCCTTCCTCCTTCAGGGGTGTCCGTGGTGTGGGGGACCTGACCTAGGACGGCTGTCTCTCTCACATCTTCCATCTCTTTTACCTTTCTTTCAGTTACATGTCATGGTCGGCGTCTTGGTCTCCCAGACCTTCTCAACTCATAGACCCCTTCCAGCTCTCACACTTTCCTTTGGTCCCACAGACCTTCCCTTACCCGGACCTGTTGCATTTACTTGTGCCTATTGTATAACAAAACAACTTTACAATACCACAAGTACCCCATTTTTATATTTTTTTTCATTTTCTTATTGCTTCAAAATCAACTTACAACAGTAAAACATTACAGGTTCTCCTCCCCCTTCCATGGACCTGGACACTCTCTCACTTCTTTGTATCCCCACTCTGTCAGGCAAACATATTTTCGCCCATTTTTTTTTTAAAAAGGGACACAGCGAAGAGAGAGAAAGAAAAAACAAAATAACAGATAATGTAGCTGTCCATAGGACCTGCACAACGGTGCATTGAACTCCTGACAGTCTATCCCACTCTCAGTGGTCAGAGGGGAGAGCTCCACAGCCGTGGAACTCTCGGGGAAACCAAGAGTGTCCATACAAGTCCTTTTCACGGGGGTTCGCCTTCCTCAGGCTCCGCCAGTACTGCCACCGCATAATATCCGCGGGGGCAGTATTCTTTATAGTAGGAGACGGAGTCCCCTTCTTTCAGGGCCCGGCCATGACGTATGGAGGCTACATTCACATACACTTTTTGGCCAGACTAGTCATGAATAAAACCGTATCTCCTGTCCATGTTGGTGTATACCAGCCATCCCCGGGATCTTTCCACTGCCATGCCAGCCTCCCCCTTTGAGTGAAGCAGGCTCCATACCTCCCGCATCTTCTGTTTTATCATCTCCGCAACCCAAATGGAGGGTGTCGCGCCAGTCCCAGAGTCCGGTGGGCGGGACCTTGCCAAGAAAGGGGCGTGGGGCAGAGGCGGCCGATGGTTTCTGCGACCCAGCAGCTGCTGGGGCCGGCTGGAGGATGGGAGCAGCCGTGTTTCCGGAGAGCTGGTCCACAGGGCCTGTCAAACAGGCCGCAGCCGGTTCTAATGCTGGCATAACCGTGGCCGCAGGGTAGGCCGCATCCAAAACTTCCAGCAGGGCCGGAGTGACGGCCGGTTCTGGTGATGGAGCTTTTTCCGGCCAAGGGAGCGCAGCCGCGTCTTCTGCAAACGAGCTCCGCCCTGGTGACTCTGGGCGGGATGGCTCAGGGACGGGGGTAGGGGCCTCGCTCAACTCTGCGTATACCATAGGGCCCTCTGCAGCCAGACCTTTCGGTACGCTCGAGACTGCGTGCTGTGGCAGAATGATAGGGGCCGCTTGTGAAGCCGCCGGCAGAGCCGGGGGAACTCTCACCTTCTCCGGCGCCACGGCCTCCGTCACGTCACCACGCGGCTCCTCCCGCAGTCTCCGCTCTCCAACTCGGTGTTCAGCGGGCCTAGCCTCCAGGCTCAGGAGCTCCACGGGGAAGTTCTCCGCCGGTATCAATGGCGGCCGCCCCTTCTGGCTCCGCACGGGCTCTGCACCAGCTCCGCTTCTTGCCCAGGGACCCGAGGATGACGTTTTCTGGCACAGTTCATTCTCTCGCCGCCATTGCCACTCCAGGTGGCCAATGCCCCGACACCTGCAGCGTCTCATACCGACCGGTGGGCAGCAATCAAATGGCGCCAAGCAGCCGCACCCCAGCTTTTCCTTGGTGTCACTCCCTCTGTGGGGTGGGGCGTTGGCAGGCCTCTCCACCCACCTGTCGGGGTCCAATACATGGAAGCGTCGTTCTCTGGGCACAGACTGCTTCCCTTTGGGGTACGTTGGAGGGGGTCCCAGTCCATTCTGAACTACTGCAAACACCCGGACTTCTCCTCTGCGCTGAAGCAACACCGCCATACTGCACAGTACCTGGTACCGCCCCGGATCCTCTGCTGACCACGCAGATCCGTCACAGCACTTCCAATCCATATTCCACAGGTCAGTTATTTGTAATCCACAGGTGTCTTTATTCCAAGCAGCACAGTCCAAGTTCCTTTCCATTATTTGAGGCAGGCCTGCCGCAGAAGATGGGGTATTAGCGGCGGCGATCCTGCCGACTACGCCAAATGTAGAGGTGCGGGCCAAGCTGGGGGGGTGGTACCTCATCATACCACGCAGAGACGAACAGAGACAAGTAGAAGCCGTTTTCGGGTACAACAGGTCCAAGTTTATTCGCTCGCTGTCCGCCTGACAGCCTCACAGCACTCCGCAATTCCCTTCGAGGCTCACCGGTTACAATACTTCACAGAACACCGTACTTTCACCAGGGAGGTGTATATACGCCCCGTCCCTTCACTCTTGTTGACGCTTTTGACAGGTCCGTCACTGTGGCCGCCTTTGGTCCGTACCAACAGTAATTTCACTGGTCGCAACGTCTTCCTTAAAACGGTATCCGTAACCTCTGTGCCTCGCTAAAATAACTTCTGTGTCTCGTCTATATTGCGGTATTCCTGTCAGGACCACCCCCCTGACGTTCTCTCTCCTCAGTCCCCCTGGGTTGGTTTTCCTCAGAGTCCCAAACTGTCGCAGTTCTCCTATCACTTGAGCTCCCCCTGGGGACTGGAACCTTCTGGAACCCTCCCTCAGTATTTATACCAACCCGGTTCCCTGTAACTCCGCTCCCATGACCAACGGTTTCCTAAGCCCTAAGGTGCTGTCAAGTCCTTTGCTCACACTCCTCCCTGCCCTCTAATGGTCAACCCAGGTATTGCACGTCCACTACACTTTCCTAGCTGTTTCCCACTGTAATAACTGACACCTACCTACGCTGTGCAAACCTTTCCTTCTTCTCTCTGACTAGTCTGTCCATCAGGTCACCTTCCCTACACCTGCATCCATCAGAATAGTTTGTTAGGTTTTGATCATATCAGAATGATTTGGATTATATTTTGTCAGGAAAGTGTGCACATTTTTTTACTTTTTAAAGCTGTAAATTCTTGCAAAGACGAAACTTTTAACATTCTTCAAGAGATAAAAAGAAATTGGAAATCCTCCAAAATGTTCCCACAAATGTTTGTTTTAGGTAAGGTAGATCTGCAAAAACTGCCTCTCACTCATCCCACAGTCCTGCAATAATGGGATTGTTGGGAGGCAGGAAAATGTGTGATTTTTTCATGAGTTATGATTAATCAAAACAAAAGAAATCAAGTACAAACGGTTATTTATTTAATGACATTTTTTTTTTGTTTGCCAGAAAATGCCATCTAACAAGACAGATATCAACGTTGGCGAATTTATGATGATTGGATTTGAAGTATCTCGCACATTTAAAATCCTTCTATTTCTTGTCTTCCTTATAAGCTACGTCTTTACAATTTCTGGAAACTCTCTAATTATAACTTTGGTATTTGCATGTAAACAGTTTAACAGTCCCATGTATTTTTTCCTTAGCAATCTTTCTGTATGTGAAATTCTTTTGACCACAAATATTACACCAAACATGCTATATTTATTATTAGCAGATCAAGGTCTAATTTCAGTTTCAGCGTGCCTCGTACAGTTTTACTTTTTTGGCACTGCAGCAACCACTGAATGCCTTCTTCTTGCTGTAATGGCGTATGATCGTTACTTGGCCATCTGCAGTCCTCTGCATTATACCTCCATCATGGACCAAAGATTTTGTGTTGGGCTTTCATCGTGTGTTTGGTTGGTTGGTTTAATGGCTACTATTGGAACAATTATCCTAATGAGCAGACTGCAATTTTGTGGCACTAGAGAAATTAATCACTACTTCTGTGATCGAGAGCCTATCTTAAGCCTTTCTTGTTCAGACACCACTGAAGTTAGAGTGGAAGCCCTTGTATTTTCATTTTTCATAACATTATGGCCATTTGTAGCCATTATCTGGTCTTACTTTAAGATTATCCTTACTATTCTTTCAATGACTACATCAAAGGAGAGAACTAAAACATTTTCCACTTGCAGTTCCCACCTGATCGTAGTATGCATGTATTATGGAACATTAATTATTATGTATGTGGTTCCTTCAAGTGGACAGTCATTTAATGTTAGCAAAATACTATCTCTGCTGTACCTTGTGGTCACTCCATTATTGAATCCCATAGTATACAGTTTAAGAAATCTAGAATTAAGAAATGCATTAAAAAAATGTGTTAGCACCATTTCATATAATATTAACTAATCTATGATTTATCATATAAAGTAACTAATAATGATTAAAAGACTCTCAGTAAACAATGTGAAATGAATAAAAAATGTGCATAATTTTTCAATACACATGTATACACATACAGGTGTTTCTCACAAAATTCAAATATCATCAAAAAGTTAATTTATTTCAGTTCTTCAATACAAAAGTGAAACTCATATTATATAGAGTCATTACAGACAGAGTGATCTATTTTAAGTGTTTATTTCTGTTAATGTTGATGATTATGGCTTACAGCCAATGAATACCCAAAAGTCATTATCTCAGTAAATTAGAATAATTAACAAAACACACCTGCAAAGACTTCCTAAGCATTTTAAAAGGTCCTGTAGTCTTTTTCAGTAGGCTACACAATCATGTGGAAGACTGCTGACTTGACAGATAGCCATAAAGCAGTCATTGACACAATCCATAAGGAGGGTAAGCCAGAAAAGGTCATTGCCAAAGAAGCTGATTGTTCACAGAGTGCTGCATCCAAGCATATTAATGGAAAAAGTGGATAGAAAAAGGTGCACAAGCCGGGATAACCACAACCTTGAAAGGAATGTTACGGAAAGGCCATTCAAAAATTTGGAGGAGATTCACAAGGAGTGGACTGCTACTGGAGTCATTGCTTTAAGAGCCACCACACACAGATGTATCCAGGACATGAGCTACATGTGTTGCATTCCTTGTGTCAAACCACTCATGACCAATAGACAACGCCAGAAGCGTCTTACCTGGGCCAAGGAGAAAAAGAACTGGACTGTTGCTCAGTGGTCCAAGGTGTTGTTTTCAGATGAAAGTAAACTTTGCATTTCATTTGGAAATAAAGGTCCCAGAGTCTTGTGGAAGAGTGGAGAGGGACACAATCCAAGCTAGGTCTAGTGTGAAGTTTCCACAATCAGTGATGGTTTGGGGAGCTATGTCATCTGCTGGTGTAGGTCCACTGTGTTTTATCAAAACCAAAGTCAGCACAGAGGTCTACCAGGAGATTTTAGAGCAATTCATGCTTCCCTCTGCTGACAAGTGTCACGCTTGTGCCTTGGCTGGTTGGCGTGAGTCGGGGGGTTGTGGCCCCACTGTGCCACAGACCAGACTACCCTGGAAGTGGCGTGACTAAGACAGCTGCCTTGGTCTTCTCTGGAGCCTCCAATGGTGAGGTCAGGGTTGTGTGGCAGGCAGCTGCCAGGTGCCACTCCAGGGTGTTGTCTGGCTGTGACTGCTGATCCCACTTGGGGACAGGACACCTGGTCAGGTGCACGTGACAGGTAGGCTGAGACACTGGGCAAGCAGGCACGGCTTGGAGACACAGGGCAAGCGGGCACGGCTGGAGACACAGTGCAAGCAGGCACAGCTTGGAGACACAGGGCAAGCAGGCATGGCTTGGAGACACAGGGCAAGCAGGCACGGCTTGGAGAGACAGGGCAAGCGGGCATGGCTTTGAGACACAGGGCAAGCAGGCACGGCTTGGAGACACAGGAAAGGCGGGCATGGCTTGAGACACAGGACAGGCAGGCACGGCTTGAGACACAGGGCGGGCTGGCGTGGTATGAGAAGAAACAGGTAGGGGCCTGTTCACACAGCAGGTGCAGGTATCGGTATAGACATGAAGGACTGGAACATGAAGGAACAGGTTTGGACCTGTTCACACAGTGGGTGCAGGTACGGATACAGGCAAGAAGGAGTGGAATGTGAAGGAACAGGTTTTGGACCTGTTCACACAGGAGGTGTAGGTATGGATACAGGCAGGAGTGCGGAGTAGGTGGAACCGCAGGAGTGTGGAGTAGGCAGAGCAGCAGGAGTAAAGCTGAACCACAAGGTCTGCGGAGAGAAGCTGCAGCAAGAGGTCCTGCAGCGGCAGCAGGAGCGGAGCAAAGCTGAACCCTAAGGTCTGTGGAGAGAACCTGCCGCAAGAGGTTCTGCAGCAGCAAAGCAAAGCTGAACCACAAGGTCTGTGGAAAGAAGCTGCAGCAAGAAGTTCTGCAGCAGCAGAGCAAGCTGAACCACAAGGTCTGTGGAAAGAAGCTGCAGCAAGAGGTTCTGCAGCAGCAGGAGCAGAGCAGGCAGAGCTGCAAGGGTGCTGAGCAGGCAGAGCTGCAAGGGTGCAGAGCAGGCAGAGCTGCAAGGGTGCAGAGCAGGCAGAGCTGCAAGGGTGCAGAGCAAGGACAGGGAGGACACAGGGAAAGGCAAAGCAGGGAAGGAAGCCAAAGACAAGGAGGCAGGGGAAGGACAGAGTTCAGACAAGGTACAGGGACAAAGACTCAAGGACTAGGATATTCTGCCTCCTGCCAGGCAGAAGGACAAGTAAACACAAAGTTAGAACCAAGACACAGAGACCAGGATATGCAGCCTCCTGGAAGGCAGATGGAGCGCCCTGCGGGGCCTGGGGGTACTCGGTACCGGGCCCGTCGACTTCAATGGGGGACGGTGTCACGGTGGCGGCGACCCGGTCCGTGGCCCTGAGGCGTCCAGTAAATGGAAAAGGGGAAAGTTGAGTGGTATTTATGTGGTAAAAATAAAGATATTGTTTATAGATGGTGAAATATGTGACGCCACCTGTGGTATTCTAGTCAGAGGTGACTAGCGCTATGGTGTTGTTCCTCTGGGATGGATGTTGGGCACAGCTATGATGTTGTAGCCCTCCACAGGTAGGGATGTAGTCCCAGGGCAAAGATGTTAAATAAATAGTAAAAATGGCTGTAAACGTTGGGGTGCAGATAAATGAGAGAAAGACACAGAGAGGTGCAGTTTCTTTACCTTTTACTGGTAATAGGTTGCAGTCCGGAGTACCACATGCAGGTGATGGAAAGAGACCAGCTCATTTGGAGGCATTCAGGGGATCCACCTTGCCAGGTGGGGATTTAGGACCTTCCTTTCTGTGCTTTGTGTGTGGGTCTCCGCTGTATATAACTATGCTGCTGTCATGATCCATACAGGATCAGGACAGATAAAAGCACAGGTAACCTTTTTTTTCTCAAGCTGTGCTTAGAGATGCTTTTGCCCCCGGTGGCCGTTTGGATTATTGCACTGTGGTGTCGTTTGTTCTAAGTTTGCCCCCGGTGGTGGTGAGGGTCATTGTACTCTGTTTCTTTAGTTAAGTGCACATTTATAATGCACGTGTGATTGCTGGCTCTGCTATAAAAGAGTCACAATGCAATCAGCATTGGTGATAGTACTCATTTCAACCATCCCTGGTGGAGGAAGGAGCTGGAGAACGTTCCTTGCAGCAATGTCTTAGCCCTGGTGTGGAAGGAGTCATAGGGGATTTCCTTGTAGCTCTGACAGAGCTTGGTGGCAGCTTTTCAGGAGGAGACCTGCATTCTGGTGGTGGACTCTGTTGCCAGGAGCAAGTGCAACGGAGTAAAGCTAAGTGGTGTTCCCCTGTTTGTGTTTTTCCTTCGTGTGTATTTGTACAGAGGTGGGGCCAGTGCCTGCGCCACCCAGCTCCCTAGCAAGGGATAGGTGTAGGGTGTGCTAGGGCGACAGGTATCCTGAGAGGAGCCCGGTGCCGAACCGGCTTAGGGAATGTTAGGAGCGTTAGGGACATTGACTCAGGGGAGTGCAGGAGGTCTCCACGTCCCCTTTCCCTATCGCAGGGCCCACCGTTGTAACTGTTTTCCCTCCCTCTTGTCTTGTTGTTTACAGTTACCGGCCTGCGGTTCGTGTCACAGGACTGTATCACGTGCCGCGTCTTGTTGCTTACAGTTACCGGCCTGCGGGTCGCGTCACACAGGACGGGTCCACGTGACAGCTGCGACCCTCTATTCATGATGGTTTCACTAACCTGTACGGCTGTCAGCGTGAGCCTATTCCACGGGTACCGTCCTTTTCACCATCAGCCCCGGGCTCCTTATCCGCTGACGTGCCCTCAGGTGTTCAATGTGCACAGGAATTTACAATCCCCTGTACTTTCAGATTCGGCTATCAGGGCGTACAGCTCCTGTCAGCCTAGCACTCTGATGTCCCTTTTCTCTTTTTTAGCGCTTCACTCAGGGGTCTGCTATATGCAGTATTTTAGCTTCCCTAGAATCTCTTAGTCTCTGCTCTTGTCCTTTCCCTCTTCATGGATCAGCTGCCTGTCTTCATCTCCTCTTAAGGGCCTGTCACACTAAGCGATATCGCTAGCAATATCGCTATAACGTCATTGGTTTTGGTGACGTAGCAGCGATATTGCAAGCGATATCGCTATGTCTGATACTTACCTCCGACCGCTCCCCCGCTGGTTATCGTTGATTGCGCGAGAACATCCTGGACCGTTTCTCATCATCAGCTTCCTGCTGGGCTTCCTGTGGCGCTGACGAGCGACACGTGGACGCGGGCGGGAGGATGTCAGGATCGCCTCGTCTGACAGGTAAGTAGTGACCACCGACCGCTGCTATGTCACTGGTGAGATCTGCCTGTGTCGCAGCTCACTAGCGACCACCTAGCGATGCACCAGCGATCCTGACAGCGTCATATCGCTGGTCGGGATCGCTGGTGCATCGCTAAGTGTGACAGTACCTTTAGATCAGCTCCCTGTCTTCATCTGACAGGATCTTCCAGAAAGATCTCTTTACCTCACGTACTCACGTTTAACTGTCATTTCTCCTCACAGCTCACAGCTGCTTCGTTTCCATGACAACCCCCTCAGCTGATTTCTAGCTGACTCACCAACCCCCTCTTCTGGCCAGAATTTATAAGGCTTCTCCCTCTTCTGACCTGCAGCAGGAAATTGTGATTAAATCTATGCTGCCTGGCATGGGGGTCCCTTTTCTGCCTCCAAGCATGACTTCACCTCTTAGAGGGAGGTAATGTCACTGTGACAACCGGACTCTGGGTGTCACATAGACAAAGAACACATAGCAAGGCTAAGAGTATTCCTACAGAGAAGGATATACACAGAACAGGGCCTGGCTTCCTCAGCAGCAAAACACTGAGTTTAGACATTGCACAGGCAATGTTCCAGTGGGTGTGGTGGACCTAAAAAGTCGAGGGCCCTAGGTAATTAGTCAGGGACAGTTTAGACAGGTGCACCCTGACTGCATAAGAACCAGAGAGTTCTGGTGCCACCCCCTATACACACATAGCCAGGAAGCATGCAGGAGAGCAGAGGAACAGAGCACAGAGCATAGGACTGGCAGAAAACAGAATTCACAGCATGACCCGGAGCAGTGAGTAAGTTGGTGTGCGGGGGACGGGAGGCCATGCAGTGATGCCAGCAGGGCTGTTACAGTAAGCTTTTTGGAGATGGAAATTTCTTTCTCCAGCAGGACTTGGCACCTGTCCACAATGCCAAATGTACCAATACCTTGTTTTAATACAACAGTATCACTGAGCTTAATTGACCAGCAAACTTGCCTGACCTTAACCCCATTATTGTCAAGAGGAAGATGAGACCCCAGACCCAACAATGCAGAAGAGCTGAAGGCTGCTATCAAAGCAACCTGGGCTTCCATAACACCTCAGCAGTGCCACAGGCTGATCGCTTCCATGCCATGACGCATTGATGCAAAAGAAGCCCCGATCAAGTAGTGAGTGCATTTACTGAACATACATTTCAGTAGGCCAACATTTCAGATTTTAAAATGATATTCAAGCTGATGTTATAAAGTATTCTAATTTAATGAGATAATGACTTTTGGGTTTTCATTGGCTGAAAGCCATAATCAACATTAACAGAAATAAACCCTTGAAATAGATCACTCTGTTTGTAATGACTCTATATAACATGTGCTTCACTTTTTGTATTGAAAAACTGAAACAAATTAACTTTTTAATCATATTTGATTTTTGTGACAAGCACCTGTATAGGAATGTGCGCACTTGCTTTTTCTAGTTTCTTCGTTTTATTTTTTTACCTTTATTGGTCTACAGTAGTGGACAATGGATACTGCGCTTTTCAAGCCTGAAGTTTTAACTTATACCACTGAGGATGAGGAAAGGATCTTGGGTGCTTTGGAAGATGATGCAGTTTTTCATAGTGGATTCTAAAAGACTCCTAACTTTACAATTGCACTTAACCAATTTGGGGCAAAACTATAGAGTAGAGTTGAGCGAAACGGGTCGAAAAAATTCAAAAGTCGTGTTTCAAAAGATGCTTTTGCGCTCCTTTTCAGCCAATCAGGAAGAACGGACACGGTGGGCAACGTGATGACATAGGCAGCGGTCACCACCATCTTTGAGAAGGGCATGCAAGTGATTGGCTTGCTTTGTGTGGCATCACAGGGGGTATAAAAGGGCGTGCACGCCGACCGCCATCTTATGCTGATCTCAGAATAGGGAGAGCTGCTGCTGATTCTGTAGGGAGAGCGTTAGGAAGGCCAAAAGAAAAAAAAACTGCTTCTGCTGATAGCGCTTTTCACTGTAGTTAGTGTGCAGTGAAAGGTGAAGATTTTTGCTTTTGTGCAACAGCGCTGGTGGTGATTAGGCTGCCTTTTAAGGCTACCTGCATTGCTGTGTGCACACTGGTGTTCAAACTGCTGTTTTAAAAGCAATCCAAATTTTATTGTTTTGTCCTGGTGAGGTACTGAGTGTTCATTTTTTCACACACCGTACAGCGGTGTACGCTCCTCATACAGTACCGTGTACCAGCTGTTATCACAGCCAAATTGAAGCTGTGTGTGACTCTGTAAGGAAAAGCCGAGGAGTTTGTCCGTTCTTACAGACCTACACCTTAGAGTTTTGTCCGTTTTTCAAACAGTTTTGTATATCTGCTGTTTGATTACATTCAAAACTAGAGAGAGACAGCGTGTGTCAGTCCGTATACAAAAGCACGGAGCTTGACAATCTGTGTGTGACTCTGTAAGGAAAAGCCGAGGAGTTTGTCCGTTCTTACAGACCTACACCTTAGAGTTTTGTCCATTTTTCAAACAGTTACGTATATTTGCAGTTTGATTACATTCAAAACTAGAGAGAGCGTGTGTCAGTCCGTATACAAAAACACGGAGCTTGACAATTTTACATACACACACCGTACAGCGGTGTACGTGTACGCTCCTCACACCGTACCGTGTACCGGCTGTTATCACAGCCAAATTGAAGCTCTGTGTGTGACTCTGTAAGGAAAAGCCGAGGAGTTTGTCCATTCTTAGAGACCTACACCTTAGAGTTTTGTCCGTTTTTCAAACAGTTTCGAATATCGGCTGTTTGATTACATTCAAAACTAGAGAGAGACAGCGTGTGTCAGTCCGTATACAAAAACACGGAGCTTGACAATTTTACATACACACACCGTACAGCGGTGTATGTGTATGCTCCTCACACAGTACCGTGTACCGGCTGGTATCACGGCCAAATTGAAGCTATCTGGATATGACTCTGTAAGAAAAAGCCGAGGAGTTTGTATGTTCTTACAGACCTACACTCTAGGGAGATTCCAATTCTGCCCAATTCTATATACTCGTTGTAGTTTGTCATACACTAGGCAATTTCTGCCTGTTACATTGCGGTGTAATATACACAGGGCCTGACAGAATCCAACTGTGTCCTGAGTCTGTAGAGAGATTCCATTTCTCCCCAGTCCTCTATACACCTCTTTTACACCATCCAGAATCAGCCTGTTACTTTGAAGTGTAAAATACACAGGGCCTGACAGAATCCAACGGTGTCCTGAAGTCTGTAGAGAGATTCCATTTCTCCCCAGTCCTCTATACACCTTTTTTACACCATCCAGAATCAGCCTGTTAATTTGAGGTGTAAAATACCCAGGGCCTGACAGAATCCAACTTTGTCCTGAAGTCTTTAGAGAGATTCCATTTCTCCCCAGTCCTCTATACACCTTTTTTACACCATCCAGAATCAGCCTGTTACTTTGAGGTGTAAAATACACAGGGCCTGACAGAATACAACTGTGTCCTGAAGTCTGTAGAGAGATTCCGTTTCTCCCCAGTCCTCTATACACCTTTTTTACACCATCCAGAATCAGCCTGTTAATTTGAGGTGTAATATACCCAGGGCCTGACAGAATCCAACTGTGTCCTGAAGTCTGTAGAGAGATTCCATTTCTCCCCAGTCCTCTATACACCTTTTTTACACCATCCAGACTCAGCCTGTTACTTTGAGGTATAAAATACACAGGGCCTGACAGAATACAACTGTGTCCTGAAGCCTGTAGAGAGATTCAAATACTCCCCACTACTATATTCACCTTGTACCTTGTTTTACAGTACCATATAGTTGGTGGTATTTTGGGTACATTTTCCCCAAAAATGAGGAAGTGTGGTGGAAGAGTCCATGGAAGTGGGCAGGGGTTGGCAGCTGGTAATGATGGTGTTGGTGTTGGTGGTGGATCTGCTGGTAGTGGCGAAAGCACAATAGCACCAAATGCAGGAGGTGTTGAGCCTGCGTCATCGTCTGGCTCCACAAGGCCTCGAAGGCTCCCTTTTCTGGGAGTAGGTAAACCGATTTTAAAGCCAGAGTTTCAGGAACAAGTTTTGGCTTACATTGCTGACTCAGCCTCCAGCTCTATCACCTTCTCTTCTGAAGTTTTAAAAAATAAAAGCACTGAGTCGTCATTGGAGGCTCATGGTCATGAACCACACCTTTCCTTGTGTCCTTCACCCCAACCATAATTGAAGGATGCGGCAGGCCACACTACAGATTACTCCATGGAGCTGTTTTTACATACCATGCCTGGGTTATCAAGTCAAATCGTGAATTACCCAGGCCAAGATGAATCTGACATGGAGTGCACTGATGCACAGCCACTGCTAGATTTATCTGCTCGTACATTGACTCAGAGCACTACATTGTCCTCGCAGTGTACTGAGCCAGAATCTGACCCTGATGAAACTCAGGTTCCCCTTCCCGCATACTATACCACCAGACACGGTCACACAGAGGAAGGTGCACATGACATTGAAGAGGAGGTGATGGATGACCCAGTTTTTGACCCAGATTTGCATCCATTGGGGGAAGAGGGTGCCGCTGCCAATAGCTCAGAAGAGGAAGAGGAGCTTCCACAGCAGGCATCGACATCACAACAGCTGTTATCTTGCAGGCCCGGAGCAGTCCAAAAATGGGTTTCAAAAACCAAAAGAGTTGCAGGACAGCTTGGCCAGATGGTCAAAATAGCACAGCGTGCAAGGCCTCAAAATGTCTTCCATAGCAGGAAGAGTGCAGTGTGGCACTTTTTTGAACAAAATCCTAATGATCAGGCAAAGGTTATCTGTAAGAAGTGCGCAAAGACCTTTAGCCGAGGGAAAAATCTGAGAAATTTGAATACCAGTTGCATGCTTAGACATTTAACCACCATGCACTTGCAAGCGTGGACGGACTACCAAACCTCACGTACCACATGTGCAACTGCTCCCAAAGAAAGTAGTCAGCAATGCTACATTGTTTCCCCCACTGTAAGCTCACCGGTTAGGCCGGTTTCACATTAGCGCTTTTTAAGCGCACGCAGGGCCGGGGGTAGCTCCGCCCCCGAGCCGGCTCTCTGCCCGGCGTGCCCGCCCCTTGCTTGTAGCGCCGCCTACTAGCGGACAGCGGCGCCTGCGATCGGCGCACCCTATCTTTAGCATAGGGTGCGCAGATCGTGCGCAGGCCGTGCGCTAGTTGCGCTTTGACCTGCGCTGCGCACTTTTGACGGTGCGCCGTGTGCGCCAAAATCAAACTTTTCGGATTTTGGCGCGCACGGCACACCGTCAAAAGTGCGCAGCGCAGGTCAAAGCGCAACTAGCGCACGGCCTGCGCACGATCTGCACACCCTATTCTAAAGATAGGGTGCGCCGATCGCAGGCGCCGCTGTCCGCTAGTAGGCGGCGCTACAAGCAAGGGGCGGGCACGCCGGGCAGAGAGCCGGCTCGGGGGCGGAGCTACCCCCGGCCGTGCGTGCGCTTAAAAAGCGCTAATGTGAAACCGGCCTTAGCACACCACCAGCAGCAAATGTTGAGGTGTCGTCGCAAGGCCAAAGCAGTCAGGAAATCACAATGTTATATCAACAAAAAACTGAATCTAGGCCATCAGAAAGAACACCAACTCCATCACCATGATCAACCCTCTCTCAGTCCGCCATGTCCACCGCTAGTTCCACCATTTGCAGCTCTCAAGTCCTGCTCACCCTACTAGAGACTATGAGTAGGACAAGAAAGTACTCATCCTCTCATCCGCGTACACTGGGTTTGAACGCACACATTGCCAAACTAATCTCGTTAGAGATGATGCCCTATCGCTTGGTTGAAAGCGCAGCTTTCCGCGAACTCATTGCCTACGCAGTTCCACGCTATGACCTACCCAGTCACCATTTCTTTTCTCGCAAAGCCATCCCAGCCCTCCACCTTCATGTGAAAGAACGCATTGTCCATGCACTCAAGCAATCAGTGAGTGGAAAGGTGCACCTCAAAACTGATGCATGGTCCAGTAGGCATGGCAAGGGCCGTTATGTGTCCATCACTGCGCACTGGGTTAATGCAGGGTCCACAGGGGACAGCGGTGATGGGACAGTGGTGCCTAGCCCATGGTATAGGAAACAGTTGGCTGTAGGCGTTCGACCCTCCTCCTCCTCCTCCAGAAGCGAAAGCTCGTCCACAGAGCGCAGTTGCACGAGCACTCCATCCGCAGCTGCCAGTGTTGCACACGAGGTGTCCCCCTATCGATCAGCTAGTGGAAAGCATCAGCAGGCTGTGTTGAATATGATGTGTTTGGGTGACAGACACCGTGGAGGTACTGGCCGACTACTTTCAGTGACAAACTGAGTCATGGCTGGGCAGTCTACATCTTGAGGCAGGCAAGGTAGTTAGTGAGAAAGGCCGGAACTTTGTGGCAGCCATAGCCCTTTCAAAACTCAGACACATACCTTGCTTGGTGCACACCTTGAACCTGGTGGTGCAGTGCTTCCTCAATAATTATCCGGAGTTAACAGGCCTGCTCCAGAAGGTCTGAAGACTGTGCTCGCACATCCGCCAGTCACCGGTACACTCCAGTCGTATGCAGAAGCTGCAGCGATTGCTCCACCTTTCCAAGCACCGCCTAATTATCGACGTTGCAACAAGGTGGAACTCTGCCCTGCACATGGTTGAGCGGCTGTGCGAACAGAGGCAGGTCGTAATGCATTTGTGGGAGGATACACGGGCAGGCACTTTGAGGGCAGTCATGGAGTTGACAGGTGTGCAGTGGTCGAAGCTGAAAGACCTCTGTAAAGTACTTCAGTGTTTTGAGGAATGCACACGGCTGGTAAGTGCAGACGATGCCATCATAAGCATGAGCATCCCACTTATGCGTCTGCTCATGCATACTTTGATGCACATTAAAGAGCAGGCGTCTGCAGCAGAGGTTGATGAGGAGGAAGAGGAGGAGGGAAGCCTTGATAACAGTCAGCCATTGTCTGCTCCGGGACCTCTCCTGGACGAGGTGGAGGAAGAAGAGGAAGAGGAGGAGGACGAGGAGGATGATGATGGGGATGATTATTTAGGGGAGGAGGATGCTTCTCGTGGGGCAAGAGAAAATGTTGGCATGGCAAGGTCTGGTACAGGCTTTGTGTGTGACTGGAGGGATGTGGATTTGCCAGAAAGTGCTCCTCCACCCAGCACTCGCAGTGCATCATTGACACCGGGAAAATTGGCTCACATGTCAGATTATGCCTTGCAGATCCTAAAAAGGGACCAACGCATTGCCAAAATGATGAACGATGACGACTACTGGTTGGCCAGCATCCTGGATCCACGCTATAAAGGCAAATTCCAAAACATAATGCCACAGGAGAACCTTGACCTAATGTTCGCTAACAAACAAGCAACTCTGGTAAACCGGTTGGTTGAAGCATTCCCAGCACACAGCAGCGGTGATGGTTCTCACACGAGCTGTAGGGGCCGTGGGCAGCTTGGAAGAGGTGTTCGTGGTGCACACATCAGAAGTGGCGTTGGAGACAGGGGTTTTATGACCATGTTGTTGACTGATTTTTCAGGTCCCGCTCACACGACTGGTAATACTGCATCGATTGAAAGTGACAGGAGACTGCAGTTGTCAACTATGGTTACAAACTACTTCTCGTCCCATATCGATGTTCTCCCTCACAGGTCATTCCCATTTGACTATTGGGCCGCTAAACTGGACACCTGGCCTGAATTGGCACAATATGCCTTACAGGAGCTCGCTTGCCCAGCTGCAAGTGTGCTATCGGAAAGAGTCTTCAGTGCTGCTGGATCAATCCTGACAGAAAAAAGGACCTGTCTGTCCACCCAAAATGTGGATGATCTAACCTTCATTAAAATGAACCATGCATGGGTTTCCAAGGATTTTGTCCCACCTTACCCTGATGACACATAGGTTGCCAGAAAAATGGCTTGCTTTGGTCCTCCTCTTCCTCGGACTTGACCAATTTCGCCTTTAGCAGCAGCTGAATGTCCCACATCAACATATGCCATTTTGTAAACCTCCCTAACTGGGCTGCCTCCCCCCCATGGCCGGGGTCACCAACTAGCGTATGCAACCGTGCGAGTGCCATTGCCCTGGACAGGTGGGTAGGCCGACTCCTGGGCGCGGGCACTGGCACAGGGTCCCTCATAGTGCAATCAAGTGTCTCTGACGTTGGGGGTGCACACCGCTGTACTATGAGGGGCCCAGTGCCAGTACCGATACCCACGAGTGTGTCCCCCTTGCTTGGACAGGGCCACAGCATTTGCAATATTTACCTCTCCCTGCTCCTCTGCTGTGTAGTCTGGGCTGTCAAATCTTTCACTGGGACTGCCACTACAAATTTGTTGAACTGATAGATGATGGTTAAGACGTAGCTATGCCCTGTCCCGCTGGCCGGGCTCTAGCTTCAGATGATCAATGGCTTCCATTTCTTATGGACGTCGACTCACAGTGACATGCAGTGGTGGGTTATCATCAGTAGAGTTGAGCGACTTTCGGTTTTTTAGGGTCGGGTTTCGTTTCGTGAAACTTGACTTTTCTAAAAGTCGGGTCGAGCAAGATCGGCCTATTATAGGGAAAAGTCGGGGTCGTCCCGAAACACGAAACCCAATGAAAGTCTATGGGGAATAAAAGTCGGCAGTGAGAGGAGGACAGGAAACACACCTACAGTGCTCATTTGAATGCCAAAAGCATCAATTCTTCTTACTTAAGCTTGTCAACCTTAATTAACTTCATAATACAAGTTACGCACTGAAAAATGGGGGTTATTTGGCTAAAGTTGTGGGGGGTAAGGCTGGCTCCAGGTTTTCATGTGCCCTGGGTGAAAGAGCGCCCCTTTAACACATACCACAACTCATCATGCTCCGATACGGCAGAGAAATAGCGGTATAGTGCAATGAAAAATACTTCACTTTTTACATCTCATGACGAGGCCCATCTATTTCTCCATACAGAATCATTGGTCCCATATAATGTTTGAAACAGTGTATGATGAGCTCCACATAATGCTACAGTATATGTTGGTCCCCATGGATGAAGCTCCACTGTCTTATGGGCCCAAATAATGCTCCAAACATAATGGGCCCCATTTCTAATGCTCTAGTGTATAATGGGCCCTGTAAATGCTGCTCCAGTGTCTGATGTCCACCTTTGGAATGTTCCAGTGTATGGTGGGCCCCATCTATCATTCTCCAGAGTATAGTGCTCCCCAAAAATTGCTGTCCCAACATTGAAAACAATCAAATAAGTCTCCTCGCTAGGGAATCCCTGTACTAGTCTGGACTCCTCGTCGTCCCCATCTTCCATCTCACTGCACAGTATTTCAACCCTGCAAGTGCTGTGATCCTGAGCAAGCAGGAGGGGCCCACTCGTTGGCGACGGCACTGGCACAGGGCCCCTGATAGTAGGATGGTGTGTCTGATGGCGGGTGGGCCGAACCTGCACTTTCATCTGCAGCTTCCTCTTTGTCACCGTGTAAGATGGAACTGTATATGGGAAGGGTAACCTGAGTTTCATCAGGGTCAGATTCAGGCCGTGTAGCGTGCGAGGGGAATGTAGTGGTCTGGGTCAATGTACCAGCAGATTCATCGAGCAGTGGCTGGGCATCAGTGCACTTGTGTCGCCCCCAGGAGTACGGTCGCCACAGTGGCATTACCTTCCTCCTAGGGAGTGTGATGTCATGCTTGGGAGCAACGAAGGATCTCTCTAGCAGGTTAACTGATTGGGCAGCGTTATTCCCACGAGTCATGACCATCCAAACAGCGTTGATGAAGGCAAAGTGTTTGTTTTACGTGGGCAGTATGGTTGCAAAGCTGAACCTTAAAGGAATGTCCAGAAGGGCACCACCAGGAGTGGAGCCTACGGTTAAATTCGACTCCACCTGGGAAACCTCAACCATGCCAGCTACAGAACAGATGCACACATTGCAAGCTTAATTCCGTTAACGAACGAGACTCCGTCATGCCCCGCGGTCCGAGTTCGGCTTACGAGAGGGACACGTGAGGCTCTGGCACATGAGATTGGCCAATAACTGGTGTGTCATGCCCTTACATGTCCGTGGCTGCATGTGCGCTACACTGAAAAGGCCAGCGTTTGTCGCTTACAGGTGCAGATAACCCGCTGAACAACGTTAGTGATGGGGATCACTGATTACAATTATTACCCGCGAACGATGATTTCCCAGTAAGTGCAGGTCAACCGCAGTTCCGGAATTAGGCCTAACCGTCATTCCTGAAAAAATGAAAAACTTACGTGTGCAAACCACAGGTGCTGTAGCTTGCTTAACAGCTCGCCAGCCGTTCTCACGCCCAGTATGGATTACACGTGATTGCACAAAGGTGAGAAAGGGTACCGTATCCCCGGATAACATGTATGGATAGCGTACACATTCAAAATATATGTCTATACATCAGGAGGCAGGCTCAGACGGTGTTAGGCCCAGTATGGATTGCACGTGATTGCACAAAGGTGAGAAAGGGTACCGTATCCCCGGATAACATGTATGGATAGCGTACACATTCAAAATATATGTCTATACATCAGGAGGCAGGCTCAGATGGTGTCAGGCACAGTATGGATTTGACGGCCCAGACTACACAGCGGACTAGCAGGGAGAGGTAAAGTTGCAAATGCTGGGGCCCTGCCTAGCAAGGGGTCCCACTCGTGGGCGTCGGTACTGGCACTGGGCCCCTCATAGTATAGCGGTGTGTCTGACGGCGGGTGTGCACCACCACCGTCAGAGACACTTGATTGCACTATGAGGGACCCTGTGCCAGTGCCCGCGCCCAAGAGTCGGCCTACCCATCTGTCCAGGGCAACGGCACTCGGTTAGGGAGTTTTAGAAAGTGGCATATGTTGATGTTGGACATTCAGCTGATGCAAAAGGCGAAATAGGTCAAGTCCCAGGAAGAGGTGGACCAAAGCAAGCCATTTTTCTGTCACCCTATGTGTCATCAGGGGAAGGTGGGACAAAATCCTTGGAAACCCATGCATGGTTCATTTTAATGAAGGTTAGATCATCCACATTTTGGGTTGACAGACGGGTCCTTTTTTCTGTCAGGATTGATCCAGTTGCACTGAAGACTCTTTCCGATAGCCCACTTGCAGCTGGGCAAGCGAGCTCCTGTAAGGCATATTGTGCCAATTCAGGCCAGGTGTCCAGTTTAGCGGCCCAATAGTCAAAGGGGAATGACCTGTGTGGAAGAACATCGATATGGGAGGAAAAGTAGTTTGTAACCATAGTTGACAACTGCTGTCTCCTGTCACTTTCCATCGATGCAGTATTACCAGTTGTGTGAGCGGTACTTGAAAAATCAGTCCACAACATTGTCATGAAACCCCTGTCTCCAACGCCACTTCTGCTGTGTGCACCATGAACACCTCTGCCAAGATGCCCCCGGCCCGTACGGCTCGTGGGAGAACCATCACCGCTGCTGTGTGCTGGGAATGCCTCAAGCAACCGATTTACCAGAGTTGCTTGTTTATTAGCCAATATTAGGTCAAGGTTCTCCTGTGGCATGATGTTTTGTAATTTGCCTTTATAGCGTGGATCCAGGATGCTGGCCAACCAGTAGTCGTCATCGTTCATCATTTTGGCAATGCAGGCGTCCCTTTTTAGGATCCGCAAGGCATAATCTGACATGTGGGCCAATGTTCCCAGTGTCAATGATGCACTGCGAGTGCTGGTTGGAGGAGCACTTTCTGGCAAATCCACATCCCTCCAGTCACGCACAAACCCTGTACCAGACCTTGCCACGCCAACATTTTCACTTGCCCCATGAGATGCATCCTCCTCCCCTAAGTAATCATGCCCATCATCATCCTCCTCTTCTTCCTCCACCTTGTCCAGGAGAGGTCCCGGAGCAGACAATGGCTGAATGTCATCAAGGATTCCCTCCTCGTCAACATTGGCTGCAGACGCCTGCTCCTTAAGGTGCGTCAAAGTTTGCATGAGCAGACGCATAAGTAGGATGCTCATGCTTAGGATGGCGTCGTCTGCGCTTACCAGTCGTGTGCATTCCTCAAAACACTGAAGGACTTTACAGAGGTCTTTCAGCTTCGACCACTGCACACCTGTCATCTCCATGTCTGCTCTCAAAGTGCCTGGCCGTGTATCCTCCCACAAATGCATTATGGCCTGCCTCTGCTCGCACAGCCGCTCCACCATGTGCAGGGTGGAGTTCCACCTTGTTGCAATGTCGATAATGAGGCGGTGGTTGGGAAGGTGGAGCAATCGCTGCAGCTTCTGCATACGAACGGAGTGTACAGGCGACCGGCGGATGTGCGCGCACAGTCTTCGCACCTTCTGGAGCAGGGCTGTTAACTCCGGATAATTTTTGAGGAAGCACTGCACCACCAGGTTCAAGGTGTGAGCCAAGCAAGGTATGTGGCTGAGTTTTGAAAGGGCTATGGCTGCCACAAAATTACGGCCGTTATCACTAACTACCTTGCCTGCCTCAAGATGTACACTGCCCAGCCATAACTCAGTTTGTCGCTTCAAGTACTCGGCCAGCACCTCGGCGGTGTGTCTGTCGCCCAAACACATCATCTGCAACACAGCCTGCTGACGCTTTCCACTAGCTGCTCGATAGGGGGACACCTCGTGTGCAACAGTGGCAGCTGCAGATGGAGTGCTCGTACGACTGCGCTCTGTGGACGAGCTTTCGCTTCTGGAGGAGGAGGAGGAGGAGGGTCGAACGCCTACAGCCAACTGTTTCCTATACCGTGGGCTAGGCAGCACTGTCCCACCACCGCTGTCCCCTGTGGACCCTGCATCCACCACATTAACCCAGTGCGCAGTGATGGACACGTAACGGCCCTGGCCATGCCGACTGGACCATGCATCAGTTGTGAGGTGCACCTTTCCACTCACTGACTGCTTGAGTGCATGGACAATGCGGTCTTTTACATGATAGTGGAGGGCTGGGATGGCTTTGCGAGAGAAGAAGTGGCGACTGGGTAGGTCATAGCGTGGTACTGCATAGGCCATGAGTTCGCGGAAAGCTGCGCTTTCCATCAACCGATAGGGCATCATCTCAAACGAGATTAGTTTGGCAATGTGGGCGTTCAAACCCAGTGTACGTGGATGAGAGGCTGAGTACTTTCTTGACCTACTCATAGTGTCTGGGAGGGTGAGCTGGACTTGAGAGCTGCATATGGTGGAAGTAGCGGTGGACAGGGCGGACTGAGAGAGGGTTGATGATGGTGATGGAGTTGGTGTTCTTTCTGATGGCCTAGATTCAGTATTTCGTTGATATAACAGTGGGATTCCCTGACTGCTGTGGCCTTGCAACGACACCTCAACATTTGCTGCTGTGCTAACCGGTGGGCTTACAGTGGGGGGAACAATGTAGCGTTGCTGACTACCTTCTTTGTGATCAGTTGCTCATGTGGCACTTGAGGTTTGGTGTTGTGTCCACGCTTGCAAATTCATGGTGGTTAAATGTCTAAGCATGCAACTGGTATTCAAATTTTTCAAGATTTTTCCCTCGGCTAAAGGTCTTTGCGCACTTTTTACAGATAACCTTGGCCTGATCATGAGGATTTTGTTCAAAAAAGTGCCACACTGCACTCTTCCTACTTTGGCAGACATTTTGCGGCCTAGCACGTTGTGATCTTTTGACCCTCTGGTCAAGCTGTACAGCAACTCTTTTGATTTTTGGAACCTGTCTTTGGAGTGCTCCGGGCCTGCCAGATAACAGCTGTTGCGATGTCGATGTCTGCTGTGGATGCTCCTCATCTGAGCTATTGTAAGCAGCACCCTCTTCCCCCAATGGATGCCAATCTGGGTCAACAACTGGGTCATTCATCACCTCCTCTTCTATGTCATGTGCACCTTCCTCTGTGTCACCGTGTATGGTGGTATAGTGTGCGGGAAGGGGCACCTGAGTCTCATCAGGGTCAGAATCTGGCTCTGTACACTGCGAGGACAATGTAGTGCTCTGAGTGAATGTACCAGCAGAATCATCTATCAGCGGCTGTGCATCAGTGCACTCCATGTCAGATTTATCTTGGCCTGGGTAATTCACCATTTCACTTGATAATCCAGGCATGGTTTGTGAAAACAGCTCCATGGAGTAATCAGTAGTATGGCCTGCGTCATCCTTCAATCTTGGTTGGGGTGAAGGACACAAGGAAAGGTGTGATTCATGAACATGAGCCTCCAATGACGACTCAGTACTTTTATTTTTTACAACTTCAGAAGAGGAGGCGATAGAGCTGGAGGCTGAGACAGCAATGTAAGACAAAACTTTTTCCTGAAGCTCTGGCTTTAAAAGCGGTTTGCCAACTCCTAGAAAACTAAGCCTTCGAGGCCTTGTGGAGCCAGATGATGACGCAGGCTCAACACCTCCTGCATTCGGTCCTATTTTGCTTTTGCCACTACCATCAGATCCACCACCAACACCATCATTGCCAGCTGCCAACCCCCGCCCAATTCCACGGCCTCTTCCACCAGCCTTCCTCACTTTTGGTAGAAATGTAGACAAAATCCAACAAACTATATAGTAATGTAAAACAAGGTACAAGGTGTCTATAGGACAGGGGAGATTTTGAATTTCTGCACACACTAGTGGACACTGGACACTTTTGGATTGTGTGAGGCCCACTGAATATCAGAGCGCTATGTCACAGGCTCGATGGCACAGGTGTGAAAAAAGTGACTGCAGGATAAGGGAGATTTTGAATTTCTGCAGACACTTGTGGACACTGGACACTTTTGGATTGTGTGAGGCCCACCGAATATCAGAGCGCTATGTCACAGGCTCGATGGCACAGGTGTGAAAAAAGTGACTACAGGATAAGGGAGATTTTGAATTTCTGCAGACACTTGTGGACACTGGACACTTTTGGATTGTGTGAGGCCCACTGAATATCAGAGCGCTATGTCACAGGCTCGATGGCACAGGTGTGAAAAAAGTGACTACAGGATAAGGGAGATTTTGAATTTCTGCAGACACTTGTGGACACTGGACACTTTTGGATTGTGTGAGGCCCACTGAATATCAGAGCGCTATGTCACAGGCTCGATGGCACAGGTGTGAAAAAAAGTGACTACAGGATAAGGGAGATTTTGAATTTCTACAGACACTTGTGGACACTGGACACTTTTGGATTGTGTGAGGCCTACTGAATATCAGAGCGCTATCTCACAGGCTCGATGGCACAGGTATGAAAAAAGTGACTACAGGATAAGGGAGATTTTGAATTTCTGCAGACACTTGTGGACACTGGACACTTTTGGATTGTGTGAGGCCCACCGAATATCAGAGCGCTATGTCACAGGCTCGATGGCACAGGTGTGAAAAAAGTGACTACAGGATAAGGGAGATTTTGAATTTCTGCACACACTAGTGGACACTGGACACTTGTGGATTGTGTGAGGCCCACTGAATATCAGAGCGCTATGTCACAGGCTCGATGGCACAGGTGTGAAAAAAGTGACTACAGGATAAGGGAGATTTTGAATTTCTGCAGACACTTGTGGACACTGGACACTTTTGGATTGTGTGAGGCCCACTGAATATCAGAGCGCTATGTCACAGGCTCGATGGCACAGGTGTGAAAAAAGTGACTACAGGATAAGGGAGATTTTGAATTTCTGCAGACACTTGTGGACACTGGACACTTTTGGATTGTGTGAGGCCCACTGAATATCAGAGCGCTATGTCACAGGCTCGATGGCACAGGTGTGAAAAAAGTGACTACAGGATAAGGGAGATTTTGAATTTCTGCACACACTAGTGGACACTGGTGGACACTTTTGGATTGTGTGAGGCCCACTGAATATCAGAGCGCTATGTCACAGGCAGAAATTGGCTAGTGTATCACAAACTACAAGGTGTATGTAGAATTGGGCAGAATAGGAATCTCCCTACAGTGTAGGTCTGTAAGAACGGAAAAAGTCCTCCACTTATCCTTCCACAGTGACACACAGATAGCTTCACTGTGGCTGTGATAACAGCCGTTACACAGTACTGTGTGAGGAGCGTACACCGCTGTATGGTGTGAAAAAATGCACGCTCAGTACCTCAGCAGGACAAAAAAAAAATTGGGATTGCTTTTAAAAAAGCAGTTTGCAGAGCAGTGGGTAAACAGCAATGCAGCTGTCAGGAAGCCTTAGAAGGCAGCCTAACAACCAACACCGCTGATCCACCACAATATAGCCTCCCCTTGCACTGCACACACAGTGACTGGTGTGTTGTACAGGCAAAATCGCTAGCAGCAGAAGCAGATTTTTTTTCTTCTTCCTTGCCTAACGCTCTCCCTACAGAATCAGCAACCTCTCCCTATGCTAAGATCGGCAGAAGTAAGATGGCGGTCGGCGTGCACGCCCTTTTATAACCCCTGTGACACCCACCAAAGCAAGCCAATCACTTGCATGCCCTTCTGAAAGATGGTGGTGACCCCTGCCTATGTCATCACGTTGCCCACAGTGTCCGTGGATCCTGATTGGCTGAAAAAGAGCGCAAAACAAACTTTTGAAATGCGACTTTGGCGCGTAAGTCGCCGACCTCGTGGCCGACCTCATCCTAGGGTCGGGTTTCGCTTCATGAAACCCGACTTTGCCAAAAGTCGGCGACTTTTGAAATTTTTCGACCCGTTTCGCTCAACTCTAATCATCAGCTTTCACATTTTTCCTACTCAGAGACTTGTGACATTCCGGCGCCCATTTTTAAATGTGCCCTCTCATGCCAATCCCATAGAATCGCCTACGGCCTGTGGCTTCTGTCTTTTGCACTCCAAAGTTACGTGACAGATCATGATAGGCAGTGAGCAACATGTTTACATCTCTCCCTGTGATAAAAATTTGATGGAGATGAGTAACGCTGATGGGATCAGCGGTACTGCAATACAGCAACACTTTCTTCACAAAGAAATGTTTTCGCTGTCTCCACACACAAATTAATTGAGGGTCAGCATCGCCTCTGAGAATTGTGATGGAAGTTTTTCCTGCGATTATTAATTCCTAGATTTCTGCAATCACTAGACTTTATGTCAGTAATTGTATGCATCTCATTTCCTATTGCGGAGAGGCTGGACTGTCTTACTGAGGCAGAAATATATATGAAGATTTGAAAATACCATCAAAAGTGTATACTGTTGTACGCTTCAAATACATTTCCTTTTTTCTACTTTGTAGATTTTTGTCTAATCCATACTGAGAACACGGAGATTTTAAATGTTTAAACTATGCTATATATACCTGCTATCCAGTGATAATGTACCCTTTCTCAACTTTGTACAATCTGGTCAAATCCATACTGGGCCTGAGACCGCCTGAGCCTGCCTCCTGATCTATAGACATAGATTTTTAATGTGTAAACTATGCTATACATACCTGTAATCCGGTGATACGTTACCCTTTCTCACCTTTGTCCAATCACGTCTAATCCATACTGGGCCTGAGACCGTCTGAGCCTGCCTCCTGATCTATAGACATAAGTTTTTAATGTGTAAACTATGCTATACATACCTGTAATCCGGTGATACGTTACCCTTTCTCACCTTTGTCCAATCACGTCTAATCCATACTGGGCCTGAGACCGTCTGAGCCTGCCTCCTGATCTATAGACATAAGTTTTTAATGTGTAAACTATGCTATACATACCTGTAATCCGGTGATACGTTACCCTTTCTCACCTTTGTCCAATCACGCCTAATCCATACTGGGCCTGAGACCGTCTGAGCCTGCCTCCTGATCTATAGACATAGTGTAGTGAAACCTCCACCAGGGGGAGCTGGTGAGGGAAGAGAGGTTATACACTAAGAGCAGCAACCCTGAGCAACAGCACAGGTAACAAGAGAGAATAGTCAGACGAACCGAGTCAGAAACTAACAGGAGCAGACGTACCAGAAGGAGCAGCAATACACGTAGTCAAAATACCAAAGCCGAGAGTCAGAAAGCCAGAACATGAGCACGGGGTCCAAAACGTGAGACGAAATACGTGGTCGGGGTACAAGCCAGGGAGTCAGATGCCAGAGAGGGAACGTAACAGCAGAGACGAATACCAAGAGACGGGGTCAGAAATCAGTCCGGATCATACACGTGAATATCAGTCAGAGGCAGGAGGATCACCAGGGTACAAGGGTCAGCGGCTCTAAACTGCAAGCTTGAGCTATCACTAACACTGGTCAGCAGGCTGTGAGGGATTTAAATAGCCCAGCTAGCTCCAGAACGAGGCTGAGAAGATTAACCCCCGCATGACCAGTCCGGAGTGAAGACAGCAGAAGATAAACTCCGGACTGGACCATGACACATAGGTTTTTAATGTGTAAACTATGCTATACATACCTGTAATCCGGTGATACGTTACCCTTTCTCACCTTTGTCCAATCACGCCTAATCCATACTGGGCCTGAGACCGTCTGAGCCTGCCTCCTGATCTATAGACATAGGTTTTTAATGTGTAAACTATGCTATACATACCTGTAATCCGGTGATACGTTACTCTTTATCAACTTTCTACAATGTTGTCGAATCCATACTGGGCCTGAGAACGGCTGCCGAGCTGTTAAGCAAGCTACAGCACCTTTGTTTTGGACACGTAATTTTTTCATTTTGTCAGGAACGCCGGTTAGGCCTAATTCCGTAATTACAGTTGACCTGCACTTACTGGGAAATCATCGTTCATGGGGAATAATTGGAATCCCAGATCCCCATCACTAACGGTGTTCAGCGGGTTATCAGCACCTGTAAGTGAGAAAAGCTGGTCCTTTCAGTGTAGCGCGCATGCAGCCCCGGACATGTAAGGGCATGATAGACCAGTTATTGCTCGATCTCGCGTGCCAGAGCCTCGTGTATCCCTCTAGAAAGCTTGACGCAGACCGCGGGGGCATACCGGAGTCTCGGTCGTTAACGGAATAAATCTGAGAAATCACTAGCACAACTACAAACGGACATACCACACCACACACAGAATCGACAAAGCTTGCAATCTGTCCATCTTTTCTGTAGCTTGTATGGTTGTGGCTTCCCGGGTGGAGTCCAGTTAAGCCACAGGCTCCACTCCTGGTGGTGCTCTTTTGGACATTCCTTTAAGGTTCAGCTTTGCAATCATACAGCTCCCGGAAACCAAACACTTTGCCTTCATGGGCGCAGTTTGGAGGTTCGTGGGAATAACGCCGCCCCATTGGCAGTTGGCATAATTTATTGGTGGGAAGTCCAACGGTATATGATCGTGTTTGATTTCAGAATTTTTGGTTTTGTTTTGTATTTTACATTTTTATTCCAGCCTTTCTTGACTTCATAAGGGCATGACAAGCCTATATCTGTGTCTCCTCCACCTCCTCCTTTTACTCCTCCACCTCTTTTCTAAATGTAGTTGCCCTTTTCCATATGTTATTTTTGTCTTCTGAGCATTTTGTCTGCTTTGGGACACCTTTAAAGGTGTTTTGTAATTGTTTTCTATGTGTTTGTATGTGTTTGTGTTTGCCTGCCATTGTTTTCAATGGGGTTCGACGGTGTTCTTCGAACGTTCGACGAACATTCGACGAACTTGCCTCCTATGCGACGAACCAAAACACTAGCGGGGTGGCTCAACACTACTCCTGATATATAGACGTACATTGTTAATGTTTAAAGTATGCTATATATACCTGGTATCTGGTGATACTCTACCCTTTCTGCCAGGAAGTCCTCCTCCAACCAACACTCTAAGTGTATCATTGACACCTGTAACATTGTCCCACATGTGTGATTATTTCTTGCGGATCTTCTTGTTATATTGTGGTGTGATCCATCCTGAGCGTGTGAGTGTCTGTGGGTTACTCCTGCAATTTAGATGTAGATTTAAAAATTACCCCAACACTGCATACAGCTCTACGCTTGTGATACATTACCCATTTACTGCTTGTTATATTCTGGTCTAATCCAAACTGACCAAGTGAGAGTTATTGTCTGACTGTGGAAATAAATACTGAGATTGACAACAATGACACCTACAATGTGTACAGCTGTACTCTTGAGATCCATTACCTTTTTTTTGGCTTTTTAGATTGTGTTGTATTCCAATACTGAGCCTGAGAGTGTCTGTGTGTGCCTCCTCAAATATCTACGGAGATTTAGAATGTTTAAACTATACTGTATATACCTGATATCTGATGATACTGTACACTTTGTCTAATTTTTATATTCTTGTCTAATCCATACTGAGCCTGTGAGCGTCTCTGTGTGACTGATGTAATATATAGGGAGATTGACAATTATCCTTTGACTGAATAGAGATGTACGCTTCTGATACAGTGCTATATATCTGATGTTATTTTGGGTCTATTTTCGGCAAAATTTTGAAGTTTGGTGGAAGAGGCCGCGGACGTGTGAATGGGGGGGCCAACTGGTGCTGATGGTGGTGGTGCATCTGCTGGTAGTGGCAAAAGCACAATAGCAGCAAAGGTAGGAGGTGTTGAGCCTGCGTCATGGTCTGGCTCTGGAACGCCTGGAAGGCTACCTTTTAGGGGAGTAGGTTAACCGCTTTTAAAGGTGGATCAGACATGATTGCAGTGTTCCAGTGGCATAGGGAAGCATCGCGCAAGGAGGGGGCTCCCTGCGTGCTTACCTGAGACCTTCAGAGCAACGCGATGTGATCACGTTGTTCCAAGGGCCTACTTCCTGCAGCACCCCAGATCCAAGATGGCCGTGGGGTCCTTCTGGGTCCTGCAGGGCGATGGCTTGTCAGTGCCTGCTGAGAGCAGGCACCGGCAAGCCTCTTGCACTGCCTGTCAGATCGCTGATCTGACACAGTGCTCTGCAAAGTGTATGATCAGCGATCTGATATAATACAGTGATGTCACACCCTGGGACAAAGAAAAAAGGGGAAAAATATTTATAAAAATCCTAAATAAAGAAAAAAAATATTCCACAATAAATACATTTCTTTATTTAAAAAAACCCCAAAGCATTAAAAGTACATATATTCAGTATCGCCGCGTCCATAATGACCCACCCTATAAAACTGTCCCACTAGTTAACTCCTTTAGTGAACCCCTTAAAAAAGGCAAAAAAAACAATGCTTTATCATTATACCGCCGAACAAAAAGTGGAATAACACGAGATCAAAAAATATATAAATAAACATGGTACCGCTGAAAACATCATCTTGTCCCACAAAAAATGAGCTGCCATGCAGCATCATCAGCAAAAAATAAAAAAGTTATAGCTCACAGAATAAAGTGATGCAAAAATAATTATTTTTTTATATAAAATTGTTTTTGTTGTATAAAAACGCCAAATGGAAAGGTATAAACGATCACCCCAAAAGCAATTAATGAATTACTGTTTTTTTTTCATTCTGCCTCACAAAAATAGGAATAAAAAGCAATAAAAAAAAGTCATGTGGCCGAAAATGGTACCAATAAAAACGTCAACTTGTCTCGCAAAAAATAAGACCTCACATGCCTCTGTGGGCCAAAATATAGAAACATTATAGCTCTCAAAATGTGGTGATGCAAAAACTATTTCTTGCAATAAAAAGTGTCTTTTAGTGGTTGACAGCTGCCAAACATAAAAATCCGCTATAAATAGTAAATCAAACCCCTCTTTATCACCCCCTTAGTTAGGGAAAAATAAAATTAAAAAAAGTATTTATTTCCTTTTCCCATTATGGTTAGAGTTAGGGCTAGGGTTAGGGTTGAAGTTAGAATTGGGGGGTTTCCACTATTTAGGCACATCAGGGGCTCTCCAAATGCGACATGGCATCTGATCTCAATCCCAGCCAATTCTGCGTTGAAAAAGTCAAGTCTTCCGAGCTCTGCTATGCACCAAAACAGTGGTTTACCCCCACATATGGGGTATCAGTGTACTCAGGACAAATTTCACAATAACTCTTGGGGCCCAATTTGTTCTGTTAACCTTGGGAAAATAAAAAAATTGGACCAGAAGTAATTTTTTTATGAAAAAAAGTTAAATGTTCATTTTTTTAATCATTCAAAAAATACCTGTGAAGCATCTGAAGGGTTAATGAACTTCTTGAATGTGGTTTTGAGCACCTTGAGGGGTGCATATTTTAGAATGGTGTCACTTTTGGGTATTTTCTATCATATAGACCACTTAAAGTGACTTCATGTCAGGATCCTAACAGCGCCGGCGTACAGCCTTCGCTGTGCAGGGACTCACCCGTACTGTAGGGGCCTCGGGGACAGGAACAGCTGGAAAGTACAGATGCACAGGACCTGAACGCTGAAGTTTTAGCAAGCAGGCACAGGACCTACGGTTATGTGACCGCAAGGGGGCGGAGCTTAGCATCCTGCTTACTGAGAAGCTAGAACACTCAGAGTCGGGCAAACCGGATGTCATACACAGTACGGGCAAGCGAGGTACAGGAGGGATGAGCAGACGGGAGGTCAGACAAAGCCAAAGGTCATACACAAGAGGGCGGTACAGCACCAAAGGGATGAGCAGAGAGCAGTCGAGTCACAAGCAGAGAGTCATACACGAGAGGGCAGTGCAGTACAAGAGGGTCAGGCAGAACTCGTAACAGGGACAGAACCGGATCATAACCAAACAAGCAACAAGTAATCAGGCACAAGGCACACATATACAAGAGGTCACTTAACTCAGCCGAGGGCAGGAGTATAACTGACACTGGACCTAGGTCCAGTGAGCATTAAATAGCCGCCCTCTGCCAGAGAGAGGCAGAAACAATTAACCCCCTGTATGACCAGGATGGGCCAAAGCGAAACCCCATCCTGGATCATGACACTTCAAATGTGATGTGGTCCCCCCAAACAAATGGTGTTGTAAAAATGAGAAATCATTGGTTATCTTTCAACCCTTATAACTTCCTAACAAAAAAAAATTTGGTTCCAAAATTGTGCTGATGTAAAGTAAATATGTGGGAAATGTTACTTCTTAAGTATTTTGTGTGCCATATCTCTGTGATTTAAGGGCATGAAAATTCAAAGTTGAAAAATTGCAAAATTTTCAAAATTTTTGCCAAATTTCCATTTTTTTTCACAAATAATCGCAAGTTATATCAAAGAAATGTTACCACTAACATGAAGTACAATATTTCACAAGAAAACCAAGTCAGAATCACCAGGATCCATGGAAGCGTTCCAGATTTATTACCTCATAAAGGGACAGTGGTCAGAATTGTAAAAATTGTCCCGGTCATTAACGTGCAAACAACCCTTAGGAGTAAAGGGGTTAAAGGAGCCAGGGAAATTGGCCCTCCTCTCAGACTAAGAACATCAGCCTTCAGCTGCCCAAGAAATAGCACATCAATAAGATGTATCAAATATGGTGCTTAACCTCACTCTTCCCACTGGCCCTGTGGCGATGGCATGGGGGTAATAGTGGAGGGATTGATGTCATCTTTGTATTGTCAGGTGACTTCAAGTCCAGAAGTTAGTAATGGAGAGGTGTCTATAAGGCACCCCCATTACTAACCCCATAATGAGTTTGGAAAAAAAACAAAGTAAAAACAAAGCAAAGTACGCTGACATATCCATTTTATAATAGCAGCACAGGTCATAAAATGTCCCACACACGTGCAAACTGATGACACACGGATGACTTCTGTGTACAGCATCAATGTGACACATACAGGCATCAGGGGAAAGCAGTACAGTTCACTTTGTTCACAGGTGCCGGGTGTTGAACGCAGCAAAAGACACCAACAGAAGAGAAAGTTCTTTAATTTATATAAAGACACAGACTACTTTATTTGAAATAAACAATCCTCACCCTCTTTTTCTAATATATTAATGTAAAATTACTGCAAAACTATATCATTAAAAATAATTATTAAAAATAATAAAACACCATATTCCTCACCTGTCCAACAATAATCCAGCTCTGCTATATCTGCCGTAAACAAGACACAGGTGACAAAACAGGGTAACAAAACCCTCAATCATACAAAAGTACCAACCAGCAAAAGAAAGGAGGATAGGGACAGGGAGGAATAAGCTAAACTGGAAACAGGAACCAGGAGATAAACACATACGTACAGCAGAACCCCTCTACAAAACTTTTTCTCCAAAACACTTAGCTTAAGCACATCACACTGGAAGACAAATCTCCAATAGCAGCAACAAACTCTTATTGAGCACAGCGTCTCCTAGGAGTAAGGAAGCAGAGTTTTCACTGACAAGACAGTCTAGCCAGGTTTTATAGTAAGAGTTAACAATCAGATCAGAGGCAGCTGAAATTGAGCTGCATGTTTCTGACCAGCATAGAAAGGCTTTTTACTGTACCTCTTCAGCAGCAAGGGATACCAAATTCATTTAATATGAGATCCAAACACACAGGCTAAATGGAATATCCACGATTTGCAATATGCAGTGATCTTCTACCCCCAGATCTCCCAGGTTGGCATGACAAACTTGTGACAGCATCCTGTTAGGCATCGGATTTCAGTCGCTGCACAGCGAGAATCCCGAGCCTTACTTGCAGCGGTCTCCCATTTCTCTCCAGCCGCAGAGGAGGTTGCTCAGTCAACTCGTCGGTCCAGGCGCTCTGCCCAGACCAGCTCCGTGGATTTGCTTGCTGCTGCCAACTCTGGCACAGCTAAGTCAATACATGCTGCTCAGCAGCGAGATTCTCCAGGGACTAAGTCCCCATGTCGGGCCACTGAGCATGCCCGTGGAGTGATCTCCCATTGGAGATCGAAGGTCACGTTCTCAGGTCCTGCTCCTGTTCGGATGGGCCCATCCGAGAAGCCAGGAAGGTCCCGGATGCTCGCGGCTATAAAAGGTTGGCATGGCCGCTCGGCCATGCGCTAGGATAAGACTGTATTTACAGACTATGTGGAGTGAGTGATGTATGCACGCATGAATGTCTCTGGTGAATGACTCATTAAGAAACCCCTACCCTTGGTACGCATGTGTTGTGCAGCCTAGCCTGCTAGCGCCCAGGCTTAAGCATAGGTAGGACAGAGGTTGAATCAGGCATCAGTCCTCACCAGGGACTTGGCATGTCTCAGTGCACATGCTCCATAGCCAGCGTCTATAGCGGCGTTCGCGGCAGCGACGCCGCGCGTTCAGTGGGCCTAGAAGGACTCTAACCCCGTGTCCTTGGGGTAGAGTTCTGTGGCCGTACACTGTGCATTCATTTGGCCGGGCTCTGTGAGCTTAACAGGCTCCGGCATCTATGTTCAGCGGTTGTGCGGCTCTGCTTTAGCATTTAACATTTGGTGACGTAACCCACGTGTGACTGGTTTCACACCGCTTAATTCTTCCACCATTACTTAGCAGCAGTGTACCACCTCTACATGGTGGACCCCGGGCTGCGAACGCACCTACTATTATTTTATAATTTGGTGCGTTCCGCCAGCCCTAACATTATCCTAGCGCCAGGGTCTGGCTAATAATGGCGGACGAACAACGACTGCATAGATACATTCAGCAGCTCGGGGGTAGGTTGGCAGCGCTAGAGCATTCCACCTCAGCTGTGGATGTTACTTCGTCTCTGTTCAAGCAGCTACAGAGGCTGTCACCCGTGTCTCCATGGTTAGTTCTGCCCCGACCTTGTCTCGACTCCCGCTGCCCGAAAAGTTTGCGGGTGATAGTGCTTCATGCAGGGGTTTCATGAGTCAGTGCTCCATTCACCTGGAGTTGCTGGCCACACGATTTCCCTCCAAGCGGGCAAAGGTGGGATTTATCATCTCCCTTCTGTCGGGCAGGGCCTTGGAGTGGGACACCCTGCTGTGGGAGCGTGGGGATCCCCTGGTGCAGAGTGCCACCCATTTTCTGGTCACTTTGAATCAGGTGTTCCTGGGGCCTCGGGTCATGCACGACACCGCACTGCAGTTGCTGGTCCTAACCCAGGGTTCATCTCTGGTCAGTCAGTATTCCATCCTCTTCAGAACTTTGGCCTCAGAGCTTGAGTGGCCGGATAAGGTTCTCATACCCATTTTCTGGAGAGGCCTGGCTGATCATATCAAAGACGCCCTGGCCACCAGGGAGGTGCCCACCACCTTGGAGGAGCTCATTATGGTCTCCACCCAGATTAATATTCGCTTCACTGAGCGAGGGCTGGAGCACTCCAAGTCCCGCCAACAATATAGGTTGGCTCCAAACTTTGTTAGGCCGCTGGAACCTCTCAGTCAGACGCTTGAGCCTCCAGAGGCCATGGAGGTGTCTCGCACGGGGTCCAGGGCCCGGTCAACGCGGGTACCTTCAGTTTGCTTCCATTGTCGGCAGACTGGGCACCTAGCTAACCAGTGCCCACAGCGCCCGGGAAACGCTCCCGTCTAGTGGTTATCGAAGGGGGCCTACTAGACACAGCAACTTTCTCCTCCAAGCTCCTGTTTAAAGGGGTGTTAGAATTTAATTCTTCCACTCTGGTGGTGGAGGTTTGTGTGGACTCTGGAGCGGAGGGCATTTTCATGTCATCTGCCTTCACCCTACAACATGCAATCCCCCTGGTCCTGCTACCTCAGCCAGTCACTATCAGAGTGGTGAATGGTGCGACACTTCCATCCCAAATCACCCACCAGACGGCTCCACTGAGACTCTCACTATCTCCTTCCCATCAGGAGATGCTGTCTCTTCTGGTCATGCCCGAAGGTATCGACCAGGTCCTCCTAGGAGTTCCCTGGTTACAAGCTCACTCTCCTCACATAGAGTGGTCCTCAGGAACAATCCTCGGTTGGAGCAAGTCCTGAGAGGGTAGGTGTTTGAGGGACTGTGTACAGGTCGCTACCTCTGAGGTTCCCACAGAACTCTCCTCGCTTCCCAAGCCTTACCAGCAGTATGCAGACGTTTTCTCCAAGAAGGCGGCGGAGACCCTTCTGCCGCACCGCCCTTACGACTGTCCTATTGACCTCTTGCCCGGTGCTGAGCCTCCCCGGGGTCGAGTCTACCCCCTATCTCTCCAAGAGACAGAAGCCATGTCTCAGTATATCGGGGAGAATCTGGCAAGAGGATTCATTAGGAAGTCAGTGTCTCCGGCGGGAGCGGGATTCTTCTTTGTCCAAAAGAAGAATGGAGAATTACGTCCGTGCATCGATTACAGGGGTCTTAACGCCATAACTGTTAAGAACAAGTATGCTCTACCCCTGATATCAGAACTGTTCGATAGGCTATGGGGAGCGAGAGTGTTTACTAAGATTGATCTGCGGGGAGCCTATAACTTGATTCGCATCCGTGAGGGGGACGAATGGAAGACGGCATTTAACACCAGAGATGGGCACTATAAATACCTGGTGATGCCCTTCGGGCTATGTAATGCGCCAGCCGTCTTCCAAGACTTTGTGAACGATATCTTCCAGGATATGCTTACCACCTCGGTAGTAGTCTATCTGGACGATATTCTCATTTACTCTCCAGATATTGACTCCCACCGGAGAGATGTTCGCAAAGTTTTCGATCTCCTGCGGGCAAACTCCCTTTACGCCAAGTTGGAGAAATATGTGTTTGAACAGGAGTCCTTGCCTTTCCTGGGCTATATCATCTCGGCCCAGGGGTTGGCCATGGATCCTGCCAAACTACAGGCGGTGATGGATTCGCAGGAGCCCCATTCTCTCAAAGCGGTGCAGCACTTTATGGGGTTCATAAATTACTATTGCCAATTCATCCCACATTTCTCAACTTTGGTAGCGCCCTTGGTAGCCCTCACCAAGAAGGGTGCAAACCCCAAACTGTGGTCGGAAACTGTCTCCAAGGCCTTCGCTGCTATTAAATCCCACTTCGCTAGCGCTCCCATTCTACATCGCCCCGATGTAGATAAGCCCTTCATTCTGGAGGTGGATGCCTCTTCCTTCGGTACTGGAGCGGTCCTGTTCCAGAAGGACTCATAAGGTCGGAAGCACCCATGCTTCTTCTTCTCTAAGACCTTCACACTGGCGGAGAGGAATTATTCCATCGGGGACAGGGAGTTGCTAGCAATGAAGCTGGCCTTCTCAGAGTGGAGACACCTCCTGGAGGGGGCTCGCCATCCTTTCCAGGTGTTCACTGACCACAAAAATTTGGTCTATCTACAGACTGCCCAGTGGCTGAATTCTCGCCAGGCCAGATGGTCCTTGTTCTTCTCCCGATTCCATTTCACCCTGCATTTTCTCTCCAGGGAGAAGAACGTCCGGGCCGACGCTCTTTCTCGCTCCATGGTGTCATCAGAGGAGGAGGAGCCATCGGAGAGTCTGAGGACCGTGGCTCCGGTTGCTCTCGAGTCGGTACCTCCGGGCAAGACTTTTGTCTCTGCCCATCTGCGACCGGAGGTCCTCTCTTGGGCTCATTCGTCCAGGGTGGGGGGACATTTTGGTTTTCCAAACAATTTTATTAACATTTTATAGCAGAGCATACATAAATACAATATCGTGAGGCACTCATGACACATAAAAGAAAAAAATAAAAAACAACCAGACTATAAATAATAATAATAAGAACTCATGGAAACATTTCCAGCCAGCGAGACCATTTCTTTATAAAGGAAGGAAGACAGCCATTCAGCAACGCCAATTTTTGCTCATATGACTTATGTAAAGTCAGCTTTGCAATGATATCGAGTGAAGTGGGCACTCGAGTGGATTTCCAATAAAACGCAATTTCATTTTTAGAAACCAAAAGTAAATGAATAACCAATTTCCTAACAGAAGGATTCAAACAACTTGCATCCAACGAGAGCAGGGCGAACTGAGGAGTCAGTGAAAAATCTGATTGATTTAAAATATGAGAAATAAGAGAGGAGATGTCGTCCCAAAAATGCCGAAGATGTGGACGGGGGGACATTTTGGGACCAAACGAACCTCTGATCTCCTGGCGAGGACGTACTGGTGGCCGCATATGGCTCATGACATCAGGGACTATATTCAGGTGTGCGTCTCTTGCGCCCAGAATCGGTCCCCTCGGCAGCGGCCCGCTGGGTTACTCTATCCCCTGCCGGTTGAGGACAGGCCCTGGGAGATGGTCGGTATGGACTTTGTGGTGGGTCTGCCGAAGTCCTGTGGCAGCACCGTCATTTGGGTGGACACCGATCATTTCTCCAAGATGGTACATCTGGTACCACTCTCTCGGCTACCTTTGGCACGGGGCCTGGCAGCGTTGTTTATTAAACATGTTTTCCGCCTACACGGCATGCCGGATAAGATTGTCAGTGACCAAGGTCCTCAGTTTGTGTCTCAGTTCTGGAGAGAGCTCTGTTCTCTGCTCAGCATTGAGCTAAATCTCTCCTCGGCCTATCATCCCGAGATGAATGGGTTGGTTGAGAGAGCCAACCAGACCCTGGTGACATACCTGCGACATTTTGTCTCGGCCAGGCAGGATGATTGGGCATCTTTACTGCCGTGGGCGGAGTTCGCCTTGAACAACACTGTGGCCAACTCCACTGGTCAGACCCTATTCCTCCTAAATTACTGTCAGCATCCACGCGTCCCCGTGCCCATGCCCGTGTCGTCCACCGACTCTAGGGTGGCAGACTGGGGGTTGAGGCATGTGACATTTGGGATCGCACGCAGGATGCTATCCGGGCCTCCAAGGAGAGAATGAGGTCCTCCGCTGATACTCGTCGGCGCCCTGCTCTGACCTTCGCCCCTGGCGACTTATTTTGTCTCTCCGCTCGAAACATCAGGCTTCGGGCAGAATCAGCTAAGTTCACACTGCGCTATATTGACCCTTTCAAGGTCCTCGAGCACATTAACACTGTGGTCTACCGTCTGGCCCTTCCACCACACTAGGCTATCTCGGACACGTTTCATGTGTCTCTCCGGTTCACATGTCCCGGTTTTCTGAGCCATCTGCTGGGACATCAGACCTGTCGTCTGACGAGTTTGAGGTCAATACCATCGTGGGATGCAAGGTGATGCGGGGCAAAAAGTTTTACTTGGTGGATTGGAAGGGTCATGGTCTTGAGGTTCGGACCTGGGAGCCGGTGGAGAACATCCACGCTCCTCTTCTTGTTGCGGAGTTTGAGCGCAGCGAGGCTCAGAGGGGAGGGGGGTAATGATAGGCGTCGGATATCTGTCGCTGCACAGCGAGAATCCCGAGCATTACTTCCAGCGGTCTCCCATTTCTCTCCAGCCGCAGAGGAGGTTGCTCAGTCAACTCGTCGGTCCAGGCGCTCTGCCCAGACCAGCTCCGTGGGTTTGCTTGCTGCTGCCACCTCTGGCACAGCTATGTCAATACATGCTGCTCAGCAGCGAGATTCTCCAGGGACTAAGTCCCCATGTCGGGCCACTGAGCATGCCCGTGGAGTGATCTCCCATTGGAGATCGAAGGTCACATGCTCAGGTCCTGCTCCTGTTCGGATTGGCCCATCCGAGAAGCCAGGAAGGTCCCGTACGCTCGCGGCTATAAAAGGTTGGCATGGCCGCTCGGCCATGCGCTAGGATAAGACTGTATTTACAGACTATGTGGAGTGAGTGATGTATCCACGCATGAATGTCTCTGGTGAATGACTCATTAAGAAACCCCTACCCTTGGTACGTATGTGTTGTGCAGCCTAGCCTGATAGCGCTCAGGCTTAAGCGTAAGTAGGACAGAGGTTGAATCAGGCATCAGTCCTCACCAGGGACTCGGCACGCCTCAGTGCACGTGCTCCATAGCCAGCGTCTATAGCGGCATTCGTGGCAGCGACGCCGCGCATTCAGTGGGCCTAGAAGGACTCTATCCCCGTGTCCTTGGGGTAGAGTTCTGTGGCCATACACTGTGCGCTCTTTTGGCCGGGCTCTGTGAGCTTAACAGGCTTCGGCATCTACGCTCAGCGGTTGTGCTGCTCTGTGCATTAACAGAGTTCACACCTGTTCACATTTGGTGACGTAACCCACGTGTGACTGGTTTCACACCGCTTAATTCTTCTGCCATTACTTAGCAGCAGTGTACCACCTCTGCATGGTGGACCCCAGGCTGCGAATGCTCCTACTATTATTTTATAATTTGGTGCGTTCTGTCAGCCCTAACAGTATCCTTCTTCTACAAGGGGCCTCAGGACCCTTGGGGCCTGGTTTACCCAGGTAGACACCTAAGGGTTTCATTTAGCCTATCAATGAGTATGGCCAGAGTTATTGGTGAGTACCATGGGAGGCAGAGTTACAACAGGTCTACGCCTGAGGTGTCCATCAATGCATATGGCCAGAGCAGTGGCAGCCTCCAATGACTCAGGAGTCTCGTAAAGCACTAGTGCATCTATTAGTCTTTCAGACAGGCCCTGATAAAACTGATTCCTAACAGTAGGATCGTTCCACCAGGTGTCAGTGGTCCTTCTATGGAACTGTGAGCAGAATTACACTGCCAGACAGTATTTCTGCTGGAGCTTACGTAGCTTATAATCAGCAAGGGAGATACAGTCTGGATTATCATACCTGAGGCCTAGAGCCTCAAAAAAACCATCAACCGACCGGAGAAACAGTGAGACCAGCCGGAAGTGAAAAGGCCCAGGATTGAAAATCTAATTGAAGAAGAGAAATAACAATCCCAAACCGTTGCTTCTCACTCCCAGATGAGCAAGCAAAAAGGCTAAAATACAGTTTGCAGGCTTTTACAGAGCACCATAAATTTATCCTGTCTCCCAGAAACCTATCCAGGAGGTTCTGGTTCTGACAAACTGCCCAAAAGACTAGCAGTCTGCTGCTGAGAGTCCCTATATTGCAGGTCTTGTATTGTTTGGCAAGGACTACAATGAGATCCATACCAAGATGCAAAATGTTTGTGCCATAGAAAATGTCACGGTATTAGCAAAGGGAGGGGGCTACTAACTTACCTTGGAACTGGGACTCCTACTATCCTTGATCTGAGGGTACTTTCAATTGTAAAGAGACCCGAGTCTCTGACCTCACTATGCTCCTGTTAATTCCTGGCCTGTTCCTACCACACCTCATGGAGTATGGGGCAGAAATTTAATGTTAACAAGACACACAAGACAAAACAGGGATAACAGATACCCTCTATCATACAAAAGCACAAGCCAACAAAAGGATGGAGGATAGGAACTGGGATTAATAAACTAAATGGGAAACAGAGACCAGGAGATAAACACACACGCACAACAGAAAATCTCTACAATTTCTCTCCCAAACACTTCGCTTAACCACACCACACAGGAAGACAAATCTCCAATAGCAACAATGCATTACTATTCAGCACAGCTTCTCCTAAGGAAGCAGAGCTTTCACTGGCAAGACAGAGAGGGTCAGGTCAGGTTTTATTAGATGAGTTAATGACCAGAACAGAAGCAGTTGAAATGAAGCTGCATGTTTTTGACCAGCATAGAAAGGGTTGTTAACCTCTTCTGCACCAAACAAAACTAAATTCATTTAATATGGGGTCCAAACAGAGAGACTAAATGGAAGAACTGTGATTCACAATATGCAGTGATCTTCTACTCCCAGATCTCCCAGGTTGGAGTGACACATTCGTGACAGGCATGATGCGACCGCTCAGCCGTGAATCCAGGAGACACTGAGTGGAGCTTTGGATGCAGCTTCAGTAACAAGCGGTAACATCATTGAGGTTACCGCAGGTCATAGCCAGTTGTTCCCACGCTCAGTTCAGTGTCATCCAGCTGATGAACTGTGGTAACCTTTATGACATCACCGCTAGCACCGTGAGAAAATACGTGATGACATCACCGCTAGCCTGGGAACCTTTTGGTATATTGGCCTTTTTCCCCCTTTCCAAGATTATTAATGGCAGCCTCCCATGGTCGGCTTTCCCTCCACTGGAGTCCACGCCATTTAAAAAAAAAAAATTATTTAAAACACAATCTACACAGTGGGTGGTGAATACAACTTCCATTATTGTTGCCTGGTCATGCTTATCTCAGGGAGACCATGCAACTATGGCAAGAGCTGACTTCAGTACCAGTACTGGTGAAGGGGGCTGTAAAGAGGGTGTCCAGGATTAGAAAAACCTTGGTATGGCTAATATTTTTATGTCCATGGGTTGCCTGTGGTATTGTAATTTATCTTCTTTGAATAGAATGCAGCTAATTTGCAATTCTGAACATTACCTGTGAACCATTGCTTTGAGAGAACATGAGCTATGCTTTTCTAATGCCTGTCAACCTTATTTACACACAGAGAGGAAAGGTTGAAGGACACAGCCTAATACATTACTGAAGCCAGTCATATCCACTGATAAAACAAAACGAAGAAATATAACAAAAATGTTATCCAATCTGCCAACTGCATTTCCCAACTTCTGAGTAAAAGTACTATTCACAGGAGAATTGTTATGTATTTCCTATTCAGATTCTTTCAGAATATCCACAGCAGCATCAAAACCGATGAAATGTCATTGATATAGTTTATATTATGACCTCTGCAAGCCTGATCGAAGTACACACAGTGCTGATCCAGTACTGTGCAAATAGTTTAGGAAGCAGAAGGTACTGTAAATAAAAGGAGTTAGTGGATAATCTCTGCGTTGATGACATATCCCAGTGTGGTAAAGTAAGATGATGGTTTATTTTAACGCGTTTCGAAGTACAAAGTTACTTCTTCAGGAAAAAACAGATATTTATGTTTTTTCCTGAAGAAGTAACTTTGTACTTCGAAACGCGTTGAAATAAACCATCATCTTACTTTACTACACTAGGGTATATGTCTTAATCTTGTCGGCAGTCAAGCAAAAAAGGAAGCACACTGTAGTGCCAAACCATGCAAACATGAAAAATGAATAATGAATTGCATTACTGCATTAGAAGTATGAAAAATTGTGAAAGTTTAGCGCCTAAAATGGCCAAGTTATGTGTACCTGGAAGCCACATTAAGGCATTTCTCGTTTTCCAGGTCCCTATTCTATGCCAATCCTCACTAAGACTGTAGTCTCCATCTGAATGGGAACCTATGAAAAATCCTCTGTTAGGACTGAAGTCTATATCTCTGTGGAGGGGAAATGGCCCTGGTTTGATTAAAAACGCCTGCAGCTAACAGGTGGAGTGCTCAGTCAGAAGGTAAATGAATACAAATTTCAAAAACTGACCGTCACATCCAAGCATAAGCATAGTGTGAACAGGTGCTTAACCTAGAGTCACCAACTCATATACATTCAAGCAAAAAAGGAAGCACACTGTAGCGCCAAACCATGCAAACATGAAAAATGAATAATGAATTGCATTACTGCATTAGAAGTATGAAAAATTGAGAAAGTTTAGCGCATAAAATGGCTAAGTTATGTGTACCTGGAAGCCACGTTAAGGCATTTCTTGATTTCCAGGTCCCTATTCTATGCCAATCCTCACTAAGACTGTAGTGTTGTGAGTTCATTTTCCCCTCCGTCACTGAGGCCTGTTGAACTCCCTATTCTAGTGAAGGAAGGTTGTGAGCCTGATTATCAGACACCTGGGACTAATGAAGACGATTGGCTGAGTGGAGTCACTGACTGGATTTAAGGCAGCCTATGCCCTTTCTGCCCTGCGGGTGATTCTCTGTGGACTCTTGGACACCAGTCTGATTCCTGCTCTCCTAAAGCTAAGCTTTCTGTTTTGCCTTTTTGCATCTAAGATTTGTTTTTGTTTTTCTTGCTTTTTGGATTCTGCCACTCCCTGCTGGAGTGTGCAGTGTTCCGTGAGCTCTGTCTTCTGAAGGTACCTGAGTGCTGATTTAGTTTTTGAAGCTTAGTTGCTTCAGGGCCATTTTTATATCAGCTTGTTGGCTTTTGTCTCTGATAGGGTTTTGGCAGATTGCAGACAGCAGCCTTCCTATCCGTTCCTATCTAGGTAGTTTTTGTGCCCCGTCTTTGCTCAACCTGTCTTTCTGTCTGTGTAAGTGTTTTCATCTTGCTTCACCGTCATTATATGTGGGGGGCTGCCTATTGCTTTGGGGTCTGCTCTGGGGCAGTTAGATTTCCCCTTTCCTTCTTTAGGCCTATGTATCTCTCCGGCTGTGATCGAGGGGTCTAGCTCATCGTAGGAACCCCCCACGGCTACTGCTAGTTGTGTTGATAGGTTCAGGGGTCTGCAATCTGATAGTTGCCAACTTCTCTGGTTTTCAGGACTTAGCTAGCATTTCTGTTTTTGCCTCCTACGGTGACTCAATCATAACATAATTTGCACACACGTTTTCTGTTGGTGGGGTTCAGCCTAAGTTTCTTTTGGCGATTACTCTGATCTGTTCCCTGTCCACATTTTCCGCCAAGGCTTTTGTGGGTTCGGGAGCAGCGCTAAACCTAATGGACTTGGATTTTGCTAAACGTTGTGGATTTCCGTTGACACCTCTGCAGATGCCTATCCCTTTGAGGGGGATTTATGCTACCCCTCTGGCTAAAAATAAACCTCAGTTTTGGACCCACTTGGTCATGCGGGTCGCCCCAGACCACCAAGAAAATTGCAGATTTTTGGTGTTGCATGGTCTGCATGATGCCATTGTTCTGGGGTTTCCCTGGTTGCAGATTCATAATCCAGTTTTGGATTGGAAGTCTGTGTCTGTGGTGAGTTGGGGTTGCCGGTGTACCTTTAGTGAGGCTCCGTTTTTTTCCACCTCTCCTCAGTCGCATGAGGTTCCTGACTATTTGGCGGACTACTATGATGTATTTAGTGAGAATGAGTCTGCGTCCTTGCCTCCTCATAGGAGTTATGACTGTGCAATTGAACTAAACCCGGGGTGTAAATTTCCTAAGGGTTGGCTCTTCAATTTATCTGTACCCAAGCACGAGGCTATGCGGTCCTATATTAAGGAGGCATTGGAGAAGGGTCATATTAGACCATCCTCTTCACCCTTAGGTGCCGTTTTTTTTTTTTGTGGCCAAGAAGGATGGTTCTTTAAGGCCTTGTATTGATTATCGTGCCCTCAATAAAATTACTATTAAATATCAGTATCCGTTACCCCTGATCTCGGATCTGTTCTCTAGAGTCAGAGGTGCTTGCTGGTTTACCAAGCTTGACCTCAGGGGGGCGTATAATCTTATCCGCATTAAGCAGGGGGATGAATGGAAGACGGCGTTTAATACTCCGGAGGGACATTTTGAGTACCTGGTGATGCCTTTTGGGCTCACTAATGCCCCTTCTGTCTTCCAGTGCTTCATGAACGATATATTCCGAGACTTTGTCGATAAATTTTTGATTATCTATCTGGATGATATTTTGATCTTCTCCAAGGATTGGGATTCTCATGTGGAACATGTTCGGACTGTGTTCCGGATCTTGAGAGAGAATTCTCTGTATGTCAAAGGATCAAAATGCCTTTTTGGAGTACAGAGAATTTCTTTTTTGGGATTTATTTTGTCTCCGTCAACTATTGAAATGGACCCGGCCAAGGTGCAGCCCATTTATGATTGGGTTCAGCCCACTTCTTTGAAGGCCCTCCAGAAGTTTTTGGGTTTTGCTAATTTTTATCAGAAATTTATAGCAAAATTTTCTAGTATTGCCAAACCATTGACTGACCTGACCAGGAAGGGTGCGGATGTGTTGAATTGGTCTCCGGAGGCGGTTGCTTCCTTTCAGGAGCTGAAGCGTAGATTTACCTCCGCCCCGGTTCTGCGGCAACCTGATGTCTCACTCCCGTTCCAGGTAGAGGTGGATGCTTCTGAGATTGGTGCAGGAGCGGTGTTGTCCCAAAAGGATCCGGTAACATCTAAAAGGAATCCCTGTGCTTTCTTTTCCCGTAAGTTCTCTTCATCTGAACGTAACTATGATGTGGGGAATCGGGAACTGTTGGCCATGAAATGGGCATTTGAGGAGTGGAGACATTGGTTGGAGGGAGCCAAACATCAAGTTGTGGTCCTCACTGACCACAAAAATTTGATTTACCTAGAGTCGGCTAAACGCTTGAACCCTAGACAGGCTAGGTGGGCCTTGTTTTTTACACATTTTGATTTTGTGGTCTCTTTCCTTCCTGGAACTAAGAATGTCAAGGCAGACGCCCTCTCTAGGAGTTTCTTTGCTGATTCTCCTGTGGTGACCAAGCCTGCCACCATCTTAGGCGAAGGGGTAGTTCTTTCTGCCATCTCGCCCGATTTGAGACTTGCTCTGCAAGAGTTCCAGGAGGACAAACCTGAGCGTTGCCCCAGTGGAAAGTTGTATGTTCCTGACCAGTGGAAGAAGAGAGTGATGTCTGAAGTTCATTGCTCTGCATTGGCTGGTCATCCAGGTATTTTTGGTACTAGAGATCTGGTGAGTCGCACTTTTTGGTGGCCCACCTTGTCTCATGATGTCAGGAATTTTGTGCAGTCCTGTGGGACTTGCTCCCGGTCTAAATCTTGTTCTCGCTCTAGTGGGTTGTTGATGCCTTTGCCGGTCCCCAGGAGGCCGTGGACCCATATTTCAATGGATTTCATCTCTGATATGCCGGTCTCTCAAAGAATGACTGTTATTTGGGTGATTTGTGATAGGTTCTCTAAGATGGTTCATCTTGTACCACTCCCTAAGTTGCCATCTTCCTCTGAGTTGGTGCCTCTGTTTTTGCAACAGGTGGTTCGCTTGCATGGGATTCCTGAGAACATTGTATCTGACAGAGGAGTTCAATTTGTGTCTAAATTTTGGAGGACGTTCTGTTCCAAGTTGGGAATTCAGTTGTCCTTCTCCTCTGCTTTTCACCCTCAGACCAATGGGCAGACAGAGAGAACAAACCAGACCTTGGAGTCATATTTGAGATGTTTTATTTCCGCTGATCAGGATGATTGGGTTTCATTTTTGCCCTTGGCCGAATTTGCTTTAAATAATAGAGCTAGTTCTGCCACTTTGATGTCACCTTTTTTTTGTAACTTTGGTTTTCACCCTCGATTTTCTTCAGGGCAGGTGGAGCCTTCTGCCTGCCCAGGTGTTGACACTGTGGTGGAGAGAATGCACCAGATCTGGGACCAAGTGGTGGATAAGTTATCTCTCTCCCAGGAAAAGGCCCAGCAGTTTTCCAATCGACATAGGACCATTGGTCCCCAGTTTAAGATTGGTGATATGGTGTGGTTATCATCAAAAAATATTGCTATGAAGGTGGCTTCTCCTAAGTTTAAGCCTAGATTTATTGGACCTTACAAGATTTTGGAGATTATTAATCCGGTCTCTTTTCGTTTGGCTCTTCCTGTCACATTTAAGATCCATAATGTGTTCCATAAGTCCTTGTTGAAGAGGTTTGTTGAGCCAGTGGTGCCTGAGGTGGCACCTCCGGACCCTGTATTGGTTGAAGGTAAGTTGGAATATGAGGTAGAGAAAATTCTCGATTCCCATCTGGCTAGACGGAGACTCCAGTATTTGGTTAAGTGGAAGGGTTATGGTCAGGAGGATAATTCCTGGGTCTCTGCCTCTGATATTCATGCCAAAAGATTGGTGCGTGCCTTTCATCGGGCTCACCCTGATGGCCCTGGTAGCGTTGTTGAGGGTTCGGTGACCCCTCCTCAAGGGGGGGTACTGTTGTGAGTTCATTTTCCCCTCCGTCACTGAGGCCTGGTGAACTCCCTATTCTAGTGAAGGAAGGTAGTGAGCCTGATTATCAGACACCTGGGACTAATGAAGACGATTGGCTGAGTGGAGTCACTGACTGGATTTAAGGCAGCCTTCGCCCTTTCTGCCCTGCGGGTGATTCTCTGTGGACTCTTGGACACCAGTCTGATTCCTGCTCTCCTAAAGCTAAGTTTTCTGTTTTGCCTTTTTGCATCTAAGATTTGCTTTTGTTTTTCTTGCTTTTTGGATTCTGCCACTCCCTGCTGGAGTGTGCAGTGTTCCGTGAGCTCTGTCTTCTGAAGGTACCTGAGTGCTGATTTAGTTTTTGAAACTTAGCTGCTTCAGGGCCATTTTTATATCAGCTTGTTGGCTTTTGTCTCTGATAGGGTTTTGGCAGATTGCAGACAGCAGCCTTCCTATCCGTTCCTATCTAGATAGTTTTTGTGCCCCGTCTTTGCTCAGCCTGTCTTTCTGTCTGTGTAAGTGTTTTCATCTTGATTCACCGTCATTATATGTGGGGGGCTGCCTATTGCTTTGGGGTCTGCTCTGGGGCAGTTAGATTTCCCCTTTCCTTGTTTAGGCCTATGTATCTCTCCGGCTGTGATCGAGGGGTCTAGGTCATCGTAGGAACCCCCCACGGCTACTGCTAGTTGTGTTGATAGGTTCAGGGGTCTGCAATCTGATAGTTGCCAACTTCTCTGGTTTTCAGGACTTAGCTAGCATTTCTGTTTTTGCCTCCTACGGTGACTCAATCATAACACTGTAGTCTCCATCTGAATGGGAACCTATGAAAAATCCTCTGTTAGGACTGAAGTCTATATCTCTGTGGAGGGGAAATGGCCCTGGTTAAGCACCTGTTTACACTATGCTTATGCTTGGATGTGACGGTCAGTTTTTGAAATTTGTATTCATTTACCTTCTGACTGAGCACTCCACCTGTTAGCTGCAGGCGTTTTTAATCAAACCAGGGCCAGGGCTATAAAGAGCTTGAAACACGATGATTGCAGCCAAGTATATTTTTCTCTGGAATGTTCTGGGGTTTAAGAGAACACAAAGTTTGAAGAACCCTATATACACACTTGAGAGAGCTCTGCAATGGCACGGGTAAAAATCAGCACGGGTCACCACCAAAATAGTCTTGTCTTGCTTATGGTTTCTGACTGCCTCTTCAAATTATATTTGAAAAATATATCTGTACTGAATTGCGCAGTCAGGCATTGATCCATGATACCCATAATTTGGGAAACATAAATCAAGTAACAGTTTTCTTTTAATTTCCACCCTGTAGCTGCACTTCCAATAAACCAAACCAACTTAAAATGGTGCAAATGCTTTTTACCTGCAGATTACCATTCTATATGCAGTTAAATCGATTTCTTGTAGGTGGAAAGTTGCCTTTAATATGTATTAATGGGGTAACCTCAGAAAATGGTGACACCAGGATGTACTATGGGAAGAAATCATACTGATGGATGTGAAATTCCTTTTTTTGCTGGCAAACCTGGTGTCCTAGAAATCATGTAATTGTTACTTTGGCATATACTGCCTCGCCAGGCAGGAAGCAATATTGTCAGTGAACTCTTTCAGCTTGTTTTTATGCCCTGCCACATTGCAAAAGTTGTACAAGAATGATTTAATGAACAAGACAATGACTTATAATGCAGTTGATAGACAAAAAAACCCGCTGAACAATTAATAGGGCATAAATAATCTTTTACTAATGCCTTGGCTCTAAGTAACATACACGACCTTAAGTGGTCTTTAAGCGTTCATCATACCTTCTAGAGGGACCTACTCAATAACATAAATGTATGAACAAATTTGATCCTGAAATCTTTAATATTATTTTAGAAATATGTTCCAAATTTGCTAGAATTTTGCATAATTTAGACTTCATGCATTTTTGCTCAATTTGGCACATTTGAAAAAAACTACAGTAGTTGTAAAGAAACATTGCGGGAGATTTAAATAATTCACATGATATTAGAATATTAACCATAAGATCTCAGTATTTATAAAAAATCAAAGAAAAACATGAAATATGTTTTTTTAATGCTACATGAAAGTCTCGATTTCTGAGAGTATAGACTAGAGGATTGATGAAAGGAATTACAATTGTATAAAATATAGACACAATTTTATCTAGATGTGATATGTATTTTGTGGAAGACCTCATATACATATAGATAATGGTGCCATAGAAGGTCAAGACAACAGTTAGATGAGACATGCATGTTGAAAAAGCTTTGCTTCTACCTAACTGAGAAGGCAAACGACAAACTGCCCTAATAATATGTAGATAGGAAATACCGGTTAGAAGCAGAGAATAAAGTATGATGACCCAAGCAAAGGCGTAGTAGATGACATCGGTAGATAAAGTTTTATTGCAGGAGATATTTAATAGTGGTATAAAGTCACAAAAAAAGTGGTTAATGATTCTTGGGCCGCAAAATAAGAGTCTTGAGCTTGGAATGACCAATAAGAGACTGCTTAAAAATCCACAAATCCATGACCACAATGCCATCTGCTGACAGGTATTGATTGCCATAAGCGTGGTGTAACGTAGAGGGTGGCATATAGCCAAGTACCTGTCATATGCCATCACAGAAAGGAAAAACAGTTCAGTGAATCCAAAAGCATAGAAAAAGTAGACCTGTGCAATGCAACCACTGTATAAAATTGGGTTATGGTCAGTCAGAAAGTCCACCAGCATTTTGGGCACCGTAGAAGTGATATACCCGATTTCAAGGAAAGAAAAATGGCATAAAAATATATACATAGGGATTTTCTTAAGTGAGCGATTCAAGGTCACAATTCCAATAATGAGCATATTAGCAGCAATGGTCAAGAAATAAAAAGCTAGGATTAGTCCGAAGAAAGATAACTGCACTTGCCTACTACTTGGGAATCCTAAGAGTATGAACATTCCTGCATCACTTCGATTTCTGGATTTCATACCTCATGCCGGACTGTACCTTCAGAGAGATCATCAGTACCTATAAGCAGATTTATATTGGCAAAGAGCAAAATGATATCACTCAAAGTTGTAAACAATCTGCTGCAACTTTGAAAGCTTTCAAATTCCCGATTGCTGAATTTAGATCTGATTTTCACATTTCAAACAGTTAAAAAAGCTTAAAGGGAATCTGTCAGCAGGTTTTTCTATGTAATATCACTGCAGCCATGAGGTAAGGACAGAGATCCTGATACCAGAGATGTATTACTTAGTTTATTGGGAGCAGCAGTTATGATAGAATCACAGCTGCAGATCGAGCATAGCTCAGTAGTTAGGCTGCGTGTAACCACATCCATATTACAGTTTTCTGAGTACATTGCATAGTAACAGAGAGCTGCTTATCAGAGCTGGAAGCATGGTTGGACTAGGATGCACAAGGATGGTTGTCCTGTAAGTATAATTTCCTTTTGATAAAACGCTGATTGTATTAAAACAGAAAAAAAACAAAGCCCACTAAGTGACATTTCACTGGAATCAGGGTTTCTTCCACTACATCATTTGGTGCTCGAGAAAAAATGGCACACACCAACATAACTAACGTAATGGGGTATAAGGTATAATGTATGTTACCAACTAAGGAAATAATGATAAGTGAAGACCGTTTGTCAAACAAATGCAAACAAGGGGAAGGAAGAAAGACTTCCTGACAACAAAACTGGTCAATGAATAAAATTGCTTTATTGAGGATACAGGGCAAAGGACTATACCATAAAAATTGTAATAGTTGGTAAAGTGTCATAAAATGACAATTTTTATGACAATTTACCAACTATTACAATTTTTATGGTATAGTCCTTTGCCCTGTATCCTCAATAAAGCAATTTTATTCATCATTTGGTGCTCTCAGATTATATAGCAAAAACCTGCTGACAGATAATTTTTAATGAAGCACTCCCATAATTTTTTTTACCCTGAACATAATATTAGTGTAGTGTAGGTATATTAATATACTCACTTATCTCCATCGTCTCCGGTATTCAGCACTGTTCTGGTTCTCTTCTGAGTCATGTGTCGACAATTCCGACTCCTCGAGATCACACTAAACTCCGTGTGACCTGTGAATTGGCTTTTTCAATGTAAGCCTATGGGGCATCAAAACGAGGCCTATAGGTGTACATTGTAAAAGCCTCTTCCAACTGACACATAGAGAACAGTGTGAGTCAGAAAATCTGAGTTGGCTCTCACATGACTCAAAAGTGGAACAAAACGGTGCATAAAACTAGAGAAGTTGAAGATCAATGAGTATATTAACTCACGGACACTACACAACACTACGTTAACTTTTATATGGGTTTAAGGAAAAAAATAATTGTAGTTCTTCTCTGAGTAAAAAAAAACAGAACTTCTGAGCACAGAAGGAGAAGGGTTCCTGGCCACAGGAGTTTACAATCTACAAGGGAAGGGCAAAGGAGATAGAAGAGGAGAGTAGAAAGTAGAAGCTTTTATGCCATGTCTGTATATGTTCCCTTTAAGACAAATTCTGATTGTTAAGTTATTTGTAAAATTTTATAGAATTATTTTTTTGGAATTTACATGAACCTGAATGTCTGAAATGTTTATATTTTACATGTTGTCTAATAAAAAAAAAAATTGTCATTTATAAACAGAATGAGAATATGTTATCAAGGGGACCCCAAGGAATCCAGACAAATCTGTTGACACGAATATTTTTGTCATTAAAAAGTAATACAAACCCAGTGTAATGGAGACTAGTAGTAGTGTAGACAGAGCCTAAAGTGTATGCAATAAGTAATATTTTAAATGTTATGAGAATGCAATGTTGCTGCTGAATTTAAAAGCAAATATTTCATATCAGAACCATATGTAAGCAGCTTCAGGTATGTCAGACACTAAAAGAATAGTTTCCTCGTTACTTACCTGAAGGTCCCGGAAAGTAAGACTTCTGCATAATAAATGGTCATGCAATGAATACAATGAACAGCTACGTGGAAATACACATATTTATATCGAATATTAACTCTTAAGAATATAACTTTATATTTATTTCCTCTTACTAGTGACTGTTTTGTATAATCCCATTTGACATGACATTAAAATGCAGAATAACCACTAGGGACTAGTTAGATATTTTTGAATCAAAGCCTGGTTACATTTGCTCACAGCATATAAAGCTACAATTGATATAAGAGAAATTAAACTTCACTTGTTTTTAAAATTTAGAATTGAAAGGATCAGTAATATTTGGTAACTTTGTTATCACTAGATAATTGAGAATGGACAAAAACGAATATAAAAAAATTACTGGAAGACGTCCACATACAGCTGAGTTCAAAAGTTTACATACCTGAACAGAATTTTTGCTTTCTTGGCCTTTTTTCAGAGAATATGAATAACACCAAAACTTTATCTCCACTCATGGTTAGTGGTTGGGTGAAGCCATTTATTGTCAAACTACTGTGTTTTCTCTTTTTAAATCATAATGACAACCCAAAACATCCAAATGACCCTGATCAAAAGTTCACATACCCCATTTCTTTATACCGTGTATTGCCCCCTCTAACAGCAATGACAGCTTGAAGTCTTTTGTGGTAGTTGTGGATGAGGTTCTTTAATTTCTCAAATGGTAAAGCTGCCCACTCTTCTTGGCAAAAAGCATTCTAGGCATTCACTCAGTGAAAGCTTTTCAAAGCAGGTAACACAGCTTATCCTATTAATAGGCCAAATTTGACTTTCTTTCTAACATCATAACAATTTCCCCAAGTAGCTTTCATAGGGGGGCCTAAAAGTATAGCTATACAATAGACATTCCTTTGCTTGATAGTAATAATAAGTCTGTCATCCCAGAAGCATTCCAACATACAAATTTGCATGCTCACCTGCACAACTGAGAGCCCTATCTGTTCAATTTGATCAACCCACTGAAATGGTTGGTTATCATGGCCAGCGTCATTATCGTTATTTTCATTCTGAAGGTCACCCTCATTCCCTGCCTACCGCAATTGTGGCGCTCCTGAGGGTCCAGTCGCCACAGAGGTACTGCACCTCACTCAGAGGTGTGGTATCCCACAACCATGTAAGTAGTGTAGCAGAGCACCCATTATGGCCCCCTGCTTGGAACACGAAGAGTGCTGGGAGGTGGGCGGAGCGTAGCTTAGAGCGGGAGCAAGATAGAAAGTGAGATCAGATCCCTCTGAGGGAGGGAAAGCAGAAGGACATGTCTGCAGCAGCTCTACTGCTTAGAGGCTGCTGGACGGATTGGAGTACAAGGGAAGCTCCCTAAGAAAGAAGGATCTTCTGGGACACGGCTGGAGTGAACTCCCCGTGGGTCCCTTATCCACGCTGACTACAGGTTAGGTGGAGGGAAAAACTAGTCGCAAAGGGAACGGACCCTAGCCTAGATCGCATTCTTCAGGGTGCCACTAGCAAGCCGACAGCTTTGGTTACTTTATGGCCCATCGCCCCTACCACGGTTAGTCCGACTGGAAAGGTGGCTATATAGAATCACAGAAATGGTGAGGCGTGGTCTGAACAGGATTCGCAGCTGCTGCTGGCCCAGAACGATAACTGTGAAGTGCTGGAGTGAAAGAAAGGAGTTTAAGCAGCAAATTGTTTGGTAACGGCCAGGAAAGGCATACACTGACAGGGAAAGCTGGAAAGGTGCATTTCATCTTATCTGGAAATTGGCTGGACCCCTCACCTGGAGGACTCCGCACCAAAGCGGGCATCTGTATCGCGAACAGAACTGTGAGTAAAGCCATTGGAACTGCACTTGACGGTCTCCTCGTCTCTTTCCCTGCGCCTCACACCCGGCTCTGCTACATCCTCCTCTCCACACTACCTCACCATCTACCAACTCATCTCTACCGCCCTGGGACTACAGCTCTACCTGTGGAGAGCCTTAACATCACTGCTGCCCATAACATCTGTCCCAGAGAAGCACACTGCAGCGCTGGTCAATCTGACCAGAAACCACAGGTGGCATCAAAAATCACTTCATAGACTTTATCCCCATTCAATTCAACCCCTTTTACATGACCGCCTGAGGCCACGGACCGGGTCACTGCCACTGTGACATTTCCCATTGAAGTTAACAGGCCTGGTGCCGAGTATCCCACGGCCTCTGGGGCGCGTCACAATGTCCCCCTCCACATTCACTTACTGCTTTTCTCCCTCCTCTTTTTGTTTTTTCTCCACAGCCTGCAGCATGTAGCATAGACCATGAGAGTTCATAACAGGAATAGAGTGTCGATGAACATATCCAACTTACTTTTCTTCCAACATCTCCACTTGTACTTGCATTCTGGTGAGTGTGTTTTCAAGGATAAATCTGAGAAGGACCATCTTTGCTTCTACAGTTGTCTCTACTGAAAAATCTCTGTTAAGGGTTTTCGTAAGCGACATGCATTCCTCATCAGCTGCCAATATCAGATCTCAACATAAACGAAGCTATAATTTTGCTGCTACATGATTTAGCCAGTCACCGCTTTACTGTGTTCATACAGATACTCCAATATATTCAGATTCGAATTTCAGCAGGCTGTGACTAGAGATGAGCGAACCTTTCAAGGTTCGGTTCAGTTCGGACTTGACGAATGGACGGATGTTCATCAAACAGATCACAGAATAGTTAGTTGAACATACACGAACCTCACTGAATTCAATGGGAGGCAAAATCAAACGCATAAATAACACATTCGGGGCGGTGGGAACTGTCCAAAAAGTTCAAATAATTAGGGGCGGAAACCATGAAAAATGGCATCAATTAACACACAGTAAAAATTTTATAATGGAGTAGCAGTCAGGCATGTGTCATGGATGAGACAGGGTATGAGCTAGAATTTACAACTTGGAATTGAAGTTTCAATAAGGACCTGATAGTTAAGGGAGCGGTGTAAGTCTTCTTAGCTGGGAGAACTGATACCTCAAGTAACACTTTCAAGTTTTTTTTTATTCCAGCCACACTCAGATGTCACAAACATCAGTTTCATATAGTACTATTTGTAGAAAAGTTTATGAAAAGTAACACAGGTAGTTGACTGATCAATGAACCCACAGTAGAACCTTTTATAATGGCACAGAAGCAGTCAGCCATGCATGAGGTATCAGATGGGTCTGGCCCAGCATTTACAGCTTGCAATTGACGTTTTAATGAGGACCTGGTGGTTAAGGAAGCAGTGTATGCCTTCTTAGCTGGAAGACCTGATACCTCATGCAACACCTCCAATTTTTTTTTATTCCAGCCACACTTAGAGGGTACATACAGTACAGATTCTTACAGAAAAATGTAAGGAAAGTAACATAGGTAGCTGACTGAAAGTGAGTGCAGGCCTGCCTGTCTGGGAGCCCTACTTACACAGGCAACCCACCAGATGGTGACATCAATTTCCACAGAGTAGAGACAGTATAATAGTTCTCTGACACACCTTCCACCATAGGCAACCCAACTGATGGAGACCCATCTTGGAGACTCCACATTTCAAAAAATAATTACCACACACTACTAGAGTTGAGCGACTTTTGGTTTTTTAGGGTCGCGTTTCGTTTCGTGAAACCCGACTTTTCCAAAAGTCGGGTCGAGCAAGATCGTCCGATTACAGGGAAAAGTAGGGGTCGTCCCGAAACACGAAACCCAATGTACGTCAATGGGGAATAAAAGTCGGCAGTGAGAGGAGGACAGGAAACACACCTACAGTGCCCATTTGAATGCCAAAAGCATCAATTCTTCTTACTTAAGCTTGTCAACCTTAATTAACTTCATAATACAAGTTACGCACTGAAAAATGGGGGTTATTTGGCTACAGTTGTGGGGGGGAGGGCTGGCTCCAGGTTTTCATGTGCCCTGGGCGAAAGAGCGCCCCTTTAACACATACCACAACTCATCATGCTCCGATACGGCAGAGAAATAGCGGTATAGTACAATGAAAAATACTTCACTTTTTACATCTCATGACGAGGCCCATCTATTTCTCCATACAGAATCATTGGTCCCATATAATGTTTGAAACAGTATATGATGAGCTCCACATGATGCTACAGTATATGTTGGTCCCCATGGATGAAGCTCCACTGTCTTATGGGCCCAAATAATGCTCCAAACATAATGGGCCCCATTGCTAATGCTCTAGTGTATAATGGGCCCTGTAAATGCTGCTCCAGTGTCTGATGTCCACCTTTGGAATGTTCCAGTGTATGGTGGGCCCCATCTATCATTCTCCAGAGTATAGTGCTCCCCAAAAATTGCTGTCCCAACATTGAAAACAATCAAATAAGTCTCCTCGCTAGGGAATCCCTGTACTTGTCTGGACTCCTCGTCGTCCCCATCTTCCATCTCACTGGAAAGTATTTCAACTTTGCAAGTGCTGTGATCCTGAGCAAGCAGGGGGGGGGGCCCACTCGTTGGCGACGGCACTGGCACAGGGCCCCTGATAGTACGGTGGTGTGTCTGATGGCGGGTGGGCTGATCCTGCACTTTCATCTGCAGCTTCCTCTTTGTCACCGTGTAAGATGGAACTGTATATGGGAAGGGTAACCTGAGTTTCATCAGGGTCATATTCAGGCCGTGTAGCGTGCGAGGGGAATGTAGTGGTCTGGGTCAATGTACCAGCAGATTCATCGAGCAGTGGCTGGGCATCAGTGCACTTGTGTCACCCCCAGGAGTATGGTCGCCACAGTGGCATTACCTTCCTCCTAGGGAGTGTGATGTCATGCTTGGGAGCAACGAACGATCTCTCTAGCAGGTTAACTGATTGGGCGGCGTTATTCCCACGAGTCATGACCCTCCAAACAGCGTTCATGAAGGCAAAGTGTTTTTTTTACGTGGGCAGTATGGTTGCAAAGCTGAACCTTAAAGGAATGTCCAGAAGGGCACCACCAGGAGTGGAGCCTACGGTTAAATTCGACTCCACCTGGGAAACTTCAAACATGCCAGCTACAGAACAGATGCACACATTGCAAGCTTAATTCCGTTAACGAACGAGACTCCGTCATGCCCCGCGGTCCGAGTCCGGCTTACTAGAGGGACACGTGAGGCTCTGGCACATGAGATTGGCCAATAACTGGTGTGTCATGCCCTTACATGTCCGTGGCTGCATGTGCGCTACACTGAAAAGGCCAGCGTTTGTCGCTTACAGGTGCAGTTAACCCGCTGAACAACGTTAGTGATGGGGATCACTGATTACAATTATTACCCGCGAACAATGATTTCCCAGTAAGTGCAGGTCAACCGCAGTTCCGGAATTAGGCCTAACCGTCATTCCTGAAAAAATGAAAAACTTACGTGTGCAAACCACAGGTGCTGTAGCTTGCTTAACAGCTCGCCAGCCGTTCTCACGCCCAGTATGGATTGCACGTGATTGCACAAAGGTTAGAAAGGGTACCGTATCCCGGGATAACATGTATGGATAGCGTACACATTCAAAATATATGTCTATACATCAGGAGGCAGGCTCAGACGGTGTTAGGCCCAGTATGGATTGCACATGATTGCACAAAGGTTAGAAAGGGTACCGTATCCCCAAATAACATGTATGGATAGTGTACACATTCAAAATATATGTCTATACATCAGGAGGCAGGCTCAGACGGTGTTAGGCCCAGTATGGATTGCACGTGATTGCACAAAGGTTAGAAAGGGTACCGTATCCCTGGATAACATGTATGGATAGCGTACACATTCAAAATATATGTCTATACATCAGGAGGCAGGCTCAGACGGTGTTAGGCCCAGTATGGATTGCACGTGATTGCACAAAGGTTAGAAAGGGTACCGTATCCCCGGATAACATGTATGGATAGCGTACACATTCAAAATATATGTCTATACATCAGGAGGCAGGCTCAGACGGTGTTAGGCCCAGTATGGATTGCACGTGATTATACAAAGGTTAGAAAGGGTACCGTATCCCCAGATAACATGTATGGATAGCATACACATTCAAAATATATGTCTATACATCAGGAGGCAGGCTCAGACGGTGTTAGGCCCAGTATGGATTGCACGTGATTGCACAAAGGTTAGAAAGGGTACCGTATCCCCGGATAACATGTATGGATAGCGTACACATTCAAAATATATGTCTATACATCAGGAGGCAGGCTCAGACGGTGTTAGGCCCAGTATGGATTGCACGTGATTGCACAAAGTTTAGAAAGGGTACCATATCCCCGGATAACATGTATGGATAGCGTACACATTCAAAATATATGTCTATACATCAGGAGGCAGGCTCAGACGGTGTTAGGCCCAGTATGGATTGCACATGATTGCACAAAGGTTAGAAAGGGTACCGTATCCCCAGATAACATGTATGGATAGCGTACACATTCAAAATGTATGTCTATACATCAGGAGGCAGGCTCAGACGGTGTTAGGCCCAGTATGGATTGCACGTGATTGCACAAAGGTTAGAAAGGGTACCGTATCCCCGGATAACATGTATGGATAGCGTACACATTCAAAATATATGTCTATACATCAGGAGGCAGGCTCAAACGGTGTCAGGCACAGTATGGATTTAACGGCCCAGACTACACAGCGGAAGAGCAGGGAGAGGTAAAGATTGCAAATGCTGGGGCCCTGCCCAAGCAAGTGGGGCCCCCTTGTGGGCGTCGGTACTGGCACTGGGCCCCTCATAGTACGGCGGTGTGTCTGACGGCGGGTGTGCACCACCACCGTCAGAGACACTTGATTGCACTATGAGGGACCCTGTGCCAGTGCCCGCGCCCAAGAGTCGGCCTACCCACCTGTCCAGGGCAACGGCACTCGCACGGTGTCGTGCGCTAGGTGGTGACCCCGGCCATGGGGGGGGGAGGCAGCACAGTTAGGGAGTTTTATAAAGTGGCATATGTTGATGTTGGACATTCAGCTGATGCAAAAGGTGAAATAGGTCAGGTCCCAGGAAGAGGTGGACCAAAGCAAGCCATTTTTCTGTCACCCTATGTGTCATCAGGGGAGGGTGGGACAAAATCCTTGGAAACCCATGCGTGGTTCATTTTAATGAAGGTTAGATCATCCACATTTTGGGTTGACAGACGGGTCCTTTTTTCTGTCAGGATTGATCCAGCTGCACTGAAGACTCTTTCCGATAGCACACTTGCAGCTGGGCAAGCGAGCTCCTGTAAGGCATATTGGGCCAATTCAGGCCAGGTGTCCAGTTTAGCGGCCCAATAGTCAAAGGGGAATGACCTGTGTGGGAGAACATCGATATGGGAGGAAAAGTAGTTTGTAACCATAGTTGACAACTGCTGTCTCCTGTCACTTTCCATCGATGCAGTATTACCAGTTGTGTGAGCGGTACTTGAAAAATCAGTCCACAACATTGTCATGAAACCCCTGTCTCCAACGCCACTTCTGCTGTGTGCACCACGAACACCTCTGGCAAGCTGCCCCCGGCCCGTACGGCTCGTGTGAGAACCATCACCGCTGCTGTGTGCTGCGAATGCCTCAAGCAACCGATTTACCAGAGTTGCTTGTTTATTAGCCAATATTAGGTCAAGGTTCTCCTGTGGCATGATGTTTTGTAATTTGCCTTTATAGCGTGGATCCAGGATGCTGGCCAACCAGTAATCGTCATCGTTCATCATTTTGGCAATGCGGGGGTCCTGTTTTAGGATCAGCAAGGCATAATCTGACATGTGGGCCAATGTTCCCGGTGTCAATGATGCACTGCGAGTGCTGGTTGGAGGAGCACTTTCTGGCAAATCCACATCCCTCCAGTCACGCACAAACCCTGTACCAGACCTTGCCATGCCAACATTTTCACTTGCCCCACGAGATGCATCCTCCTCCCCTAAGTAATCATCCCCATCATCCTCCTCCTCCTCCTCCTCTTCTTCCTCCACCTCGTCCAGGAGAGGTCCCTGAGCAGACAATGGCTGAATGTCATCAAGGATTCCCTCCTCCTCTTCCTCCTCATCAACATTGGCTGCAGAAGCCTGCTCCTTAAGGTGCGTCAAAGTTTGCATGAGCAGACGCATAAGTGGGATGCTCATGCTTAGGATGGCGTCGTCTGCGCTTACCAGCCGTGTGCATTCCTCAAAACACTGAAGGACTTTACAGAGGTCTTTCAGCTTCGACCACTGCACACCTGTAAACTCCATGTCTGCTCTCAAAGTGCCTGGCCATGTATCCTCCCACAAATGCATTATGGCCTGCCTCTGCTCGCACAGCCGCTCCACCATGTGCAGGGTGGAGTTCCACCTTGTTGCAATGTCGATAATGAGGCGGTGGTTGGGAAGGTGGAGCAATCGCTGCAGCTTCTGCATACGAACGGAGTGTACAGGCAACCGGCGGATGTGCGCGCACAGTCTTCGCACCTTCTGGAGCAGGGCTGTTAACTCCGGATAATTTTTGAGGAAGCACTGCACCACCAAGTTCAAGGTGTGAGCCAAGCAAGGTATGTGGCTGAGTTTTGAAAGGGCTATGGCTGTCACAAAATTACGGCCGTTATCACTAACTACCTTGCCTGCCTCAAGATGTACACTGCCCAGCCATGACTCAGTTTGTCGCTTCAAGTACTCGGCCAGCACCTCGGCGGTGTGTCTGTCGCCCAAACACATCATCTGCAACACAGCCTGCTGACGCTTTCCACTAGCTGCTCGATAGGGGGACACCTCGTGTGCACCAGTGGCAGCTGCAGATGGAGTGCTCGTACGACTGCGCTCTGTGGACGAGCTTTCGCTTCTGGAGGAGGAGGAGGAGGAGGGTCGAACGCCTACAGCCAACTGTTTCCTATACCGTGGGCTAGGCAGCACTGTCCCACCACCGCTGTCCCCTGTGGACCCTGCATCCACCACATTAACCCAGTGCGCAGTGATGGACACGTAACGGCCCTGGCCATGCCGACTGGACCATGCATCAGTTGTGAGGTGCACCTTTCCGCTCACTGACTGCTTGAGTGCATGGACAATGCGATCTTTCACATGATGGTGGAGGGCTGGGATGGCTTTGCGAGAGAAGAAGTGGCGACAGGGTAGGTCATAGCGTGGTGCTGCATAGGCCATGAGTTCGCGGAAAGCTGCACTTTCCACCAACCGAAAGGGCATCATCTCAAACGAGATTAGTTTGGCAATGTGGGCGTTCAAACCCAGTGTACGCGGATGAGAGACTGAGTACTTTCTTGACCTACTCATAGTGTCTGGGAGGGTGAGCTGGACTTGAGAGCTGCATATGGTGGAAGTAGCGATGGACAGGGCGGACTGAGAGAGGGTTGATGATGGTGATGGAGTTGGTGTTCTTTCTGATGGCCTAGAATCAGTCTTTCGTTGATATAACAGTGGGATTCCCTGACTGCTGTGGCCTTGCAACGACACCTCAACATTTGCTGCTGTGCTAACCGGTGGGCTTACAGTGGGGGAAACAATGTAGCGTTGCTGACTACCTTCGTTGTGATCAGTTGCACATGTGGCACTTGAGGTTTGGTGTTGTGTCCATGCTTGCAAGTGCATGGTGTTTAAATGTCTAAGCATGCAACTGGTATTCAAATTTTTCAGATTTTTCCCTCGGCTAAAGGTCTTTGCGCACTTCTTACAGATAACCTTGGCCTGATCATGAGGATTTTGTTCAAAAAAGTGCCACACTGCACTCTTCCTACTTTGGCAGACATTTTGCGGCCTAGCACGCTGTGATCTTTTGACCCTCTGGACAAGCTGTCCAGCAACTCTTTTGATTTTTGGAACCTGTCTTTGGAGTGCTCCGGGACTGCCAGATAACAGCTGTTGCGATGTCGATGTCTGCTGTGGATGCTCCTCATCTGAGCTATTGTAAGCAGCACCCTCTTCCCCCAATGGATGCCAATCTGGGTCAACAACTGGGTCATCCATCACCTCCTCTTCAATGTCATGTGCACCTTCCTCTGTGTCACCGTGTATGGTGGTATAGTGTGCGGGAAGGGGCACCTGAGTCTCATCAGGGTCAGAATCTGGCTCTGTACACTGCGAGGACAATGTAGTGCTCTGAGTGAATGTACCAGCAGAATCATCCATCAGCGGCTGTGCATCAGTGCACTCCATGTCAGATTCATCTTGGCCTGGGTAATTCACCATTTGACTTGATAATCCAAGCATGGTATGTGAAAACAGCTCCATGGAGTAATCAGTAGTATGGCCTGCGTCATCCTTCAATCTTGGTTGGGGTGAAGGACACAAGGAAAGGTGTGGTTCATGAACATGAGCCTCCAATGATGACTCAGTGCTTTTACTTTTTACAACTGAAGAAGAGGAGGCGATAGAGCTGGAGGCTGAGTCAGCAATGTAAGACAAAACTTTTTCCTGATGCTCTGGCTTTAAAAGCGGTTTGCCAACTCCTAGAAAACTAAGCCTTCAAAGCCTTATGGAGCCAGACGATGACGCAGGCTCAACACCTCCTGCATTCGGTCCTATTTTGCTCTTGCCACTACCATCAGATCCACCACCAACACCATCATTACCAGCTGCCAACCCCCGCCCAATTCCATGGCCTCTTCCACCAGCCTTCCTCATTTTTGGTAGAAATGTAGATAAAATCCAACAAACTATATAGTAATGTAAAACAAGGTACAAGGTGTCTATAGGATGGGAGATTTTGAATTTCTGCTCACACTAGTGGACACTGGACACTTTTGGATTGTGTGAGACCCACTGAATATCTGAGCGCTATGTCACAGGCTCGATGGCACAGCTGTGACGAAAGTGACTAGAGGATAAGGGAGATTTTGAATTTCTGCAGACACTGGACACTTTTGGATTGTGTGAGGCCCACTGAATATCTGAGCGCTATGTCACAGGCTCGATGGCACAGCTGTGACCAAAGTGACTAGAGGATAAGGAAGATTTTGAATTTCTGCAGACACTGGACACTTTTGGATTGTGTGAGGCCCACTGAATATCTGAGCGCTATGTCACAGGCTCGATGGCACAGCTGTGACCAAAGTGACTAGAGGATAAGTGAGATTTTGAATTTCTGCAGACACTGGACACTTTTGGATTGTGTGAGGCCCACTGAATATCTGAGCGCTATGTCACAGGCTCGATGGCACAGCTGTGACCAAAGTGACTAGAGGATAAGGGAGATTTTGAATTTCTGCAGACACTGGACACTTTTGGATTGTGTGAGGCCCACTGAATATCTGAGCGCTATGTCACAGGCTCGATGGCACAGCTGTGACCAAAGTGACTAGAGGATAAGGGAGATTTTGAATTTCTGCAGACACTGGACACTTTTGGATTGTGTGAGGCCCACTGAATATCTGAGCGCTATGTCACAGGCTCGATGGCACAGCTGTGACCAAAGTGACTAGAGGATAAGTGAGATTTTGAATTTCTGCAGACACTGGACACTTTTGGATTGTGTGAGGCCCACTGAATATCTGAGCGCTATGTCACAGGCTCGATGGCACAGCTGTGACCAAAGTGACTAGAGGATAAGGGAGATTTTGAATTTCTGCAGACACTGGACACTTTTGGATTGTGTGAGGCCCACTGAATATCTGAGCGCTATGTCACAGGCTCGATGGCACAGCTGTGACCAAAGTGACTAGAGGATAAGGGAGATTTTGAATTTCTGCAGACACTGGACACTTTTGGATTGTGTGAGGCCCACTGAATATCTGAGCGCTATGTCACAGGCTCGATGGCACAGCTGTGACCAAAGTGACTAGAGGATAAGGGAGATTTTGAATTTCTGCAGACACTGGACACTTTTGGATTGTGTGAGGCCCACTGAATATCTGAGCGCTATGTCACAGGTTCGATGGCACAGCTGTGACCAAAGTGACTAGAGGATAAGGGAGATTTTGAATTTCTGCAGACACTTGTGGACACTGGACACTTTTGGATTGTGTGAGGCCCACTGAATATCTAAGCGCTATGTCACAGGCTCGATGGCACAGCTGTGACCAAAGTGACTAGAGGATAAGTGAGATTTTAAATTTCTGCAGACACTGGACACTTTTGGATTGTGTGAGGCCCACTGAATATCTGAGCGCTATGTCACAGGCTCGATGGCACAGCTGTGACCAAAGTGACTAGAGGATAAGGGAGATTTTGAATTTCTGCAGACACTTGTGGACACTGGACACTTTTGGATTGTGTGAGGCCCACTGAATATCTGAGCGCTATGTCACAGGCTCAATGTCACAGCTGTGACCAAAGTGACTAGAGGATAAGTGAGATTTTGAATTTCTGCAGACACTGGACACTTTTGGATTGTGTGAGACCCACTGAATATCTGAGCGCTATGTCACAGGCTCGATGGCACAGCTGTGACCAAAGTGACTAGAGGATAAGGGAGATTTTGAATTTCTGCAGACACTGGACACTTTTGGATTGTGTGAGGCCCACTGAATATCTGAGCGCTATGTCACAGGCTCGATGGCACAGCTGTGACCAAAGTGACTAGAGGATAAGGGAGATTTTGAATTTCTGCAGACACTGGACACTTTTGGATTGTGTGAGGCCCACTGAATATCTGAGCGCTATGTCACAGGTTCGATGGCACAGCTGTGACCAAAGTGACTAGAGGATAAGGGAGATTTTGAATTTCTGCAGACACTTGTGGACACTGGACACTTTTGGATTGTGTGAGGCCCACTGAATATCTAAGCGCTATGTCACAGGCTCGATGGCACAGCTGTGACCAAAGTGACTAGAGGATAAGTGAGATTTTAAATTTCTGCAGACACTGGACACTTTTGGATTGTGTGAGGCCCACTGAATATCTGAGCGCTATGTCACAGGCTCGATGGCACAGCTGTGACCAAAGTGACTAGAGGATAAGGGAGATTTTGAATTTCTGCAGACACTTGTGGACACTGGACACTTTTGGATTGTGTGAGGCCCACTGAATATCTGAGCGCTATGTCACAGGCTCAATGGCACAGCTGTGACCAAAGTGACTAGAGGATAAGTGAGATTTTGAATTTCTGCAGACACTGGACACTTTTGGATTGTGTGAGACCCACTGAATATCTGAGCGCTATGTCACAGGCTTGATGGCACAGCTGTGACCAAAGTGACTAGAGGATAAGGGAGATTTTGAATTTCTGCAGACACTGGACACTTTTGGATTGTGTGAGGCCCACTGAATATCTGAGCGCTATGTCACAGGCTCGATGGCACAGCTGTGACCAAAGTGACTAGAGGATAAGGGAGATTTTGAATTTCTGCAGACACTGGACACTTTTGGATTAGGGGAGGCCCACTGAATATCTGAGCGCTATGTCACAGGCTCGATGGCACAGCTGTGACCAAAGTGACTAGAGGATAAGGGAGATTTTGAATTTTTGCAGACACTGGACACTTTTGGATTGTGTGAGGCCCACTGAATATCTGAGCGCTATGTCACAGGCTCGATGGCACAGCTGTGACCAAAGTGACTAGAGGATAAGTGAGATTTTGAATTTCTGCAGACACTGGACACTTTTGGATTGTGTGAGTCCCACTGAATATCTGAGCGCTATGTCACAGGCTCGATGGCACAGCTGTGACCAAAGTGACTAGAGGATAAGTGAGATTTTGAATTTCTGCAGACAGTGGACACTTTTGGATTGTGTGAGACCCACTGAATATCTAAGCGCTATGTCACAGGCTCGATGGCACAGCTGTGACCAAAGTGACTAGAGGATAAGGGAGATTTTGAATTTCTGCAGACACTGGACACTTTTGGATTGTGTGAGGCCCACTGAATATCTGAGCGCTATGTCACAGGCTCGATGGCACAGCTGTGACCAAAGTGACTAGAGGATAAGGGAGATTTTGAATTTCTGCAGACACTGGACACTTTTGGATTGTGTGAGGCCCACTGAATATCTGAGCGCTATGTCACAGGCTCGATGGCACAGCTGTGACCAAAGTGACTAGAGGATAAGGGAGATTTTGAATTTCTGCAGACACTGGACACTTTTGGATTGTGTGAGGCCCACTGAATATCTGAGCGCTATGTCACAGGCTCGATGGCACAGCTGTGACCAAAGTGACTAGAGGATAAGTGAGATTTTGAATTTCTGCAGACACTGGACACTTTTGGATTGTGTGAGGCCCACTGAATATCTGAGCGCTATGTCACAGGCTCGATGGCACAGCTGTGACCAAAGTGACTAGAGGATAAGGGAGATTTTGAATTTCTGCAGACACTGGACACTTTTGGATTGTGTGAGGCCCACTGAATATCTGAGCGCTATGTCACAGGCTCGATGGCACAGCTGTGACCAAAGTGACTAGAGGATAAGGGAGATTTTGAATTTCTGCAGACACTGGACACTTTTGGATTGTGTGAGGCCCACTGAATATCTGAGCGCTATGTCACAGGCTCGATGGCACAGCTGTGACCAAAGTGACTAGAGGATAAGGGAGATTTTGAATTTCTGCAGACACTGGACACTTTTGGATTGTGTGAGGCCCACTGAATATCTGAGCGCTATGTCACAGGTTCGATGGCACAGCTGTGACCAAAGTGACTAGAGGATAAGGGAGATTTTGAATTTCTGCAGACACTTGTGGACACTGGACACTTTTGGATTGTGTGAGGCCCACTGAATATCTAAGCGCTATGTCACAGGCTCGATGGCACAGCTGTGACCAAAGTGACTAGAGGATAAGTGAGATTTTAAATTTCTGCAGACACTGGACACTTTTGGATTGTGTGAGGCCCACTGAATATCTGAGCGCTATGTCACAGGCTCGATGGCACAGCTGTGACCAAAGTGACTAGAGGATAAGGGAGATTTTGAATTTCTGCAGACACTTGTGGACACTGGACACTTTTGGATTGTGTGAGGCCCACTGAATATCTGAGCGCTATGTCACAGGCTCAATGTCACAGCTGTGACCAAAGTGACTAGAGGATAAGTGAGATTTTGAATTTCTGCAGACACTGGACACTTTTGGATTGTGTGAGACCCACTGAATATCTGAGCGCTATGTCACAGGCTCGATGGCACAGCTGTGACCAAAGTGACTAGAGGATAAGGGAGATTTTGAATTTCTGCAGACACTGGACACTTTTGGATTGTGTGAGGCCCACTGAATATCTGAGCGCTATGTCACAGGCTCGATGGCACAGCTGTGACCAAAGTGACTAGAGGATAAGGGAGATTTTGAATTTCTGCAGACACTGGACACTTTTGGATTGTGTGAGGCCCACTGAATATCTGAGCGCTATGTCACAGGTTCGATGGCACAGCTGTGACCAAAGTGACTAGAGGATAAGGGAGATTTTGAATTTCTGCAGACACTTGTGGACACTGGACACTTTTGGATTGTGTGAGGCCCACTGAATATCTAAGCGCTATGTCACAGGCTCGATGGCACAGCTGTGACCAAAGTGACTAGAGGATAAGTGAGATTTTAAATTTCTGCAGACACTGGACACTTTTGGATTGTGTGAGGCCCACTGAATATCTGAGCGCTATGTCACAGGCTCGATGGCACAGCTGTGACCAAAGTGACTAGAGGATAAGGGAGATTTTGAATTTCTGCAGACACTTGTGGACACTGGACACTTTTGGATTGTGTGAGGCCCACTGAATATCTGAGCGCTATGTCACAGGCTCAATGGCACAGCTGTGACCAAAGTGACTAGAGGATAAGTGAGATTTTGAATTTCTGCAGACACTGGACACTTTTGGATTGTGTGAGACCCACTGAATATCTGAGCGCTATGTCACAGGCTTGATGGCACAGCTGTGACCAAAGTGACTAGAGGATAAGGGAGATTTTGAATTTCTGCAGACACTGGACACTTTTGGATTGTGTGAGGCCCACTGAATATCTGAGCGCTATGTCACAGGCTCGATGGCACAGCTGTGACCAAAGTGACTAGAGGATAAGGGAGATTTTGAATTTCTGCAGACACTGGACACTTTTGGATTAGGGGAGGCCCACTGAATATCTGAGCGCTATGTCACAGGCTCGATGGCACAGCTGTGACCAAAGTGACTAGAGGATAAGGGAGATTTTGAATTTTTGCAGACACTGGACACTTTTGGATTGTGTGAGGCCCACTGAATATCTGAGCGCTATGTCACAGGCTCGATGGCACAGCTGTGACCAAAGTGACTAGAGGATAAGTGAGATTTTGAATTTCTGCAGACACTGGACACTTTTGGATTGTGTGAGTCCCACTGAATATCTGAGCGCTATGTCACAGGCTCGATGGCACAGCTGTGACCAAAGTGACTAGAGGATAAGTGAGATTTTGAATTTCTGCAGACAGTGGACACTTTTGGATTGTGTGAGACCCACTGAATATCTAAGCGCTATGTCACAGGCTCGATGGCACAGCTGTGACCAAAGTGACTAGAGGATAAGGGAGATTTTGAATTTCTGCAGACACTGGACACTTTTGGATTGTGTGAGGCCCACTGAATATCTGAGCGCTATGTCACAGGCTCGATGGCACAGCTGTGACCAAAGTGACTAGAGGATAAGGGAGATTTTGAATTTCTGCAGACACTGGACACTTTTGGATTGTGTGAGGCCCACTGAATATCTGAGCGCTATGTCACAGGCTCGATGGCACAGCTGTGACCAAAGTGACTAGAGGATAAGTGAGATTTTGAATTTCTGCAGACACTGGACACTTTTGGATTGTGTGAGGCCCACTGAATATCTGAGCGCTATGTCACAGGCTCGATGGCACAGCTGTGACCAAAGTGACTAGAGGATAAGGGAGATTTTGAATTTCTGCAGACACTGGACACTTTTGGATTGTGTGAGGCCCACTGAATATCTGAGCGCTATGTCACAGGCTCGATGGCACAGCTGTGACCAAAGTGACTAGAGGATAAGGGAGATTTTGAATTTCTGCAGACACATGTGGACACTGGACACTTTTGGATTGTGTGAGGCCCACTGAATATCTGAGCGCTATGTCACAGGCTCGATGGCACAGCTGTGACCAAAGTGACTAGAGGATAAGTGAGATTTTAAATTTCTGCAGACACTGGACACTTTTGGATTGTGTGAGGCCCACTGAATATCTGAGCGCTATGTCACAGGCTCGATGGCACAGCTGTGACCAAAGTGACTAGAGGATAAGGGAGATTTTGAATTTCTGCAGACACTTGTGGACACTGGACACTTTTGGATTGTGTGAGGCCCACTGAATATCTGAGCGCTATGTCACAGGCTCGATGGCACAGCTGTGACCAAAGTGACTAGAGGATAAGTGAGATTTTGAATTTCTGCAGACACTGGAAACTTTTGGATTGTGTGAGACCCACTGAATATCTGAGCGCTATGTCACAGGCTTGATGGCACAGCTGTGACCAAAGTGACTAGAGGATAAGGGAGATTTTGAATTTCTGCAGACACTGGACACTTTTGGATTGTGTGAGGCCCACTGAATATCTGAGCGCTATGTCACAGGCTCGATGGCACAGCTGTGACCAAAGTGACTAGAGGATAAGGGAGATTTTGAATTTCTGCAGACACTGGACACTTTTGGATTAGTGGAGGCCCACTGAATATCTGAGCGCTATGTCACAGGCTCGATGGCACAGCTGTGACCAAAGTGACAAGAGGATAAGGGAGATTTTGAATTTCTGCAGACACTGGACACTTTTGGATTGTGTGAAGCCCACTGGATATCTGAGCGCTATGTCACAGGCTCGATGGCACAGCTGTGACCAAAGTGACTAGAGGATAAGTGAGATTTTGAATTTCTGCAGACACTGGACACTTTTGGATTGTGTGAGGCCCACTGAATATCTGAGCGCTATGTCACAGGCTCGATGGCACAGCTGTGACCAAAGTGACTAGAGAATAAGGGAGATTTTGAATTTCTGCAGACACTGGACACTTTTGGATTGTGTGAGGCCCACTGAATATCTGTGCGCTATGTCACAGACTCGATGGCACAGCTGTGACCAAAGTGACTAGAGGATAAGGGAGATTTTGATTTTCTGCAGACACTTGTGGACACTGGACACTTTTGGATTGTGTGAGGCCCACTGAATATCTGAGCGCTATGTCACAGGCTCGATGGCACAGCTGTGACCAAAGTGACTAGAGGATAAGTGAGATTTTGAATTTCTGCAGACACTGGACACTTTTGGATTGTGTGAGGCCCACTGAATATCTGAGCAATATGTCACAGGCTCGATGGCACAGCTGTGACCAAAGTGATTAGAGGATAAGGGAGATTTTGAATTTCTGCAGACACTGGACACTTTTGGATTGTGTGAGGCCCACTGAATATCTGAGCGCTATGTCACAGGCTCGATGGCACAGCTGTGACCAAAGTGACTAGAGGATAAGTGAGATTTTGAATTTCTGCAGACACTGGACACTTTTGGATTGTGTGAGGCCCACTGAATATCTGAGCGCTATGTCACAGGCTCGATGGCACAGCTGTGACCAAAGTGACTAGAGGATAAGGGAGATTTTGAATTTCTGCAGACACTGGACACTTTTGGATTGCGTGAGGCCCACTGAATATCTGTGCGCTATGTCACAGGCTCGATGGCACAGCTGTGACCAAAGTGACTAGAGGATAAGGGAGATTTTGATTTTCTGCAGACACTTGTGGACACTGGACACTTTTGGATTGTGTGAGGCCCACTGAATATCTGAGCGCTATGTCACAGGCTCGATGGCACAACTGTGACCAAAGTGACTAGAGGATAAGTGAGATTTTGAATTTCTGCAGACACTGGACACTTTTGGATTGTGTGAGGCCCACTGAATATCTGAGCGCTATGTCACAGGCTCGATGGCACAGCTGTGACCAAAGTGACTAGAGGATAAGGGAGATTTTGAATTTCTGCAGACACTTGTGGACACTGGACACTTTTGGATTGAGTGAGGCCCACTGAATATCTGAGCGCTATGTCACAGGCTCGATGGCACAGCTGTGACCAAAGTGACTAGAGGATAAGGGAGATTTTGAATTTCTGCAGACACTTGTGGACACTGGACACTTTTGGATTGTGTGAGGCCCACTGAATATCTGAGCGCTATGTCACAGGCTCAATGGCACAGCTATGACCAAAGTGACTAGAGGATAAGTGAGATTTTGAATTTCTGCAGACACTGGACACTTTTGGATTGTGTGAGACCCACTGAATATCTGAGCGCTATGTCACAGGCTCGATGGCACAGCTGTGACCAAAGTGACTAGAGGATAAGGGAGATTTTGAATTTCTGCAGACACTGGACACTTTTGGATTGTGTGAGGCCCACTGAATATCTGAGCGCTATGTCACAGGCTCGATGGCACAGCTGTGACCAAAGTGACTAGAGGATAAGGGAGATTTTGAATTTCTGCAGACACTGGACACTTTTGGATTGTGTGAGGCCCACTGAATATCTGAGCGCTATGTCACAGGTTCGATGGCACAGCTGTGACCAAAGTGACTAGAGGATAAGGGAGATTTTGAATTTCTGCAGACACTTGTGGACACTGGACACTTTTGGATTGTGTGAGGCCCACTGAATATCTAAGCGCTATGTCACAGGCTCGATGGCACAGCTGTGACCAAAGTGACTAGAGGATAAGTGAGATTTTAAATTTCTGCAGACACTGGACACTTTTGGATTGTGTGAGGCCCACTGAATATCTGAGCGCTATGTCACAGGCTCGATGGCACAGCTGTGACCAAAGTGACTAGAGGATAAGGGAGATTTTGAATTTCTGCAGACACTTGTGGACACTGGACACTTTTGGATTGTGTGAGGCCCACTGAATATCTGAGCGCTATGTCACAGGCTCAATGGCACAGCTGTGACCAAAGTGACTAGAGGATAAGTGAGATTTTGAATTTCTGCAGACACTGGACACTTTTGGATTGTGTGAGACCCACTGAATATCTGAGCGCTATGTCACAGGCTTGATGGCACAGCTGTGACCAAAGTGACTAGAGGATAAGGGAGATTTTGAATTTCTGCAGACACTGGACACTTTTGGATTGTGTGAGGCCCACTGAATATCTGAGCGCTATGTCACAGGCTCGATGGCACAGCTGTGACCAAAGTGACTAGAGGATAAGGGAGATTTTGAATTTCTGCAGACACTGGACACTTTTGGATTAGGGGAGGCCCACTGAATATCTGAGCGCTATGTCACAGGCTCGATGGCACAGCTGTGACCAAAGTGACTAGAGGATAAGGGAGATTTTGAATTTTTGCAGACACTGGACACTTTTGGATTGTGTGAGGCCCACTGAATATCTGAGCGCTATGTCACAGGCTCGATGGCACAGCTGTGACCAAAGTGACTAGAGGATAAGTGAGATTTTGAATTTCTGCAGACACTGGACACTTTTGGATTGTGTGAGTCCCACTGAATATCTGAGCGCTATGTCACAGGCTCGATGGCACAGCTGTGACCAAAGTGACTAGAGGATAAGTGAGATTTTGAATTTCTGCAGACAGTGGACACTTTTGGATTGTGTGAGACCCACTGAATATCTAAGCGCTATGTCACAGGCTCGATGGCACAGCTGTGACCAAAGTGACTAGAGGATAAGGGAGATTTTGAATTTCTGCAGACACTGGACACTTTTGGATTGTGTGAGGCCCACTGAATATCTGAGCGCTATGTCACAGGCTCGATGGCACAGCTGTGACCAAAGTGACTAGAGGATAAGTGAGATTTTGAATTTCTGCAGACACTGGACACTTTTGGATTGTGTGAGGCCCACTGAATATCTGAGCGCTATGTCACAGGCTCGATGGCACAGCTGTGACCAAAGTGACTAGAGGATAAGGGAGATTTTGAATTTCTGCAGACACTGGACACTTTTGGATTGTGTGAGGCCCACTGAATATCTGAGCGCTATGTCACAGGCTCGATGGCACAGCTGTGACCAAAGTGACTAGAGGATAAGGGAGATTTTGAATTTCTGCAGACACTTGTGGACACTGGACACTTTTGGATTGTGTGAGGCCCACTGAATATCTGAGCGCTATGTCACAGGCTCGATGGCACAGCTGTGACCAAAGTGACTAGAGGATAAGTGAGATTTTAAATTTCTGCAGACACTGGACACTTTTGGATTGTGTGAGGCCCACTGAATATCTGAGCGCTATGTCACAGGCTCGATGGCACAGCTGTGACCAAAGTGACTAGAGGATAAGGGAGATTTTGAATTTCTGCAGACACTTGTGGACACTGGACACTTTTGGATTGTGTGAGGCCCACTGAATATCTGAGCGCTATGTCACAGGCTCGATGGCACAGCTGTGACCAAAGTGACTAGAGGATAAGTGAGATTTTGAATTTCTGCAGACACTGGAAACTTTTGGATTGTGTGAGACCCACTGAATATCTGAGCGCTATGTCACAGGCTTGATGGCACAGCTGTGACCAAAGTGACTAGAGGATAAGGGAGATTTTGAATTTCTGCAGACACTGGACACTTTTGGATTGTGTGAGGCCCACTGAATATCTGAGCGCTATGTCACAGGCTCGATGGCACAGCTGTGACCAAAGTGACTAGAGGATAAGGGAGATTTTGAATTTCTGCAGACACTGGACACTTTTGGATTAGTGGAGGCCCACTGAATATCTGAGCGCTATGTCACAGGCTCGATGGCACAGCTGTGACCAAAGTGACAAGAGGATAAGGGAGATTTTGAATTTCTGCAGACACTGGACACTTTTGGATTGTGTGAAGCCCACTGGATATCTGAGCGCTATGTCACAGGCTCGATGGCACAGCTGTGACCAAAGTGACTAGAGGATAAGTGAGATTTTGAATTTCTGCAGACACTGGACACTTTTGGATTGTGTGAGGCCCACTGAATATCTGAGCGCTATGTCACAGGCTCGATGGCACAGCTGTGACCAAAGTGACTAGAGAATAAGGGAGATTTTGAATTTCTGCAGACACTGGACACTTTTGGATTGTGTGAGGCCCACTGAATATCTGTGCGCTATGTCACAGACTCGATGGCACAGCTGTGACCAAAGTGACTAGAGGATAAGGGAGATTTTGATTTTCTGCAGACACTTGTGGACACTGGACACTTTTGGATTGTGTGAGGCCCACTGAATATCTGAGCGCTATGTCACAGGCTCGATGGCACAGCTGTGACCAAAGTGACTAGAGGATAAGTGAGATTTTGAATTTCTGCAGACACTGGACACTTTTGGATTGTGTGAGGCCCACTGAATATCTGAGCAATATGTCACAGGCTCGATGGCACAGCTGTGACCAAAGTGATTAGAGGATAAGGGAGATTTTGAATTTCTGCAGACACTGGACACTTTTGGATTGTGTGAGGCCCACTGAATATCTGAGCGCTATGTCACAGGCTCGATGGCACAGCTGTGACCAAAGTGACTAGAGGATAAGTGAGATTTTGAATTTCTGCAGACACTGGACACTTTTGGATTGTGTGAGGCCCACTGAATATCTGAGCGCTATGTCACAGGCTCGATGGCACAGCTGTGACCAAAGTGACTAGAGGATAAGGGAGATTTTGAATTTCTGCAGACACTGGACACTTTTGGATTGTGTGAGGCCCACTGAATATCTGTGCGCTATGTCACAGGCTCGATGGCACAGCTGTGACCAAAGTGACTAGAGGATAAGGGAGATTTTGATTTTCTGCAGACACTTGTGGACACTGGACACTTTTGGATTGTGTGAGGCCCACTGAATATCTGAGCGCTATGTCACAGGCTCGATGGCACAGCTGTGACCAAAGTGACTAGAGGATAAGTGAGATTTTGAATTTCTGCAGACACTGGACACTTTTGGATTGTGTGAGGCCCACTGAATATCTGAGCGCTATGTCACAGGCTCGATGGCACAGCTGTGACCAAAGTGACTAGAGGATAAGGGAGATTTTGAATTTCTGCAGACACTTGTGGACACTGGACACTTTTGGATTGAGTGAGGCCCACTGAATATCTGAGCGCTATGTCACAGGCTCGATGGCACAGCTGTGACCAAAGTGACTAGAGGATAAGTGAGATTTTGAATTTCTGCAGACACTGGACACTTTTGGATTGTGTGAGGCCCACTGAATATCTGAGCAATATGTCACAGGCTCGATGGCACAGCTGTGACCAAAGTGACTAGAGGATAAGGGAGATTTTGAATTTCTGCAGACACTGGACACTTTTGGATTGTGTGAGGCCCACTGAATATCTGAGCGCTATGTCACAGACTCGATTGCACAGCTGTGACCAAAGTGACTAGAGGATAAGTGAGATTTTGAATTTCTGCAGACACTGGACACTTTTGGATTGTGTGAGGCCCACTGAATATCTGAGCGCTATGTCACAGGCTCGATGGCACAGCTGTGACCAAAGTGACTAGAGGATAAGGGAGATTTTGAATTTCTGCAGACACTGGACACTTTTGGATTGTGTGAGGCCCACTGAATATATGAGCGCTATGTCACAGGCTCGATGGCACAGCTGTGACCAAAGTGACTAGAGGATAAGGGAGATTTTGAATTTCTGCAGACACTGGACACTTTTGGATTGTGTGAGGCCCACTGAATATCTGAGCGCTATGTCACAGGCTCGATGGTACAGCTGTGACCAAAGTGACTAGAGGATAAGTGAGATTTTGAATTTCTGCAGACACTGGACACTTTTGGATTGTGTGAGGCCCACTGAATATCTGAGCGCTATGTCACAGGCTCGATGGCACAGCTGTGACCAAAGTGACTAGAGGATAAGGGAGATTTTGAATTTCTGCAGACACTTGTGGACACTGGACACTTTTGGATTGTGTGAGGCCCACTGAATATCTGAGCGCTACGTCACAGGCTCGATGGCACAGCTGTGACCAAAGTGACTAGAGGATAAGGGAGATTTTGAATTTCTGCAGACACTGGACACTTTTGGATTGTGTGAGGCCCACTGAATATCTGAGCGCTATGTCACAGGCTCGATGTCACAGCTGTGACCAAAGTGACTAGAGGATAAGGGAGATTTTGAATTTCTGCAGACACTTGTGGACACTGGACACTTTTGGATTGTGTGAGGCCCACTGAATATCACAGCGCTATGTCACAGGCAGAAATTGGCTAGTGTATCACAAACTACAAGGTGTATGTAGAATTGGGCAGAGTAGGAATCTCCCTAGAGTGCAGGTCTGTAAGAACGGAACATGTCCTCGACTTATTCTCACAGAGTGACACAGATAGCTTCACTGTGGCTGTGATAACAGCCGTTACACGGTACTGTGTGAGGAGTGTACACCGCTGTATGGTGTGAAAAAATGCACGCTCAGTACCTCAGCAGGGCAAAAAAAAAAATTGGGATTGCTTTTAAAAAAGCAGTTTGCAGCTCAGTACCTCAGCAGGACAAAAAAAAAAATTGGGATTGCTTTTAAAAAAGCAGTTTGCAGAGCAGTGGGTAAACAGCAATGCAGCTGTCAGGAAGCCTTAGAAGGCAGCCCAACAACCAACACCACTGATACACCACAATATAGCCTCCCCTTGCACTGCACACACAGTGACTGGTGTGTTGTACAGGCACAATCGCTAGCAGCAGAAGCAGTTTTTTTTTCTTCTTCCCTGCCTAACGCTCTCCCTACAGAATCAGCAGCAACCTCTCCCTATGCTAAGATCGGCAGAAGTAAGATGGCGGTCGGCGTGCACGCCCTTTTATACCCCCTGTGACGCCCACCAAAGCAAGCCAATCACTTGCATGCCCTTCTGAAAGATGGTGGTGACCCGTGCCTATGTCATCACGTTGCCCACAGTGTCCGTGGATCCTGATTGGCTGAAAAAGAGCGCAAAACAAACTTTTGAAAAGCGACTTTGGCGCGTAAGTCGCCGACCTCGTGGCCGACCTCATCCTAGGGTCGGGTTTCGTTTCATGAAACCCGACTTTGCCAAAAGTCGGCGACTTTTGAAATTTTTCGACCCGTTTCGCTCAACTCTACACACTACCAAAGTGGCATAAGTGGCATCAATTTCCACAAAGTATAAAAAGTACAATAGGCCTCTGACACATCTTCTACTACAGGCAACCCACCAGATGGAGACCCATCTTGGAGTCTCCACATTTCAAAATACAATTGTCATACACCAGTAAAGTGGCATCAATTTCCGCAAAGTAGAAAAAGTATAATAGGCCTCTAACACACCTTCTACTACAGGCAACCCACCAGATGGAGACCCATCTTGGAGTCTCCACATTTCAAAATTTAATTGTCATACACCAGTAAAGTGGCATCAATTTCTACAAAGCAGTAAAAGTATAATAGGCCTATGACACACCTTCTACTACAGGCAACCCATCAGATGGAGAACCAACTTTGAGTTCCATATTTAAAAATATAATTGTCACTTACTACTAAAGTGGCATCAATTTCCACAGAGTAGAAACAGTATAATAAGACTTTTACAACCTTCCACTACAGGCAACCTACCAGATGGAGACCCAACTTGGAGTCTTTGAATTTCAAAAAAATGTTATTAACATCAGCAGCAGTAGCAACAGCAGGCACAGAGGACACCACAAATATGGCACAGAGTGCAATAACGCAAGATCACTACATGACTATCTTCTAGTCTTCCCAATCTGTGACTTGGAAGGAAAAGTCATTGGAGATCCATGACTTGTTCATTTTGATGAAAGTTAGGTGGTCTAGACTTTCAGGGGAAAACCGGATGCGTTTATCCATCAGAATACCAGCAGTGCTGAAGACACGTTCTGCCAGGTATGACAACACCTCCAAGGCATGAGAAGCGAGCTCAGGCCACTCTTCCATTTTTGGAGACCAAAAATGCAAAAGGGTCCAAACCCCCTCTGATGGCATTAATATTGAACTGCAGATACTCCTCCATCATCCTCTCCAGTCATTGACAACATGTAAGGCCGAGATTACACATGCGAGAAACATGGCAGAGTCTCGCATGTTAATACCCAGCACTGCCACCGGCACTTGGATCAGAGCATGCGGCCGCGTAGCAATACATGGAGCCACGTGCTCCACTCCCGAGTGCCAGGTATTAACATGCAAGAATTGGCCGTGTTTCTCACATGTGTGGTCCCGGCCTAAGACTTGTACTTTGTTCTGCTGCTGCATGGGCTGGTCTAAAAAATATGTTAAATGACTCACAGAAATTGCTTATGCCACTTACACAGCTGCTGCTAATGTTTTTGTGATGATGCCTTGACGTTCAAACAATTGGATGTCTAGAACACGGATACACACTGTGTTCTTCACTGCTATCTTGGGGAAAACCACTCTTAAGACTGTCTACAAGGGTGTTTCAATACTCCAGCATATGTGCATTCCTTTACAGGTGGAGAAGCATCTGGCTAAATTTACTCTTGTACTGTGGATCTAACAGAGAGGTAACCCAGTAGTCAGCACTATTTCTAACCATAAGAATACTGGCATTGTGTTGAAGATAGTGCAGCAAGAAGGCACTCGTGTTGAGCGCTTCAGTGAGGTCCAACTCTATTTTGTGGTGATGGCAGGTTAACAATCAAGTTTGCTTCCTCCACCCTTTCCCGCCAACCATGGACAACAGAGAGAGGATCATTATCCTCTTCATCTCCTGACTGTTGTGTGTCCATCACCTTGTCATCCTCCATTTGCTCCTCAGCTTCTGCATCTTCACCAATAGTTTGTCTGGTACTGTGAGCCCTCCCATGAGCCCCCTGGCTGTAAACCACCCTCCCATGGCATCCGCCTGTGGAACGACAGTTTGGAAATTTGAGATATTGTTTTCTATTCCGCATCCTCCTCTGCTTCCAACTCTGCCTCTGGCAAAATCACCTCCTCTTGCATACTATTCAAAGTATGCAGATGACGGTAATAGCGATGCTGATGACCGCATCGTCAGTGCTAGCCAACTTAGTAGCCAATTCAAAACTGTGCAGAATGGTGCAGAGGTCCTTGATCTGTGCCTACTCCGCAAGCATGAATTACACCACGTCCACTCAGCGTTAGTGCAGGCTATTTAAAAGGACATACTGCTCCAGGGCTCATTGCAGCTGCAACAGCCGCTGAAACATGTACAGAGTGGAATTCCATTGTGTCGGAACATCGATAATCAAATGGTTAACCAGTAGGCCAAAAGACCTCTGTAGCAATGCAAGTCGATGATCTGCGGGGTGCGATCGTCGGAAGTGACATACAGCGACCCTGCTTTCTGCAACAGCGCATCCAGGCTGTGATAGTGGCAGAGAAATTGCTTTACCACCAGATTGAGGATATGAGCCTTACAAGGAACATGTGTGAGGTTGCCATGGCATAGGGACGCCACCAGGTTTGCACCGTTATCGCACACGACTTTTCCTGTTCCAGGCTTAAAGGAGACAGCCATTTTTCTAACTCAACCTTGATAGCTGTCCACGATTCTTAAACAGTGAGACTGCCAATATCCAAAGCATATTAATTTAAACACTGCCTGATTGCAGTGAGCCATGCACTACCTAGGTCGGGGAGATTCTAACTGCACTGTTGGAATGCGTGTCTGATTAAGGAGGAGGTTGAGGCCACTGGTGGAGGCCCTAGAGGAGGTGGATGTGCCAGAAGCAGTGGAGGAACTGTTAAGGTACTGTCACGCATAGCAATGTACCAGCGATCCCGGCCAGCGATATGACACGGTTAGGATCGCTGGTACATCGCTAAGTGGTCGCTAGTGAGCTGCCACACAGGCAGATCTCACCAGCGACATCGCAGGGGTCGGGGGTCGCTACTTACCTGTCAGACGAGGCGATCCTGACTTCCTCCCGCCAGCGTTCAGGCGTCGCTCGTCGCCCCAGCAGGAAGCTGACGACGAGAAACAGTCCAGGACGTTATCGCACGATCAGCGATAACCAGCGGGGGAGCGGTCGGAGGTAAGTATCAGACATAGCGATATCGCTAGCGATATCGCTGTAACGTCACAAAAACCAGTGACGTTATAGCGATATTGCTAGCGATATCGCTTAGTGTGACAGGCTCTTTAAGGAGGTTTGTCCCACAAGCCATGGGGATTCCAAGACTTGTGGAGAAGCAAAAAGACTGCCTACCCCCCACAGCCAACATAGTAACCCAGAGCCCAGTCAACGAGATGTAACGCCCGTGCCCATGTTTGCTCGTCCAGGTATCAGTGTTGAAATGCAGCCTAGCAGACATAAATTTTTTCAAGGAATGGGTGATGTTGTCGGTGACATGCTGATGTAGAGCAGGCACAGATTTCTTACAGAAGTAAAGGCGACTGGGCTACTGGTACTGGGAGGCTGCAACGGCCACCAACTTTCTGAAATCATCTGTATCCACACGGAGGAAAGGCAGTATTTCCGTGGATAACAGATTGGATATGGTGAAGTTCACGCTCTTAGCTTTGCCATGTGTAGGAGGAAACATTCTTTTACGTGACCACAACTGTGGGACTGAGGGCTGTCTGCTGTGCTGAGAGAGAGCAGAGTACAGAGAACAGGAATACTGCTGAATTGTGAGTGAGGTGCAGGCAAATATGTTATGGTGGATTTAGAAAGATGCGTTGTGCTAGGTGACACAAAAGCAGCAGTTTTGTCTGCTTCCGTAAAAAATTGTAGTTTCTGTGGCTGGAGACCTGTGTGAGAGGACTTGGAATGGTGACGGAGGTGAAAGAAAAAAAACCCCAGGCTAGGCAACCCTTGCCACCCCTGCGAACAGTACTCTCGTGACTGGTGCTGACCACAGCCAGAGTAGGGGCTGAGGTTGCAGTGCTTGTCATGGTTGCATCATTTTGTGTCAGTGTGGGAAGTCAGAACATACTCTCCTCGTCTTTCTACTCCTCCACTCCTCTGCTGAGCTGCTCAGCTACGTACCTCTGGGTTCCCACCAAGTGAGATCTACAACCTCACCGTCATCCTCTCTATTCTCACATTCACACATTGTCATCCTGAGAGTCACCCTTCTGCTCTCCCTGCCCTAGCACCACAGTAAAGTCTGCGTGTGCCTCTCTGAACCTCCTCAGTATCACATCCAAAATAGGTGGTTAACGTCTGGTGACGAGGATCAGGATTTTGCTTGGACCCTGCTTCATCCATCACCGGATCCAACGTGAAAAAATTTTGGCCATTGGTTAAGAATCAGATGCTTTCCTACTCTGGATGCTGTTATTCTTAGGAGCAGACCTCTGATACCCATGGAATGGCATGTGTGAACAGCTCTTCAGGGTGGCCCATCTCAGGTTCCCCACAGTCAGTTGGGCATTTGGAAATTTTTGATGGAGGGGGAAACAAGGGTGATTGGGGTGCCACCTCTGAGGGTTGTACTGTCTGCGATGTTAAGGTGGAGGAAGAGGAGGAGAGGCCACTTGATGCAGCGCTTGCCATCTACTGGAGCACATGCTCTTTCTGAGCCTCAACTACAAGGGGTACTGCTGTGTTGCTGCCAAAGAAAGGGAGACGAATAGCCCAGACATTAACACAAGTCAGTGGTCTTTGGATAGGAAGAGACAGCGTTTGTTCAGTTGCGTTTTCATTTACATTAACAACTAACTTACGTACAAGTCAAACACCAAGCCTAGTCCCTCTTCAACCACGACCTCGCTTGTTCCCACTCAAGTTGTAAATAGCCTTCCCCTCTTGCAACCTGCTGTTTCACAACCTTAGGCCCACAGCTGTCAGTCACGTGTCACTAAATGAACAATCACTATTTTTTTTCTTAGATAGTGTGACAAAGCAGCTCTGTTATACCTAACGATTTTTAACCCCAGTGCCTCCGAGGGTGGTTTGCACGTTAATGACCAGGCAAATTTTTTTATGACCACTGTCAGAATTTATGAGGTTATAACTCTGGAAAGCTTCTACAGATCCCGGTGATTCTAATAATATTTTTGTGACATATTGTACTTCATGATAGTGGTAAAATTTCTTCAGTGTGACTTGTGTTTATTTGTGAAAAAAATGTAAATTTCACAAAAATTTACAAAATTTTGCAATTTTCCAACTTTGAGTTTTCATACCCTTAAATCACAGAGATATACATAGTAACATAGTAACATAGTAACATAGTTTTGATGGCTGAAGGAAGACCGTATGTCCATCTAGTTCAGCCTATTTTTAGTGCAGCTGTTCTGCATTGTTGATCCTGGGGAAGACAAAAAACCCACAGAGTAGAAGCCAATTTTCTCCACAGGGAAAAAAATTCCTTCCCCTAAGCTGGGTCAACCATCTACCTATAATATTATGTTATTCGTAACCTTCTATACTGTTACTCACAAGAAAATCATCCATTCCTTTCTTAAATTCATTCAGTGAGTTGGCCATCATCACTTCCTCAGGAAGAGAATTCCAGAGCCTCACTGCTCTTACCGTGAAGAACCCTCTTCTATGCTGGTGCAGAAATTGTCTTTCCTCCAAACAAAGAGAATGCCCCCTTGTTCTTGTCACAGTCCTTGGTACAAACAGTTCATTGGAGAGATCTCTGTATTGCTGTCTGATATACTTGTACATATATATTAGGTCTCCCCTAAGTCTTCTCTTTTCTAGAGTAAATAGACCTAATTTTGATAACCTTTCTGGGTATTGTAGTGAACCAACTCCATTTATCATTTTAGTAGCCCACCTTTGAACCCTTTCAAGTTCAGCAATGTCTTTCTTGAGCACCGGCGTCCAAAATTGCACACAATACTCCGAGTGTGGTCTGACGAGTGACCACACAAAAAACTTAATAAGTAACATTTCCTACATATCTTCTTTACATTAGCACAATTTTGGAACCAATTTTATTGTAGGGCGTTATAAGGGTTAAAATTTGACTGGTGATTTCTCATTTTTACAACAGCATTTTTTTGGGACCACATCAAATTTGAAGTCACTTTGAGGGTTCTATATGATAGAACATACCCAAAAGTGACACCATTCTAAAATCTGAACCCTTCAAGGTGCTCAAAAACACATTTAATAAGTTTATTAAACCCTCAGGTGCTTCACAGGAATTTTTTTTGAGTAAAAAGATAATAGCATTTTATTTTTTTCACAAAAAATTAACTTCAGATCCAATTTTTTTATTTTGACAAGGGTAACATGAAAAAATAAACCCCCAAATTTGTTGTGTAATTTCTCCTGAGCATGCCAATACCCGATATGAGGGCAAAACCACTATTTGGGCGCACGGCAGAGCTCAGAAGAGAAGGAGCGCCATTTGACTTTTTAAATTCAAAATTTGCTGGAAAAATTGGCAGACGGCATGTCATGTTTGGAGAGCCTCTGATGTGCCTATGCAGTGAAAATCCCCCACAAGTGACACCGTTTTGGAGGCTAGACCCCTCAGGGAACTGATCTAGATGTATGGTGAGCACATTGAACCCTCAGGTGCTTCACAGAAGTTTATAACAGTGAGCAGTAAATATAAAAAATACCCCTCAAATTTTCACCACAAATATGTTTTAGCACAAAGTATTGCATTTTCATAAGGGTAACAGGAGAAACTGCACCATACAATTTGTTGTGCAGTTTCTCCTGAGTACGCTAATACCTAATATGAGGGAGAAAACTACTGTTTGGGCACACGGCAGGGCTTAGAAGGGAAGGAGCATCATTTGACTTTTTGAATGCAAAATTTCCTGGAATCATTAGCAGATGTCATGTCCCATTTGGAGAGGCCCTGAGGTGCCTAAACAGTGGAAACCCCCCACAAGTGACCCAATTTTGGAAACTATACCCTTCAAGGAATGTACAGGGTGAGCCATTTATGTGGTTACACCTAAATAAAATGAGAGTGGTTGGTGATATCAACTTCCTGTTTGTGGCACATTAGTATAAGGGAAGGGGGAAACTTTTCAAGATGGGCGGTGACCATGGCGGCCATTTTAAAGTCGACCATTTTGGATCCAACTTTATTTTTTTCAATGGGAAGAGGGTCATGTGACAGATCAAACCTATTGAGGATTTCACAAGAAAAAAATTGGTGTGCTTGGTTTTATCATAACTTTATTCTTTCATGAGTTATTTACAAGTTTATGACCACGTATAAAATGTGTTCAAAGTGCTGCCCATTGTGTTGGATTGTCAGTGCAACCCTCTTCTCCCACTCTTGACACACTGATAGCAACACCCACCCATGCTAATGCTTCCCCCATTAAGTGGGAAACTATAAAAGCTATTTTAGCGCATTCAGTGGGGTAGTTCTGTGGCAAGAGCTCAAAATGTAACCAACATTGGTTCAAAAATCCCCGACAAACCACTATATCGGGGTGGTTTGCATAAACGTGGCAATGGGTGCAGGGCCGAGGCTTGGGCAGAAGCAGAGGCAACAGATTGTAGGGAAAGGAGACAGTTATCTACTGATGCCATATTGTTAAGGATATGGGCCTGGGTGTTGCGTTGCTGAGTGAGCTCTTGTTGGAGGCTGGCCAACTGGGAAGCATTCCCAGGGTCAGAGTAGTGTAAGGTTTGCAAACAGGACTCCATAGATTTAAAAAAGGACATGATCCTAGTATGTTTCTCCTGTAGGAACACTAGTTCCTTTTGGGTGGAGGCCGTGATACCAGTGGGGTCCATGGCCTGAATATACTGTGACGACTCCTGGAGTGGACCCTCTGGGTCATGGCACCAACCCACCAAGGGTGAGCTGACCTAGTGAAGACCACCCCCTATACAGAGAGTGTCAAGGGCAAGCCCAAGGGGGTGAGGTACCATGACTGCTGGAACCAGGTGGCCGGCCCACAGGTGACATGAGTGAGTGTGTCTAGCAACAGGGAATGTGCAGAGTACAAGAGTGTGCAAATTGTGGACACAGGGACATGCAGGGTATAAAACAATACAGGGTGAGGGAGCATGGAGAATACAGGACAATACAAGGCATGTACACGGGAGTGCGCTAGATACAGGCTAGTGCAAGGCGGGTACATGAGAGCACGTATGGCTTGCACAGACAAGCATGCCTGGGTCCGAGCAAAACAGCGCGCATGCGAAGGAGCATGCCTGAGTACAGAGTTAGACAGAGCGTGCGCAGAGAGCAAGCCTGAGTGCAAGGTTAGACAGAGGGTGTGTTGAGAAGCATGACAAGAACAAGGTAGAAGCCGAGCATGTGCAGAGGAGTATGACAGAGCACAGAGCTGAGACAGAGTGTGTGCAATGAAGCATGATAAGGCAGAGTACAGGAATGGAGCACAAGGTAGAGTTCAGGAACAGAGGACAAAGCAGAGTACAGGAACCGAGCATAAGGCAGAGGACCTGAATACAGCGCACAGCCAGACAAGGACCAAGCAGACCAAGCCAGGAAGCACAACTACTGTATAATCAGGCACCTCCCATAGGAAGAGGTAGCCTGATGTAGGGCATGAGTGCTAGGACTTCCAGGTCGGGTCCTCCAGGACTATAAAGAGGGCAAGGCTAGAACCGAGAAGAGTGCACATGCGCACTAGCAACGTTGTGCAGCCATGGAACTAAGTGCAAGAGATGCACATGCGCACCTGACGGGACCCTCAGAGCGGCCGCGGCGCTGGAAGTGGTGACGACGGGTGCAAGGTCCTGCCCCCAGGTGAGAGCGATGTGACAGGCGGCATGACAGCAGTCTAGGGACGAGCTCCTCAATGCTCCAGTCCCCAGCACCAACTAACTTTTCCTGCTCTCACTGTATCTCCCTTAAGCTGCTTCCCTTCTCCACTTTCTCCACCCACACCAACTATCTAGTGCCTCCCTGTCCTGGAGAGGTCTAGTGTTGCTAGCATCCAACACTAGACCTCTCCAGGACAGGGATCTGTGTGGGTACTGGGAAGTGTCCCCTCCTTACCAGAGAGTGGAGTACCACACCTCTGGCTGAGGTGCATTACCTCTGTGGCTACAGGACCCTCAGGGGTGCCACATTCCCCCCCACCCCATTAAACACAGCTCGTCCTTGGGCAGGAACAGAGCAAAACAGAGGTTAAAACATGCAACAATGTTCTGTAGGGCATTACAACAGGGTAAACAGTTGAACATGTCAGACAAGTAACTCTTTCTTCCCTTTATGGGAGGTACATTTCACTTAAACGTTACATATAACTACTTTACAAATATAAATATAACTTTAATATTATTACAAACTTTACAATTTTAGCTTTACTATAAATAACCTTGCTAGAAATCTGAAATATAGCTTTACTGTAAATAAACTTTTCTTATCAAGTTCAACAGGGTTCAGTAAGATCCCAAACCGGGGTATTCTTCTCCTTGTACTAAGTGCAATATGGGGGGACCCATCTCAAACCCGCAATGTAGGCCCAGGGCGTGGCTACAGGGTATAACTGGTTAACTCGTTGGACCACTTTTCGGCCACGCCAGACAGTTTTTGTTCTGTGGCCTACTGTAGACTATAGCAAGGCCGGACTGGCCATCTGGCAATTCTGACAAATGCCAGAAGGGCCTGTCTGGTCGTGGGCTGCTTTGTCTACTACGTTGTTAACTGAATAGGTGTTCTCAAGACACCCATACTGTTAACAGTTGTGATGGAGCATAAAGTCGCCAACTCTGTCCCTTACCCCAGCAGGCCATGAGTATCGTTAGAAATATTGGTCTTGTAATAAATATTGCTTTCCTCCATCCAGGTAATATTAGTAACATATGCCCATCTGGTGCTTGGAGACAGGGACAACATTGGCCTATGTGATTACAAATGCCAGGGCTGAATTTCAGTCCCAGTCCATAACTGGACTATAGAGTGTCTCACTCACAATCTAAATGATTGCTGTAAAACCAGTAAGGAGCACATTAAGTGCTAACTATGTACAATAAAAGTTCTGGCCATTCACTGTCCATGACCACATTGTCTTTGATTCATCAAGACCTAACACATTACCTTTAATTTAGCAAGACCTAACCAGGTTAACTTAACTATATACATTTTTATTCTGCCATTTTTTTTAACTTCCTTTTTCAGTGCAGTTCCTCAGGTCTGTAAACTCCTGGTCAGGGCAGTTCCTCTTCCTGAGTCAGTGTCACGCCGGGTAACACGAACTGGTCAGATCCTACCACCGGGGTCTGGGATCCTGGTCATGAGGCCACCCACCGCTCGGACACCTTATCCAGCAGTGCTTATTTCCACCTCGACACTGTGGTGATCTGCGACCTTAGGAGCTGGCGGCTCAGCTCCTCCACCTCGACTCCAAGGAACTCAGTCCACTACAGGCAGCTGGTCCAGGTGTTCATCGTGTTGGCTGGGGGAGCTCTCCGCTTTCACCCCACGCTCCGGATCTTTCCAGCTGCCACTCGCCATGATGCACTCCGGGTTCCTTGTTGCCCACTCCTCCACACGCTGCTTCCGCTTACTCCTTGGTGGGCGGTTCCTTTTTCTTTTCCCGCCATCCCAGGCCAGGAGCCGGATCTCCCTGGCTGACAGACATGTTCTCACTGCATACAAGTATTCACAATTGGTGGGCATGTTTTTTGTGCCTTTTAGCAACCTAGTCCACGATAGGAAGCTACACCAGTCTCTTTTGTATTGTTTCTGGGCGCATTAGACCCGGTTTAATGGGTCTGTACATCCTGTTCGTGACACCAAGTTGGAACGCCCTCTAGGGCCAAGGGGTACTCAGTACCGGGCCAGTCAGTTCTTCAGGGGATGTCATGGCAGCGGTGACCCGGTCCGTGGCCCTGGGCGTGCAATGGTAATAAATAGAGTTGAGCGACTTTTGGTTTTTTAGGGTCGCGTTTCGTTTCGTGAAACCCGACTTTTCCAAAAGTCGGGTCGAGCAAGATCGTCCGATTATAGGGAAAAGTCGGGGTCGTCCCGAAACACGAAACCCAATGTAAGTCAATGGGGAATAAAAGTCGGCAGTGAGAGGAGGACAGGAAACACACCTACAGTGCCCATTTGAATGCCAAAAGCATCAATTCTTCTTACTTAAGCTTGTCAACCTTAATTAACTTCATAATACAAGTTACGCACTGAAAAATGGTGGTTATTTGGCTAAAGTTGTGGGGGGGGAGGGCTGGCTGCAGGTTTTCATGTGCCCTGGGCGAAAGAGCGCCCCTTTAACACATACCACAACTCATCATGCTCCGATTCGGCAGATAAATAGCGGTATAGTACAATGAAAAATACCTCACTTTTTACATCTCATGACGAGGCCCATCTATTTCTCCATACAGAATCATTGGTCCCATATAATGTTTGAAACAGTATATGATGAGCTCCACATGATGCTACAGTATATGTTGGTCCCCATGGATGAAGCTCCACTGTCTTATGGGCCCAAATAATGCTCCAAACATAATGGGCCCCATTTCTAATGCTCTAGTGTATAATGGGCCCTGTAAATGCTGCTCCAGTGTCTGATGTCCACCTTTGGAATGTTCCAGTGTATGGTGGGCCCCATCTATCATTCTCCAGAGTATAGTGCTCCCCAAAAATTGCTGTCCCAACATTGAAAACAATCAAATAAGTCTCCTCGCTAGGGAATCCCTGTACTTGTCTGGACAGGTGCTGTAGCTTGCTTAACAGCTCGCCAGCCGTTCTCACGCCCAGTATGGATTGCACGTGATTGCACAAAGGTTAGAAAGGGTACCATATCCCTGGATAACATGTATGGATAGCGTACACACTCAAAATATATGTCTCAGGAGGCAGGCTCAGACGGTGTCAGGCCCAGTATGGATTGCACGTGATTGCACAAAGGTTAGAAAGGGTACCGTATCCCTGGATAACATGTATGGATAGCGTACACATTCAAAATATATGTCTCAGGAGGCAGGCTCAGACGGTGTCAGGCACAGTATGGATTGCACGTGATTGCACAAAGGTTAGAAAGGGTACCGTATCCCTGGATAACATGTATGGATAGCGTACACATTCAAAATATATGTCTATACAGCATGAGGCAGGCTCAGACGGTGTTAGGCCCAGTATGGATTGCACGTGATTGCACAAAGGTTAGAAAGGGTACCGTATCCCCGGATAACATGTATGGATAGCGTACACATTCAAAATATATGTCTATACAGCATGAGGCAGGCTCAGACGGTGTTAGGCCCAGTATGGATTGCACGTGATTGCACAAAGGTTAGAAAGGGTACCGTATCCCCGGATGACATGTATGGATAGCGTACACATTCAAAATATATGTCTATACAGCATGAGGCAGGCTCAGACGGTGTTAGGCCCAGTATGGATTGCACGTGATTGCACAAAGGTTAGAAAGGGTACCGTATCCCCGGATAACATGTATGGATAGCGTACACATTCAAAATATATGTCTATACAGCATGAGGCAGGCTCAGACGGTGTTAGGCCCAGTATGGATTGCACGTGATTGCACAAAGGTTAGAAAGGGTACCGTATCCCTGGATAACATGTATGGATAGCGTACACATTCAAAATATATGTCTATACAGCATGAGGCAGGCTCAGACGGTGTTAGGCCCAGAATGGATTGCACGTGATTGCACAAAGGTTAAAAAGGGTACCGTATCCCTGGATAACATGTATGGATAGCGTACACATTCAAAATATATGTCTATACAGCATGAGGCAGGCTCAGACGGTGTTAGGCCCAGTATGGATTGCACGTGATTGCACAAAGGTTAGAAAGGGTACCGTATCCCCGGATAACATGTATGAATAGCGTACACATTCAAAATATATGTCTATACAGCATGAGGCAGGCTCAGACGGTGTTAGGCCCAGTATGGATTGCACGTGATTGCACAAAGGTTAGAAAGGGTACCGTATCCCCAGATAACATGTATGGATAGTGTACACATTCAAAATATATGTCTATACAGCATGAGGCAGGCTCAGACGGTGTTAGGCCCAGTATGGATTGCACGTGATTGCACAAAGGTTAGAAAGGGTACCGTATCCCTGGATAACATGTATGGATAGCGTACACATTCAAAATATATGTCTATACAGCATGAGGCAGGCTCAGACGGTGTTAGGCCCAGTATGGATTGCACGTGATTGCACAAAGGTTAGAAAGGGTACCGTATCCCTGGATAACATGTATGGATAGCGTACACATTCAAAATATATGTCTCAGGAGGCAGGCTCAGACGGTGTCAGGCACAGTATGGATTTGACGGCCCAGATTACACAGCGGAGGAGCAGGGAGAGGTAAAGATTGCAAATGCTGGGGCCCTGCCCAAGCAAGGGGGGCCCACTCGTGGGCGTCGGTACTGGCACTGGGCCCCTCATAGTACAGCGGTGTGTCTGACGGCGGGTGTGCACCACCACCCTCAGAGACACTTGATTGCACTATGAGGGACCCTGTGCCAGTGCCCGCGCCCAAGAGTCGGCCTACCCACCTGTCCAGGGCAACGGCACTCGCACGGTGTTGTGCGGTAGGTGGTGACCCCGGCTATGGGGGGGAGGCAGCACAGTTAGGGAGTTTTAGAAAGTGGCATATGTTGATGTTGGACATTCAGCTGATGCAAAAGGCGAAATAGGTGAAGTACCAGGAAAAGGTGGACCAAAGCAAGCCATTTTTCTGTCACCCTATGTGTCATCAGGGGAAGGTGGGACAAAATCCTTGGAAACCCATGCGTGATTCATTTTAATGAAGGTTAGATCATCCACATTTTGGGTTGACAGACGGGTCCTTTTTTCTGTCAGGATTGATCCAGCTGCACTGAAGACTCTTTCCGATAGCACACTTGCAGCTGGGCAAGCGAGCTCCTGTAAGGCATATTGGGCCAATTCAGGCCAGGTGTCCAGTTTAGCGGCCCAATAGTCAAAGGGGAATGACCTGTGTGGGAGAACATCAATATGGGAGGAAAAGTAGTTTGTAACCATAGTTGACAACTGCTGTCTCCTGTCACTTTCCATCGATGCAGTATTACCAGTTGTGTGAGCGGTATTTGAAAAATCAGTCCACAACATTGTCATGAAACCCCTGTCTCCAACGCCACTTCTGCTGTGTGCACCACGAACACCTCTGCCAAGCTGCCCCCGGCCCGTACGGCTCGTGTGAGAACCATCACCGCTGCTGTGTGCTGGGAATGCCTCAAGCAACCGATTTACCAGAGTTGCTTGTTTATTAGCCAATATTAGGTCAAGGTTCTCCTGTGGCATGATGTTTTGTAATTTGCCTTTATAGCGTGGATCCAGGATGCTGGCCAACCAGTAGTCGTCATCGTTCATCATTTTGGCAATGCGGGGGTCCCTTTTTAGGATCCGCAAGGCATAATCTGACATGTGGGCCAATGTTCCCGGTGTCAATGATGCACTGCGAGTGCTGGGTGGAGGAGCACTTTCCGGCAAATCCACATCCCTCCAGTCACGCACAAACCCTGTACCAGACCTTGCCACGCCAACATTTTCACTTGCCCCACGAGATGCATCCTCCTCCCCTAAGTAATCATCCCCATCATCCTCCTCCTCCTCCTCCTCTTCTTCCTCCACCTCGTCCAGGAGAGGTCCCTGAGCAGACAATGGCTGAATGTCATCAAGGATTCCCTCCTCCTCTTCCTCCTCATCAACATTGGCTGCAGACGCCTGCTCCTTAAGGTGCGTCAAAGTTTGCATGAGCAGACGCATAAGTGGGATGCTCATGCTTAGGATGGCGTCGTCTGCGCTTACCAGCCGTGTGCATTCCTCAAAACACTGAAGGACTTTACAAAGGTCTTTCAGCTTCGACCACTGCACGCCTGTCAACTCCATGTCTGCTCTCAAAGTGCCTGGCCGTGTATCCTCCCACAAATGCATTATGGCCTGCCTCTGCTCGCACAGCCGCTCCACCATGTGCAGGGTGGAGTTCCACCTTGTTGCAATGTCGATAATGAGGCGGTGGTTGGGAAGGTGGAGCAATCGCTGCAGCTTCTGCATACGAACGGAGTGTACAGGCGACCGGCGGATGTGCGCGCACAGTCTTCGCACCTTCTGGAGCAGGGCTGTTAACTCCGGATAATTTTTGAGGAAGCACTGCACCACCAGGTTCAAGGTGTGAGCCAAGCAAGGTATGTGGCTGAGTTTTGAAAGGGCTATGGCTGCCACAAAATTACGGCCGTTATCACTAACTACCTTGCCTGCCTCAAGATGTACACTGCCCAGCCATGACTCAGTTTGTCGCTTCAAGTACTCGGCCAGCACCTCGGCGGTGTGTCTGTCGCCCAAACACATCATCTGCAACACAGCCTGCTGACGCTTTCCACTAGCTGCTCGATAGGGGGACACATCGTGTGCAACAGTGGCAGCTGCAGATGGAGTGCTCGTACGACTGTGCTCTGTGGACGAGCTTTCGCTTCTGGAGGAGGAGGAGGGTCGAACGCCTACAGCCAACTGTTTCCTATACCGTGGGCTAGGCAGCACTGTCCCACCACCGCTGTCCCCTGTGGACCCTGCATCCACCACATTAACCCAGTGCACAGTGATGGACATGTAACGGCCCTGGCCATGCCGACTGGACCACGCATCAGTTGTGAGGTGCACCTTTCCGCTCACTGACTGCTTGAGTGCATGGACAATGCGGTCTTTCACATGATGGTGGAGGGCTGGGATGGCTTTGCGAGAGAAGAAGTGGCGACTGGGTAGGTCATAGCGTGGTACTGCATAGGCCATGAGTTCGCGGAAAGCTGTGCTTTCCACCAACCGAAAGGGCATCATCTCAAACGAGATTAGTTTGGCAATGTGGGCGTTCAAACCCAGTGTACGCGGATGAGAGACTGAGTACTTTCTTGACCTACTCATAGTGTCTGGGAGGGTGAGCTGGACTTGAGAGCTGCATATGGTGGAAGTAGTAGTGGACAGGGCGGACTGAGAGAGGGTTGATGATGGTGATGGAGTTGGTGTTCTTTCTGATGGCCTAGAATCAGTCTTTCGTTGATATAACAGTGGGATTCCCTGACTGCTGTGGTCTTGCAACGACACCTCAACATTTGCTGCTGTGCTAACCGGTGGGCTTACAGTGGGGGAAACAATGTAGCGTTGCTGACTACCTTCGTTGTGATCAGTTGCACATGTGGCACTTGAGGTTTGGTGTTGTGTCCACGCTTGCAAGTGCATGCTGGTTAAATGTCTAAGCATGCAACTGGTATTCAAATTTTTCAGATTTTTCCCTCGGCTAAAGGTCTTTGCGCACTTCTTACAGATAACCTTGGCCTGATCATGAGGATTTTGTTCAAAAAAGTGCCATACTGCACTCTTCCTACTTTGGCAGACATTTTGCGGCCTAGCACGCTGTGATCTTTTGACCCTCTGGACAAGCTGTCCAGCAACTCTTTTGATGTTTGGAACCTGTCTTTGGAGTGCTCCGGGCCTGCCAGATAACAGCTGTTGCGATGTCGATGTCTGCTGTGGATGCTCCTCATCTGAGCTATTGGAAGCAGCACCCTCTTCCCCCAATGGATACCAATCTGGGTCAACAACTGGGTCATCCATCACCTCCTCTTCTATGTCATGTGCACCTTTCTCTGTGTCACCATGTATGGTGGTATAGTGTGCGGGAAGGGGCACCTGAGTCTCATCAGGGTCAAAATCTGGCTCTGTACACTGCGAGGACAATGTAGTGCTCTGAGTGAATGTACCAGCAGAATCATCCATCAGCGGCTGTGCATCAGTGCACTCCATGTCAGATTCATCTTGGCCTGGGTAATTCACCATTTCACTTGATAATCCAGGCATGGTATGTGAAAACAGCTCCATGGAGTAATCAGTATTATGGCCTGCGTCATCCTTCAATCTTGGTTGGGGTGAAGGACACAAGGAAAGGTGTGGTTCATGAACATGAGCCTCCAATGACGACTCAGTGCTTTTACTTTTTACAACTGAAGAAGAGGAGGCGATAGAGCTGGAGGCTGAGTCAGCAATGTAAGACAAAACTTTTTCCTGATGCTCTGCCTTTAAAAGCGGTTTGCCAACTCCTAGAAAACTAAGCGTTCGAGGCCTTATGTAGCCAGACGATGACGCAGGGTCAGCACCTCCTGCATTCGGTCCTATTTTGCTCTTGCCACTACCATCAGATCCACCACCAACACCATCATTACCAGCTGCCAACCCTCGCCCAATTCCACGGCCTCTTCCACCAGCCTTCCTCATTTTTGGTAGAAATGTAGACAAAATCCAACAAACTATATAGTAATGTAAAACAAGGTACAAGGTGTCTATAGGACAGGGGAGATTTAGAATTTCTGCACACACTTGTGGACAGTGGACACTTTTGGATTGTGTGAGGCCCACTGATATCTGAGCGCTATGTGACAGGCTTGATGGCACAGCTGCCTGTGACCAAAGTGACGAGAGGATAATGGAGATTTTGAATCTCTGCGCACACTTTTGGACACTGGACACTTGTGGATTGTGTGAGGCCCACTGATATCTGAGCGCTATGTGACACGCTCGATGGCACAGCTGCCTGTGACCAAAGTGACGAGAGGATAATGGAGATTTTGAATCTCTGCGCACACTTTTGGACACTGGACACTTGTGGATTGTGTGAGGCCCACTGTTATCTGAGCGCTATGTGACACGCTCGATGGCACAGCTGCCTGTGACCAAAGTGACGAGAGGATAATGGAGATTTTGAATCTCTGCGCACACTTTTGGACACTTGACACTTGTGGATTGTGTGAGGCCCACTGATATCTGAGCGCTATGTGACACGCTCGATGGCACAGCTGCCTGTGACCAAAGTGACGAGAGGATAATGGAGATTTTGAATCTCTGCGCACACTTTTGGACACTGGACACTTGTGGATTGTGTGAGGCCCACTGATATCTGAGCGCTATGTGACACGCTCGATGGCACAGCTGCCTGTGACCAAAGTGACGAGAGGATAATGGAGATTTTGAATCTCTGCACACACTTTTGGACACTGGACACTTGTGGATTGTGTGAGGCCCACTGATATCTGAGCTCTATGTGACACGCTCGATGGCACAGCTGCCTGTGACCAAAGTGACGAGAGGATAATGGAGATTTTGAATCTCTGCGCACACTTTTGGACACTGGACACTTGTGGATTGTGTGAGGCCCACTGATATCTGAGCGCTATGTGACACGCTCGATGGCACAGCTGCCTGTGACCAAAGTGACGAGAGGATAATGGAGATTTTGAATCTCTGCGCACACTTTTGGACACTGGACACTTGTGGATTGTGTGAGGCCCACTGATATCTGAGCGCTATGTGACACGCTCGATGGCACAGCTGCCTGTGACCAAAGTGATGAGAGGATAATGGAGATTTTGAATCTCTGCGCACACTTTTGGACACTGGACACTTGTGGATTGTGTGAGGCCCACTGATATCTGAGCGCTATGTGACACGCTCGATGGCACAGCTGCCTGTGACCAAAGTGACGAGAGGATAATGGAGATTTTGAATCTCTGCGCACACTTTTGGACACTGGACACTTGTGGATTGTGTGAGGCCCACTGATATCTGAGCGCTATGTGACACGCTCGATGGCACAGCTGCCTGTGACCAAAGTGACGAGAGGATAATGGAGATTTTGAATCTCTGCGCACACTTTTGGACACTGGACACTTGTGGATTGTGTGAGGCCCACTGATATCTGAGCGCTATGTGACAGGCTCGATGGCACAGCTGTGACAAAAGTGACTAGAGGATAAGGGAGATTGGATTGCTTTTAAAAAAGCAGTTTGCGGAGCAGTGGGTAAACAGCAATGCCAGCGTGTCAGGAAGCCTTAAAAGGCAGCCCAACAACCAACACCACTGATACACCACAATATAGCCTCCCCTTGCACTGCACACACATTGACTTGTGTGTTGTGCAGGCCAAATCGCTAGCAGCAGAAGCAGTTTTTTTGTCTTCTTCCCTGCCTAACGCTCTCCCTACAGAATCAGCAGCAACCTCTCCCTATACTAAGATCGGCAGAAGTAAGATGGCGGTCGGCGTGCATGCCCTTTTATACCCCCTGTGACGCCCACCAAAGCAAGCCAATCACTTGCATGCCCTTCTGAAAGATGGTGGTGACCCGTGCCTATGTCATCACGTTGCCCACAGTGTCCGTGGATCCTGATTGGCTGAAAAAGAGCGCAAAACAAACTTTTGAAACGCGACTTTGGTGCGTAAGTCGCCGACCTCATGGCCGACCTCATCCTAGGGTCGGGTTTCGTTTCATGAAACCCGACTTTGCCAAAAGTCGGCGACTTTTGAATTTTTTCGACCCGTTTCGCTCAACTCTAGTAATAAAGATAATTTTGGGGAATAAAGATGGAAATAATTCATGATGCCACTCGTGGTGTTCGGTAATGATGATATGGCCGACGCTGCAGTTCAGATCCATTAAGGCAGTTGGTGACTCAGCAGAGTTGTACAGCTCTCCACGGGTAGAGTTAGACCTCAAGGCAGTTATGGTGTTAAATGTGATGATGGTGGTTGTAGTGCAAGGCAGGTGATGCTGTAAATAAATCATGGAGTGCAGTCTTCACACTTTTACTCACAATTCTTCCAGTTACAATCCCCAGCCGGGGGTGCTGTGGCCTCCAGGTCGGTGGTCAAGCCAGCTCTCAGGTAATTTGGGGTACACTGTACCAGAGCCCCCTTCTGATGTTCCTTCCCTGGCCATCTCACTGCGCTGGCTCCCACCTCTCCTGCCCTACGCCTCACACACAGTGTCCCAAGTCAGCAGCCTCAGATCCTGTCGGGTGACGTTCTCTTGGTCCCCTTGATCCTATCTGGCTGCCTTTTTCAGTGAATGTGTGTGGGTTTGGCTGTAGCACATGCAGATGCTGCAGCCGCCGGTTTTCTAGCTGAGTCCTCACTTTCTCCACTAGTCTGGGGCCGGTCTCCTACTGCGAACTGGTCCCTCCACCTGACAACAGTTGGCATGGATTCAGGCACCACTTTCTCTACCCACACCCTCTAGCTAATCCCTCCCTGGTCTGGAGAGGTCTAGTGTTGGATGTTAGTGTGTGAGTACTGGGTAGTGTTCCCTCATTACCCAAGAGCTGCACCACGGCCTAATAGTAACATAGTAACATAGTTTTGAAGGCTGAAGGAAGACCTTATGTCCATCTAGTTCAGCCTATTTTTAGTGCAGCTGTTCTGCATTGTTGATCCTGGGGTAGGCAAAAAACCCACAGAGTAGAAGCCAATTTTCTCCATAGGGAAAAAAATTCCTTCCCCTAAGCTGGGTCAACCATCTACCTATAATATTATGTTATTAGAGGAGCAGAATCCCCCCTCAAGTGAGCCCATTTTGTAAACTATACCCCTTGGGTAATTTGTTTACAGGTGTAGTGATGATTTTTACTCCATAAGTATTTTCCAGAAACAAGCAGCAATGACTGCTGCTGAGTGAAAATTGCAAACTTCCGTTGTAGTGACCAATACGTTGCAGTCATCAGTAGGTTGCAGTCACCAACAAGTTATGCCCAGCCCATGCTTCTGGAGGCATGCACCTGTAAGTTAGACAGTCTCATATTGCTTTAGAAATGCCAAACATGGACATTATATGTGGTTTAGGTACACTGTAAGGCTCAGAAGGGAGAGGGCATTTGGATTTTGAGAGAGGAGAAATTGATTAATTTCTTTTGGTGGGTGAGGAGCCATTTCATTTTTCCAGAACCTTTGTACTACCAGTAACTTGGAAACCCCCTATATTTCCGTTAACAGATGACAGACCTAAGTTGGGGCTTGCTGTTTTTTTGTAGATTGAGTTGAAGCTTTTTTTGGGAACATTTTTACATGATGTTTGGGATCACATTTATCCGGCGCTCTATGCTGACCCCTTACTTTGGGGTTTCCTTCTAAATCTATGAGTGATGTGATTCAGCTGAAAGCCCCAAAGAATCCATTCACTATAATGAGGCAGCAAAGTTACTCTGGGCTCAGTCTGATCTCTGTTCAGTGGTGCTCCTCTTTTCAGAAGTGCACAAAACTGTGGCCGATGGCAATCCTAAAAGGATGGACACCGCTGGATCACAGGTAAGACAGCATCCACAGTGCCTCCATCTGCCTTATTATAGGGAATGTAGTGCCAGAGGTTCCGTCTGAATCATGTATTTCAGAAATTTACATGGAAATTCCTATGTAAGAGCTGAGCGCAGAGCGCAGGATATATATTATATGCGCCAAGCCTTACTGAGATCTTTGGGAGGCAGAATGAAAAAATCAACAGCAGGTGAAGAATTGGTTTTATTTATTTTTTATGCCATTCTTCGTGCAATATAAGTGATTAGGCAACTTTATTCTGCGATTACAGCGATACCAGATTTTTATCGGGTTTTTATGTTTAGCTGCTGTCACACACTAAAAGACACTATTTATTGAAAAAAAATAGTTTTTGCATCACCACATTTTGAGAGCTATCATTTTTCCATGTTTTAGCCCAAAGAGTCATGTGAGGGCTTATTTTTTTGTGTGACAAGTTAATATTTTTATTGGTACCATTTTCGGGCACATTACATTTTTTGCTCGCTTTCTATTCCGATTTTTGTGATGCAAAATGAACAAAAAACAGCAATTCAGTAATTTCTTTTGGGGGGGTTTATGCCATTTCGTGTGTAATAAAATTGATAAGGCAGTTTTATTCTTCGTGTCAGTACGATTACAGCGATGTCTCATTTATTTTTTTTATGTTTTGGCGCTATTACACAATAAAAATTATTTTATTGAAAAAATTGTTATTTCTGTATTGCTTTATTCTGAGAGCTATAACTTTTTTAATTTTCCACTGACAGAGCTTGTTTTTTGCCGGACAAGATGACCTTTTCAGCGGTACCATGTTTATTTGTAACTGTCTTTTTAATCGTGTTTTGTTCCACTTTTGTTTGGTGGTATGATAATAAAGCATTCTTTTTACTTGCTTCTTATTATATTTTATTTTTTTATGGTATTAACTAGTGGGAAAGTTTTATAGGTCGGGTTGTTGCGGACGCGGCGATACCAAACACGTGGTTTATATATTTTGTTTTTCACTCAAATGTTTATTTACATATACAATATCTTTTTGATTTATTATTATTATTTTTTAATATTTTTACAATTATATAAAAAAATTTTTTTCCTGTTTTTCCAACTTTTTTACTTTGTCCCACTAAGGGACTATGAGTTTTTGAAGGCTTATCGCTTCTGCAGCATGGGGATGCTGGAGCATTCCCATGCTGTTGAAACTGTCAGCTCTGCACTGACAGATAAAGTTGCTGATCATGCACTGCACAAGATTAGCAACATTCCTAGCTCTGGTGACCCGGATGTCATCATGATGACATTGGGTCACTATAGCAACGATTGTGACATCGCGTCACAGCGCGGGGTCTCCGACGATCGCAGCATTTCTGGGGCTACAGTGCCAATAGTGGTGTGTGACTGCTCCTGGCACTTAGTGCTGGATGTCAGCTGTCAGAATCAGCTGACACTCGGTCGTGATCGCCCGTGCACCCCCCGTGTGTGTGGGCAATCGCAATGACATAATAATCTTTCCCTGGTCAGTTAAGTCCAGGGCACAGGGACGGATTATTATGTCAGATAGCAGAAAGGAGTTAAGTGGAAATCTGACCTTCTGATTTGCCACTAAAACACAGCTTTATCTCAAATGATTTGGAGTAGGTAATTGGGCCTCATGGCTGCACCCCAATATTAGGCCTAAAGATTTTAAAGAGGAAATCCTGGCCTTCTGATTTGCCACTAAAACACAATTTTATCACAAACTATTTGGAGTAGATAATTGGGTCTCGTGGCTGCACCACAATATTAGGCCTAAAGATTTTTAAGTGGAAATCTGGCCTTCTGATTTGCCACTAAAACACCGTTTTAGGCCATTTTCACACATCCGTTTATTTCTGGTACTGGAAAAGCCAGTAACGGAGATATTCGTGTCCGTGTGTCCGTATGTCCATGTGTGTAATACTTGCATTACACGTATGGCAACCGTGTGCCACCTATGTGCCATATCAGTACCACATGGACTGGTCCCCACCGGCGGGTGATGAAGACGGTTCTTATCATTCTCCCCTGCTCTGCCGACGATTGGCGCGAGCAGGGGAAAATGATGAGAGTTGTATTAAAGTCAGAATGATGATAGCAGGTTGGTGCTTTAGGGACTAGTACTCCCGTCAACCTACACCTGCTGCTGCTAAGAACATTGACAGCAGGAGCGGATGATGGGGGAATTCCTTACCTGCCACCTGCGCTATGACTAAATAAATGAATGAAAAACCAGGTGTGGGTTCCCCCTATTTTCTATATCCAGCCTGGCAAAATTATCAGTTGCTGTCAGCTTTAGCAAGGTTGATTATCAAGAACAGAGGGGTCCCCATGCTGTTTTTTTAAATAAATAATTTAAAAAAACAGCATGGGGTCCCCCCATTTTTGACAACCAGCCTGGCTAAAGCTCACAGCTGGGGGGCTGGTATTCTCAGACTATTAAGAGGCCATGGATATTGACCCCCCCAGCCTAAAAATAGCAGCCCGCAGCTGCCCAGAAAAGGCACATCTACTATATGCACCAGTTCTGGTGCTTTGCCCGGCTCTTCCCACTTGCACTGTAGCAATGGCAAGTGGGGCTCATATTTGTAGTGTTGATGTCACCTTTGTATTGTCAAGTCACATCAAACCCATGGCTTAGTAATGGAGAGGTGTCTAAAAGACACCTCTCCATTACTAATCCTATAGTTACATGGTAAATAAAGACACAGCCAGAATAAAGTCTTTTATCAGAAAACACAGTTATAATCACCTAACGCCTATTTCCACCGAGATCTGCCCTACTTTACAACATTAGTAACTAAACAATTTTTTTTCTAGTGTGGCTGACATACTACAATTTCATTGCCACAAAATTACAACATCAGATATGGTGGGCTGTATCATGTTTAGCTACAGAAATTTTTTTTTTATGTGCGTGAGGTCTGCAGACCACAAAATATTACAACAGGGGATATGGCTGGCTGTACAATGTTTAGCAACAGAATTTTTTAGTGTGCATGAGGTCTGCAGACAGTGAAATTTCACTGCCACTAAATAACAAGGTGAAATATGGCATGGTGAATCTGCCAAAAATGTTTTTTTTTCTTGTACAACAGCTCAATTCACAGAACAATGATAAGGTGGAATATGCTGTTTCACATTTAGCAGGTGAAAAAATTAAATTTACAACAGTCTACTCATGCGTGGAGCACAATAAAAGCAGTGCACAACACACTTGCATGAAATGTGCCCTGTTGTCTAAACTATCTGACTAAGGCTAGTTTCACACTTGCTTTTTTTTGCAGCGCGTTTTTCCCGCAAAAAAACGCATTGAAAAAACGCATACAAAAGCATACAACTGCTGCGTTTTTTTCAAGCATTTTTATGAGCATGCATGAAAAAAATGCAGCGTTTGTATGCGTTTGTATGCGTTTTTAGTGCGTTTTTACCGCGTTTGCGTTTTTTTCCAACATTAGGTGGCCCCTCACACTAACCCAAACCATGACTTTACTAACCCTAACCCTGACCCTAACCCTTAACCCTAACCCTGACCCTAACCCTAACCCTGACCCTAACCCTTAACCAAACCATACTTAACCCTAACCCAAACCCTAAACCCTAACTAACCCTAACCCTGACCTTAACCCTGACCCTAACCCTAACCCTAACCCTGACCCTAACCCTAACCCTCACCCTGACCCTAACCCTTAACCAAACCATACTTACCCCTAACCCTGACCCTAATCCTGACCCTAACCCTTAACCAAACCATACTTAACCCTAACCCTGACCCTAACCCTGACCCTAACCCTAACCCTAACCCTAACCCTAACTCTTACCCTGACCCTAACCCTTAACCAAACCATACTTAACCCTAACCCTGACCCTAACCCTGACCCTAACCCTAACCCTAACCCATACCCTGACCCTAACCCTAACCCTAACCCTAACCCTGACCCTAACCCTTAAACAAACCATACTTAACCCTAACCCTGACCCTAACCCTGACCCTAACCCTAACCCTAACCCTGACCCTAACCCTTAACCAAACCATACTTAACCCTAACCCTGACCCTAACCCTGACCCTAACCCTAACCCTAACCCTAACCCATACCCTGACCCTAACCCTAACCCTAACCCTAACCCTGACCCTAACCCTTAACCAAACCATACTTAACCCTAACCCTGACCCTAACCCTGACCCTAACCCTAACCCTAACCCTGACCCTAACCCTTAACCAAACCATACTTAACCCTAACCCTGACCCTAACCCTAACCCTAACCCTAACCCTGACCCTAACCCTTAACCAAACCATACTTAACCCTAACCCTGACCCTAACCCTTAACCAAACCATACTTAACCCTAACCCTGACCCTAACCCTAACCCTAACCCTAACCCTGACCCTAACCCTAACCCTAAACCCCCTTAACTAACCCTAACTTTACCCAAACCCCTAAATTCCATTGTCTAAACTAATGGTAAAATAAAAAACGCATGTGCAAAAAAACGCATACATGAGCATGCCAGTGCGCACATATGCGCATCCATAGGCTATAATGGCCAATTTTAGCGCAAAACGTGCGCATATGTGCGCATGCGCTTTTTTGCAGGGCCAAAAAATGCAACATGCTGCGTCTGGAAAATACAAACGCACACCCCAAAAAAACGCAGCGCATGAAAATCGCATACGTGCGCTTACCAGCGCGCAGGTATGCGCACCCATGTTAAATATAGGGGAAAAAACGCATGCGCACGTATGCGTTTTTTTCCAGCGCAAAAAAACGCAAATGTGAAACCAGCCTAATAAAGAATCACCTTGCTAACTACCTAAAAGCTAGCATCAGGAGCAGCCTCTATGTGCTTTTACAGTGTCAAAATGGTGTGTAAACAAGATGTTCTCTCTTTATATGGAAAGGGACATGCGATTTCAGCAGCCAATGACACAAGCCATTAAAACATTGTGGATGTTTCCTGCGCCCTAATCGGCTAGCTGTAATGTGCATGCATAAAGTTGTAAGAAAAAAATTACAGTTTACAAGCATGCCGTGCCTCTGAGCTCTGCAAATCCCCTATTCTCATCAAACACTTGTCCTGCGCTCATCATACACCACCATTATTGTAGCCAAAGTGCTGAACATACTTTAGTTCCAACACAAATATTTTCCTGAACTTTTTATCAAATGTTTCCGATTTCATAAAACGTTTCTGATCATGAATTGAAATGTGCCACATCCGTGCCAAATTTATGTTTGGTGATAGTTTTTCGAGCAAATTCGTTCATCAGTAGCTGCAACACAGTTTTAGTCCTAATGATTTTTACGTGGAACTCTGATCTTCTGATTTGCCACTGAAACACAGTTTTAACACAAACGATTTCGAGTAGCAAATGGGGCTTCTGGAGACACCGTTTTTTGTATCTACTTCAATGCTGGAAGATCAATTTCACACAGGAAATGGTCCTATCTATTTAATTGACAAGTTCACTTTCAGCACCACCACTAGCGCAGGAGCGACCTCTCTGCACTGAGAGTAAGACTATGTGCACTCGTAGATTTTTGTCCTGCGGATTTTTCTGCGCGGATTTGGAAAATTCCGCAGGTAAATTCTCAGGTCAAAAGACCTGCGGTTTACCTGCGGATTAGCCTGCGGTTTAGCCCTGTGGTTTCACACCTCTACAATGGAGAAGGTGTGAAACCGCAGCGGAATCCACACAAAGAATTGAACCCGAAGTAAATCCGCACGGAAAAATCTGCAGCATGTGCACAGCTGCGTTTTCCAGTTTACCATTGAAAACAATGGTACTGTACAACGCACTTAAAGCTGCTGCGGACCCGCAGAGCCTGAAACGCTGCGGATCCGCAGCAGAATCCGCACCGTGTGCACATAGCCTTACAGCCAGGACCTGCCTCTAACAATTGCGGGTAGTGTAATGCTCCACCCTTGATTGTTAATCTATTAAATGCCACTACCCCTCTGTGACAATGTCCATGATAATAAATGACAGTATAGACATAAATTAAACATACGCAAACCTAGAGAGACATCTTCCATGCGCAAGGTTTTTACTATCACTGATGCCAGAGAAGAGGGGTGGGAGTGATAATGGGCATAGATAGGAGTTCAGATTTAATTTTGATTTACATATTCTTGACTGGCCGACTCGCGACTGTGAAATGTTCAGAGCTTACAGCAAGAAAATGGCAGAAAGTACAGCAAAAATCGTTACATATACTGAAAGGGCTGCCCATGCCCTATTTCTGAATATTATTAGCGTCCTGCTAAAAATCACCTGACAGATTCCCTTTAAAGAATACTGCTGGAACCAGATGGCCAGCTCATGGGAGGTACAAGCAGGGCACAAGACATGGCAAAGCATGGTCACAGGGTTTCTCTGGTAAAGCGTGGTCTCAGGGTTTCACCAGGTACAAGATGTATTAACGAAGACACAGAGATACATAGCAAGGTGCATGCGAGGGCACGCCAAGGTCCAAGGCATGGTACGTGCTAGGTGGCATGCCAGGGTCCAAGGCAAGGTGCATGCTAGGAGGCACACCAGGGTCCAAAGTTCAAGATATGGTGCGTGCTAGGAGACACGCCAGGGTCTAAGGTTCAAGGCAGGGTGCATGCTTAGGGAACACGCCAAGGTCCAGGGTTCAAGGCAGGGTGCATGTTAGGAGACATGCCAGGGTCCAAAGTTCAAGGCTAGGGCCTTTGCGTGCTTGGAGGCATGCCAGGGTTCAGGCAAGGGCTTGAGTACTAGACAGGGTTCTGGCTAGGACCTGTGCATGCTTAAGGAGCACGAGGAGGCAAGCCAGGGAGCAGGCAAGGGCCTGCGCGTGCAAAGGGGCACGAGGTGTACAGTGCTGGGACAGCGTGAGTGCAAGGAAGCACAGAGAGCATGACTGGGGCACTGGCAGGCTGGTCGGGCTGAGGCACAGACAGGTGGGCATGGATAGGGCGGGCACAGCTGAGGCACAAACAGGCAGACACAGCTAAGTCACTGGCCTGTGAGCATGGCTGAAGCACAAGCAGGTGGGCACGACTGAGGCGGGCACGGCTGAGGCACATACAGGCGGGCAAGGCAAGACCAGGCGCATGCGTAGGGCATGTGGAGAAACAAGGCAAGGCAAGGCAAGGTACAGACAGAGTACAGAGAAAAGAGTAGAACATAGGCTGAAGCACAGAGCCGGGTAAAGAGAAGAGAAGCAGAGCGTATGCTAGAGCCCAGAGCTGGGTCAAGGAAGAAACAGAGTACGAGACATGACTTGTGCTAAAGGAGCATGAAAGGTCAGAATACAAAGGCATAGCTCAAAGCAGAGAACATGGCCAAAGCATGCACAGACAGCATGGCGAGGCATAGTACAGAAACAGGCTTGTGCAAGAGAGCATGATAGGACAGGGTATAGGAAAGAAACAGAGCCTGTGCCAAAGGAGCTCAACAGAGCAGAGGAAAGAAAAGCCAGACAAGGCAAGGTACCGGACACGAGGCAAAGTACAGGACACAAGACGAAGTACAAGCACAGAGTGTGTGCAATGAAGCACAACAGGACAGAGTGCAGGGGGCACAGAATACAGGGAGCGACCGAGCAGAGAGCAAGCAGGTCTAGCAGGGAAGCAACACAATAATCAGGCCCCTCCCTTAGGAAGAGGCGGCCTGATATAGGGCATGGATACTTGGACTTCCGGGTCAGGTCCTCCAGGATCACAGAGAGGATTTCCGGGTCAGGTCCTCCAGGACCATAGAGAGGAATGCTGGATCAGGTCCTCCAGGACCATAGAGAGGATTTCCAGGTCGGGTCTTCCAGGACCATAGAGAGGAACGCTGAGTCTGGTCCTCCAGGACCATAGAGAGGAACGCTGGATCAGGTCCTCCAGGACCATAGAGAGGAACTGTTGAGTCTGGTCCTCTAGGACCATAGAGAGGATTTCCAGGTCGGATCCACCAGGACTATAGAGAGGAACTGTTGCAGGCAGCATAGATATGAGCGAGCGCCGGGCACAGGCGTTAGACGAAGGATTCAGCACAGAAGATGCACGTGCACACCAGCAACGGAGAGCAGCCATAAGGTGATATGCGCATGCGCATTAGAGGGGGCTCCCGAAGTGGCGGCTAGGACCCTGTTCCGGGAATCATGCGGCGCAAGCGGCATGACAGGCATGACAGTGGTATTGCAATCACTAGGGGCAGCATCAGAAGGTAGCGTAGTCTAGAATAGCCAAGGGGTCTGTACACACGAGAAGCAATGTAGTTAAAGAATCAGCATGTAGCGTAGTCAGGAATAGCCAGAGGGCGGTACATGGAGCAGCAGTATAATCTTGGAATGAAGGAGCAGGTGAAAGGAAGCGTGACTAAAGGCTGGTAGCTCAATAATCTCGTAAGGAAGGAAGTGCAATGCTAGGATTAAGTAGGGTGTTCAATCAGGGTGGAGCCAATCACGAACAACACAGGTACTAGTATCTGGCTTAGCAAGAAACTGTGCAGCAAGCTGAATGGCTCAGAGGGAAGAGCTGTCAGTAAACAAGAGCTGCTGGGTTCAAGTCCCGACAGTTTGTGTGAAATTTCTTTGGTTGAAATAAAATCCAAACCTTGTCTGTAACAGGTGAATACATTTAGTTTTTTCAAAAATTGACTATTGTCATATACACTGTAGAACCTATTTTGTGATAAATTTCATTGGTTTGAAATAAAAAGCTAACTCGATCCCCATCAGCCTCTATTTCTCCCTGTGTGCCTTCCCTGCCTTGTACCAGCACATGTCCAGGAACATCATCCTTTCCATTACCAACGCGGTTACTAGGATTGAGCTTGTTGCCAGGGATGCTGCAAGTTCCTGACAACACAATGGTTGAGAATTGTGGAGGCTGGGCCGAGTCCCACCCTGGCACAGCACGTGCTACCGACACCAAGGATTGCTGGCCCTACTTCTATCAGGATTTCCCTCACCTTCTGCACCAGTTTCTGCACCCCTTCCTGCTTATCCTCATCCTCCATCCCTGAAGTGTTGCCTCAGAGGATGTTGTCCACATCAGTAGGAAGCTGGAAAGGAGTGCAGCAAAGGGGCAACAGGCTCTGTTGAAGCTAATTTGTCTAGGAGACAAACCGCATGATGCAGCAGAGTTATTGAAAGGAATAACAGACCAGACAGATCTGTGGCTCTCACTACTACACTTCCAACCAGACATGGTAGTGTGTAATAATGACCGTAACTTGGTGGTGGCTGTGAAGCTTGTCAAGCTCACACACATACCTTGCTTGGCCCATGTGCTCAGCTTGGTAATTCAGTGATTTCTGAAAAGCTACCCAGATTTACCAGAGCTTCTGGTCAAGGTACGCCGCGTTAGCATCAATTTCTGGAAGTAATAATAATAATAATTTTATTTCTACAGCGCCAACATATTCCGCAGCACTTTACATTACACAGGGGACTTGTACAGACAATAGACATTACAGCATGCCAATAAACACATAGATCAAAACAGGTACTAAGAGGACTGAAGACCCTGCTCGCAAGCTTACAATCTATAAGGAAAAAGGGGATACACGAAAGGTGGATGGTAACAATTGCTTTTATTGTTCACACCAGCCATAGTGTAAGAATCGGGTGTTCATGTAATGCTGCATGAACCAGTTAACAGTCTAAATATGTAACAGTACAGACACAGAGGGCTATTAAATGCATAAAGCATGTGAGAACATGATGCGAGGAACCTGGTTATGGTAAAATTTTGAATGGGCCACACAGAGATATTTAGGTTAATGTGTTGAGGCGGTAGGCCAGTGTGAACAAATGTGTTTTTAGGGCAAGCTTAAAACTGTGGGGATTGGGGATTAATCGTATTAACCTGGGTAGTGCATTCCAAAGAATTGGCGCAGCACGTGAAAAGTCTTGGAGACGGGAGTGAATGCTTCTGATTATTGAGAATGTTAACCTCAGGTCATTAGCAGAATGGATTGTATGGGTAGGGTGGTAGGCTGGGACAAGCGAGGAGATGTAGGGTGGTGCTGAGCCATGGAAGGCATTGTGGGTGAGGGTAATAAGTTTATACTGAATTCTGGAGTGGATGGGTAATCAGTGTAAGGACTGGTACAAGGTACAAGCATCGGTATAACGATTGGTGAGGAAAATGATCCTGGCTCTGCAGCATTCAGGACAGATTGGAGAGGGGAGAGTTTGGTAAGAGGGAGACCGATTGGTAGAGAGTTACAATAGTCCAAACGAGAATGAATAAGAGAAATTGTAAGAGTTTTTGCATAGTCAAAAGTAAGAAAAGGTCGAATTCTAGAAATGTTTTTGAGGTGCAGATAACAAGAGCGAGTCAGTGATCGGATGGCAATGTCAGACATAGGTAGGTTAATAGAGGGAGGAAACTTGAGGAGTTCAGTTTTTGACAGGTTCAGTTTCAGATAGAGAGAGGACATGATGTTAGAGACAGCAGTAAGACAATCACTGGTGTTTTCCAAAAAGGCAAGTGTGATATCAGGAAAAGACGTGTATAATTGGGTGTCATCAGCATAGAGATGGTAATGGAACCAGTGGCGTAACATGGGGGGGCGGTCCGCCCCAGGTGGCACGTGTGTGGGGGCGGCGCGGCAGCAGCAGCAGCAATTCGTCTCCTCTGTGGGAGAAGCGTGGAGGCACAGTGCAGCTGCTGAGATTACTGGAGACATTCAGACTAGGGCAGCGGATCAAGTGCAGTGTCCTGTAATCGATTGCCGAGCGCCTGGAGCTGCCAGCCTGTATTTATTGACCGTGTGTCTGGGGAGGCTGCTGCTGCCTGCTTCATCCGTTTCTCTGGGTTTGACTAGCTGTCCCTGGCTAACCCCTACCTGGCTCTGTGCAGATCATGGAGGAAGTGGGAGCTGGATTACCCTCAGCTGCAGCACAACTGCCCTAGTGCCCAAAGCAGCTGCAGAGCACCAGAGGCGGCAGCAGCCACGTCCCCAGGGATGGCAGTGTGTGGCCCCGCATGCCCTGCTAAGGTAATGGCAGCCATGTGCTCCGTGCTGCTGCAGGTGACGGAGGAGGGATGGGAGGGGGGCACACACTTGTTATTGTCTGGCACTGTGTCACTGCGCTGCCGACTTGTTGATTGCAGGAGGAGGGAAGGGAGCTGTCACCCTGCCTGTCACAGTGCTGTCACCCTGCCCCTACCTGTCACACTGCTGTCACCCTGCCTGTCACAGTGCTGTCACACTGCCTGTCACTGTGCTGTCACCCTGCCCCTACCTGTCACCCTGCCTGTCACTGTGCTGTTACCCTGCCCCTGCCTGTCACAGTGCTGTCACCCTGCCCCTGGCTGTCACCTTTCCCCTGCCTGTCACACTACTGTCGCCCTGCCTGCCCCTGCCTGTCACCCTGCCCCTGCCTGTCACAGCGCTGTCACCCTGCCTGTCACAGCGCTGTCACCCAGCTGTCACACTGCCTGCACCACACTGTCTCCCTGCCTGTCATAGCATTGTCACCCTGCCCCTGTCTGTCACCCTGCCTGTCACAGCGCTGTCACCCTGCCCTGGCTGTCACTGCACTGTCACTCTACCCCTGCCTGTCATCCTGGCTGTCACCCTGCCTGCACCGCACTGTCACCCTGCCTGTCATAGCATTGTCACCCTGCCCCTGGCTGTCATAGTGCTGTCACCCTGCCTGGACTAATGGTTATTATACCTGTCTGCCGCTTCTCTCCCTCCCTTCCTGTCCTCCTTGTCTTGCTAGCTCTACTACATTTCATCCAACCAATTACCAGTGCCTACCCTGTCTCTCCTCCTGCCTGCTTGTTCTGACTGCCTGTCACTCTGCTGTTCACTTGCTTATCTTTGTTCTGTTATTTCTACTTTTACAATGTCAGTGCACAACATATCTGCCTGTTTGTCTGTCACTGGTGTCTGTCTGCCTGTTACTTGTACCTGTTTTTTTTTTTTTTAATTCTGCTACCTGCTTTTCTACATTTCACTGGTGCCTGAGCCTTTTCTGCCTGCCTGCTGCTGTCCATCTGATAATCCTGCTTATTTTGCTGCTCGTCCTTCTACTTTTCATCCTGCCTGTCACCAGTGCCTGCTCCCCCATTTTCCTGCTTGTCACCAGTGCCTGCTCCCCCATTTTCCTGCCTGTCACCAGTGCCTGCCCCTATGTTAAGCTACACATGTGGGTAAAACTAGGAAGGAAAGAGCGCAATAGGGTCTTATCTGAGTGGAAGATAGAATAAATTCAAATGGAATCTACTCACCTTTCCCAGAACGAATAAAAGCATGTAAATCAATGTCAGCCTGCTGCACGCCCGAGGTTCACAACCGTGACCGCCAATATAGCTCCTTTTGGATAAATATTTAGGCTTACTGTGCGCTGCTGAGACCAGGATAAAGTCATATTATGTCATCCCCTGAAGAAGAAGTGGCTTTTCACTTTGAAACGCGTTGGGAATAAAGAGTTAAAAGATTCTCATGTGGTGACAAATCTACTGATTGCTTGACCAATAGGGGGAGCATACAAAGAAAAGAGGAGGGGGGCTAGAACAGATCCTTGAGGAACCCCAACAGTAAGGGGAAGGTGAGAGGAGGAGGAGCCAGCAAAAGATACAGTGAAGGAGCGGTCAGAGAGATAGGAAGAGACCCAGGAGAGAACGTTGTCCTTGAGGCCAATGGAGCGGAGCATAGTGAGGAGGAGCTGATGATCTACAGTGTCGAATGCTGCGGAGAGATCCAAGAAAATGAGCATGGAGTTGTGACCATTAAATTTAGCTGTTAGATAATCATTAGAGACTTTAGTGAGGGCATTTTCAGTAGAGTGTAGACAGCGGAAACCGGATTGTAGAGGGTCAAGAAGAGAGTTATCTGAGAGATAGCGGATAAGTCCGGCGTGGACCAGGCGTTCCAGGAGTTTAGAGATAAAGGGAAGATTAGAGACAGGTCTATAGTTAGCGGCACAGTTTTGGTCAAGGGATAGTTTTTTAAGTAATGGCTGTATGATGGCTTGCTTAAACGAGGAAGGAAAGATACCGGAAAAGAGAGAGAGGTTGAATATTTTTGTTAGGTGAGTGGTGACAGCAGAGGAAAGGGACTGGAGGAGATGTGATAAAATGTGGTCACTGGTGCAAGTAGTAGGGCTAGAAGATGCAAGGAGCCTGATTACTTCTTCTTCTGTTACTGGTTCAAAATCAGAGAGTGAGCTGGATGCAGTAGTGGAGGGAGGATAGTGCATGGCATGAGGTGATTGGGAGATAATTTCCTGTTGGGTATGGTTCATTTTTTCTTTGAAATAAGTCAGCTACAGCTGCCGCAGCTCTGGCAGCGCTGCAGCAGCGCATGCCAGTTGCCAGCTTACTGACTGGTGTGCGACATCACAAAGTGCTGGAACTCCAGACTGTAAATGCTGGAAAGGCTTTGTGAGAAGAATAGGTCAGTTGTGGAATTCTAGCTCCAACACGCCCGTTGGTATTCTGGTCAGCCTCCGCACACAACAACTGAAGAGTGGGCATGGATGCCTGACATCTGTGCAGTTTTCCAAGACTTTGAGGACTCCATAAAGATCCATCATGGCCACAATGATCTGTTAGTTAATATGTTCTAGAGTAATCCTTCTTTGCATATTATGGTGTTTATATGCTTTTTTTGTTTGGCACCTGTTCACACTAGTTTAGATGTGCTGGTCCTTTTTTCTATTAAATCATAGCCTTTTAGACATGTGCACTCCCACTCCCAATAGCCACAGGTGATTTTAAGCAGATTAGCTGGTACAATCCTGTCCCAAAAATTGTAGGTTTTTTTGTCCAGGAGAGGTGACATATCAGGACACGGACCCAATTTACAAAGGACTCCTTGACATGGCAATTGGGCTCACATATATTGGCCAATCTACATGCGAAGTATCTTTCTTTTTTCATAGCAATTTTTTCAGATAAATATTAAATGTGTACATTAAATAGCGCTTTTCTCAATTTTTTCCTATTTCCTATGGCAGCAGTGCAGTTTCAATGTTCTAGAGTATTCCTTCTTTGTATATTATGATGCAACCTTACTATTTGTTGTTTATATGCTTTTTTTCAGTTATAGCAGAGTCAGGATTATACTGTAAAAGGCCTGGGTTAATTTTTATGACACCCTCCTGGTGTCCAGTCCCTGATGACCTGGTATTTTTAACAAGTAGGTAAACATTTTTAAAGATGGAAAAGCCTTGGAGGTGTTTTGCTTCTATGCTGCTAGCGTCTTATCTGAGAGAGGTTTTTAATGCCACCCAGGTGGTCAAAACAGACAGGTGATTTGCCTGCCAACAGAAAGTCCTGACAGGCTCACAGTGATAAACATTTTTCCACCCCACCAGATGATAGCAGTACATAAAGTGTTTTTTTCCTTCAATATTTGAATGAGGCTCATCAGTTGTTGCTCTCAAGGGTCTATGGATGACTGGATGACCGTACTTATATTTTTTTCCTGATAAGGAGGGTAATACAGTCATCCATAGACCCTTGAAAGAAACAACTTGATGGCCTTATTAAAATATTTTCAGTGTTGCTGATGTACTTCTACACTGACTTTGTGCAAAGCCTTTATGAGTGTAGGAGTACATCAACTACACTTTCAAAAATATTTTAATGAGGTCTGTAAGTTGTTTCCTTCCAGGGTCTATGGATGACTGTATTACCCTCCAAAACATTTTTTCTTGGCTTTGCACTGTGTGCAGAGCCTTTATAAGTGTAGAGGTGCCATAACTATATGTTCTTATTTTTTTATAATGCACTTCAGTTGATGCCTTCAATGGTGTATGACCCTGCTTGTAATTTATGGCAAACTTTTCACTGTCTAGAGAGCTTTTATGACTGTAGAAGTACCTCAAATACACTTTGTTCACAATATTTGAATTAGGCACTATACTTGGTGCCTTCAAGGGTGTATGGATGACCCTGCTTGTAATTTTTGGCTGGCTTCCCACTTATCTATCTTATCCAAGTATGCTCGAGTGTTCTCTGGGCGTGCTCTTACATTTTTTTAGAGACTCTTCGGCTGCATGATTTGTAGCTGTTAGACAGCCTCAACACATTCAGGGATTGCCTATTTGTTAGGGAATCTCCAAATGTGGATACATCCATGGTCGTGAAGGAGTCAGTAAGAACAAGATGCCCTCAAACCCTGCTCTCATACTGAGAGCACAATGAGCATGCATTATTCCTAGAGTTAACAAAAGTGCTAGAAATCTCTCAGCTGTTTACACTGCTCACATTTACTGTAAAAGGCAGGGTTACAAAATGCATATAAATGCATTCTGATTTGGAGCTCCTCACTTTCCACACTTGGGGTGATAACTAATCACAAACTTCCATTGAACTTATTTTTATGATCAGTCTGATTGATTGGTCATAAAAGTAGAAATACTTATACAGTAAATGCAGTATACTGGCTTTTTTAATTAACTACTTTTAATATTTATCATATGCTAGTTTATTTTATACATTATATATTTTAATATATTTATTAGACAGTTATATTTCAAAGAAAGTGTTTACTAGTTTTTAGTTTCTTAAATATATTAATTTCACAGTTCACAATTTTACTTTGAAAATATTTTACCTTGCTCATTACATGGAATCCCTAAGGTCCTAACAGACCTCTATATAAAGCAGGTGATGGAAGAGCATCTGGCAAATGTGCAGACACTTATCATCAGCCACAACACCGTCAAGTGAACGAAACAATTAAATAATAGGTATATTGTGAATGGATTAACATGACTATGTCTTATTCATAACTACTGCTTCAGAAGCTCCAATATTGAAAAACTGTTGTTGCTAATGATTAATACTTATAAGATGAGAAAATAGGAAATCAACATAGTATTGATCTATTCATAAACAACTGAACAAAAGATAACTTTTTTCAGTTAAAAAATTATATTCTTGTTAGAGTCTAATGTTTCTGAAAAGCAGCGATTCCAAGCTCCAAAACAAAATCTGATGTCATCTTCGGGTATAAGAATTTGTGTGTACTGGCAAATTTGCAGCAGAGATTGCTGTGGACTGGTTGATAATCATTCATATATTTATAATTTTATCATTTTGATTTGAATTTCTTTAAATTATTTTTTTTTTTTTACTTTGACTGGTAAACCCTTTGAGGTCAGAAGAGAGACATTTAACAACTGGTAGATTTTTTTAATGCATGTATTTTTTATGTATATATTATGCTTATGCATTTATAATTTTTTTATGTAGTACTATGTATTTATTGATGTATTACCTATAAACAGGTAGTTTCTTACATATCAAGAAAGACAGCACAACCCATATCCTTTTCTGGTCTTCAACATTTTCTCCTCTGGAATTTATTTTACTCATGTTAAATTGTTTTCTATTTATATTATTAAGTATTTTTTATTTCCATTATTTTTCCTTGCTAAAACTGACGTGACCTGTTAAGTTTTGATTACGCTTTTGTTCCTTAATTTATGCTAATATTGTTTGGTAGCTCAAATATATATATACATATACAGTACAGATCAAAAGTTTGGACACACCTTCTCATTCAAAGAGTTTTCTTTATTTTCATGACTATGAAAATTGTAGATTCACTCTGAAGGCATCAAAACTATGAATTAACACATGTGGAATTATATAATTAACAAAAAAGTGTGAGACAACTGAAAATATGTCTTATATTCTAGGTTCTTCACAGTAGCCACCTTTTGCTTTGATTACTACTTTGCACTCTCTTGGCATTCTCTTGATGAGCTTCAAGAGGTAGTCACCGGAAATGGTCTTCCAACAGTCTTGAAGGAGTTCCCAGAGATGCTTAGCACTTGTTGGCCCTTTTGCCTTCACTCTGTGGTCCAGCTCACCCCAAACCATCTCGATTGGGTTCAGGTCTGGTGACTGTGAAGGCCAGGTCATCTGGTGTAGCACCCCATCACTCTCCTTCTTGGTCAAATAGCCCTTACACAGCCTGGAGGAGTGTTTTGGGTCATTCTCCTGTTGAAAAATAAATGATGGTCCAACTAAAAGCAAACCGGATGGAATAGCATGCCGCTGCAAGATGCTGTGGTAGCCATGCTGGTTAAGTATGCCGTCAATTTTGAATAAATCCCCAACAGTGTCACTAGCAAAGCACCCCCACACCATTACACCTCCTCCTCCATGCTTCACGGTGGGAACCAGGCATGCAGAGTCCATCCATTCACCTTTTCTGCGTCGCACAAAGACACAGTGGTTGGAAGTGGTAGATCTCAAATTTGGACTCATCAGACCAAAGCACAGATTTCCACTGGTCTAATATCCATTCCTTGTGTTCTTTAGCCCAAACAAGTCTCTTCTGCTTGTTGCCTGTCCTTAGCAGTGGTTTCCTAGCAGCTATTTTACCATGAAGGCCTGCTGCACAAAGTCTCCTCTTAACAGTTGTTATAGAGATGTGTCTGCTGTTACAACTCTGTGTGGCATTGACCTGGTGTTGTGAGTTCATTTTCCCCTTCACCATTGAGGTCTGATGAACTCCCTCTTCTGGTGAAGGAAGGTAGTGAGGCTGATTACCAAGCACCTGGGCAGGATGATGATGACTGGGTGACGGGAATTACTGACTGGATATAAGGCAGCCAACGCCCTTCTGCCTTGCTGGTGATCTCTCTGAGGGATTCTAAGAGACCAGTCTGATTCCTGCTCCTCAAAAGCTAAGTTTTCTGCTCTACCTTTTGCATTTGTGTTTTGGTTTTGTTTTGCATTGTTTTCCTTGATTTCTGCCATTCCCTGCTGGGGTGAGCTGAATTCCTTTTTGCTCTGTCTTCAGAAAATACCTGAGTGCTGATATAGTCTTTTTGAAGCCTAGCGTCTTCAGGGCATTTTTCCCTATCAGCTGTTGGCTCTTGTTTTGATAGGGTTTTGGCGGATTACAGACAGCAGCATTTCTATCCTGTCCTATCTAGTTAGCTTGGGCCCCATCATTTGCTCAACCTATCTTTCTATCTGTGTGAGTGTTTTTTCATCTTGCTTCACCGTCGTTATATGTTGGGGGCTGCCTATTGCTTTTGGGTCTGCTCTGGGACAGTTTAGATTTCCCTTTCTGTCTTTAGGCTATGTAGTTCTCAGGCTGTGATCGAGGGGTCTAGGGCACTGTAGGAACCCCCCACGGCTACTGCTAGTTGTTGTTGATAGGTTCAGAGGTCTGCAATCCGATAACTGCCAACTTCTCTGGTTTTCTGGACTTGGCTAGTATTTCTGTTTTTGCCTCCTACGGTGCCTCATTCATAACACCTGGTCTCTAATCTGAGCTGCTGTTAACCTGCGATTTCTGAGGCTGGTGACTCGAATGAACTTATCCTCTCAGCAGAGGTGACTCTTAGTCTTCCTTTCCTGGGGCGGTCCTCATGTGAGCCAGTTTCTTTGTAGCGCTTGATGGTTTTTGCCACTGCACTTGGGGACACTTTCAAAGTTTTCCCAATCTTTTGGACTGACTGACCTGCATTTCTTAAAGTAATGATGGCCACTCGTTTTTCTTTACTTAGAATTTGTATTATGGCAAGAAAAAAGCAGCTAACAGTCTATTCAGTAGGACTATCAGCTGTGTATCCACCAGACATCTGCACAACACAGCTGATGGTCCCAACCCCATTTATATGGCAAGAAATCCCATTTATTAAACCTGACAGGGCACACCTGTGAAGTGAAAACCATTTCGGGTAGCTATCTCTTGAAGTTCATCAAGAGAATGCCAAGAGTGTGCAAAGCAGTAATCACAGCAAAAGGTGGCTACTTTGAAGAACCTAGAATATAAGACATATTTTCAGTTGTTTCACACTTTTTTGTTAATTATATAATTCCACATGTGTGAATTCATAGTTTTGATGCCTTCAGAGTGAATCTACAATTTTCATAGTCATGAAAATAAAGAAAACTCTTTGAATGAAAAGGTGTGTCCAAACTTTTGGTCTGTACTATATATATATAATATTTATATATATCCTTTACTCTTTGAGATTATATTTGTTTATTCCTTTAGTGCTTTTCTTTAGATACTTAAACGTTCATAGACTATTACATTTTCTTACTTCCAGAGAAAGAACCTAAGCCTATGTATCCATATTTAAGAATTTTAATAGAATTTTATATATATTATGACCAAGGAACACCAGTCACTGATGCTTCAGCTATATCTAGTAACATTAGGAAAACCCCCGATTAAGCTAAATGCATATTGCTTTTGTTTTTATCAGAATTTGCTTTTTCAGAATTTGATCTTTTATCTGTTATGCATTTATTAACCTTTTCAGATGGATATTGGCAAAGCTAGCATTTTTGATATGGGAAACCATACAGCTCCGATGCAATTTGTTTTGACAGGGTTCTCAAAAGAGACAGATGTTCAAATCTTTTCTTTTGTATTATTTCTAATCATTTACCTAATTGGATCATTGGGAAACTTGATGATTGTCTTTATTATATTGCACGTTCCTTATCTCCAAACACCTATGTATTTCTTTATTAAACATTTAGCTGTTTTGGACATGTGTTATATCTCAACTATAGTTCCAAAATTGTTAGTAATTTCCATATCCAAAAGCATTGCAATTTCCTTTGCTGGGTGTGTAATTCAGCTCTTCTTTTTTCTGGCTATGGCAGCTACAGAGTCCACTCTTCTCACTGCTATGTCATATGACCGATATGTGGCCATTTGCAACCCCCTACGTTATACTGCCATCATGAAAAAAGAGGTCTGTATTCAACTGGCTGCAATCTCTTGGGCAATTGGGGGTGTTTATTCTACTATTCATACCATTAACACCTTTAGATTAAATTTCTGCAGATCTAACGTCATTGATCATTTCTTCTGTGATCTTCCACCTTTGCTCAAAATTGCCTGCTCAGACACAAGATTAAACCAGAAGATGATCGTTGGTATAGGTGCTGTTTTAATCTTACCATGTTTTCCTTTAACACTAGTCTCGTACGTGTTCATAGTACTTGCCATAATGAGAATTCCTTCTGCAACAGGACGGAAAAAAACATTTTCAACATGTGTCTCTCATTTGATCACAGTAGGGTTATTTTATCTTACTGGTACATCGGTGTACTTACGGCCCCAATCCACCTCCACTGCGTTACATCAGGATAAAATAAGTGCTTTGTTCTATACTATTTTTGTTCCAATGGTGAATCCAATTGTGTATAGTCTTAGAAACAGGGAGTTAAAACAAGCAATAAAAAAGACTCTGACATGTAGAGGAACAACTGAGAAGACATAAACTTTTGAACAGTAGTGTACAGACGTTAGATATTAGTTGTGAATGTAATCCCCCCTTGGCCTCACAGCCAGTTTTGGCCTTTATGACAGAACTTTTTTTTTTTTTTATACTTTTTTACTGTCCTGATCCAAGAGCCATAACTTTTTTATTTGTTTAGCTCCTAGTGATGCCCCTCATCACTAGTGGCTAAACACTAAAGCACTAAGCACTAAAATGCTCGGATCGAGTCGAGCAAATCATAATTCTCAGGTATTATGGAAGTCAGTGGGAAATTAAGTGATGAGTATAATGGAAGTCAATGGGAAACTCAGGCATTTTTCCGGTGGCCTCCCCCTCGGAGATCTGGAGGGAGTCTAAAAATTGCTAAAATCGATGGAAACTGTGCTGAACTGGCATGGGGACAGCATGTTGAAGACCCCTGGAAGCATATCTGAATCCCAGGTCGCTGCTGGTACCAATGTTGTCAGAGTAATACACCACTTTTACAGAATGACTATAAAATATACAAAACTGAAGTTAAAATGGATTTCACTGGAAAAAAAGTTAAGAAACATTCTTTCCATGATAACGATTTGTATATGAGGCAAAATAAATAGGAGAAAAAAAATGCTCCTCTACACCTTTGGCTATGTTCACACATGTTTTTGATGCACTTTTGCACACTTGCATTGCTTTTAATGGTGAAAAAACATTCCATAAAATGCAATTGTATCATTTTTCTACCTTATCTGGGAATGTGGTTTGTGAGACATGATCAGACACATCCTGTTTAATTTATGAAGGAGGGACTCTGAAAGTCACAACTTTTTTCAGGGCCATTAGGTGGCCCTCACTAGTGTTTGAGTGCCAGAAGATGTCTTGTGGATAGATGAGAGCAAGATAGAGTGTTTTGGTAAAGCACATCATTCTTCTGTTTACTGTAAATGGAAAGAGGCCTGCAAATAAAAGAACACAGTAGTTACAGTCAAATATGGTGGAGGCTCAAAAATATTTTGGGGTTGTTTTGCTGCTTGACTGTGAGCAAAGCATCATGAAATGTGAAGATTCTAAAAGGATTTTGTGTTGCAATGTAGTTTCCAGGATCAGAAAGCTGGGTTGCATCCTAGGTCATGGGTCTTTCAGCATGACAATGATCCCAAACATACTTCAAAAAGAACCCAGAAATAGATGGAAACAAAGCACTGGAGAGTTCAGAAATGGTAATTCCATCTCCAGTAGCACCACTACCTCTTACATGCAGATGCTACAAAGAAACTGCGAATCGACACATTAAATAAGTTGATTTTGCCTGATTTTATGAAAGTCTGAGTACAGATTACCATAAAAAGGATGAAACATTCAATGAGTGCATGGAGTAAAGCATCTGCAAGGCTTAGAATTTATAAGGCAATAATCCCTGCCTCTCATATGATATACCTAATGCCACACCTCAACCTACACAAATTACAAATAAGATGGGTATTATTGTAGAATACTGTATATAAGGCACTTGAACTGGCTCTGAAATGATGTTTTCTTGTATGTACCTGCAAGAAACTGTGAAGGAATGCAAGTATCACTGCCAGCTTTGATGAATTTCTGAGTACAGACCACTGTAAAAAACCTGAAGGGTATGTGCACACGTTGCAGATTTGTCTGCGGATTTTTCCACGCGGAATGTGCAGAATCCACAGGTCAAAATGCCTGCATTTTACCTGCAGATTTCCTGCGGATTTCTAGCGGATTTAGTGTAGATTTCGCCTGCGTTTTTACACCTGTGAATTCCTAGCGTGGAGTAGGTTTAAAAACGCTGCGGAATCCGCACAAAAAATTGACATGCTGCGGAAAATAAACCGCAGCATATGCATAGCGGTTTTTGTTTTCCATAGGATAACATGGTACTGTACATCCCATGGAAAACTGCTGTGGATCCACATGGCCAAATTCTTTGCAGATCCGCAGAAAAATCCGCAACATGTGCACATACCTGAATAGGTCACTGAGTGCATGGAAAAAGCAGCAGTCAGGTTTAGAATTTATAAGGCAGTAATCCCTGACTAGATGCCTGTCATACACTTTACCTAGTGCCACACTTCACCATAGACGAATTGCAGATAAGAGCAGTATTATTGTAGAATATATAAAGGATTTTAACCGGCCCTGAAAAGATTTTTGTTTTACATGGCAGCAACAAACTCTGTAGGAATGCAACACCACTGCCAGTTTTAATGAATTTCAGAGTACAAATCACAGTGAAAAAACATGAATCAGGCAAACAGTGCATGGAAAAAAGCATCAACAAGGATTATAATTTACAGTGGAGTACTCCAAATACAATATAAAAAACCTAGGAAAAAAGGAGTAGCGACAAACCACAATTAATGAATATACTTATAATATTTATTGAAAAGATCACAATGAAAACAGATTAGACGAATTACATGTAAATAAAATACATATAAAAGGAGGAGACTTGAAGAATGATAAGAAAATTTTTCCTATTATCCCCAAAGAATGATAAGACCTGGAAAAGCTGGGTGGATAGATATTATAATTGCACATGGATAGCGCCAAATGAAGATCAAAGTGACTAGCAGTGAGGTATATTCATGTGTCAGTGCCATAACAAGCTACAACACCCATTCAATAGCTTATCTATAGTAGGTCCTGACTACTGCAACCCCCCTGGCAGCTCCTGATGCGCATTTTGCTTGCTTGCTGTCTCAAAGGGGAGATATGTCCTGTCTCTGCCAACTATATATACAAAATGAAAAAGCGCCGCTAATTGCAGTAGATGCACCCCAGACTCCGACCACATGCATCGTCACTTCCTCCACCGCCGTCCTTACAGAGTGTGCAAGCGGGCGTCCAAGCACCCGATGACATCAGCAGACATGCGCACTGCACTGGTTTGATAGCCACCAAGGAAGCAAAGTGCCAAAAGAATCATGGTGTGGATGTGCACCATTGGCGCCCATTTTCTTGAAGACCAGACTCCACCATCTTACCAGGTATCAATAGAGGTCAGTCATCAATATAATAATAGTGGGGTCTCTCGCTGCAGTAGAGATGATGATTATTATTATTATTGCTATTTATTTATATAGCACCATTGATTCCATCATACTGTACAGGAGAAGAGGTTCCATACAAATTACTGATATCACTTACAGTAAACAAACTAACAATCACAGACTGATATAGAGGGGATATAGGACCCTGCCCTTTCCGGCTTACATTCTACAGGATGGTGGGGAAGGAGACAGTAGGTTGGGTGGTTGCAGCAGCTCCAGTGATGGTGAGGTGGTAGCTCCAGTAGTGGTGAGGAGGCAGCGGGGATCATTGCAGGCTGTAGGCTTTCCTGAAGAGATGGGTTTTCAGGTTCCATCTGAAGGATCCGATTGTGGTTGATAGTCGGACGTGTTGGGGCAAAGAATTCCAGAGGATGGGGGCTATTCGGGAGAAATCTTGGAGGCGGTTGGGTGAGGAGCGAATAAGTGTGGAGGAGAGAAGGAGGTCTTGGTAGGAGGAGTAGCGAGGAGAGAGATGAATTGGTCGGGCGGCAGAGTTAAGCATGGACTTGAGAGGTGCGAGGGTGTTAGCAGGGAGGCCACAGAAAAGGATGCTGCAATAGTCGAGGCGGGAGATGATGAGGGCATGTACAAGCATTTTAGTAGAATGAGGGTTGAGGAAGGGATGGATTCTGGAAATATTTTTGAGCTTGAGGTGACAGGAGGTGGAGAAAGCTAGGATGTGCGGTTTGAAGGACAGGGCAGAGTCAAGGGTTACTCTGAGGCAGCAGACCTCCGGTACGGGGGGAAAGCGTGATGTCGTCAATTGTTATAGATAAGTCGAGTAAGGAAGATCTGTGAGATGGGGGAAAGATGATCAGTTTTGTCTACATTGAGTACATTGTCTACATGATGGAATTGAGGGAAAAGAAGGTAAGACATTATTGTTAAAACAAGATGTTACAAAGGGGATAATTAAAAATACAATAAAATAAAATGCAGCGAAAAAAGAATAAAGTGCAAACGCCAATATGAGAGTAAGTGTATATGAACCAACCCAATGTGGGCTAAAGTATGGTGCTTAAAAGATAAGAATAAAGGATCAACAAAAACTGGTGCAAACCAATCAGGACCAGACAATTATAATGTATGTTGATGCAAAGTGAAAGGGCCAATGCTATTGCAAATAGAAGAAGGTGGGCCAAAATGCCAAAAAGAAAAATATACCAATGTACCAATATATACCAATATACCAATACCAAGAATATACCAATATACATGGAACAAAATAGTGGTGTGAATGCCAAAACATTAATATAATGAAAATTACCCCACATTGTAATATATACATTTCACATATATAATTAAAATATATATATCCAGAAGGAAAAACTGCGGCAAAAGGCATCACCAGTCCTCATATATGTAATTTTTCTAATGGCAGACGGTGAGATGTCCCTTTCTTCACTTGAACAAACGGCAAAGGATAGAAGACAACTCAATTACATGTAGTTGGTCCAGTAAGGAGTCGTGATACATGTACGCATATGATCCACACAATAGAACAACTATAAAAAGACAAAGACAAAAAAATTAAAAATCAAAGAACAGGGTACCCCAAAAGGGAACATCAAAGATAGAGGGCACTAACTTGGTGGAAAGCACCAAATAGGACAAGAGAGGGCGACAGGAGGGCCAGTTCACAAAAAGGGAGTCATACTGAGTTTTTCATTAAGTCCTTTGGGGGACATGGTGTCCAGGGTGACAATCTACCTACATTCACGTTGAGCCTCACCTGCTTTAGATTGCCACCCCTGACACCAACATGGATTCGATCAATCTCCCTTACCCTCAAGTGACTGGGATCAGACCCATGGCAGGCCTTAAAGGTCCTTGGTAAAGTCCTGAGCTCCGACACGTCAATTACCTCCCTTGCGGCCAATATATCACGTATGTGTTCGCGAGTTCTTGTTTTCAGTTCCCTTAACGTGAGACCAATGTAAATAGAGGAGCAGGGACACGTCGCATAGTAAATAACATGTGTTATGTTACAAGAGATGAAGTCACAAATCACGTATTCCCTGCTTCCATCAGAAGATACAAAGGTCCCACATCTCAGGATATTAGTGCACGCCACGCATGAACTACAAGGAAAGAAGCCATGTTTGGGGCCACCTATATTAAAATTTGTTCTTTGTTTTACCACATAGTGGCTTTTTACCAGGTGGTCCCATTGCGTGGGGCCAATGGTAAATGCGCCACCCAGACACTGTCGGTGCGCAGAACTGACCAATGTCTGTTCAAAATCTCACGGATCAGATCCCGATGGTAATTTGAGGTGGAAATAAAACTCATTTCAAAATTATTGCTCTGTGCTTTTTTCTTAGGTTGTACAAGCAAATTACTCCTCCTAGTAGACCCGGCCTAGTTGTAGCCATCGGCCACTTTACCCCCTGGTGGACTGTCTCTTGAAGCGGGCCTCTGTGGACCTGCCTATTCCTAAGAAACTGGCCAACTGGGATGGCTTTAATAACTATATAGTTGTGTGCCGAGGAGGCATGTAATAAAGAATTTACAGATGCTTCTTTTTGATACAGATCTGTCTCAATATATCCGTCCTCCCCGACACACAAACTAATGTCCAAAAATCAATCCTGCTGTGATTGCAATTACAAGTAAACTTAAGGTTAAATGAATTGTCATTGAGCTGCTGCATGGAATAGGATGGTCTCGTCACCCTCCCAAATCATAGGAACATGATCGATATAACGAAACCAGCTAATGACCGGGTCCATGGTGTGTGCTCCTTCACCCTGGAAAATCTGCCTCTTCCAGAAGCCAAGAAACAGATTTGCATATGACAGAGCACATGACACAACCATTGCGGTCCCTTGAGTTTGCAAAAAAAAACCTGTCCTTAAGTACAAAACAATTATATGTCAAAGCAAACTCAACAAATCACGAATAAATTCATAAAAATGTCCATCCCAGTTAGCCGTCTCCAGGAAAAAGTGGGCCTCCGTGAGGCCATCATCGTGCCAAATGAATGTATATAACGATTCAATGTCAATTGTGACAAGCATCATATTCTCCTCAAGAAACATTCCATTAATCTTGGTGAGCACATCAGTCGTGTCTCTGACATAGGAGGGGAGTGTTTCCACTAAAGGTTTCAAATAGAAATCAATAAATTTTCAGATGTTATCACTCAACCCTCTGATACCAGAGACAATGGGTCGACCAGGGGGATTTTCAATGTCCTTATGCACGTTCGGTAAAAGGTAGCCACTTTTGGAAACCTAGGTAATAACCTATCTATAATTTTCTTTTAGAGAATACCCAACTCATAGACATGACACAGAGTGGACTCAAGTTTACCAGAAAAAAATCTGCATAGGATTTTGGGGGAGTACACAGTATGTATCCTTGTTTTTCAATTGGCGGAAAGTCTCCCTTTTATAATTCTTGATCGGCCAGATCACAACGTTCCCCCCATGTCTGCAGGCTTAATGAGCACATTATCTAGTGTTACGGCAGACGATGTGTGCATCTTTCTGGGCTGTGAAAAATGAAAGCTATTAGATGTAACATAATTTAGGCTGAGCTTAAGGAATTTGCATTGTGTCTCTGAGAGAGGATAAGATGATAAATTGATTACCTCAAGGCTGGTGATTTTAGCCTTCTGCTCATAAGCTGAGGGAGAAGTCAGTTTCCTTTTATTATTCATAGGACGTCCTCTCATTTCTCATGCTCCTAACTCTTTCACTCACTGTGGCTTTAGTCTGTTCAGATGTTACATTGGGTGTATCAACGGATGTAAATGATGATATAGACCCATGTCTTGCTTGGGAGGGAAAATGGTGTGGCAACCCCTGTTCTCTTTACACCTATAAACTCTATTCTCCTAAAAGTCAAGATTGTGCTTTTATAGTTTCCTAGCTTTGGTAGCAACAATTTCTTCTTTCCACTTGGAGAAATCTTTCTCCAGGTCAGCATTTAATTTTTCAAGGGCATCTGGGGTGAGATCACCTTTAGTACATGTCTGGATCGTATCAGTCTCAGTTTCGAGATCCCCCAGTTTTATCTCCTCAAGCTTCACCAATAGTTCCATAAAACCCTGAGAACATTTGATCTCAGTCTCCTCCCAACCTTTTTTAAAAGTCTCATCGTCCAAGAAAAAAGATGGAAATGTTTGAATCCGTAATCCCCTGGGAATTAAGCCACAAGCCAGGTATTGCCACAAAGATGCCCTATTCCACCACAGCTTAGTATGTCTGTATAGAAGTGCCTTAAGCTTCACAATATGATCCTTGGAGTCCCTGCAATTTGATTCTAAAATACCAGCTAAATCCTCCTTAAAAACCTCGTTCAAACAAGAGAACCAGGATTGATCCCATGCACGGAAATCCATGTGCTTTAGATTAGAAGATGTGAATGACACAGAAAAGATACATACCAAACAAATAATCAAAAAACATAATGTATATAGTGGGGCTAAGAACATATTTGTATCAGGCTCTCCCACAATATAATCAAGACATATGTACAGTGGAGTACTCCAAATACAATATCCAAAACTTAGGAAAAAAGGAGTAGCGACAAACCACAATTAATGAATATACTTGTAATATTTATTGAAAAGATTACAATAAAAACAGATTAGACAAATTACATGTAAATACAATACATATAAACGGAGAAGACTTGAAGGTAGGCAAGGGATAGGTGTAGGGACAAAGAATGATAAGACCTTGGAAACTGGGTGGATAGATACTATAATTGCACATGGATAGCGCCAAATGAAGATCAAAGTAACTACCAGTGAGGTATATATCATACCATAACAAACCACAACACCCATTCAATAACTTACCCACACTAGGTCCTGACCGATGCAACCTCCTAGCGGCCCATGATTCATTTTTCACGTGCTTGCTTTCTCAAAGGGGAGTAGATGACATGTCCTGTCTCATGCCAACTATATATATGTAACGTTGAGTTCCAACGCTCTTTAACCGATTGTGAGACATTCATCTGACATTAATCACAATCTGTGGAACATCAAATTGACCTCTCATATGTCCACTTCAAATAAAGATTTCTTGGACTTGAAAAACTCATTAGTCAACATTAGTATCCAAACCACACTATTTTGCAAATCCACTGCCATCAACAGTTTTCTGCATTATAGGAGCTATCACATTATACCTCTATGGAACGGGATACGCAAGGGTCAATTTTTAAGGGTCAGACATAGTTGCAGCCAAATTAATGACTTTCATACTGAGTCTTGGGACCTCACAGCAAGATTCAAAGCCAGAGGCTAGCCACATAAGAATGTCTCAAAAGCATGAAAGCATTCATTCCAAAGTAATCGACAAGAGGTTTTTATAACCACATCCTCGACAGGTGACAGAATCTGTCAATCTTATTACTGCTTATAATAACTATTGGGATAAAATTCACCACATTTTGCAGAGGAAATAGGACATTATTTTAAGTGAGCCAAAGCTAAAATCTTTTGTTACAGAGTCTCCTAAAATAGTGGCTAGGAGGGCAAAAAATCTGAAAGATTCTCTCAACTCTAGCCACTTCAGGCATCCCACCCAGGCTTTGGATAGGGGGTCTATATTGATTGGCTTCTATCCTTTTCATGGTTTCAGTGTTTGCCCCTTTAAGGTTAATAAGCGGACAATATTGTTAACCTGTCAATATTTCCCAGATTCGAACTAGCTTCTATTGTAACTACCAAACACGTAATGTGGTTGTCATGCCCATCATGTCTGTTATGATGCATGAACCCTGGAGCAGTGTGAACGCGCACCTCACTGTTATGCCTGTCATGTCTGTTATGCTGCATGACCCATGGAGCAGTGTGTGCGCACACCTCACTGTTATGCCTGTCAAGTCTGTTATGCTGGAGGACCTGACCCAGCAATCCTCTCTATATTCCTGGAGGACCCGACCATGTGATCCTCTCTATGGTCCAGGAGGACCTGACCCAGCGATCCGCTCTATGGTTATGGAGGACCTGACCAGGATGTTGCCCTCATGGTCCTGACCCGGAAGTCCAGGTGCTAATGCCCTATATCAGACCGCCCCTTCCTATGGTTGGGGCCTGAGTATCGTGTTGCTTCCCTGCTAGGCTGTTTGGTCTGCTCGGTTGCTCGCTGTGTTCTCTGCCCCTGCACTCTGCCCTGTTGCGCTTCTTCACACACACTCTGTGCTTGTACTTCGTCTGGTGTCCTATGTTTGTCCTTTGTTTTGTACTTCGTCTGGTGTCTTGTCTTCGTCTGGTGTCTTGTACCTTGTCTCGTGTCCTGTATCTTGCCTCGTATCCTGTGCCTGGCCTTGTGTGCTTTGTCTGTACTCTGTCTTATTGTGCTCCTTTAGCACAAGCTCTGCTTCTCTCCTACATTCTGTCCTTTCGTGCTCTCTTGCACAAGCCTGTTTCCGGACTGTGCCTTGCCGTGCGGTCTGTATGCGCTTTGGCCATGTACTCTGCTTTAAGCCTTATCTTTGTATTTGGTCTTCCCATGCTCCTTTAGCACAAGTCCTGTCTTGTACTCTGTGCTTTGCCATATACCCAGCTCTGTGCTCTGGCATATGCTCCGCTTTTCCCTTGTACCCGCCTCTGTGCCTCAGCATACATTCCGCTACCTGTCTGCTCTATGTCTCTGACCCAGCTCTGTGCTCTAGCATATGCTCCAGTTCTCTTTCTTGTACCCAGCTCTGTGCTTCAGCCTACGTTCCACTCCTTGTTCTGTACTTTGCCTTGCCTGTTTCTTCACATGCCCTTTGCATGCGCCTGGCCTTCCCTTGCCCGCCTGTTTGTGCCTCAGCTGTGCCCACCTTAGCCGTGCCCGCCTGCTTGTGCCTCAGCTATGCTCGTCGGCCAGTGACTTAGCTGTGTCGACCTGTTGTGCCTCAGCCGTGCTCGCCTCAGTCTTGCTCGCCTCAGACCGACAAGCTAGCCAGTGCCCCAGCCGTGCTCTGTGCTTCCTTGCACGCACGCTGTTCCTGCACTGTGCATTGCTTGCCCTCTTGGCATGCGCAGGCCTTAGTCTTCTCCTTGGCATACCTCCCTGTGCTTCTCTAAAGCACGTGCAGGCCCTGCCATGAACCCTGGCATACCTCCTAGCACGCACAAGCCCTAGCTTGTACCCTGGCATGCTCTCTAGAATGCACAGGCCCTAGCCTGTACCCTGGTGTGCCCTCTAGCATGCACAGGCCCTAGCCTGAACCCTGGCATGCCTCCTAGCACATGCCCTGCCTTGCACCTTGCCTTGGACACTGGTGTGCCCCCTAGCACACACCCTGCCTTGCACCCTGCCTTGGACCCTGGTGTGCCTGCCTGCAACCCTGCCTTGGACCTTGGCATGTCTCCTAACACGCACCATGTCTTAAACTCTGGCGTGCCTCCTTGCCTGAACCCTGGCTTGCCTGCAGGATGCCCGGAGCCTGCCGATCGCTACCAGAGGTCCGGAGCCTGATGACTGCGGCCTGATGTCCGGTGTCCGATGCCATCTAGCCCTTGCTGGAATCCTGGCGTGCCACCTAGCACTTATCATACCTTGGACCTTAGTGTGCCCAAGCATGCACCTTGCTGTTTCACTTTGTCCTTGTAACTATGTCTTGTTCCTGTTTAAACCCTGAGACCACGCTTTATTGAAGAAACCCTGTGACCACGCTTTGTTATTTCTTGTACCCTGCACGTTTCCTGTTGCCAGACACTCACACCCGTATCTTCCTTGAGCCGGCCGTCTGGTTCCAGCAGTCGTGGTGGCCCACCCTCTTGGTCTTGCCCCTGACACTCCCTGTATAGGGGGTGGTTCCTCACAAGGTCAGCTCACCCTTGGTGGGTGGGTGTCACGACTCAGAGGGTCCATTCTAGAAATCGACTCAGCAGAAGCTGACTCCATCACAGTGGTAAGAATATTCAACTGTAACTGTTAGAAAAACTACATGGGGAGGAACAACTTAGGAGCTTCAATGGAGAATCCAACAGCATTTTTCCAATATAGCCAGAGCACGCAAGGATCTTAAGCAAGGAAAGACGCTTGCCACTTTTGGTGGCGCATTTTTTTACACATGCATGGGGGTGTTTAGAGGAGCTTCATGTCATGGGGGTTGAGAAAGTACATATATCCATCAGAAAAGAAAATGTTACAAGTAAACTTTTGCGACGGGAGCCAATGTGGATTTATAATCTTAATACCCTTCCTCTATATAGTCTCAATGAAAAATTACTCTTCACAGGATCTTACAAAACATAGCGCATGAAGAATTACTCTTCACAGGCCCTAATCCACAGCATTGTGCATATAGTGGTACATAGGGGATACATATATCTATCTCAACCATCCCATTTTGGTTGTCTTATTTATCTATTAACTGGATTATTATGTGCATCTTACACAGTTTACATTTACCCCTTTTCAAGTTATTTTGGTGTCCTTTTATATACATACTCACCTTTTTATATATTTAGATTTATATATCTTTTTACTATTTGGGGTATACACTCTTTGTATACTGATCTGAATAGAATTAAAATAGTTATTTTGGGTAAGCATTAGGGATGAGCGAGCACTAAAATGCTCAGATGTTCCTTACTCGAACCTAGCAATTCCTAATGCTCGGTAACTAGTAAAATTAGAGTCAATGGGAAATCCAAGCATTTTTCAGGCAGAACCCTCAAAGTATATCTAGGGGGCAGTGAAATTGTTGAAATGGATAGAACAAATGCTGAATGGAAAGAGAACAGCATGGAAAAGACCTCTAGAAGCAATTCTGACCACAGATCGCTGTTGAGAACAATGGTGTCAAACTTTTACTCCACTTTAAGGACTGACAATAAAACATTCAATTTTGAAGAGAAATTGGAGTTTACAGGAAAAAACATAAAAAGAATTAAAAAAATAAGTATACCAAAATTGAAATGTTTATTAAAAATTAGAAATTTCAGTGTAATTTAAGGAGGAAGCAAGAACTGGCAAAAGAAGGATTCAGATATGCCCTGCATTAGACATAAAGGAAGGCTTCATACACATTCTATTCAAATTTTGATAGAATCATAGAATCATAGAATCATAGAATCGTAGAGTTGGAAGGGACCTCCTGGGCCATCTGGTCCAACCCCCTGCTCAAAGCAGGATTCGCTAAATCATCCCAGTCAGATGTCTGTCCAGCCTCTGTTTGATAGAATCATAGAATCGTAGAGTTGGAAGGGACCTCCTGGGCCATCTGGGCCAATTTTCATGTACTGGTACTACTACACTCATAAATGCTATGCATTAAGTGCAAAGGCTGCCAAAAATTACAATCAGGGTCAACCATACACCCTTGAAGGCACCAATTTTAGTGCCTCATTAAAATATTGTGCGTAAAGTGTAGCTGTGGTACTCCTGCACTCATACAAGCACTGTCGCAGTGCTAAGCCTCCCAAAAATTACAAGCAGAGTCATCCATACAAACTTGAAGGCATCAACTGAAGTGCCTTTTAAAAAATTAAGAAAGTGTGGTTGTGGTACTTCTACACTCATAAAGGCTCTGTACACAGTACAAAGACTCAAAAAAAAATATAAGGAAGGTCATCCATAAAAACTTGAAGGCATCAACTGATGTGCCTTTTAAAAAATTAAGAAAGTGTAGTTTTGGTACTTCTACACTCATAAAGGCACTGCACACAGTGCAAAGCTCAAAAAGTTCTATTTTAGTTTCATCAGACCACAGGACTTGTCTCCAAAAATAAAGGTATTTGCCCCTGTATGCATTTGCAAACATTAATCTGGCTTTTTAATGTTTTTTTTGGAGTAATGGCTTCTTCCTTGCAAACCAGGTTCCGCCATCAGCTTCACAAGGTCTTTTGCTTTTGTCCTTGGGTTGATATGCACATGTTGGAACGAAGCACGTTCATCTCTGGGACACAGAACCCATCTTCTTCCTGAGCTGTATTATGGCTGGACATTCCCATCTTGTTTGTACTTGCATATTATTGTTTTTATACATGAATGAGACATCATCAGGTATCTTAAAACTTTACCCAAGGATGAGACAGACTTGAGCAAGTCCTCAATTCTCTTCCTGATATCTTGGCTGATTTCTTGAGACTTTCCCATGATGCTGCACAAAGAAGCAGTGATTCAGGTGTGCATTAAAATACATCCACAGTTGTGTCTCTAACGCAGATGTGGCTAAAAAAACAGAAGCTTCCAGGCACATGACATCATCATATGTGCAGTCCAGAATTGTTTAAAGGCATTGTAATGTTAGTCAGGGCTGCCATCAGGGCATTACTGTCCTTAATGGCATATGGGGACTAGTAAGCAGAGGGGGCCCGCAAAAAGACGCCAGGCAATCACAAGCCGGCAGCTAACGTCAGCGTGCACATCGCCGATGTATGATGTCACTGTCATATGCCGGAACAACGGTGTGTGCCTCAGCTGAATTGTAGCAGAAGACACCACTGAACCTCGGCCAGGTAAGGAGAAACTTTTTTTGTAAAGCCGCAGTATGGGTCTGCAATATACCACTATGGGGCTGCATTATACTACCATGGGGCTGTATTATACCACAATGGGGCTGCATTATACCACTATGGGGCTGCATTATACTACCATGGGACTTCATTATACTACCATGGGGCTGCATCATTCCACTATGTGGCTGCATTATACTGCTATGGGACTGCTTAATACTACCATGGCGCAGCATTATACTACCATGGGGCTGCATGTTACTGGTATTTACTGGTATGGAGCTGCATTGTACTGGTATGGGGCTGCATTGTACTGGTAAGAAACTGCATTGTATCGGTATGTAGCTGCATTGTACCGGTATGAGGCTGCATTGTAATGTGCAGGGCGACACGGTCTCTCTTTTTCTTCAACTTGCGCAGTGTCAAGGTTGGGGAATGTGCTCTAGAAAACTGTTATTTTCTGCAGAGACAAATCCTGTGATGGCGGTGTGAGCTGGATGAAGATGAAAAGCTAAGATGAAGGACTTCAACTAGAGATGTCACTGATGAGTCAGTGTATTACCTGTACACTGACACTATACACTGTATACTATATGCAGAGGTCCTGAGTATAATGTCACCGGTGATCACTGTATTATCTGTGCAGTGACACTATATACAGAGCTCCTGTGTATAATGTCACTGATGATCAATGTATTACCTGTACACTGACACTATATGCAAAGCTTCGGTGTTTGTCACCGGTGATCACTGTATTACGTGTATACTGACACTAAACACTGTACTATATACAAGGCTCCTGTGCATAATGGCACTTATGGTAAAATTAGTATTGTTTCTTTATTAATTATCAGTATTGTAGTATTTGATCACAATGTGGTTGTAATATGTGGTCCGACCATGGTGTGATGTTATTTGTCCCTTGTATGTGGTATTATTGTTTATTTTAAAAATTGTATGTGACACATTCCCTTAAAGAAACATAAATAAAAATATGCCTAAAATGAGTATCATGTCCGCCATGTCTGTCATGTACGCCATGTCTGTTTTGCCTCATGATCCTGGGAGTGGTGTGCACGCGCATCTCATGTCTGCTATCACGCATGTTCCTTAGAGCAGTGTGCACATTCACCTCATGACTGTTGAGCTGCGGGATGCCTGCGTTTCTGCTCTGCCTTCTGTGATCGTCTCGTCTTGTCTAGAACCCCTGATCATGTGTCCTTCCTATGTTCCAGCAGAGGCTGGTTCTGCAATCATCTCTGCATGTCTGGAACTCTGATCATGTGACCTGCCTAGGTTTCAGTACTGGTTCTGTAATCATCTCTGCATGTCTGGAACTCTGATCATGTGACCTGCCTAGGTTTCAGCACTGGTTCTGCAATCATCCCCACACAGCCCCCCGAGGAAGCCCAGCAGGGCGAAACGCGTCGGGCAGTAGAGAGGCTCTCTAGGACCCTTCATGGGTAAGGTGATGTACATTTTGCACTATCAATAGCACTTTAGCGGTTCCCTGACTAGGGATGGTGGGTGAGGTGTTTGTCATAATGGGAGCATAGGTATAAGACTATTACTTCTTTTCACCTTTCTGTGTGTGTGAACAACCTTGGGCTATGATTTTGCCCTTATATATATATTTTTTTGAATTTATTGGTGACTATGGCATGTGCTGTTCCCACACCAGTGAAGGTGGTTCATATAAAAATGTTTACATAAAGAAATTTTTTGCTCCCATTTCACCCTCCCCTATGTCCCAATTAGGGTGTTACAATGTTTTCCCCTTCTTGTTTGAGGGGTTCAATATTGATAGGTGTTTCCACCTGGTACCTTATTTGTCTCTCTATTATGTCTCCACTTTGATACTGACTCATTTTGTTTAAATTTATATTTTTGTAAGAAATGTGCACTAATAAAAATGAATGTTTTACTGATGTGATTTTGAAAAGTGGTTATTGTTGGGTTCATTGACTCCGATTTTCTATGAAGGTTTCCATGTTTATGGGGAGTTACCCATTAATTTTGATGTTCTGAACAACATCACTTCTAGCAGGTATGAGCATAATTGTGTCACTAATCATCCCTGCATGTCTGGAATCCTGATCATGTGACTGCTCCCTGTGATCCTGGAGGATCTGAACTGGAAATTCTCCTCTGGTCCTGACCCGGAAGTGGAGGTGCAATGCCCTATATCAGACCGCCCCTTCCTATGCTCAGGGCCTGAGTATTGTGTTGCTTCCCTGCATGGCTGCTTGGTCTGCTGGCTTGCTCCCTCTATTCTGTGCCCTCGCACTTTGCTCTGTCGTGCGTCTCTGCACACGCTCCATGCTCGTACTCCGTCTCTTGTCCCGTGCCTTGTCTTGTGTTGTCTCTCATGCCATGTTTGTCCTTGCCTTGCTTTGCCTTGTAGTCCTTCCTTGCTCTGATTCCGTTCTGTGCTCCTGTCTAGCTCCCATTCCTTGCTCCGGTTTCCTCTCTGTTCTCTGTCTCTGCCTGTTATTCCTGCTCTCTGTTCTATGGTGCTCTCTAGCACGTTCCCTGGCTAGTCTCAAGGCTTTACCTTGGCCCGGCTCTGGGCTTCGGCCTTCGCTCCGCTGCTAGCCCTGTTCTTGCTCTTATATATCACAAAGGTTATGTCACTGTAAGGTGACCCAATAACCAAGAGTGTCACTCGTTTCATAAAATACATATTTTATTAAACATTAATTGACATACAACCATAAAACCATTGCCTCAAACCAACACTTGTAGGAAGGAGAAACAGCAAAAGGATACAAATTCAATTATATAAAGAGTCAAAATTTAAAGAAAATGACTGCAGTATCCTGAATATTATAACATGCCCAACAATATGCTTAGTATTTATTGATTGGATACATTTTTAATAAAACTATAGAAAATTGCATGCAAAAAAACCTGCATAGGTGTGAAAAAAATTTACTGCCTTAATGTGAATAGAATCTAACACATAATTCACACCTTTGAATAACTATTCATTAATCAGCTGTTGCTGCTGCTACACCACCATGACATGGCTGTAGGAAATTGCATGCGAAAAACCTGCATAGATGTGAATAAAATTTACTGCCTTAATGTGAATAGAATCTAACACACAATTCACACCATTGAATAACTATTCATTAATCAGCTGTTGCTGCTGCTACACCGCCATAGCCTTATACACATGGCTGCAGAAAATTGCATGCAAAAACCTGCATAGATGTGAATAAAATGTACTACCTTAATGTGAATAGAATCTATCACATAATTCACACCATTGAATGACAATTCATAAAACAGACGTTGCTGCTGCTACACCACCATAGCCTTACAAATGGCTGCAGAAAATTGCATGCAAAAACCTGCATAGATGTGAATGAAATTTACTGCCTTAATGTGAATAGAATCTAACACATAATTCACACCATTGAATGACTATTCATTAATCAGCTGTTGCTGCTGCTACACCACCATAGCCTTACACATATGTGGATTCTAATTACCCACAATATGCAATATATGCAGCCATTGCTGCTACAGCACTACCACAGCCTCTCACCTCTCATGTATGCAGGTTAAAAAGACCCAAAGCATGAAAATAAATGTGAGGAATGCATCGCCAAATACATATTACCTAAGCAGTGTGCACAGTGGAGTTAGGCATAGAGTAGGATGCTGCTTCCCCGCACCCCATAGTTATTCAATGGTGTGAATTGTGTGTTAGATTCTATTCACATTAAGGTAGTAAATTTTATTCACATCTATGCAGGTTTTTGCATGCAATTTTCTGCAGCCATGTGTATAAGGCTATGGCGGTGTAGCAGCAGCAACAGCTGATTAATGAATAGTTATTCAAAGGTGTGAATTATGTGTTAGATTCTATTCACATTAAGGCAGTAAAAAATTTTTCACACCTATGCAGGTTTTTTTGCATGCAATTTTCTATAGTTTTATTAAAAATGTATCCAATCAATAAATACTAAGCATATTGTTGTTCATGTTATAATATTCAGGATACTGCAGTCATTTTCTTTAAATTTTGACTCTTTATATAATTGAATTTGTATCCTTTTGCTGTTTCTCCTTCCTACAAGTGTTGGTTTGAGGCAATGATTTTATGGTTGTATGTCAATTAATGTTTAATAAAATATGTATTTTATGAAACGAGTGACACTCTTGGTTATTGGGTCACCTTACAGTGACATAACCTTTGTGATATATTCATGCATTGAGAGTGTAGCCCGCTCCTTTGAAGGATAATGGGCTTGGGTATTGTGCTTACCTGTTCTTGCTCTTACAAGACTCTGTGTTTCTGGTTATGCTTCCGTTCCGTATCCCGTACTCTGGTCTTGCTCTGCCCCGTTTCTCGTCTTGCCTTGCTTTGCTGCTTCATGTGCCCTTGCATGTGCCTGGCCTTCCTAGCCTCCTGTTTGTGCCTCAGCCGTGCCCACCCTAGCCGTGCCCGCCTGCTTGTGCCTCAGCCGTGCTCATCGGTCAGTGACAGCTGTGTCGCCTGCCATGCCTCAGCCGGGTTCGCTGGAGTCTTGCCTGTCTGTCAGTGCTGCAGCCCGATCAGCTAGCCAGTGCCCCAGCCATGCTCTCTGTGCTCCCTTGCACTTCACGCTGTTTCCGCACTGTGCTCTCCGTGCTCTCTAAAGCACGCGCAGGCCCTCGCCTGCCCATGGCATACCTCCCCGTGCTTCTGTAAAAGTATGCGCAGTCTTTGCCATGGCCCCTGTCGTGCCCTCTTTCACACACAGGCCCTAACCCTGTCCTTGAACCCTGACCCTAGCATGCCTCTCTGCATGCGCAGGACTCTGCCTCACCTGACCCTGGCATGCCTCTCTGCATGCACAGGACTCTGCCTCGCCTGACCTTGGCGTGCCTGGCGTGCCTCTCTGCACGCGCAGGACTCTGTCTCATCTGTCCCTGGCGTGTCCCTCTACACATGCAGGCTTCCATCTTTGTACCTGTCCCTGGCGTGTCTCTCTACACGTGCAGGCCTCCGTCTTTGTACCTGTCCCTGGCGTGTCCCTCTACACGCGCAGGCCTCGGTCTTTGTACCTGTCCCTGGTGTGTCACCTAGCACGCGCAGGCCTCCGTCCTTGTACCTGTCCCAGGTGTGTCACCTAGCACGCCCCCTGTCTCGCATCCTGGTTTGCCTGCCGGATTCCCGAAACCTGCCGACCGCTGCCAGAGGTCCGGAACCAGATGACTGCGGCCTGATGTCCGGAGCTGATGTCCGCAGCCTGATGCCTGGATCCTGTTGGTCGTTGCCAGTAGTCCAGTTTCCGATGCCATCGCGCCCTGTCTTGGATCCTGGCGTGTCCTTGCACGCACCCTGCCTTGTACTCTGGCGTGTCTCCTAGCACGCACCCTGTCTTGGACTCTGGCATGTCCTAGCACGCATCCCTCCAAGGAACTCTGGTGTGATCCCTAACACGTACCCTGCCTTGGACCCTGGTATGTTTTATAGCACGTGTTAATGCCTGGAACATTTGGCGTGACCTTGCATGCACCTTGCCGTGTTCCACTGTTTGTGCCCTGCACCTGATTCCCTGTTTATGCCTTGCACCTGAATAAAGTGTGAAACCACATTTGATGAAGAAACTCTGTGACTTCGCTTTATGTTTGGTATCCTGTCCGTCCTGTTGTCAGACACTCAATAGTGTCGCCTTGAGCTGGCCGTCTGGTCCAGCTGTCGTGGTGGCTCACCCCCTTGGTCTTGCCCCTGACACTCCCTGTACAGGGGGTGGGTTCTCACTAGGTCAGCTCGCCCTAGGTGGGTGGGTGCCATGGCCCAGAGGGTCAAGTCATTCAAGAAAAACGACTCAGCATAAGCTGACGCTCATCACAATGAGTATTGGGTATTTTACCAAATATATAATAGGTTGGAGTAAAGTAAGGCCCTGCCAAAAGAGTCTACCTAGTCAAGGTGGTGGCTTAAAAAAAATCTTTCAGCCAAAACAAAAGTTGCTGGCCATGTATATGATCTGGTGTTAGATGGGAACTGATAATGTGTGATTGGTGAGGACATGGTGCAGATGTGGAATTTTTCTATGAGTGGGCGGTGGGTTTGTGGAACATTTGGGGGTTGGAGTCGGAGCTGGGGTGAAACCTGGGCGGAGTCTCAGGGGGTCCCGAATATTTTGCCAGTATGGGGCCCCAAAATTCCTGGTGGCAGCCCTGATCTTGTTACCATGGCTTGTCAGGTGAGGAAAATCTCCAGGAGCGGACCCACTGGATCGTGGCACCGAGGGGCCCTGGGAGAGCGGCCAGGTGGAGCTGACCCCTATACAGGGATCATTAGGAGCAGGCCCAGGCGTTCGGGCACCACGATAGCCGGTACCGAGAGGGGCAGCTCAGAACGGACTGGAGTATAGATAGCAGGACAGAGCAGGATCACTGGAGACAGGACCGGAATAGGACTGCGGGACTGGAGCATAGACAGCAGGACGGAGCAGGAACACGGAAGACAGGACGGGAGCAGGACTGCGGGACTGGAGCCTAGACAGCAGGAACCACGGAATACAGGACTGCGGGAGACTAGAGAGTACACGAGGAAGCAGAGCCCAGTGTGCTAGCAAACACAACGATCAGGCGCCTCCCTCAAAGGAGGATGGCCTGATATGCCCCTGTCTGGTCTGCCATTGGTCCGACAGTGCTTCCGGGTCAGGCCATTGCCGGAGCACAAGTGACAGGAGGGAGGCGCGGACCTGTCAGAAGGGACCGCCGTGGCTATCGGGCGGTGGGGGGATGCGCCGCTGGAGCGGAGGCCGGGTGAGTATACAGTGCTGGCGTGACAGATCTTAGTGTATGTAAACGTTTGACTTTGTAGTAAGTAGTAAAGATGCCTTAAAAGATTCTCTCTCTCTCTCTCTCTGGTTATTCTGCCATTTGGCAAAGATTAATAATTATGGTAATCCTAATTGACCTAAAACGGGAAAGATTTATTATGATTTCACGTCAGATTTTGAGAAAAACGTGCATATGTGTCTTTTTATACAGTGTATGTAAACTTCTGGTTTCAATTGTACCTGATTTTACTTTGATCAGTTCTGTACGATAGTCTGACATTCTTTATCACTGACATTTGGCACTGCCATGTCTTAAGATACTTTTTCTGACTCTGTCTTTTTCAGTTTTGGACGCTTATCTGATGTTCTTTAACTTTCTTTCATTGCATTGAATAAAATGCGAGTGTTGATGTCTTTGTCCTCATTCCATCTTTGCCATGTCAGGTTCCACATTCATAGGTTTGTTAGGCATATTTAGGCCTTGTGCTGGACACACTCCAATCATTATACTTTTGACTTCTAATATGCATGTCAGTTTTGATGTAGTGTTTTTCATCTCTGCACTTGCTATAATTTCGCATTTTTGTTACATTGCTTCTTGTTGCAATATTTTCAGATTTGGGTCTAAATCATTCATATGACTTGTAGAATGTGTCTTTGTTTAGTCATAGCTTGCACATGATCTTATATTTTGTATCCTTTTAGTACATTTGTATAAATATTGTTTGTGTCGATTTGACATTGTGTGTGTTTTCCATATATATTTGGTAAAAGAGGACAGAATTTTTTTCTAGGCATACTACTCATAAAAGGACAGCAAAAGCAATGAACTGGGATGTAGGTTAATTTGCATGCAGCATGCAAATGCACGCTCACACTGGCCACTAAGCAAACAAAACCCAAGGGAAAAACAAAACGAACAAATACCCTACAGCAAATAAAGAAATAGCAACAGTGCATGAAAATAATATAGGGTACTTGGTTAACATATTTTTGATAAAAAAATAAGCCATCCCACCATCCCATACAGTGACCATATTTGGGACGGTCTTTACCTCCAGTAATAAAATCTTACCGTATGTCTAATGTTTGTGTGAATGAGGGCTGAGAAAGACTGAGGCCCCCAACTAATAGACAACCAGCAGTGGGGAGCTTTTTAAACATAATGATCACTTCAAGGAAAAGAGAGGCTAGGTCCCTATCTTCACAGAGTGCAGTGACTAACAGAAAGGAAAAGCAGTGATCTGGGATATAAGTTGGTGGGCATGCAACATATAAGGCACACTTCTCGCAAAAAGACAGCTGCAGAGTAGAGCTGGGCGGACTCATGGATGTTTGGGTCTGCCAGATTCGGCTGAATAGTTAAAAAAAAGTTTGGGATTGGGTACCAAAACAGTACCCGGACCTGAATCCGAACCCCATTCATTTAAATGGGGGGTCCTTACATCCAGTGTTTGACTAGCTTTCATGTGCATGACAGTGCTGTAAACACCTCTTCTGATCGGTAGTAAAATCATTACCACTGGCCAGAGAGTCACGATTCCCATGCTGTCAATTGACAGCGTGAGCGCACAGCTGTGATCGGAGGTATAAAGTTTACCTCTGGTCACTGGCGATGGCTGATGGGACTACTGCTCCCATCAGTTAATGCCTGCTGCCACTAATAACAGTGATAGCAGGAGCGGCTGATGGATGTATTTATCAGCCGGAGCCTGTGCTGTAAATAAATAATTTTAAAAAAATGTGGGTTCCCCTGTATTTTTGATAACCAGCCAAGCAAAACTCACAGCTTTGGGTTGCCACCCTCAGCTTTCAACGTTAGCAAGGCTGGTTATCAAGAATAGATGGGTCTCCGTGCTGTATTTTTCAATTATTTAAATAAATAATTTTTAAAAATGTTGTGGGGTAACCCCATTTCGCACAGCCAGCCAAGCTAAAGCAGATAGCTGCGGGCTGGTATTCTCAAGCTGGTAAGGGGCCATGGATATTGCCCCCCCAGCCTAAAATTAGCAGCCTGCAGTCTGCCCAGAAAAGGCCCATCTATTAGATTAGCCAATTCTGGTGCTTTAACCAGGCTCTTCCGACTTCCCCATTTGTGAGTTTTGCATGGCTGATTATCAAAAATACAGGTGTCACCACACTGTTTTTTTAGTTATTTAAATAGATAATTAAAAAAATGGCGTGGGGTCTCCCCCCATTTTCGACGACCCGCCTTGCTAAAGCAAACAGCTGAACTAAAGTATTTCATCAATTAGATGTGCCAATTCTGGATATTTGCCCTGCTATTTCAACTTGCCATGTAGCAGTAGCAGCTGGGGTTCATATTTGTGGGGTTGATGTCTCCTTTGTAATATCCGGTGACATCAAGCCCACGGATTAGTAATGGAGAGGCATCTATATTACACTTGTCCATTACTAATCCTATAGTTATATTGTAAATAAATCCACAGCAAGAATAAAGTCTTTTATTTTAAATAAAATCAGAACAAACTTTCTTTTTTTATTTTAAAATAACAAACACAGTTACACTGACCTAACATCCATTTAATTAAATCCCTTGCCTCTTGTAATAAAACAAAAATAAAATAAGAATATCCCTCACCTGTCCGTCGCTCTGTCCCACGCCATAATCCATGTCTGAAAATTAATCATTTTCAACCTGTACAGTGCCAAGATGCGACCGTCCAGGCTGAGAACCACTGATGAATGAGCTGCTGCAAGCACAGCATCAGTGAGCAGCAGTGACCTCATGGAGGTTACCTCCGGTCACTGAGGCTGTTCCCAGACAGGCTGAACTTCAGTCACCTCCCTCCGGTGAGATCACCGCTAGAACAATGAGAAAAAGTATCATGGTGCAGAGGCGAGTTCACCGCAGTTCAAATTCACGGCAGTGTAACTCCCCTCTGCACTGCGAGACTTACTCTTACGGTGCTGAGGTCACCGAAGTTCATTGGCCCGAATGGGAAAGCAGCCTCAGTGACCTGTGGTAACCTTGATGACGTCACCATTGCTCACTCATATTTTGATATATCAAGATACTGTATAAGCTCACAAGACTCAGATTATACAAAGATTATAGTTAAAAATACAGTTGACAATGGTAAAATATGATATAGAGAAACAAGCAAGAGTACCCAAACTAAATCATGATGGATATTATCAATCCATTGACAGTACACATGACAGCATTATTAGCTTAGGACGACAACCTATACAAAATTCATAGCTAGGGTTGAGCGAACCCGAACTGTCCAGTATTGAGCGCTCGGTTTACTGTTCAAGTTCGGATGCCGAATATAGTTTAATGACAGCCTGCTCCAGTGCAGCCAATCAACAAGCTTCCAGGTTGTGGGCACTTCCAGATACATCATATCTATGCCAAGTATGGACTGTCAGAGACTGTCAGGGCCAGAAAGATGGCACCACTCGCCAGCCAAAGTGAAGGTCTTGGTGTGAAGTGAACGGTATGAGAGGCCTCACAAAGGACTGCTGACTGTATTTGAGAAGGTAGAAGGCATGGAAAAACTGCTCCTGGAGCAATGGGCAGAATTCCTAGTGCCATATCTTACCGGGGAACTGCACAATATGACATTTCCCTGCAAGATAGCAGGGAGTACACCAAGCTGAAGATGGAGATTCTAGCACATTTTGGGGTAACCAAGTCCTTCAGGGTGCAACGGGTGCACCTCTAGCACTACCAAAGAGAAAAGCCTCACCATCCCAGATGTTTGACCTATTAAATCTGGTCCCGAAATGGATGCAGCCTGAGACCCGCTCTTCATCCCAAATGGTGGAAAAATTTGTAGTGAACAGATTTATACACTCACTACCTAAATCCAAGCAAAACTGGTTTGCCCAGGGAGGTCACCAGAATGCAGATGACTTAGTGAAAAGATACTTGGCTGCTGAGAACTCCCTGTAGAGTCAAGGGAACCTAAGGTCACCTTTCAGAGAAAGCCAAAAGAAGAGGCCCAAGATCACGTCTGAGGGGCACCCAGGGACCCCAGGAGAGGTCAGAGTTGGGTACAAGGGGTACAAATCATAAGATAGTCTGTTGGATGTGTCATGCCCCAGGTCATATATCAGGAAATTGTCCCTTGACCCTGGAGTTAATGCACTGCAGCATAAGTCGGTGCTACTACTACTATGCCTACCTTGCCTGCAGTGCTGTTACACATCCTGGCAAAGGACCTCAGTAATGCCAGGTGACTATGAATGGTAGCTGGGATTAAGGTAGTGAGATTTCATGGCTATAGTCAGTCGGGGGCAGACCTCCTGTGTGTGCTCAGGTGGCCTCTGGCCTGAGCTGCTTAACTACCACAACATGTTCTGAAGTAGAAGCTCTGCCATCCAAGGGAAGAGTGGAAGTATTAGGGAAGAAGAGAAGTGTAAAGAGCACGGTATCAGCAGCAACATAGTGAAGGAGTTACAGAAGAAGTTTGGGTACAGAAGACATTTGGGTAAAGAGGAAGTAGAGTGGGCCACTGTGAAAGTGTGCAGGCAGGATAACCTTAAGGGGGTGGATGACCCAGTAGATAATATTTCTGTGTCTGGGCTGAAGTCGGTTCCAGGGAGACAAATACAAGTGGCGTTTTCACCTGGCTCCTCGTCCCGTTATAGCTTTGTGGCCTATTCCTGTGAAGTAGAAGAAGTTAGGGAAAGACGAAGAATAATGCATTGCTGGTACTGTGACAAGTGTGCTGGAAGTGTTATGGATGTGCTGTGTCCTGAAGAGAATAATTCCGTTATGTTTAAAGTAGCTTTGGACTGTGTGAACTCTACATACAGCCAGTCATGGTGGTAATGTGCACATTCCCAATGCTGTGCTACTCACTGCAGTCACTCTTTGCTCCTTCCCATATGAGGCTAACTGCATATCTGTGATATCTCCACCTGGCTATAGCGAGGCATAGCCAGATCCTGCAGGAAATTAAACCCTGGAGGACACAGCAGGGCTAACTTCCCCAGCCTGTCCCTAGTCAGCAAGGGGTTTAATAGGCAGTTCCTCCCATCACTCCTTACCTGAACATTGGTTCCTAGTTAGTTTGTCTGCTAGTGTCCTGTTTATGCAATTCTTTGTATTGCTTGTATTGACCCAACTTTTTTATCCATCATGTCTTACCTCTCTGCTCCTGACCTCGGCTTTGTACTCTGATCAATACTCTGTGTTTTCTGCTCTGACCCCTGATTGTCTGACCACATTTTTGCCTTCACCCTCCTGTACCTTGTACCAGTTTCTTTGACAGTCTTGTCAGCTGCTGCAGACCCGGAGACTGCAATGGAGTGGTACCCCTTGACTACCTGCCCCCAAGGCTATCCTTGCCATCAGAGGCTCTAGTGAATATCACTTAGTTATGCCCTTACTGGATAAACACGGCCCTTGGTGCAGTGGGCCACACCCACCAACATTACATTGCCTACCTGAGAGCGTGAGTCCCTAACTCAGAGACTCTTTCAAAAGCAAGAGAAATGAATCTATAGAGAGCTGTTTTACAATTGCACCTCCTCGTCAGTATAGACCAGATTCTCATTGGCATGATGGAATGCCATCAGCAAGACTAACTCTAAAAACATTAATGCACTGGATCGATATTTCCAACTAAAGATATACTGCAACATAAATCATATTGAATACAAAATGCACAATAAACATACATCTAGAAAAAAATGAAACCCTGAGTCATTAGATTCCACTCATTTTCTATATCAAATTTTTAACTTTATGCAGTAGCAGTCTCTTAATACTCCTTTTAAATGCATCTTTCACCTCTTTATTCCTTAAGCTATATATTATAGGGTTCAGAGTTGGTGTTATTACAGCATATAAAGCAGACACTATTTTGTCTTTTTCTAAAGATAAACTAGACCGAGGTCTTATGTAGGTGAAAATAACAGCCCCATAATACATGGATACAATTATTATGTGGGAAGCACAAGTGGAAAAGGCTTTTCGTTTTCCTTCAGCAGAACGTATTTTTAGTATTGTGTTAATTATAAAGATATAAGAAATACAGGTTAGGCAAAAACAGCAAATTCCAAGGATGAAATCAGCAGTAAATACCACAATCTCATTTATGAATGTGTCTCCACATGCGAGTTTCAGCAAAGGCATTATCTCACAGAAAAAATGATTGATCTTATTATCACCACAGTATGGGAGCCGAAAGGTGCAATATGTATGTGTCATTGAATTCAGAGAACCAAGAATTGTGATAGCGATTGCTACATGGATGCAAACTTTACGATTGATTATAGTTGCGTAACGCAAAGGATTTCGGATTGCAATGTATCGGTCATAAGCCATAACAGTAAGCAGCAAAAGCTCGATACCCATGGGCCAAGTGAAGAAAAATAACTGAGCAACACATCCATAGTATGAAATCACCTTGGACTTTGTCACATAGCCTGTTAGCATTTTAGGAACGGTGGCTGATGTACAACATATGTCAAGAAATGACAAAAATCCTAAGAAGAAGTACATTGGAGTATTAAGACCAGAGTCAAAAATGGAGAGAAGAAAGATAATTAAATTACCAATCAAAGCCACTGTGTAAATGATCAAGAACACATTGAAAATTATTGTTTCCAATTCTGGGTTAGTGGACAAACCTAATATAATAAATTCAGAGACTAAGGAACTGTTGTTCATCATTTTACTTTGCACTTAATTCCGTTATGAAACTAATATAAAGACACAGATCAAACAATTTCTTTTATTAGTGTTACTAAAATAAAATCCATTTAATTACTTAAGTGTACATAAATATAAGAGAACAAAGAAAGATAATTCTATTATTGTAAATTATTTAATATATAATAAAGTTAAGAAATATTATGCAAAATAGTCCAAACCCAATTACATTTTTGTTGAAATGAAGTTTCAGCATTTTTTCATTATTTTTTCATTAGGTGCTGTGAATAAACAAGTGTTATAACTATTCATATTTTTCCATTTTTTGTTTCTAAACATACAATAATGGAAAACAAACTAGTGGACACGTAAAAAATGCCAAGACAAACCTTAGACAAACTAAAGATAAGCTGATCTTTGAAAATAACCAATTTGGTAAAATAAAATCACATTCACATCAAGTTCAAGCTGGAAACATTACTGATCTTATTTTGTATCATACGGTGGATGTGTTTCAGACAAAATTTCTTAAAGTCAGGTCAAACTGCTAACGTTTTATATATTACTAGATGTGGCCCGATGCAATCACATCGGGAGGGCAGTGACATCACGATGGGTGCAGCTCTGTGGCGCTGGGAGTGGTGGCCCACTCATCTCCATGCAGTCACAGCCGGCAGGAAAGGCGGTGATTTGCGGCCTGTGCTGGAGATGGGGTGCGGCACAAATCAGGGTTTATGTGTTTATTTCATGCTGCTCTCAGGTGGAGAAGCAAAAATCTGGTGACAGATTTCCTTTAATGTCATCCTTCTAAATCTTGAAAAAATGGGTCTCAGCTTCTTTTTCACATACTCACAGCCATTAAATATCTTACAATACTTGTTATTTACTTTACACTAGTCTTTAATGCACCAAAGCAATATTTTTTATTTCACTGTTCGAGTGGCATCAATATAGTACATTCCCTGCCCCTAGTTACATACTTACCAGCCGCTGTCTTCTGCTGCCATCATTTATCCGCAGCTTCTGACTGACCAGAAGTCAGAGGTAACAGTCACAAGCTTTCAATGTAAGTCTACGAGAGTCTTGTTCATGAGTGACCTCTAGCTCACCCAGCAAACCCTGGAGCGATCCCGCAGGTCACAATGTTCAGGAGACTACCAGAATAGTACTGATAACAGATGAAGACGGCGGCTGTTGAGTATAAAGCACCCGTTACACACTGCGATATCGCTAGCAATATCGCTGTAAAGTCACCGATTTTGTGACGTTGCAGCGATATTGCTAGCAATATCGCTGCATGTGATACTTACCTCCGACCGGCTCCCCCGCTGGTTATCGCTGATCGTGCGAGATGCTGCTGGACCATTCCTTGTCGGCCACTTCCTGCTGTGCTTCCTGCTGTGACGATGAGCGACGCGTGGAGCCGGGCGGGAGGACGCAGGATCGCCGCGTCTGACAGATAAGTAGCGATCCCCGACCCCTGGTCGCGATCGCTGGTGAGTCGCTAGGTGTAACGGTACCCTTAAACTAGGTGCAGAGAACACCACTCCATTGCTGCAATAAAAAAATGATGAAGTGGTGCTTTAAGTATAAACCAAATTTCTTCTGCTGGTCTTTGGTAGGCAGATGACATATCTTGTATTTCACAAAAATGAAGCTTTTGTAACTGCTGATTTACTCATTTATGGTCTATGACAAAACATTTTTTTCTTTTCAATTTTGCTTATTTACTGGATCATTAAGTTCAGCTCACTGTCCCTGTTTGCAGATTACGCACACAACTTGGATGACTGTGCTTCGCACTAATCATTCTGTTAGTTCATTAATACTAATAATTTGTTTTGTAATATTTAAAAAAAAATAGTTTAATAAAAAATACAAAAAAATAAACACATATCTGCAGATAAAATATTTGGCATACCACAATTCACCTTATAGAAGGTTAACCCCTTATTAGAAAATGACAATGTTCTGGGAAGGGGTCCACATGTGTGGAAGGGGCTCATGAGCTGAGCTCCCTTCACACCCCGCTGAAGCCTTTGTTACATAACTGGCATCTATCTCTAACAGTCAAAGCCAGTGTCTAGCTTCGCCCACAGCTGTTAACCCTTTAGATGCTGCTGTTCATCTCTAAGACCCCTGAAAAGGCTAAAAAAATAATTTAAGAAATAAAAAAAAATATATAAACATTCAAACAACTGTCCTTTAAAAGTCTGATCTATGAAAATATTGAACTATTTAACGCCTATGGTAAGCACTGTAAAGAGAAAAAATATATAAATGCCAAAATTGCATTTACTCACATGTCTAAAATTTGTAATAATAAACGATCAAAACATTGTATGTACATCACATTTGTGTCAATGCAAATGTCAGCTCAAGGCACAAAAATGCAAGCCCTTACTGAGCCCAATCAGCAGAAAAAATAAGAATGCTATGGATCTTGGCACGTGGCACGCACAATTTTTATTTTTACAATACTCTAAATTTCTTCATCACTTAAATGTAATAATAATATGGATGCAAGTTTGGTATCTCTGTAATTTCTGTGGACAATAATGTTTCCAGTGCGTTTTTTACCTCATATGATTTACACGATCCAATGAAACAATAGTAATGACATGCCAATAACATTTACTAAGGTGAATTTCATCTTAGAATACCAATATTTCCACATTATACAACTAATTTTTAATTATTTTCTTTTGAAGATTTAGTAATAACACTTTTATTTTAGTAGCTGTTTCCAGCGATAGATTGAAGAGAAAAATCTGTTATCGTTTAGGTATAAAAGATGCGGGTATCCAACGAGCTTTCCAAGGAATGCAGTCAAATAATATTGCAGTCCTCTGATAATACCTCATGTGTTGATTGAACAATCGCATTGCTGACAGAGCACACTGTAAAATAACCGCGTTATTTATACAATAGCCTTTAAGAGATTTAGAGATTGAGACTAGGGAATAGGCTGAATGACCTGCAATTAACTGTATTTAAAGATATTATTACAAAAGGGATGTATTTATACTATTAGCCTCCAATCTCATGTTCAGATGCAAACAAACCAATTAACTAATGAAAATAAGATTTTAAAACACAAAAACAAAGATTAAAAATACCAATATCTCAGTGGTCAACTATTACTGACATTATAATTTACATTTTATTTACAAGAGTATTAGGAAACACTTTTAAAATATTGAATCAGGAGAGCAGATATAACTGTGCTGGCTTCTCAGACACATTGTTCCCAAACACCTCGAACTATATAAGGTTGGTATTTTATGTTTTTAGTCATCACAATTGTTGATTTAGCTTGTATTATCAATGGCTAGTGTAAAGTTTGTAGATATTTCATAGAAATAGGTAAGGTTTTCTTACAAATGAAACTGTTCTTCTCTGGCACATTTTTCCCTAAGGGTATGTTTCCACTAAGCACATTGCCTATGCTTTGGACAAAGCGGAAAGCCCGCTCTGCCCAAAGCCCCACCCCGTATGCGTGGTGATTCCAGATGTGCTCACATACATAGACCGAGTTATTTACCTTGCGGAGACTGAGCGTCTCCGCGAGGTAAACAGACATGCTGTTAGGCGTCGAGTTTCCCCCACTGCACAAGGAGAATCTCAAGCCATGTCCTATGCAGTCCCCCATTCTTCTTCGGCCGCAGAGGTTCTTGCTCAGCAGAGACGTTGGTCCAGCATCTTGCCCAGGCTAATGTTAGGCGTCTGGTTGCTGCTTCAGGCTCAGCTATAGCATCATGCTTCAGTCAGAGGCGAGCAGACACTCCTGGGACTAAGTCCTGCTTTTCTCCATCTGAGCATGCCCGTGAGATGACCGCTCATTGGTGGTCGGAGGTCACATGCTCATTGGGCCATCAGGAAGGTCCTGGAAGGCTGCACCCATAAAAGAATCGCACGGCCGTGTGCTAGTATAGACCATGTGGAGTGAGTGTTGTATGCACGTATGAATGTCTCAGGTGATTGACTCATTAAGAACCCCTACCCTTGGTATGCATGTGTTGTGCAGCCTTGTCTGTTAGTGCCCAGGCCAAGTTGTAGGTAGGAGGCTGAGTCAGAGACTGGCATCAGCGCCAAGTGGCGGCTTTTCTGTACGCCACAGTACACTTGGTCGGCACTCCACGGTAGTTAGCAGCACACTTAGTAGGTCTAGAGGGACTCTGACTCCTGTCCTTGGGGCAGAGTTCTGTGACCGCATACTGAGCGCTCACCTTGCTGAGCTCTGTGAGCTTAAACAGGCTTCGCCATTTATGTTCTGCGGTAGTGCGGCTCTGTGAGGGAACAAAGTCCGCCACTGTACACACTGGGTGACATTAACCCATGTGTGTTCCTCTCTGATACCGCCATATAGCATCCGCCATTACTGAGCAGCAGTGTACTATCTCTGCACGGTGGACCCCGGGCTGCAAATGCACCTTATTACCATTTTTATTATTTGGTGCGTTCCGCCAGCCCTAACACATGCTGCATTCTAAAATGATGTGCCGCATGCCCGGTTTCGTGGGTGTGTTACCTTCATATTAGGATGCATAGTGGAGACGGGATTTCATAAAATCCCCTCCACTATGCTGTAACATCTGGACGCTGCGGATTAAACGCTGCGGCTATATGCAGCATTCAATCCGCAGCAAATCCGGATGTAATACGGCCCGTGGAAACATACCCTAACACATATTCTCTTTCTTGCTTCAGATTATCTACTGAAATGGAGAAGAAAATGTATGATTTGTCTAAATTCCTTCATGTTGATGAAGTGAAGATACGGTTAGATGATGATGATGTTGCAGACCCCACACTGCATGAGGATTTAGGAGAAGAAAGTGAGATTGATTCTCATGATGATGTGGAAGTATGTAAAATTGATTCTGAAACAGCGAGATGGTGAGAGTGATGAGGATGAAGAAAATATAGAAACATATTATATGGGAAGAGAAAAAAGCAAATGGAGCAATAAGCCACCCACGCAAACTAAATGTAGGGAACCTTAAAACATTCTCACTCACCTTCCTTCAGTTAAAAGAACAGAATGGAATGCTAAAACTGCAGCTGAATGCTGGAATAGTTTATTCACATATGACATTCTAGACTCTATTGTCACATGCACAAATCAATATATAGATACTTCAGATCTCCTTTTGAAGCTGAAGGGCATCCATGTCACAGAGAACTCCTTACTGGCATCAATTGATGTTGAGGCCCTGTAAAATAATATATCCCATGAACTCGGATTGTGAACGATTGAATATTTTTTTAAATCAAGAGCCATTCAATATAGGGAACACAATCAATTTGTGCTGGATTTGTTGCGCTTTACCCTTACTAAAAATTTCTTTCTATTTGGCAGGAAGTACTTCCACCAGCTCAGGGGCACCGCTATGGGCAGTCCCTGTGCCCCATCTTATGCAGGGTTGTTCCTGGGCTGGTGGGAGGAAGCCATAATCTTTTCAGATGAGCCTAAATGGTGGCAACAACATGTTGGAACCTGGTATAGGTTCATCAACGACATTTTTATAATTTGGCAGGGAACAGAATCCCAATTCCTGGAATTTGTCAACAAGCTAAATGATAATAACACTGGAATGAGACTTACATACGAAATAAACAAGACAATGTTACCATTTCTTGATGTCTTGTTTAGTAAAGAAGATGATGAATCATTAAAATCTCAAATTTATCGCAATCCAACCAGCACAAATAGTTTGCTTCATTGGGATAGCCATCACCCAGAAGCATTAAAATGTGGAATCCCTAAGGGCCAGTTCTTAAGGTTGAGGAGGAACTGCTCAGACATGGATGCCTTCAGGTACCAATCAGCGGACATGAAAAGGAGATTCTTGGAGAAGGGATATCCCGGGGCTTTAATTGAACAGGTCTACAATTATACCTCCTCTCAGGACCGAAATTCCTTGTTACAAACCCAATTGAGAAAGACCACAGAGGTATCTGACATAACAAGAATCACTGGAACTTTTGACTGTCAGAATAAGAGAGTGGTGGGAATCCTGAATAAACACTGGAATATCTTAACATCTGATCCCGATCTGACAGATATCATAGGGCCGCGTCCGAAGGTAACCTTCAGAAAGGGACGGTCAATTAAGGACAGTTTGGTTCATAGCTTTTTCAAGAGGTCCACTCCAGCGGGTACATGGCTGGATCATAAAACCTGCGGTTTCTTTAAATGTGGCAACTGCGTCAATTGTAAATTCATGAAACCGAGTAAACATTTCATTAGTTCATGTAATGGTACAAGGTTTTATTTATGGGACTTCTCCACCGGTAAAACTATGGGCCTTATTTATATGGCCACCTGTAGCTGTCCAAAAGACTATGTGGGCAAAGCAATAAGGGAATTTCGGCGAAGAGTGAGGGAACATATTGGTGACATCAGGCATAGCTGTGACACTCCTTTGGCCAAGCATATTAATGAGGTACATGGGGGCGACACGGACAAAATTAGCTTTAGCATTATTGAGGTGGTCAAGCAAAATCCCAGGGGTGGCAATTTTGATAGGCTATTATTTCAAAGGGAGAGTGCATGGCTTCATTGTCTAGAATCACTAGCACCAGACTGTCTAAATGAAAGCTTGTCATATACGTGTTTTTGTAATTTTCTGATACAATTAGGGCACTTTTCTTACCATATCAGATAAAATCCCCATTTTTATGGGGACTCACAAATTATTGTGAATATTGAAATTAATATCCACTTTACAACCTTATCAACAATTTATTAATTCTTGCCATAATCCCTTCTATTTTTTAATATGATACAAATTTGGGCTTAGATATATCTCGGGCTATATAGATCTTTTCCCATATGTCTGAATGTACTATTGCCTTCTATGATTATATGGTGTGGATACAGAGTGAGGGCTTTTAGTTTGAGATCACTGATATAACACCCCCTGGTCTTTTGAATTAACTAAAGAGGGTTAATTTTCTTTGCAAACCTGCTCACATGCACAGTATTGTCTGATTAAAGCAGCAGGAGGCCCATTTATCTGACGTGGAGCGCACGTGAAGTATTTGACATGCGCTGTACAACTGTGCCTCAAGACAGAAAGCACTTGCGCTCCAGCTGGAACGCACACAGTGTTACCGCTCCCTCATCACAAGCCAGACATGCACTCTGCTTGCTCAGATGTAGGAACCACTAGCGTCTCAAGGGACCGTTTGGTATGACATCACGCCCCTCTAGGTGCTTGCAAATGCGCGATAGGAATAACAGGTGATCTGGATATAATGGTGCTCTATCTGGAACGCAAGCCGACTATACCACAGCCCTATTTCAGGCCTTACAGATGGTGGGCTGTCAAGCAGCTGAACTTTCCCCCTCTTCACCTATCAGCAGCATTGAAGTTTGATTGACATTACAACAGGTTAGTTGCTAGAGAGCAAAAACGCTGGCTATAACTTGGCATTAATCCAGCCCCTGACCTCATTTTTGATATCCTGTCTTGTGAACCTCTACAATATGGAGGAAATGCGCTCTTGTGATTTACTGCAGCATCTATATAAAGGGGTATTTTGGCAGTGTACCACACAGCACCTGACTATCCACCTCCTGATGATCCTGTTAGAGAAGGACTTCAACGTGTTTCTCCTATCAGCCACCAACTTTGAGTACCCTTTTTTTCTTGACTGTTATCATTTTTCTCTGCTATAGATGATGATATGTGATGAATGGCAGGGTTCACACCTTCCATTTAATTGTTGTTGTGCTACCCTTGTTAATTGGTTATCAGTCATATTAGGGATTCCAAGGGTCAGCCGTCATGGAGCGGGAGCGCCATTCCGCTGACCAGTAGGGTGCCAACCTCCGCTGACAGGAAGGTCACAGATACAGGGAACAGTTCAGTCAGGTACTCATCTGTTTTGCACTTGTCACTTCATTGTCTTTGTTATTTGCACTTTTTTGCACACTTCTCTTTGTTGCCTACCCAACTACCTATGTTTGGCAACCTCTATATGCTCCTGTTCTGGTTAAATGAGTGACTGCATGTTGCACTAGACAGGGATATCCAGGAGTTTTAGGGTCCAGCCTACGTTGAACGGGGGCGCCAATCTCGATTGCGTTTAGGGTGCCCACCTCTGCTGTCAGGTAGTTTTTAATTAGGGTCCCTTTTTAGGGCCATGGTAGGCAACACGGTTGGCTGTTTTTATGTGTGGTATTGTTCTTAGTGAAATGCTATAATAAAGGTATATCCGATGGTTATAATGTTTATATAAGGTCCTTGTTCAGCATACTTTCCTTGCATGCTCCAGACGTCGAGCGGCTTCCTTATTCCTCAACAGGATCATCTGTTTTGTGCAGAGGCAGTGTAGGTGCATGTAACACAGGATAGCCACCCGCTTCATTATGACTTCCCTAATCGACAGTATGATCTCTGAGCTCAGAGACTTCCTTCTCCAGCTCATTCACTCTGTGCTGAGCCGCTTGTCTCAGGACCTTTTCTCATTTGCTATGCTCTTTTAATGTCTCTTTAAGCATCTCTATTTTGTGATCCTGTTCCCTTTTGGCTAGCATGTGTCGCAGCATAACTTCTTTAATTATATTTTCAGATTGGGCAGCTTGCCCACCCACACTCTGCTGCTTCAGAGTTCTACCTGTGCCTTCATCAGCAGGTTCAGCTTTCTCTTCGGTCTTCCCTCCATTACCTTCGTCTGCCTCTAGGGTCTCTGCTGGGTTCTCTGAACAATCACTGTTCTTGCTCCCAGACTCCAAAACCACGATTTCCTCAGATTTCTGTTCTTTCAGATGCTTTAATTCGGACTGTAAATCTGTCACTTTTTGCTTCTCATGAGACAACTCTTTGGTGGGGTCCTAGAACTCATGCACTTTGTTGCAGCAGATCATTTCCAGCTGAGATACATGTTCTGCGTCCTCCTGCCGAGCAGAGCGCAGCTTCTCCTCTGTGGAGCGGATGGTATGAAGCAGCTTCTGTGCCTGTGCTTCCTTCTCTTCAAGCTGAGCGTTGACTGCCAAGACCTCGGACTCCAGGTGACGCACCTGATGCAGCTGCGTGGAGTTGGCGGCTTCCATACTCGACATCTTCAACCTCTCGTTCGCCAGCTGTTGACAGACCTCGTCGCGCTCCTTCTCCAAGCTTTGTACATGCGCTTCCACCTGGCGGAAACTGTCGGCTTGCTCTTTCCATGTGCACATTTCCTTTGTCAGCTTGTCTATTTGATCCTCTAGTTGTCAGGTGACAGTGGTTGAATCGGACAGCTTCTCCTGCAGGCTCTGTTTTTTCTTGGAGTTGTTCTCCAACTGCCATTTTAGCTGTTGGATCCCTACCACCACCCTGGGTCAGTTTTATGTTCCCCATGTCTGTCAGTTATAAAGTGATGCCTTTATCTAGGACATTAACCTTGTTGGCACCTGTCCCTGTCTCTTCTTTACCTGTCTTCTTAGAGGGTGTAGTCTGACCTGCCTTTCTGCGGCCACTGTGTCCCCAGCATCGAGAGGAAGACTTTCTATTTGTACCCGGGTCAACCTTACTACACTCTTTTCCCCTTGTGTCACCATCTGAATAGAAGTCACCACTACTCAGTCTGTCATCCTAGAACCAGCAGTCCCTACTTAAACAAAAGTTGGACCCCTCTACTGGAGCTGCCCCGTCTTCAACAATCACACTTTTTGTCACCTCTGCCAAGTTCCAGAGTTGGTAAGACCCACACTTCCGTCCGGTCATACTTTCTTGTATTGCCTTCCCCGTCGTGTCACTAAGTTGGGCCCGTCCACCATTTCCCTTGGTCACACCTAACTCAGGACTATCAACTCTAGGGTGCACATTTTCCTCATTATTAGATCTTATACACATTATTTCAACAGACACTTCTCCCTGTATCCACCAGAACCACAGTTCTTCCAAGTCCCGACCTATTACCATGGGATAGCGCAAGTCCAGGACAACACCCACGTGGAAACCTCAGCTGCGACAATGTAAAGGCAGGCTTTCAGAAGACCTTTAAAAGGTAGCAACTAGTGATGAACGAGCATGCTTGGAAGTGCTCGATGCTCACCTGAGCATCTCGCTGCTCAAGATGCTCGGCAACCATCAAGCATTTCCGCTGTTGCTTGGTGGGAGCTCGGGTCCCCGCCCTGCATGTTGGGTGCTCTTTACGGAGCCAATCAACATGCAGGAATTGTCTGCCACACACTTTAAAGCTGCAGCCATGCTGGTTGTGGCATTACAGTTATTGGCTGGCCATACAGCATCATCAGGCCTTTAGGAGACCGGGTGGTGCCATGCTCATCACAGTCTGCTCCGGACTTAGGCAGTGTAGGCAGAGTTGCTGCAAAGATAGGGACAGATTTGGTGTTGTTTTAGTTAATTTGGGTATGCCACCTTTATTACAGAAATCCATTTAAACCAGCAGTCCTTCTGAGGACTGTAAGGCAGCGGTAACACTGTACGCAGTGAAGAGGCAGTGACCCACAAAATTCAAGCACAAAAGTCTCTTTAACCCCTTCATGACCCAGCCTATTTTGACCTTAATGACCTGGCCATTTTTTGCAATTCTGACCAGTGTCCATTTATGAGGTAATAACTCAGGAATGCTTCAAAGGATCTTAGCAATTCTGAGGATTTTTTTGTGACATATTGGGCTTCATGTTAGTGGTAAATTTAGGTCAATAATTTTTTTACGTTTATTTGTGAAAAAATGGGAAGTTTGGCAAAAATTTAGAAAATTTCATAATTTTCAAATTTTGAAGTTTTATTCTGTTAAATCAGAGTTATGTGACACAAAATAGTTAATAAATAACATTTTCCATATGTCTACTTTACATCAGCACAATGTTAGAACACTATTTTTTTGTTAGGAAGTTATAAGGGTTAAAAGTTGACCAGCGATTTCTCATTTTTACAACAAAATTTACAAAACAATTTTTTTAGCGACCTTCTCACATTTGAAGGCAGTTTGAGGGGTCTATATGGCTGAAAATACCCAAAAGTGACACCATTCTAAAAACTGCACCCCTCAAGCTGATCAAAACCACATTCAAGAAGTTTGTTAACCCTTCAGGTGTTTCACAGCAGCAGAAGCAACATGGAAAGAAAAAATTAACATTCAACTTTTTAGTCACAAAAATGATATTTTAGCAACAATTCTTTCATTTTCCCAATGGTAAAAGGAGAAAGTGGACCCCAAAAGTTGTTGTGCAATTTGTCCTGAGTATGCTGAAACCCCACATGTAGGGAGTAAACACTGTTACGGTGCATGGCAGTGCTCGGAAGGGAAGGAGCGCCATTTGACTTTTTGAATGGAAAATTAGCTCCATTCGTTAGTGGACACCATGTCGCGTTTGGAGAGCTCCTGTGTGCCTAAATTTTGGAGTTCCCTCACAAGTGACCCCATTTTGGATACTAGACCCCCCCAAAGAACTTATCTAGATGTATAGTGAGCACTTTGAACCCCCCTGGTGCTTCACAAATTGATCCGTAAAAATGAAAAAGTACTTTTTTTTCACAAAAATTTTCTTTTAGCCTCAATTTTTTCATTTTTACATGGGTAACAGGATAAAATGGATCCTAAAATTTGTTGGGCAATTTCTCCTGAGTACACCGATACCTCCTATGTGGTCATAAACCACTGTTTGGGCGCACAGCAGGGCTCGAAAGGGAAGGAGTGGTATTTGACTATTTGAATGGAAAATTAGCTAAAATCGTTAGCGGACACCATGCCGCATATGGAGAGCGCCTGTGTGCCTAAACATTGAAACTCCCTCACAAGTGACCTCATTTTGGAAACTAGACCCTCTAAGCAATTTATCCAGATGTGTTGTGAGAACTTTGAACCCCCAAGTGTTCACTAAAGTTTAAAGTGCAGAGCAGTGAAAATAAAAAAATCATTTTTTTTCACAAAAATGATTTTTTAGCCTGCAATTTTTTATTTTCACAAAGGTAACAGGAAAAATTGGACCCCATAAGATGTTGTCCAATTTGTCCTGAGCACCCTAATACCCCAAATGTGGGGAAAACCACTGTTTGGGCACACGTCGGGGCTCGAAAGGGAAGTAGTGTCGTTTTGGAATGCAGACTTTGATGGAATGGGCTGCTGGCGTCATGTTGTGTTTGCAGAGCCCTTGATGTGCCTAAACAGTAGAAACCCCCACAAGTGACACCATTTTGGAAACTAGACCCCCCAAAGAGCTTATCTAGATGTGTGGTGAGCACTTTGAATCCCTAAGTGCTTCACAGAAGTTTATAATGCAGAGCCGTGAAAAAAAAAATCATTTTTTTTCCACGAAAATGATTTTAAGCCTGCAATATTTTATTTTCACAAGGGTAACAGGAGAAATTGGACCCCAAAATTTGTTGTCCAATTTGTCCTGAGTAGCCTAGTACCCCAAATGTGGGGGAAACCACTGTTTGGGCACACGTTGGGATTCGAAAGGGAAGTAGTGTCGTTTTGGAATGCAGACTTCGATGGAATGGTCTGTGGGCGTTATGTTGGGGTAAACTACTGTTTGGGCACACGGCAGGGCTCAGAAGGTAGGGAGCACCTTTTAACTTTTTGAACGCAAAATTAGCTGGAATCAATGTCGCGTTTGCAGAGCCCCTGATGTGCCTAAACAGTGGAAACCCCTCAATTCTAACTCCAACCCTAACCCCAACACACTCCTAACCCTAATCCAAACCCTAACCACAAATCTAACCCCAAAACACCCCTAAACCTACTCCCAACCCTAACCATAACCCTAACCACAAGCCTAACCCTAATCCCAACTCTAACCCCAACACACCCTTAATCCTAACCCTAATTCCAACCCTAACCCTAATTCCAACTCCAACCATAATTCCAACCCTAACCCTAATTCCAACCCTAACCATAACCCTAATTCCAACCCTAACCCTAGCTCTACTTAATGGAAAAATGAAAATAAATACATTTTTTTATTTTATTATTTTTCCCTATCTAAGGGGGTGATGAAGGGGTTTATTTACTATTTTTTATTTTGATCACTGTGATAGGATTTATCACAGTAATCAAAATGTACCTGGAATAAATGAATGGAATCTGCCGGGTGACAGCCAGCAGATCTCGGCAGGCGCACTGCACATTCGCCCACCATATTTTTACTGGAAGAAGATGGCGGCACCCATGGGGAAGGCCTGGAGATGGAGCGACACTGGAAGGGACAACGGGAGGTAACAGGGGGGGTTGAATCGGAGGGTGGGGGAGCAGAGGACAGATGGGGCCAGTGGAGGACAGAAGGGGGAGCTGAGGGCAGAAGAGGGGAGCGGCGGACACAGAGGGGAGGAAATACTGATGGCGGCAGATCGTTGCCTTAAGTTGGTGGCGGTGGCAGATCACAGTCTCCAGCCATGGCCGATGATATTGCAGCATTGGATTGTAATATTTCACCAAGTTTCATTGCAATTGTTCTGATTGGCTGTTTCACTTTCAACATCCAATCAGAGTGATCTTAGCCATGGGGGGGCAAAGCCACCCCTCTGGGGTCAAGTATAGGTCCTCCTGTACCTGTGGTTCAGGTGACATTTCAGTGACCCCCGTCACCTTACCCGCAGGAACGCGAACTCGCCATGATGCCACATAGGTGTCACAGGTCGGATTGGCACCGACTTTCATGACACCTACGTGGTGTCACAGGTCAGGAAGGGGTTAATGTGTTTCCTCACAGCATTAAAGGTCCAATCCACACAAGTACATATAACTTCAGTGCATATAATTAGTATCCATTTCACCATTTGCAGAATATATATATATTATACGGCATCCTTCATTTTTACAGACATTAAACATGCCAGTCTTCCTCTGACTAGTTATTGTGGGTGTCTATGCGCCGTTTCCAAGACTCTATTCACACACCATTACATGTTGCAGGCACTACACACGCTAGTCCTCCTCTGACTAGTTCCTGTGGGTGCCTTGAACCCCTGCATCACAGTCTCTTTACTCACACAGCCATACATAGTCCAGGATATCATCTGGGCCAGGCACCATATCCACCTGTTTTGCAATCGTTACACACGCCAGTCTTCTTTTGAGCACATGATATCCATCTCGGGTTCACCTACGGACACAGGACTGTCCACATCCGAGACCAGTCACTGTGGACGACTTGCATCTCTGTGTACACTATGGTTTGCCAGGCCTCTCTCTCGGCTTAGTATACATTTTTTGCAAAAAATGTATCAACAAAATACCCTGTTTTGTTATCATCTTTTTACTAGCACCTGCTGTTTACTGTTACTTTTTTACGTATATTTATACATTTGTTATACTGTGTTTTTCTGTGTTTCAGTCTTTTGATGGTGAGAACACTGCGCTACAGACTTGTTCATTGTGTGCATGGCCCATGTGTTTATATTCAAATGGTTTCTTGTTTTTGCAAGATTAGGGAGGTCTCCAACCCTCCCTTGTGGGCCATGCACATATAAGCACTGTTCTACAGTGTGTCCACATTGGACATTGCCTTTCTGAATCTTGCTCATATAGATGCTATACACATGGCTAGGTTTTAAATACATCGGTTAGGGACTGCTCTGATATTGGTATACCTTGACGTTTGGTAGAGCAGCTTAGTATTAATTTTTATGCAAAAACCGTATCAACCAAATACCCTGGTTTGTGATCATCTTTTTACTAGCACTTGCTGTTTATTGTTACTAACAGAGTATTTTTATATGTTTGTTATATTGTGTTTTTCTCTCAGGCCCTGATACAGCTGAGACTCACTAAGCACTCACTCACTCCTCACTAACCCTTTCCTGCACGGCTTTTATCACAGAAACCTGTGGCTTTCAGCCACATGGAAAACCTGAGTCCGGAATGAAACAGACTGCAACACTATCATACTGCAATCTGTTTCATACACAACATCCAGAGCAGGTTTTCCCACCCATCTTGGACATTAACATGTCCAAGACTAACACTTTTATTATCAGTTTGCATTGCAGTCACAGCTACGCCTGTGACTGCCATGCACACCTATGGCCTTCATACACCACTGTGCATATCTCCTAGCTGTCACTGCTTCCCCATTGCAATCCCAGCTATGCCTGTGATTGTATTGCATTCCCATAGCCTCAATATGCCTCCGTGTGTATCCTGGGGAGAACACAGCGCCCCCTAGCTGTAACAGGGGTCACTGCCTCACAGGACTAATCAAAGTGCATAGTGTTAGGGCTGGCGGAATGCACCAAATAATAAAGGAATGGAATATAGGTGCGTTCACAGCCCCGAGTCCTCCGTGCAGAGATGTTAACTGCTGCTTGGTAATGGCGGATGCTATATGGTGGTATAATAGAAGAACACACGCGGGTTAACGTCACCCGGTGTGTACAGAGGCGGACTCTGTTGCTTCACAGAGCGCACAACCGTAGAATATAAATGCCGTAGCTTGTTAAAGCTCACAGAGCTAGGCAAAGTGAACGCTAGTGCATGGTTACAGAAATCTGCCCCAAAGACACAGGGTTAGAGTCCCTCTAGACCCACTAAGCATGTGGCGTCACAGCTGCGAATACCACTAAAAGACGCTGGCTACCGTGGAGTGCAGACCAAGTGCACAGTGGCGTACAGGCAAGCCACTACTTGGTGCTGATGCTAGTCCCTGACTCTACCTCCTACCTGCACTTCAGCCCAGGCACAAACTGGCCAGGCTGAAAAACACATGCATACCAAGGGTAAGGGTTTCTTAATGAGTCATTCACCAGAGACGTTCATACGTGCACACAACACTCACTCCACATGGTCTATCCTAGTGCACGGCCGTGCGGCCATGCAATCCTTTAATAGCCGCAGCCTTCTGGGACTTTCCTGGGGCCCAATCCGAGCTGCTTGAGGACCTGAGCATGTGACCTCTGACCACCAATGAGCGGTAGTCTCCCAAGCATGCTCAGATGAAGAAAAGCAGGACTTAGTCCCAGAAGCGTCTGCTTGCCGTTGACTAATGTTGAAAGCTATAGCAGAACCTGGGGCAACAACCAGACGCATAGAATTAGTCCAAGCAAGACGCTGGGACCGACGTCTCTGCTGAGCAGGAACCTCTGTGGCTGCAGAAGAATGGGAGACCGCGGAGGATATGGCTTGAGATTCCCCCTGTGCAGTGGCGGGAACTTGACGCCTAACACGTAGAGCCATAGATATCAGTGCTGGGTAAGCAGGCAGTGTGTGTGGCAGACTTTATTGAATATAGCAAGAGGGTCCATTCCAGCACTGTCTGCTTCTGCCTATTACAGATATTTACCATATATACATAGACCCAGGTATCAGGGGCTAGGAATAATTTTTTTCCATCTTAATCCTGATTATTTTCTTCAAAAGCAATCCAGAGCACACCATTTTTTTGCTCCATTTGCTTGTTGGCACTGCAGAATACAGCCAGCCCAGATACTTTCCATATTACAGCGTGAAAATCCAGCTATTTTAAACAGGGGTTTGGCCGTCACAGGGTTCACATCTGAGTGCGTTGAAAATTCTGCCATTTCTGGGCTACTTTAAAATTGTTGTGGAGTGTCTTATACAAGTTATTTACACCAGTTTGCTGAAAAAAAAAATAGTTACCTACAGGCCAGCTATTTTAAACAGGGGTTTGACCGTCACAGGGTTCACATCTGAGTGCGCTAAAAATTCTGCCATTTCAGGACTACTGTAAAAAATTTTTGGAGTGTCTTATACAAGTTAATAACACCAGCTTGCTTAAAAAAATAGTTACGTACAGGCCAGCTATTTTACACAGGGGTTTGGCAGTCACAGGGTTCACATCTGAGTATACCCCATATATGCAAGTAAACCACTGTTTGGGCACATGGCAGAGCTCGGATGTGAAGGAGCGCCATTTGACTTTTCAATGCAAAATTGGCTGGAATTGAGATCGGACACCACCGCGTTTGGAAACCCCCCACAAGTGACACGATTTTGGAAATTAGACCCCCTAAGGAGCTTATCTAAATGTGTGGTGAGCACTTTGAACCCCCAAGTGCTTCACAGAAGTTTATAACGTAGAGCCATAAATATAAAAATCATATTTTTTTTACAAAAATGATTTTTTCACCCCAATTTTTTATTTTTCCAAGGGTAAGAGGAGAAATTGGACCCTAAAAGTTGTTGTCCAATTTGTCCTAAGTATGCTAACACCCCATACATGGGGAGAACCACTGTTTGGGTGCATGGCAGAGCACAGAAGGAAAGGAGCACCGTTTGACTTTTTCAACACAGAATTGGCTGGAATTGAGATCGGACATCATGTCGCATTTGGAGAGCCCCTGATTCCCCCTAAAAATTATGGGGACTCCCTGCAGCCTCAGTGACGTCAGCGGGAGTCCCCGCAATTTTATACAACAAATTAACACCTTAAATTAACCCCTACAACTCCAAAATTTAACCCACAAACCCTCATCTAATTAATAATGATAGACATCTAAAAAAAAAACATGAAATGAAATGGTTAACTGTATGTAAACCATGTGTCATTTCATGTCGGGTAGGAGAATGATTTTCCAAAAGCCGGCAAATGTTTCAGCGGCTATACTGCTATGAAGAACTGTATGAATTAGAAATATATATAAATGTGTCTATATGACATGTACAGTGGGGCAAAAAAGTATTTAGTCAGTCAGCAATAGTGCAAGTTCCACCACTTAAAAAGATGAGAGGCGTCTGTAATTTACATCATAGGTAGACCTCAACTATGGGAGACAAACTGAGAAAAAAAAATCCAGAAAATCACATTGTCTGTTTTTTTTTTCATTTTATTTGCATATTATGGTGGAAAATAAGTATTTTGTCAGAAACAAGCAATCAAGATTTCTGGCTCTCACAGACCTGTAACTTCTTCTTTAAGAGTCTCCTCTTTCCTCCACTCATTACCTGTAGTAATGGCACCTGTTTAAACTTGTTATCAGTATAAAAAGACACCTGTGCACACCCTCAAACAGTCTGACTCCAAACTCCACTATGGTGAAGACCAAAGAGCTGTCAAAGGACACCAGAAACAAAATTGTAGCCCTGCACCAGGCTGGGAAGACTGAATCTGCAATAGCTAACTAGCTTGGAGTGAAGAAATCAACTGTGGGAGCAATAATTAGAAAATGGAAGACATACAAGACCACTGATAATCTCCCTCGATCTGGTGCTCCACGCAAAATCCCACCCCGTGGGGTCAGAATGATCACAAGAACGGTGAGCAAAAATCCCAGAACCATGCGGGGGGACCTAGTGAATGAACTGCAGAGAGCTGGGACCAATGTAACAAGGCCTACCATAAGTAACACACTACGCCACCATGGACTCAGATCCTGCAGTGCCAGACGTGTCCCACTGCTTAAGCCTGTACATGTCCGGGCCCGTCTGAAGTTTGCTAGAGAGCATTTGGATGATCCAGAGGAGTTTTGGGAGAATGTCCTATGGTCTGATGAAACCAAACTGGAACTGTTTGGTAGAAACACAACTTGTTGTGTTTGGAGGAAAAAGAATACTGAGTTGCATCCATCAAACACCATACCTACTGTAAAGCATGGTGGTGGAAACATCATGCTTTGGGGCTGTTTCTCTGCAAAGGGGCCAGGATGACTGATCCGGGTACATGAAAGAATGAATGGGGCCATGTATCGTGAGATTTTGAGTGCAAACCTCCTTCCATCAGCAAGGGCATTGAATATGAAACGTGGCTGGGTCTTTCAACATGAGAATGATCCAAAGCACACCGCCAGGGCAACGAAGGAGTGGCTTCGTAAGAAGCATTTCAAGGTCCTGGAGTGGCCTAGCCAGTCTCCAGATCTCAACCCTATAGAAAACCATTGGAGGGAGTTGAAAGTCCGTGTTGCCAAGCGAAAAGCCAAAAACATCACTGCTCTAGAGGAGATCTGCATGGAGGAATGGGCCAACATACCAACAACAGTGTGTGGCAACCTTGTGAAGACTTACAGAAAACGTTTGACCTCTGTCATTGCCAACAAAGGATATATCACAAAGTATTGAGATGAAATTTTGTTTCTGACCAAATACTTATTTTCCACCATAATATGCAAATAAAATGAAAAAAAAACAGACAATGTGATTTTCTGGATTTTTTTTTCTCAGTTTGTCTCCCATAGTTGAGGTCTACCTATGATGTAAATTACAGACGCCTCTCATCTTTTTAAGTGGTGGAACTTGCACTATTGCTGACTGACTAAATACTTTTTTGCCCCACTGTATATATATATATATATATATATATATATATATGTATTCTATGTGTCTAGATCTATTCTTTAGTTTGTGTTGGAAAACCTGTCATTGGGCTCCATTATATGTCCATTTTGCTAGCCTGCAAGAAAATCTCGCCAGACGGATGTCAAACGGATGCTTAGATGCAAGTAAAATCGCATCATCACATGAAATTCGGCTGACAGATGGATCCCTGGTGAAGAAACCTTTGTGCGATTTCGGTCCATCAAAATTGGACCAATTTTTTATCGTTTAGTGTGACTCCAGCCTAATAATGACGATCTCAACACCGGGGTCGGTAAAAACCGACCCGATTCATGTTCTCTGGGGTCTCGGCTACCCCTGGCAGTTGTGGGACGAGCTGACATTGTTATTGATATAATTTTTGGGCACATGATATATTTTGATCACTTTCTGTTCAGATTTTTGGGAGACAAAATGACCAAACCCAGCAATTTATAAATTTCTTTTTTTTGGGGGGGGCGTTTACACCAGGGGTCCCCAACCGCCGGTCCGCGGCCCAGCACCAGGCCGCTGCAGTGCCCTTTCCGGTCCACGGACACAAGGGGAGCCAGGGGCGGTCAGTGGCGTAGCGGGGGCTGGGGCGGTGCGCAGCAGTTCTTAGCGGCGTGTGTAGCGGCGGCCAGGGAGCGATCAAGCAGCTCCGCTGCCTGCAAGAGGGAATAGCAGGAGCGGAGCTGCAAGGACCCGTCCACTGCGTCCAGCTTCCTGCCCGCCGCCCGCGCTTCCTGTCTCTGACTGACACAGAGAGGAGCGCGGCCGCTGCTGTGTCAGAGCGAGGAAGCGCGGGCGATGCTGCGACAGGTGAGAGGAGAGAGGTGGTGTGTGTGTGTGTGTATGTCTGTCTGTCTGTGTATGTACATGTATGTCTGTGTGTGTGTGTGTGTTGGTCTGTGTTTGTGTAGCCTGGCCCTGGAGGAGATGGGGACATGAGGAGAAGGCCATGAGGGGAGTGATGGGGTGAAGGCAATGATGGAGAGAGGGGAGTGATGGGGTGAAGGCAATGATGGGGAGACGGCAGTGATAGGGAGAGGGGAGTGATGGGGTGAAGGCAATGATGGGGAGACGGCAGTGATGGGGAGAGGGGAGTGATGGGGTGAAGGCAATGATGGGGAGACGGCAGTGATGGGGAGAGGTGAGTGATGGGGTGAAGGCAATGATGGGGAGAGGGGAGTGATGGGGTGAAGGCAATGATGGGGAGACGGCAGTGATGGGGAGAGGGGAGTGATGGGGTGAAGGCAATGATGGGGAGAAGGGAGTGATGGGGTGAAGGCAATGATGGGGAGAAGGGAGTGATGGGGTGAAGGTAATGATGGGGAGACGGCAGTGATGGGGAGAGGGGAGTGATGGGGTGAAGGCAATGATGGGGAGACGGCAGTGATGGGGAGAGGGGAGTGATGGGGTGAAGGCAATGATGGGGAGAGGGGAGTGATGGGGTGAAGAATGGTCTTGCTTGAAACCGGTCCCTGGTGCAAAAAAGGTTGGCGACCACTGGTTTACACCATTCCGCGTGTGGTAAAATTGATAAAGTAGCTTTATTCTTCAGGTCAGTACGATTACAGCGATACCTCATTTATATCTTTTTCTATGCACTTTTATATATAAAAACTATTTTATAGAAAAAATAATTGTTTTGCATCACTTTATTCTGACTGCTGTAACTTTTTTATTTTTTCACTGATGACGCTATATGGTGGCCTGTTTTTGCATGAGAAGATGTCATTTTCAGTGGTACCATGTTTATAATGGCTGTTGACAACAGCCATTCTAAGCTGAATTTGCATACCCTCGTCAGATTGCAGCCGGTAAGCATGTTTATTTATATCTGTCTTCTTGATCGCGTTATTCCACTTTTTGTTCGGCGGTATGATGATAAAGCATTGTTCTTTGCCTTTTTTTATGGTGTTCACTAAAGGGGTTAACTAGTGAGACAGTTTTAGAGGTCGGGTCATTACGAACTTGGAAATACCAAGTATGTTTACTTTTATTGTTTAGATTTTTTTTCATTCAAATATTTATTTATCACTAGAATAAATTTAGATTTTTTTATTATTATTTGTTATTATTATTACAGTATTTTAAATTTTTTTTACTCCATTCTATGTTTTACACTTTGTTCCACTATGGGACAATCATTGTTTGCAGGCTGATCACTTCTATAGTCTGCAGATGAAGCAGCATCTGCATGTTATAGAAGCTGTCAGCGCTGCATGTATTTTACACTGACCTGAGAGACTTCCTGATCATGCACTGCACATGACAGGAGCTTTCTCAGCTCTGGAGACCCTGATATCTTCATAACGGCATCGGGTCTCCATGGCAGCGATCGGGACCTGTATCACAATGGCAGTCCCTGTGCCTGCTCTGGAATGCTGCAATCTTGTTTGTTTGCAGTGTTCCGGGGTTTAAAGTGCCGGGAGTGGTCTGTGACAGGTCAGCTGACACCATGCTGTGATCGGCTGCATACCACCCATGTGCGCGGCCGATCGCGATGATGCACTATTCCGTCTATGGGAATTATGATCCAGGTCACATGGATGGAATAGTACATCGGGTGGAACAGAGGGGTTAAACAGGGATTTGGCCGTCACAGTGATCACATGTGAGTGTGTAGAAAATTCTGCCATTTCTAGGCTACTATGAAATTTTGTTGGAGTGTATTACACAAGTTATTGACACCAGTTAGCTGAAAAATGAGTTACCTACAGGCCAGCTATTTTAAACAGGGGTTTGGCCATCACAGGGTTCACATCTGAGTGCAAGGAAAATTCTGCCATTTATGGGCTACTGTAAATTTTTTTTGGAATGTTTTACACAAGTTATTGACACCAGTTTGATGGAAAAAAAACGCTACCTACAGTGCATTTATTTTAAACAAGAGTTTGGCCATCACATCGATCACATCTAAGTGCGCAGAAAATGCAAGCCCTTTTGGACTACTGTAAAATTTTGTTGGCGTTTCTTATAGAAGTTAATGACACCAGTTTGCTGAAACAACAATAGTTACCAACAGGCCAGCTATTTTAAACAGGGTTTTGGCCGTCACAGGGTTCACATCTGAGTGTGGTAAAAATTTTGCCATTTCTGTGCTACTGTAAAATCTTTTTGGAGTGTCTTATACAAGTTATTGACACCAGTTTGCTGAAAAAAGAATAGCTACCTGCAGGCCAGCTATTTTAAATAGGGGTTTGTCCATCACATAGATCACATCTGAGTGCGCAAAAAATTCTGCCATTTCTGTGCTACTGTAAAATTTTGTTGGACAAGTTATTGACCCCAGTTTGCTGAAAAAAAAATTAGTTACATACAGGCCAGCTTTGTAGTGACTAAGCAAAATATTGTCCTCCATTTAAAATGATAAGATAACCTAACAGCTGATACACGCAAACCCAGTCCGTGGGTAGCTTGTATCAGATGATGGCTGTATGATCTCAGCCAGGTATGTTGGACTCTGAAAAGCTGCCTGGCTGATTTCATGCACCCAGTATCCGATACATTCTGCCTGAGACGCATGGATCAGCTGTCACATTCTCTTTAACCCTAATGAGCAAATATAGAAAAATGTAGAAATTAGGAAACAAAAACTATTACACAAACATGCAATTGCATGACATAAATTAATCTGTCTTGGGAATCAGGTGCACAAATATACATAATATATATTACATTTTTGTCACAAAGTCGTCATTTCATCAAACATATGGTAATGACCCTTGCCTGTTATAGCATAATACCTAATTTTTCACTTTTACAAAAAAGTTTCTGTACCTTGTCAATTTTCATCTAAGGGCAACAAATAAGCAAAAACTCACTGACACAAAAAGGACTTTAAAAATCCTCCAAAAATATATAAACATCAATGAAAAAAAGGCAGAGATGCTTACCTGCCTAGGCCTCAAATAAAAGCACTATCAGGGTGCATTGGACCCATCTAATTATGGCAGCAACACAGGTGCAAATACTAGTGCACAAAATAAATTCCAATGTGTATGTGGCATAATTCACACACAGTTAAAGCAGAGCATCCGCATTACAGCCTATTACCAACGCCTTGATGTTTGGTAGGACTGGCAAGTGTAAGGATCCGTGACATACGTTTTTTTCTTGTTATAGCGATGTATTCATTAAACAAAGTACACATACAGTATATAGCACCATAATGCATAAGGGAATTAGAGCATTCATTTAGGAGGAAATAATAATTTATTGAACAAATACTATATAACAGAACATGAAAAATAAGGAAAAGTCAAGTTTTTCCCAAATTTGTGACCATTTTGTCTAAACAAGAACTACAAAGGTATATGAGTTCCAATATTAAATTTAAATAATGTGTCCTGCGATAACATATGATTAAACTAAAAAAAAAGATAAAAAAGAAAATACCATTAGTATACAGCTTTCAAAAGATGAAGTTTTGCTCCTGGCATTAAAGCTTAAAGGGAATCTGTCCCCCTTTTTTTGAGATATATAATGATATCATTCAATTGTGTGTCCCATAAGGATTCTCTTAGTACTTTTGCTTCCCTCTGACCCCGCACCTTTCATGCATAAATACCTTTTTTATATCGGTTCAGATGTATGTAAACTGCCGAGGTCCGGTCTGCTGGGCGGGGCTTATTCAACTGCTCCCCCCCTCCTTGTCTTGCTCTACACAAGAAGAAATGCGTAGAACAAGACAGGGAGGGGGGGAGCAGGTGAATAAGCCCCGCCCATCGGACCAGACAGCGACAGTTTACATACATCTGACAGGATATAAAAAAGGTATTTATGCATGAAAGGTGCGGGGTCAGGGGGAAGCAAAAGTACTAAGAGAATCCTTATGTGACACACAATTGAATGATATCATTATATGATATCTCAAAAAAGGGGGGACAGATTACCTTTAAAACAGCCCCAGCCTTAGGCCAGTCTCACACGTCCAGATATTTCCGGTACTGGCGCTATCTGTGTCCGTGGGTCCATGTGTATACGTGGAACCGCCGTGTGGCACACGTGTGCTGCACGTGTGCCGCATCAGGACCACGCAGACGGCCGCCGGGGAAGAAGCGCTTCAGTAAGTGCTGTTCCCTGGTGGCTGGTGCTGAACGCGGCTGTCATTCTTCAACAGCGAGGAAGAGAGAATGAATGAAAAAACCCGATGCATTAGCAGCGCTCCGACTGTAAAATGATTAACCCCCTGAGATGGATTTACGCCATGGGACTTGACTGTACGCTGGACAGGTATGCTATATTGTTGGTTTATTATTTTTTTATTTTTAACAGGAGAACAACAGCTTCGATATGGGATTAGGAGTATAATAAATATTTTAAAACTGTGTAGTATATTATTTCATTAAAATACTTATTGTGTTTGTTTATTTAACCCTTGAATAACTCTAGGATTAGTAATGGATTCGTAATTATTGACACTTCTCCATTACTAAGCAGAGCTTTATGTCACCTTACAATAGTAAGGTGACATTAACCCCTTATTAACCCCACTTGCCACAGCTACAGGGCTCCAGAATAGGCGCATCCTTTTCTGGGCAGCTGCGGGCTGCTGTTTTTAGACTGTGTGGGGGCCAAGATCAATGGCCCCTTACCAGCCTGAGAATAGCAGCCCCCAGCTGTGAGTTTTTCCGGGTTATTCACAAACAGAGGGGGACCCCATATCGGGTTTTTTTTATTCATTCTCTCCTGCTGGCTGTTGCCGGTAGAGCAGGAGAGAAGAATGACAGCCGTGTTCAGCACCAGCCACCGGGGAACAGCGGCTTACAGTAGCGCTTCTTCCCTGGCGGCTGTCCGTGAACATGGAGGACAGTGTGAACTGTTCTCCATGTGCACGTGTGCAGCACGTTTTGCGGACCGTGTGCTCCCACAAACACTGACATGTCTCCGTGTTTTGCACACGGACCATGTGTCCGTGAAAACACGCTGACATGTGCAGAGAAGCATTCATTTTAATTGGTGTATGTGTATCAGTGTCTCCGTTATGTGACAAAACTGTAACTACACGTACCGGAGCCACTAACGTGTGAAAGCGGCCTTAAATAGGTTGATTTATCCCTGCAAATGATTATTTTTGATTATTATTATGTTTTAGTAATTAATAATGCCTTCCATTATTTAATGATATTGTACACATTTCTTTAAGGCTTCTTTCACTGCTTTATTTCTGAAAGCATATATCATGGGGTTTAGCATAGGTGCTACAAGAGCGTAAGCCACCAATACAAATTTGTCGTCTGCTTGATAGTTCTGATGCAAACCAGGTCTGATGTATGTAAAAATGCATGCACTGTAAAAAATCATTACCACAGTAAGGTGGGATGCACAGGTAGAAAAAGCATTAAAACGCCCTTGATGTGATTTTGTATGCAATACAGTATACAAGATAAATATGTAGGACATGCATATAAGAGAAAAGCAACTTAATATTATAATGGTTGACAATGTATAAAATAAATTTCCATTGTCGGCAATGCCACTGCAAGAAATCTGCAATAATCATAGAATCATAGAATCATAGAATCGTAGAGTTGGAAGGGACCTCCTGGGCCATCTGGTCCAACCCCCTGCTCAAAGCAGGATTCGCTAAATCATCCCAGTCAGATGTCTGTCCAGCCTCTGTTTGAAGACTTCCATTGAAGGAGAACTCACCACTTCTCGTGGCAGCCTGTTCCACTCATTGATCACTCTAACTGTCAAAAAGTTTTTTCTAATATCTAATCTGTGTCTCCTCCCATTCAGTTTCATCCCATTGCTTCTAGTCTTTCCTTGTGCAAATGAGAATAAAGTTGATCCTTCTACAATGTGACAGCCCTTTAGATATTTGTAGACAGCTATTAAGTCTCCTCTCAGTCTTCTCTTTTGCAAACTAAACATTCCCAAATCCTGCAACCTTTCCTCATAAGACAGGGTTTGCAGACCGGTCACCATTCTGGTCGCTCTTTTCTGAACTTGCTCCAGTTTGTTGATGTCTTTTTTAAAATGTGGTGCCCAAAACTGGACACAATATTCCAGATGAGGTCTGACCAAAGAGGAGTAGAGGGAAATAATGACTTCACGTGATCTAGACTGTATGCTTCTGTTAATACATCCTAGAATTGCATTTGCCTTTTTTGCTGCTGCATCACACTGTTGACTCATATTCAGTCTGTGATCTATTAGTATACCCAAGTCTTTTTCACATGTGCTGTCACTTAGCCCTATTCCTCCCATTCTATATATGCTTTTTCCATTTTTATTGCCCAGATGTAGTACTTTGCATTTCTCCCTGTTAAAAACCATTCTGTTAGTTGCTGCCCACTTCTCCAGTTTATTTAAATCTTTTTGAATCCTCTCTCTCTCTTCTCTAGTATTAGCTATCCCTCCTAGCTTTGTGTCATCAGCAAATTTAATCAGTTTACCCTCAATTCCTTCATCTAAATCGTTGATAAAGATGTTGAACAATACAGGGCCCAGGACAGAGCCCTGTGGTACCCCACTTGAGACATTCTTCCAACTGGATGTGCAGCCATTTACGACCACTCTTTGGGTCCGATCACTAAGCCAGTTATGAATCCACCTAACAGTTGCCTTGTCCATTCCATACTTAATCATTTTTTCAATAAGGATTGTATGAGAGACTTTGTCAAATGCTTTGCTGAAGTCAAGATATACTATATCTACAGCATTTCCTTGATCCAACCAATCAGTGATACCGTCATAGAAGGAAATTAAGTTAGTCTGACATGACTTATTAGTTACAAACCCATGCTGACTCTGTTTAATCACTTCATTCTTATCCAGGTATTGACATACATGTTGTTTAATAATTTGTTCAAAGATCTTTCCTGGTATAGAAGTCAGACTCACCGGCCTATAGTTACCTGGGTCCACCTTCTTCCCCTTTTTGAAGATAGGAACAACATTTGCTCTTCTCCAGTCTTCTGGCACTTCTCCTGTTCTCCAAGAATTTTCAAAGATTATAGAGAGGGGTTCAAAAATTTCTTCTGCTATCTCCTTCAGTACTCTGGGGTGTAATTCATCTGGACCTGGAGACTTGAATTCATTTAGGCTAGCTAAGTGTTTCCTCACTATCTTTCTGTTTATAGATATCCTGGATTCTTCTATTCCCTTAATAGGACAGTGAATAACAGTTGATGTTACATTTCCTTTCTGAGAGAAAACAGATGCAAAATAGGAATTTAAAAGTTCAGCCTTCTCAACATCCTGTCTTACCATTTCATCATTTTCATCCTGTAAAAATCCTATAGCATCTTTGACTTTTCTTTTACTTTTGACATATCCCCAAAATCCTTTATTATTGCTTTTGACATCTCTTGCAAGCCTCAATTCATTTTCAGCTTTAGCTAATCTGATTTGTGCCCTGCAGGTTCTGCAGACAGCATTATATTCTTCTTTAGATATGCCTCCCTCTTTCCATTTTATAAACATTTTTTTCTTCCTTTTTAGCATGTGCTTAAGTTCTGTGTTCATCCATCCTGGTTTCCTTAACTGCTTCCTATTCTTCCCTCTTCTCGGAATTGTTAACAACTGTGCTTTGAGAATTTCATTTTTCAAGATTTCCCATCCTTCCTGGACATTTTTGTCTTTAAGGATATCCAGCCAATGGATCCCTCCAATTCTCTTTCTGAATCCCTTAAAATCTGCCTTTCTGAAATCTAACCTTGACGTCTGAGTCTTCACAGGTCTTCCGCCTCTAGTTATCCAAAATTCTAAAATAGCATGGTCGCTACCTCCTAGGGTCCCAGCCACTTTTACCTCCTCAACCATTTCCTCCCTGTTTATAAGGATTAGATCCAAGGTAGCAGTTCCCCTTGTTTTCTCCCTTACCTTTTGGAAGATAAAGTTGTCAGCAAGAGAGGATAAGAATTTCCTTGACCTGTTAGTTTTGCCTGAGAGAGATTCCCAACAAATGTCTGGATAGTTGAAATCTCCCATGACAACTATGTCATATTTTTTGGAGAACTTGGCCATTTGATGCATAAAGAGTTCATCCATAGCTTCAGCTTGCACAGGCGGCCTGTAGTAAATGCCTACAATGGTGTCCTTTCCATTGTTCTGTCCTTGTATTCTTACCCAAACAGTTTCCACAGAACTCCCAGTCTCTGAAGCTTCAATCTCTGTGCAGATATACGCGTTTCTAACATACAATGCGACACCCCCTCCTCGTTTATCAAGTCTGTTTCTTGCAAATAAGTTGTATCCTTCTAGTCTTGTATTCCAATCATGTGTATTGTCCCACCAAGTTTCAGTGATTCCAATGACATCATATTTCTTTTCCTGTGTTAGTAGTTCCAATTCTCCTTGTTTGTTGCCCATGCTTTGTGCATTAGTATAGAAACATTTTAGTTTGTGATTGGTTTCTCTTTCTCCAATATTTTTATTAATTAGATTCTTTCGTCTTTGTTCTTCCTTTCCACTTCTAATAGCAGAGTTCTCAATAGCATTTGTCAGGTGTATGGCTTTTTCTGGTCTTTTGCTTCCCTTCCCATGTTGTTCTAGTTTAATGGAGCAATGTCACAGAAAAAATGATCAATGTAGACTCCACAGTATTTTGTTTCATACAGGGAATATGCTGGAAATGCAGGAGCCAGGAGGCTCACGACCCAGGAGCCTAAAATAAGCCGCACACAAGTTATTGGTTTCATGATAACATTATAATACAGGGGGTGACAGATCGCGATAAACCTATCATAGGACATAACAGCTAGTAGACAGTGCTCATTAGCGCCACATACCATAGCAAAGTAAAACTGAATAATGCATGAGGCCAAGGCAATGGATTTGTCGTTGCTGATAAGATCTCGTATTATCCTGGGCACAAAAATTGTTGTGTACCAAATCTCCATAAAAGAAAAATTTGCAATGAAGAAATACATCGGCAAGTGGAGCTTTGATTCTTTTTTCACCACAATGATGATCAAAATGTTTCCACATAAGATAAATATGTAAAAGAATATAATAATGCAGACGAGAGGTAAACGGTGTGGTACGGAAAAGCCAATCAGGAAGAATTTTGTAATATTAATAACAGACTGATTTTGCATAATTGAATTTTGCTTATGCTTTTTTACGGGCACCAAATATTTTGATATCTGTTTTCAAAAAGAAAAGATATATTAAAATAGAAATATGACACAAAAATAGTAAAATGACAGCAGTAAATGACATCAAGTTATGGGAAATATGAATAATATTAGAAACATTCACTGTTACAAATGCAAATGTGTTCTTCATGTCACAGAGATAAAAAAAAAAACTTAAATGAAAAGAGTTAATATAAATCAAGCTTAAAATAGGGATTAGGATATAAAATACCATCTGGTGTTTTTTATTTTGCAACAGGTAAGTAATCAGTCATGTATGTTCAGTTTGAAGTATAAGGGTATGTGCACACGTTGAGGATTTTTCCGCGTGGAATCTGCAGAATCCGCAGGTCACAATACCCTCGTTTTTACTGTGGCTTTCCTGCGAATTTTGTGCAGATTTGGCATGTGTTTTTACACCTGCGGATTCCTATAATGGAATGGGTGTAAAAAGGCTGCGGAATCCGCACAAAGAATTGACAAGCTGCGGAAAATAAACCGCTGCGTTTCCGCGTGGATTTTTCCACAGCATGTGCACAGCGGTTTTTTTTCAATAGGATAACATAGTACTGTACATCACTAGCGAATCTGCAGCGGATCCGCAACGTGTGCACATACCCTAATACTTACTAGTCATTGTCTTCTGCCATTTCTAGCTTTGCTCTGTTCTCCTCCTGGACTACATGACCACAGTTGTGTCTACCTTGTTTACTTCGGTGTTTGATATGTGGAACAGAAGTCACTTTTCAATGTAAACCTATGGAACTCAGGATGAGACTCTTACATGATGAGACTTGCATTCAGGGCTCATTCACACAATCGTATTTTCCGTCCGAGTGCTATCCATGAAATCCAGATTGCACTCAGACCAATGTCATTCAATGTGACAATGTTGAGTGTCTTTTTTTCATGGACCGAACTGCAGCCTGCGCTAGTTTCTTCTGTAAACTGGATGAAACTCATCTATTCAAGTTTATAGGGTGCGTAAAAGCATCAGATGACATTCGGAGCCACAGTATAGCACCAAATTTTTAAGGACACATTGCAAATCTGTAACATAGGGAGCTGTAAATGGTCTTTTAAATTATTTATACCTGCTACTGTAAAAAGTAACAACTGCACATAGATGGCAAGTGAGAAAAAAATTGTCCAACTCTTCTGGAAACTATGAATGATTTTTTTATATGCTCATGTGAACCTACCATTAGAGAGCAAATGGTCAGCCGTTATATCCGGCAAGAAAGCTATGGTCACGGGATGACAGAGAGGGACCAGAACAGCGATGGAAAATATTTTACTATACATACAGAACTGAAATCTAGCTGACGGGTAAAATAAAAAAGAAAATGCCAGAATGGGACTTTAGCAACACATATGTAAGAATCAAGCCTTTGCTAAATTGTCCTATTGTTTCTTAATCTTAATAGATTTCACGAAATAGAAACTGATGTATGGAAACCTTAATATAACAAAAGAGAACAACTGAAAGGATCTCCTGGGAATGGTTGTGTGCTCAGAGAGCACTGGGACAAATTAATGATGCAACTTGTCAAGACTTATTACAGTTATGTAGTGTTGAGCATTCAGATACTGCAAATATCGGGTATCGGCCGATATTCGCGGTATCGGAATTCCGATTCTGAGTTCCGATACTTTTAGCATATCGAATACTGGAATCGGAAGTTCCCATAATGCTATGAGCCAATTTGATTTGATTCAGCCAATGAGGAATCCTAAGAAGTGTGGGCACATCCTGTTAGGCATGTTAACTAATGGCATGGCTGTGATTGACTGCTGAAATGATGTCATGATGCACTATAAAAGCCGCCGCCGCCATTTTGGGTTCACTCTGCTGTGAATTCAGTTAGGGACAGGACGCTGCTCTTCTGACTATGAGGGACAGTTAGAGATAGCGATTTTCTATATTGTGCTTTACCCAGGCTACTTTAGCAACCCCTGTGTGAAGCTTTCTTTTGCCTTGCAGCGCTGTTCACAGGTGTCTGCAAGGTCTGTGTGAGTGCAGCTCACGCTGTAGTGTGTTCTGCATCCACCTCTGGTTGAAGGCCACTCAGCATGCGTCACTGCCTCATACGTATTTTTTTTTTATTGCTGCTCATTTTTACTGATTTATCCTATTAGTGTGCATCCATCTGTATCCATCTACATTGGTTGCAAACACTATATAGGAGTAGATAGCGGAGCCTTTCTGCAGCCTTTCAGTGCTAGTGCCCAGTTCTCTGCACTGTTCACGGTTGTCTGTGAGGTCTCTGTGTGTGAGTGCAGCTCACGCTGTAGTGTGTTCTGCAGCCACCTCTGGTTGTAGGCCACTCAGCATGTGTCACTGCCTCATACGTATTTTTTTTTTTTTTATTGCTGCTCATGTTTACTGATTTATCCTATTAGTGTGCATCCATCAGTATCCATCTACATTGGTTGCAGACACTATATAGGAGTAGTTAGAGGAGCCTTTTTGCTGGCTTGTGCCCTGCAGCCCCAGCCAGATTAGTATTAGCCTATTTTTTGGAGCCTCATCGATTGCATTGTAGGTTACCTTCCTGCATTGTAATAGTATCACAAACTATTTGGGCTACTATCGCTTTTACATCTTTGGTCACATCCGTTTTGTTTTTTTGAAAAAAAAACCACGTAAATAAAGTTCACCAAACACTCCACTTTACAGTGGTGTAGGCCACATTAGCTCATATTAAAGTGTAGTCCACACACTTTATAAAATTAGTGTTTCTGATACCTGTTAGCAGCTGTTCAGGAATAAGCACACTAAGCCCTTAGTACTTTTCTGCCTATCTTTATCAGTCTACCAAGATGGAGAAGGCAGGGAGTAAAGCACGTGGTCTCGGGCGTGGAGTTTCAGCAGGGAGAGGACGTGGGGATTCTGTGCATGCTGCGGGCACCAGTGACTCTGCATCCCCAGTTTTAACAGGGAACAGTCCTTTATGTGCAGCTTTGTAGGAGCTCACCGTAGCCCACTGCTGCGGGAGGAACAAATTGAAGCCGTTGTCGGACGGATGGCAGCTAATGCATCGACTTCAATTACTTCCACATCCTTCACCACCTGCCAAATTGCCCAGGCACTCAGAGAGTCCTGGACAGGAGCCATCTCATTCTCTATTTCTGTTCTCTGAATCTGTTGGCTTGGAAAGAGGGGGCCAACCAAGCAGCATTCTAGAATGTGAAGAAGAGGGAATATGCAGTGATGCGCATTAGTTTTGTCTCTCTGAATCTGAAGAGGTGGGTGGGCCAGTGCCTATGGTCAGCACACCTCAGTACGCATCTGATGATGAGACTCAGGTGTCACTTTCTGGTGCGTACTGTGCTGGCGAGACTACCCAGGAGAAGCAGGTGTTTGAAGAGGGTAGTGTAGATGATGAGGTCCTTGACCCATCATGGCGCGAGGAACAGGAAGGTAGTGGGATCAGCTCTGAGGAAGAGATTCCCTGAACGGCCAAGACAGGAGGGAGAGGGAGGGGGCAGACTTGGTTGCCTGTAGCCTCCTCTTCGGCCCCCCTTAGTAGCATTCCTCTTCCAAAACCCAAAACGGGCACTCCCAGAACTTGCAGTGCGTGGTCCTTTTTTGACACAGTTGCAGATGACATTTGCTTTGTCAAATGCAAGCTGTGTCATCAGAAAGTCAAAAGAGGGAAAAGTGTCAGCAGCCTCAATACCACAAATATGTGGAAACATGTGCGGACCAAGCACATGGTGGAGTTACAAAGACACACTGAAGACGTAGGCCAACCTACAGCACCACCTACCACCTCTTCAGCTCGTGTTGTAGCCTGTTCCTCCAGCTTACACACAGCTGGTTCGGCTTCCTCACAGGATGACAATGGAAGAACCTCTGGCACTGTTGTACAGAGACCCAGTGTAATTCCACCCACAGCACCACGTTCCCTGTCATCCTCACACTCCCAGGCCACTCTACAGCCATCAGTAGCGCAGGCATGGGAGAAAAGGCGGCCATACTCGGGAAAACCATCCCCGACCACAGGCTCTGAATGCTGGCATTGCAAAACTATTGGCCCTTGAAATGCTGTCATTCAGGCTGGTGGAGACTGACACCTTCCATAACTTCATGGCATTGGCAGTCCCACAATACAATGTGCCCAGCCGCTTTTATTTCAGCAGGCAAGCCGTCCCTGCCCTGCAAAAGCATGTGGAGGGAAAAATTAAACATGTGCTAATAAATGCCATCAGTAGCAAGGTCCACTTGATCACCGATGCATGGACCAGTAACCATGGACAGGGACGATACATTTCCCTCACTGCCCATTGGGTCAATGTTGTGGAGCCGGGTACAGATCTTGCGAGTGGCACTGTACGTGTTCTGCCAACTCCAAGGATTGCAGGAATCCAGTCTGTACACATTGACTCCTCCTCATACTCCAGTTCCTCAGAATCAGCGCTGCAGGGGCCGTCACGGTCTACCTCCACATGGACTCGTGAACGCTTACCTGTTACGACCGATATGAGCACAGCCGTGGCCACACATCAACAGGCCGTACTGAAATTAATTTCTTTGGGGAATCGAAGCCACACAGCGCAGGAGCTCTGGAGTGCCATCAAGCAGGAGAGCGACGTGTGGTTTGTGCCAGCGAATCTCCAGCCAGGCTTGGTAGTGTGTGACAATGGCTGACATCTGGTGGCAGCTCTGGGCCTAGGCAACCTCACTCACATCCCATGTCTGGCACATGTGCTCAACTTGGTCGTGCAGAGTTTTTTGATGGACTATCCAGATCTTGATGCACTGCTGCACAAGGTCCACATAGAGTGCGCTCACTTGCGGCGTTCCAGCATGGCAAGATCGTGCATTGCAGCTCTGCAGCGCCGATTCTGCCTTCCGCAACATCGCATCATATGTGACCTACCCACCAGGAGGAATTCAATGTTACATATGTTGGAGCGGTTGTGTGAGCAGCAGGCAGCAGTAATGGAGTACCAGCTGCATCAGGCGCAAACAAGTCGCACTGCGCGCCGTTCACACTTCACCACCACTGAGTGGGCCTCTATGAAGGACATCTGCCATGTTTTGCGTGCCTTCGATGATTCCGGATGGCGAGTGCAGCTGATGCACTAGTCAGCATGACTGTCCCCCTTATCTGCCTGCTTCAAAAAACACTGCAAGCACTAAGGGAGAAGGTTTTGGAAGAGGTGGAGGATGAGGAGTCACAAATGCCATCTGCTTCTGGACAGTCTGCGCAACGTGGTTCCTCACAAAGGCCTAGGCAGGGGACACTTTGTGAGGAGGATGAGGAGGAGTCAATGGAGGAGGAAGACATCTCTCCAGAGGAGGGAGGTACACAATGCTCTAGTAGTCAGTATGTAGAGCGAGGGTGGGGTGATGCAGAGCAGGCAGAGATGACGCCTCAAGCAGGGGACATTGTTTCTTGGCCAGTTGGGAGTCTGCAGCACATGGTTGATTTCATGCTGCAGTGCTTGAGAAATGACCGCCGCTTTGCCCACATTCTCAACACGGCTGATCATTGGGTGTACACCCTCCTAGATCCTCGCTACCGGGACAACTTACAAAGCCTCATACTACCATTGAACCGGGAGCATAAAATGCGGGAGTACCAAGACACACTGTTCTCCATTCCACCCGAGAGCAGTGCTGCTAGTGCTTTACAAAGCAGCTCTGTGCTTCGAAGCAGTGGAGAAAGCTCTGCACAAAGAGGGAGCAGAGGCAGCGCCTCAGCACAAGACAAGACCAGTATGGCCCAAATGTGGCAAAGTTTTCTGTGCCCGCCTCAAATGTCAACACCATCACAGACGGCTCCAGTCAGCAGGAGGCAACGTTTCCGTCAGATGGTGACAGACTACATGTCTTGCTCTCTCAGTGTACTCCCAGACGGCTCTTCCAGCTTCAAGTTTTGGGTCTCTAAGCTGGATACATGGCCAGAGCTTAGCCAGTATGCATTGGAGGTGCTGGCCTGCCCTGCTGCTAGTGTATTATCGGAACGCGTCTTTAGTGCCGCAGGTGGTGTACTAACAGACCGTTGCACGCGACTATCCTCCGATAATGTTGACCGGCTTACTTTTCTGAAAATGAACAAGGCCTGGATCTCACCGGAATTTGCCAGTCCTCTTCCCAAATAAATAATTGGTTGGCAATAGTGTCCAGATCTCCTGTTGTGTTCATGTTTCTACCACCTGAACTGGAATCCCTGGGCTTCAACACCGCCAGTTGTTGCTCAGAAGTGCCGTCTGCACAGAGAAAAACACATGCTCCACTGTTAGTGGGGTTCAGTAACATCAGCTGATCCCCTGCTGTGTGTCAGACAATATCTCCTGCTCCCTCCACATTCACACAACATCAGATATTAAACTTGCTCCAATTAGGCCTCAGCCTACTCCATGATTGACCCTGTGCTCCAACACCGCCAGTTGTTGCTCAGAAGTGCCATCTGCACAGAGAAAAACACATGCTCCAGTGTTAGTGGGGTTCAGTAACTTCAGCTGATCCCCTGCTGTGTGTCCGGCAATATCTCCTGCTCCCTCCACATTCACACTACAACTGATTTTAAACTTGCTCCAATTAGGTCTCAGCCTACTCCATGATAGACCCTGTGCTCCAACACCGCCAGTTGTTGCTCAGAAGTGCCGTCTGCACAGAGAAAAACACATGCTCCTGTGTTAGTAGGGTTCAGTAACGTCAGCTGATTCCCTGCCATGTGTCCGGCAATATCTCCTGTTCCCTCCACATTCATCCCAACATCAGATATTAAACTTGCTCCAATTAGGCTTTAGCCTACTCCATGATTGACCCTGTGCTCTAACACCGCCAGTTGTTGCTCAGAAGTGTCTTTGGCACGGGTACTCCCTCCTGCCCAGCCTGGTTCCAGCACGCCAGCTGTTTCTGGGTAGTGTCAACATCACTTTGGCACCAATACATTGTCCTGTCTTGTTGCGGTCGGGTTAGCTGACTCTATGGTGCCTGCAGTTTAGGTGCTTCCTATGTGGGCTGTGGGATCTGGCAATAAAGGCTGGTTCCGTAGTGCCAATAGGACAAGCACCCCCTGTAGGACTGTGGGTTTCGGTAACTGCGGCCGGCTCGCGACCTTGCAACTTTGTTTTTCATGGGTACCTTCTGCTACCCATCCGGGTTCCAGCACCATCAGCTGGTTCTCGGCAGTGCCTTTGGCATAGTGCCACCATCTCAGTATCCGAGTTCCAGCAACATCTGCTGGTCCTTGGTAGTGCTTTCTAGCACAGGTACCTCCTGCTTAGTAACTGGGTTCCAGTACCGTCAGCTGGTCCTCGGTAGTGCCATTGGCTCTTGCTCCTTCTGCTGCCCCTCCAGGTTCCAGCACCGTCAGCTGCTCCTCGTTAGTTCCATTGGCTCTTGTAGCTTCTGCTACCCATCCGGGTTCCAGCACCGTCAGTTGGTTCTCGGCAGTGCCTTTGGCTTAGGTGCCTCCATCTCGGTATCCGAGTTCCAGCAACGTCTGCTGGTCCTTGGTAGTGCTTTCTAGCACAGGTACCTCCTGCTTAGTAACCAGGATCCAGTACCGTCAGCTGGTCCTCGGTAGTGCCATTGACTCTTGTTCCTTCTGCTGCCCCTTCCGGTTCCAGCACCGTCAGCTGGTTCTCGGCAGTGTCTTTGGCACAGGTACTCCCTCCTGCCCAGCCTGGTTCCAGCACGACAGTTGTTTCCGCGTGTTTCCGCGTAGTGTCAACGTCACTTTGCCACCAATACGTTGTCCTGTCGTGTTGCGGTCGGGTTAGCCGACTCTATGGTGCCTGCAGTTTAGGTGCTTCCTATGTGGGCTGCGGGATCTGGCAATAAAGGCTGGTTCCGTAGTGCTAATAGGACAAGCACCCCCTGTAGGACTGTGGGTTTCGGTAACTGCGGCCGGCTCGCGGCCTTGCAACTTTGTTTTTCATGGGTACCTTCTGCTACCCATCCGGGTTCCAGCACCGTCAGCTGGTTCTTGGCAGTGCCTTTGGCTTAGGTGCCTCCATCTCGGTATCCGAGTTCCAGCAACGTCTGCTGGTCCTTGGTAGTGCTTTCTGGCACGGATACCTCCTGCTTAGTAACAGTGTTCCAGCACCGTCAGCTGGTCCTCGGTAGTGCCATTGGCTCTTGTTCCTTCTGCTGCACCTCCAGGTTCCAGCACCATCAGCTGGTCCTCGGTAGTTCCATTGGCTCTTGTAGCTTCTGCTACCCATCCGGATTCCAGTACCGTCAGCTGGTTCTCAGAAGTGCCTTTGGCTTAGTTGCCTCCTTCTCGGTATCCGAGTTCCAGCAACGTCTGCTGGTCCTTGGTAGTGCTTTCTAGCACAGGTACCTCCTGCTTAGTAACCGGGTTCCAGTACCGTCAGATGGTCCTCGGTAGTGCCATTGACTCTGGTTCCTTCTGCTGCCCCTCCGGGTTCCAGCACCGTGAGCTGGTTCTCTGCAGTGCCTTTGGCTTAGGTGCCTCCATCTCGGGATTGGAGTTCCAGCAATGTCTGCTGGTCCTTGGTAGTGCTTTCTAGCACAGGGACCTCCTGCTTAGTAACCGGGTTCCAGTACCGTCAGCAGGTCCTCGGTAGTGCCATTGGCTCTTTTTCCTTCTGCTACCCATCCGGGTTCCAGTACCGTCAGCTGGTTCTCGGCAGTTCCTCAGCCTTCTTGTACCTTCTGCTACATTTCCAAGTTCAAGTTTTTTTAAATGGTTTTTGGTAATCACTCTGGATCTCCCTGACGACTACCCTGAAGACAACGAACCTGAAGACCACCCCAAAGAAGACGACGACCCCAAAGACGATGACCCTGAAGATGACGACCCTGAATACCACCCCAAAGAAGACCAAAAAGATGACCCTGAAGAAGATGACCAAGAGGACAAAGAGCATGAAGATAACCACCAAGATGCAGAACAACAAGAGACAGAAGACCAAGAAGCAGAAGAACAAAAAGCCGAAGAACATTAAGCATAAGACTAAAAATCAGAGCAAAAGATATTATCTAAATTATAAGCAGAAGAAGACTAAGCAGTGTATGGGGGTGAGTCCATTCCTCCTCGTGGTGCCCCTGGAAAATAGCTGCTGCTGCAGGCCAAACTGAACGCGGACAAATCCTGTTGTAAACCTTTTGTGACAGGCAGAACGAAAGGTGTAATCTTCAAACTTTTATAGATAACAACTACAGGAATGCCTGTCACAAATAAGAATATGATGAAGAAGAAGAATAGGAAGAAGATGAAAAAGTAGAATATGAAGAAGAATAATAGTTGAATAAGAAGAATATGAAGAATGTAAAAAAAAAGAATAATATGAAGAAGGTGAAGAAGAAGATGAATAAGATGAAGAAGAAGTTGATGAAAAAGATGCTGCTGCTGCTGGGGATCATGAAGGACAAAGTGTGGGAGAAGTAAAAAAGAAGGTGAAGAGCATGGAAGTAGTGAAACATACATATCTGAGAAAATAGGTTAACATAGTCAATATCTTTGTAACTCCGAACGTCTTTAAAAAAAAAATTATTCCTGCTATTCCATTTGATTGGGCTAAACTTCTATGCCTTTAATGTCTCCTCCACCTCCCCCAATACATTCTACATTATTCCTAGTTGTTTTTCTTCATGTAGAAATAACCTCCAAGGAAAGATAGGGTTTATTTTAATTCCGATATTTCTGTCCCATTGACTTGCATTGGTTTCCGGTATCGGAATCGGCGATATCTGATACTTTTTGGGTATCGGTCCGATCCAATCCGATCCGATATTTCACGATATCGGAAGGTATCGCTCAACACTACAGTTATGTCATAAAACAGTTTGTACACATGTAATTCAGGATCATAAAATATCATTTTTAATATTCTCTTTTTGAAAACAAGTTTAGTTGATGAAAATTTAGTTGATGAAAAAATAATAACAATGAGATCTGATGATGGAGACGTTATTGACCGCCTTTCAATTTCTGTTCATTTAGTATTGTCTCGCATTCCTTAACTGGTTTCAAGCTAATATAATTCATACACATTTATGGTACATTTCCAAGTAGAATCACATTTTAAAACAACAGAGTGGCAGATTTTCATAAGCTTACATTTTCAGGGATTCTGGCAAACTAGTATTTAAAGCCCATGCCATCGTAGGCAGTGGACTACAAATATCTGCCTTCCACTTTTCCTCACAACAGCTACGTTCCTGATTCGAGCTGATAAATAAAGGCATTTCCTTCTAATGGCTTTTATTGTTAATTAAAATATATATTACACATTTATAGAAATTAGGGTAAGCACATATGTGATTATTACATAAAAACACTCAGACACACATTACATACAAGCATACACTGACATAAATAAAAAAAAATCAACACCTCAGAACTCATATACAACACTTTTCCCAGCACTCATCTACAATACAGGGTGGGCCATTTATATGGATACACCTAAATAAAATGGGAATGGTTGTTGATATCAACTTCCTGCTTGTGGCACATTAATGTAGGGTCGGACTGAGGGAGGCGATTAGGTGGTGCTGATCCAACAGGACTGGGGGGTGACCCACCTCGTGGTGCCGGCAGACATGAGACTGAGACGAGGGTTGTTTACAACAGTTCAGATTTTATTGTCCGTTTTTCAGACGACCACCGTACTTCATCACAGGAGTAGTCCACAATTCACTTTTACACAGAGACCCGGGTACCTTCTCTTTCTTAGTTTCACCATTTTTGGCGTCATCTATGGCTCTTCCCCGCTGTGGCTGCTCTAAGCACTTTCACCACAGTGTTTCACCCTTTAGAGTATGCCGTACACCTGACACTCACAGTCTGTCTCTGTCCACAGCTACTGTCCTTTTTGGGTCACCCCCCGTGACCGTCTCCACTGTCAGTTACTCTCTGTAGGTTTTTCCACTTTCCTCCTCACAGCAGATCCTCCTCTCTAGAGAGCTCCCTTGGCTGACTGGAACTTCCGAACTTCCAGAACCTTCCCTGACCTCTTATACTTCCAGTCTCAGTAGCTCTGCCCACTATCACCTGACAGTAACCTTTGACCATTGGCAGTTACCTTGACCCATGGCAGTTACACAGTCACTCTCCTATACTCCCCACTGCCCTCTAATGGTCAAACTACCACATGACACCCTTTTCTCTTTATCTCAGCCTACACTGCGCTATCTCTCTGTCTCTTACTACAGACAGACCTGTCCGTCAGCTCAACCTCCCCACATTAGTATATGCGAGGGTGGAACATTTTCAAGATGGGAGGTGACCATGGTGGCCATTTTGAAGTCAGCCATTTTGAATCCAACTTTATTTTATTCAATGGGAAGAGAGTCATGTGATATCAAACTTATTGAGAATTTTACAAGAAAAACAATGGTGTGCTCGGTTTTAACATAACGTTATTCTTTCATGAGTTATTTACAAGTTTATGACCACTTATAAATTGTGTTCAAAGTGCTGCCCATTGTGTTGGATTGTCAATACAACCCTCTCCTCTCACTCTTGACACACTGATATCAACACCATAGAGGAAATGCTAGCACAGGCTTCCAGTATCCATTGTTTCAGATGCTGTACATCTCGTTTCTTCACAGCATTGACAATTGCCTTCAGATGACCCCAAAGATAAAAGTCTAAGGGGGTCAGATTGGGAGACATTGGTGGCCATTCAACTAGCCCACGATGACCAATCCACTTTCCTTGAAACTGTTCATATATGAATGCTTGGACCTGACACCCATAATTGATGGTAGGTGTGGTATATGGGGTACAAAGATAGTGGGGCAATTCTTCATCAATGGAAACCTCAATGCCACTGGATATCTGAAATTGCTACATGATGATGTGTTGCCCTCTTTATGCACTGAAGATGGCACGTTCCCTGAGTTTTTCCAGCAAGATGGTGCACCACCACATTATGGGTGTCAGGCCCTAGCATTCCTACAAGGAATCTGACCCCCTTAGACTAGCATTTCTACTGCGGTGTTGCTATCACTGTGTCAAGAGTGGGAGAAGAGGTTTGCTTTGACAATCCAACACAATGGGCCGCACTTTGAACACATTTTATAAGTGGTTATAAACTTCTAAATAACTCATGAAATAATAAAGTTATGTTAAAACCAAGCACACAATTGTTTTTCTTGTGAAATTCTCAATAAGTTTGATGTGTCACATGACCCTCTTCCCATTGAAAAATATAAAGTTGGATTCAAAATGGCTGAATTCAAAATGGCCACCATGGTTACCACCCATGTTGAAAAGTTTCCCCTCTCCCATATACTAATGTGCCACAAACAGGAAGTTGAAATCACCAACCATTCCCATTTTATTTATGTGTATCCATATAAATGGCCCACGCTGTACTTAATACTATCACACCGTGCATACTTCAGCTTGCATCACCACAGAGCACATACATAACTCAGGACAAAAATTGCTCACATACAATAAGTACCACCAGCTCTCAAATTGATAACCACTATAGCCACGGTAAACGAGTCTAATGTAAATCTATTCCATCTTTGCTTGAACACAAACATGGTATGCCACACATCCTTAATAGAGATGAGCGAAAATTTCAAAATTTGGTTTGGATATTCGTCGAACATGAACGAACGCCATTCAGGTCAATGGGAGGCAAAAACACACGCATGCATAACACCTTATAGCTAGTGATGAGCGAATTTGTTTAGAAAGTGATCGCCAAACATAAATTTGGCATGAATATGGTACATTCGGATTCGTGATCGAAAACACGAGCAAACTTTTATAAAATCAGTAAAAATCGGTAACATTCAGTAAAAGTGCGGAGAACTATTTGCATTGCCGCAAAAGTATTTTCAGCACTTTAGCAAGGATAATGGTGGTATATCATAAGCATTTGGCACGTGTTTTATGAACGGACAGGTTTTGCAGAGCTCAGAGGCGCGGTGTTCTTGTAAGCAGTCTTTTTTACCGAACTTAATGTGTGCACATTGCGGCTAGCCAATCAGGGCGCAGGAAACACCCACAATGTCCTGACACAACAGCTTATGTCATTGGCTGCTGAAATCCCATGTCCCTCTCCATATAAATAGCATAGATCTCGTTTTAGTGCCATTTTGACACTGTAACAGTGCAGAGAGGTTGCTCTTGATGCTGGCACTGTTAACAGCAAGATTTTAGCTAGTTAGTTAGGTGGTTGCATATCTTTCAGAGTGTAGCTGGCTAGTGTCCAGTATGGCTGTTAAATTTACCTTCGAGCATTTTTTGTTGGCCATTAATGAGGTCCACAGACAAAGACAGCAGGGCACATGTCCTACAAGTATGTTATGCGCTGCTTCTATTGTGATCCATGCATGAGTATAGCATTCTAATTAGAGTTGAGCGACTTTTGGTTTTTTAGGGTCGCGTTTCGTTTCGTGAAACCCGACTTTTCCAAAAGTCGGGTCGAGCAAGATCGTCCGATTATAGGGAAAAGTCGGGGTCGTCCCGAAACACGAAACCCAATGTAAGTCAATGGGGAATAAAAGTCGGCAGTGAGAGGAGGACAGGAAACACACCTACAGTGCCCATTTGAATGCCAAAAGCATCAATTCTTCTTACTTAAGCTTGTCAACCTTAATTAACTTCATAATACAAGTTACGCACTGAAAAATGGGGGTTATTTGGCTAAAGTTGTGGGGGGGGAGGGCTGGCTGCAGGTTTTCATGTGCCCTGGGTGAAAGAGCGCCCCTTTAACACATACCACAACTCATCATGCTCCGATACGGCAGAGAAATAGCGGTATAGTACAATGAAAAATACCTCACTTTTTACATCTCATGACGAGGCCCATCTATTTCTCCATACAGAATCATTGGTCCCATATAATGTTTGAAACAGTATATGATGAGCTCCACATAATGCTACAGTATATGTTGGTCCCCATGGATGAAGCTCCACTGTCTTATGGGCCCAAATAATGCTCCAAACATAATGGGCCCCATTTCTAATGCTCTAGTGTATAATGGGCCCTGTAAATGCTGCTCCAGTGTCTGATGTCCACCTTTGGAATGTTCCAGTGTATGGTGGGCCCCATCTATCATTCTCCAGAGTATAGTGCTCCCCAAAAATTGCTGTCCCAACATTGAAAACAATCAAATAAGTCTCCTCGCTAGGGAATCCCTGTACTTCTCTGGATTCCTCGTCGTCACCATCTTCCATCTCACTGCACAGTATTTCAACTTTGCAAGTGCTGTGATCCTGGGCAAGCAGGGGGGGCCCACTCGTTGGCGACGGCACTGGCACAGGGCCCATGATAGTACGGTGGTGTGTCTGATGGCGGGTGGGCCGAACCTGCACTTTCATCTGCAGCTTCCTCTTTGTCACCGTGTAAGATGGAACTGTATATGGGAAGGGTAACCTGAGTTTCATCAGGGTCAGATTCAGGTCGTGTAGTGTGCGAGGGGAATGTAGTGGTCTGGGTCAATGTACCAGCAGATTCATCGAGCAGTGGCTGAGCATCAGGGCACTTGTGTCGCCCCCAGGAGTACGGTCGCCACAGTGGCATTACCTTCTTCCTAGGGAGTGTGATGTCATGCTTGGGAGCAACGAAGGATCTCTCTAGCAGGTTAACTGATTGGGCGGCGTTATTCCCACGAGTCATGACCCTCCAAACAGCATTCATGAAGGCAAAGTGTTTGTTTTACGTGGGCAGTATGGTTGCAAAGCTGAACCTTAAAGGAATGTCCAGAAGGGCACCACCAGGAGTGGAGCCTACGGTTAAATTCGACTCCACCTGGGAAACCTCAACCATGCCAGCTACAGAACAGATGCACACATTGCAAGCTTAATTCCGTTAACGAACGAGACTCCGTCATGCCCCGCGGTCCGAGTCCGGCTTACTAGAGGGACACGTGAGGCTCTGGCACATGAGATTGGCCAATAACTGGTATGTCATGCCCTTACATGTCCGTGGCTGCATGTGCGCTACACTGAAAAGGCCAGCGTTTGTCGCTTATGGGTGCAGATAACCCGCTGAACAACGTTAGTGATGGGGATCACTGATTACAATTATTACCCGCGAACGATGATTTCCCAGTAAGTGCAGGTCAACCGCAGTTCCGGAATTAGGCCTAACCGTCATTCCTGAAAAAAATAAAACTTACGTGTGCAAACCACAGGTGCTGTAGCTTGCTTAACAGCTTGCCAGCCGTTCTCACGTCCAGTATGGATTGCACGTGATTGCACAAAGATGAGAAAGGGTACCGTATCCCCAGATAACATGTATGGATAGCGTACACATTCAAAATATATGTCTATACATCAGGAGGCAGGCTCAGACGGTGTTAGGCCCAGTATGGATTGCACGTGATTGCACAAAGGTTAGAAAGGGTACCGTATCCCCAGATAACATGTATGGATAGCGTACACATTCAAAATATATGTCTCAGGAGGCAGGCTCAGACGGTGTTAGGCCCAGTATGGATTGCACGTGATTGCACAAAGGTTAGAAAGGGTACCGTATCCCCAGATAACATGTATGGATAGCGTACACATTCAAAATATATGTCTCAGGAGGCAGGCTCAGACGGTGTCAGGCCCAGTATGGATTGCACGTGATTGCACAAAGGTTAGAAAGGGTACCGTATCCCCGGATAACATGTATGGATAGCGTACACATTCAAAATATATGTCTCAGGAGGCAGGCTCAGACGGTGTTAGGCCCAGTATGGATTGCACGTGATTGCACAAAGGTTAGAAAGGGTACCGTATCCCCAGATAACATGTATGGATAGCGTACACATTCAAAATATATGTCTATACATCAGGAGGCAGGCTCAGACGGTGTCAGGCCCAGTATGGATTGCACGTGATTGCACAAAGGTTAGAAAGGGTACCGTATCCCCGGATAACATGTATGGATAGCGTACACATTCAAAATATATGTCTCAGGAGGCAGGCTCAGACGGTGTTAGGCCCAGTATGGATTGCACGTGATTGCACAAAGGTTAGAAAGGGTACCGTATCCCCAGATAACATGTATGGATAGCGTACACATTCAAAATATATGTCTATACATCAGGAGGCAGGCTCAGACGGTGTCAGGCCCAGTATGGATTGCACGTGATTGCACAAAGGTTAGAAAGGGTACCGTATCCCCGGATAACATGTATGGATAGCGTACACATTCAAAATATATGTCTCAGGAGGCAGGCTCAGATGGTGTCAGGCCCAGTATGGATTGCACGTGATTGCACAAAGGTTAGAAAGGGTACCGTATCCCAGGATAACATGTATGGATAGCGTACACATTCAACATATATGTCTCAGGAGGCAGGCTCAGACGGTGTTAGGCCCAGTATGGATTGCCCGTGATTGCACAAAGGTTAGAAAGGGTACCGTATCCCCAGATAACATGTATGGATAGCATACACATTCAAAATATATGTCTCTGGAGGCAGGCTCAGACGGTGTTAGGCCCAGTATGGATTGCACGTGATTGCACAAAGGTTAGAAAGGGTACCGTATCCCCGGATAACATGTATGGATAACGTACACATTCAAAATATATGTCTCAGGAGGCAGGCTCAGACGGTGTTAGGCCCAGTATGGATTGCACGTGATTGCACAAAGGTTAGAAAGGGTACCGTATCCCCAGATAACATGTATGGATAGCGTACACATTCAAAATATATGTCTATACATCAGGAGGCAGGCTCAGACGGTGTCAGGCCCAGTATGGATTGCACGTGATTGCACAAAGGTTAGAAAGGGTACCGTATCCCCGGATAACATGTATGGATAGCGTACACATTCAAAATATATGTCTCAGGAGGCAGGCTCAGACGGTGTTAGGCCCAGTATGGATTGCACGTGATTGCACAAAGGCTAGACAGGGTACCGTATCCCCAGATAACATGTATGGATAGCGTACACATTCAAAATATATGTCTATACATCAGGAGGCAGGCTCAGACGGTGTCAGGCCCAGTATGGATTGCACGTGATTGCACAAAGGTTAGAAAGGGTACCGTATCCCCGGATAACATGTATGGATAGCGTACACATTCAAAATATATGTCTCAGGAGGCAGGCTCAGACGGTGTTAGGCCCAGTATGGATTGCACGTGATTGCACAAAGGTTAGAAAGGGTACCGTATCCCCAGATAACATGTATGGATAGCGTACACATTCAAAATATATGTCTGAGGAGGCAGGCTCAGACGGTGTCAGGCCCAGTATGGATTGCACGTGATTGCACAAAGGTTAGAAAGGGTACCGTATCCCCGGATAACATGTATGGATAGCGTACACATTCAAAATATATATGTCTCAGGAGGCAGGCTCAGACGGTGTCAGGATCAGTATGGATTGCACGTGATTGCACAAAGGTTAGAAAGGGTACCTTATCCCCAGATAACATGTATGGATAGCGTACACATTCAAAATATATGTCTATACATCAGGAGGCAGGCTCAGACGGTGTCAGGCCCAGTATGGATTGCACGTGATTGCACAAAGTTTAGAAAGGGTACAGTATCCCCGGATAACATGTATGGATAGCGTACACGTTCAAAATATATGTCTCAGGAGGCAGGCTCAGATGGTGTCAGGCCCAGTATGGATTGCACGTGATTGCACAAAGGTTAGAAAGGGTACCGTATCCCCAGATAACATGTATGGATAGCGTACACATTCAAAATATATGTCTCAGGAGGCAGGCTCAGACGGTGTTAGGCCCAGTATAGATTGCACATGATTGCACAAAGGTTAGAAAGGGTACCGTATCCCCAGATAACATGTATGGATAGCGTACACATTCAAAATATATGTCTATACATCAGGAGGCAGGCTCAGACGGTGTCAGGCCCAGTATGGATTGCACGTGATTGCACAAAGGTTAGAAAGGGTACCGTATCCCCGGATAACATGTATGGATAGCGTACACATTCAAAATATATGTCTCAGGAGGCAGGCTTAGACGGTGTTAGGCCCAGTATGGATTGCACGTGATTGCACAAAGGTTAGAAAGGGTACCGTTTCCCCGGATAACATGTATGGATAGCGTACACATTCAAAATATATGTCTCAGGAGGCAGGCTCAGACGGTGTTAGGCCCAGTATGGATTGCACGTGATTGCACAAAGGTTAGAAAGGGTACCGTATCCCCAGATAACATGTATGGATAGCGTACACATTCAAAATATATGTCTATTCATCAGGAGGCAGGCTCAGACGGTGTCAGGCCCAGTATGGATTGCAGGTGATTGCACAAAGGTTAGAAAGGGTACCGTATCCCTGGATAACATGTATGGATAGCGTACACATTCAAAATATATGTCTCAGGAGGCAGGCTCAGACGGTGTCAGGCCCAGTATGGATTGCACGTGATTGCACAAAGGTTAGAAAGGGTACCGTATCCCCGGATAACATGTATGGATAGCGTACACATTCAAAATATATGTCTCAGGAGGCAGGCTCAGACGGTGTTAGGCCCAGTATGGATTGCACGTGATTGCACAAAGGTTAGAAAGGGTACCGTATCCCCAGATAACATGTATGGATAGCGTACACATTCAAAATATATGTCTCAGGAGGCAGGCTCAGACGGTGTCAGGCCCAGTATGGATTGCTCGTGATTGCACAAAGGTTAGAAAGGGTACCGTATCCCCGGATAACATGTATGGATAGCGTACACATTCAAAATATATGTCTCAGGAGGCAGGCTCAGACGGTGTTAGGCCCAGTATGGATTGCACGTGATTGCACAAAGGTTAGAAAGGGTACCGTATCCCCAGATAACATGTATGGATAGCGTACACATTCAAAATATATGTCTCAGGAGGCAGGCTCAGACGGTGTCAGGCCCAGTATGGATTGCACGTGATTGCACAAAGGTTAGAAAGGGTACCGTATCCCCGGATAACATGTATGGATAGCGTACACATTCAAAATATATGTCTCAGGAGGCAGGCTCAGACGGTGTCAGGCCCAGTATGGATTGCACGTGATTGCACAAAGGTTAGAAAGGGTACCGTATCCCCGGATAACATGTATGGATAGCGTACACATTCAAAATATATGTGTCAGGAGGCAGGCTCAGACGGTGTCAGGCCCAGTATGGATTGCACGTGATTGCACAAAGGTTTGAAAGGGTACCGTTTCCCCGGATAACATGTATGGATAGCGTACACATTCAAAATATATGTCTCAGGAGGCAGGCTCAGACGGTGTCAGGCACAGTATGGATTTGACGGCCCAGATTACACAGCGGAGGAGCAGGGAGAGGTAAAGATTTCAAATGCTGGTGCCCTGCCCAAGCAAGGGGGGCCCACTCGTGGGCGTCGGTACTGGCACCGGGCCCCTCATAGTACAGCGTTGTGTCTGATGGCGGGTGTGCACCACCACCGTCAGAGACACTTGATTGCACTATGAGGGACCCTGTGCCAGTGCCCGTGCCCAAGAGTCAGCCTACCCACCTGTCCAGGGCAACGGCACTCGCACGGTGTCGTGCACTAGGTGGTGACCCCGGCCATGGGGGGGGAGGCAGCACAGTTAGGGAGTTTTAGAAAGTGGCATATGTTGATGTTGGACATTCAGCTGATGCAAAAGGCGAAATAGGTGAAGTCCCAGAAAGAGGTGGACCAAAGCAAGCCATTTTTCTGTCACCCTATGTGTCATCAGGGGAAGGTGGGACAAAATCCTTGGAAACCCATGCATGGTTCATTTTAATGAAGGTTAGATCATCCACATTTTGGGTTGACAGACGGGTCCTTTTTTCTGTCAGGATTGATCCAGCTGCACTGAAGACTCTTTCCGATAGCACACTTGCAGCTGGGCAAGCGAGCTCCTGTAAGGCATATTGGGCCAATTCAGGCCAGGTGTCCAGTTTAGCGGCCCAATAGTCAAAGGGGAATGACCTGTGTGGGAGAACATCGATATGGGAGGAAAAGTAGTTTGTAACCATAGTTGACAACTGCTGTCTCCTGTCACTTTCCATCGATGCAGTATTACCAGTTGTGTGAGCGGTATTTGAAAAATCAGTCCACAACACTGTCATGAAACCCCTGTCTCCAACGCCACTTCTGCTGTGTGCACCACGAACACCTCTGCCAAGCTGCCCCCGGCCCGTACGGCTCGTGTGAGAACCATCACCGCTGCTGTGTGCTGGGAATGCCTCAAGCAACCGATTTACCAGAGTTGCTTGTTTATTAGCCAATATTAGGTCAAGGTTCTCCTGTGGCATGATGTTTTGTAATTTGCCTTTATAGCGTGGATCCAGGATGCTGGCCAACCAGTAGTCGTCATCGTTCATCATTTTGGCAATGCGGGGGTCCCTTTTTAGGATCTGCAAGGCATAATCTGACATGTGGGCCAATGTTCCCGGTGTCAATGACGCACTGCGAGTGCTGGGTGGAGGAGCACTTTCTGTCAAATCCACATCCCTCCAGTCACACACAAACCCTGTACCAGACCTTGCCACGCCAACATTTTCACTTGCCCCACGAGATGCATCCTCCTCCCCTAAGTAATCATCCCCATCATCCTCCTCCTCCTCCTCTTCTTCCTCCACCTCGTCCAAGAGAGGTCCCTGAGCAGACAATGGCTGAATGTCATCAAGGATTCCCTCCTCCTCTTCCTCCTCATCAACATTGGCTGCAGACGCCTGCTCCTTAAGGTGCATCAAAGTTTGCATGAGCAGACGCATAAGTGGGATGCTCATGCTTAGGATGGCGTCGTCTGCGCTTACCAGCCGTGTGCATTCCTCAAAACACTGAAGGACTTTACAGAGGTCTTTCAGCTTCGACCACTGCACACCTGTCAACTCCATGTCTGCTCTCAAAGTGCCTGGCCGTGTATCCTCCCACAAATGCATTATGGCCTGCCTCTGCTCGCACAGCCGCTCCACCATGTGCAGGGTGGAGTTCCACCTTGTTGCAATGTCGATAATGAGGCGGTGGTTGGGAAGGTGGAGCAATCGCTGCAGCTTCTGCATACGAACGGAGTGTACAGGCGACCAGCGGATGTGCGCGCACAGTCTTCGCACCTTCTGGAGCAGGGCTGTTAACTCCGGATAATTTTTGAGGAAGCACTGCACCACCACGTTCAAGGTGTGAGCCAAGCAAGGTATGTGGCTGAGTTTTGAAAGGGCTATGGCTGCCACAAAATTACGGCCGTTATCACTAACTACCTTGCCTGCCTCAAGATGTACACTGCCCAGCCATGACTCAGTTTGTCGCTTCAAGTACTCGGCCAGCACCTCGGCGGTGTGTCTGTTGCCCAAACACATCATCTGCAACACAGCCTGCTGACGCTTTCCACTAGCTGCTCGATAGGGGGACACATCGTGTGCAACAGTGGCAGCTGCAGATGGAGTGCTCGTACGACTGCGCTCTGTGGACGAGCTTTCGCTTCTGGAGGAGGAGGAGGAGGAGGAGGAGGGTCGAACGCCTACAGCCAACTGTTTCCTATACCGTGGGCTAGGCAGCACTGTCCCACCACCACTGTCCCCTGTGGACCCTGCATCCACCACATTAACCCAGTGCGCAGTGATGGACACGTAACGGCCCTGGCCATGCCGACTGGACCATGCATCAGTTGTGAGGTGCACCTTTCCGCTCACTGACTGCTTGAGTGCATGGACAATGCGGTCTTTCACATGATGGTGGAGGGCTGGGATGGCTTTGCGAGAGAAGAAGTGGCGACTGGGTAGGTCATAGCGTGGTACTGCATAGGCCATGAGTTCGCGGAAAGCTGTGCTTTCCACCAACTGAAAGGGCATCATCTCAAACGAGATTAGTTTGGCAATGTGGGCGTTCAAACCCAGTGTACGCGGATGAGAGACTGAGTACTTTCTTGACCTACTCATAGTGTCTGGGAGGGTGAGCTGGACTTGAGAGCTGCATATGGTGGAAGTAGCGGTGGACAGGGCGGACTGAGAGAGGGTTGATGATGGTGATGGAGTTGGTGTTCTTTCTGATGGCCTAGAATCAGTCTTTCGTTGATATAACAGTGGGATTCCCTGACTGCTGTGGCCTTGCAACGACGCCTCAACATTTGCTGCTGTGATAACCGGTGGGCTTACAGTGGGGGCAACAATGTAGCGTTGCTGACTACCTTCGTTGTGATCAGTTGCACATGTGGCACTTGAGGTTTGGTGTTGTGTCCACGCTTGCAAGTGCATGCTGGTTAAATGTCTAAGCATGCAACTGGTATTCAAATTTTTCTGATTTTTCCCTCGGCTAAAGGTCTTTGCGCACTTCTTACAGATAACCTTGGCCTGATCATGAGGATTTTGTTAAAAAAAGTGCCACACTGCACTCTTCCTACTTTGGCAGACATTTTGCGGCCTAGCACGCTGTGATCTTTTGACCCTCTGGACAAGCTGTCCAGCAACTCTTTTGATGTTTGGAACCTATCTTTGGAGTGCTACAGGCCTGCCAGATAACAGCTGTTGCGATGTCGATGTCTGCTGTGGATGCTCCTCATCTGAGCTATTGGAAGCAGCACCCTCTTCCCCCAATGGATGCCAATCTGGGTCAACAACTGGGTCAACAACATCACCTCCTCTTCTATGTCATGTGCACCTTCCTCTGTGTCACCGTGTATGGTGGTATAGTGTGCGGGAAGGGGCACCTGAGTCTCATCAGGGTCAGAATCTGGCTCTGTACACTGCGAGGACAATGTAGTGCTCTGAGTGAATGTACCAGCAGAATCATCCATCAGCGGCTGTGCATCAGTGCACTCCATGTCAGATTCATCTTGGCCTGGGTAATTCACCATTTGACTTGATAATCCAGGCATGGTATGTGAAAACAGCTCCATGGAGTAATCAGTAGTATGGCCTGCGTCATCCTTCAATCTTGGTTGGGGTGAAGGACACAAGGAAAGGTGTGGTTCATGAACATGAGCCTCCAATAACGACTCAGTGCTTTTACTTTTTACAACTGAAGAAGAGGAGGCGATAGAGCTGGAGGTCTTATGTAGCCAGACGATGACGCAGGCTCAACACCTCCTGCATTCGGTCCTAATTTGCTCTTGCCACTACCATCAGATCCACCACCAACACCATCATTACCAGCTGCCAACCCCCGCCCAATTCCACGGCCTCTTCCACCAGCCTTCCTCATTTTTGGTAGAAATGTAGACAAAATCCAACAAACTATATAGTAATGTAAAACAAGGTACAAGGTGTCTATAGGACAGGGGAGATTTTGAATTTCTGCACACACTTTTGGACACTGGACACTTTTGGATTGTGTGAGGCCCAATGAATATCTGATCGCTATGTGACAGGCTCGATGGCACAGCTGTGACCAAAGTGACGAGAGGATAAGGGAGATTTTGAATCTCTGCACACACTTTTGGACACTGTACACTTGTGGATTGTGTGAGGCCCAATGAATATCTGAGCGCTATGTGACAGGCTCGATGGCACAGCTGTGACCAAAGTGACTACAGGATAAGGGAGATTGGATTGCTTTTAAAAAAGCAGTTTGCGGAGCAGTGGGTAAACAGCAATGCCAGCCTGTCAGGAAGCCTTAAAAGGCAGCCCAACAACCAACTCCACTGATACACCACAATATAGCCTCCCCTTGCACTGCACACACAGTGACTTGTGTGTTGTGCAGGCCAAATTGCTAGCAGCAGAAGCAGTTTTTTTTTCTTCTCAGCAGGACAAAAAAAAAAAATTGGGATTGCGTTTAAAAAAGCAGTTTGCGGAGCAGTGGGTAAACAGCAATGCCAGCCTGTCAGGAAGCCTTAAAAGGCAGCCCAACAACCAACACCACTGATACACCACAATATAGCCTCCCCTTGCACTGCACACACAGTGACTTGTGTGTTGTGCAGGCCAAATCGCTAGCAGCAGAAGCAGTTTTTTTGTCTTCTTCCCTGCCTAACGCTCTCCCTACAGAATCAGCAGCAACCTCTCCCTATACTGAGATCGGCAGAAGTAAGATGGCGGTCGGCGTGGACGCCCTTTTATACCCCCTGTGACTCCCACCAAAGCAAGCCAATCACTTGCATGCCCTTCTGAAAGATGGTGGTGACCCCTGCCTATGTCATCACGTTGCCCACAGTGTCCGTGGATCCTGATTGGCTGTAAAAGAGCGCAAAACAAACTTTTGAAACGCGACTTTGGCGCGTAAGTCGCCGACCTCGTGGCCGACCTCATCCTAGGGTCGGGTTTCGTTTCATGAAACCCGACTTTGACAAAAGTCGGCGACTTTTGAAATTTTTCGACCCGTTTCGCTCAACTCTAATTCTAATTAATATTTTTTCACTAGCTAAATGTGAAGCATCCTGCTGTATCCCACCTTGTCATTTAGTGCTGTGCTGATATAAAACTGTCTGCAGACCTAAGGCACATTAAAAATATTATATTTTTTTAGTTTCAAAATGTTAGTTAATAGTAATGAGCGAGCACTAAATGCTCAGGTGCTCGTTGCACAGAATGAGCAAATTGGAATGCTCAGGTGCTCGACCCTAGCAACAAGCCCAATGTAAGTCTATATGAAAACCGAGTATTTTTTCCCTGACCCCCTCCCCAGGGGTCCTTTTAGGGTCTAAAATGTCTGAAAATGATGGCAACAGTGCTCAAATGACATGGGAACATTATGGTGAAGACCCCTTGAAGCATTTCTGACTCTCAGGTCATAGCTGTGAACAATGTTGTCAGAGTCTTAAGCCATTTTTACAGGCGCACAATAAAATATACAAAAACAAAGCCAAAATCGATTTTCCTAGGAAATATGTTAAGGAACATCCTTTCCAGGGTAATGACTTTTATATAAGGCACAATATCCCAAAACAAAAATGTTCCTCCACCACTTGGACTATGTTCACACATAGCATTTTTGATACACTTTTCAACTTTACCATTGCTTTTAACCAAGACAAATGCATTCACTGGGAAATGTCATTTTAACAGTTTACAATCTTATTTGGCCATGTGGTGTGTGACACATCATCAGACACATCCTGTTTTGTTTATGAAGGCAGGATTCTGAAAGTCACAAAGTCTATTTTTATAAGGGCCAGCAGTCGGCCCTCACTATTCTTAGAGAGCTATCAGCTGGCTATGCTTTGTTCCCATTATTAAACATTTAGTCCATTATACTGTTATTGCATATGCAGTGAGTGGCAGGGCTGCCCAAAATTTAGATGCACCCCAACAACCAATTGAACAGACGTCATGGATGACCACATGCAACCAAAGTTCCAAGTATTCATTTGGTACTCCCATACTGTTTGTTTATGCATTGAATGCAAGGCCTGACCTGCATCAAAGTTACATGCACCCCAATAAGCCTTTGAACCCCAGTACGGGAAGCCAAGTTCGCTATATTCACTTTTGGACTCCCATACTGTTTGCTTATGCATTGAATGCAAGGCCTGCCTGTGATGGTTACGTGTGACTGGACACACCGCCTCCAGCAGGGCAAATTTCTCTGACACACATGACCCTGGATACACCGCCTCCAGTAGGGCGAATTTAAATAATATAACGTGCAGCCGGATACACCGCCTCCAGCAGGCGAATTTCAGAATTACATGTGTATCTGGATACACCGCCTCCAGCAGGGCGAATTTAAATAATGAAGGGAAACACCAGGGAAACCGATACAATGGAAGGCCCGGCGATAGGGAACGGGGACGTGGAGACCTCCAGCACTCCCCTGAGTCAGTGTCTCTACACTCCTGACAGTCCCTATGCAGGTTCCGCACCTGGCGCCGAGCAGGATACCTAAAAACCCTAGCTCGCCCTGCACCTAGCCCTTTCTAGTGAAATGGACGGTGCAGAAACTAATCCTACCACTGCACTGAAACACACAAAGGAAAGGTACAAACAGGGATAACACCACTTAGCTTTGCTCTGTCGCTCTTGCTCCCAGCAACAGAGTCCAGCACCAGAATGCAGCTTTCCTCCTGAATAGCTGCTGCTTCACCAAGTTTTGTCAGAGCTGCAAGGAACTCCTCTCTGTGGCTCCTTCCACACCAGGACTCTGACTGAGCTGCAAGGAACTCTCTCTAGCTCCTTCCTCCACCAAGGATGGTTGAAATGACCAATATTACCAACAGTGATTGCAACACCTGACACTCTTTTATAGGTCAGAGCCAGAGCAATCACACCTGCTTTATAATCACGTGCACTAAACTAAAGTAACCAGAGTGCAATGACCCTAACGGCCACCGGGGCAAAACTAGAACTGAAACCACCACAGTGCAATGACCCTAATGGCCACCGGGGGCAAAACTAACTTTAACCACACAGCTTAAGGGAAAAAAAAAGGTTACTTGTGCATTTATCTGTCGTAATCCAACCTGGATCATGACAGTACCCTCCCTCAATGAGGGGCCTCTGGACCCTCAAGACCGCTCCTCATCAGGGAACCACCTACAGAGGGGACGCCCAGATCCAGAGTTCAGCCCTGCAACTACCTGCACTTCAGGTTTATGACAAATGAGCACCGCTGGTTTTGGCAATGTATGTTCTGGAGGCACCACACATCTCCGAAGCGCCGACCTGGGGAACGAGTTGTGTATGTGTATGTTTGGCGGTAACCCGAGCTGGCAAGACTCCGCAACACACTTCCACTGGATGTTTTTTGGTAGCCACCCATACATGCTCATTCACACACAGGTCCGGACCTTAACGTTTATTGCCACACATTCGTTTGTCACAATTCGGTGAACTCTTTCTGGGATTGACAACAGAGGCGTCCCCCTGTGTCACCACACTCACACACACCCCTGCGATTCACCAAGGGATACACCACCCTCCAACCCCTTCCACCACAAGGTCTGCGCCTCACAGGGTTGGCTAATGGCGAGGGTTGAGACTTGCCCCCACTCTCCTGCAGCACCTCCGCTGCTCTCACTGGAGAAGAAGGGGACATTTGTAGAGAGACGGCAGAGACAGTAGCCCCTAGGCAGCAGCCCTCACACGACTGTTCCCAGCTGACTACTTCCCTAGTCTGCCAATCTGAAACCGGGTTGTGTTTTTTAGTCCAAGGGGGGCCCACAACGATTGGTGCTGGATTTCCCTCCAAGATGTAGTATGACTGGGACTCATCATGATGTTCACTATACAGCACAATGTCTTCTACGACTTGGTTTAACCCCCCCGGCTCAGTGGGACAGAGTTAATGGCCTGGACGCTTATGGGTTTGTTCGACATCTCACTACTCAGACCATGAGTCTGGACAAACTGAGCATCCACCAGACTGACTTCTTCTCCACTGTTAACAAGCATCGATATGCCCTCAGGTACCTCGCCAATCATCACCTCCGCTGACATAGTAACTTCTGAGGGCGAGGAGGAAATATACACTCCCAGGTCATCTTCCTCCACACGACCAGGGGGGCACAGCTTCTCTGACAGTACAGAAGTTTCGGCGTCAGTGCCAAGGACTAAATCATTAGTCTGCTCACTACAGGGATGTACCCCTTCACCTTGGGGAACACCAGGCAGCACCATGGGGACACTGACTCCACCCACCTGCCTGAGTACGTCCGCCTGTATAAGCAAGTCCTGCTCCCCAGCAGGGACTCCATGGCACATCCTCGCCAAAGCCGTATATGGACCCTCTAGTTGAGGCAGAGGATAGGCCTCATACCCATAATTCCGCTTCAGGTGCTGCTGAAACACATCATTCAGCTCCTCACTAATCTCAGTGAGGGCCAGCAGCAACTGCTCACCGGTCTGCACTTGGCCCAAGGCTCATCAGAGAAAAAAAAATGTTGCGGTTGGTTTAATGTGATGGTTACGTGTGACTGGACACACCGACTCCAGCAGGGCGAATTTCTCTGACACACGTGACCCTGGATACACCGCCTCCAGTAGGGCGAATTCAAATAATATAACGTGCAGCTGAATACACCGCCTCCAGCAGGCGAATTTCAGAATTACACGTGTATCTGGATACACCGCCTCCAGCATTGCAAATTTAAATAATAAAGGGAAACACCAAGGAAAACAATACAATGGAGGGCCTTGCGATAGGGAACGGGGACGTGGAGACCTCCTGCACTCCCCTGAGTCAGTGTCTCTACACTCCTGACAGTCCCTATGCAGGTTCCACACCTGGCGCCGAGCAGGATACCTAAAAACCCTAGCTCGCCCTGCACCTAGCCCTTTCTAGTGAAATGGACGGTGCAGAAACTAATCCCACCACTGCACTGAAACACACAAAAGGAAAGGTACAAACAGGGATAACACCACTTAGCTTTGCTCTGTCGCTCTTGTTCCCAGCAACAGAGTCCAGCACCAGAATGCAGCTTTCCTCCTGAATAGCTGCTGCTTCACCAAGTTTTGTCAGAGCTGCAAGGAACTCCTCTCTGTGGTTCCTTCCACACCAGGACTCTGACTGAGCTGCAAGGAACTCTCTCTAACTCCTTCCTCCATCAAGGATGGTTGAAATGACCAATATCACCAACAGTGATTGCAACACCTGACACTCTTTTATAGGTCAGAGCCAGAGCAATAACACCTGCTTTATAATCACGTGCACTAAAGTAACCAGAGTGCAATGACCCTAACGGCCACCGGGGCAAAACTAGAACTGAAACCACCACAGTGCAATGACCCTAATGGCCACCGGGGGGAAAACTAACTTTAAGCACACAGCTTAAGGGAAAAAAAAGGTTACTTGTGCATTTATCTGTCATAATCCAACCTGGATCATGACACTGCCCTGCCCCAAAGTTACACGCACCCCAATAAGCCTTGGAACCAAGGAACTGGATGGCCACACACAACCAAAGTTCCCAGTATTCATTTGGTACTCCCATACTGTTTGCATATGCACTGGTTGCAAGGTATGCCCTGCACCAAAGTTATATGCACCCCAATAAGCCTGTGAACACATGTACTGGATGGCCACAGGAAAACCAAGTTCACATTAATCATTTGGTACTCCTTTACTGTTTGCTTATGCATTGAATGCAAGATCTGCCCGGCACCAAAGTTACATTCACCCCAATAAGCCTTTGAACACATGTACTTGATGACCACATTAGGCCAAAGTTCTCATTCTTATTTATTTCGTACTCGCATACTGTTTGCCTATGAATTGAATGCAAGCCCTGCCCAGCACCAAAGTTACATGCACCCCAATAAGCCTTTGAACACACGCACTGGATGACCACAGAAATACCAAGTTCACATTATTCAATTGGTACTCCTATACTGTTTGCCTATGCATTGAATGCAAGGCCTGCCCTGCTTCAAAGTTACATGCACCCCAATAAACCTATGAACCGAGGTAGTGGATGGCTACATGCAACCAAAGTTCCCAGTTTTCATTTGGTACTCCCATATTGTTTGGTTATGCATTGAATGCAAGGCCTGCCCTGCACCAAAGTTACACGCACCCCAATAAGCCTTTGAACTGAGGTACTGTATCACCACATGCAACCAAATTTCCCAGTATTCATTTGGTACTCCCATACTGTGTTCTTATGCATTGAATGCAAGGCCTGCCCTGTCCCAAAGTTACATGCACCCCAATAAGCCTTTGAAGCCATGTACTGGATGGCCACATTAAGCCAAAGCTCCCATTCTTATTTATTTGGTACTGGCATACTGTTTGCCTATGTATTGAATGCAAGGCCTGCTCTGCACCGAAGTTACATGCACCCCAATAACCTTTTGATGCAATGTACTGGATGGCCACATTAAGCCAAATCTTTCATTCTTATTTTTTTGGTACTGGCATACTGTTTGCCTATGCATTGAAGGCAAGGCCTGCCCTGCACCAAGATTAAATGCACCCCAATAACTTTTTGAACCCACGTACTGGATGACCACAGGAAAACCAAGTTCACATTATTCATTTGGTACTCCCATACTGTTTGCTTATGCATTGAATGCAAGCCCTGCACCAAAGTTACATGCACTCCAATAAGCCTTTGAACCCACGTACTGGATGGCCACAGGAAAACCCACTTCACATTATTCATTTGGTATACATTGAGGAGAAGAGGAGGATAACCGCAAATAATCAAAATCAGGAAGCGTGTACCCATGTGTGGCTGTGAAGAGGTGCATTTGAATATACATCCCAAAAAAAGTCACTGGATTTGGGGTTAGGTTTCACTATTATCAGGCGGTGGTGTACAGAAGTCTGGCCCAATCCAGCCTTTGTTTATCTTTATAAAAGTCAGCCTGTCAGCATTTTCAGTTGATAGGCGGATGCGCTAACCAGTTATAATTCCACCAGTGGCACTAAAGACATGCTCTGTCAAAATGCCAGCAGCAGTACAGGCCAGGACCTCCAAGGCTTAGAGAGCCAGTTCATGCCACGTATCCAGCTTTGAGACCCAAAAATTAAAAGCCATAGAGGAATCTTGGAGGATGTTGGTACGGTCAACAAGGTACTACCTCAGCATCTTCCAAAATTTTGCACTCCTTGTGAGCGTACCCCGTGCCTCAGGGCCACTACAAAGGGAGGGTCTGAGAAAACTCTCCCAGAAGTTTACCAGTGTTCCCCTGCCTCTGCCAGATTGGAGTTGTGTCTCTCTTGCCTGTACTCCTTGGTTGTCCAATGACCTGTGACCTCTGCCGCCAGCCTTTTCAGATGGGAAATTTTTTTAATAATTCTGCAACAAGGGCCTTCTGGTACTGCAACATTTTAGTAAACCTGTCAGCCTCTGGAAGAAGAGATTGCAAGTTCTCCTTGTAGCGTGGGTCTAGAAGTGTCACCAACCAGTAATGACTGTCAGCCAAAATTTTGACAATAAGAGGGTCACGGGAAAGGCAGCGCAACATAAAGTCAGCCATGCGTGGCAGACTGCAAACATCTCCATGTCCTCACCAAGAGGACAACTGACCTTGCTCTCATCCTCCACTTCATCCTCCTCCCTGTCCTCATTGTCAACCAATCCTCGTTGGGATGACATGAGGCTGGACTGTGTGTAATCACCCTGTATGCTTCCTTGATTCATCTCATCGTGCTCAACCTGTAATGCCACCTCTCTGATTTTGATCAGAGAGCGTTTCAGAAGACAGAGAAGTGGGATGGTGACATTAGTTATGGTGTCATCGCTGCTCACCATCTTGGTGGACTCCTCAAAGTTTTGTAGGATGGTACATATGTCTGACATCCAAGTCCACTTGTGAGATCTTATGTGTGGAATCTGAACTGAATACTGACGCCCTTGTTGGTAGTCAACAACTGCCCTGTTCTGCTCACAAATCATTTCCAACATGTGCAGTGTTGAGTTCCAATGCGTGGGGACATCACACACCAGTCGGTGAGTCGAAAGCTGCAAAGGCTGCTGAAGCACGGCAAGGGCAGCGAAAGCTGGAGATGACTTTCTAAAATGGGCACACAGGCGGCTTACTTTCACAAGTACATCTGGCAGCACTTGGTAGCTTTTGATAAACCATTGAACAACGAGGTTAAGCACATGGGCCAGGCATGGTACATGTCTGAGCCCGCCTCACCTCAGAAACACCACCAGGTTACAGCCATTGTCACACATGACCATGCCTGGCTGTAGGTTCAGCAGTGTCAGCCACACATCTGCCTGCTCTTTCAGAGCTGTCCACAACTCTTCAGTATTGTGCAGTTTGTCACCTAAGCATATTAGCTTCTGACGCTTGAGTGAGGCAGTGCTGTAGTGCTTCCAGCTTGTGACTGATGTGGTCATTTCAGAGTTGGAGCTTGAAGCGGAGGAGGAGGATGCGGCTCAGGAGCTGTAAACTGTGGGGGCAACCTTGATTGATGAAGGGCCCACAATCCTTGGCGTCAGGAGAACCCTTGAGGTCTTGGCTTCCACTATGTTAACTCAGTGTGCCATCAGCAAGAGGTAGCATCCCTGCCCACAAGCACTTGTCCACTTGTCCATGGTTAGGTTGACTTTCCCAGTAACAGCATTGTTCAGGGCACGGGAAATGTTGTAGGACACGTGCTTGTGTAATACCGGGACAGCACACCGGGAAAAATAGTGGCAGCTGGGGACTGAGTACCTTGGGACGGCCGCTGCCATCAGGTTACGGAAAGCTCCCGTCTCCACAAGCCTAAGAGGAAACATTTTGAGTGCAAGCAGATGTGAAATGTGTGAATTTAGTACTGTGGTCTGTGGGGCGTTGGCTGCGTATTTCCTCTTGCATTCCAATGACTGGGGTATGGGCAACTGAAGGCTGCGCTGGGACAAGGACGTCGATGTGCTTGATGATGGTGGTAGTTGAGTGTGGGCAATGACAGGTGCAGTGCAGGAGGCATCTTTGCATGCAGCGTGGACAGGGGATTGGCTTGCACACACAACGGTGGAAGAAGCAGTGTTTTCACCCACAGACACTGTTCCTGGAGCCTGGTGTTCAGCCCACAAAGTCGGGTGCATTGCTGCCATGTGCCTGATCATGCTGGTGGTGGTCAGGCTGTTAGTTTTGCTAACCCAGCTGATGCGGGCATGGCAGATGGTGCAAATGGCCTGTTTGGGGTTCTCGGCAGAGTCTTTAAAAACAACCAGACTCGGGAAGACCTTACAGTTGGACTGCCAACTTCCGTCATGTTGGTGTTGCGAGGAACAGTTGCCTGCCTTCTGTCTGCGGACACCACACTGCTTCTTCCTGCCTGTTGGGGTGCTACGCCTCCCTGCCTCTGTGTGCTGCTGTCCTCGCTCTGCATGTCCTCCTGCCAGGTTGGGTCAGGTGGAAAAGTGAAAAACTCTTCAGAGTGTTCAAGTGTGGGATCAGTTGTCTCCAGGCACTCGGCATGGTGGGAGGAAGGAGGATCAGAGTGAGGAATATGCGGTCCAGACTCACAGCTACTCAAACTTGATGATGTGGAGGTAGGGTGCTGGTGGTGGCGGAAAAGTGACTGGAAGCATTATCCGCTATCCAACCAACAACCTTTTGACACTGCTCTGGTTTCAATATTGCTGTTCTGCAGTCCCTTATGAATTTGGACAGGAAGTTTATGCGAGAAGATGTCAGTATTTGTTGTGGAACAATTTTAGCTTGCTGCCGGCCTCGGCCTCGGCATGCACCATCACTTCCACTTCTCAGTCCCTTGCCACGCGCCTTGCCCATTTTAAATGGACCACAATATTTTCCACGTTCACTACAAATAGCTGAATTGGGAGCAAAGTTCTATGTGATCTGTGGGTGGGACAACCACACTAAAATATCTGGCCTGTAGGTAATTTTTTTTTTTTCATATCAGTGTATGTGCACGGATTTTGCTAAAACCGCAGGTAAAATGACCTGCATTTTACCTGCAGATTTAGTGCAGACTTACTGTGGATTTTCTGCAGTTTTTGTGTGGATTTCTCTGCGTTTTGAGACCTGCGGATTCCAATAATGGAGCAGGTCTCAAAACGCTGCGGATCTGCACAAAAGAGGTAACATGCTGCAGATTCAAATCCGCAGAAAATCCGCAGCATGTGCAAAGTGTTTTTTGTTTTACATTGGCTCAAATCGTACTGAACATCACTTGCAGATCTGCTGTGGATCTGCTGCGGATCCGCAGAGTCAAATCCGCTGCGGATCCGCAACGTGTGCACATACCGTCAAACTGGTGTCAATAACTAGGGTAAGACACAGCAAATACAGTGGAATGGAGGCCTAAAATGCCATAATTTGTAACCCACAGATAGATCAGGCATCTGACGAAGATACCACACTGTTCAATATGTGGCCTGTGTTTTTTTATTTTTTACCCCAAAATAGTCTATAGAACTAGGGAAAGACACAGCAAAAAAGGAGAATGTAGGCCTGATTTGTCATAATTTGTAGCCCACAGATAGATCAGGCGTCTGACGGAGTTATCAGACTGTTCAAAATGTGGCCTGTATTTTTTTTATTTTTTACTCCAAAATAGTCTATTGAACTAGGGTAAAAGACAGCAAATACGTGGAATGTAGGCCTGAAATGACACAATTTGTAGCCCATAGATAGATCAGGCGTCTCCCGGAGATACCACACTGTTCAATTTGTGGCCTGTATTTTTTTATTTTTTACTCTAAAATAGTCTTTATAACTAGGGTAAGACAGCAAAAAAAGGTGAAAGTAGGCCTGAAATGCCACAATTTGTAGCCCACAGATATATGAGGTGACTGATGAAGATAGCCCACTTTCAAATATCTGCCCTGTATTTTTTTTTTGGCGAGCAAAATTGTGTCAATAAGTTGGCTATGACACAACAAAAAATTCTATGGAAGTCTGAATGGCACAATTTTGAGTGCAATGATATGTGATCCATGTGGCGGATAAAACCCAGTGTAAAATATCTGCCCTGAAGCTAAATATTTTTTTGGCAGCAAAATGGTGTAAAAAATTGTATAAGACACTCCAAAAAAATTATTCAGTACCACAAAAAATGGCAGAATTTTCTGCGCACTCAGATGTGATGGCTGGGATGGCCAAACCTGTTAAAAATTTGCTAGATTTTCAGGCTGTACTATGAAAAGGATCTGGCTGTAGTATGCAGTGTCAACAAGCAAATTGAAAAAAAAGGGGGCTCTGGATTGCATTGGAATAAAATAATCAGGATTAAGATGCAAAATAAATTATTCCTAGCCACTGATACCTGGCGCTAGGCATATACGGTCAATATATGTAATAGGCAGCAGCAGCAGACAGTAATGGAATGAACCCTCTTGATGTATGCAATGATATATATATTCACATCCAGTGCCTGCATGCCTTGCACAGACATGTATTTAGCCACATACACTCCCCTGCCTACATAGCACTGCAATCTATATACCCCATTACGGATATGCTGAAATGAGCCAAATTTTTCTGTAAAAATACTTTTCGATTGTATTAATGGCTATTGCGGATGCTAGATACCAGTTTATAGCTGTGCATATGGACGGACAAACGATTACAGAGTCTAGCATGGGGAAATGTTTGTACAGCAACCGCTTCAACATACCCTCAGCAAGACCACTTACGGGGACAGTCAAAGCACTTTGAAACCCTCCCCTGGCCAACATGTACTAATAAATCAAGCAACATCTTCACCAGCTTATGGAGGGCAGTCTCTCTTTCCTTTTGGATACAGAAGGCATGCATCTGCCTGCACAACTTTGTGTGCAGACATGAACCCCTGCTGGTTGACCCAGATTATGTAAGGCATCAGATTTCTGTCTCTGCACAGTAAGAAACCTGAGCCTTCCTTCCAGCGGTCTCCCATTCCTCTCCAGCCGCAGAGGAGGTTGCTCAGCAAACTCGTCGGTCCAGGTGCTCTGCCCAGACCAGCTCCGTGGGTTTGCTTGCTGCTGCCACCTCTGGCACAGTTATGGCAATACATGCTGCTCAGCAGCGAGATTCTCCAGGGACTAAGTCCCCATGTCGGGCCACTGAGCATGCCCGTGGAGTGATCTCCCATTAGAGATTGAAGGTTACGTGCTCAGGTCCTGCTCCTGTTCGGATTGGCCCATCCGAGAAGCCAGGAAGGTCCCGGACGCTCGCGGCTATAAAAGGTTCGCATGGCCGCTGGGCCATGTGCTAGGATAGACTGTATTTACAGACTATGTGGAGTGAGTGATGTATGCACGTATGAATGTCTCTGGTGAATGACTCATTAAGAAACCCCTACCCTTGGTATGCATGTGTTGTGCAGCTTAGCCTGCTAGTGCCCAGGCTTAGGCGTAGGTAGGTCAGAGGTTGAGTCAGGCATCTGTCCTCTCCAGTGACTCGGCACGCCTCAGTGCACGTGCTCCACACTCCATAGCCAGCATCTATAGCAGCGGCAGCGACGCCGCACGCTCAGTGGGCCTAGTGGGACTCTAACCCCGTGTCCTTGGGGTAGAGTTCTGTGGCCGTACACTGTGAGCTAAACAGGCTCCAGCATCTACGTTCAGCGGTTGTGCGGCTCTGTGCATTAACAGAGTTCGCTCCTGTTCACATTGGGTGACGTAACCCACATGTGACTGTTTTCACACCGCTTAATTCTTCCGCCATTAACTAGCAGCAGTTTACCATCTCTGCACGGTGGACTCCGGGCTGCGAACGCACCTACTACTATTTTATAATTTGGTGTGTTCCGCCAGCCCTAACATTATCCTAGCGCCAGGGTCTGGCTAGTAATGGCGGACGAACAATGACTGCATAGGTACATCCAGGAGCTGGAGGGTAGGTTGGCAGCGCTGGAGCGTTCCACCTCAGCTGCGGATGTTACCTCAGTCGCTGTTCAAGCAGCTACGGAGGCTGTTGCCCGTGTCTCCACGGCCAGTCCTGCCCCGACCTTGTCCTGCCTACCGCTGCCCGAGAAGTTCTCGGGTGATAGTGCTTCATGCAGGGGTTTTGTGAGTCAGTGCTCCATTCACCTGGAGTTGCTGGCTACACGATTTCCCTCTGAGCGGGCCAAGGTGGGATTTATCATCTCCCTCCTGTCAGGCAGAGCCTTGGAGTGGGCCACCCCGCTGTGGGAGCGCGGGGATCCCCTGGTACAGAATGCCACCCATTTTCTGGTCACTCTGAAGCAGGTGTTCCTGGGACCTCTGGTCACGCACGATACTGCACTTCAGTTGCTGGCCCTAACCCAGGGTTCTTCTCTGGTCAGCCAGTATGCCATCCTCTTCAGAACTCTGGCCTCAGAGCTGGAGTGGCCAGATAAGGTTCTCATACCTATATTCTAGAGAGGCCTGGCTGGTCATGTCAAAGACGCCCTGGCCACCAGGGAGGTGCCCATCACTTCAGAGGAGCTCATTACGGTTTCCACCCGAATTGACATTTGCTTCACTGAACGAGGGTTGGAGCGCTCTAGGTCCCGCCAACGATATAAGTTGGCTCCGAATTTTGCTAGACTGCTAGAACCCCCTAGTCAGCCGCCCGAGCCTCCAGAGGCCATGGAGGTGTTTTGCACGGGGTCCAGGGTCCGGCCCGCGCAGGTACCTCCTATCTGCTTCTGCTGTCGGCAGACTGGGCTCCTTGCTAACCAGTGCCCACAGCGGTCAGGAAACGCTCCCGTCTAGTGGTTATCGGAGGGTGCCTACTAGACACCACGACTTTCTCCTCCAAGCTCCTGTTTAAAGGGGCGTTAGAGTTCAATTCTTCCACTCTGATTGTGGAGGTTTGTGTGGACTCTGGGGCGGAGGGCAATTTCATGTCATCTGCCTTTGCCCAACAACACGCAATCCCCCTGGTCTTGCTACCTCAACCAGTCACCATCAGGGTGGTGAATGGCGCAACATTTCCATCCCAAATCACCCACCAGACGGCTCCAATGAGACTCTTACTGTCTCCTTCTCATCAGGAGATGCTGTCTCTCCTTGTGATGCCCGAAGGTATCGACCAGGTCCTCCTAGGGGTTCACTGGTTACGATCCCACTCTCCCCACATAGAGTGGTCTTCGGGAAAAATCCTCGGTTGGAGCAAATCCTGCGAGGGTAGGTGTCTGAGGGACTGCGTACAATTCGCTACTTTTGAGGTTCCTGCAGATCTCTCCTCGCTTTCCAAGCCATATCAGCAGTATGCAGACGTTTTCTCCAAGAAGGCGGCAGAGACCCTTCCGCCACACCGCCCTTACGACTGTCCTACTGACCTCTTGCCCGGCGCTGAGCCTCCTCGGGGTCGAGTATATCCACTATCTCTCCCAGAGACAGAGGCCACGTCTCAGTATATCAGGGAGAATCTGGCAAGAGGATTCATTAGGACTTCGGTGTCTCTGGCAGGAGCGGGATTCTTCTTTGTCCAAAAGAAGAATGGAGAACTACGTCCGTGCATCGATTACAGGGGCCTTAACGCCATAACCGTTAAGAACAAGTATCCTCTGCCCCTGATATCAGAACTGTTTGATAGGCTACGGAGAGCGAGAGTGTTTACTAAGCTTGATATGCGGGGAGCCTATAACCTGATTCGCATCCATGAGGGGGACGAATGGAAGACAGCTTTTAACACCACAGACGGGCACTATGAATACCTGGTGATGCCCTTCAGGTTATGTAACGCCCCAGCCATCTTCCAAGACTTTTTGAACGATATCTTCCGGGATATGCTTACCACCTCGGTAGTAATCTATCTGGACGATATTCTCATTTACTCTCCAGACATTGACTCCCACCGGAGAGAGGTTCGCAAAGTTTTCGATCTCCTGCGGGCCAACTCTCTTTATGCCAAATTGGAGAAATGTGTGCTTGAGCAGGAGTCCTTGCCTTTCCTGGGCTACATCATCTCAGCCCAGGGTTTGGCCATGGATCCTGCCAAGCTACAGGCAGTGTTGGATTGGCAGGAACCCCATTCTCTCAAAGCGGTGCAGCGCTTTATGGGGTTCATAAATTACTATCGCCAATTCATCCCCCATTTCTCAACTTTGGTAGCGCCCTTGGTAGCCCTTACCAAGAAGGGTGCAAATCCCAAACTGTGGTCGGAAACTGTCACTAAGGCCTTCGCCTCCATTAAATCCCACTTCGCTAGCGCTCCCATTCTACATCGCCCTGATGTAGATAAGCCCTTCATTCTGGAGGTGGATGCCTCCTCCGTCGGTGCTGGAGCGGTCCTTTTTCAGAAGGACTCGCAAGGTCAGAAGCACCCATGCTTCTTCTTCTCTAAGACCTTCACACCGGCGTAGAGGAATCATTCCATCGGGGACAGGGAGTTGCTAGCAATGAAGCTGGCCTTCTCAGAGTGGAGACACCTCCTGGAGGGGGCTCGCCACCCATTCCAGGTGTTCACCGACCACAAAAATTTGGTCTATTTGCAGACAGCCCAGTGGCTAAATTCTCGCCAGGCCAGATGGTCCTTGTTCTTCTCCCGATTCCATTTCACACTGCATTTTCTCTCCAGGGAGAAGAACGTCCGGGCCGATGCTCTTTCTCGCTCCGTGGTGTCAACGGAGGAGGAGGAGCCTCGACTGATAGTCCCATCGGAGAGCCTGAGAACCGTGGCTCCAGTTGCTCTCGAGTCTGTACCTCCGGGCAAGACTTTTGTCCCTGCCCATCTGCGTCCGGAGGTCCTCTCTTGGGCCCATTCGTCCAGAGTGGATGGCCATTTCGGGATCAAACGGACCACTGAACTCCTGCGAGGACATACTGGTGGCCGCATATAACCCATGACGTCAGGGACTATATTCAGGCGTGCGTCTCTTGCGCCCAGAATCAGTCCTCTCGGCAGCGGCCCGCTAGGTTGCTCTATCCTCTGCCGGTTGCAGACAGGCTCTGGGAGATGGTCGGTATGGACTTTGTGGTGAGTCTGCCCAAGTCCAGTGGCAGCACCGTCATTTGAGTGGTCACCGATCATTTCTCCAAGATTGTGCATCTGGTACCACTCTCTCAGCTACCTTCGGCATGGGGCCTGGCAGCCTTGTTTATTAATCATGTTTTCCGCCTACACGGCATGCCGGATAAGATTGTCAGCGACTGGGGTCCTCAGTTTGCGTCTCTGTTCTGGAGAGAGCTCTGTTCTCTGCTCAGCATTGAGCTAAATCTCTCCTTTGCCTATCATCCTGAGACGAATGGGTTGGTTGAGAGAGCCAACCAGACCCTGGTGACATACCTGTGACATTTTGTCTCGGCCAGGCAGGATGATTGGGCATCCTTGCTGCCATGGGCGGAGTTCGCCTTGAACAACGCTGTGGCCGACTCCACCGGTCAGACCCCATTCCTCTTAAATTACGGTCAGCATCCGCGCATCCCTGTGCCCATGCCCGTGTCGTCCACTGATTCTAGAGTGGCAGACTGGGTGGTGGAGGCATGTGACATTTGGGATTGCATACAGGATGCTATCCGGGCCTCCAAGGAGAGAATGAGGTCCTCCGCTAATACACGCCGGCGCCCTGCTCTGACCTTCACCCATGGCGACTTAGGCTACTTTCACACATCAGGTTTTCGGCGTCAGGCGCGATCCGGCGTCGTGCCGGAATGCCGGATCCGGCAAATGTTTTGTAAAACCTGAAGTGCTGGATCCGGTTTTCTGCCGGATCCGTCTTGTTCTTGACAGACAAAACCGGATCCGTCTCATCCGGTTCATCCGTTTTTCTATCCGTTTTTCGACGGATTACGCCAGATCCAGTTTTTAAAATTGACCCTTGTGGCCTTCCGAACGGGATTGGCTACTGGAAAACTAGATATAGCATGTTCCTACAGCCCTTCTTTGACAGGTTGTAGAGAAGAAAGTGCAGGTTGGAGAGAAGAGCAAGTTACTGGCGAAGATGGATGTTGTCATTGGAAATATTACCACTAGAAGTTCTGTGACGGTTTCAGGGACAATTTTCCACTATACTTTATGTCACCTCAAGGCAGAGTACACTGGGATGACAGAGTGTGAGAGATTTTTGCCCTAAACTTGTGTACCTTCTGGACCAACAGTATATACCTTTGCCAACCAAAGTTGGCTATCTTGTCATGGTCTTACTATTTTTACCTTTAGGCCACAGGTGTGTACCTGGTTGTGTTTTATGCAAAGTATTTCACCTTTTAACAAAAGTTGTGTACATTGGTAGGAAATCACCAACAATAAACACAACTTTTTCGGTGAAATACTTTGCTTCAAACACAACCAGGAACACAACTGTGGCAAAAAGCTAAAATTTACCCACAGTTATACCTGGTTTTGAATACCTTTTTACCTTTGAAATACCCTGTATTTAACCTTTTTTTAAAACATAGTTCGCCGCAGAAAGAAATGACAGACAACCATTGTGAAACGATAATTTAACTTTTATTTAAATTTTTTTTTTTTTTGTAAAATGTTTTTAAAGTGCAAAAAACTTTTTTAATAAAGGTTTTAAACCCAATGGGCATTTTTATTACAAAAAACACACATTACAATTCTGTGTACTGTGGGGTGGAAATACTGCTGGAGGGGCTGCGGGACACTTCGACACTGGGTGTGTGGAGAGAGGACTGGGATCGTGGTGGGGAAGGAACAGTTAGAGGTGAAGGTGTGGAAAAAACTACAGAATGGGTGGACATGTGGGAAGCAGAAGAGGTGGTGGGTGGTGGAGTGGAGGGTTGGGCAGGGACTGTAGGAACAGATGATGTTGATGGAAAGTTGTATGGGGAAGGAGTTTGGTACGGGGAAGGAGTTTGGTACGGGGAAGGAGTTTGGTACGGGGCAGGTTGCTGGAAGTGGGGAGATGACTGGTACTGGGGAGGTTGCTGGTACTGGGCAGGTTGCTGGTATGTAGTAGGAGGGGGAGGATGGAAAGTGGCTGGAGGGGGTGCAGATGTAATAGGAGGGGGAGGATGGAAAGTGGCTGGAGGGGGTGCAGGTGGAGGAACTACAGTGGTGGGAGGTGGAGTTTGGGAGGTAACCTGCTGTAGAGCACCGTGGCACGAATGCATTACATGCATCTGCTGGGTAGGAGATAGTGTTGCCATGCGCTCCACAACAGACCTGAAAAAGGTGTGGTTTGGCGAAGATCTTGCTTCTGAATGCATGGTTTGCAGAAGTGTCTTCACCTCCAGAATGCTGGAGTTGATCTGCTGAAAGCCTGCGGAGATTTGCTCTGACAAGACTTTGAGACAGTTCTGGAAAGATGCATTCAGATGCAATAACTCTTGCGCATAACTCTTTTCCTGACCCCTCTGCCGCTGCCGCCCAGTACCCGCAGGTGTACTAGAGGCGGCAGGGGCAGAAGGGTGGGGTAAAGGGAAAGCGATCTCCTCACCAGCAGCTTCATGTAATGTAGGCGGCCACGATGCTCCTGTGCTGGTGGATGGGACAGATGGGTCGAATGTGTGGGAAGGCTGGGAAGGTGCAGATGTACCGGGGCGGTCGAAGTGTCCCTCGGTGCCGGTCTCCTCAGGGATCGCCTCAGAAGGGTCCAATCGTGCAGGCTCCCGAGTGCTGCTCACCGTGCTGTGGAATAAAGAGAAAAAAAAAACAATTAAAATACTGACATGGTATGGCCCTGGCTGAAAAAAAAAAGTTACATCTAACATTTTTTTTCACATGTGGTGTGTAATATTTACCTTCTGGTGCCTTCTGGTGAGCATTGTTTCCCGGAGGAACGACAGGGCTTGTGCGTACTTGTACTTGCTCCTGCGTCCTCCAGATCCACTCGGGGCCCGCATCTCTTTATTGAACTCCTTCTTGAAACGATCCCTCACAGACCGCCACCGATTCACAATTCTGTTCCCTGAAACGAGAAAGGAGTGGTTAGTATACAACATCAGTGTTTCACAAACTCCAGTCCTCATGGTCCCCAGGGGTCATGTTTTCAGGATTTCCATAGTAAATAGAAATCCTGAACACATGATCCGTGGGGACCACGAGGACTGGAGTTCGGGAAACACTGGTTTACATCAAGCAACCGTTACTGTATATACTTACGCTCTTTAATCTGGGCCCGAGCTTCGAGGTCCTCCCAGCGGCCCACAAGGAGAGAACAGATTTCCTCCCAGAGTCGTCAGGTAATGATCAGGTCAGCGTGGCGGCGGTCAGCCATATTCCAGAGCGGCTCCCTTTCTCTGACGAGATCGATGAGGCGGTCCACATCAATCCCTCCATCCTCACCGTCAGAGTCGGGAGCACGCTGTGAAGGCTGTTAAAGAAAAAGACAAAAATAACATAATTAGCCTCCACAAAAGAAATGAAATAAAAAGTGCAAAAAAACAAAGCAAAAATATTTATACTTACACGCTGGTGACCGCCGCGTTGCTGTCGCCGACGACCCTGGGAGGCACTGCGAGGACCTCTTGGCCGAGCACCAGATTGGGAAGACTAGAGAAGAAAACAAAAAATGTTATGTCTTTGGATGTAGGCATTTGTTTGCTGTGTGTGGTCTGCAGAACATTGTTTTCTATGTGTTGTGTGTAGTGTGATGTTGTGTTTCTGCGTTTGATGCAAAAAACTTACGAATTGTGAGCCCACTCCAGGTGTCTGTCCACCCCTTCCTTCTTCTTCTGGGAGCTCCTCTTCATCTTGTGATTCCTGTTTTGAAATAAAAGGCAATGAATAGACATATTACAGAGATGATGGATTTTGGAAATAAAAACTTACCGCCAAACGCTGACGATGCGAGGGAGGGCTCCCAGAAGAAGATGTGCTGTCCTGTTGATGGCCAGACTCCATGGCTGTGGGTATTGCTGCTGCCAGTGATGCCATTTCTGCTGCTGCTGCTGCTGCATCTCTTTGGCGGCTGTTGAATAAAGAGAAACAAAGGGCCAATGAATATCTTGATATTCCATGGCCCTAGTTTGGAGGAATGGGGGATTTGATAATTACCGTCTCTCATCTGCTTCTGGACTCCCCTCCCGTTCAGCATGCTGCTCCATTTGGGGTGGTGCTGATGGTGCTGCTGCTGCAGATGTCTGCTGCCTTCTCCTGCTCCTGGTTCTTGGCTTGGGTGGCATGTTGGGTGTGGCTGAGGGTCCCATTGTCTTGCTTTTATATATCTCCTGTGGGCAGAGCTACTGAGCATGCTCAGACCAAAAAAACCGGATCCGGCCACCGGATCCGGCTTTCGCCAGATCCGGCGCATTGCGGCGCTCATAGGCTTTTATTGTGTGAAAAAGCCGGACGCGCCGGATCCAGCGGGTACGGCTTTTTCGCCGGAGACAAAAAACGTTACAGTAGACGTTTTTTCCAGACGCCGGATCGCGACACATTGCGACACATTGCCGGATCCGGCGAAAACCGGATGAAACGCATGGCCATCCGGCGCAAATGCAAGTCAATGGGGGGGAAACCGGATCCGGCATTGCATTTCGCCGGATCCGGTTTCTGTCAAAAGCGCCGGATCGCGCCTGACGGCGAAAACCTGATGTGTGAAAGAGGCCTTAGTGTGGCTCTCCGCTCGAAACATCAGGCTGTGGGTGGAATCTGCTAAGTCCGCACTGGGCTATATTGGCCCTTTCAAGGTCCTCAAGCAGATTAACCCTGTGGTCTACCGTCTGGCCCTTCCACCACACTTGGCTATCTTGGACACGTTTCATGTGTCTCTCCTTAAGCTGGTTCACATGTCCCGGTTTTCTGAGCCATCTGCCGGGACATCAGACCTGTCGAGTTTGAGGTCAATGCCATTGTGGGATGCAAGGTGATGCGGGGCAAAAAGTTTTACCTGGTGTATTGGAAGGGTCATGGTCCTGAGGCTCAGACCTGGGAGCCAGTGGAGAACATCCAGGCTCCTCTTCTCATTACAGAATTTGAGCGGAGTGAGGCGGCACTTGAAGGGGGGGGGAAAGTTAGGCATTGGATTTCTGTCGCTGTACAGCAAGAATCCCGAGCCTTACTTGCAGTGGTCTCCCATTCCTCTCCAGCCGCAGAGGAGGTTGCTCAGCAAACTTGTTGGTCCAGGCGCTCTGCTCAGACCAGCTCCATGGGTTTGCTTGCTGCTGCCACCTTTGGCACAGCTATGGCAACAAATGCTGCTCAGCAGCGAGATTCTCCAGGGACTAAGTCCCCATGTCGGGCAACTGAGCATGCTCGTGGAGTGATCTCCCATTGGAGATCAAAGGTCATGTGCTAAGGTCCTGCTCCTGTTCGGATTGGCCCATCCGAGAAGCCGGGAAGGTCACGGACGCTCGCAGCTATAAAAGGTTCGCATGGCCGCTCGGCCATGCGCTAGGATAGACTGTATTTACAGACTATGTGGAGTGAGTGATATATGCATGTTTGAATGTCTCTGGTGAATGACTCATTAAGAAACCCCTACCCTTGGTACACATGTTTTGTGAAGCCTAGCCTGATAGCGCCCAGGCTTAGGCATAGATAGGTCAGAGGTTGAGTCAGGCATCTGTCCTCTCCAGTGACTCGGCACGCCTCAGTGCACGTGCTCCACACTCCATAGCCAGCATCTATAGTGGCGCTCACAGCAGCGACACCATGCGCTCAGTGGGCCTAGAGGGACTCTCATCCCATGTCCTTGGGGTAGAGTTCTGTGGCCGTACACTGTGCGCTCTTTTGGCCGGGCTCTGTGAGCTAAACAGGCTCCGGCATCTACGTTCAGCGGTTGTGCGGCTCTGTGCATTAACAAAGTTCGCTCCTGTTCACATTGGGTGACGTAACCCACGTGTGACTGTTTTCACACCGCTTAATTCTTCCGCCATTAACTAGCAGCAGTGTACCACCTCTGCACGGTGGACCCCGGGCTGCGAGCGCACCTACTACTATTTTATAATTTGGTGCGTTCTGCCAGCCCTAACAGATTCGAACCTCATGAGCATAGATTCCACTTCTGTTTTTTCTACAGTTGAGATAATTGAGGATTCGGGATCAATTTGCAAATTATTTCATACATGAAGGTCTTTTTCCATGGCAAGACATGCATGTGTGAAAATTTTTAAGACTGTTTATTGGTGTATGTTCTATGTGTGTTGTAATTTTTTGCTATTTTTTTGAGGGGGGTTTGCACTTTACAGTATACAATATTAATACATTTTAAAAGGTAATTAAATAAATACAATATTATTAATTGTTGAATAATATCAAATTTTACTAAAAATGTTTTGAAGAATGTTGGTATACATTTTTAGCATATGCGATCCCATAGGGATGAACAAAAATATGCTAAATTAACGTCGGTAAACAAAAGTTTAACACAAACATTTGAAAGACTATATTGCCAAACTTTTGATGTTTTTTAACAGACTGTGATATTGCGTGGGCGCATTGTCTGCCCAACTGTACGCTGGACTGCTGCATTGCCTTTGCATTTCCATACCCAGTTCACCTTGACCTCTGTATTGTGCTTGGCATGATGGCATGTCCATGGTTCTTGATCTCGAGGAAGTGGGTTCCTGAGGGGCCAAAAATTCCTCGAATAGATCATGAAATCTTTGGCTAAACAGTAAATTTCTGAGCGGCGGTATCTTTTGGGCTACAGGCACATACGACCAAAATAGGAGCTTCCACTCATTGGCTGCATATACTGATTCACAGGATTGCAATTCTGTAATTTCCTGCCTTAGATCTCTGTCTTCACTACGACACAAATCCTCTAGGCATTGCAATCCATCGACAATCATGGCATTGACTTCATTTTTGGCTGATAATCTCTTGCGTCCGGGCTGTGCTTGCAGACGGGCACTGACAACAGGAGCCACAGTACTGCTGTCCATTGATCGTGGCTCACTAAGGACCCACACATCTTCAGTGCCCTTCTGTTGGCTTGGTTCCTGTCTAGATGGCTCCGATGCCTCAGCCTCTCGAGGCCCAGTGGTACTGCATATTGTTCTATACAAAAAAGAAAAATATTATATTAGAGATTTTAATAAAGACTTGGTGCTCTCTCACATTTTATCATTTGGAAAAGTTTACTTACGAGCGCTGGGACATTTTCTGTAGAAACATCAATTGCTCATAATGGACATACGGGGTGACTCGTTTGCTCCCAGATCCACTTGGGATGTTTTGGCTGTTGCGGAAGTCTCGTACAAATCGATCTCTGATGGATCTCCACCGGGTATGGACTGCATCGGCTACAATAAAAAAGCAAATAAATTATTTTATATCTTGTACAATCTTCACATTTTAGAAAGTTAAGTTGAGCGTTAATTACCAATTTTTTTTTTAGAGGAGGCGGACTTCTCCATATACCGAGGGTCCAACTAGCAGATTATCTTCTCCCACAACTTTCAGTTTTTAATCATATCATTGTGGTAGCTGTCACTTTGATCCCATATGGACGGATTCGTTTCCACTAGTGTTATTAGTGTCTCGTTTTCTATGTCCAAGGGCTCCTCTTCAACCTCAATGTGTCTTCTTTTTTTGAGGGCTGCTTGGGCTATGTATAAATACAAAATGTTATATTACGGTCATTAGTTGTTAATTCTCACTTCCCCGAAACGCCAATATTTTTAAGGACACTTTTCATAACTTTTACATTTTTAACACTTTCAGCTTTTTAAAAATTATATTGCAATCTTTTGTCGTTTATTTTGGTTGTGTGTCCTTGAACTGTTTGTTTGGTTAATGTTATGACATGTATGTAGTTTTATAAAAAGGGTTTTAATCATTGTACTATAGTGTTGTTTCTTGAGTTGTTGGTTTTGTATGTTTAATGATTTGTTATAAAAAAAAATTAAAATTAGTTTTGTTTGGTTCAAAATGTATATTGTGTGTGATATTTACCACTTCCAGGTGAGGTGATGACACATGGCGAGGCTGTTTTTTTTGCCTTTTTCATCAACCTACAATGTAGGACAAAAAAAAAAAATTTTACAATTCACATATCAATTTATGTTATAAAAAAACATAAGTTGTGCCAGGTGCCTTTTTGGACACTCTGGAAAGCTTTTTTGGGGGGTGGCCTGGCAGGTTCGGGATCAGAAGATTCCTATTTACAACAATAACATTACACATGATTAACCTCAATACACTCGAGTGCCACACAACATTTATTGTGTTTTTTTAAAACGCAAGCCTACCGATTGTGAAGAGAACACGGCAGACACACTGCTGCTGCTTGATCCCTCACTATCCGACATCTGTGTACAAACAAAACCACACATTTAGTACACATATACATCGGACGGCCACTACACACTCACCACTACACACTCAAAGGATGTACTGTATATAGACATATTGAATATATATATAATTGTTCTTACATTGCCTCAGGTCGCTCACACGATAGACACACTATGTAGCTGGCATTTCCAGAGTTTGTCTGCAGAGTGTATGCTCCGAAATGGCTGAAATCATATTTCCTGTCAAATGACCACATGGAAAAGCCTCATCAAACCAATCCTCTGAAATGTAAAGTGCTGTGGAATATGTCGGCGCTATAAAAATACAATTTATTATTATTATTATTATTATTATTATTATTATTATTATAATCCAATTCATGGTTTCATTTGTACATTTTGCTTGATTTGCATCTGGCTGCGTTAGCAATAGAATTCAATGGAAGAATTAATGCTTCCGGTATCCCTGCGTTAACTTGACCGGACCAGAAAACGCTGCAGGTCGTGTTGGAAGGTGCATCACAAAAAAACAGAATGTTGCTAACACATGTCAATTTTGACAAGCGTTACGATGCGTCAAGCTAATGCAAGTCTATGGATGCATTACAATATCCGCTACATTGTGTTTTGGGTGCTTAAAAACGTGTCCGTTAGATGGACCGCCCTAGCGCAATGTGAACCCAGCCTAAGTTTCTCTTTTCTGAAGCGTGTAAGCTCTTATGGTCAGCAGGGTCCTGTCTATTGTGTAGAGTATGAGCTCATATGACAAGCAAGGTTCTCTCTTTCTCTTTCTCAATTCTGTAGCTTGTAAGCTCTTATAGTCAGCGGGGTTCTCTTTCTCACCTATAAAGTGTAAGTCCTTATGGTCAGCAAGGTTCTCTCTATCTCCTCTCCCCCACATATATTTACGAGTAATTACAATCTTTCCAGTATTGAAGTCTGCCCAAACTTATTCACAGTGAATCAAGTTCTTGGGAAAATTTGGTGAAGTCAGCAAATTCTAATTTTAAAAGATCCACTCATCTCTAATACTTATGCTACTCCATACCCACTTACACTGCATATACAACTATAATCACAGCATATCCACCACTCAAAGGACAGATACATGCACTGGCCAAACCCATGCCACTCAAAAATAGTACACATGCCATACATGGGCCACAAACAGAAATTCTTCATTCAGACATAGGATCCAAATAAAGGACAAATTAGAGAATCTTTCTGCTTAAATTATTTTTTATTCAGTCTATGCGTTTTGAAATACCATACTTCTTCCTCAGAACAAAAAAATGTATGCCCTGAGGAAGAAGTATGGTACTTCGAAAAGTGTAGACTGAATAAAAACCATTTTAATATCTCAGTGTGGGATTTGGATTTGCTCTATCAACCAGCAGAAGGGATTTTCCATTTTTTTCTTTTATTTTTATCGTGCTTAGTCTCTGGACCCGAGTACCTGCTACAGCTGGAATTACATGCCTTCTCAATGTTGTGTGTTCATAACTATATCAGGTTAACATAACCTTTAATTATTAAAAAATATTTAACCAAATAAGACCCTATTGCGCTTTCTCTCTTGCCTATCATATTAATTCACACATATGACAGATGGTCTGCATATGTGGAGAATGCACTGCTCAATCATAGGACACATACATGCACACCTCACTTTTACACTGGGCAAGAGACTTACATGAGCCATTACATATAAGACACATCCCCCATATGCCACTCACAAACAGACACATATCACACAAGTACTAGTTATGAACAAGACATTAGCCTCACTCAAAGCACATACGTGTGCATTGGGACAAATGCCCCGCACCACATTGAAAAAGAGGACCTATGGTGTTATGAACGGGTCACTGAGGAGGATGGCAGGAACAGGCTAAGCCACCATGAAATCAGAGAAGTTGGTAACTCAGTGGATTGCAGACCCCTGATCCTAACAACACAACTAGCAGTAGCCGTGGAGCATTCCTACGATGTCCTAGATGCCTCGGCACAGCCGGAGAACTAACTAAGGCTAAAGCCAGAAAGGTGAAATCTAAACTGCCCCGGAGAAGATCCCCAAAGGAATAGATAGCCCCCAAACATATACTGTCGGTGAGACAAGATGAGACACAAACATAGGCAGAAAATAGACTGAGCAAATGATGGGGCCCAAACTGACTAGATAGGACAGGACAGAAAAGACATTGTCTGCAATCACGCAAAAACCCTAAAAAATCCAACACATCTCATATACAAAAAACCTGAGGCCACATGACCTCACCCCCGCTAGATCAGCACTCTGGTGTGAACTGGAAGCAAAGCAAAAGATACTAATATAACAGGGGACTGAACAGACTGACACAAGCTGTAACATATGGAGCGGGGCCCAGCGCTGCCCCCAGCAGGAAGTATGCTGAACCCCCGCAACAAAGCAGAAAGCAAAAAAAAGCACAACCAGATAAGATGCAAAGGATTAGCAAAAGAATCACTTAACTGAACCATGCAGATCAGGCAGAAGAACTCAAAATGCACAAGGAGGAAATCACCAGCAACCACTAACGGAAGCCTGCTCACTTATATGCTCCCAGCCAGTAATCCCAGATTCCCAATCATCGTCGTCAGGTGGCAAACTTACATCAAACTGTCAAACTGGCCAGCTCCACTACTCCCAGTAACCACCAGAGGGAGCTCCGGCTCAGAAGTCCGAGCAAGGGAATTCACAACAGTACCCCCCCTTGGGGAGGGGGTCACCAAACTCTCATCCACGCAACCAGGCCGATCAGGATGGGCCCAGTGAAAAGCACAAATCAATCTCTTGGTATGAATGTCAAAAGCAGAGACCCAAGAATTATCATCCTGGCCATAACCTTTCCACTTGACCGAGTACTGAAGTCTCCGTCTAGCCAGACAAGAATCCAATATCTTCTCTACCTTATACTCCAAATTACCCTTAACCAGTATGGGGTAAGGGGTTGCCGCCATGGGAACTACTGGCTCCACAAACCTTTTCAACAAAGATTTATGAAAAACGTTATGAATCTTAAACGTAACTGGAAGAGCCAAACGGAAAGAAATGAGGTTAAGGATTTCCAAAATGTTATGAGGTCCAATAAACCTTGGCTTGAATTTTGGAGATGCAACCTTCATGGGAATATTTTTTGAGGACAACCAAACCATATCACCCACTTTAAACCGGGGACCAATGGTCCTATGCCGGTTGGAAAACAGTTGGGCTTTTCCTGAGAGTGGGACAACTTATCCACTACTTGGTCCCAAATCTGCTGCATTCTCTTTACCACAGAATCCACACTTGGGCAGGCAGAAGCTTCCACCTGCCCCAAAGAAAATCGAGGATGAAACAAAAAGTTACAGAAGAAAGAAGACATTAAAGTGGCAGAACTAGCATTATTGTTTAGTGCAAATTCGGCCAAGGGCAAAAATGAGACCCAGTCATCCTGATCAGCAGATATGAAACATCTCAAATAGGACTCCAAAGTCTGGTTTGTTCTCTCAGTCTGCCCATTGGTCTGAAGATGAAATGCAGAGGAGAAAGACAACTGAATTCCCAGTTTGGAACAAAAAGCTCTCCAAAATCTGGAAACAAACTGGACTCCTCTGTCCTATACAATGTTTTCAGGAATCCCGTGCAAATGAACCACGTGTTGTAAAAACAAGGGCACCAACTCAGAAGAAGAAGCCAACTTTGGGAGTGGTACAAGATGGACCATCTTAGAAAATCTATCACAGATCACCCAAATAACAGTAATTCTCTGAGAGACAGGGAGATCAGAAATAAAATCCATTGAGATATAGGTCCATGGCCTCCTGGGCACCGGCACGGGCATCAACAAACCACTAGCACAAGAACAGGGCTTGGACCGAGAACAAGTCCTACAGGACTGCACAAAATTCCTGACATCACGAGATAAGGCAGGCCACCAAAAAGACTGACTCACCCAATCTCTGGTACCAAAGATACCTGAATGACCAGACAACGTGGAGCAATGAATTTCAGACATTAGTCTTCTCCTCCACTGGTCAGGGACATACAATTTTCCCATAGGGCATCGTTCAGGTTTGTCCTCCTGAAATTCCTCCAGGGCACGTCTCAAATCGGGAGAGATGGCGGAAAGAAATATACCCTCATTTAGAATGGTAGCAGGCTCGGTCACATCAAGAGAATCAGCAAAGAAACTCCTAGAAAGGGCATCCGCCTTAACATTCTTAGTGCCCGGAAAAAAGGGGACCACAAAATTAAAGCAGATGAAAAACAAGGCCCACCTCGACTGTCTAGGATTCAAGCGCTTGGCGGATTCAAGATAAATCAAATTCTTGTGATCGGTGAGGACCACAACTTGATGTCTAGCTCCCTCCAACCAATGTCTCCACTCTTCAAATGCCCACTTCATGGCCAACAATTCCCGATTCCCCATGTCACGTCACTTGAAATAGATCACTCTGTTTGTAGTGACTCTATATAATATGAGAGTTTCACTTTTTGTATTGAAGAATTGAAATAAATTAACTTGTTTGATGATATTCTAATTTTGTGAGAAGCACCTATATGTTATGTTTGTCACAAAATGTAAATTTCAACAAAAATATGGTAACATATAACATAGTGATACCTCATTTTTCACTTTTGCTTAAAAATTTCTGTACCTGGTCAATTTTCATCTTGCGACAAATAAGCAACATACTTTTTTTTTCTTGTTATAGCGATGTAAACAATGTACACATACAGTATATGGTACCATTATGCACAGGGTTATTAGAGCATTAATTTTTGGGGTAATAATTATTTATTAAAAATAAACAAAACCAATGGCGCTAAGCGCGAACCAACTTAGTACAGAGCTGCAAGTAAATGGACAAAGACCACTCAACTTGTCCAAAAACGTATATACATAAAACACAAAATATGGAACTTGCGCTAGAGATGTACCAGGGTTCAATAAAGGCATATACTAATACAAACAATGCCAATGCTGCAAAAAACAGGTCAATTACCTTAAATGGTGCTTAAATGGCATAAATGGCATAAAGACAGTTGTAGTCCTGGAGGGAGGTAGATGTAAGGTCCTTTTTAGTCCTGAGCTGAAGAAATGTACCAGAGTTCAATAAAAAACTGTAGTGATACTAATAATCTCGATACAATCAGATAAAAAAAAGGGGTCAGTTACCTTAAGCGATACTTCAATGGCATAAGGAGATAGATTCCTGGAGAAAAAGTGCTTTGGATCACGGTAGATGTAAGGTCCTTTTCAATCAATAGTGAGTGATCCGGATAGGTGAAATGTAAAAGCCCCCTATAACACGCTGTCACGGCCAGAGACTAGCGTACAATCAGCAAAAAAACAGCGCGCGTTTGTATTAACTATCAGACGCTGCGTTGAGAGGCAAGCCTGCAAGGTCCCAGAGGCTGCAGGACCTCGCGTGACGTCACACCCACGTGGTGAAACCACGTGACAGGCACTCAGGCGCTAGGGAGCGCAGTAAGGGCCAAGAGAAACTTTCTTCCTTTCCAATTATTTATTGAACAAATACTATATAACAGAACAATGGATTTTCCTCAATTTGTGACCATTTTCTCTAAATAAGAACTACAAAGTTTTGAGTTCCAATATTAAATTGAAATAATATGTGTCCTGCAAAATCATACGAGTAAACTAAAACAAAAAAAAACAAAAAACAAAATACATTTGAATACAGCATTCAAAATATTACGTTTTGCTCCTGGCATTAAAGCTTAAAACAGTCCCATGCCTTCCATTAATGATATTGTACACATTTCTTTAAGGCTTCTTTCATTGCTTTATTTCTGAAAGCATATATCATGGGGTTTAGCACAGGTGCTACAAGAACATTAGCCACGGATACAAGTTTGTCTGCATGATAGTTCTGGTTGAAACCAGGTCTGATGTATGTAAAAATGCATGCACTGTAAAAAATCATTACCACAGTAAGGTGGGATGCACAGGTAGAAAAAGCATTATAACGCCCATGGTTGGACTTTATATGCAATACAGTATACAAGATAAATATGTAGGACATGCATATAAGAGAAAAACAACTTAATATTAGAATGGTTGACAATGTATAAAATAATTTTCCATTATCGGCAATGCCTCTGCACGAAATCTGCAATAATGGAGCAATGTCACAGAAAAAATGATCAATGTAGACTCCACAGTATTTTGTTTGAAACAGAGAATATGCTGAAAATGCAGGAGCCAGGAGGCTCACGACCCAGGAGCCTAAAATCAGCCGCACACAAGTCATTGGTTTCATGATAACATTATAATACAGGGGGTGACAGATCGCGATAAACCTATCATAGGACATAACAGCTAGTAGACAGTGCTCATTAGCGCCACATACCATAGCAAAGTAAAACTGAATAATGCATGAGGCCAAGGCAATGGATTTGTCGTTGCTGATAAGATCTCGTATTATCCTGGGCACAAAAATTGTTGTGTACCAAATCTCCATAAAAGAAAAATTTGCAATGAAGAAATACATCGGCAAGTGGAGCTTTGATTCTTTTTTCACCACAATGATGATCAAAATGTTTCCACATAAAACAAAAATGTAGTAGAATATAAAAAAGCAGAAGAGAGGTAAACGATGTGGTACGGAAAAGCCAATCAAGAACAATTTTGTAATACTAGTAGCAGACTGATTTTGCATAATTGAATTTTGCTTATGATTTTTTACAGGCACCAAATATTTTGATATCTGCATTCAAAAAGAAAAGATATATTAAAATTGAAATATGACACAAAAATAGTAAAATGACAGCAGTAAATGACATCAAGTTATGGGAAATATTAATAATATTAGAAACATTCACTGTTACAAATGCAAATGTGATTTTTCTATTTTGCCACAGGTAGAGAATCAGTCATGTATGTTCAGTGTGTAGTATAATTCTTACTAGTCATTGTCTTCTGCCATATCTAGCTTTTCTCTGTTCTCCTCCTGGACTACATGACCACAGTTGTGTCTACCTTGTTTACTCCAGTGTTTGCTGTGTGGCCCGGAAGTCACTTTTCAATGTAAGCCTATGAAACTCAGGGTGATACTCTTACATGATGAGACTTACATTCAGGGCTCTTAAACACAATCGTACTTTCGGTCCGAGAGCTTTCCATGACAAAAACAGATTGCACTTAGACCAATGTTATTCAATGGGGCAATGTTGAGTGATTTTTTTTCATGGACCGAACCGCAGCCTGCACTAGTTTCTTCTGTAAATTGGATGAAGCTCATCTATTCAAGTTTATAGGGTGCGTAAAAGCATCAGATGCCATTCGGAGCCACAGTATAGCACCCAAATTTTATGGATACATTGCAATCCTGTAAATGGTCTTGTAAATTATTTATACCTGCTACTGTAAAAAGAAGCAACTGCACATAGATGGCAAGTGAGAAAAAAATTGTCCCACTCTTCTGGAAACTGTGAATGATTTTTTTATATGCTCATGTGAACCTACCCTTGGAGAGGAAGTAATGGTCAGCAGTGAGATCCGGCAAGTAAGCTATGGTCACGGGATTGCAGAGAGGGACCAGAACAGTGATGGAAAATATTTTACTACACATACGGAACATACATAACTAAAATCTATCTGATGGGAAAAAGAAAAAGAAAATGCCAGAATGGGACTTTAGCAGCACATCTTTAAGAACCAAGCCTTTGCTAAATTGTCCTATTGTTTCTTTTAACTTACATGGATTCATGTTTGTATGTGTTTGCTGGGGCTTCAATCTAGTGATAGAATCTATCTTAATAGATTTCACGAAATAGAAACTGGTGTATGGAGACCTTAATATAACAAAACAGAACAAGTGAAAGGATCTCCTGGGAATGGTTGTGTGAGAGCACTGGGACAAATTAATGATGCAACCTGTCAAGACCTATTACAGTTATGTCATAAAATAGCTTGTACGCATTTAATACAAGATGTTAAAATATATTTTTTAATAAACTCTTTTTTGAAAAACAATTGCTTCAGGCTTTTGTTTTCTATTTTATTTTATCTTTTACTTTTAGTTGATGAAAAAATAATAACAATGAGAAGAAATCTGTTGATGGAGAGGTTGTTGACCACCTTTCAATTTCTGTTCATTTACTATTATCTTGCATTCCTTAACCGGTTTCAAGCTAACATAACTCATACACATTTATGTTACATTTCCATGTAGAATCACATTTTAAAACAATAAACTGAGTAGCAGATTTTCAAAAGCTTACATTTTCAGGGATTCTGGCAAAGCAGTGTTTAGAGCTCATGCCGCCGTAGGCACTGGGACTACAAATAGCTGCCTTCCACTTTTCCTCACAGCAGTTATGTTCCTGATTTGAGCTGATAAATTAAGTTAGTACCTTTAAATGGCTTTTACTGTTAATTAACCCCTTCCTGACTGGAGGTATTTTTGGTTTGGCATTTTCATTATTTGCTTCACTTATTCCCAGAGCCATAACTTTTTTATTTTTCCATCAATATGGCCATGTTATGCTTGTTTTTAGTTTTAACATATCGTGTCCTGGAATATGGGAAAAAAATTCCAAGTGCGATGAAATTGCAAAAAAATTGCCGTCCTACAGTTGTTTTTTGTTCTGCTTTTTTACTAGGTTCAATAAATGCTAAAACTGACCTGCCATTATGATTCTTCAGGTCATTACGAATTCATTGACTCTAAACATGTGTAGGTTCTTTTTATTTAAGTGGTGAAAAAAAAATTCCAATCTTTGTTAAAAAAAAAATTGCTCCTTTTCTGATACTGTAGGGTCTCCATTTTTTGTGACCTCGGGTCAGTTGAGGGCTTATTGTTTGCGCGCAGAGCTGCCATTTTTAATGATACCATTTTGGTGCAGATATGAACTTTTGATCACCTGTTATGATCAGATCGCCTGCATGTAACAGAATACCTCATTTGCTATGAGCGCCGACCACAGGGTGGGGCTCATAGCAGTCCAGTAGTGACAACCATAAAGGTCTCCAGGAGGCCTCTGGTTGTCTTGCCAACCCATCGGTGACCCACGATTATGTGACGGAGATCACCGATGGGTGGAATTCTGGCGCCATTACATGAAATGCATGTTAAATGCTGCTGTCAGCGTTTGACAGCGGTATTTAACTTGTTAACAGCCGTGGGAGGATTGGAATTCCTCCCGTGGCTGTTAGCAGCACATGTCAGCTGATCACATCAGCTGTCATGTGCCTGAAAAGGTGCAGGCTCTGGCGATGGGGAGGGGGAGGATAGATCCATCTTTGGTCGTTAAGGGGTTAAAGTCTACATTAGACAATTATAGAAATTAGGGTATGCACACATATGTGATTACTACATAAAAACACTCAGACATATATTATGTACAAGCATACACTGACACAAATAAAAAAAAAATCAGCACCTCAGAACTCATATACAACACCTTTCCCAACACTCATCTACAATACTTAGTACTAGAGTTGAGCGACTTTTGGTTTTTAAGGGTCGAGTTTCGTTTCGTGAAACCCGACTTTTCCAAAAGTCGGGTCGAGCAAGATCGGCCGATTATAGGGAAAAGTCGGGGTCGTCTCGAAACACGAAACCCAATGTATTTCAATGGGGAATAAAAGTCAGCAGTGAGAGGAGGACAGGAAACACACCTACAGTGCCCATTTGAATGCCAAAAGCATCAATTCTTCTTACTTAAGCTTGTCAACCTTAATTAACTTCATAATACAAGTTACGCACTGAAAAATGGGGGTTATTTGGCTAAAGTTGTGGGGGGGTAGGGCTGGCTCCAGGTTTTCATGTGCCCTGGGCGAAAGAGCGCCCCTTTAACACATACCACAACTCATCATGCTCCGATACGGCAGAGAAATAGCGGTATAGTACAATGAAAAATACTTCACTTTTTACATTTGATGACGAGGCCCATCTATTTCTCCATACAGAATCATTGGTCCCATATAATGTTTGAAACAGTATATGATGAGCTCCACATAATGCTACAGTATATGTTGGTCCCCATGGATGAAGCTCCACTGTCTTATGGGCCCAAATAATGCTCCAAACATAATGGGCCCCATTTCTAATGCTCTAGTGTATAATGGGCCCTGTAAATGCTGCTCCAGTGTCTGATGTCCACCTTTGGAATGTTCCAGTGTGTGGTGGGCCCCATCTATCATTCTCCAGACTACAGTGCTCCCCAAAAATTGCTGTCCCAACATTGAAAACAATCAAATAAGTCTCCTCGCTAGGGAATCCCTGTACTAGTCTGGACTCCTCGTCATCCCCATCTTCCATCTCACTGCACAGTATTTCAACCTTGCAAGTGCTGTGATCCTGAGCAAGCAGGGGGGGCCCACTCGTTGGCGACGGCACTGGCACAGGGCCCCTGATGGTACGGTGGTGTGTCTGATGGCGGGTGGGCACTTTCATCTGCAGCTTCCTCTTTGTCACCGTGTAAGATGGAACTGTATATGGGAAGAGTAACCTGAGTTTCATCAGGGTCAGATTCAGGCCGTATAGCGTGCGAGGGGAATGTAGTGGTCTGGGTCAATGTACCAGCAGATTCATCGAGCAGTGGCTGGGCATCAGTGCACTTGTGTCGCCCCCAGGAGTACGGTCGCCACAGTGGCATTACCTTCCTCCTAGGGAGTGTGATGTCATGCTTGGGAGCAACGAAGGATCTCTCTAGCAGGTTAACTGATTGGGCGGCGTTATTCCCACGAGTCATGACCCTCCAAACAGCGTTCATGAAGGCAAAGTGTTTGTTTTACGTGGGCAGTATGGTTGCAAAGCTGAACCTTAAAGGAATGTCCAGAAGGGCACCACCAGGAGTGGAGCCTACGGTTAAATTCGACTCCACCTGGGAAACCTCAACCATGCCAGCTACAGAAAAGATGCACACATTGCAAGCTTAATTCCGTTAACGAACGAGACTCCGTCATGCCCCGCGGTCCGAGTCCGGCTTACTAGAGGGACACGTGAGGCTCTGGCACATGAGATTGGCCAATAACTGGTGTGTCATGCCCTTACATGTCCGTGGCTGCATGTGCGCTACACTGAAAAGGCCAGCGTTTGTCGCTTACAGGTGCAGATAACCCGCTGAACAACGTTAGTGATGGGTATCACTGATTACAATTATTACCCGCGAACGATGATTTCCAAGTAAGTGCAGGTCAACCGCAGTTCTGGAATTAGGCCTAACCGTCATTCCTGAAAAAATGAAAAACTTACGTGTGCAAACCACAGGTGCTGTAGCTTGCTTAACAGCTCGCCAGCCGTTCTCACGCCCAGTATGGATTACACGTGATTGCACAAAGGTGAGAAAGGGTACCGTATCCCCGGATAACATGTATGGATAGCGTACACATTCAAAATATATGTCTATACATCAGGAGGCAGGCTCAGACGGTGTTAGGCCCAGTATGGATTGCACGTCATTGCACAAAGGTGAGAAAGGGTACCGTATCCCCGGATAACATGTATGGATAGCGTACACATTCAAAATATATGTCTATACATCAGGAGGCAGGCTCAGACGGTGTTAGGCCCAGTATGGCTTGCACGTGATTGCACAAAGGTGAGAAAGGGTACCGTATCCCCGGATAACATGTATGGATAGCGTACACATTCAAAATATATGTCTATACATCAGGAGGCAGGCTTAGACGGTGTTAGGCCCAGTATGGATTGCACGTGATTGCACAAAGGTGAGAAAGGGTACCGTATCCCCGGATAACATGTATGGATAGCGTACACATTCAAAATATATGTCTATACATCAGGAGGCAGGCTCAGACGGTGTCAGGCACAGTATGGATTTGACGGCCCAGACTACACAGCAGAGGAGCAGGGAGAGGTAAAGATTGCAAATGCAGGGGCCCTGCCCAAGCAAGTGGGGCCCACTCGTGGGTGTCGGTACTGGCACTGGGCCCCTCATAGTACGGCAGTGTGTCTGACGGTGGGTGTGCACCACCACCGTCAGAGACACTTGATTGCACTATGAGGGACCCTGTGCCAGTGCCCGCGCCCAAGAGTCGGCCTACCCACCTGTCCAGGGCAACGGCACTCGCACGGTATCGTGCGCTAGGTGGTGACCCCGGCCATGGGGGGGCAGCACAGTTAGGGAGTTTTAGAAAGTGGCATATGTTGATGTTGGACATTCAGCTGATGCAAAAGGCGAAATAGGTCAAGTCCCAGGAAGAGGTGGACCAAAGCAAGCCATTTTTCTGTCACCCTATGTGTCATCAGGGGAAGGTGGGACAAAATCCTTGGAAACCCATGCATGGTTCATTTTAATGAAGGTTAGATCATCCACATTTTGGGTTGACAGACGGGTCCTTTTTTCTGTCAGGATTGATCCAGCTGCACTGAAGACTCTTTCCGATAGCACACTTGAGCTGGGCAAGCGAGCTCCTGTAAGGCATATTGTGCCAATTCAGGCCAGGTGTCCAGTTTAGCAGCCCAATAGTCAAAGGGGAATGACCTGTGTGGGAGAACATCGATATGGGAGGAAAAGTAGTTTGTAACCATAGTTGACAATTGCTGTCTCCTGTCACTTTCCATCGATGCATTATTACCAGTTGTGTGAGCGGTACTTGAAAAATCAGTCCACAACATTGTCATGAAACCCCTGTCTCCAATGCCACTTCTTCTGTGTGCACCATGAACACCTCTGCCAAGCTGCCCCCGGCCCGTACGGCTCGTGTGAGAACCATCACCGCTGCTGTGTGCTGGGAATGCCTCAAGCAACCGATTTACCAGAGTTGCTTGTTTATTAGCCAATATTAGGTCAAGGTTCTCCTGTGGCATGATGTTTTGTAATTTGCCTTTATAGCGTGGATCCAGGATGCTGGCCAACCAGTAGTCGTCATCGTTCATCATTTTGGCAATGCGGGGGTCCCTTTTTAGGATCTGCAAGGCATAATCTGACATGTGGGCCAATGTTCCCGGTGTCAATGATGCACTGCGAGTGCTGGTTGGAGGAGCACTTTCTGGCAAATCCACATCCCTCCAGTCACGCACAAACCCTGTACCAGACCTTGCCACGCCAACATTTTCACTTGCCCCACGAGATGCATCCTCCTCCCCTAAGTAATCATCCCCATCATCATCATCCTCCTCCTCTTCTTCCTCCACCTCGTCCAGGAGAGGTCCCTGAGCAGACAATGGCTGAATGTCATCAAGGATTCCCTCCTCGTCAACATTGGCTGCAGACGCCTGCTCCTTAAGGTGCGTCAAAGTTTGCATGAGCAGACGCATAAGTGGGATGCTCATGCTTAGGATGGCGTCGTCTGCGCTTACCAGCCGTGTGCATTCCTCAAAACACTGAAGGACTTTACAGAAGTCTTTCAGCTTTGACCACTGCACACCTGTCAACTCCATGTCTGCTCTCAAAGTGCCTGGCCGTGTATCCTCCCACAAATGCATTATGGCCTGCCTCTGCTCGCACAGCCACTCCACCATGTGCAGGGTGGAGTTCCACCTTGTTGCAATGTCGATAATGAGGCGGTGGTTGGGAAGGTGGAGCAATCGCTGCAGCTTCTGCATATGAACGGAGTGTACAGGCGACCGGCGGATGTGCGCGCACAGTCTTCGCACCTTCTGGAGCAGGGCTGTTAACTCCGGATAATTTTTGAGGAAGCACTGCACCACCAGGTTCAAGGTGTGAGCCAAGCAAGGTATGTGGCTGAGTTTTGAAAGGGCTATGGCTGCCACAAAATTACGGCCGTTATCAGTAACTACCTTGCCTGCCTCAAGATGTACACTGCCCAGCCATGACTCAGTTTGTCGCTTCAAGTACTCGGCCAGCACCTCGGCGGTGTGTCTGTCGCCTAAACACATCATCTGCAACACAGCCTGCTGACGCTTTCCAGTAGCTGCTCGATAGGGGGACACCTCGTGTGCAACAGTGGCAGCTGCAGATGGAGTGCTCGTACGACTGCGCTCTGTGGACGAGCTTTCGCTTCTGGAGGAGGAGGGTCGAACGCCTACAGCCAACTGTTTCCTATACCGTCGGCTAGGCAGCACTGCCCCACCACCGCTGTCCCCTGTGGACCCTGCATCCACCACATTAACCCAGTGCGCAGTGATGGACACGTAACGGCCCTGGCCATGCCGACTGGACCATGCATCAGTTGTGAGGTGCACCTTTCCACTCACTGACTGCTTGAGTGCATGGACAATGCGGTCTTTTACATGATGGTGGAGGGCTGGGATGGCTTTGCGAGAGAAGAAGTGGCGACTGGGTAGGTCATAGCGTGGTACTGCATAGGCCATGAGTTCGCGGAAAGCTGCGCTTTCCACCAACCGATAGGGCATCATCTCAAACGAGATTAGTTTGGCAATGTGGGCGTTCAAACCCAGTGTACACGGATGAGAGACTGAGTACTTTCTTGACCTACTCATAGTGTCTGGGAGGGTGAGCTGGACTTGAGAGCTGCATATGGTGGAAGTAGCGGTGGACAGGGCGGACTGAGAGAGGGTTGATGATGGTGATGGAGTTGGTGTTCTTTCTGATGGCCTAGATTCAGTATTTTGTTGATATAACAGTGGGATTCCCTGACTGCTGTGGCCTTGCAACGACACCTCAACATTTGTTGCTGTGCTAACCGGTGGGCTTACAGTGGGGGAAAAAATGTAGCATTGCTGACTACCTTCTTTGTGATCAGTTGCACTTGAGGTTTGGTGTTGTGTCCACGCTTGCAAGTGCATTGTGGTTAAATGTCTAAGCATGCAACTGGTATTCAAATTTTTCAGATTTTTCCCTCGGCTAAAGGTCTTTGCGCACTTCTTACAGATAACCTTGGCCTGATCATGAGGATATTGTTCAAAAAAGTGCCACACTGCACTCTTCCTACTTTGGCAGACATTTTGCGGCCTAGCACGCTGTGATCTTTTGACCCTCTGGACAAGCTGTCCAGCAACTCTTTTGATTTTTGGAACCTGTCTTTGGAGTGCTCCGGGCCTGCCAGATAACAGCTGTTGCGATGTCGATGTCTGCTGTGGATGCTCCTCATCTGAGCTATTGGAAGCAGCACCCTCTTCCCCCAATGGATGCCAATCTGGGTCAACAACTGGGTCATCCATCACCTCCTCTTCAATGTCATGTGCACCTTCCTCTGTGTCACCGTGTATGGTGGTATAGTGTGCGGGAAGGGGCACCTGAGTCTCATCAGGGTCAGAATCTGGCTCTGTACACTGCGAGGACAATGTAGTGCTCTGAGTGAATGTACCAGCAGAATCATCTATCAGCGGCTGTGCATCAGTGCACTCCATGCCAGATTCATCTTGGCCTGGGTAATTCACCATTTCACTTGATAATCCAGGCATGGTATGTGAAAACAGCTCCATAGAGTAATCAGTAGTATGGCCTGCGTCATCCTTCAATCTTGGTTGGGGTGAAGGACACAAGGAAAGGTGTGGTTCATGAACATGAGCCTCCAATGACGACTCAGTGCTTTTAATTTTTACAACTTCAGAAGAAGAGGCGATAGAGCTGGAGGCTGAGTCAGCAATGTAAGACAAAACTTTTTCCTGATGCTCTGGCTTTAAAAGCGGTTTGCCAACTCCTAGAAAACTAAGCCTTCGAAGCCTTATGGAGCCAGACGATGACGCAGGCTCAACACCTCCTGCATTCGGTCCTATTTTGCTCTTGCCACTACCATCAGATCCACCACCAACACCATCATTACCAGCTGCCAACCCCCGCCCAATTCCATGGCCTCTTCCACCAGCCTTCCTCATTTTTTGTAGAAATGTAGACAAAATCCAACAAACTATATAGTAATGTAAAACAAGGTACAAGGTGTCTATAGGACAGGGGAGATTTTGAATTTCTGAAGACACTTGTGGACACTGGACACTTATGGATTGTGTGAGGCCCACTGAATATCAGAGCGCTATGTCACAGGCTCGATGGCACAGGTGTGAAAAAAGTGACTACAGGATAAGGGAGATTTTGAATTTCTGCACACACTAGTGGACACTGGACACTTTTGGATTGTGTGAGGCCCACTGAATATCAGAGCGCTATGTCACAGGCTCGATGGCACAGGTGTGAAAAAAGTGACTACAGGATCACAGAGATTTTGAATTTCTGCACACACTTGTGGACACTGGACACTTATGGATTGTGTGAGGCCCACTGAATATCACAGCGCTATGTCACAGGATCGATGGCACAGGTGTGAAAAAAGTGACTACAGGATAAGGGAGATTTTGAATTTCTGCACACACTAGTGGACACTGGACACTTTTGGATTGTGTGAGGCCCACTGAATATCAGAGCGCTATGTCACAGGCAGGAATTGGCTAGTGTATCACAAACTACAAGGTGTATGTAGAATTGGGCAGAATAGGAATCTCCCTAGAGTGTAGGTCTGTAAGAACGGAACAAGTCCTCCACTTATCCTTCCACAGTGACACACAGATAGCTTCACTGTGGCCGTGATAACAGCCGTTACACGGTACTGAGAGGAGCGTGCACGTACACGGCTGTCCGGTGTACGTAAAATTGTCAAGCTCCGTGTTTTTTAAGTATACGGACTGACACACGCTGTCTCTCTATAGTTTTGAATGTGATCAAACAGCAAATATATTTAACTGTTTGAAAGCGAGACTAAACTAGTAGGTGCAGGTCTGTAAGAATGGAACATGTCCTCGACTTATTCTCACAGAGTGACACACAGATAGCTTCACTGTAGCTGTGATAACAGCCGTTACACGGTACTGTGCGAGGAGCGTGCACCGCTGTATGGTGTGAAAAAATGCACGCTCAGTACCTCAGCAGGACAAAAAAAAAATTGGGATTGCTTTTAAAAATGCAGTTTGCAGAGCAGTGGGTAAACAGCAATGCAGCTGTCAGGAAGCCTTAGAAGGCAGCCTAACAACCAACACCACTGATCCACCACAATATAGCCTCCCCTTGCACTGCACACACAGTGACTGTTGTGTTGTACAGGCAAAATCGCTAGCAGCAGAAGCAGTTTTTTTTTCTTCTTCCCTGCCTAACGCTCTCCCTACAGAATCAGCAGCAGCAACCTCTCCCTATGCTAAGATCGGCAGAAGTAAGATGGCGGTCGGCGTGCACGCCCTTTTATAACCCCTGTGACGCCCACCAAAGCAAGCCAATCACTTGCATGCCCTTCTGAAAGATGGTGGTGACCCCTGCCTATGTCATCACGTTGCCCACAGTGTTCGTGGATCCTGATTGGCTGAAAAAGAGCGCAAAACAAACTTTTGAAACGCGACTTTGGCGCGTAAGTCGCCGACCTCGTGGCCGACCTCATCCTAGGGTCGGGTTTCGTTTCATGAAACCCGACTTTGCCAAAAGTCGGAGACTTTTGAAATTTTTCGACCCGTTTCGCTCAACTCTACTTACAATAGTACTATTATACCATACATACTTCAGCCTGCATTGACACAGAGCACATACATAACTCAGGACCACAATTGCTCATATACAGTAAGGACCACATCTCTCATATTGATAACGCTATGCCACTATAGTCTTTATACACATCCCTGAACCACCACGGTACACAAGTCTAATGTTTCCATCTTTGCTTGAACACAAACATTATATGCTACACATCCTTAACACAGATCCAGCAGTGCTTAAATGGACCTTCAGACACCACATTTATTTCACATCATCTGGCATCAACGCATCATAAATTATGTAGTTACTATTCTAGACTTACCATGTACATAGTTCAAGCAAACATTGCAAATTTATTTCAGTTCTTCAATCCAAAAGTGAAACTCATATATTTTATAGAGTCATTACAAACAGAGTGATATATTTCAAGTGTTTACTTCTGTGAGGCCGTGTGCACACATTGCGCTTTTTTTGCGTTTTCGTGGCGTTTTTCTGCTGCAGAATTCGACGCAAAAAAACAAAGAAAACACATCCTATGCAATTCTAAAGGATTCCGCAATGCTGTGCTAATGCTGAGGATTTTTCCTCTGCGAAATTGCATAGCGGAAAAATCTGCAGCATACCCATTCTTTTTGCGGAATCGCGACGATTCCACACACATAGGATTGCTTTGATCCGCATACTTTCCGCATGTGGCTATGCCCACCATGGGCAAAGTATGCGGATCATGTGCGGATGGTACCCAGGGTCTGGAGGAGAGGAGACTCTCCTCCAAGCCCTGGGTACCATAATCCTGTAAAAAATAGAATAAAAAAATAGTGATATACTCACCCTCCGCCGGCCCCCGGAGTCCTTCCCGCCTCTTACCACGCTCCCGGCATCTTCCGGTCCCAGTAGTGCTTTGCTCGAATGACCACTGATGACGTCGCGCTCTCTTGAGCATGACGTCATCTCAGGTCCTTTCCGCAAAGCATTACTGGGACCGGAAGATGCCGGGAGCGCCACAGAGTAGATCGGGGGCCGTCGGAAGGTGAGAATAACGATATTTTTTATTTTTTTATTATTTTAACATCCTATTTCCAAGCTATGCTAATCGATTGGAATGCGCAAGCATTTCGCAAGCAAAAAACGCTTGCAAAACTTTTTACCTGCGGCGGAAGTGCAGAAATGTTGAGGAAATTTCCGCAGCATTTCTGCACGAATGCACATAGCCTTACTGTTGATGATTATGGCTTACAGCCAATGAAAACCCAAAAGTCATTATGTCATTAATTTTAGAGCACTTCATGCTTCCATCTCCCTACAAGCTTTTTGGAGATGAAAATTTAATTCTCCAGCAGGATTTTGCACCTGTCCACACTGCCAAAAGTACCAATAACTGGTTTAAAAACAACAGTATCCTTGTGTTTGATTGGCCAACAAACTCACCTGACTTTAACCCCATAGAGAATCTATGGGATATTATCAAGAGGAAGATGAGAGACACCAGACCCAACAATGCAGACGAGCTGAAGGCTGCTATCAAAGCAACCTGGGCATCCATAACACCTCAGTAGTGCCACAGACTGATCGCGTCCATGCCACACCACATTGATGCAGTAATTGATGCAAAAGAAGGCCCCAACCTATTATTGAGTGCATTTACTGGACATACATTTCAGTAGGCCAACAGTTCAAATTTTAAAATCATTTTTCAAGCTGGTGTTATAAAGTATTCTAATTTACTGAGATAATGACTTTTGGGTTTTCATTGGCTGTAAACCACAATCATCAACATTAACAGAAATAAACACTTGAAATAGATCACTCTGTTTGTAATGACTCATATAGGAGTTTCACTTTTTGCTTTGAAGAACTGAATTAAATTAACTTTTTGATGATATTCAAATTTTGTGAGAAGCACCTGTATATATTTCACATTTCATTGCTGCCTCCCCAATTTACAACTACAGTACCGAAAGGGCTAATGGAACTTGCTTGCTAGTGAAAAGTAATGGAGCTTTTTAATGCAAATAGAGCCTTATTAATGTCCATGTAACTTTGGCTTATCTGGCAAAGAGAAAATGAATAGTAACTGGCAGTAACTATACACAACACTATAAGACTTCTCATGGTGCATAAATTGTAACACCAATCCAAAAATTATCCCTCTTTAACCCCTCTCTGACATTAGACAAACTATTCCATCCATGTGGCCTGGGATTTAATTCCCATGGACGGAATAGTACGTCATAGACGATCAGCCACGCTCATGGGGGAGTGCGGCTGATAGCGGCCGGGTGTCAGCTGATTCTCGCAGTTGACACCTGGCACTAATTGCCAGGAACGGTGACGGACCACTCTCAGCACATTAACCCCCAGAACACTGTGATCAAATATGATCGCAGTATTCCGGAGCCGAAAGAGGGGATGACGCGGGGTCCCGATCGCTGCCATGGAGACCTGATGTCGTCATGATGACATCCGGATCTCCAGACCTGAGAGACTTCCTGTCATGCACACACAGTGATGACCAGGAAGTCTCCCAGGTAAGTGTATAGAAGCTGCAGTGCTAACAGCTTCTATAGCATGCAGATCAGCATGCTATACTGTATAAGCGATCAGCCTGCACAAAATGAATGTCCCATAGTGGGACAAAGTGTAAAAGTAAGAATTAAATTTAAAAAAAATTAAATAATTGTAAAAATATTGAAAAAAATAATAACATAACAAAAAATCAATATTTATTCCATCAATAAATAAATATTTGAATTAAAAAAAATCTAAACGATAAACATACGCATATTTAGTATCGCCACGTCGTGACCTATAAAACTGTCTCACTAGTTAAACCCTTTAGCGAACACCATTAAAAAAAAAAATAAGGCAAAAACAAATGCTTTATCATCATACTGCCAAACAAAAAGTGGAATAACACGCAATCTAAAAGACGGATATAAATAAGCGTGGTAACACTGAAAACATCATCTTGTCCGGCAAAAAACAAGACCGCACTTGACTCTGTGGGCCAAAATATGGAAAAATTATAGCTCTCAAAATGTGGTGATGCAAAAACTATTTTTTGCAATAAAAAGCATCTTTTAGTTTGTGACAGCTGCCAAACATAAAAACCCGCTATAAAAGCCCACTATAAACAGTAAATCAAACCCCCTTTATCAGGCCCTTAGGCTGGTTTCACACTTGCGTTTTTTTACGCTGCGTTTTTGCGCATACATGCGCATGCGTTTTCCCCCTATATTTAACATGGGTGCGCATTGTCATGCGTTTGTACGCGTTTGTATGCTCATGCTTTTTTTGTAGTATGCGCCCAGGCACACAAAATGCAACCTGTTGCATTTTTGGTGCGTCCGACCTGTCTCAAAAAGCGCACGCAATGCGCATGGAATTCACCCCAAAACACATTAAAAGTTTATGGGAACGCTGGCGTTCGCATGGTCATGCGCACGTCAGCGTTTAAAAATGCATGCATTTTTGGGTAAAAACCATGAGCAAAAAACAAGAAAATGCATTAAAAATGCATGATGCGCTTTTTATGCACGTTTGCACTGCGCACGCAGCGCAAAAAAACGCAAGCGTGAAAGTAGCCTTAGTTAGGGAAAAATAATAAAATAAATAAATTGTATTTATTTCCGTTTTCCCATTATGGTTATTCAAAATGAGCTTTCTGCTGTAAAGAATGAATGTCCAGGCGTATTGGAGATAAAGATGATGGTTTATTCTCAACGCATTTCAAAGTCACAAAGACTTCTTCCTCAGGAGATGCTCAGTGCAGTGCAGAGTGAATTCCCTCCACCTCTGTACTGTGCAGGCAGGACTAACCATAATCAGGCAGTATTAAAATTGATATGCCTTGGAGATCGCAGTCATACAGCTGAAGAGTCGTGGACAGCTCTCCAGGCTGAGTTTCATAAAAGGCTGTCTCCACTGAACCTGCACCCAGGGAAGACCGTGGCTGATAATGGTGCGATCCTGGTGGTGGCCCTACGGTGAGGAAAGCTCACACACATGCCTTGCATGGCTCATGTCCTCAGCCTTGTGGTAGAGCGTTTACTCCACCAAAATACTGGCATGTGTGAGCTGCTCCAAAAAGCACGTATGCTGTGTGCTCATTTCTACCATTCGCACCCCTGTGGTCATTGCCTTGCATGGATACAGAGGTCTTTGTCCATGCCAGTTAACAGGTTGTTATGCGATGTGCCAACATGGTGGAATTACACTCTGCACATGTTGCGACTGTGGCAGCAGCAACAAGCCCTGACACAGTCTGCCATGTCATATAGCCTGGACCAATGCAGTATGGACATGGTGCATATCACATTTACACAGTGGGCACAGATTAAGGACCTCTGCACCCTTCTGCACAGTTTTGAAATGGCTACTAAGATGGTTAGCTCTGACAACGCCATCATCAGCATTATTATTCCGGTCATCTACAGTCATGGCCAAAAGTATTGACACCCCTGCAATTCTGTCAGATAATACTCAGTTTCTTCCTGAAAATGATTGCAAACACAAATTCTTTGGTATTATTATCTTCATTTAATTTTTCTTAAATGAAAAAACACAAAAAGAATTGTCCTAAAGCCAAATTGGATATAATTCCACACCAAACATAAAAAAGAGGGTGGACAAAAGTATTGGCACTGTTCGAAAAATCATGTGATACTTCTCTAATTTGTGTAATTAACAGCACCTGTAACTTACCTGTGGCACCTAACAGGTGTTGGCAACAATTAAATCACACTTGCAGCCAGTTGACATGGATTAAAGTTGACTCAACTTCTGTCCTGTGTCCTTGTGTGTACCACATTGAGCATGGAGAAAAGAAAGAAGACCAAAGAACTGTCTGAGGACTGGAGAAACCAAATTGTGAGGAAGCATGAGCAATCTCAAGGCTACAAGTCCATCTCCAAAGACCAGAATGTTCCTGTGTCTACCGTGTGCAGTGTCATCAAGAATTTAAAGCCCATGGCACTGTGGCTAACCTCCCTAGATGTCGACGGAAAAGAAAAATTGACAAGAGATTTCAATGCAAGATTGTGCGGATGTTGGATAAAGAACCTCGACTAACATCCGAACAAGTTCAAGCTGCCCTGCAGTCCGAGGGTACAACAGTGTCAACCCGTACTATCCGTCGGTGTCTGAATGAAAAGGGACTGTATGGTAGGAGACCCAGGAAGATCCCACTTCTTACACCGAGACATAAAAAAGCCAGGCTGGAGTTTGCCAAAACTTACCTGAAAAAGCCTAAAACATTTTGGAAGAATGTTCTCTGGACAGATGAGACAAAAGTAGAGCTTTTTGGGCAAAGGCATCAACATAGAGTTTACAGGAGAAAAAAAGAGGCATTCAAAGAAAAGAACACGGTCCCTACAGTCAAACATGGTGGAGGTTCCCTGATGTTTTGGGGTTGCTTTGCTGCCTCTGACACTGGACTGCTTGACCGTGTGCATGGCATTATGAAGTCTGAAGACTACCAACAAATTTTGCAGCTTAATGTAGGGCACAGTGTGAGAAAGCTGGGTCTCCCTCAGAGGTCGTGGGTCTTCCAGCAGGACAATGACCCAAAACACACTTGAAAAAGCACTAGAAAATGGTTTGAGAGAAAGCACTGGAGACTTCTAAGGTGGCCAGCAATGAGTCCAGACCTGAATCCCATAGAACACCTGTGGAGAGATGTAAAAATGGCAGTTTGGAGAAGGCACCCTTCAAATATCAGGGACCTGGAGCAGTTTGCCAAAGAAAAATGGTCTAAAATTCCAGCAGAGCATTGTAAGAAACTCATTGATGGTTACCGGAAGCGGTTGGTCGCAGTTATTTTGGCTAAAGGTTGTGCAACCAAGTATTAGGCTTAGGGTGCCAATACTTTTTTCTGGCCCATTTTGGGAGTTTTGTGTGAAATGATCAATATTTTGCTTTTTGCTTCATTCTCTTTTGTGTTTTTTCATTTAAGACAAATTAAATGAAGATAATAATACCAAAGAATTTGTGTTTGCAATCATTTTCAGGAAGAAACTGAGTATTATCTGACAGAATTGCAGGGGTGTCAATACTTTTGGCCATGACTGTATATGCTGGGGCAAACTTTGAATAGTCTGCGGAAGAAGATGGTGGTCCCAGAAGAAGAGTGGGAAGCAGAGGAGGATGCAGAATGGATAACATTGTCTCTAAATTCAAGAGTGTTGTCACACAGGCGGGTGCCAAGGGAAGGTGGATTACTGCGATCGAAGGGGGGCTGGTGATAATACACAAACTGTTATCGAAGGTGCATGATCCGAGGAACAAATGGAGGAGGAAGAGGTTATGGGCGAGCAACTGTCTCATGAAGAGGATAATCCTCCCTTCTCTGATGTTTGTGGTTGGCAGGAGGGGACAGAGGAAACAAGCCTCATTGTTACCCAGCCACCAACACAGCATGGGCTTGGACGTCATGGTAGAGCCCAACATATGAGTGCCTTCTTGCTGCACTATCTGTAACTTGATCCCCATATAGTTATGATTAGGAATGCTGCTGACTACTGGATTGCCACTCTATACATATATGATAATGCCCAGTATCAGAGAACGAGACAAGGCGGTGACCATGGTCCAAAAACGCGTTGTGCATGGATTACCACTCCATATGCTAATCTTAAAAAGGAGAAAATGGAGTAACGGATCCAAAATATATGCAAAAGTATAAATTTTATTAGTACTCACTAGAGTTGAGCGACTTTTGGTTTTTTAGGGTCGCGTTTCGTTTCGTGAAACCCGACTTTTCCAAAAGTCGGGTCGAGCAAGATCGTCCGATTATAGGGAAAAGTCGGGGTCGTCCCGAAACACGAAACCCAATGTAAGTCAATGGGGAATAAAAGTCGGCAGTGAGAGGAGGACAGGAAACACACCTACAGTGCCCATTTGAATGCCAAAAGCATCAATTCTTCTTACTTAAGCTTGTCAACCTTAATTAACTTCATAATACAAGTTACGCACTGAAAAATGGGGGTTATTTGGCTAAATTTGTGGGGGGGGAGGGCTGGCTGCAGGTTTTCATGTGCCCTGGGCGAAAGAGCGCCCCTTTAACACATACCACAACTCATCATGCTCCGATACGGCAGAGAAATAGCGGTATAGTACAATGAAAAATACCTCACTTTTTACATCTCATGACGAGGCCCATCTATTTCTCCATACAAAATCATTGGTCCCATATAATGTTTGAAACAGTATATAATGAGCTCCACATAATGCTACAGTATATGTTGGTCCCCATGGATGAAGCTCCACTGTCTTATGGGCCCAAATAATGCTCCAAACATAATGGGCCCCATTTCTAATGCTCTAGTGTATAATGGGCCCTGTAAATGCTGCTCCAGTGTCTGATGTCCACCTTTGGAATGTTCCAGTGTATGGTGGGCCCCATCTATCATTCTCCAGAGTATAGTGCTCCCCAAAAATTGCTGTCCCAACATAGAAAACAATCAAATAAGTCTCCTCGCTAGGGAATCCCTGTACTTGTCTGGACAGGTGCTGTAGCTTGCTTAACAGCTCGCCAGCCGTTCTCATGCCCAGTATGGATTGCACGTCATTGCACAAAGGTTAGAAGGGGTACCGTATCTCCGGATAACATGTATGGATAGCGTACACATTCAAAATATATGTCTATACAGCATGAGGCAGGCTCAGACGGTGTTAGGCCCAGTATGGATTGCACGTCATTGCACAAAGGTTAGAAGGGGTACCGTATCCCCGGATAACATGTATGGATAGCGTACACATTCAAAATATATGTCTATACAGCATGAGGCAGGCTCAGACGGTGTTAGGCCCAGTATGGATTGCACAAAGGTTAGAAAGGGTACCGTATCCCGGATAACATGTATGGATAGCGTACACATTCAAAATATATGTCTATACAGCATGAGGCAGGCTCAGACGGTGTTAGGCCCAGTATGGATTGCACAAAGGTTAGAAAGGGTACCGTATCCCTGGATAACATGTATGGATAGCGTACACATTCAAAATATATGTCTAAACAGCAAGAGGCAGGCTCAGACGGTGTTAGGCCCAGTATGGATTGCACGTCATTGCACAAAGGTTAGAAGGGGTACCGTATCCCCGGATAACATGTATGGATAGCGTACACATTCAAAATATATGTCTATACAGCATGAGGCAGACTCAGACGGTGTTAGGCCCAGTATGGATTGCACATCATTGCACAAAGGTTAGAAGGGGTACCGTATCCCCGGATAACATGTATGGATAGCGTACACATTCAAAATATATGTCTATACAGCATGAGGCAGGCTCAGACGGTGTTAGGCCCAGTATGGATTGCACGTCATTGCACAAAGGTTAGAAGGGGTACCGTATCCCCGGATAACATGTATGGATAGCGTACACATTCAAAATATATGTCTATACAGCATGAGGCAGGCTCAGACGGTGTTAGGCCCAGTATGGATTGCACGTCATTGCACAAAGGTTAGAAGAGGTACCGAATCCCCGGATAACATGTATGGATAGCGTACACATTCAAAATATATGTCTATACAGCATGAGGCAGGCTCAGACAGTGTTAGGCCCAGTATGGATTGCACGTCATTGCACAAAGGTTAGAAGGGGTTCCGTATCCCCGGATAACATGTATGGATAGCGTACACATTCAAAATATATGTCTATACAGCATGAGGCAGGCTCAGACGGTGTTAGGCCCAGTATGGATTGCACGTGATTGCACAAAGGTTAGAAAGGGTACCGTATCCCTGGATAACAAGTATGGATAGCGTACACATTCAAAATATATGTCTATACAGCATGAGGCAGGCTCAGACGGTGTTAGGCCCAGTATGGATTGCACGTCATTGCACAAAGGTTAGAAGGGGTACCGTATCCCCGGATAACATGTATGGATAGCGTACACATTCAAAATATATGTCTATACAGCATGAGGCAGGCTCAGACGGTGTTAGGCCCAGTATGGATTGCACGTCATTGCACAAAGGTTAGAAGGGGTACCGTATCCCCGGATAACATGTATGGATAGCGTACAGATTCAAAATATATGTCTATACAGCATGAGGCAGGCTCAGACGGTGTTAGGCCCAGTATGGATTGCACGTCATTGCACAAAGGTTAGAAAGGGTACCGTATCCCTGGATAACATGTATGGATAGCGTACACATTAAAAATATATGTCTATACAGCATGAGGCAGGCTCAGACGGTGTTAGGCCCAGTATGGATTGCACGTCATTGCACAAAGGTTAGAAGGGGTACCGTATCCCCGGATAACATGTATGGATAGCGGATAGCGTACACATTCAAAATATATGTCTATACAGCATGAGGCAGGCTCAGACGGTGTTAGGCCCAGTATGGATTGCACGTCATTGCACAAAGGTTAGAAAGGGTACTGTATCCCTGGATAACATGTATGGATAGCGTACACATTCAAAATATATGTCTATACAGCATGAGGCAGGCTCAGACGGTGTTAGGCCCAGTATGGATTGCACGTCATTGCACAAAGGTTAGAAAGGGTACCGTATCCCTGGATAACATGTATGGATAGCGTACACATTCAAAATATATGTCTATACAGCATGAGGCAGGCTCAGACGGTGTTAGGCCCAGTATGGATTGCACGTCATTGCACAAAGGTTAGAAAGGGTACCGTATCCCTGGATAACATGTATGGATAGCGTACACATTCAAAATATATGTCTATACAGCATGAGGCAGGTTCAGACGGTGTTAGGCCCAGTATGGATTGCACGTCATTGCACAAAGGTTAGAAAGGGTACCGTATCCCTGGATAACATGTATGGATAGCGTACACATTCAAAATATATGTCTATACAGCATGAGGCAGGCTCAGACGGTGTTAGGCCCAGTATGGATTGCACGTCATTGCACAAAGGTTAGAAGGGGTACCGTATCCCCGGATAACATGTATGGATAGCGTACACATTCAAAATATATGTCTATACAGCATGAGGCAGGCTCAGACGGTGTTAGGCCCAGTATGGATTGCACGTGATTGCACAAAGGTTAGAAAGGGTACCGTATCCCTGGACAACATGTATGGATAGCGTACACATTCAAAATATATGTCTATACAGCATGAGGCAGGCTCAGACGGTGTTAGGCCCAGTATGGATTGCACGTCATTGCACAAAGGTTAGAAGGGGTACCGTATCCCCGGATAACATGTATGGATAGCGTACACATTCAAAATATATGTCTATACAGCACGAGGCAGGCTCAGACGGTGTTAGGCCCAGTATGGATTGCACGTCATTGCACAAAGGTTAGAGAGGGTACCGTATCCCCGGATAACATGTATGGATAGCGTACACATTCAAAATATATGTCTATACAGCATGAGGCAGGCTCAGACTGTGTTAGGCCCAGTATGGATTGCACGTCATTGCACAAAGGTTAGAAAGGGTACCGTATCCCTGGATAACATGTATGGATAGCGTACACATTCAAAATATATGTATATACAGCATGAGGCAGGCTCAGACGGTGTTAGGCCCAGTATGGATTGCACGTCATTGCACAAAGGTTAGAAGGGGTACCGTATCCCCGGATAACATGTATGGATAGCGTACACATTCAAAATATATGTCTATACAGCATGAGGCAGGCTCAGACGGTGTTAGGCCCAGTATGGATTGCACGTCATTGCACAAAGGTTAGAAAGGGTACCGTATCCCTGGACAACATGTATGGATAGCGTACACATTCAAAATATATGTCTATACAGCATGAGGCAGGCTCAGACGGTGTTAGGCCCAGTATGGATTGCACGTCATTGCACAAAGGTTAGAAGGGGTACCGTATCCCCGGATAACATGTATGGATAGCGTACACATTCAAAATATATGTCTATAAAGCACGAGGCAGGCTCAGACGGTGTTAGGCCCAGTATGGATTGCACGTCATTGCACAAAGGTTAGAGAGGGTACCGTATCCCCGGATAACATGTATGGATAGCGTACACATTCAAAATATATGTCTAAACAGCATGAGGCAGGCTCAGACTGTGTTAGGCCCAGTATGGATTGCACGTCATTGCACAAAGGTTAGAAAGGGTACCGTATCCCTGGATAACATGTATGGATAGCGTACACATTCAAAATATATGTCTATACAGCATGAGGCAGGCTCAGACGGTGTTAGGCCCAGTATGGATTGCACGTCATTGCACAAAGGTTAGAAGGGGTACCGTATCCCCGGATAACATGTATGGATAGCGTACACATTCAAAATATATGTCTATACAGCATGAGGCAGGCTCAGACGGTGTTAGGCCCAGTATGGATTGCACGTCATTGCACAAAGGTTAGAAAGGGTACCGTATCCCTGGATAACATGTATGGATAGCGTACACATTCAAAATATATGTCTATACAGCATGAGGCAGGATCAGACGGTGTTAAGCCCAGTATGGATTGCACGTCATTGCACAAAGGTTAGAAAGGGTACCGTATCCCTGGATAACATGTATGGATAGCGTACACATTCAAAATATATGTCTATACAGCATGAGGCAGGCTCAGACGGTGTTAGGCCCAGTATGGATTGCACGTCATTGCACAAAGGTTAGAAGGGGTACCGTATACCCCAATAACATGTATGGATAGCGTACACATTCAAAATATATGTCTATACAGCATGAGGCAGGCTCAGACGGTGTTAGGCCCAGTATGGATTGCACGTGATTGCACAAAGGTTAGAAAGGGTACCGTATCCCTGGATAACATGTATGGATAGCGTACACATTCAAAATATATGTCTATACAGCATGAGGCAGGCTCAGACGGTGTTAGGCCCAGTATGGATTGCACGTCATTGCACAAAGGTTAGAAAGGGTACCGTATCCCTGGATAACATGTATGGATAGCGTACACATACAAAATATATGTCTATACAGCATGAGGCAGGGTCAGACGATGTTAGGCCCAGTATGGATTGCACGTCATTGCACAAAGGTTAGAAGGGGTACCGTTTCCCCGGATAACATGTATGGATAGCGTACACATTCAAAATATATGTCTATACAGCATGAGGCAGGCTCAGACGGTGTTAGGCCCAGTATGGATTGCACATGATTGCACAAAGGTTAGAAAGGGTACCGTATACCCAGATAACATGTATGGATAGCGTACACATTCAAAATATATGTCTATACAGCATGAGGCAGGCTCAGACGGTGTTAGGCCCAGTATGGATTGCACGTGATTGCACAAAGGTTAGAAGGGGTACCGTATCCCCGGATAACATGTATGGATAGCGTACACATTCAAAATATATGTCTATACAGCATGAGGCAGGCTCAGACGGTGTTAGGCCCAGTATGGATTGCACGTCATTGCACAAAGGTTAGAAAGGGTACCGTATCCATGGATAACATGTATGGATAGCGTACACATTCAAAATATATGTCTATACAGCATGAGGCAGGCTCAGACGGTGTTAGGCCCAGTATGGATTGCACGTCATTGCACAAAGGTTAGAAAGGGTACCGTATCCCTGGAAAACATGTATGGATAGCGTACACATTCAAAATATATGTCTATACAGCATGAGGCAAACTCAGACGGTGTTAGGCCCAGTATGGATTGCACGTCATTGCACAAAGGTTAGAAGGGGTACCGTATCCCCGGATAACATGTATGGATAGCGTACACATTCAAAATATATGTCTATACAGCATGAGGCAGGCTCATACGGTGTTAGGCCCAGTAAGGATTGCACGTCATTGCACAAAGGTTAGGAGGGGTACCGTATCCCCGGATAACATGTATGGATAGCGTACACATTCAAAATATATGTCTATACAGCATGAGGCAGGCTCAGACGGTGTTAGGCCCAGTATGGATTGCACGTCATTGCACAAAGGTTAGAAGGGGTACCGTATCCCCGGATAACATGTATGGATAGCGTACACATTCAAAATATATGTCTATACAGCATGAGGCAGGCTCAGTCGGTGTTAGGCCCAGTATGGATTGCACGTCATTGCACAAAGGTTAGAAGGGATACCGTATCCCCGGATAACATGTATGGATAGCGTACACATTCAAAATATATGTCTATACAGCATGAGGCAGGCTCAGATGGTGTTAGGCCCAGTATGGATTGCACGTCATTGCACAAAGGTTAGAAAGGGTACCGTATCCCGGATAACATGTATGGATAGCGTACACATTCAAAATATATGTCTATACAGCATGAGGCAGGCTCAGACGGTGTTAGGCCCAGTATGGATTGCACGTCATTGCACAAAGGTTAGAAAGGGTACCGTATCCCTGGACAACATGTATGGATAGCGTACACATTCAAAATATATGTCTATACAGCATGAGGCAGGCTCAGACGGTGTTAGGCCCAGTATGGATTGCACTTCATTGCACAAAGGTTAGAAGGGGTACCGTATCCCCGGATAACATGTATGGATAGCGTACACATTCAAAATATATGTCTATACAGCATGAGGCAGGCTCAGACGGTGTTAGGCCCAGTATGGATTGCAAGTGATTGCACAAAGGTTAGAAAGGGTACCGTATCCCTGGATAACATGTATGGATAGCGTACACATTCAAAATATATGTCTATACAGCATGAGGCAGGCTCAGACGGTGTTAGGCCCAGTATGGATTGCACGTCATTGCACAAAGGTTAGAAAGGGTACCGTATCCCTGGATAACATGTATGGATAGCGTACACATTCAAAATATATGTCTATACAGCATGAGGCAGGCTCAGACGGTGTTAGGCCCAGTATGGATTGCACGTCATTGCACAAAGGTTAGAAGGGGTACCGTATCCCCGGATGACATGTATGGATAGCGTACACATTCAAAATATATGTCTATACAGCATGAGGCAGGCTCAGACGGTGTTAGGCCCAGTATGAATTGCACGTCATTGCACAAAAGTTAGAAGGGGTACCGTATCCCCGGATAACATGTATGGATAGCGTACGCATTCAAAATATATGTCTATACAGCATGAGGCAGGCTCAGACGGTGTTAGGCCCAGTATGGATTGCACGTCATTGCACAAAGGTTAGAAGGGGTACCGTATCCCCGGATAACATGTATGGATAGCGTACACATTCAAAATATATGTCTATACAGCATGAGGCAGGCTCAGACGGTGTTAGGCCCAGTATGGATTGCACGTCATTGCACAAAGGTTAGAAAGGGTACCGTATCCCTGGATAACATGTATGGATAGCGTACACATTCAAAATATATGTCTATACAGCATGAGGCAGGCTCAGACGGTGTTAGGCCCAGTATGGATTGCACGTCATTGCACAAAGGTTAGAAGGGGTACCGTATCCCCGGATAACATGTATGGATAGCGTACACATTCAAAATATATGTCTATACAGCATGAGGCAGGCTCAGACGGTGTTAGGCCCAGTATGGATTGCACGTCATTGCACAAAGGATAGAAGGGGTACCGTATCCCCGGATAACATGTATGGATAGCGTACAGATTCAAAATATATGTCTATACAGCATGAGGCAGGCTCAGACGGTGTTAGGCCCAGTATGGATTGCACGTCATTGCACAAAGGTTACAAAGGGTACCGTATCCCTGGATAACATGTATGGATAGCGTACACATTAAAAATATATGTCTATACAGCATGAGGCAGGCTCAGACGGTGTTAGGCCCAGTATGGATTGCACGTCATTGCACAAAGGTTAGAAGGGGTACCGTATCCCCGGATAACATGTATGGATAGCGGATAGCGTACACATTCAAAATATATGTCTATACAGCATGAGGCAGGCTCAGACGGTTTTAGGCCCAGTATGGATTGCACGTCATTGCACAAAGGTTAGAAAGGGTACTGTATCCCTGGATAACATGTATGGATAGCGTACACATTCAAAATATATGTCTATACAGCATGAGGCAGGCTCAGACGGTGTTAGGCCCAGTATGGATTGCACGTCATTGCACAAAGGTTAGAAAGGGTACCGTATCCCTGGATAACATGTATGGATAGCGTACACATTCAAAATATATGTCTATACAGCATGAGGCAGGCTCAGACGGTGTTAGGCCCAGTATGGATTGCACGTCATTGCACAAAGGTTAGAAAGGGTACCGTATCCCTGGATAACATGTATGGATAGCGTACACATTCAAAATATATGTCTATACAGCATGAGGCAGGCTCAGACGGTGTTAGGCCCAGTATGGATTGCACGTCATTGCACAAAGGTTAGAAGGGGTACCGTATCCCCGGATAACATGTATGGATAGCGTACACATTCAAAATATAAGTCTATACAGCATGAGGCAGGCTCAGACGGTGTTAGGCCCAGTATGGATTGCACGTGATGGCACAAAGGTTAGAAAGGGTACCGTATCCCTGAATAACATGTATGGATAGCGTACACATTCAAAATATATGTCTATACAGCATGAGGCAGGGTCAGACGGTGTTAGGCCCAGTATGGATTGCACGTCATTGCACAAAGGTTAGAAGGGGTACCGTATCCCCGGATAACATGTATGGATAGCGTACACATTCAAAATATATGTCTATACAGCATGAGGCAGGCTCAGACGGTGTTAGGCCCAGTATGGATTGCACGTCATTGCACAAAGGTTAGAAAGGGTACCGTATCCCTGGATAACATGTATGGATAGCGTACACATTCAAAATATATGTCTATACAGCATGAGGCAGGCTCAGACGGTGTTAGGCCCAGTATGGATTGCATGTCATTGCACAAAGGTTAGAAAGGGTACCGTATCCCTGGATAACATGTATGGATAGCGTACACATTCAAAATATATGTCTATACAGCATGAGGCAGGCTCAGACGGTGTTAGGCCCAGTATGGATTGCACGTCATTGCACAAAGGTTAGAAAGGGTACCGTATCCCTGGATAACATGTATGGATAGCGTACACATTCAAAATATATGTCTATACAGCATGAGGCAGGCTCAGACGGTGTTAGGCCCAGTATGGATTGCACGTCATTGCACAAAGGTTAGAAGGGGTACCGTATCCCCGGATAACATGTATGGATAGCGTACACATTCAAAATATAAGTCTATACAGCATGAGGCAGGCTCAGACGGTGTTAGGCCCAGTATGGATTGCACGTGATGGCACAAAGGTTAGAAAGGGTACCGTATCCCTGAATAACATGTATGGATAGCGTACACATTCAAAATATATGTCTATACAGCATGAGGCAGGCTCAGACGGTGTTAGGCCCAGTATGGATTGCACATCATTGCACAAATGTTAGAAAGGGTACCGTATCCCTGGATAACATGTATGGATAGCGTACACATTCAAAATATATGTCTATACAGCATGAGGCAGGGTCAGACGGTGTTAGGCCCAGTATGGATTGCATGTCATTGCACAAAGGTTAGAAAGGGTACCGTGTCCCGGTAACATGTATGGATAGCGTACACATTCAAAATATATGTCTATACAGCATGAGGCAGGCTCAGACGGTGTTAGGCCCAGTATGGATTGCACGTCATTGCACAAAGGTTAGAAAGGGTACCGTATCCCTGGATAACATGTATGGATAGCGTACACATTCAAAATATATGTCTATACAGCATGAGGCAGGCTCAGACGGTGTTAGGCCCAGTATGGATTGCACGTCATTGCACAAAGGTTAGAAGGGGTACCGTATCCCCGGATAACATGTATGGATAGCGTACACATTCAAAATATATGTCTATACAGCATGAGTCAGGCTCAGACGGTGTTAGGCCCAGTATGGATTGCACGTCATTGCACAAAGGTTAGAAAGGGTACCGTATCCCCGGATAACATGTATGGATAGCGTACACATTCAAAATATATGTCTATACAGCATGAGGCAGGCTCAGACTGTGTTAGGCCCAGTATGGATTGCACGTCATTGCACAAAGGTTAGAAAGGGTACCGTATCCCTGGATAACATGCATGGATAGCGTACACATTCAAAATATATGTCTATACAGCATGAGGCAGTCTCAGACGGTGTTAGGCCCAGTATGGATTGCACGTCATTGCACAAAGGTTAGAAGGGGTACCGTATCCCCGGATAACATGTATGGATAGCGTACACATTCAAAATATATGTCTATACAGCATGAGGCAGGCTCAGACGGTGTTAGGCCCAGTATGGATTGCACGTCATTGCACAAAGGTTAGAAGGGGTACCGTATCCCCGGATAACATGTATGGATAGCGTACACATTCAAAATATATGTCTATACAGCATGAGGCAGGCTCAGACGGTGTTAGGCCCAGTATGGATTGCACGTCATTGCACAAAGGTTAGAAAGGGTACCGTATCCCTGGATAACATGTATGGATAGCGTACACATTCAAAATATATGTCTATACAGCATGAGGCAGGCTCAGACGGTGTTAGGCCCAGTATGGATTGCACAAAGGTTAGAAGGGGTACCGTATACCCGGATAACATGTATGGATAGCGTACACATTCAAAATATATGTCTATACAGCATGAGGCAGGCTCAGACGGTGTTAGGCCCAGTATGGATTGCACGTGATTGCACAAATGTTAGAAAGGGTACCGTATCCCTGGATAACATGTATGGATATCGTACACATTCAAAATATATGTCTATACAGCATGAGGCAGGCTCAGACGGTGTTAGGCCCAGTATGGATTGCACGTCATTGCACAAAGGTTAGAAAGGGTACCGTATCCCTGGATAACATGTATGGATAGCGTACACATACAAAATATATGTCTATACAGCATGAGGCAGGGTCAGACGGTGTTAGGCCCAGTATGGATTGCACGTCATTGCACAAAGGTTAGAAGGGGTACCGTTTCCCCGGATAACATGTATGGATAGCGTACACATTCAAAATATATGTCTATACAGCATGAGGCAGGCTCAGACGGTGTTAGGCCCAGTATGGATTGCACATGATTGCACAAAGGTTAGAAAGGGTACCGTATCCCCAGATAACATGTATGGATAGCGTACACATTCAAAATATATGTCTATACAGCATGAGGCAGGCTCAGACGGTGTTAGGCCCAGTATGGATTGCACGTCATTGCACAAAGGTTAGAAGGGGTACCGTATCCCAGGATAACATGTATGGATAGCGTACACATTCAAAATTTATGTCTATACAGCATGAGGCAGGCTCTGACGGTGTTAGGCCCAGTATGGATTGCACGTCATTGCACAAAGGTTAGAAAGGGTACCGTATCCCTGGATAACATGTATGGATAGCGTACACATTCAAAATATATGTCTATACAGCATGAGGCAGGCTCAGACGGTGTTAGGCCCAGTATGGATTGCACGTCATTGCACAAAGGTTAGAAAGGGTACCGTATCCCTGGATAACATGTATGGATAGCGTACACATTCAAAATATATGTCTATACAGCATGAGGCAAGCTCAGACGGTGTTAGGCCCAGTATGGATTGCACGTCATTGCACAAAGGTTAGAAGGGGTACCGTATCCCCGGATAACATGTATGGATAGCGTACACATTCAAAATATATGTCTATACAGCATGAGGCAGGCTCAGACGGTGTTAGGCCCAGTATGGATTGCACGTCATTGCACAAAGGTTAGAAGGGGTACCGTATCCTCGGATAACATGTATGGATAGCGTACACATTCAAAATATATGTCTGTACAGCATGAGGCAGGCTCAGACGGTGTTAGGCCCAGTATGGATTGCACGTCATTGCACAAAGGTTAGAAGGGGTACCGTATCCCCGGATAACATGTATGGATAGCGTACACATTCAAAATATATGTCTATACAGCATGAGGCAGGCTCAGACGGTGTTAGGCCCAGTATGGATTGCAAGTCATTGCACAAAGGTTAGAAGGGGTACCGTATCCCCGGATAACATGTATGGATAGCGTACACATTCAAAATATATGTCTATACAGCATGAGGCAGGCTCAGACGGTGTTAGGCCCAGTATGGATTGCACGTCATTGCACAAAGGTTAGAAAGGGTACCGTATCCCGGATAACATGTATGGATAGCGTACACATTCAAAATATATGTCTATACAGCATGAGGCAGGCTCAGACGGTGTTAGGCCCAGTATGGATTGCACGTCATTGCACAAAGGTTAGAAAGGGTACCGTATCCCTGGATAACATGTATGGATAGCGTACACATTCAAAATATATGTCTATACAGCATGAGGCAGGCTCAGACGGTGTTAGGCCCAGTATGGATTGCACTTCATTGCACAAAGGTTAGAAGGGTTACCGTATCCCCGGATAACATGTATGGATAGCGTACACATTCAAAATATATGTCTATACAGCATGAGGCAGGCTCAGACGGTGTTAGGCCCAGTATGGATTGCACGTCACTGCACAAAGGTTAGAAAGGGTACCGTATCCCTGGATAACATGTATGGATAGCGTACACATTCAAAATATATGTCTATACAGCATGAGGCAGGCTCAGACGGTGTTAGGCCCAGTATGGATTGCACGTCATTGCACAAAGGTTAGAAAGGGTACCGTATCCCTGGATAACATGTAGGGATAGCGTACACATTCAAAATATATGTCTATACAGCATGAGGCAGGCTCAGACGGTGTTAGGCCCAGTATGGATTGCACGTCATTGCACAAAGGTTAGAAGGGGTACCGTATCCCCGGATAACATGTATGGATAGCGTACACATTCAAAAGATATGTCTATGCAGCATGAGGCAGGCTCAGACGGTGTTAGGCCCAGTATTGATTGCACGTCATTGCACAAAGGTTAGAAGGGGTACCGTATCCCCGGATAACATGTATGGATAGCGTACACATTCAAAAGATATGTCTATACAGCATGAGGCAGGCTCAGACGGTGTTAGGCCCAGTATGGATTGCACGTCATTGCACAAAGGTTAGAAGGGGTACCGTATCCCCGGATAACATGTATGGATAGCGTACACATTCAAAATATATGTCTATACAGCATGAGGCAGGCTCAGACGGTGTTAGGCCCAGTATGGATTGCACGTCATTGCACAAAGGTTAGAAAGGGTACCGTATCCCTGGATAACATGTATGGATAGCGTACACATTCAAAATATATGTCTATACAGCATGAGGCAGGCTCAGACGGTGTTAGGCCCAGAATGGATTGCACGTCATTGCACAAAGGTTAGAAAGGGTACCGTATCCCTGGATAACATGTATGGATAGCGTACACATTCAAAATATATGTCTATACAGCATGAGGCAGGCTCAGACGGTGTTAGGCCCAGTATGGATTGCACGTCATTGCACAAAGGTTAGAAGGGGTACCGTATCCCCGGATAACATGTATGGATAGCGTACACATTCAAAATATATGTCTATTCAGCATGAGGCAGGCTCAGACGGTGTTAGGCCCAGTATGGATTGCACGTGATTGCACAAAGGTTAGAAAGGGTACCGTATCCCTGGATAACATGTATGGATAGCGTACACATTCAAAATATATGTCTATACAGCATGAGGCAGGCTCAGATGGTGTTAGGCCCAGTATGGATTGCACGTCATTGCACAAAGGTTAGAAAGGGTACCGTATCCCTGGATAACATGTATGGATAGCGTACACATTCAAAATATATGTCTATACAGCATGAGGCAGGCTCAGACGGTGTTAGGCCCAGTATGGATTGCACGTCATTGCACAAAGGTTAGAAGGGGTACCGTATCCCCGGATAACATGTATGGATAGCGTACACATTCAAAATATATGTCTATTCAGCATGAGGCAGGCTCAGACGGTGTTAGGCCCAGTATGGATTGCACGTGATTGCACAAAGGTTAGAAAGGGTACCGTATCCCTGGATAACATGTATGGATAGCGTACACATTCAAAATATATGTCTATACAGCATGAGGCAGGCTCAGACGGTGTTAGGCCCAGTATGGATTGCACGTCATTGCACAAAGGTTAGAAAGGGTACCGTATCCCTGGATAACATGTATGGATAGCGTACACATTCAAAATATATGTCTATACAGCATGAGGCAGGCTCAGACGGTGTTAGGCCCAGTATGGATTGCACGTGATTGCACAAAGGTTAGAAAGGGTACCGTATCCCTTGATAACATGTATGGATAGCGTACACATTCAAAATATATGTCTATACAGCATGAGGCAGGCTCAGACGGTGTTAGGCCCAGTATGGATTGCACGTCATTGCACAAAGGTTAGAAGGGGTACCGTATCCCCGGATAACATGTATGGATAGCGAACACATTCAAAATATATGTCTATACAGCATGAGGCAGGCTCAGACGGTGTTAGGCCCAGCATGGATTGCACGTCATTGCACAATGGTTAGAAGGGGTACCGTATCCCCGGATAACATGTATGGATAGCGTACACATTCAAAATATATGTCTATACAGCATGAGGCAGGCTGAGACGGTGTTAGGCCCAGTATGGATTGCACGTCATTGCACAAAGGTTAGAAAGGGTACCGTATCCCTGGATAACATGTATGGATAGCGTACACATTCAAAATATATGTCTATACAGCATGAGGCAGGCTCAGACGGTGTTAGGCCCAGTATGGATTGCACGTCATTGCACAAAGGTTAGAAAGGGTACCGTATCCCTGGATAACATGTATGGATAGCGTACACATTCAAAATATATGTCTATACAGCATGAGGCAGGCTCAGACGGTGTTAGGCCCAGTATGGATTGCACGTCATTGCACAAAGGTTAGAAGGGGTACCGTATCCCCGGATAACATGTATGGATAGCGTACACATTCAAAATATATGTCTATACAGCATGAGGCAGGCTCAGACGGTGTTAGGCCCAGTATGGATTGCACGTCATTGCACAAAGGTTAGAAGGGGTACCGTATCCCCGGATAACATGTATGGATAGCGTACACATTCAAAATATAGGTCTATACAGCATGAGGCAGGCTCAAACGGTGTTAGGCCCAGTATGGATTGCACGTCATTGCACAAAGGTTAGAAGGGGTACCGTATCCCCGGATAACATGTATGGATAGCGTACACATTCAAAATATATGTCTATACAGCATGAGGCAGGCTCAGACGGTGTTAGGCCCAGTATGGATTGCACGTCATTGCACAAAGTTTAGAAGGGGTACCGTATCCCCGGATAACATGTATGGATAGCGTACACATTCAAAATATATGTCTATACATCAGGAGGCATACTCAGACGGTGTCAGGCACAGTATGGATTTGACGGCCCAGATTACACAGCGGAGGAGCAGGGAGAGGTAAAGATTGCAAATGCTGGGGCCCTGGCCAAGCAAGGGGGGCCCACTCGTGGGCGTCGGTACTGGCACTGGACCCCTCATAGTATAGCGGTGTGTCTGACGGCGGGTGTGCACCACCACCGTCAGAGACACTTGATTGCACTATGAGGGACACTGTGCCAGTGCCCGCGCCCAAGAGTCGGCCTACCCACCTGTCCAGGGCAACGGCACTCACACGGTGTCGTGCGCTAGGTGGTGACCCCGGCCATGGGGGGGGAGGCAGCACAGTTAGGGAGTTTTAGAAATTGGCATATGTTGATGTTGGACATTCAACTAATGCAAAAGGCGAAATAGGTGAAGTACCAGGAAGAGGTGGACCAAAGCAAGCCATTTTTCTGTCACCCTATGTGTCATCAGGGGAAGGTGGGACAAAATCCTTGGAAACCCATGCATGGTTCATTTTAATGAAGGTTAGATCATCCACATTTTGGGTTGACAGACGGGTCCTTTTTTCTGTCAGGATTGTGTCATGACAGACGCTGTTCACACCACAGCATCCGGCAGGCAGAGGTAGTTCCACCTCCAGCCACTATAGCCTCGGTGGCGCCAGCCTGATCTTCAGGCTCTCGGGGGTTAATCCTGCTGGAGACCAGGTTGGATGGTTAGTCACGCCCACGGTCTTTAAATAGTCATGCTGGCCTATGGGCGTCGCCGATTATAGCTTGTGTTTCATACCAAGTGGTTCCGGTCTGGAGTGGAGGTGTTCAAGAGAGAGAGATTCATTTCTGGTGTCGTATGATCCGTCGTTATCCTTTCTCCTTCCCATATTTGTGTTTAGTTGTGCCCTGTTCACATTACTGTTTATTCCTGTGTGTGTGCGGCGCAGTGCAGTTTAAGTTCTCCCTGTCTGTCATTATTTGTGTGGGAGCTTTGGTGGTGACTTCTCACTGGGTGGAGGGTGGAGGGTTAAGTGCAGGGCTGAGCAGGAGATAAGGAAAGGTCGGAGGCCCAGGCATTTGCACCTTCAGCAAAAACCCTGGGTTGAGGGTCAGACAGGGTTTCCGCTAGTAAAGGGACACCACAGGGGCCCCGGGTATTTCAGCCTTAGTTGAACTAAGCCCCCGTGACATTATAATCGGCCCACATTTTTTCAGGAGTCCATGGATCCATTAGATTCCATAACCCGCCAGTTGGCGGCGCTGTCCATACAGGTCTCCGAGTTGAATGGGGCAGTTCAGCAGCAGGGCCTGGTAGTAGCAAAGGTGCATACGGCATCTGCAGGTATCGGTGCAGAGCCGAAGTTTCCGCTGCCAGAACGATTTTCAGGCGATCGCAGCAAATTTGTCGTATTTCGGGAGGCCTGCAAATTATACTTCCGCATGCGGCCAATATCCTCAGGTAATGAGGCCCAGCGAGTAGGGCTGGTGTTGTCATTACTGAGTGGTGACCCCCAAGCATGGGCATTTTCCTTACCACCTGACTCTGCTACATTTCATTCGGTCGATAATGTTTTTTCTGCCCTCGGGCTCATTTACGATGACCCTGACCGACTGGCTCTAGCGGAATCTAAAATCCGCGCCCTCCGCCAGGGGGAGCGCTTGGCAGAAGACTATTGTTCGGAATTTCGCCGCTGGGCTGTAGACACACAGTGGAATGACCCAGCACTGCGGAGCCAGTTTATTCATGGGGTATCAGGGAGGGTGAAACAAGCCCTCCTGATGTATGAGACTCCGGCATCATTGGAGTCTGCCATGAGTTTGGTGATACGTATTGATCGCCGTTTTCGTCAGGGGGCACAGGAGACGCTACCTCTGGGGGAAAACAGAGGTGCAGGTGTGGTTGAAGTAGATGAGTCCCCTGAACCTATGCAGATTGCGGGCGTGGCACAGGTTCAGCCTCGCGCTCCGGGAGTCCGGAAGTCCGGAGCATGTTTCTACTGTGGTAAAGGTGGTCATTATGTTAACGTTTGCCCGGTACTACCTAAGAGGGTCACACCGGCGGAAAACTGTTAAGCTCAGAGGGTATGGAGGAGACCCAACTGAGCGCATGCATATCCTCCATGATGGTATCTCAATGTATGCTCCCTGCCAAGGTTATTGTCGCCGGCAGAGAGCTACCTATATCAGTGTTTGTGGATAGCGGTTCCGCCACCAATCTCATAGATGAGGAGTTTGCACACGCCGCCGGGTTTAAGATTGAAAAACTTCCTCACCCCATACAGGTGGTGACCATTAATGCTGTTCCCCTCCCTCAAGGGGAGATTACTGAGTTTGTGGCAGAGGTGAAACTCCACATTGGGGTCCTACATTCTGAGTCGGTTACATGTAGGGTCCTCCGTAATCTCCCAGCTCAAATGGTCCTGGGTTTTCCATGGCTGTCCAGGCACAACCCGGTAATTGATTGGAAAACTCAGGACATAGTACGATGGAGTGGTTTCTGCCAAGACAATTGCTTGGCCACATGTGTGTCCACCGTGACGCCCAGCCTGCCGGAGGCTTTGCAGGATTTCGCGGATGTTTTCTCTGAGAAGGGTTGCTCAGAACTGCCTCCACATAGAGCCTATGACTGTGCTATTAGGTTAAAACCCGGGGCCAAATTACCTAAGGCCAGGATGTTTAATATTTCTGGTCCTGAGAGACAAGCTCTGAAAGACTACATCGCGGAGAGTCTGAGCAAAGGTCACATCCGGCCTTCGTCCTCGCCTGTAGCCGCGGGGTTTTTCTTCATTAAGAAGAAAGATGGGGGGTTACGCCCGTGTCTGGATTTCCGAGAGTTAAACCAGATTACTATCCGTGATCCCTACCCAATGCCGTTGATCCCGGATTTGTTCAACCAGGTAGCGGGGGCAAAATGGTTTTCCAAGCTGGACCTCAGGGGGGCGTATAACCTCATAAGGGTCCGTCAGGGGGATGAGTGGAAGACGGCGTTTAACACTCCTGAGGGTCATTTTGAGAGTCTGGTTATGCCGTTTGGGTTGACCACCGCGCCTGCCGTTTTCCAACATTTTATTAATGATGTCTTTGCTCATGTCCTGGGGAGATTTGTGATTGTATACCTGGATGATATCCTCATTTATTCTAGCGATCGGGACACTCATTTGCAGCATGTTAGGCAGGTGTTACAGTTGCTCCGGGAGAACCAGCTCTATGCTAAGCTGGAAAAATGTTTATTTTTTGTCCAGGAGTTGCCCTGTTTGTGATATATTGTGTCCGCAGCTGGTTTTAAAATGGACACCGCTAAGGTGCAAGCGGTGTTGCAATGGGAGAGGCCGGAGAGTCTGAAAGCACTCCAGCGGTTCCTTGGGTTTGCGAATTATTATAGGAAATTTATAAAACACTTTTCGACTGTCGCCAAACCGCTCACGGACATGACAAAAAAGGGTGCCGATCTGGCGAACTGGCCTGAGGTGGCTATACGTGCATTTGAGCATCTGAAGAATAGTTTTGCTTCAGCCCCCATTCTGGTGCAACCAGACGTGTCTAAACCTTTTGTGGTAGAGGTTGATGCGTCGGAGGTGGGAGTGGGGGCAGTACTGTCTCAAGGCTCGTCCTTGAGCGAGATGCATCCATGCGCCTACTTCTCCAAGAAGTTGTCGCCGGCCGAACGGAATTATGATATCGGCAACAGGGAGTTGTTGGCCATCAAACTGGCTTTTGAGGAATGGCGACACTTCTTGGAGGGGGCGGCTCACCAGGTCACAGTTATCACCGACCATAAGAATCTGCTCTACCTGGAGTCGGCCAAGCGTCTCTCTCCTAGGCAGGCTCGCTGGGCATTGTTTTTTACTCGTTTCAATTTTCTTGTGACGTACCGTCCCGGGGCTAAAAACACCAAGGCGGATGCTTTGTCTAGGTGTTTTCCCGGGGGAGAACCTCGGGAAGAGCCGGTACCCATCCTCCAGAAAGGGGTAGTGGTCTCGGCTCTCACGACTGAGGTAGAGGCGGAGATTGCCGAGGCCCAAGAGGAGGTACCACCAGGACTTCCCGCCAACAAATCATTTGTACCCCTGCATCTTCGGCCTAAGGTGTTGAAGGAACACCACGATTCGGTACTGGCTGGTCACCCAGGGGTGAAGGGCACCTTAGAGCTGGTATCGCGTCGTTTCTGGTGGCCCAAAATCCGGCAGGACGTGGTCTCGTACGTGGCAGCTTGCATCACGTGCGCTAGGGCTAAGTCACCCCGAACCCGTCCTGCTGGCACGCTACAGCCTCTGGGGGTACCCAATAGGCCATGGACAGAAATCTCCATGGATTTTATCACTGACTTGCCAGCCTCGGCAGGGAACACGGTCATCCTGGTGGTGGTTGACCGTTTTTCAAAGATGGCGCATTTTGTGGCGTTGTCCTCTTTGCCCAATGCTAAGACGTTGGCTCAGGTATTTGTGAAGGAGGTGGTCAGACTCCACGGAGTACCGTCTGACATAGTATCTGATAGGGGTACGCAATTTGTGGCGAGGTTTTGGAAAGCTTTTTGCTCAAGGTTGGGGATCAAGTTGTCACATTCATCGGCGTTTCATCCACAGTCTAATGGACAAACTGAGCGCATGAACCAAAATCTAGAACAGTATTTACGATGCTTTGTGTCCGACAACCAGGAGGAGTGGTCTACTTTCCTTCCTCTGGCCGAATTCGCATTAAATAATCACCGCCAAGAGTCATCAGGAGAGTCTCCATTCTTTTGTGTGTACGGTCAACATCCTCAGTTTTGTACCTTACGTCAGGGTGACTCCGAGGGTGTCCCGGAGGAGGATCAGCTAGGAGCCCAATTGTCATCAGTCTGGAGGCGGGTGAAACAGCGTTTGTTGAGCATGAGTGCCAGGTACAAACGGGTGGCTGACAGTAGACGCGTGCCAGGTCCGGACCTGTGTGTGGGTGAATGGGTGTGGTTAGCTACGAAGAACATAAAACTCAAAATCCCTTCTTTAAAACTGGGTCCAAGGTTTATTGGGCCTTTTAGGATTTCTGCCATCATTAACCCAGTGGCTTATCGGTTGGAACTTCCCGCAGTGTACAAGATACACAACGTGTTTCACAGGGCTTTATTGAAAAAGGTGGTAGGCTCTGTGGATACAACGCCGATGCCACCTCCAGTCATGGTGGATGGCGAGTTAGAGTTCGAGGTCGCCAAGGTAGTGGACTCTCGAGTAGTACGCCATACTCTTCAGTATTTGGTGCACTGGCGGGGGTATGGTCCAGAGGAGAGGTCTTGGGTTCCAGCCTCAGACATACATGTGGATCGGCTGGTCAGTTCTTTTCACCGTCGTCATCCGGACAAGCCGGGTCCTATGAGTCTTGAGGGCCCTGGGGTCCCTCGTAGAAGACGGGGTACTGTCATGTCGGACGCTGTTCACACCACAGCATCCGGCAGGCAGAGGTAGTTCCACCTCCAGCCACTATAGCCTCGGTGGCGCCGGCCTGATCTTCAGGCTCTCGGGGGTTAATCCTGCTGGAGACCAGGTTGGATGGTTAGTCACGCCCACGGTCTTTAAATAGTCATGCTGGCCTATGGGCGTCGCCGATTATAGCTTGTGTTTCATACCAAGTGGTTCCGGTCTGGAGTGGAGGTGTTCAAGAGAGAGAGATTCATTTCTGGTGTCGTATGATCCGTCGTTATCCTTTCTCCTTCCCATATTTGTGTTTAGTTGTGCCCTGTTCACATTACTGTTTATTCCTGTGTGTGTGCGGCGCAGTGCAGTTTAAGTTCTCCCTGTCTGTCATTATTTGTGTGGGAGCTTTGGTGGTGACTTCTCACTGGGTGGAGGGTGGAGGGTTAAGTGCAGGGCTGAGCAGGAGATAAGGAAAGGTCGGAGGCTCAGGCATTTGCACCTTCAGCAAAAACCCTGGGTTGAGGGTCAGACAGGGTTTCCCCTAGTAAAGGGACACCACAGGGGCCCCGGGTATTTCAGCCTTAGTTGAACTAAGCCCCCCGTGACAGATTGATCCAGCTGCACTGAAGACTCTTTCCGATAGCACACTTGCAGCTGGGCAAGCGAGCTCCTGTAAGGCATATTGGGCCAATTCAGGCCAGGTGTCCAGTTTAGCGGCCCAATAGTCAAAGGGGAATGACCTGTGTGGGAGAACATCGATATGGGAGGAAAAGTAGTTTGTAACCATAGTTGACAACTGCTGTCTCCTGTCACTTTCCATCGATGCAGTATTACCAGTTGTGTGAGCGGTATTTGAAAAATCAGTCCACAACATTGTCATGAAACCCCTGTCTCCAACGCCACTTCTGCTGTGTGCACCACGAACACCTCTGCCAAGCTGCCCCCGGCCCGTACGGCTCGTGTGAGAACCATCACCGCTGCTGTGTGCTGGGAATGCCTCAAGCAACCGATTTACCAGAGTTGCTTGTTTATTAGCCAATATTAGGTCAAGGTTCTCCTGTGGCATGATGTTTTGTAATTTGCCTTTATAGCGTGGATCCAGGATGCTGGCCAACCAGTAGTCGTCATCGTTCATCATTTTGGCAATGCGGGGGTCCCTTTTTAGGATCCGCAAGGCATAATCTGACATGTGGGCCAATGTTCCCGGTGTCAATGATGCACTGCGAGTGCTGGGTGGAGGAGCACTTTCTGGCAAATCCACATCCCTCCAGTCACGCACAAACCCTGTACCAGACCTTGCCACGCCAACATTTTCACTTGCCCCACGAGATGCATCCTCCTCCCCTAAGTAATCATCCCCATCATCATCCTCCTCCTCCTCCTCTTCTTCCTCCACCTCGTCCAGGAGAGGTCCCTGAGCAGACAATGGCTGAATGTCATCAAGGATTCCCTCCTCCTCTTCCTCCTCATCAACATTGGCTGCAGACGCCTGCTCCTTAAGGTACGTCAAAGTTTGCATGAGCAGACGCATAAGTGGGATGCTCATGCTTAGGATGGCGTCGTCTGCGCTTACCAGCCGTGTGCATTCCTCAAAACACTAAAGGACTTTACAAAGGTCTTTCAGCTTCGACCACTGCACGCCTGTCAACTCCATGTCTGCTCTCAAAGTGCCTGGCCGTGTATCCTCCCACAAATGCATTATGGCCTGCCTCTGCTCGCACAGCCGCTCCACCATGTGCAGGGTGGAGTTCCACCTTGTTGCAATGTCGATAATGAGGCGGTGGTTGGGAAGGTGGAGCAATCGCTGCAGCTTCTGCATACGAACGGAGTGTACAGGCGACCGGCGGATGTGCGCGCACAGTCTTCGCACCTTCTGGAGCAGGGCTGTTAACTCCGGATAATTTTTGAGGAAGCACTGCACCACCAGGTTCAAGGTGTGAGCCAAGCAAGGTATGTGGCTGAGTTTTGAAAGGGCTATGGCTGCCACAAAATTACGGCCGTTATCACTAACTACCTTGCCTGCCTCAAGATGTACACTGCCCAGCCATGACTCAGTTTGTCGCTTCAAGTACTCGGCCAGCACCTCGGCGGTGTGTCTGTCGCCCAAACACATCATCTGCAACACAGCCTGCTGACGCTTTCCACTAGCTGTTCGATAGGGGGACACATCGTGTGCAACTGTGGCAGCTGCAGATGGAGTGCTCGTACGACTGCGCTCTGTGGACGAGCTGTCGCTTCTGGAGGAGGAGGAGGAGGAGGAGGGTCGAACGCCTACAGCCAACTGTTTCCTAGACCGTGGGCTAGGCAGCACTGTCCCACCACCGCTGTCCCCTGTGGACCCTGCATCCACCACATTAACCCAGTGCGCAGTGATGGACACGTAACGGCCCTGGCCATGCCGACTGGACCATGCATCAGTTGTGAGGTGCACCTTTCCGCTCACTGACTGCTTGAGTGCATGGACAATGCGGTCTGTCACATGATGGTGGAGGGCTGGGATGGCTTTGCGAGAGAAGAAGTGGCGACTGGGTAGGTCATAGCGTGGTACTGCATAGGCCATGAGTTCGCGGAAAGCTGTGCTTTCCACCAACCGAAAGGGCATCATCTTAAACGAGATTAGTTTGGCAATGTGGGCGTTCAAACCCAGTGTACGCGGATGAGAGACTGAGTACTTTCTTGACCTACTCATAGTGTCTGGGAGGGTGAGCTGGACTTGAGAGCTGCATATGGTGGAAGTAGCGGTGGACAGGGCGGACTGAGAGAGGGTTGATGATGGTGATGGAGTTGGTGTTCTTTCTGATGGCCTAGAATCAGTATTTCGTTGATATAACAGTGGGATTCCCTGACTGCTGTGGTCTTGCAACGACACCTCAACATTTGCTGCTGTGCTAACCGGTGGGCTTACAGTGGGGGAAACAATGTAGCGTTGCTGACTACCTTCGTTGTGATCAGTTGCACATGTGGCACTTGAGGTTTGGTGTTGTGTCCACGCTTGCAAGTGCATGCTGGTTAAATGTCTAAGCATGCAACTGGTATTCAAATTTTTCAGATTTTTCCCTCGGCTAAAGGTCTTTGCGCACTTCTTACAGATAACCTTGGCCTGATCATGAGGATTTTGTTCAAAAAAGTGCCACACTGCACTCTTCCTACTTTGGCAGACATTTTGCGGCCTAGCACGCTGTGATCTTTTGACCCTCTGGACAAGCTGTCCAGCAACTCTTTTGATGTTTGGAACCTGTCTTTGGAGTGCTCCAGGCCTGCCAGATAACAGCTGTTGCGATGTCGATGTCTGCTGTGGATGCTCCTCATCTGAGCTATTGGAAGCAGCACCCTCTTCCCCCAATGGATGCCAATCTGGGTCAACAACTGGGTCATCCATCACCTCCTCTTCTATGTCATGTGCACCTTCCTCTGTGTCACCGTGTATGGTGGTATAGTGTGCGGGAAGGGGCACCTGAGTCTCATCAGGGTCAGAATCTGGCTCTGTACACTGCGAGGACAATGTAGTGCTCTGAGTGAATGTACCAGCAGAATCATCCATCAGCGGCTGTGCATCAGTGCACTCCATGTCAGATTCATCTTGGCCTGGGTAATTCACCATTTGACTTGATAATCCAGGCATGGTATGTGAAAACAGCTCCATGGAGTAATCAGTAGTATGGCCTGCGTCATCTTTCAATCTTGGTTGGGGTGAAGGACACAAGGAAAGGTGTGGTTCATGAACATGAGCCTCCAATGACGACTCAGTGCTTTTACTTTTTACAACTGAAGAAGAGGAGGCGATAGAGCTGGAGGCTGAGTCAGCAATGTAAGACAAAACTTTTTCCTGATGCTCTGCCTTTAAAAGCGGTTTGCCAACTCCTAGAAAACTAAGCGTTCGAGGCCTTATGTAGACAGACGATGACGCAGGGTCAGCACCTCCTGCATTTGGTCCTATTTTGCTCTTGCCACTACCATCAGATCCACCACCAACACCATCATTACCAGCTGCCAACCCCCGCCCAATTCCACGGCCTCTTCCACCAGCCTTCCTCATTTTTGGTAGAAATGTAGACAAAATCCAACAAACTATATAGTAATGTAAAACAAGGTACAAGGTGTCTATAGGACAGGGGAGTTTTAGAATTTCTGCACACACTTGTGGACAGTGGACACTTGTGGATTGTGTGCGGCCCACTGATATCTGAGCGCTATGTGACACGCTCGATGGCACAGCTGCCTGTGACCAAAGTGACGAGAGGATAATGGATATTTTGAATCTCTGCGTACACTTGTGGACAGTGGACACTTGTGGATTGTGTGCGGCCCACTGATATCTGAGCGCTATGTGACACGCTCGATGGCACAGCTGCCTGTGACCAAAGTGACGAGAGGATAATGGAGATTTTGAATCTCTGCGTACACTTGTGGACAGTGGACACTTGTGGATTGTGTGCGGCCCACTGATATCTGAGCGCTATGTGACACGCTCGATGGCACAGCTGCCTGTGACCAAAGTGACGAGAGGATAATGGAGATTTTGAATCTCTGCGTACACTTGTGGACAGTGGACACTTGTGGATTGTGTGCGGCCCACTGATATCTGAGCGCTATGTGACACGCTCGATGGCACAGCTGCCTGTGACCAAAGTGACGAGAGGATAATGGAGATTTTGAATCTCTGCGTACACTTGTGGACAGTGGACACTTGTGGATTGTGTGCGGCCCACTGATATCTGAGCGCTATGTGACACGCTCGATGGCACAGCTGCCTGTGACCAAAGTGACGAGAGGATAATGGAGATTTTGAATCTCTGCGTACACTTGTGGACAGTGGACACTTGTGGATTGTGTGCGGCCCACTGATATCTGAGCGCTATGTGACACGCTCGATGGCACAGCTGCCTGTGACCAAAGTGACGAGAGGATAATGGAGATTTTGAATCTCTGCGTACACTTTTGGACACTGGATACTTGTGGATTGTGTGCGTCCCACTGATATCTGAGCGCTATGTGACACGCTCGATGGCACAGCTGCCTGTGACCAAAGTGACGAGAGGATAATGGAGATTTTGAATATCTGCGTACACTTTTGGACACTGGACACTTGTGGATTGTGTGCGGCCCACTGATATCTGAGCGCTATGTGACACGCTCGATGGCACAGCTGCCTGTGACCAAAGTGACGAGAGGACAATGGAGATTTTGAATCTCTGCGTACACTTTTGGACACTGGACACTTGTGGATTGTGTGCGGCCCACTGATATCTGAGCGCTATGTGACACGCTCGATGGCACAGCTGCCTGTGACCAAAGTGACGAGAGGATAATGGAGATTTTGAATCTCTGCGTACACTTGTGGACAGTGGACACTTGTGGATTGTGTGCGGCCCACTGATATCTGAGCGCTATGTGACACGCTCGATGGCACAGCTGCCTGTGACCAAAGTGACGAGAGGATAATGGAGATTTTGAATCTCTGCGTACACTTGTGGACAGTGGACACTTGTGGATTGTGTGCGGCCCACTGATATCTGAGCGCTATGTGACACGCTCGATGGCACAGCTGCCTGTGACCAAAGTGACGAGAGGATAATGGAGATTTTGAATCTCTGCGTACACTTTTGGACACTGGACACTTGTGGATTGTGTGCGGCCCACTGATATCTGAGCGCTATGTGACACGCTCGATGGCACAGCTGCCTGTGACCAAAGTGACGAGAGGATAATGGAGATTTTGAATCTCTGCGTACACTTGTGGACAGTGGACACTTGTGGATTGTGTGCGGCCCACTGATATCTGAGCGCTATGTGACACGCTCGATGGCACAGCTGCCTGTGACCAAAGTGACGAGAGGATAATGGAGATTTTGAATCTCTGCGTACACTTGTGGACAGTGGACACTTGTGGATTGTGTGCGGCCCACTGATATCTGAGCGCTATGTGACACGCTCGATGGCACAGCTGCCTGTGACCAAAGTGACGAGAGGATAATGGAGATTTTGAATCTCTGCGTACACTTGTGGACAGTGGACACTTGTGGATTGTGCGCGGCCCACTGATATCTGAGCGCTATGTGACACGCTCGATGGCACAGCTGCCTGTGACCAAAGTGACGAGAGGATAAGGGAGATTGGATTGCTTTTAAAAAAGCAGTTTGCGGAGCAGTGGGTAAACAGCAATGCCAGCGTGTCAGGAAGCCTTAGAAGGCAGCCCAACAACCAACACCACTGATACACCACAATATAGCCTCCCCTTGCACTGCACACACAGTGACTTGTGTGTTGTGCAGGCCAAATCGCTAGCAGCAGAAGCAGTTTTTTTGTCTTCTTCCCTGCCTAACGCTCTCCCTACAGAATCAGCAGCAACTTCTCCCTATACTAAGATCGGCAGAAGTAAGATGGCGGTCGGCGTGCACGCCCTTTTATACCCCCTGTGACGACCACCAAAGCAAGCCAATCACTTGCATGCCCTTCTGAAAGATGGTGGTGACCCGTGCCTATGTCATCACGTTGCCCACAGTGTCCGTGGATCCTGATTGGCTGAAAAAGAGCGCAAAACAAACTTTTGAAACGCGACTTTGGCGCGTAAGTCGCCGACCTCGTGGCCGACCTCATCCTAGGGTCGGGTTTCGTTTCATGAAACCCGACTTTGCCAAAAGTCGGCGACTTTTGAATTTTTTCGACCCGTTTCGCTCAACTCTAGTACTCACATCAAGTGCTGACAAGTATACAAGTTGACTAAAATAGGGGGGGATAAGCCCCAATGATACAACAATCAGGACAGACAAGGACAGGGTAAATAAAATGATACCAGTTCTCGAAATCTACATGGCACAACGTTCAGTCAGCCCATGGGCATTGCACATAACAGACATATGTCTAATGGTAAAAGATAGTCAAATATGGCATACTCAATTGAATGTGTATTGTACATAGTTGTACATGTCTAGAGCGCCAAAAAAAAAAAAAAAAAACCATCCAGAGGGGTCAATGTGCAAGTCCAATGGACACTGAACATAAATGAATCAATGACATGTGAAAGGATTCTTAAATAGTTAATAACATATGTATCAGCATATCAAAACTGCGCAATTGTGCCAGAGAGAACCCGGGAGACGACCGGCCCAGCGGTCCAAGTGACCGAAGTGTGGAAACAAGTAAAGGCAGGCTGCTTACCGGGGAGCAGAGGAGGTGAAGGCCCATGCAACGACCCCCGACGTACGTTTCGCGCCCGCCACAGGCGCTTTATCAAGGGAGTGTTGACTGAGGTGAACCACCATGTTTTTATGCAGAAAGACCTCCCACTTGAAAGCGGTCACATGGGGCAGGTCTACCAACCGAAGGCAACGGACAGAGCATGCGCAGTGCAGCTCACTCAAACCAGGAAGTGATCAATAGTATGGTCACAAAAAAAAAAGGCGGGACAAAACCGCACTCATATGAAAAACTAGATAGCATCGTTACCCTAGACGCCTGCGCAGTGTATTGCGTTGACAAAAAGTGTCAGAGCTCAATGAATGATAAAGATGTAATCAGACCATAATAGCGGCGCATACTCAGTGCAACACCTCAGTCCTCCAGGAAATGGGGCAGGCGTCACGCGTCAGGGAAAACACAGAGGGAAATTAACCCCGTGTATAACCTGAGGCGGGCAGACGCCCAAACCCATATCGGAGCAATGGGTGAGCGCAGGTATGCGCACTAAGGTCACAGCATAAAGAATCAGGAGAAGAAAATTAAAAAATAAAAAAAAATTAAAAAATTAAAAAAAAAAATAAAAATTTTTTTAAAAAATAAAATAAATAAAAAATAAAAAAAAAATAATAAACCAAGGTCACGAAGACAGACCATGGAGGAAATACAGTAAAGATAGTGACATCAATCATAATTGGGGCAAACAATATAAACACATTATATGATAGTGTGTGCTACCAAAAATCCAGAGCACCAGTAAGGATTGTAAAGGCACACAATAAGATTGATGCAACAGTCCAGAGAAACTTTTTTTTTTTTTTTTTTTTATATAGTAATAGATGAGTGACCCGAACACGATGGAGTGTCCGCATTCTCCATAATATCAATATGCCGTGAAACGATGATAAAGGTAGATATTCTTTCCAGATCCAACAGATAATAAACGCAGGCGTGGGTACGGACATCCAGAATAGAGGGGTCCACACCACACAATGGTACCAGTGAGTCCACATGTAGCCAACACAGAAAACACAGGGAAACTAAAAAAAATAAAATATAAAAAGACAAAAAGTTAAAATCATACAAACCGAACGTTGATAGGGCCTAAAAAATAAAACAGTGGCATGGCTCAATGTTAATACTTTTAACATTAGATTGACATTTAAATATGATCTTAAAATTATTGACTTCCTGGACGTCACACTGGAGATCGACGATACACGCCGGATCCAGACTGACGTGTACAGGAAGCCCACTTCTGTCAACTCTTCACTCCATGCCGAGTCCGCACATAACACCTCTACCATCAGGGCCGTTCCTGTCGGTCAGTTCCTCAGGATGAGGCGGATCTGCTCCACCGAGGATGGTTTTGAAAGGCAAGCTAGGGACCTACAGACTCGTTTTCGCAACCGGGGATATAGTAACAGGAGCATACGAAAGGGTTACAGTAGAGCCAGGGCTACTGCCCGTAGGGACTTGCTTTATCCGAGGCGTGATAATACTGGGAGATCTGCTAAGTCAGGTGGATCTGCCCCAATACGTTTCATCTCTACCTTCAATCATGAATGGGAGCACATGAGGAGCATTTTGGCCAAACACTGGGCAATTCTTGGCTCAGAGCCATCTTTGGGCCAGGTTATCGGTGATCGTCCTCTGATGACTTCAAGAAGATGTAGAAACTTGAGGGACTTTTTGGTCAAGAGCCATTACATCGCGATGACAACGAACCCCTTTGGATCTACTGGTCCAACTCGGGGGTGTTTTCCCTGTGGCCACTGTGTTGCCTGCCCGAATGTCCTTCACTGCTCCTCCTTTCAGTCCTCCGATGGTGAAAAAGATTTTCACATCAAACAACACATTTCCTGCAGTAGTACTAATGTCATATACTACGCGACATGTGGGTGCCCACTGATATATGTGGGCCTCACATCAAGAGAATTACGTGTGAGAGTTCGTGAGCATGTTAGGGACGTTCGGGCGGCCAAGACAGTGGCCGATCCTACTACCCTTAAGACCATCCCACGTCACTTCAGATCCTCCCATGATTGTGACCCGGGGTCCTTCATGGTAAGAGGTATTGAATGTGTACACTTGGGAATCCGAGCTGGAAATTACAAAAAGGCGTTGGCCCAGAGAGAGGCTAAGTGGATCGTCGCTCTGGATACCATGACCCCCAAAGGACTTAACGAATCTCTGAGTTTCTCCTCATTTTTGTAGCTTCTGCTGTCTCCGCTGCACTCACCACTGTTTTATTTTTTAGGCCCTATCAACGTTCGGTTTGTATGATTTTAACTTTTTGTCTTTTTATATTTTTTTTAGTTTCCCTGTGTTTTCTGTGTTGGCTACATGTGGACTCACTGGTACCATTGTGTGGTGTGGACCCCTCTATTCTGGATGTCCGTACCCACGCCTGCGTTTATTATCTGTTGGATCTGGAAAGAATATCTACCTTCATCATCGTTTCACGGCATATTGATATTATGGAGAATGCGGATACTCCATCGTGTTCGGGTCACTCATCTATTACTATATAAAAAAAAAAAAAAGTTTCTCTGGACTGTTGCATCAATATTATTGTGTGCCTTTACAATCCTTACTGGTGCTCTGGATTTTTGGTAGCACACACTATCATATAATGTGTTTATATTGTTTGCCCCAATTATGATTGATGTCACTATCTTTACTGTATTTCCTCCATGGTCTGTCTTCGTGACCTTGGTTTATTATTTATTTTTTATTTTTTATTTATTTTATTTTTAAAAAATTTTTTTTTTTTTTTTTTTTTTTAATTTTCTTCTCCTGATTCTTTATGCTGTGACCTTAGTGCGCATACCTGCGCTCACTCATTGCTCCGATATGGGTTTGGGCGTCTGCCCGCCTCAGGTTATACACGGGGTTAATTTCCCTCTGTGTTTTCCCTGACGCGTGACGCCTGCCCCATTTCCTGGAGGACTGAGGTGTTGCACTGAGTATGCGCCGCTATTATGGTCTGATTACATCTTTATCATTCATTGAGCTCTGACACTTTTTGTCAAAGCAATACACTGCGCAGGCATCTAGGGTAACGATGCTATCTAGTTTTTCATATGAGTGCGGTTTTGTCCCGCCTTTTTTTTTTTTTTTTTTTTGTGACCATACTATTGATCACTTCCTGGTTTGAGTGAGCTGCACTGCGCATGCTCTGTCCGCTGCCTTTGGTTGGTAGACCTGCCCCATGTGACCGATTTCAAGTGGGAGGTCTTTCTGCATAAAAACATGGTGGTTCACCTTAGTCAACACTCCCTTGATAAAGCGCCTGTGGCGGGCGCGAAACGTACGTCGGGGGTCGTTGCATGGGCCTTCACCTCCTCTGCTCCCCGGTAAGCAGCCTGCCTTTACTTGTTTCCACACTTCAGTCATTTGGACCGCTGGGCGGGTCGTCTCCCGGGTTCTCTCTGGCACAATTGCGCAGTTTTGATATGCTGATACATATGTTATTAACTATTTAAGAATCCTTTCACATGTCATTGATTCATTTATGTTCAGTGTCCATTGGACTTGCACATTGACCCCTCTGGATGGTTTTTTTTTTTTTTTTTTTGGCGCTCTAGACATGTACAACTATGTACAATACACATTCAATTGAGTATGCCATATTTGACTATCTTTTACCATTAGACATATGTCTGTTATGTGCAATGCCCATGGGCTGACTGAACGTTGTGCCATGTAGATTTCGAGCACTGGTATCATTTTATTTACCCTGTCCTTGTCTGTCCTGATTGTTGTATCATTGGGGCTTATCCCCCCTATTTTAGTCAACTTGTATACTTGTCAGCACTTGATGTGAGTACTAATAAAATTTATACTTTTGCATATATTTTGGATCCGTTACTCCGTTTTCTCCTTTTTAAGATTAGCATATGGAGTGGTAATCCATGCACAACGCGTTTTTGGACCATGGTCACCGCCTTGTCTCGTTCTCTGATACTGGGCATTATCATATATGTATTGATTGTATCTGTGTTTTTCACAGAATTTTCCTGCCCGAATATGGATTTTCGTGCACGCGACACGACGTGGCGTGCGCAGCTTAATGATGCTTTCCAGGACAGTAGTGGCGGGGACACTGGTGGTTGCAGCGGTGATATGCAAGCAGCTATGTTGAAATTCAGAGATCTGCTCAGGAAACGCACACGCATATGGTGGAACCATGAATTTCTTGACAAATATATTCAGAATAATCTTATCCCTAGGGGTCTGCGTATCCAGGTCTTCCCCTCTTTCCCCATTCAGGATGATGATTTCAAAGCCAAGTGGGAGGAGTTGGCCAATGTATGTTCTATGGGTTTTTTGGACCTATTGAAAACACAAAATAAAAAAACGCTTACTCTTCTTGAGAGTGAGATCGAAATTATTCAATTGGATTTACAAAAAGGCTTAACTGGGGAATCACTCAAAAAGTTTAACGATGAACTTGATGTTGACCTCCAAAAATGGGCCCAAGAAACACAAGCAACCAAGATGAAGAAACTCAAACGAGATATACAGGATAAATTAACGGCCCATGTGTACAGATGGCGCCATCCTCCTGATAGATCCAGACAGTTACATAGGAGTATGTCACGTTCTCGATCTAGATCTACATCTATTAAATCCACTGTTTCTGTTGACGACGAGGCATCGGTGCAGCTGTCTCATCCAGGTGGTACCCTCAGCTCCAGCTCTGACCCCGTAACTAAACGTGTGGTTACACGGCAATCTGCCAGAAAGAAGACATACACCGGACGCAATTTTACTGATTACTCAGCTGGTGGCCTTCAGGTAGTTAACCTCTCAACACATGCTCTTACACAACCCCAGTTGGAGGTTTTGAGTCGTGGACTGACTTTCTCCCCCACTAATCCTTTTAACTTTTTTGTAGCACTGAAGGATCTTCACCTGTTCTCCAGAAAGCTACTATTACGCAAGCTACACCATAAGAATATCTCTCAGGAGTCGTTGACGGAGAGTGAGATGGAGGCACTTCGAGTTTTGGAGGATCTTCTCGATGAGCAGACACCACCAAGTAGGAGTAAGTTTCCTCCACACGTTTTGCCGAAATCCACGAGATTCCCCCCCCTGTCTCTCAGTCCCGCCATCGACATTTTCACAAAACTAGTCGCAGAGGATTTCAGAAAATTACCATCTAGACGTAAATTTGACAACCTCACATGGAGACAGCGGAAGGCTATCTCCGAATTACAATCACTTTCGGGGGTGGTTTTCAAACCTGCTGACAAGGGGGGGAATGTCGTGGTATGGCCTACACATATGTATGAACGTGAGGCACATAGGCAATTGAGAAACCGTAATACTTACGAAAGGTTATCCTATAACCCGACTGCCTCCTTCTCGCTCTCCCTTCAGCGTATTCTTGTTCGAGCTTTGGAGGGGGGTATTTTAACCAAAACGGTCTTTGAGGGGCTGATGGTCTGAACCCCAAAGACACCCACCTTCTATCTCTTGCCTAAGATCCACAAGGACGCCGTCGAGCCGCCTGGCCGTCCGATTGTGTCTGGTATTGAAGGGCTCTGTGACCCAGTATGTAAATTTCTTGACTTCTACCTCAAACCACTGGTTGAATTATTACCATCTTACATTAAAGACACAACGGACGTCCTCACGCGGGTTGACGGCGTCCTTGTGGACGGTCATACCTTTTTGGTGACCGCGGACGTAGAGTCCCTTTATACATGTATTGACCATACCCTCGGTTTGGATGCGGTCTGCCTCTTCCTGGGGATGTCCGACCTGGACGGCCTGATGTGTGGACTACTCCTTGAGCTGCTGCAGTTTGTCCTTACCCACAATTTTTTTGTATTCAAAGATCAATTCTATCTTCAGCGGTGTGGCACGGCGATGGGCGCGGCCTGTGTGCCCTCGTACGCTAATCTCTTCTTGGGTGCCTGGGAGAGATCCATCTTTGGCGACGAGGGCGCGCCGGCCGCTTCCCATGTGCTGTGCTGGCACCGCTATATCGATGATGTTTTATTTTTTTGGGACGGGACGCTGCAGCAGCTCGGGGACTTCATGGCATGGCTCAATGTTAATAATTTTAACATTAGATTGACATTTAAATATGATCTTAAAACTATTGACTTCCTGGACGTCACACTGGAGATTGACGATACACGCCGGATCCAGACTGACATGTACAGGAAGCCCACTTCTGTCAACTCTTTACTCCATGCCGAGTCCGCACATAACACCTCTACCATCAGGGCCGTTCCTGTCGGTCAGTTCCTCAGGATGAGGCAGATCTGCTCCACCGAGGATGGTTTTGAAAGGCAAGCTAGGGACCTACAGACTCGTTTTCGCAACCGGGGATATAGTAACAGGAGCATACGAAAGGGTTACAGTAGAGCCAGGGCTACTGCCCGTAGGGACTTGCTTTATCCAAGGCGTGATAATACTGGGAGATCTGCTAAGTCAGGTGGATCTGCCCCAATATGTTTCATCTCTACCTTCAATCATGAATGGGAACACATGAGGAGCATTTTGGCCAAACACTGGGCAATTCTTGGCTCGGAGCCATCTTTGGGCCAGGTTATCGGTGATCGTCCTCTGATGACTTCAAGAAGATGTAGAAACTTGAGGGACTTTTTGGTCAAGAGCCATTACATCGCAACGACAACGAACCCCTTTGGATCTACTGGTCCAACTCGGGGGTGTTTTCCCTTCGGCCACTGTGTTGCCTGCCCGAATGTCCTTCGCTGCTCCTCCTTTCAGTCCTCCGATGGTGAAAAAGATTTTCACATCAAACAACACATTTCCTGCAGTAGTACTAATGTCATATACTACGCGACATGTGGGTGCCCACTGATATATGTGGGCCTCACATCAAGAGAATTACGTGTGAGAGTTCGTGAGCATGTTAGGGACATTCGGGCGGCCAAGACAGTGGTCGATCCTACTACCCTTAAGACCATCCCACGTCACTTCAGATCCTCCCATGATTGTGACCCGGGGTCCTTAATGGTAAGAGGTATTGAATGTGTACACTTGGGAATCCGAGCTGGAAATTACAAAAAGGCGTTGGCCCAGAGAGAGGCTAAGTGGATCGTCGCTCTGGATACCATGACCCCCAAAGGACTTAACGAATCTCTGAGTTTCTCCTCATTTTTGTAGCTTCTGCTGTCTCCGCTGCACTCACCACTGTTTTATTTTTTAGGCCCTATCAACGTTCGGTTTGTATGATTTTAACTTTTTGTCTTTTTATATTTTTTTTAGTTTCCCTGTGTTTTCTGTGTTGGCTACATGTGGACTCACTGGTACCATTGTGTGGTGTGGACCCCTCTATTCTGGATGTCCGTACCCACGCCTGCGTTTATTATCTGTTGGATCTGGAAAGAATATCTACCTTCATCATCGTTTCACGGCATATTGATATTATGGAGAATGCGGACACTCCATCGTGTTCGGGTCACTCATCTATTACTATATAAAAAAAAAAAAAAAAAAGTTTCTCTGGACTGTTGCATCAATCTTATTGTGTGCCTTTACAATCCTTACTGGTGCTCTGGATTTTTGGTAGCACACACTATCATATAATGTGTTTATATTGTTTGCCCCAATTATGATTGATGTCACTATCTTTACTGTATTTCCTCCATGGTCTGTCTTCGTGACCTTGGTTTATTTATTTTTTATTTTTTATTTATTTTATTTTTTTAATTTTTTTTAATTTTTTTTTTAATTTTTTTTTAATTTTTTTTTTTTATTTATTTTTTTAATTTTCTTCTCCTGATTCTTTATGCTGTGACCTTAGTGCGCATACCTGCGCTCACCCATTGCTCCGATATGGGTTTGGGCGTCTGCCCGCCTCAGGTTATACACGGGGTTAATTTCCCTCTGTGTTTTCCCTGACGCGTGACGCCTGCCCCATTTCCTGGAGGACTGAGGTGTTGCACTGAGTATGCGCCGCTATTATGGTCTGATTACATCTTTATTATTCATTGAGCTCTGACACTTTTTGTCAAAGCAATACACTGCGCAGGCGTCTAGGGTAACGATGCTATCTAGTTTTTCATATGAGTGCGGTTTTGTCCCGCCTTTTTTTTTTTTTTTTTTGTGACCATACTATTGATCACTTCCTGGTTTGAGTGAGCTGCACTGCGCATGCTCTGTCCGCTGCCTTTGGTTGGTAGACCTGCCCCATGTGACCGCTTTCAAGTGGGAGGTCTTTCTGCATAAAAACATGGTGGTTCACCTCAGTCAACACTCCCTTGATAAAGCGCCTGTGGCGGGCGCGAAACGTACGTCGGGGGTCTTTGCATGGGCCTTCACCTCCTCTGCTCCCCGGTAAGCAGCCTGCCTTTACTTGTTTCCACACTTCGGTCATTTGGACCGCTGGGCGGGTCGTCTCCCGGGTTCTCTCTGGCACAATTGTGCAGTTTTGATATGCTGATACATATGTTATTAACTATTTAAGAATCCTTTCACATGTCATTGATTCATTTATGTTCAGTGTCCATTGGACTTGCACATTGACCCCTCTGGATGGTTTTTTTTTTTTTTTTTTTTTGGCGCTCTAGACATGTACAACTATGTACAATACACATTCAATTGAGTATGCCATATTTGACTATCTTTTACCATTAGACATATGTCTGTTATGTGCAATGCCCATGGGCTGACTGAACGTTGTGCCATGTAGATTTCGAGCACTGGTATCATTTTATTTACCCTGTCCTTGTCTGTCCTGATTGTTGTATCATTGGGGCTTATCCCCCCTATTTTAGTCAACTTGTATACTTGTCAGCACTTGATGTGAGTACTAATAAAATTTATACTTTTGCATATATTTTGGATCCGTTACTCCGTTTTCTCCTTTTTAAGATTGGATTGCCACTCTGTTAGATCCACGTTATAAAACCAAATTTTGCCAGATTCTTCCCACCCAGGAAAGGGACCCACGAATGCTGGAGTATCGAAAACAGCTTTTACACAGCCTTAAGGAAGCTTTTCTCCAACACAACAGTTTGCATAGCAGCTCTAGACTTCCAACCTCCAGCACATCAATTCTTCAATGACAAAACATTAGCAGCAGCAGCGATGGAGATGGAAGAAACAATTTATGTGAGTCCTTTGGCACTTATTTTAGGCCTGCTGGTGCTTCAACGCAACAGAGTCCAAGTCTTAGGCTGGTTTCACATTTGCGTTTTTTAGCGCTGTAAAAAAACGCACATGTGCGCATGCGTTTTTCCCCCTATATTTAACATGGGTGGGCATACCTGCGCGCTTGTAAGCGCATGTATGCGATTTTCATGCGCTGCGTTTTTTTGGGGTGTGCGATTGGATTTTCCAGACGCAGCATGTTGCATTTTTTGGCCCTGCAAAAAAGCGCATGCGCACATATGCGCACGTTTTGCGCTAAAAATGGCCATTATAGCCTATGGATGCGCATATGTGCGCACTGGCATGCTCATGTATGCGTTTTTTTGCATATGCGTTTTTTTTTTTTAACCATGGAATTTAGGGGTTTGGGTTAGAGTTAGGGTTAGTTAAGGGGGTTTAGGGTTAGGGTTAGGGTCAGGGTCAGGGTTAGGGTTGGGTTTTGGGTCAGGGTTAGGGTTAAGTATGGTTTGGTTAAGGGTTAGGGTCAGGGTTAGGGTCAGGATTAGGGTTAAGTATGGTTTTGTTAAGGGTTAGGGTCAGGGTTAGGGTTAGGGTTAGGGTTAGGGTCAGGGTTAGGGTTAGGGTTAGGGTTAGGGTTATGGTTAGGGTCAGGGTTAGGGTTAAGTATGGTTTTGTTAAGGATTAGGGTCAGGGTTAGGGTCAGGATTAGGGTTAAGTATGGTTTGGTTAAGGGTTAGGGTCAGGGTTAGGGTTAGGGTTAGGGTCAGGGTTAGGGTTAGGGTTAGGGTCAGGGTTAGGGTTAGGGTCAGGGTTAGGGTTAAGTATGGTTTTGTTAAGGGTTAGGGTCAGGGTTAGGGTCAGGATTAGGGTTAAGTATGGTTTTGTTAAGGGTTATGGTCAGGGTTAGGGTTAGGGTTAGGGTCAGGGTTAGGGTTAGGGTTAGGGTCAGGGTTAGGGTCAGGATTAGGGTTAAGTATGGTTTGGTTAAGGGTTAGGGTTAGGGTTAGGGTTAGGGTCAGGGTTAGGGTTAGGGTTAGGGTCAGGGTTAGGGTCAGGATTAGGGTTAAGTATGGTTTGGTTAAGGGTTAGGGTCAGGGTTAGGGTTAGGGTTAGGGTCAGGGTTAGGGTTAGGGTTAGGGTTAGGGTCAGGGTTAGGGTTAGGGTTAGGGTTAGGGTCAGGGTTAGGGTTAGGGTCAGGGTTAGGGTTAGGGTTAGGGTTAGTTAGGGTTTAGGGTTTGGATTAGGGTTAAGTATGATTTGGTTAAGGGTTAGGGTCAGGGTTAGGGTTAGGGTTAGGGTCAGGGTTAGGGTTAGTAAAGTCATGGTTTGGGTAGTGTGAGGGGCCACCTAAAAATGTTGTAAAAAAACGCAAACGCGGTAAAAACGCACTAAAAACGCATACAAACGCTTAAAAACGCTGCGTTTTTTTCATGCATGCTCATAAAAATGCTTGAAAAAAACGCAGCAGTTGTATGCTTTTGTATGCGTTTTTTCAATGCGTTTTTTTGCGGGAAAAACGCGCTGCAAAAAAAAGCAAGTGTGAAACTAGCCTAACACGTGGTGAAAGAATGTAGAGGATGTGCAGGAGTATCTAAAACTGAATATCAATATCATCAGTGAGGATTTGGACCCTTTCACATTTTGGTCTTCCAAAATGAATGAGTGGGCTGAGCTCACCTCACATGCCTTGGAGGTTTTATCATGCCCAGCAGCCAGTGTTCTCTCAGAATGTGTCTTCAGCGCTGCTGGTGGTGTCCTGATTGATAAGTGCAACTGGTTGTCCCCTGAAAGTGTAGCCAGCCTAACTTTCATCAAGATGAACAAGTCATGGATCTCCCAGGACTTTTGCAACCCAATTACAGACTGTACGGACTAGGTGATATTGCATTTTTTAGTGTGATGCATTAATGTCACATAAATGCACTCTGTGATATATTTAGTGTGGCTTCTGTGCCTGCTGTGGCTGCTGCCACTGATGTTAACCAAAATTTGTGGAAATGTGAACAGTCGGTCCCTATTATACTATGTTTACTGTGATAAAATTGATGCCACTTTGGTATTGTCTGCCAATCATTTTTGGAAATGTGTACACTCCTGGTTGGGTGTTCATCTGCTGGATTGGGTATACTGGAAGACCTGTCAGTCCCTATTATACTATTTCTACTGTGGTAAAATTGATGCCACTTTGGTATTGTCTGCCAATAACTTTTGGAAATGTGTAGACTCCTTGTTGGCTCTCCTTCACGCATGTTGCCTGTAGCAGTAGGCGTCCTAGATCATCAGACCTCCACTTCCTTGGGCTCAACTACTCCGTGTCACTATCCTTAAATTTTTCTGACAATAGTAGTCTGCAAAACTGATATTTGTGCCACCTGAGTGTGGCTCAGCATGAAAGCAGGGAGTGGTGTTGCCTGAGGTATCAGGGCTTCCAGCAAAGGAGGCCTATACCGATCCATCACCCACCTCGTCTTACTGTGACGATCACTTGAAAGCTGTAAATGCTGTCCCAGATGCCGATACCTCATGCTTGGCTGATTGCTACTGTGACACCCCAGAGTCCTGTTGTCACAGTGACATCGCCTCCCTCTAAGAGGTGAAGTAATGCTTGGAGGCAGAAAGGGACCCCATGCCAGGTAACAGAGATTAAATCACAATTCCTGCTGCAGGTCAGAAAAGGGAGATGCCTTATAAATTCTGGCCAGCAGAGGGGGTTGGTGAGTCAGCTAGAAGTCAGCTGAGGGAGTTGTCATGGAAACGAGAGCAGCTGTGAGCTGGGAGGAGAAGTGACAAGGCAGTTAAAACGTGAGGTAAAAAGTTCTTTCTGGAAGGGCCAGTCAGTTAAGGAGAGGGAGCTGATCTGTGAAGAAGAAAAGGACATGAGCAGAGATGGAGAGGCTTTGGGGAAGCTAATACTGCATATAGGAGACCCCAGAGCGAAGCGCTAATAGGGAGAAAAGGGACGTCAGAGTCCTTGGTAGTCAGGAGCTGTATGTTCTGATCGCCAAATCTGAAAGTACAGCGAATTGTAAATTCATGTGCGACATTGAACACCTGAGGGCACGGCAGTGGATAAGAAGCCCAGAGCCGACGGTGAAAAGGATGGTACCCGTGGAATAGGCTCATGCTGACAGCCGAACAGGTTAGTGAAATCATCACGCAATTGAGGGTCACAGCATAGTTATAAACAGCAGAGACCCACACACAAAGCGCAGAAGGAAGGTCCCAAACCCCGACCTGGCAAGGTGAATCCCCTGAATGCCTCCAGGAGAGCCGGACTCATTCCATCACCTGTATGTGGTACTCCTGATTGCAACCAATTGCCAGAAAAAGGTAAAGAAACTGCACCTCTCTGTGTCATTCTCTCATTTCTCTGCACCCCAACGTTCACAGTCATTTTGACTATTAATTTAACATCTTTGCCCTGAGACTATTGCTCTACCTGTGGAGAGCTATTTTCACCTCAGCTGCGACACACCAACAGTCTCAGGGGAACAACACCGCAGCGCTGGTCACTTCTGACCAGAATACCACAGGTGGCGTCACGTATTTAACCATCTATAAACTTTATCTTCATTTTTACCACATAAATACCACACAACTTTCCCCTATTTTATTACTGGACACCTCTGGGCCACGGACTGGGTCGCCGCCGCCGTGACACCGTTCCCCATTGAAGCTGACGGGCCCGGTACCGAGTACCCCCCACGGCCCTGCGCGGGGCGCTCCAACTGGCATCACGAGCAGGATTTAGCGAGCCTAGCAATGTTGGGTACAAGGAGCCTGGCAAAGCTGGGTACTGTGCGCCATAGACTTTATTAAATTGAGTGCTAAAGACTTTACTGAGCTTTCAAATTAGCGCCATAACTGCACCACACAGTGCATGCGAGCAGAGAGGGGCGTGCCAGTGAATCTGGAGCTGCGCTCTATAGTGAGCAAGTGAAAAACAGGAAGAAAAATGCCCAATTCGGGTGAAGATTCAGCGGCGGTTGCAGCCGCAGCCTCAATAATGCCGCTATCAATGCCATATATACCATGAGCAGCCTGGTTACCACAGTACTCAGGGTAGTCACACACCCTGAGCGATTTTAAAGACAGACTATGTAGTTTGTTCAAAGTGTATCCCCTGTCAGAAAGCCAAAAAGTCAGTATCCTCATTGGCCAGTTAACTGGTGCGGCTCAGAGGGAAGTAAAGTCCTGGCCGGAGACTGATAAAAGAACTGTCAAACAAATCTTAGCCAGACTGAAAGACACTTTTGATACCCGCACTGCAACAGAGATAAAAATAAGATTTTTTTGGGTGCAAACAGAGAGTGCAGGACAGTATACGGGACTATGCCCTTAATCTTCAGGAGGCACTACGGGCTGTAAAGCAGGTTGATCCTGAGAGCGTGCAAGATGAAGATAGATTATTAACAGAGCAGTTCATAGAGGGACTCCAGTCTAACAACCAAAGGACACAGCTGCATATAATGGCCCTACATAATCCTGAATTGGACTTTGCACACTTTAAGGATAGAGCCATCAGAGTGCTGCGTGAACAATTACATACCAGCAGGAGACAGCATCCTTTCAAAAGACCTCTATTGAGACAGACAAGCCGTCCCAAGATGATTATTCTGCTGCAGACTTACGTCTCCAAGTCAAGGAACTAACTAAAAGTGTGGCTACACTCACAAAAACTGTGCAGTCCCTGCAAGTGATTCCAAAGAAGAAGATCCAGCTGGCCTCCAGTCCAGATGACATCCCGTGGCTACAGCAGAAGAGGATCCCACCGACGAGAGGGAGAGACAGTGATCGTTAAGATGAGGACGGACCGCCGCCCATCTGTCGCCGCTGCAGCAAGACAGGACACCTAGCAAGATACTGTCATTTAAACAAGCAACCCCTGGGGCAAAGGGCCAACCCCCAGGAGTAAGACGACCAGGCCCACCAAATTGGCGAGACAAGTATGTAGGAGGACGACCAGTCTTGCCTGTCGTGATTGACGGTTTTCCGATGAACGCTTTACTGGACAGCTGTTCCCAGGTGACAACGATGCCATATGTTCTTTTTAAGCAGTACTGGGCAGATTCAGACAATACTCATAGCCCGGATAAAGACCTTACCATTTTTGCCAGCAATAGTCAGCCCTTGCCTCAGATGGGACATAAAGAGGTGGCCATCAAGATTGGCCGAGCAGAATTGCAATAGAAAGGTTTGATAATAGTTGACATTGACAAACGAGAATGCCATGCTACGATCACTTTAGGCACTAATGTAATTGAAAATTGTCTTGGAGAAATTATTGTTTTGTTACAACGGGCAGCCGAGACCACCAGCTCCAGTCAGCAACGGGTCCTGCAAACGGAGATCAGAGCCCTGATGCAGAGACAACAGGTAGAGCTGTCTGGTGGAGAAGTCGGCAGTGTCAGAGTAAGTGATCCTTTCCCCATTGCAGTACCTCCCAGAAGTGAAATGTTAATTTGGTGTCGGGCAGCAATAGGCCTAAGGGGTCAGGATTACCAAGCCCTGGTAGAACCCATGTAGTCTGATAGTAGGCCCACTATCCTGACAGCCAGAGGGGTAGTTGATGTCCGCAAGGGGAGAGTACCAATACGCATCTTAAATTGTGGGGAGAGAGAGGTCCAGTTACCCCGGTATGCCACCCTTGCTAAGTTGTTCACCATCAGTAACAATGCAATATAAGCACTAGAACCCTTGCTTCCGTCAGACAAGGTGGAAAAGAATGGCTTTGAAGAGCAACAGGAGGATTGGTGTCAGCAGTTACACATAGGCACTGACTCCACTCCTTCACACCAAAAGCATGGGGCTTACCTGGTGGCTCGAGAATTTGAACGGGTCTTCAGCAAGCATCCTCTAGATTTTGGGCAGGCAAAAGGGGTTCAGCATCATATCCCCACCGGAGATCATCCACCCATTAAAGAGAGACACCGACCTGTACCCCCAGCACACTACCAATGTGCCAAGAGTATGTTACGAGAGATGAAGGAGGCTGGGGTAATCAGAGATAGTTGTAGCCCCTGGGCAGCTCCATTAGCCCTCGTTAAGAAGAAAGACGGTACTATGAGAATGTGTGTAGACTACAGGCGGATTAACAGCATTACACATAAAGACACGTACCCATTGCCTAGAATTGAGGAATCTCTAGCTGCACTGAGAACTGCTAATTATTTCTCTACCTTAGATCTCACCAGTGGGTATTGGCAGGTTCCTGTGGCAGAGGCAGACAAAGAGAAGACAGCATTTACAACACCAATGGGCCTCTGTTAGTTTAACTACATGCTGTTCGGGCTCAGCAATGCACCAGGAACATTTCAGCGGTTAATGGAATGCTGCCTTGGACATAAAAACTTTGAAACCGTTCTGCTGTACCTGGATGACATCATCGTCTTCTCCAAAACCTACGAAGACCATTTGAAGCACCTAGGCGAGGTATTCGAAGCACTGTCAAACTTTGGCCTGAAAATAAAACAGTCCAAATGTCACCTTTTGAAACCCAAGGTGCAGTACCTAGGCCATGTGGTGAGCGCGAAAGGTGTGGCACCCGATCCTGACAAAGTCACCGTTATCCGGGACTGGAAAGACCCAGCACTATCCATGAAGTGAAGCAATCTCTTGGGTTAGTAGGCTACTACCGAAGATTTATCAAGAACTTCACCAAGATAGCAGCACTGCTGCAAGATCTTCTAGTGGGCCAATCCAAGAAGGCCAAGAACAAAAATCTACTGTTCGAGTGGAACAAAAGGATAGATGAGTCCTTCACCAAGTTGAAATTGGCCCTCACAGGAGATGAGGTCCTGGCCTACCCTGACTATGACCAACCATTTGTACTTTACACTGACACCAGCAACGTGGGATTGGGAGCAGTGCTGTCACAAGTGCAGAAAGGCAGAGAGAGAGTGATTGCCTATGCCAGCAGGAAGCTTCGTCCCACTGAGAGGAACCCCGACAACTACAGTTCCTTCAAACTGGAGTTCCACGCCATAGTCTGGGTGGTAACAGAGCGCTTCAAGCACTACTTGGCTTCCGCAAAGTTAACCATCTACACGAACAATAATGCGCTAACCCACGGCAAAGCTCAGGGCACTTGAGCAGCGATGGATGACCCGGCTGTCCAACTACGAGTTCACCATCAAGTACAGAGCAGGACATAAGAACGCTAATGTGGATGCGTTGTCCAGGATGCCCAATTCACCAGACGGGGGAGAAGATCCAAAAGAACTCAAAGAAATTGAGTTACCAGCCTTCCACCGTCCAATTGCAGCCCAGCGCTCTCAAGGAGCAAGGAATAAGCACTTTATCGTACGAGAGGTAACATTGAACCAATTACCCCATCATGAGTGGGCAGAGACACAAGATAGTGATCCAGCTGTTCGCCTAGTAAAGGAGTGGCTGGCACAAGCTGATTCATACCCTGGTCCAGATGACCCACAGGAAGCACAGCAGCTATGGAAGGAGAGAGGCAAGCTGTTCATCTACGAGGGTAAACTGTGTCGGAGGAACATCAACTCGCGCACACACAAACTGGTCTGGCAGGTAGTAGTCCCGAAGAGGGATGCGCCAATGGTCTTAGAGGCGTACCACAATGGAGCAGGACACTTCGGTTGGAAGAAGTTGGAGGTCCTATTTCATGAAAGATTAAACTGGGTTGGCATGAGGAGTTCCATTGAGAAATGGTGCCGAGAATGTGGCCCATGCAACCTGCGCAGAAAAGACCGATACATCCAGCGAGCCCCATTACAGCCGATCATCACAAAACAGCCGCTTGAACTGGTAGCCTTGGATTACGTGAAGTTAACTCCGAGTAGGAATGGCTACACCTATGCTTTGACCATCGTGGACCATTACTCAAGGTTCTTGGTAGTTGTACCTGTTAAAGACCAAACAGCGAAGACAGCAGCCAAGGCATTTCAGCAGCACTTTTGTCGACCGCACGGATACCCTGAACAAGTGCTCACCGACCAAGGTCCAGCCTTTGAGGCAGAAGTGTTCCAGGAGTTCTGTAACATGTACGGTTGCAAGAAAATCAGAACGACGCCGTACCATCCACAGACAAATGGCATGTGTGAGAAGATGAACCAGGTGGTCATTGACTTATTGAAGACCTTACCTCTGGAAGAGCGAAACCAGTGGCCAGAGAAGTTGCCAGATTTGGTAGATCTATATAATCATATACCGGTAAATTCCACCAATTTCACTCCGGCCTACCTGATGAGAGCAAGACCTGGCAAGTTACCCATTGATTTAGACATCGGAGTCTTAACACCAGAGACAACATCACCAGATGCAGACTGGAATGCAGAGCGGCAGCAACAATACCGCAAAGTGCAAGAATGTGTAGAGAAAAGTCTGTCCCAAGCAAGACAGAGACAGGAAAGAAATAACAACCAACACGCCCCTGCAGTTCCCTTGACACCAGGAGAACAAGTACTTAAAAGAAAGAGACGTGTTCAAAAAGATTAGTGTGTGAGAAAAAGGGATAGTGTCTTACTCTTTTTTTCAGGTTTTCAGGCAAAACGGAATCGAATTTCCCACAAACCTGGCAAATACTAAAGGCTTATTATGATCTTTTTAAAACAACAATAATAATAATAATCTGTACATGTGCAAATTATATCAGGCATTAACCCCTTGTCATCCTAGCTAGTTTGAGCTTTTAGGCCAGAATATTATTTTTCCACTTCTCTAATGTCATGCTCCAGGAGCCATAACTTTTTTATATTTTTCAAAGAAGAAAACAGAAGCGCAAAAACCAGTACGCGCACAGCCTAAATGCAAAGTACAGAAAAGCTTTATTAAACATTAATGCCCAACAGACAGAGAAACATACACTATAAAAAAACACAATTAAAATCGCAACATGCAAAGGCAGACCAGACCTGACATAGTGGGTAGATATTAACCCCTTAACGACCGCCGATACGCCTTTTAACGGCGGTAATTAAGGGTACTTAAACCACAGCGACGTTAATTCACGGCGCTGTGATTTAAGTGAATAGCGCCCCCCAGTGTCGCATTTTCTCCGGGGTCTCGGCTGCCAGGTGTAGCCGAGACCCCAGAGAACATGAATCGGTCGGTTTTTACCGACCCCCGCTTTTGAGATCGCCGTTATTAACCCTATAACGGCGACCGCAAAAAAAAAGAAAAAGCCGCGATTTTACATTTAATTTCTCTTTCCTCTGATGTGATCGCACATCAGAGGATAGAGAAATAGGGTCCCCGATCCCCCCGGTCCCCTCCCGGTACCTCTCCCTTGTCCTCCGTCCCCTCCCGGTGGTCCTGCGCCCGCCGGCGTCATCCGATGGGCGCCGCCATCTTGAAAATGGCGGGAATCTGCTGGCTCCGGCTGGCAGATTCCATTCATTATTTTGATCACTATGATAAACGATCATAGTGATCAAAATAATAAAAATAGTACATAACCCCCCCGTTTATCACCCCCTTATATAGGCACACATAATGAAATAAAAAAAATATTTTTTTTTTCAGTTTTCCATAAGGGTTAGGGTTAGGGTTAGGCAAGGGTTAGGGTTAGGGTTAGGCTAGGGTTAGGGTTAGGCTAGGGTTAGGGTTAGGGTTAGGCTAGGGTTAGGGTTAGGCTAGGGTTAGGCTAGGGTTAGGGTTAGGCTAGGGTTAGGGTTAGGGTTAGGCTAGGGTTAGGGTTAGGCTAGGGTTAGGGTTAGGGTTAGGCTAGGGTTAGGCTAGGGCTAGGGTTAGGCTAGGGTTAGGGTTAGGCTAGGGTTAGGCTAGGGTTAGGGTTAGGCTAGGGTTAGGCTAGGGTTAGGGTTAGGCTAGGGTTAGGGTTAGGTTAGGGTTAGGGTTAGGCTAGGGTTAGGGTTAGGCTAGGGTTAGGGTTAGGCTAGGGTTAGGGTTAGGGTTATGCTAGGGTTAGGCTAGGGTTAGGGCTAGGGTTAGGGTTGGGCTAGGGTTAAGGGTTAGGGTTGGGCTAGGGTTAGGGTTGGGCTAGGGTTAAGGGTTAGGGTTGGGCTAGGGTTAAGGGTTAGGGTTGGGCTAGGGTTAGGGCTAGGGTTGGGCTAGGGTTGGGCTAGGGTTAGGGCGAACTAGGATTAGGGTTAGGATTAGGGATTAGGGTTGGGATTAGGGTTAGGGGTGTGTTGGGGTTAGGGTTGGAGCAAGAATTGAGGGCTTTCCACTATTTACCAACTTTGGGGGTCTAAAAATTGGGGTCTAAAAAATCACTTTTGTGGAAATAAAAAAGACTTTTTATTTTCACGGCTCTGCGTTTATAAACTTCTGTGACGCGCTTGGGGGTTCAAAGTGCTCACCACACATCTAGATAAGCTCCTTCATGGGTCTAGTTTCCAAAATGGAGTCACTTGTTGGGGGTTTCCACTGTTTAGGCCCATCAGGGGCTCTGCAAACGCAACATGATGCCCGCAGACCATTCCATCAAAGTCTGCATTCCAAAATGGCACTCCTTCCCTTCCAAGCTCTCCCATGCACCCAAACAGTGGTTCCTCCCCACATATGGGGTATCAGCGTACTCAGGACAAATCGCATAATAACTGTGGGGGTATGATTTCTCCTGTTACCCTTGTAAAAATAAAAATTTGGGGGCAAAAAGATCATTTTTGTGGAAAAAAAAATGGATTTCTTATTTTCACGGCTCTACGTTATAAACTTCTGTGAAGCACTTGAAGGTTCAAAGTGCTCACCACACATCTAGATAAGTTCCTTAATGGGTCTAGTTTCCAAAATGGGGTCACTTGTTGGAGTTTTCCACTGTTTAGGCACATTAAGGGCTCTCCGAACGCAACATGGCATCCGATCTTAATTCCAGCCAATTCTGCGTTGAAAAAGTCAAACGGTGCTCCATCCCTTGCGAGCTCTGCCGTGTGCTGAAAAAGGGGTTTACCCCCACATATGGGGTATCGGCATATTCAGGAGAAATTGTACAACAAATTTTGTGGTTGATTTTCTCTTTTAACACTTGTGAAAATAAAAAAAATTGGTTCTGAAGTAATTTTTTTCCAAAAAAAAGTTAAATGTTAATTTTTTCCATCCACATTGCTTTCGTTCCTGTGAAGCACTTAAATGGTTAATAAACTTCTTGAATGTGGTTTTGAGCACCTTGAGGGGTCTAGTTTTTAGAATGGTGCCACTTTTGGGTATTTTCTGTCATGTACACCCCTCAAAATGACTTTAAATATGATGTGGTCCCTAAAAAAAATGGCTTTGTAAATTTTGTTGTAAAAATGAGAAATCGCTGGTCAACTTTTAACCCTTATAACTTCCTAACAAAAAAAAATTTTGCATCCAAAATTGTGCTGATGTAAAGTAGACATGTGGGAAATTTTATTTATTAAGAAATTTATGTGACACATCTCTCTGATTTAAGGGCATAAAAATTTAAAGTTTTAAAATTGCAAAATTTTAAAATTTTTTGCCATATTTCTGTTTTTTTCATAAATAAACACAAGACTTATCGAAGAAATTTTACCACTAACATGAAGTACAATATGTCACAAAAAAACAATCTCAGAATCAGCAGGATCCATTAAAGCGTTATAGAGTTATAACCTCATAAAGGGACAGTGGTCAGAATTGTAAAAATTGGCCTGGTCATTAAGCTGCAAACTGGCTCTGTCGCTAAGGGGTTAAATATAACAGGTGGGTACAAATAATGGTAAATGAGACACCGCTGAGTGGACACCATGCACAACTATATAGGCAAAAATTTAGACCACATCAGAATGGTATATTGTTCACAGCATATATAAATATCCTATAAATAGTCCTCATCATTGGGTAGGCTGACGTTATTAAATCTTATCTTAATCTGCAGTCTAATGCCCAGTATGATCATCTAATAGATAGGACTAATGAACAATAGCTTCTGTACAGATAAATAAAGTGCATAATATCTATATGGCATGCCTCCTAGTTATGTGCACGTATCCAATCTGTAGTAAGCTGTTATGATTAAGTCACCGTAGGAGGCAAAAACAGAAATGCTAGCTAAGTCCTGAAAACCAGAGAAGTTGGCAACTATCAGATTGCAGACCCCTGAACCTATCAACAACAACTAGCAGTAGCCGTGGGGGGTTCCTACGATGACCTAGATCCCTCGATCACAGCCGGAGAGATACATAGGCCTAAAGAAGGAAAGGGGAAATCTAACTGCCCCAGAGCAGACCCCCAAAGCAATAGGCAGTCCCCTACGTATAATGACGGTGAAGCAAGATGAAAACACTTACACAGACAGAAAGACAGGCTGAGCAAAGACGGGGCCCCAAAACTACCTAGATAGAAACGGATAGGAAGGCTGCTGTCTGCAATCTGCCAAAACCCTATCAGAGACAAAAGCCAACAAGCTGATATAAAAATGGCCCTGAAGCAACTAAGCTTCAAAAACTAAATCAGCACTCAGGTACTTTCAGAAGACAGAGCTCAAGGAACACTGCACACTCCAGCAGGGAGTGGCAGAATCCAAAAAGCAAGAAAAACAAAAACAAATCTTAGATGCAAAAAGGCAAAATAGAAAACTTAGCATTAGGAGAGCAGGAATCACACTGGTGTCCAAGAGTCCACAGAGAAATCACCCGCAGGGCAGAAAGGGCGTAGGCTGCCTTAAATCCAGTCAGTGACTCCACTCAGCCAATCGTCTTCATTAGTCCCAGGTGCCTGATAATCAGGCTCACTACCTTCCTTCACTAGAATAGGGAGTTCACCAGGCCTCAGTGACGGAGGGGAAAATGAACTCACAACAGTAAGCCATGTAAATTACATGCAGTTCCCACCATACAAGCCCGTTAAATCAATAATACATGAACATATAAGGAAAGAAAATGCACCATACACACTATCACACGAGCACCATCAGTATATTATACCCTCAGGTCGATCTGGTCCGACAAGTGTCGCTGTCCCTCAGACAGCTTCATCAGGGAAGTTTTTTTTATATTTTTCTGACTACATAGTCAAAAGAAGATTTTTTTTCAGGTTGAGTTGTATTTCTCATTTGCATCATGTTGTGATTGATAGTACATATTAACAAACTTTTATTAACTCTGTATGGATAAATATAAAAAAACAGTTCTTTTATATTTTTCTTGCATATTACATTTTACACTATCCTATGTGCTGGATAAATAAAATGCTATTGTTATTCTTTGGGTCAGGACAAATAAGACAATACCAAATTTATTTAGTTTTATTAATTTTTTGTATCATTTATCATTTGTTTTAGGGACACAATTTTCTGAGTGCCACGAGTTTCACAATTTTCCATCAGCTGAGCAGTAATAGAGCTTATTGTTTGCAAAACAAGCTGTAGTTTTCATTGATGCCATTGTGTGGTATATGAGATTTTTTGATAATTTTTTATTAACTGTTTAGAAGGAAAAAAGCTGTTAAAAACCTTTTATTGTATGGATCAATACTATCATTGAAATATCAGATTTATATAGTTTTTATATATTGTTATTTTTGCACAAGAAATTACTTTTTGAAAAAGCTATTTTATTTTTTGCTCACTGTATTCTGACACCCATAACTTTTTTTTGCAAAATAAGCACCAGGATCATGAGTAAGAGTCTCCGTCGAAACGCGTAGGTCTAAGATCTCTCTTGTGCATTGCTATATTGCCATCAAGTTCTTTATGGAGCATTTTTATATGGCTAAAATAAAATACATGTTTTAATTATATACAAGTTTACTTGCTGAATTCTCTTTGCCTTTTGATGCTAGTTTTTAGTGTCACCACTTTCACATACAGTACATACTACTTTTTGATCACGGTGGAGTGAAGAGGAATTGTAGTAAGTATGAACAAAAAACATTAAATCTGAAATTGTTTTTAGATTTTATTTTTTATAGAGTGCAGTGCCGTACTGTATAATTGAAATGTTAATTTTTTTTGCAGGTTAATACCTAACTTATATTTTCTTTTTTTTGTTTTGCTACTTTTGACATGAAATATTACTTTTTTTAAAAAAAAATACACTTTTTTAGGTCCTCAACATTTTGACAGCTTTAGTTTATTTGTACCATTTTGGAATACATTATTTGTTTATAATTTTTTTCCAGTTTTTTTTAGTCAAGATAAATAAAAAATGGCAATTTTGGTATCACTTTTTACATATTTTATGGCATTCACCATATGGGGATGAGAATTGATACATTTTTATAGTATCTGTAGTTAGGAACGCCAAATATGTGGCATTTTTGCAGGGTTTTGCTTACTTTTTTTTTTACAGATTGATAAAATTGTGATTTTATGATTTTTAATTTTAATTTTAAACTTTTTCATAACACTTGACATCTTGACATTTTTTAATTTTTACAGTAGTTACTAGTTTCATAAGGAGTATTGACTGACAATCATTTGATCACAGCAATAATGCACTGTAGTACTTTTGAATTACAGTGCATTATCTCTATTTAGCCAATCAGTATCTGACCCAGGCGAGACCTGATTGTGCGGAGGAATATGGTAGACAGGGAGTCCATTGTCAGGTTGTTGCCATAACAACTATCAGCATCCCCTCTGATGGGAAGTAAATCTATGCCATATCTTAGGTTCCTCACATGTCCCTGTCAGCACTGATAGCGTCCTATGAGTGGTTTAAGTGCTGAGATTGGTGCTATGTCCAGTCTTATTACTCACAACATAAGCCTGACTTTGCATAATAGCCGGCAACTCCTGTGCCCATGATATTTGTCAGATGTAACTGTATGCTCAAGTGCAGGAAATCACCTACAATCTGGACATGCTATTACACTCACTTGCAACTAGAAGTTAATGAGCAACACATTATTCTATGATTTAAACAGGAGGAGTGAGAGCCTTACTCACAAGCTTACAATCTATAAGAAAATTGCATAACACAAAAAGTAAAAAGTGGATAATAGTGTAGCCATTATTATTTATTTTGATTGCTTATATAGCGCCATTAATTCCACAGGAGTTTACAGAATTTATCATCGCTGTTCCCTACTGGGGCTCACAATCTAGATTTTCTATCAGTATGTGTAACAAATGGAAGCGGAGGAAGAGATGGTGAAGTTCATATTCGTTTTTTATTTTTAAAGTGGAACCTCGGGACCATGGTCAGGGGGGCTCCAAAGGGGGTGTGACTAGTGAGCCCCGGGTACCTGTAGCAAAGCCTCTCAGACAGGACCACAATGGAATACCTGGAGGACACAGGTGCTACCTCCAGTTAGACCCCGGACACATGGCAGCTGTCCCAGCAGGACCAAAAGGGATAACAGAAGTGACAGCAGGGTCCGTAATGAGATGGGTCCTGGATCCGGGTAGTTGGTAAGTAGCTGGTTCCAGTGACCTTGACACAGTCCTCGGACTCGGATGGCTGTTGGCGGAACGTGATGGCTTTTGCCCAGATGTTTGCAGATATAACCAGGATGATCAGGATACTGATATTCTGTGGAGACAGATTGCATTAGAGAATGCACAGAGACTGCAGACACAGCGCAGACATGTTAGCAAGAGAACCGGATGTAGCAATGATTGATACTCGCTGCTCCGGCGCTCTCCCTATGGAGGAGAGGCCAGAAATAGCAGCCAGTGCACTGCCATTGGATAATTGCCCTTTTTGAAAAATGCACGCTGTCCCATTAAGAAGGCAGGAGAGCATGTGGGCGTGCCCTAATAGCTTTAGTTACAGATCTGCCGACAGGACGCCAGGAGGTGGGGGCAGGGGAGAGACCTGAATGCTGAGCAGCAGCATGAGACACAGAGGGAGCTGGCTGCTGCCTAATGACAGCGTGCCGGTCTAGGACCTTCATCAATGTACAATATGTTGTACCCTTGGATTCGCGGTGGATACTGCGTCCATTTGTTATATAGAACCACGTGGGACGGCCGCAGGTGCCTCCTTGCAGTGTTGGTGTCTCCCTTAAAGCCCAGTCACTAAGAGCTCACAGTACAACTTATTGTACATTGATGAAGGTCCTAGACCGAAACGTCTGTATGTATGTACTGCAATTCATTAAAACCACCTTTCTGCATCAGAATCTTTTTGGTGTGTGCCAAGTCTATTTAAATTGAAGTTCACGGATTGGGATCCTACTTGTGCACCACCTCCGTTTACCAGGGTTGTGCCAACGGTTTTGTTCTAATAATGACAGCGTGCGAGACACGAGGTGAGTGTCCAGAATGGGGGGGCAGCGGTAGACCTGGACGCAGCACCAGGATAGGGACCAGGTGTAACAGTGGCAGACCTGGGCGCTGCACCAGGACAGGGACTGGGTGTAACAGTATGCCTTTGGAGTGTGGGAGGAAATTGGAGAACTTGGTGCAAACCCATGCAAACACAGGGGGAGCATGCAATGCAGATATTGTCCTTGGTAGGATTTGAACCCAGGAACCCACTGCTGTGCTGCCCCTACCTCAAGGAATTGATAGTTTGATTCTGTTTTGAAGAAAAATTATGGTCACACAAAAGAGTGATTAGATTATATTTCTCTTTATTTTTCATTCACTTTGCATTTTGCTTATTTATACATGTAATTAACCAGAGAAAACGAAAAGCAAAAAACACAAATATCCTAAAATAAAAAAGTAAAAAATTAACTGCAAATAATGCATAAAGGTAATAATAATAAGAGTATTTAGTAAACATAATTTTGATCAAAATAATGTACAAGCCATCCCACCACGTCAAGGCAACCCCTATGGGACAGTCCTACTCTAGTATTTAAAACCTTTTCACTTGCCTAGTGACGTGAATGTGAACAAGGACAGAGGGACTGAACCACTAGTAAAAGCATAGGCCAGGCAGGATGGTTTTCCCAGCTCAGAAAGAGGGCGGTCACACCCATATATGCACAGAATGCACAATGAAATGAATAAAAAGCTGGAGTCTGAACTAAAGCAGTAAGTTAATGTGTATGCACAATGTAAGTGCATATTAACACATGACCATTAACCAGAGAAAACAAAAAGCAAAAAACACAAATATCCTAAAATAAAAAAGTAAAAAATAAACTGCAAATAATGCATAAAGGTAATAGTAATAAGGGTATTTAGTAAACATAATTTTGATCAAAATAATGTACTAGCCATATTGCCACATCAAGGGGTTGCCTTGATGTGGCGGGATGGCTTGTACATTATTTTGATCAAAATTATGTTTACTAAATACCCTTATTATTATTATTATTATTATTACCTTTATGCATTATTTGAAGTTTATTTTTTACTTTTTTATTTTAGGATATTTGTGTTTTTTGCTTTTTGTTTTCTCTGGTTAATGGTCATGTGTTAATATGCACTTACATTGTGCATACACATTAACTTACTGTCTCAGTTCAGACTCCAGTTTTTTCTATATGTAATGTACGTCTACTTTTGAAAGCATTCTCACTTTGCAGCTTTTTTTTTCCACACCTGCCAAATACTTTTGCACATTACTGTAGCTTAGATTTAAAATATAAAAATGTCCATATATTACTAGATCAGAGGCAACCAAAATTTGTTAATGTTTCTTTTATTTTGTTCTTCTTTCACTGCTGCCATTTTGGAAAATAGTTTTATAAAAGTGATCACTGTGAAACAGTTGAAAACTTCGGTCTCATGAGACTAATAAAAGTACTTATGTGACTAAATTACATTTTTTTATACTGTCCCTGGTGCACAGCACTGGCATATATAAAAATGCAATTATCTTATGAAGATATAAACTGCTATTACCTGAAGCATTATTAGAATTGATAACTTAGAGAGAAGATGCAATATTTCCTGTAGCACTTACATTTACACATTCATCAGAAAGGTATGATTTTCAATGTAATTCTTTTATTTTTCTTTCTCTCTTTCTTTCTTTCTTTCTTTCTTTCTTTCTTTCTTTCTTTCTTCCTTTTTCTTTCTTCCACATACACTACATATAAACAGCTTTGTTCGTAGCAAGATTTGTTCTTTATTTTGCATAAGGAACTAATGTCATAGACGACCCAGGAATCTCACAGAACTGGAAGAATTTCCCAAGGAAGAACGGATAAAAAACCCTCAAAACAAGAATTAAAAGACTCTTGTCTTGCTATAAAAAGCGTTTACAATCTGTGATACTTTTAAAAGTGGGTGACACTAGGTATTAATCATGCAGGGTTCCCAAACTGTTGCATTGGCCCATTTTTCTTTTTGTAATTTTTAAAATGTAAAAAATTGCAATATATTTTATCTTTTGGGGCTAAAATACAAGGGGAATGTATCATCTTTAACTTTAGGCCTTTCAGAGGTAATTTCATCTTCAACTTGCTTAACTGTTAACAATAACAGTCATTTTGTCTAGGAGTGCCCAAACTTTGACATGCCACTGTATGTGTGGGCACATAGATGAAAACAATGCAATGTAATAGATAAAATGATCATCAGTGCATCATTGAGTATGAAATTATGAAGTATTAGTAATTAACTTATTCATTTCTACTGCTTTATCTACTTTTATGGGATAAGGTATCCACTATTGTACTCATACAGTACTTCAAAGTCACTAATACGCTTCTAGGTGGCAGATATGCAACGTTCAATGCTTAAAAAAATAACAGCAAAATATGAGTGATAACAATGATACAACTCACAATCATGTGCTTTATGTTGTCAGTCTGTTGAAAGGTTAGCGATGCATTCTTGTAATGTTTCCTTTTTCTGCAGCTAGAATTTGAATGTGAAGGAAGACCACAATTACCCACCAATGACTTCCAAAAATTATTATTGATTTTATTGCATCTTTTTAAATAAAGGCATGGATGATAAAAGAAGATATTGGATTTTTTTTTAGAGTTTTCTATACGGTTCCTTCTACACGCTGAAGGTACATGTATCCTTTAATGGAAAAGTGAAATAAACCACTTCCAAACCCCTCTCTCATAGAATCAAATGATCACGAATGTTAAAATGGAGAAGTGGGGCTCTCAGTCAAGGATTGAAAAACCTTAAGCAACTTGTTGAGATTGGTCAGCATATCTTTTACATATAAGGACAAATTTAGTGTTGCCATTTAACTACCTACCGTACGTTGATTTATTTTGCTAGAAATTTTGATTTAGTGGCAATGTCTACAAATCAGAGTTTGCTTATGGATTTCCTTATATTGAGATTGACAAATGACCCCAACATAAAAGTTCTCCTGTTTATAACATTTCTTTTTATGTATGTGCTGACTCTTATGGGAAATGTGGAAATTATTTTCATCATACAGGTAGACAAGAATCTGAACACACCAATGTACTTCTTCTTAGAAAACTTAGCATTTTTGGATATCTGTTATACATCAACGACGATGCCTAAAATGCTAGAGACGCTTATTGTTGACCATAGAGCTCTATCCTTTCTATCATGCGCATTTCAATTGTATTTCTTTGTAGCCTTTGTGGGCACTGAGTGTGTTTTACTTGGCGTAATGTCTTATGACCGTTTCCTCGCTATATGTCATCCTCTTCGATATTCTACCTTTATGACTAAAAAAGTTTGTATTGTTTTGGCTGCCATTTCATGGTTTAGTGGCTTTATTAATTCTGTTGTTCATACTACCTTCACTTTCCGGCTACGCTTTTGTCATTCCAACAGGGTCAGTTATTACTTCTGTGATGTTCCACCGCTTCTTATTTTATCATGTGATGACACATCTATCAATGAAATCCTGTTACTCACCATAGGTGTTTTCATAGGATGGACACCTTTTCTCTGTATTATTGTCTCCTACATATACATTATTGTAACCTTATTAAAAATTAAAAGTAGTCATGGAAGACAAAAATCATTTTCAACCTGCATTTCTCATCTAGCAGTTGTAGTATTATATTATGGAAGTGCAATTTTCAATTATGTGAGACCTGTTTCCACCTACTCAATGAAAAAGGACAAATTGATCTCAGTTTTATATAGCATTGTCACTCCAATGCTCAACCCAGTAATATACACTTTGAAGAATCAGGATGTCAAGAAAGCAATTAGAACAAAAATGGCTTCAAAGCAAAACTAAGAATGAGTGGCAGTACAAAATTAGAATGTTTCCTTTAATTGCCTACAAAGACCTATCAAAATGGTTGGTTAGGATATGTTTACATGGTTTATATATGCTCACAGACAATTATTTACAGGTTATAGTTGAAATTTTGCTTCCGGTTTCAATTCTTTGGCTTTGATTCTAAAAAATGTATGGGGACATTTAAAAGACATAAAAATAGTATAAAAAAAGAAGCGTTATGTTTTTGATCTTTCTTTGCTATCTAGCCTTATTTTAAGTCTTGTAATATTGTGAAACAAAATTTTATTTTACTGCTCAATTTGTCATTACAAATGCTGCATCTTGGGAAAACAATAAAATATTGTCATTGTATGAATAAATTTTAGATAGGGACAGAAAGAAGAAAATTAGGATCAGTGACTAGTCATCATTGGGTCTACAGCTGTGAAGACTATAGCTGAGCAATTGCTTTATAGTACAGGGACCAATTTTGAATAGTCAGACAGTTAGAGTAAGGCTTCATTCACACATCAGTGAAAAAATTATGTCATCAGTGTTGTGCATCAGTGTGTCTATTTTTACCATCTGTGTGTCCATTTTTAGCATCATTATCATCAGTGTTTTTCATGGATATATTAATAAATTAAAAAACTTTTCTCGTCTTTTGCAATGTTAAATATGTACAGCACACAGATGGCACACTGATGCAGTCGGTGTGCTGTATGTTTTCAAGGACCCGTAGACTTATATTGGCCTTTGTCATCCATGATACTGGAAAAAAAGGACATGTCTCCATGAGTAAAGACGAGCGACTTTGCCTTTTTTCGGGTCGAGTCTGGTTTCATGAAACCCGACTTTCTCAAAAGTCCGGAGGAAGTAGCAGCTGTAAATGCTCTGTTCCCAGCGGAGGCCACACTACCTATCTGCAGAGAGAGAATTCCAAATTTGCTTCCAGGCTGACCAACTCCTTCTCCATCTGTACTCTGGGTCCTGAACAGCACTTACCAAGTACAGGTAAAGGAACTGCACGACTGTGTCTGTCATCTTTCTCCTGTGCCTGGCGCACGGCTCTGCTACACCCTGCACTGCACACCATCTACCAACTCTTTCATCTGCCCTGCGACTACGGCCCTACCTGTGCAGGGCTTCTACATCTTAGCTGCATAACAACATCTGTCCAAGAGAAGCGACACTGCAGCACAGGTCAATCTGATCAGAATCCACAGGTGGCGCCACGTATCATTCACCTATAAACGTTATCCACCCCTTTGCATGGATGCCCAGGGCCATGGAACAGGTCATCACCACCAACGTGACACATCCCTCTGAGACACCGGCCCGGTACCGATTAACCCCACTGCCCTGGCTGGCCACCCACACTCCATGTCAGATTCATCTTGGACTGGGGAATTCACGATTTGACTTGATAACCCAGGCATGGTATGATAGAAAGAGCTACATGGACTAATGTGAAGTGTGGCCTGCTGCATCATTCACTTTTGGTGGGGGTGAAGGACGCAAGGAAAGGGGTTCTTCATGACCAGGAGCCAGCACTTGACAACTCAGTGGTTGCATTTTTTGAAACTTCAGAAGAGGAGGGCATATTTGCTGGAGTCTGTTCCGGCAATGTAAGCCAAAACCAGTTCCTGATGCTCCGGCTTTAAAAGTGGTTAGCTTACTCCCAGAAAAGGTAGCCTTCCAGGCATTCTGGAGCCAGACCATGATGTAGGCTCAACACCTCCTGCCTTAGCTGCTATTGTGCTTTTGCCACTACCAGCAGATGCACCACCACCATCAGCACCAGCTGCCCCCCCACGCCCACGTCCGTGGCCTCTTGCACCAAACTTCAAAATGTTGCAGAACATGAACCCAAAATAACATCAGATATATGGTACTGTATCAGAAGCGTACGGCTCTATACAGTCAAAGGATGATTGTCAATCTCCCTATATATACCATCAGTCACACAGAGACGCTCACAGGCTCAGTATTGATTAGACAAGAACATAAAAAGTAGAAAAAGTGTACAGTATCATCAGATAGCAGGTATATAAAGTATAGTTTAAACATTATAAATCTCCGTAGATATTTCAGGAGGCAGACACAGACGCTCTCTGGCCCAGTATGGATTACAACACAATATAAAAAGCCGTAAAATGGTAATGGATCTGAAGAGTACAGCTGTACACAGTGTAGGGGTCATTGTTGTCAATCTCAGTATTTATTTCCACAGTCAGAAAATAACTCTCACTTGGTCAGTTTGGATTAGACCAGAATATAAAAAGCAGTAAATGGGTAATGTATCACAAGCGTAGAGCTGTATACACTAGTGTTGGGGAAATTTTTAAATGTACATCTAAATTGCAGGGGTAACCCACAGACTGTCACACGCTCAGGATGGATCACACCACAATATAACAAGAAGATCCGCAAGAAATAATCACACATGTGGGACAATGATCCAGGTGTCAATGATACACTTAGATTGATGGGTGGAGGAGGACTACCTGGCAGAAAGGGTACAGTATCACCAGATACCAGGTATATATAGCATAGTTTAAACATTAAAAATGTACGTCTATATATTCAGGAGTAGTGTTGAGCCTCCCCGCTAGTGTTCCAGTTCGTTTTGGTTCGTCGAACACGAGGCAAGTTCGTCGAATGTTTGTCGAACGTTCGACGAACAGCGCCGAACACCATTGAAAACAATGGCAGGCAAACACAAACACATACAAACACATAGAAAACAATTACAAAACACCTTAAAATGTGTCCCAAAGCAGACAAAATGCTCAGAATACAAAAATAACATATTGAAAACGGCAACTACATATAGAAAAGAGGTGGAGGAGTAAAAGGAGGAGGAGGAGACATAGATATAGGCATGTCATGCCCTTATGAAGTCAAGAAAGTCTGGAATAAAAATGTAAAATACCAATAAACAGTAAAAATCTGAAATTGAAGACGATCATATACCGTCGGACTTCCCACCATAAATTAGGCCAACTGCTGATCGGGCGGCGTTATTCCCACAAACCTCCGAACAGCGTCCATGAAGGCAAAGTGTTTGGTTTTCGGGGGCAGTATGGTTGCAAAGCTGAGCCTTAAAGGAATGTCCAGAAGGGCATCACCAGGAGTGGAGCCTGTGGCTTAATTCGACTCCACCCGGGAAACCTCAACCATGCCAGCTACAGAAAAGATTGACAGATTGCAAGCTTTGTTGATTCTGTGGGTGGTGGTGGATGTCCGTTTTTAGTTAGGCTAGCAATTTGTCAGCTTAACTCTGTTAACGAACGAGACTCCGGCATGCTCCCGCGGTACGCGTCAAGCTTACTAGAGGGACACGCGAGGCTCTGGCACGTGAGATTAATCAATAACAGGTCTGTCATGCCCTTACATGTCTGGGGCTGCATGCGCGCTACACTGAAAGGTCCAGCGTGTGTCGCTTACAGGTGCAGATAACCCGCTGAACCCCGTTAGTGATGGGGATCTGGGATTACAATTCTTCCCCACGAACGAGGATTTCCCAGTAAGTGCAGGTCAACCAGAATTCTGGAATTAGGCCTAACCGGCATTCCAGAAAAAATGAAAAAATTAAGTGTCCCAACCACTTAACAGCTGGGCTCCTATGCTGAGTAGCACGCAGTTCTTACATAAACAGGCGGCATAGCTTGGTTCACTGGTGGGCTCCTCTGCTGAGTAGCAGACAGTGCTACAAGGCACAAAAGGATTTTCTGGACAATATGCGGTAAAAAATAATTAGAAACACACACGGTGTAGCTCCTTGACAGGTGTACTACACCGCTTGCTACCTCACACCGCTACTATGCCATGAAACAGTCTATTAACATTGAAAACCATTATTAATGTGAAAATGAAGTTACGCTTTTGGTGAACGAACCGTTCTCGAACGGAACCTCGAACAGCCGAATTTTAAGCAAAGTATTCGAGTTCGACGAACGGCTCGAACAACGCCCAAAACAGCTGGAATTTTAACTTGGCGAACAGGTAGACTCGAACACTGCTCATCTCTAATCAGGAGGCAGACACAGACGTTCTCAGGTCTAGTATGGATTCGACAAGATTGTAGAAAGTTGAGAAAGGGTACAGTATCACCCAATAACAGGTATATATGTAGCATAGTTTACACATGAAAAACCTATGTCTATATATCAGGAGGCAGACTCAGAGGGTCTCAGGCCCAGTATGGATTTGATGTGATTGTACAAAGTTCAGAAAGGGTACAGTATCACCGGATAACAGGTATATATAGCATAGTTTAAACATTAAAAATCTGCGTGTTTATTTATATTTCCGGAGTCCGACAAAGACACTCACAGCCTCAGTATGGATTAGACAAGAATCTAAAAAGTAGAAAAAAGGTTATGTATTCGAAGCGTACACCAGTATACACTGTTGGGGTATTTTTCAATTTTCATATATATTTCAGTCTCTGTAAGACAGTTCAGACTCTCCGCAAGAGGAAACGAGATGGATACAAGTACAGACGGAAAGTTGACTGATTGCAGAAATTTTGGAGTTACTAATCACGGAAAAAACTCCCAGGAGAATTCTCAGAGGCGATGCTGACCCTCAATTACTTTGTCTGTGGAGACAGCGAAAACAGTTCTTGTGAAGAAAGGTTTGCTGTATCGCAGTACCGTGGAACCCATCACCGTTACTCATCTCCATCAAATTGTGATCACAGGGACAGATGTAGACATTGTCCTCACTGCCTATCATGATCTGTCAGGTAACTTTGGAGTGCAAAAGACACAAGCCACAGGCCGTAGGTGATTCTATTGGATTGGCATGAGAGGACACATTGAAAAATGTGGGCAGGAATGTCACACGTCTGTGAGTCAGAAAACCGTGAAAGCTGATGATAACCCACCACTGCATCTCATTGTGAGTTGAAGTCCATAACAAATGGGAGCCATTGATCATCTGAAGATAGAGCCAATTCAGGCCAGGTGTCAAGTTTACTGGCCAAATAGTCAAAGGGGAATGACCGGTGATGGAGAACATTGATATGGGAGGAGAAGTAGTTTGTTATCATAGTTGACAACTGCTGTCTCCTGTCACTTTCGATCGATGCAGTATTACCAGTCGTGTGAGCGGTACTTGAAAAATCAGTCCACAACATGGTCATGAAACCCCTGTGTCCATCGCCACTTCGGCTCTGTGCACCACGAACACTTCTTCCATGTTGCCCCCTACGGCTCATTGGAAAAACATCACTGCCGCTGTGTGCGGGGAATGCCTCAAACAAACGGTTTACCAGAGTTGCTAGTTTGTTAGCCAATATTAGCTCTAGGTTCTTCTGTGGCATGATGTTTTGGAATTTGTCTTTATAGTGTGGATCCAGGATGCTGGCCAACCAGCAGTCGTCATCATTCATCATATAGGCAATGCGGGGGTCCCTTTTTAGGATCTGCAAGGCATAATCAGACATGTGGTTCAATGTTCCAGGTGTCAATGATGCACTGCGAGTGCTGGGTTGAGGAGCACTTTCTGGCAAATCAACATCCCTTCTGTCACGCACAAACCCTGAACCTGACCTTGCCACGCCGACATGTTTTCTTACCCCCCTGAGAAGCATCCTCCTCCCCAAAATAATCATCCCCATCATCCTCCTCCTCTTCCTCTTCTTCCTCCACCTCATCCACGAGACTTCCCTGAGCAGACAATGGCTGACTGTCATCAAGGCTTCCCTCCTCCTCTTTCTCCTCGGATGCTGACACCTGCTCCTTAATGTGCGTCAAAGTTTGCATGAGCAGACACATAAGTGGGATGCTCATGCTTATGATGGCGTCATCTGCGCTTACCAGCCGTGTGCATTCCTCAAAACACTGAAGGACTTTACAGAGGTATTTCAGCTTCGACCACTGCACACCAGACAACTCCATGTCTGCCTGCAAACTGCCTGCCCGTGTATCCTCCCACAAATGAATTACAGCCTGCCTCTGTTTGCACAGCCTCTGAACCATGTGCAGGGTGGAGTTCCACCTTGATGCAACGTCGATAATTAGGCGGTGCTTGGGAAGGTGGAGCAATCGCTGTAGCTTCTGCATACGACTGGAGTGTACGGGCGACCGGCGGATGTGCAAGCACAGTCTTGGCACCTTAAGGAGCAGGGGTGTTAACGCCGGATAATTATTGAGGAAGCACTGCACCACCAGGTTCAGGGTGTGAGCCAGGCAAGGTATGTGTCTGAGTTTTGAAAGGGCTATAGCTGCCACCAAATTCCAGCCATTATCACTAACTACCTTGCCTGCCTCAAGATGTAGACTGCCCAGCCATGACTCAGTTTTTTGCTGCAAGTAGTCGGCTAGTACCTCCGCGGTGTGTCTGTTGTCGCCCAAACACATCATCTTCAACACAGCCTGCTGACACTTACCACTAGCTGTTCGATAGTGGGACACCTCGTGTGCAACACTGGCAGCTGCTGATGGAGTGCTCGTGCGACTGCGCTCTGTGGACGAGCTTTCGCTTCTGGAGGAGGAGGAGGGTCGAACGCCTACAGCTAACTGTTTCCTATACCTTGGGCTAGGCAGCACTGTCCCACCACCACTGTCCCCTGTGGACCCTGCATCCACAACATTAGCCCAGTGCGCAGTGATGGACACATAACGGCCCAGGCCATGCCTACTGGACCATGCATCTGTTGTGAGGTGCACCTTTCCACTCACTGATTGCTTGAGTGCATGGACAATGTGGTCTTTCAAATGCACGTGGAGGGCTGGGATGGCTTTTTGCGAAAAGAAGTGCCGACTGGGTAGGTCATAGCGTGGTACTGCGTAGGCCATGAGCTCGCGGAAAGCTTTGCTTTCAACCAACCGGTAGGGCATCATCTCTAACGAGATTAGTTTGTCAATGTGGGAGTTCAAAGCCAGTGTATGCGGATGAGAGGATGAGTATTTTCTTGTCCTACTCAGAGTCTCGGGTAGGGTGAGCTGGACTTGAGAGCTGCATATGGTGGAACTAGCGGTGGACATGGCGGACTGAGAGAGGGTTGGTGATGGTGATGGTGTTGGTGGTGTTGCTGATGGCCTAGATTCAGTCTTTCATAGCAATAACATTGTGATTCCATGACTGCTTTGCCCTTGCAACGACACCTCGACATTTGCTGCTGGTGGTGTGCTAACCGGTGGGCTTACAGTGGGGGGAAGCAATGTAGCGTTGTTGACTACCTTCATTCGGAGCAGGTGCACATGTGGTACATGAGGTTTGGTAGTCCATCCAGGCTTGCAAGTGCATGGTGGTTAAATGTCTAAGCATGCAACTGGTATTCAAATTTCTCAGATTTTTCCCTCGGCTAAAGGTCTTTGCCCAATTCTTATAGATAAGTTTTGCCTGATCATTAGGATTTTGTTCAAAAAAGTGCCACACTGCACTCTTCCTACTATGGAAGTAATTTTGAGACCTTGCACGCTGTGCTAATTTGACCATCTGGCCAAGCTGTCCTGCAACCCTTTTGGTTTATGTAACACATTTTTGGACTGCTACGGTCATGCCAGATAACAGCTGTTGCGATGACGTTGCCTGCTGCGGATCCTCCTCATCCTCTTCTGAGCTATTGGCAGCGGCACCCTCTTCCCCCAACGGATGCCAATCTGGGTCAACAACTGGGTCATCCATCACCTCCTCTTCAATTTCATGTGCACCTTCCTCTGTGTCACCGTGTAAGGTGGTATAGTATGCGGGAAGGGGCACCTGAGTTTCATCAGGGTCTGATTCTGCCTCAGTACACTGCAAGGACAATGTAGTGCTCTGAGTGAGTGTACCAGCAGAAAAATCTAGCAGTGGCTGTGCATCAGTGCACTCCATGTCAGATTCATCTTGGACTGGGGAATTCATGATTTGATTGCTAACCCAGGCATGATATGTGAAAAGAGCTCCATGGAGTAATCGGTAGTGTGGCCTGCCACATCCTTCACTTTTGGTAGGGGTGAAGGACACAAGGAAAGGTGTTGTTCCTGACCTGGAGCCTCCACTGGCGACTCAGTGCTTTTATTTTTTGAAACTTCAGAAGAGGAGGTGAGAGAGCTGGAGACTGTGTCAGCAATGTAAGCCAAAACTTTTTCCTGAAGCTTTAAAAGTGGTTTACCTACTCCCAGAAAAGAGAGCCTTCGAGGCCTTGTGGAGCCAGACGATGGTGCAGGCTCAACACCTCCTGCCTTAGGTGCTATTGTGCTTTTGCCACTGCCAACAGATGCAACACCACCACCATCGGGACCAGCTGGCAACCCCTGCCCACTTCCATCGCGTCTTCCACCATACTTCCTCATTTTTGTGAAAATGTGCCCAAAATACTACCAGCTTTATGGTACTGTAAAACAAGGTAGAAGTTGTATCTACTATTGGTGAGAATTTGAATCTCACTATAGATTTGAGGATGCAGAACTATTGTCTCAGGCCCAGTAGAGATTACACCTCAATGAAACAGGCTGAAATTGGATGGTGTATGACAAGGTGGAGGGTGTCTATAGGAATGGTGAGATTTTGAATCTCACTATAGATTTGAGAACTATTGTCTCAGGCCCAGTAGAGATTACACCTCAATGTAACAGGCTGAAATTGGATGGTGTATGACAAGGTAGAGGGTGTCTATAGGAATGGTGAGATTTTGAATCTCACTATAGATTTGAGGAAGAACTATTGTCTCAGGCCCAGTAGAGATTACACCTCAATGTAACAGGCTGAAATTGGATGGTGGATGACAAGGTGGAGTGTGTCTATAGGATTGGTGAGAATTTGAATCTCACTATAGATGTGAGGACGCTGAACTATTGAAAAAATTGCTACGCCTAATAGTGTGGTTTAGCCAGGGGGCCCTATTTGCTAATCCAAATCTTTTGTGATAAAACTGTGTTGCAGTGAGGAATCAGGAGACCACATTTCCTCTTAAAAATTATTAGGTCTAATATTGTGGTTCAGCTAGAAGACCTATTTGCTAATTCAAATTGTTTGCCATAAAGCTGTGTTGCAGTGAGGAATCAGGAGGCCACATTTCTTCTTAAAAATTGCTATGCCTAATATTGGGGTTCAGCCAGGAGGTCCTATTTGCTAATCCAAATAATCTGTGATAAAACTATGTTGCAGTGAGGAATCAGGAGGCCAAATTTCTTCTTAAAAATTGTCAAGCCTAATTTTGTGGATCAATCTGGAGACCTTATTTGTTAATCCAGATAGTTTTTGATAAAGCGGTGTTGCTATGAGGAATCATGAGGCCATATTTCCTCTTGTTAGGGTTCAGCCAGGGGGCCCTATTTGTTAATACAAATCGTTTATGATAAAACTGTGATGCAGTGAGGAATAGGGAGGCCACATATCCTCTTGAAAATTGTTAGGCCTAATATTGGGGTTCTGACAGTAGCCCCTATTTGCTAATCTAAAATAATCTGTGATAAAACTGTGTAGCAGAATCAGGAGGCCATATTTCCTTGTAAAAATCATTAGGCCTAATATTGGGATTCAGCTGGAAGACCCTATTTGATAATCCAAATTGTTTGGGATAAAACTGAGCTGATGTGAGGAATCAAGAAACCCCATTTCCTCTTAAAGATCATTAGACCTAATATAGGGGTCCAGCTAGGAAGCCCTATTTGCTAATCCAAATCGTTTGTAATAAAACTGTGGTGCATTGATGAATCAGGAAACCACATTTCCTCTTAAAAATTGTGCCTAATTTTGTGGTTCAGCTAGAAGACCCTATTTGTAATCCAAATAGTTTGTGATGAAACTTTGTTGGCGTGAAGAATCAGGAGGCCCCATCTGCTCATCAAAATCATTAGGTATAAGAGTGTTGTTAAGGCACACTATCTAAGAAAATAAATAGTGATTAATCATTTAGTGACAGGTGACTGACAGGTGTGGGCCTAAAGTTGTGAAACAGCAGGATACAAGTGAGTGGGCCAAAAGCGAGGTGGTGGTGCAAAGGGGAATAGGCATGGTATTTGACGTGCACGTAGGTTAGGTGTTAATGTTAATGAAAGCTCAACTGAACAAACTGATACTGATACCCCCACTGATACCCTTCAGTCAGCAGCCTCCAAACTCCTGTCCCTTACTTCATCCTTTGGACTTACTCAGTGGTCCTCCTCAGCCACCCACACAGATGGACACACATTAGACCTGGTCTTCACCCGTCTCTGCTCTCTTTCTAACTTCACCACCTCCCCTCTCCCTCTATCTGACCATCATCTACTCACTTTCTCATCCCTGTCCTCCTCACCCATGTCCAGCAACACGCACACCCCCGCAGAAACCTTGCACACCTAGACACCCACGCGCTCACTGGCTCTATTCTACCACTGGCATCCATATCCTCACTCCATGACACAGACGGTGCCACTGCTTTCTACAATGCCACTCTCGCATCAGCTATTGACGCGGTTGCCCCTCTCGCTCATGGCAGAATGCGACGTATCAACAGACAACCCTGGCACAATAACACCACTAAAAAGCTCCGGCAAGTGTCCAGGATTGCAGAACGGCGCTGGAAGAAAACAAATTCGCAAGATGACTTCACCACATTCAAACAGGCAACACTCGATTTCAAATCTGCCCTCACCTCTGCTAAACAGGCCTACTTCACAACCCTCGTATCTTCCCTATCTTACAACCCAAAACAGTTATTCAAAACTTTTAACTCCCTCCTCCGCCCACCACTGCCTCCTCCAACCTCCCTCATCTCTGCCGAGCACTTTGCCACACACTTCAAAAACAAGATTGACCAAACAAGGCAAGTCTTCATCACTCAACCACCACAACCCCTTTGTATACCAGACCAATGCCCAAACCCCATAACCTCACTCTCCAACATCACTAAAGGGGAGCTTAATCGTCTCTTCTCCAAATCGCACCTCACAATCTGTGCACTTGACCCCATCCCATTCCACCTCCTCTCCAACCTCACCACCACACTTATCCCATCCCTTACCCACCTCTTCAACCTATCTCTAACATCCGGTACCTTCCCTTCTGCTTTCAAACATGCCACAATCACGCCTATCCTTAAAAAACCAACCCTCGACCCAACCGCTATGTCCAGATATCGCCCATTATCGTTGCTTCCATTCGCTTCAAACTCCTGGAACAGCACGTCCACGCTGAACTTTCCTCCCACCTATCATCTAACTCGCTCTTTGACAATCTACAATCTGGTTTGGCTCTGTTTTAGGACCCCTACTCTTCTCAATCTATACAATTGGTCTGGGGCAACTCATAAAGTCCCACGGATTCCACTACCACCTTTATGCTGATGACACTCAGATCTACCTCTCTGGCCCAGACGCCACCTCTCTGCTGTCCAGAATCCCAGTGTGTCTATCAGCCATATCCTCCTTCTTCTCCTCTCGCTTCCTCAAACTCAATGTAGACAAATCCGAACTCATCATCTTTCCTCCATCTCACAGATCTTCCTTACCCAACCTAGCTATAACAATTAATGACATCACGCTTTCCCCAGTACCGGAAGTCCGCTGCCTCGGAGTAACCTTTGACTCTGCCCTATCCTTCAAACTGCACATCCAAGCTCTTTCTACCTCCTGTCGCCTCCAGCTCAAAAATATTTCCAGAATCCGTCCTTTCCTCAACCCTCAATCTACTAAAATGCTTGTGCACGCCCTCATCATCTCCCGCCTCGACTACTGCAACATCCTTTTCTGTGGTCTCCCTGATAACACCCTCGCACCTCTCCAGTCCATCCTTAACTCTGCTGCCCAACTAATTCATCTTTCTCCTCGCTACTCCTCCGCTTCTCCCCTCTGCAGATCTCTTCACTGGCTCCCATTTCCTCAGCGTATCCAGTTCAAATTACTAATACTGACCTACAAGGCCATCTATAACCTGTCTCCCCCATATGTCTCTGATCTAATCTCCCGATACCTTCCCTCACGTAATCTCCGGTTCTCCCAAGACCTCCTTCTCGCCTCCACACTTATTCGCTCCTCACCCAACCGCCTCCAAGACTTCTCCTGAATAGCCCCTATTCTCTGGAATTCTTTGCCCCAACAAGTCCGACTATCAACCACAATTGGATCCTTCAGACGGAACCTGAAAACCCACCTCTTCAAGAAAGCCTACAGCCTGCAATGACCCCGCTACCTCCTTCTCTCTCACCACTACCGGTGATATCACCTCAACCAACACCGGAACTGCTGCAACCCACCAACCTACTGTCTCCTTCCCCATCATCCTGTAGCATGTAAGCCTGAAAGGGCAGGTCCTCTCTCCCCTCTGTATCAGTCTGTCATTGTTAGTTTGTTTACTGTAAGTGATATCTGTAATTTGTATGTAACCCCTTCTCATGTACAGCACCATGGAATCAATGGTGCTATATAAATAAATAATAATAATAATAATAACAAACACCATCTTGTCCTATCCAAAGACCTCTGACAATATCTGTTACTGGATGGACTACTTCACTCCCTTTCATTCGCACCTTCCTCTTCCTCCACCTTAACATCACACACAGTACATTCCTCAGAGGTAGCCCCCAATCACTCTTGTTTCCATCCACATAAAAAATTTCAAATGCCCAACTGACTGTGGGGAACCACAGATGGCCCAGTTTTGCAGAGCGGTGCACACATTCTATTCCATGGGTGTCACAGGTCTGCTCCAAAGATTCACAGAATCAAGAGTAAACAATCTGCACCAATGACCCAAAATTTTTCATGTTTGATCTGGGAGCCAGACGAATTAGGGTCAGAGCAGAATCCAGACCCTCGCCGCTGTATGTTAGCCATCAGGGGTGGAGGTGATCCTGATGAGACTTAGATACCAGAGGCACACACAGACTATACTGTGGTGTCAGGGCAGGAAGTGTGACTCTCAGGGCAAGGAGTAGAAAACAGAAAGGATAACAATGAGGTTGTAGATCCCACGTGGTGTGAACCCAGATTCATGCGGCTGGGTAGCTCTGCAGAGAAGGTGGAGGAAGAGGAAAACAAGGAGGTTATTTTGCGACTTCCTGCACAGATATGGAGTGATGTAACCACGACAAGCCTTCATCCTCAGCCACAACTCTGGGTGTGGCCAGCACCGGTCACAAGTCTGCAGTTCTCAGGGGCGTCAAGGGTTGCCTAGAGGCAAAAATTACAATCATTTGACAACTACATGCATGAACCGACACATGCGTGATCAACATGTCTTAGTTTGGGAATCTCACTGAACTAAAATGCCTCACCAACCACCGGCCGTCCCATCAACCGCATCTGCTGCTTTTTCCCCCTCTGTCAACATGCCAAGTGTTCTCGCACAGGTCTCCACTTGTTTACTCCCTACAGTTGGAGTGAGTGAGCGCTCATCAGCTGTTACAGAAATCGACATTCCTGCTTTTTTTTGTGTCACCTAGTAGAACACTCCACAAGTCTTGGAATCCCCAAGGCTTGCGGGACAAACCTCTGTGTCTCACACTTCCTCCAGTGGTTCTGGCTCCTCCACCTTCTCTGGGACCTCCAAATGTACACTCAACCTCTCTTTTAATGAGACATGAGTTCCAACAGTGCAGATAGAATTCCCCCCACCTCCATACTGCGCAGCCAGGGCTCACTGCAATCAGACAGTGTTAAAATTAATATGCCTTAAAGATTGCAGTCACACAGTTCAATAGTTCTGAATATCTATCCTGGACGAGTTGTAGCAATGGCTGTCTCCATGAACCTGGAGCCAGTGAATGCCATGTGTGATAATGTTGCAAATGTGGTTGCGGCCCTATGCTGGGGCAACATCACACACGTGCCTTGCATAGTTCACGTCCCCAACCTGGTGGTAAAGCAATTTCTCCGATCCTATCCCGGCCTGGAAGCACTGCAGAAAGTATAGTCGCCCTTAGCTCACTTTCGATGATCACACCCAACCTGTCAACGATTTGCATCGCTACAGAGGTCTTTCTGAATACCGATTAACCATTTGATTTGCAATGTTCTGACACGGTGGAATTCCACTATGCAACAAGAGTGACTGTGGCAGCAGCGACGAGCCCTAGTACAGTGTGTCCTTCTGCATAGCCTGGGCCAAAACAGTATGGATATGGTGCAAATCACGCTTGCAAAGTGGGCACAGATAAAGGGTCTCTTCACCCTTCTTCAAAGTTTCGAAAAGGCTACTAAGATGGTTAGCGCTGATGATACCATTATCAGCATCACTATTCCAGTCATCCACATGCTGGACCACATTTTGAATAGTCTGCATGAGGAGGTGGTGGTCCCAGAAGAAGAGATGGAATCAGTGGAGGAAGGGATAATAATATCTCTAAGTTCCGAACTGTAGTAATTACAGACAGGTGCCATGGGAGGGTGAATTACAGAGATCGAGGGAGGCTCATTGTACCAGACAAACTGTTAGTGAAGATGCAGAAGTTGAGGAACAAATTAAAGAAGAGGAGGAAGAGGTGATGGACATGCAAAAGTCAGAAGATGAAAAGGATAATGATCCCCTCTCTGCTGTTCATGGTTTGTGGGAGGGGACAAAGGATGTAAGCTTGAGTGTTACCCTGCCACCAACACACCATGGACTTGGACCTCATGGAAGCGCCCAACACATAAGCGCCTTCTTGCTGCACTATTTTTAACATGATTCCCATATTTTTAGGGTTAGAATTAGTCCTGACAACTGGGTTGCCACTCTCTTAGATCCATGGTCATTTCACACATTTTTTAGACCGGCCCATGCACCAGCAGAACAAAGAATAAGTCTGATACGTTGTGAACAACTGTAGAGAATGATGCAAGAGTATCTGAAGCTCAATATCAATGCCATCAGGGGGAATTTGGACGCTTTTACATTTTGGTTTTCAAAAAAAAAAGTGGCCTCAGCTTGCCTGTCTTGACTTGGAGGTTTAGTCATGCCCAGCAGCCAGTGTTCTCTCAGAGCATGTCTTCAGCACTGCTGGTGGTGTCCTGACGGCTAAGTGCAACTGGCTGTCCACTGAAAGTGTAGACCACCTAACTTCCTCCAGGACTTGCATATCAATTAACTCTCAGATAGATTTTTCTAGAAGTGACAGCTTTATCACATGCATTCTTAGTATTATGTTAAATCTTTTAGGGGAGCCATCAGAAACACTATGTGATAGCCATCCCTTGTGAAATCTAGTACCTGGAGGTTATTTACTAATCTTTGATGGAAGAATTGCTAAATAAAAAAAGTTTTTTTGCTTCCTGAAGTTTTCAGCACTCTGCATTCTTCAATTTAGGCTCTCTATGCTACTGCAGGACACACCCCTTTGATGTGGATCTAATGGATCTATTTTCCCGTTTTTGTAAGTACACTCCCATGATGTGATTTCACTATTGAGGCAGAAACACATTGGGAGTGCTTTTTCTGCCGCTACGTTACCCAACTTTAGGTGGCACACTTGGGTACTACCCTTGTCTGGGTGAGCGCTATACAGGTAACAACATGGAACAATAGGTTAACAGTTTACCCTATGGACTTTTCACTCCTGCCTTTATCTGTCTTTTTTGGTATGGTCTGCACAATCAATCTACATTACCAGACATAGATGAAAGACAGACTGAAAAATTATGGACGCAAATATTATTACTGAAGAAGCCAGTAGGACAATAAGCAAGAGGCATATGAGACACCCACAGCCACGATTAACAGAGACACTAAACATCATCAGAGGTCCGTGGCAGCTGTGTATGAGGAAGGAGCTGCTTTGGCTAAGGAGACTGACAATAAATATGAACACAATTGCCTGAGCAAAAAGGAAAAAACATGAAAGAGACATACTCAAAAACTAATCTACAAACCAACATATGAAAACGAGTGCACACATGGGTCTCATAAAATCTAACAATTTATTAAATATAAATATCTTAAATAAAAGATTTTTTTTTATTTCAAAAAGACAAACACATAACTGTTAGAGCTGCGGAACGCTCCAAATAATATAAGGATAATAATAAGGTGCTTTTGCAGCCCGGGATCCACCGTGCAGAGATGTAAACTGCAGCCTAGTAATAGCGGACGTGATATAATAGATGAACACACGCGGGTTAACGTCACTTGGTGTGCACAGAAGCGGACTCTGTTGCTTCACAGAATCTCCTCAATGTGGAATATAAACGCCGTAGCCTGTTACGCCCACAGACCTCGGCAAGGTGAGCGCTAGTGTGCAGTCACAGGACTCTGCCCCAAAGACACAGGGTTAGAGTCCCTCTAGAACCACTAGCGCTCAGCGCCGCAACTGAGGAGCCGGGGAGAGACTACGCTAATGGATTTAGCGCACTACTTGTGTGTAGCACCGCTCTGGTGGACACCACTACCCACCCTAACTAGGGCTTGGAAAATGCACAAACTGCATACAGCACCGCAACTGGCAGTCGCTGCTAATGACGCTGTGCTAGATGGCACAGTCTGGTGCTAGTTAGCTCAAACACACTAACACATGCACAACCAGAGGGTAGGGGATCATAATGAGTTAGTCACCAGATACGTACATACATCCATGCACACATGAGTAGAGCTTTATACTAGCGCATGGCCGGGTGGCTATGCAAACCTTTTATAGTTGCAGCCTTCCGGGAACTTCCCAGTGGTCCAATTGGAGCAGCAACAGTACCTGAGCATGTGACCTCCAGCCTCCAATGAGAGGTCATCCCATGGGCATGCTCAATAGGCTGAAGGAAGGACTTAGTCCAAAGAGCTGCTCGCTGCTGGCTAGTGCGGATTGCTATAGCTGAACCAGATGTGGCAACAGCAACCAAACCGACAGCACTATCCTGAGCAAGACGCCAGGATCAACATCTCTGCTGAGCCTGCGGTTGAGACTGGATGAGAGACCACAGAAGGCAAGGCTCGGGATGCCTCCTGTGCGGTGGAAGAAACCCAATGCCTAACACATAAAAAAACAGAATGTTTCTCACAGTGGTACCAGTTACATGTACAAAGTAAGAAATATTGAGATGCAAGACTCATGCGAGTTTCTCGCAAGAGTGACCCCCGCCATAGGCAGACAATTTGGCCTTGACTCATAAATGTTCCCTTGGTAAAGTGTGAACTACTCTGATGTCCCTGCTAGTTTCCAGTGTTACAGCAATGACATGCCTGTCTATCCATGTGATCTTTACAGTCAATCACTGGCCTTAGCAGTGGACGGCAAAACACTAATTGGCAGAGACAGTCACTTGAGTAGACGAGAACATCAATGTTGCGACACCGTAAATAAAGATTGATAGAGAACATTAATGCAGCAGGATGAGTAATGTTTCTTTTGTCATTTTATGGAATTTTCCTTTATAGAGCCAAATTTTCCAATCTGGAAAACACTGTTTTAACCTGTTCACTACTAACGGAACTTAGTTTAGAAGTTTACTGCATGCTGAATAATTACAGAGCTGAATAAATTAGAGCAAAAAAGCATCCTGTAAGCATCTGTAATCTCACTCCTTGTGTAGCAGCCGCCGTTTTCTCATTTGAAAATGTCAATTTAGAAGTTTTGGATCGGAGTATCAGAAAAATAAAGTTGTGACCAATATAAAGTTATTATATGGTCAGAATTTTGTACCCTTTTATACTGGAAAAAATAAAACAAAACCAAAGAAGTTCAAGAATAGCAATACAATATGAATTCCCTAGGTGCAAAATCCTAGTGGCATCATCATTCTACTCCTGATCAAGCATACTATTATGAAATGAATTCCCAAGGTACAAAATCTCTGTGGCATCATTACACTCCTGACCTATCCCTCTGAGCAGAATGAATAGTAATATAAGTGATCAGCATATATATTTCTCCCTAATGCCTATGTTCTGTTGTTGCGGAATATCTGGCGTAACAAATTAAAAACAGCTCATATAGATTTCAGTTTTCTTTATGTGCTAAAGTTTCATTTAGAAAGTTATTTTTTCAGGCATGGGCTGAATTTATATATATATATTTTTTACCTTTCAGCTCAGAATGCTCTCTATATAAATTAGAATATTATTTTCTTAAAACTGTATAAATGTAGTGTTCATATTTAAGTAAATTGTGTGTCATAACAGCCTCACATTGTTATGACCCACTGCTTCCTGATGATGATACGTGCTTTCTTTATAAGAGAATGAACACTTTTTCTATATCAAGACTTGTTTCACGCATGGCATTTTGGAGAAAAAATGATTATTCTATGGCATTTCTCTGTTAGCGTCAAAGTATCATTGCATTTTTTTCTACAATGAAAAGTGAATATAATGAAGTAGACCAGTAAAAGAAAAGGCAAAAACTTCAAGACTCTGAAGAACAATAATTGCAGAGTAAGTAAATGTTTAACATATTATTTTACAATTATTGAACCCCTTGAATTGCATGTAGATCGGTGGGATACCAAATCCTGAGACCCCCACTGAGGAGACAAGAGCACAAAACCCCAGCCTGAGCGAGCACAAGTGGTGGAGTAGAAAGTCATAGGCTTTTCATTGCTTTAGTACTTTGATTTGTGACATTGGCTTTAAGATGTTGCTTACAATTGCTTGCTTTTTTTTTTACTTTCAATTGATTAGTTTATTTATTCTGCCTACAGTTTGTCCATTAATTTTTAATTTTATTGTGTCTCAGGTCCAATAAAAACTAATTGCCGATTATCATGAATCACACTTTTATCCAAGACTTCTTCATTCTGGCACTAACAGATCACCCTAAGCTAAAAATCGTTCTTTTCTGTACCATCCTTATGATATATTTACTGGCATTAGGAGGTAATGTTCTTATTATATTGATATCACATTTGGATCCAAACCTACATATGCCGATGTACTTCTTTTTGGGAAATTTATCTTTCTTGGACATTTGCTATACTTCAACGACTATGCCAAAAATGCTGCAATTGCTCTTAGCAAAGCAAAAGTTGATCTCGTTTTCAGGCTGTGTGGTCCAAATGTATATATTTATTGCCCTTGTAGGCACTGAGTGCGTTCTACTTGCTGTAATGTCCTATGACCGTTTTCTTGCTGTGTGCAACCCTCTTAGGTATTCTTCTATCATGAACGCTAAGATTTGTCCATTACTTGCAAGTTTATCTTGGCTTTCTGGACTTGTAAATTCTATAGTCCACACTTTCTTTTCTTTTCGCCTTAATTTCTGTGATTCCAATACAATCAATTACTTTTATTGTGACATACCTCCAATCCTTTCTATTTCATGTGACGATATATCAACCAATCAAACGCTATTGTTGTCTATTGGGATTTTCATTGGCTGGACGCCATTCATATGCATCATTGTTTCTTATATATACATTATTGTAACAATTTTAAAAATGAAGTCCACTGAAGGAAGGCAAAAGGCATTTTCCACTTGTAGCTCCCACCTAACAGTTGTCATTTTATACTTTGGCAGTGTGCTTTTTAGCTATGTGAGGCCAACGTCCTCTTACTCAATGGCAAAAGATAGACTTATTTCTGTTCTCTATAGTGTTGTATGTCCAATGTTGAATCCTGTGATCTATACATTGAAGAATCAAGATGTTAAAAAAGCTTTAGATAGGCAATTAATTCACAGACATTAGCATGGTAAACCAAATGTTAAGCTGAGTAGTGTCTATGTACATAATAAACATGCCTGCATAGAATCTATGTATCATCCCATTACACTGACCATTAGACTCATGCAAATGATATTTTCTCTTGTATCGTGAATTGTATGGAATTACAGCAGTCTATGTCTACTGCATTAAACTTTTTTTCTGGGATTTTAATATTGATGACTTTTCCATGGCAGAAGTCATTACTAGAAATGAGTGAATCGATCCACACAGGATCGAGTTTGAGTAAAATTTCCTGAAAACCGCGGTTTCATGCAAATCCGAAAACTCTGCAATAAAATTCTCGGTTCACAATGATCCCTACATGACCAGGCTATTTTCTGTTTTTATCTCCCATTCTTCCAAGAGGTATAACTTTTTTATTTTTCCATCTACATAGCCTTATGAGAACTTGTTTTTTATGAGCCGAGTTGTAATTTAGAATGACACCATTCATTTTATCATGTGATGCACTGGAAAGTAGGAAAAAAATTCAAGTGCATTGAAATTGCAAAAAAAAGTGCAATCCCACAATTGATTTGTTTTTTTTTATTTTCCATGTTCACTATATGGTAAAACTCACCTTGCAATATGATTCTCCAGGTTATTACAAGTGCACAGATACCAATATATGAAGTTTTTCTTTAAATGGTGAAAACAATTTTGGAAATTTGTAATGAAAAATTTGCATTTGTCGCCCTTTTCCAAGAAAGTTTCTAATTTTCGGGCATGGGACTGTTTTTACTGATACCATTTTGGGGTAGATGCAATGTTTTGATTTCTTCATATTTCATTTTAGTGCAATGTTACAGCAGCCAAAAAATAAATGTAATTTTGTTGTTTCAATTTTTTTTCTCTTTACCAATCAGATTCATTTACCGTATTTTTCGGACTATAAGACTCACCGGACCATAAGACGCACCCCAATTTTCAGAAGGAAAATAGGGAAAAAAAAAATAATGTGTCAAATGGGGGTTCGTCTTACAGTCCGAATTCAGCTTACCTGGGAAGGGATCCGGCACAGGTGGAGAAGTAGTCACAGGGGTCACTCAGTGGTCCAGGCTCGTGCGGTGGTGGCTCTGTGCTGGGGCAGGTTGGTTGTGCTGGGGCAGCTGCGCTGGGGTAGGTGCAGCTGTGCTGGGGCTGTGGCAGCTGTGCTGGGGTAGGGGCAGCTGTGCTGGGGTAGGTGCAGCTGGGGCTGGGGCAGCTGTGCTGGGGTAGGTGCAGCTGTGCTGGGGTAGGTGCAGCTGTGCTGGGGCAGGGGTAGCTGTGCTGGGGCAGCTGTGCTGGGGCTGGGGCAGCTGTGCTGGGGCAGGGGCAGCTGTGCTGGGGCAGGTGGGCTCTGCGGTGGTGGCAGCGGGCGGCGCTCTGCAGTGCGGTGGGAAGAAATGCCGGCGGAGCCGCCGCCCCTGCACCGGAGCACAGCCTGCTGCCACCACCGCACCGCAGAGCGCCGCCTGCTGCCACCAGCGCACTAGCCAGAAGGTTAGTACCGTGTATTGCGACCATAAGACGCACCCCCCACTTTCCCCCAAAATTTTGGGGGAAAAAAGTGCGTCTTATGGTCGGAAAAATACGGTATATTATATTGTGATAGAAATACTTTTCTGAATACACTTATACCAAATTTTTTTTTTAATTGTTTCATTTTTAATGGGACAAAAGTGGGATGATTTAAAAACAAATCAGAACATTTTTTCCTCACATTTTACTGTACTTGTTAGTCCCCCTAGGAGACTTGAAGCTGCAATCACTTGTACTGTGATATGCAACAGCAGCAGCACATCTGAGTGCAGTGGGATTATCACAGATGCCGGTAATGGAGGAGATGGAGAAATTACTTTCTCTGTCTTCTCCACACCTTTGTTGCAATTCTCTCATGTGAGACAATCGCAGCGCAGTGCACTGGCACTCGGCTGGCACTCACAGCAGTGTTTGAGCTGAGGGTCATTTGCATATAGAATCTAATTCTCTCTCATCATCAAATGCTACTTGCCAGTGTGAGCGCGCCCAAATTGTGAATTCAAGAGTTGCTTCTGTTTGCAAATGACTAAAAAGTAAGGGATAAATTTGAGGCAGAGCTACTTGGGGTCTATTTAATGAGAAGGGATGATTGTTGTCACCTTTTGCTACCCTGGATTCATCTCCACCAGGACACGAAGAAGACGGATAAATGACAGATCTGGCAGCTCTGTTGAATCTGGTTGTGCAGCCATGGCAGCCCACGGGGCCCAAATGGTGCAGGAGCAGCTGCCTGCAGCCTGTACATCCTCTCTGGTGGAAGCGATGAGTCCGTCCACACCCGCAGCGCACGCTTGGTGGTCATGGCTGCCGGAGCACCATTCAATTGATAGGTGCCAAAAGGTGTTACAGGAACCCCCTCATGGACACTTTGGAGCTGGATGAGTCTCGCGGGCCTCCAGCTTCTTCTCCAGATCCCAGGAGGAATCCTCACTGAAACTTACTTGAAGTGGGTGTTCTCGTCTTGTAATCTACTGTTAGTTTGCAGCCTGCTAGACCCCGGATAGACTTGCACACGGAGTCGCGCTGGTGAATGCAGTCACTTAGGTGCCTTGTGCTGAATGGCACAATATGGCACTGAGATAGGTGCTGTGAATTGGAAGTAAGCAGCGTGGCACTAGACTTAGCCACTAAAAGGCGCTGACTATGACTCTAATAGCCCTATAACATGCGTAACCAAGGGAGGGTGTTATGAATAAGTCACCGGAGAAGGAAAAAACAAAAATGCAAGCTAAGTCCAGAAAACCGGAGAGGTTGGTAGCTAACGGATTGCAGACCCCTGATCCTATTCACACAACTAACAGTAGCCGTGGAGTGTTCCTACGGTGATTCTAGACACCTCGTCACAGCCAGAGAGCTAAATAAGCCTAAAGAAAGAAAGGGGAAATCTAAACTGCCCCAGAGCAGACCCCAAAGCAATAGACAGCCCCCAACATGTATTGTCGGTTAAAACAGATGAAAACACAAACACAGACAGAAAGATAGGCAGAGCAAACGATGGGGCCCAACTAACTAGATAGGAAAGGACAGAAAAGATGCTATCTGCAATCCACAAAAACCCTACCAAAAATGTCCCAACACATCTGATAAGAAAAACGGCCCTGAAGTCACAAGACTTCAAAATCCCTATATCAGCATTCCGATATATTCTGAAGACAGAGCAAAAGAGATTTAACCGATCAGGGACAAAATGGAAATTCAGCAAAGCCCCAGCCGGGGCAGGCTGAACACAAAACTAAGCAAATCAGACAAAATCTCATGGAACAATAACAGAGCAAAACTTAGCTTTCAGAAGACAGGAACTGAACTGGAGGCCAGAGCTCAGAGCAGAGAAATCACCAGCAACCTTACAGGGCGTCGGCAGCCTTATATCCACTCAGAGATTCCGGATGTCCAATCGCAATCCACCTGTTCAGATGACAGGTTTCTCCCATCCAAATCAGTTTCACCACCTCCTTTCACCAGCAGAGGGAGTTCATCGGACATCAAAGGTGAACGAGAAAATGAGCTCACAACAGGAGGGGAGTCATAATAAGGCAGTCACCAGATACATGTATCCATCATCACTCACACAATATACAATAAGAGTCTATACTAGCGCATGGCCGAGCGACCATGCAACTCTTTTATAGCGGCATCCTCCGGGACCTTCCCAGTGGACCAATCCGAGCAGGAACGGGACCTGCGCATGTGACCTACGAACTCCAATGAGAGGTCGACCCACGGGCATGCTCACTAAGTAAAAGAGAGGACTTAGTCCCAGAAGCATCTGTTTGCTGCTCACTCAAGCATGGTGTTATAGCAGAGCCTTAAGGAGCAACCAGACGCCTAGCATCAGTCTGGGCAAGATGCCGGGACCGACGTCTCTGCTGAGCAAGAATCTCTACAGCTGCAGAGGAATGGGAGACCGCAGAGGACATGGCTTGAGATTCCCCCTGTGCAGTGGGGGAAACTCAATGCCTAACACCTAGCAGCATCTAAGAATGAATGACTTCCAAAGAGCGATGGGGCGGCTGTTCCAAAAAAATTTCCGAGGCAGCTTGGTGAAGAGACGTCGATTATAACTGATTTACCTGTTATGGGGGTTTTGGGGAATGTTGTGAGGGTTAGTAATGTCGCAAGTGTTCCAAATTTATGGAGTCAGTTATTGGGGGTGTTACAAGGATTAGTGGCAGATCAGACAGTATCTGGAGAATTGCTATCTTTAGCTGGGGGATTGGTTGGGCCACACACGTTCTGGGTCAGGGGTTGAGCATGCTATGATGGTTACTCAGGACTATGATGAGGTTGAGCAGTAGAAGGGCGCTGTGGCGGTGGAAAAAATGTCTTGTGAAAATGAAAAAGAGGATGAGGTTGTGCGTTTGGATGATATGGATGATTGGGCCAAGTGGGAGGTCTGCTTTGAGGGCCTGCTGGAGGTGTACTTGAAAAATGAAGTAAGGGACAAGATTTTGAAAGCAGAGTACATGGAGATATTTTCTTTACTTACATTAGAAAAGTTTAATTTAGATAAGGTGAAGCCCAGTGATTCTAAAAAAGGGAAGGATGAGGAAGAAAAGAGTAGGTACCTGTTAATTCTGACACCATTTTCTAATTGGCTGCAGGCATTTGCGATCTTGACAGATGTGATCGGGGAAAAAGTATCAGAGCATTACTCTGCCCTCTTTAGTTATATTGATGCAATTGGGGTGGCGTAAATGGTTTACCCTGCCTTCACATTGTTTTGATATGATGAGTAACTTAGATAGAAGAAGGCCATGTGGCATGGTATGCTTTGGGACATATCCTTGTGAATGCATTTGATGACGACTCCTGCTTCTCTGCCCTTTTGGGGTGGTGCTGGGGGCTCCAGCTCAGTGAGCGGATTCTCAGCATCTCACAGAAAGGGGTTTTGTTTGCAATTCAATGAGGGACAGTGTAAATTTGGCACCTCGAGCAAGTTCAAGCATGAGTATTCTGGTTGTGAAGGCAGTCATAGCTTGTCCAAGTGCTTCATGGGATCAAAAGGTAAGCCAGGTGTTGAACAGAGGGAGGACCCCAATGAGTGTTGCGATGATGGTCTTATTTCTTAGTAGGTACACAAATTTGGAAGCAGCAGAGTTAATTAATTTTGGGTTTTCGAAGATTTTAGGATCCCATTTGATCATGGGGCTCCTATTAACCCCTTCATGACCCAGCCTATTTTGATCTTAATGACCTGGCCATTTTTTGCAGTTCTGACCAGTGTCCCTCTATGAGGTAATTACTCAGGAACGCTTCAAAAGATTCTAGCGATTCTGAGAATGTTTTTTCGTGACATATTGGGCTTCTTTTTAGTGGTAAATTTAGGTCGATAATTTTTGCGTTTATTTGTGAAAAAATCAGAAATTGGGCGAAAATTCTGAAAATTTTGCAATTTTCAAATTTTGAATTTTTATTTTGCTAAACCAGAGTTATGTGACACAAAATAGTTAATAAATAACATTTCCCACATGTCTATTTACATCAGCACAATTTTGTAAACAATTTTTTTTGCTTAGGAAGTTATAAGGGTTTAAAGTTGACCAGCAATTTCTCATTTTTACAACAAAATTTACAAAACCATTTTTTTAGGGACCACCTCACATTTGAAGTCACTTTGAGGGGTCTATATGGCAGAAAATACCCAAAAGTGACACCATTCTAAAAACTTCACCCCTCAAGCTACTCAAAACTACATTCAAGAAGATTATTAACCCTTCAGGTGTTTCACAGGAACTAAAGCAATAAGGAAGGAAAAAATGGACATTTTAATTTTTCCAACAAAAATTTTATTTTAGCCTCAATTTTTTTATTTTTACATGGGCAACATGATAAAATGGATCCTAAAATTTGTTGGGCAATTTCTCTTAAGTACAGCGATACCTCATATGTGGTTCTAAACCACTGTTTGGGTACACAGCAGGGCTCGGAACGCCATTTGACTTTTTGAATGGAAAATTAGCTCCTATCGTTAGCAGACACCATGTCGCGTATGGAGAGCCCCTGTGTGCCTAAACATTGGAGCTCCCCCACAAGTGACCCCATTTTGGAAACTAGACCCCCCAATGAACTTATCTAGATGTGTGGTGAGCACTCTGAACCCCCAAGTGCTTCACAGAAGTTTATAACGCAGAGACAAGAAAATAAAAAATAATTTTTTTCCTCAAAAAATGATTTTTTAGCCCGCAATTTTTTATTTTCACAAGGGTAACAGGGCAAACTGGACCCCAAAATTTGTTGTCCAGTTTGTCCTGAATACGCTGGTACCCCATATGTGGGGGGAAACCACTGTTTGGGCATACATCGTGGCTCGGAAGGGAAGTAGTGATGTTTTGAAATGCCGACTTTGATGGAATTGTCTGCGGGCGTCATGTTACGTTTGCAGAGCCCCTGATGTGCCTAAACAGTAGAAACCCCCAACAAGTGACCACATTTTGGAAACTAGACCCCCCCAAGGAACTGATCTAGATGTGTGGTGAGCACTTTGAATGCCCATGTGCTTCACAGAAGTTTATAAAGCAGAGCTGTAAAAATAAAAAAAAAAATTTTCCTCAAAAATAATTTTTTTAGCCCCCAATTTTTTATTTTCCCAAGGGTAAAAGGAGAAATTAGACCCCCAATGTTGTTGTGCAATTTTTACTGAGTACGCTGATACCCCATATGTTGGGGTAAACCATTGTTTGGGCACATGTCGGGGCTCGGAATGGAGGAACCACTGTTTGACTTTGGCTGAAATCAATGGTGGCACCATGTCACAATTGGAGACCCCCTGATGTGCCTAAATAGTGGAAACCTCTCAATTCTAACTTAACCCTAACCCCAACACACCCCTAACCCTAACCACAACCCTAACTCCAACACACCCCTATCCCTAATCCCAACTCTAACCCTAACCATAAGCCTAACCCTAATCCCAACCCCAACCCACCCCTAACCCTAATCTTAACCCTAATTCCAACCCCAACCCTAATTCCAACCCTAACCCTTATTCCAAACCTAACCCTAATTCCAACCCTAACCCTAATTCTAACCGTAACTCTAACCCTAATTCCAACCCTAACCCTAATTCTAACCCTAACCCTAATTTCAACCCTAACCATAATTCTATCCCTACCCTAACCCTAAACCTAATAGAAAAATAAAAATATTTTCTTTATTTTATTTTTTGTCCCTACCTATGGAGGCAATAAACAGGGGCTTTATACAGGGGCTTGATAGGGTCTATCACAGTGATCAAAATGTACCTATAAGGAATGAATGAATATGCCAGCAGCAGATTCAGCGGGCACACTGCGCATGCGCACGCCATTTTGGAAGATGGCGGCACCCAAAGAGGAGGAAGCAGGGACACCGCGAGGAACACCGGGACTTAGCAGGTATCGGGGGGAAGGAAAGGGAGGATCAGAAGGTGAGGGGAGCAGAGGGCAGGGGAAGGGGAGCAAAAACTGAGAGCGGCGGGAAATCGCCGCCGTCAGTCGGTGGCGGGGGCCAATCGCCCTTGTCAGTCGGTGGGGGGGTCAGGTCACAGTCTCCAGCCATGGCCGATGCTATTGCAGCATCGGCCATGGCTCGATTGTAATATTTCACCAAATTACATTGGTGAAATATTACAATTGCTCTGATTGGCTGTTTCACTTTTAACAGTCAATCAGAGCGATCATAGCCATGGGGGGTAAGCCACCCTACCTGGGGTGAAGTATAAAGCCCCCTGTACCTGCGGGTTGGGTGACCTTTCAGTGACCCTGGTCACCCAACTCACAGGAGGGCAATCAATTCATGATGCCACATAGGCATCACAGGTCGGATTGGCACCGACTTTCATGATGCCTACGTGGCGTCAAAGGTTGGAAGGGGTTAAATGGCCAGGTAATGTAAAGGCCACAGGGGAACATCCATGGATAGTAAGAGAAAAATTGAGCCAGGAGGTGGAATGTGGTCCACCCTGTTGCCTAACTTGAGTATTTCCTCTTTGGGGGTGGTTCCTAAACATAACTTAATAAATTTCAGCGTATCCTTCATTTATAGTATCAGCCAGTTATTCAGTTAATGATGGTATTTTCCCAGAGTTATCATCTGTGTTGTAAGTCTCGTTCAATAGGGCATTGGATTTTATGAGGAATGCGGGGCTGGGGACATTGATGGCGAAATCTGACATTGAGATGGCATTTTGTTTGCTTCCACTGCATCCAGCCTTCATTTGTTGGAGTTTATATAGGATGGTGAGTTTTGTGTTGATCGTTGTTTCATTTACCCATGGGTTGCTCCATTTCATGTGCTTATTTAGAATCTTTTATTTCATTTGTGGAGTGGGTAGTGAGAGATGTGTCCAGCATTCCCTCGTTAATTTGGATGATTTCTTTTTGTGTGGGTCCTGCATGTTTGGCAGTTTGCTCGGTCTTATTTTTCACGTTGAAAAAGGTTACATTATCATTCGGTATCCCATTGGCGCCAGATAAGACTGAGGGTCCTGCCATGGTCATGCGTTTCCTTGGTATAGAGATTGATTCTATAGTAATGGAATCTAGGCTCCTGGAGGATAAACAGACTGATTTACGGTTGTCAGTAGCAGCTTTAAAGTGGGCTAAGAGAGTCTGTGTTTGTTGTACAGTTTCCGCTAGGTAATCTTAATTTAACGAGCCATATTATGCCAATGAGCCATGTGTCCTCCAGGCGTTTGACAATTGCTATGGCAGGTAAAACTTTCCCGACTCATTTTGTTTGTATTAATCGGGAAATTAGGGTTGACTTAGGAATTTGTGCTTTATTTTTGGAGAATTACAATGGGTGCACATTGTGGATGGAGAAGGTAATGTATAATAGTTATTTGAAGCTTTAAATGGATGATGCAGTTTCCGCTGATTTTAGTGCAATTTTCCAAGGGCATTGGTGTTCAGGGCGGTGGCATGAAACATGGCATGCAGCAGATTTGGTGAGAAACTTGTCGTTGCTTGAAATTTTTCCAAGTTTGGTGGCAATGGAGATGTGAGGGTCAGATTTGGCTGGGAAAAAGTTGTGTTTTCACTGCGACAATTTGCTTGTTGTTTATGTCATAAATACTCTTTTGGTCAAGTCGTCTCCTGCAGTAGCATATCTATGTAATTTGGTGTTATAGTGTTTGGAATGGAACATGTATGTTGAATCTATGCATGCTCCGTGGGTGTCCAATGATGCAGCTGATGCATTGTCTCGTTTTCAGTTTTCAGCAGATTTCGGGAACCAAGGGTGAGGAAAGCAGTAGCAGAGTATCCCAGCAATTAGGCAATCAGTGACTAAAGCTACTTGGTGCCAATACAAAAAAATTGGAGTTGAATGGGAGGATATTAAAAATGAGGTGGAAGTGGGTTCTGCTTATAGTGATAGGCTATTTCTGTTATTGTCTCATGTGGGTCAGGATTTTACATCTGGGAGATTGGCATGGGCTCTAGCGCAGAGATTGGCAGTATTAACCTTTTTGTTTAAATTGCAAGATGCTATGTTTTTTGTGAAACAGACATTTAAGGATTTTCGCAAGGGAGAATATAGTCGGGAAAGGAGGAGGCATGTTCCCTTTGAATTGTTGGGCAGGATGTTAGGTTGCTTAGGGTTGATTTGTTTATCAAAATATGAGGTGCATTTGTTTTCATTGGCTTTTGTTTTGGATTTTAATGATGCCTTTCGTATCAGTGAGTTGGTTCATCATTCAAAGTTGGTTGAGCTGGGGTTAATGATGAGTGATTTGTGTTTGTTAGAGGACATGGTGTAATATTTTTTACGGAGTTGAAAAACAGATCAAGTTGGTTGTGGTAAGCTGTTCGTGTTATATACGAGTCCTGGGCATGAGGCGTGCCTCATTATGGGAGTAAGATGTTTTCTGGGTACTAGGAATGGCTATCTAGGTTAAGGCATCTGGATGGTTTCCCCCTTTCTAAATATCAGTTTACAGCAGTATTGAAAGAATGTTTGCTGTATTTAGGTGAGAAGCCTGCAGAATATGGGTTGCATTCCTTTCACATTAGAGCAGCAACTGAGGCTCCATGGTGTTTGGGAGATGAGCTGGTTCTCCATATAGGGTGTTGGGAATCTTTGAGTTTTTGCTCCTTTATTAGCCCTTATATGATGGTGATATGAAGGGCTGGTAAATGGTATTAACAGTGTTATGATTGTTTTGCTTCACTATAGGTGCATGCTTAATATGGATTCTGGGGGCACGCTTATGTTTTCTGAGGGTATTGCGGGTGGATGACCAACAGCTTGGGCAAAATAAGTTCACGGCAGTGATCAAGTGTATCAAAATCCACAGTATGACTTGAGGTTACATTTTACCTCCTAATATTGCCTGAGTGGACCGATCACTGAATGTACTGATGTTGCTTGTGGGAGGGAATGACATTGGCATAAGATCTTCTCTGGAATTATTTGGGATATAAAATTTGACATATTGAGGTTATGGATAGCATAGCCTGGGATTATCATCTTTTGGTCGGGCATCATGGCACAGTTCACATGGAGGTATGCGTGGTCAGTGGACAGAATCAACAAGACCCAGATTAAAGTGAATAAAGTTGTGGTGGTTTTTTTTTTGCTACGAATGGTGGTATCATCTTGAGACAAGGATTTGGAGACACCATCATGGGAGCATACAAATTGGATGTTGGGTGTCTATGTCAATGCAATCAGTACTGGTTTGTGGATGTTGGGTTTACGATATGATGCGATATACTTTATTGATCCCCAGGGAAATTCTGGACAGTAACGAAAAAGCTTTGTGTTGTTGGCAGGACCGGGCCACAGAAGGTGTCACCTGACCTTGCCTATGGCAGGGGTATAGGTTTGGGTTAAAGTCTTGTCAATTGGTGATGGCCTTTGGTGGGAAGGTACTATTAGGGAATGGTGGTTTCTGCTATAGGTCAAGGTAACTTGTGGGCCTAGGTAGTACAAAGTTTGAGTTATTAATTGTTATTTATACCTCACTCTCTGGACTGGTGTGACGTGGTCAGGGAAAATTCATAAGGTTCTGGGGTTTTTCTGTGGACCAGATCCATTAGTTGTTTATTTTAATATAATGTTTACATTGTTTATAATGTTTTTGGGGCACCATGGTTGTGGGCGCCCGAAATTTGTGAGTAATGTTTAATAAAGGCTGCTGTGGCCAGTTTGCCCAAGTTGCAGACAGTTATGTGTTTATTTTAGATATATCAGGTATGGTGGGGAGACTTTGGTTATAATTGGAATGACCAAAATCCATCTTTTACTTGTCAGTTGGGTAACAAATAGTGGAGCCCATTGTCCTGCGCTATCCCTTGTAAAAGTGAATAATTACACTACTTTTCTCATTCCACTGTGCATTAATTTCTGTGTAGCACCTGAAGAATTTAAAAAAAATCCTGATAGAAGTTGTGAAGTATTTGAGGGGTGCGGTTTTTAAAATCACTTTTGAGGAGTTTCCAATATATAGGCCCCTCAAAGTTCATTTAAATTTGACTAGGTCTCTAAAGAAACAGGTTTTGTAAATATATTGAAAAAATGAAAAATTGCTGCTCAACTTTTAACCCTTCTAATGTCGAGGGAGCTATTGAAGGAGGGCTAAATTAACCCTTCATGGTTGACCAAGTGATTTCCAAATTAATCCACAGGGCGTTGCTAGCAACTGGGAATGACCACACAAAGATCGGGTCTCTGTACGGGAGGATCAAGACAGATCACTAGTCCCGTTTATTTTAGTCACTTCTTTTATAATATTTTGCTTAATTATGCAAAGTTCTCAACTACCAATAGCATCATGGTAATGCTTCACTTTATAAGCCAATAATATTGCAAGAAAACCGGAAACTACATATATGTCAGTATCCAAATAGCATAAAGTAGTATAATGGCATATTCTTCAGAGTAATACACCCCCTGGGTCCCTTATCTTGCACCTGATGAGGAACAGTCTGGTTTCATGACACCCTGAACTTTTACCCCAATTACAAAAATTTATCTTAAAGCAACAAAAATGGGAAAACGAAACCTTCAGAGAATGGAGAAAATGAAACTTCAGCTCTAATTTTAGTTTTAACCCTTCACACTAACATGCTAACAAAATAAAATGATGTTTAAAAAATGATGCAGAGGAAAATGGGACATATGGGAATGTCACTTATTTTTATACAGCATAACTAACTAACTGGTTTAAGGATTAAAAAATTGAAAATTTGAAAATTGTGAATTTTTTGAAATTTTCACCAAAATTCTGATATTTTTGCAAATAAGCACAAAACATATCAACCTAAATTTACTACTAATATAAAGTATAATTTGTCACAAAATCACAGAATCACTGGGATACGTTAAAGCATTCATTAACACATGAAGTGACACTGGTAAGATTTCAAAAACTTGCCCTGGGCAATAAGTTTAACTCCTTCCTGACATCTGACGTACTATCCCTTCCATGGGACCTGGGCCCCTATACCCATGGACAGGAGAGTACGTCATAGCGATCAGCGGCGCTCACGGGGGGGCGCCGCTGATCGCGGCTGGGTGTCAGCTGATTATCACAGCTGACACCCAGCACTATGTGTCAGGGGCGGTCACGGACCGCCCCCGGCACATTAACCCCTGGCACACTGCGATCAAACACGATCGCAGTGTAACGGGGGTTTAAGGAAGCATTGGCAAGGAGGTGGCTCCCTCCGTGCTTCCCTGCGAACCCGAGCGCAGCGCGATGTGCTGCTCTGGGGGCCTCCTTCCCTGCAGGTCCCCAGATCCAATATGGCGGCGGGGACCTTCGGGGGCCTGCAGGGGGCCGGCTTCCTCACTGCCTGCAGAGCGCAGGCATGAGGAAGCCTGATGCAGTGGCTGTGTGAGATCGCTGATTTGTCACAGTGATCTGTGATGTGTCAAAATAAGCGATCTGACACATGACAGTTATGTCCCCCCTGGGAAAATATAATAAAGTTAAAAAAAAGTGTAAAAATAATTTATAAAAAATCGCTAAATAAATTAAAAAAAAAATATATATATTCCCTATTAAATTCATTTTTTTGAAATAAAAAAACAACAAAAGTACATATATTTAGTATCGCCACGTCCATAACGACCCGCCCTGTAAAACTGTCCCATTAGTTAACTCCTTTAGTGAACCCCATAAAAAACAAAGCAAAAAATAATGCTTTATTATCATACCGCCAAACAAAATGTGCAATAACGCTCGATCAAAAAGACGCATATAAATAACCATGGTACCGCTGAAAACGTCATCTTGTCCCGCAAAAACTGAACCACCACACAGCATCATCAGTGATAAAATAAAAAAGTTATAGCTCGCAGAATAAAGCAATGCAAAAATAATTATTTTTATATAAAATTGTTTTCATTGCATAAAAGCGCCAAACATAAAAAAATGCCATAAATGAGGCATCGCTGTAATCGTACTGACCCAAAGAATAAAACCACTTTATCAATTTTACCGCACGCGGAACGGTGTAAATGCACCCCCCCAAAAGAAATTCTTGAAATGCTGGATTTTGTTCATTCTATGTCCCAAAAATTGGAATAAAAAGCGATCAAAAAATGTCACGTGCCCGAAAATGGTACCAATAAAAACATCAACTCGTCCCGCAAAAAAAAAGACCTCACTTGACTCAGTGGGTCAAAATATGGAAAAATTATAGCTCTCAAAATGTGGTGATGCAAAAGCTATTTTTACAATAAAAAGTGTCTTTTAGCGTGTGACAGCTGCCAAACAAAAAACCCGCTATAAATAGTAAATCAAAACCCCCGTTATCACCCCCTTAGTTAGGGAAAAATAATAAACTTAAAAAAAATGTATTTATTTCCATTTTCCCATTAGGGCTAGGGTTAGGACTAGGGCTAGGGTTAGGGCTAGGGTTAGGGCTGAGATTAGGGTTAGGGGTGTGTTGAGGTTAGGGTTGGAGTTAGAATTGAGGGGTTTCCACTGTTTGGCACTTCAGGTGCTCTCCAAAAGCAACATGGCGTCTGATCTCAGTTCCAGCCAATTCTGCGTTGAAAAAGTCAAATGGTGCTCCTTCCCTTCCAAGCTCTGCCATGCGCCCAAACAGTGTTTTACCCCCACATATGGCATATCAGCCTACTCAGGACAAATTGCAAAACAACTTTTGGGGTCCAATTTCTCCTGCTACCCTTGGGAAAATAAAAAAATGGGGACTAAAAGATGATGTTTGTGGAAAAAATATGATTTTTTTATTTTCACGCCCAGGCGTTATAAACTTCTGTGAAGCACTGGGGGGTTCAAAGTGCTCACCACACATCTAGATAAGTTCCTTAAGGGGTCTAGTTTCCAAAACTTGTGGGTGGTTTCTACTGTTTAGGTACATCGGGGCTCTCCAAAGGCAACATGACACCCGCAGACCATTCCATCAAAGTCTGCTTTCCAAAACGTCACTACTTCACTTCCGAGCCCAGACGTGTGCCATACAGTAGTTTTCTCCCACATATGGGGTATCAGCGTACTCAGGACAAATTGGAAAACAACTTTTGGGGTCCAATTTCTCCTGTTACCCTTGGGAAAATAAAAAAATTTGGGGACTAAAAGATCATGTTTGTGGAAAAAATATGATATTTCTATTTTCACGCCCGAGCGTTATAAACTTCTGTGAAGCCCTTGGGGGTTTAAAGTGCTCACCATACATGTAGATAAGCTCCTTGGGGGATCTAGTTTACAAAATGGTGTCATTTGTGGGGGATTTCCACTGTTTAGGCACATCAAGCGCTTTCCAAACGCAGCATGGCGTCCAATCCCAATTCCAGCCGAAAAAGTCAAGTGGCGCTGCTTCCCTTCCAAGCTTTGCCATGCGCCCAAATAGTGGTTTACCCCTACATGTGGGGTATCAGCGTACTCAGAACAAATTGCACAATAACTTTTAGGGTCCTGTTACCCTTGGGAAAATAAAAATTGAGGGTGAAAAGATCATTTTTTTGGAAAAAATGTGATTTTTTTAATTTTACGGCTGTACGTTATAAACTTCTGTGAAGCCCTGGGAGGTTCAAAGTTCTCACCACATATCTAAATAAGTTCCTTGGAGGGTCTAGTTTCCAAAATGATGTCATTTGTGGGGGGTTTCCACTGTTTTGACACATCAGGGACCTTCAAAACGTGACATAGCGTCCGATCTCAATTCCAGCCAAAAAAGTCAAATGGCGCTGCTTCCCTTCCGAGCTCTGCCATGCGCCCAAATAGTCATTTACACCCACAAAAGGGGTATCAGCACACTCAGGACAAATTGCACATTAACTTTTAGGGTCCTGTTTCCCTTGGGAAAATAAAATTGGGGTGAAAAGATCATTTTTGTGGAAAAAATATGATTTTTTTATATTGTACAGCTGTATGTTATAAACTTCTGTGAAGCCATTGTGGGTTCAAAGTTCTCACCACATATCTTGATAAGTTCCTTGGGGGGTCTAGTTTCCAAAATGGGGTCACTTGTGGGAGGTTTCCACTATTTAGGCACATCAGGGGCTCTCCAAATGCGACATGGCATAGGATCTGAATTCCAGCCAATTTTGCATTGAAAAAGTCAAACGGTGCTCCTTCCCTTCTGAGCTCTGCCATGCACCGAAACAATGGTTTCCCCCACATATCAGGTATCAGCGTACTCAGGACAATTTGCACAATAACTTTTGCAGTCCAATTTCTCCTGTTACCCTTGGTAAAATAAAAAATAGGACCTGAAGTAATTTTTTTGTGAATAAAAGTTAAATGTTCATTTTTTTAACATTCAAAAAATTCCTGTGAAGCACCTGAAGGGTTAATAAACTTCTTGAATGTGGTTTTGAGCACCTTGAGGGGTGCAGTTTTTAGAATGGTGTCACTTTTAGGTATTTTCTATCATATAAACCCCCTCAAAGTGACTTCAAATGTGATGTGGTCCGTAAAAATAAAATGGTGTTGCAAAAATGAGAAATCGCTGGTCAACTTTTAACCCTTATAACTTCCTAACAAAAAAAAAAATTGGTTCCAAAATTGTGCTGATGTAAAGTAAGCATATGTGAAATGTTACTTATTAATTTTTGTGTGCCATATCTCTGTGATTTAAGGGCATAAAAATTCAAAGTTGGAAAATTGTGAAATTTTCAAAATTTTTGACAAAGTTCCGTTTTTGTTTTACAAATAAACGCAAGTTATTTGAATGAAATTTTACCACTAACATGAAGTACAATATGTCACGAGAAAACAAAGTCAAAATCAGTGGAATCCATGAAAGCGTTTCAGAGTTATTACCTCATAAAGGGGCAGTGGTCAGAATTGTAAAAATTGGCCCGTTCATGAATGTCCAAACCATCCTTGGGGGTAAAGGTGTTAAAAAGCGAACAGCAGCAATAGGCCGAAGTATTGGTGTGGCATTTTCGTATTTCAAATTTGACTATTACATCTGTTTTGTGATAAAACAGCAGTTTCTGACTTGCACATTTTGAGTACTAGACAGATGCAGTTAAATGTCTAGACTTTTTTTAAAAAACAAAATCATTTCCCACTTCCCCCTCAAAAATGAAAAAGAAATTAAATAATCCTGTACAGTAGCTTTTCACATATACATTCTTTTTGTCAAACTTACTTTACATTATTTTTAAGAATTTATTAAATGTCCACAATTTCCAATTATTGGGCTGCACTACTTTATCAAATATGTGGAAAGCAGGATTTGTTCTTGATGTAAAAGATAAACGGTCAAGAGCAAAAACAGAAGTGACTGCAGAGTCGATTAAAAGATGTTTATTTAGTTATAATAAATAAAAAACATTTTTTTAAAATTCAGGATAACCTTTTTTAAATTATTTAATTATGTGTTTGAAATGCATAAACATTTGTAAGGAAAACTATTATGGGATACCTTGCTGATATGTATAATTGTTAGTATTCTTGCCTCATTATTCCAGTAACCATTCCTGAATTTTTAAAAAATGTTTTTTTATTTATAATTAAATAAACTTTATGTTTAAATTGACTCTGCAGTCAGTTCTGTTTTTGTTTTTGACAGTTTATATTTTACATCAATAACAAATTCTGTTTCCCAATTGTTTTTAAGAAATATTGAGTTGGTTTTCTGCTACATGAAGACATATCAATGTTGACATGAAGAAAGTGTTGGCATGAAGTAAACAGGAACAATGATGCAGCAATGCAGAGAGCGCTGACTCAGTGGTACACTAAATCAAGTTATTTATTAACTATAGACAAGTTTAGCAAGACAAGGTGCAGCATCAATAAGATGGCAATTCAAAAATTAAGGACAATTATAAACAATGTTACACAGTTCTTGCTGCCTCTCTTGACCTCATGGCTACCATCTGTCTCTAACTCTGACCCTGTTACCCTAACCACTGCCCTACAAAATAATAAACCCGGTGCTACCGGATTAAGAAATGCGACACCGATAGGAATATCTAGTTGATGACTATCCTAACTTTCCACTAACACAGATAACCACTGTCTGTCAGAATTTCCAAATGACATATAGAGAATAAACCAATTTCTGAACTTTTGTATTATTATACACCAAACAAATATATCAAGAATACACTAGTCTGCCAACTGTCAGAGTCCAAGCTGTTTCCATTCCATAGGGGCCTTCTCCTGGTCGCTGTAGTTTCTGATGATGGTTACTACTCCATGCCCTAACAGTAGCCACACTACGTACTCTTACTAGGTGCAAGTCCCATACGGCAGGCGGCAGACAGTTCCTCCTGTCACTAACTTGTTCCCGACATCTTCAATTCCAAAAAGACAGCTCATGTCCCTCTCCACTCACAGGATCAAGGTCCTGTCCCTCTAACCAGGCCTGCTCAATTACACAGTAACAGTTAGCAAGATCGAAAAAAGACATTTGTCCATCCAGTTCAGCCTATATTACGTCAGAATAAATCCCCAGATCTACGTCCTTCTAAAGAATCTAATAACTGTAACATACAATATTGTTACTCTCCAGGAAGACATCCAGGCCTCTCTTGAACCCCTCGACTGACTTTGCCATCACCACCTCCTCAGGCAAGGAATTCCAGTTTCTCACTGCCCTAACAGTAAAGAATCCACTTCTATGTTGGTGGAAAAACCTTCTCTCCTCCAGACGCAGAGAGTGCCCCCTTGTGACCGTCACCTTCCTTGGTATAAACAGATCCTCTGAGAGATATTTGTATTGTCCCCTTATATACTTATACATGGTTATTAGATCATCCCTCAGTCTTCTTTTTTTCTAGACTAAATAATCCTAATTTTGCTAATCTCTCTGGGTATAGTAGTTCCCCTATCCCCTTTATTAATTTTGTTGCCCTCCTTTGTACTCGCTCTAGTTCCATTATATCCTTCCTGAGCACCGGTGCCCAAAACTGTACACAGTACTCCATGTGCGGTCTAACCAGGGATTTGGACAGAGGCAGTATAATGCTCTCATCATGTGCATCCAGACCTCTTTTAATGCACCCCATGATTCTGTTTGCCTCAGCAGCCGCTGCCTGGCACTGGCTGCTCCAGGTAAGTTTATCATTAACTAGGATCCCCAAGTCCTTCTCCATGTCAGATTTACCCAGTGCTTTCCCGATCAGAGTGTAATGGTGATATTGATTCCTTCTTTCCATGTGTATAACCTTACATTTATCAATGTTAAACTGCATCTGCCACCTTTCGGCCCAAGTTTCCAACTTATGCAGATCCATCTGTAGCAGAATACTATCTTCTTTTGTATTGACTGCTTTACATAGTTTTGTATCATCTGCAAATATTGATATTTTACTGTGTAAACCTTCTACCAGATCGTTAATAAATATGTTGAAGAGAATAAGTCCCAACACCAACCTCTACGGTACCCCACTGGTCACAGCGAACCAGTTCGAGAATATAACATTTATAACCACCCTCTGCTTTCTATCACTAAGCCAGTTACTTACCCATTTACACATATTTTCCCCCAGACCCAGCCTTCTCATTTTGTGTACCAACCTCTTGTGTGGCACGGTATCAAATGCTTTGGAAAAATCAAGATATACCACGTCCAATGACTCACCTTGGTCCAGTCTATAGCTTACCTCTTCATAAAAACTGATTAGATTGGTTTGACAGGAGAGATTCCTCATAAACCCATGCTGATATGGAGTTATTCTCCAGTAAAGCTTTGCACCCCTCTGTTCATTCTGCTCTGATGGTAGCTATGCGCTTCAGACCTCGTCTGCCTAGGATTTAACTGTAAACCAGTGTAGACTTTGCTTCACAGGTTTCAAGTCCAGACAATAACTGAACTTCTGCCCCAGCCCTTATGGATGTTGTATTTTCTTGCTGCGTTATAGCAGGTCACATTTACCTCTGTGCATCCAGTTTCTCCTTTTATTTTCTATGTCCTTTTTAAGGTTCCTACCACTATTGTCTCTGGCCGTTGGTTGGCAATATCCGTTCACAAATGCTTCACAGCATATTCCTGTTGTAGGAGTCACTTCACTTCTTTATAATGACGTGAATAAATATTGTGATTGCTTGCTGTACATTAAGAATTTTTCTGTAGAATTGTCCAATTTTTAATGGCTTTATCTCCATACCTTTAATACTAATCTGTGAGCTGTAATGTCCTCTCACTATCCAGATTCACCCCAAAATAGCTGCTGCATTCCTTTCCTCAGCTTTTGTACAGGATATGAAAAGACCCTTCCAATTGGCTGTACTATGCTAAGTGATGTTATAGTTGCAAGGCATGAAAGGAAAGCTCATTCAGCAGTGCCTGAGTTAATTTGAGCCTTATCTGGCTGATGCAACCTTTTGCATGGAAGTGGTGGGCATCTTTTGAAGATTCAAGAAAATCGAATCACAAATTGTATTGAATTTGTCAGGTTCAGCTAATTTCCAAAAATTCAACATAAATTCAATTCACATGTAATCAATTCACTCATCTTTAACTATAGACTCTTTGTTATGGAATAATTTAATGTGCTTAAATGATGTCCTCATGATTTTACATTAAATCCCACAGGATTCCAGAAATGCACCTTAATCTAGCATATAAAGGCCAGCATACTAGCTAATTCCCAATACTTCTTCAGAAACAATTATAGACATGTCCGTGAACCTTAGCTGCTAGAAAAACCATCATTTGCGCAATGTGAAAACATAAAACCTTTCTGGGATTTTTAAGAAAGAAACTTCTAACAATTGTTGGACTGTGGATTGTTTGATTAGGTAAACCTTTACGACTCACTTGTTCTTCAGAAAATCCTGAAATGTCACGTTGATTATGTAGCTGCGGAAAATATATTATTTTTAGGGTTTCAGAAATTGGATGTGGATGATTTTTCAACTTGTCCATCTTGGTAATAGAGGAATCCTATCAATTAAAGGATTAAAAAATACAGAGGAAAAATGTAAGTTAATTGCCCAGTGTATATAGCACATGATTCATTCTCATGGCAGATTAGTCCAAAATCTGCTCTCTGCCCATACAGAATGCAATTCTGCTGTGGATTATTCACCAACAATTTACCTGCAGAGATAAGAGCCTACAGTAGTTCATTTTCTTATTTGAATCAATGGTTTCTTCTTAAGAATGGAACCCCTTTTGCATTCCCGAAATCTTCTGTAGAATCATGACCCCATACACATAGAAGTAGTCAGGATTAGTGTTATGTGGATACTGAAAAAGGGATCCCATACAAATTTATGAAACTATACAATACCTTCATGTCGGGATCCCTTAGAAATTTACAGTATCCATACAAGATTGTATACCTCCATGTGTTGGATTTTACACAAAGTGGTACATACAGTAAGTAAAGTGTCAGTAGTATATGCCTTTCATTCAGTTCTGCTCAATCATGCAATGCTTGCTGTGATTTTGTAATTCATATTCTGAGCAAGTCTGCAGTAATGAGATTCTTAGTAAAGTCCACAATGTCATTGACAATGCCCAAATGATAGCAATTGGTAAGCCTAGGCTAAGTAGTGCTTAACACGCACAATATGTACCTGCACTCCACTTTGTCCTCATTTTTGCCCCATTTAGCATGCACACTGGAAAAATTCACAACTCTAAATATGAACAAAGAGGGCAATAGACAGACAGATGCCAAAAGAGCTTCCTTTTAACTTACATTTTACCGGTATATATAAGTATCGCAGAAAAATAGGATGGCGTACTGACTGAACCATGCTATTGTAATGTGAACATGACCAAATGAGAAGAATCTATTTGTCTATTATTTAGACATGATTTAAATGATATGAGCAATATGCAAACTACCAGTGTCAAGCTGCATTTTGATGCAGTCTGTGATGGCCTGTTCTGTGTCAGTGCCATTCAGTAGGGTCAATTTTAACTTGTCCATTAATATAATTTACTTTTTGTATTTCCAGTATGTTGGTTATTTTGGCTATGATTTACATGTAGGATTTATATTTACATCTGTCTGAGATGGTTTAGTGAATCCTGCATTGAGCAGAGGGTTCGACACGATGACCGTGGATGTCCCTTCCAACTTTATCATTCCATTATTCTATGATTCTATATTGTCTCTTAATGTGCGCAGTGGTCTTATGTCCCATATTTATGGATTTGATGCCACGAGATCCCTGACAGGCAATCCTTCAAGGGATAGTTCCATCTCGTACATTTATGGCTTATCAATGAGATATGCTATGAATGTAAAGTAAGTGTGGGTCCCAAGAATGGAACAATCATATTCACCAAGAACTGAGCTCTGACAGTGTAGAAAGAGTTGGAATTCCCATTCAATTATTTGGGAATTCTGACCACTTCTCCTGTGACAGCAGCATGCAATAGGGCCTTGTTTTTGAGACAGTTGTGGGTCACATTGATGAGACCTGCTTCCAATTTAAATTCATAGTATATGAATGTTATTTATGTATGAGATGGGAATACTACTTTTATTACTGAGTTTGGATTTAAAGAGAACCTATCACCTGATTAATGAAATCCAAACCGCAGGCACCATGAGTCAGTACCTGGCTTCACTGTTGCAGCCAGGAAGGTTTTTCTCTAAAATTCCAGAGCAAATCTGTCATGATCCAGGTTGGATCTGATAGATAAATGCACAAAGTAACCTTTTTTTTCTTTTGGCCGTGTGCCAAGGTTTGGTTTTTGCCCCCGGTGGCCATTAGGATTATTGAATGGTGGTGTCTTTTGCTCTAAATTTGCCCCTATCTCTATAAGAGAGTGTCAGGTGTGCCAATCGTTTGGTGATTAGTCCTCAGTTACATGCAAGCCAGGGTGAAGGATGGAGCTGAAAGAGCGTCCCGGTCAGCTCAGTGAGAGTCCTGGAGTGGCAGCTATGGTGTCTGCAAGGAGGACTGGCATGGCTTGGTGGAGTTGCAGCTATGGTGTCAGCAAAGAGTTCTTGCATGACTTGGTAGAGTGGCAGCTATGGTGTAGAGCTGCATTCATGATGCTGGATTCGGTTGCTAGAAAGCTGGACTCAACATGCTGGACTCTGTTTTCTGGACAGCTGCACGCAGGTGGTGGACTCTGTTTGCTCCAAGGCTGCACTATGGTGTTGGACCCGGTCGGAAGAAAAGATGCACGCAGGTGGTGGGCTCTGTTGCTGGGAGCGTAAGCAACAGAGCAAAGCTAAGTGGTGTTCGCCTGTTTTGTCTCTTTTCCTTATGTGTGTTTAGTGCAGTGGTGGGATTAGTTTCCGCACCGTACTCTTCACTAGTGAGGGTTTAGGTGGAGGACGAGCTAGGGTTTAAAGGTATCCTGAGCGGCGCCCGGTGCGGAACCGGCCTAGGGAACGCTAGGAGTGTAGAGACACTGACTCAGGGGAGTGCAGGAGGTCTCCACATCCCCATTCCCTATCGCAGGGCCACCATTGTTATTGTTACCCAGGTTTTCCCTTATTGTTTATATTCGCCTTACTGGAGGCGGGGTTTCCAGATTTACGTGTTATGTGTATTTCCGAAATTCACCTGTTGGAGGTGGCGTATCCAGCTGCACGTTTTATTATTTAAATTCACCCAACTGGAGGCGGTGTATCCAGGGTCACGCGTGTCATCTAAATCTGCCCTGCTGGAGGCGCTGTGTCCAGCCACGCGTGACCATGACAAAATCTACTTTAAAAGTCCCAAAATTGCTGCAGGTGACTGACCGGTCTCTTTGTATGAGAAACCCTGAGAAGTGCCAGCTCTTTAAGATATATTTTCTCTGAAACGCTCCAATAAATCTACCAGGCTGCCAATGTGCTGGCAGCTCTAAGTCTTACTGCAGTTGATTATATACTGTAGCTGTGGAAAATATATTACTTTCAGGTTATATACACACGGCAGTATTTTCGTCAGTTTTTACATCAGTATCTGTAAGCCAAAATCAGGAGTGGAAGATTCAGAGGAAAAGTATAATAGAAACATGTCACCACTTCTGTATTTATCACCCACTCCTGGATTTGGCCTAAAATTACTAATGGAAAATACTGACCAAATTATTGCCATATGAACATGGCCTTAGTGTTTCAGTAATTGGATGTGGATTATTTTTCAGCCTGTCCAGCTTGGTAATAGAGGATACTAGAGTTGAGCGAAACAGGTCGGTCAGATTCAAAAGTCGCCGACTTTTGCGAAAGTCGGGTTTCATGAAATGAAACCCGACCACAGTGTGAAGTCGGCCATACGGTCGGCGACCCAAGCGCCAAAGTCGGGTTTCGCCAAATGCTTGCATGTGACTTTTTTCAGCCAATGACAGAAGCGGAGCGGAGCGTAGCGGGAGCGTAGCTGGAGTGGGAGTGGGAGAGAGAGAGAGGGAGAGAGAAGAGAGAGAGAGAGAGAAGAGAGAGAGATTTCGTCGCCTCTAGAGTTAAAATTCATGCCAGGTGTGTTTACAGTCCTCCACTCACTGCCGACTTTTCTCCCCATTGACTTGCAGTGGGTTTCATGTTTCACGACTTTTCCCGACGTTTCCCTATAGTCCGCCGATTTTTGAGAAAGTCGGGTTTCTTGAAACCCACTCGACCCTAAAAAGGCAAAGTCGCTCATCTCCAGAGGATACCTATTTTGCGTACATAAATATGGTGACAGCTCCCTGTAAAGCACCACTCCAGTATTTTAGTGTACCCTTTTTATATAAATCTTTTGATTATTGAAATTCAATTTTCTTTTTAGATCAACTGATCAGTTCTATAATGACCTTAAATGCCTCCATCTTCACGGACTTCCTTATATTAGGCTTATCTGACGTTCCGAATCTCAAAGCGTTCCTATTTTGCACTCTCCTCCTTATTTATGTACTGACTTTAATAGGAAATGTTGCTATCATTCTCGTGTCACGACTAGATAAATGCCTACATAAACCAATGTATTTCTTTTTGAGCAATTTATCCTTCCTTGACATCTGTTATACATCAACAACTATGCCCAAAATGTTACAAATCCTTTTGGTGAAAAGAAAATCTATCTCATTTGTGGGTTGCATAATTCAACTTTACTTCTTTTTGGCATTTGTGGGCACTGAATGTGTTCTTCTCCTGGTAATGTCTTATGATCGATTTTTAGCCATATGCCATCCTCTTCGATATTCAGTTATTATGAACTTTAAGATGTGTGCCATCCAGACATCTATAGCCTGGTTAAGTGGCTTAGTGAATTCTGTAGTCCATACAGTCTTTACTTTCCGCCTGGACTTTTGTGGTATTAGGAAGATCAATTACTTTTTTTGTGATATTCCTCCACTATTATATCTGTCATGTGAAGATACATCAGTGAATGAGGTTTTACTGCTTTCTATAGGAGTTTTCATTGGGTGGACTCCATTTTTAGGCATTATTGTCTCATACATTTATATTATTGCAACTGTATTGAAGATCAAATCTAATAAAGGAAGGCAAAAAACATTTTCTACTTGTGCATCACATCTTACTGTAGTGTTACTATATTACGGAAGTGCTATTTCCAACTATGTCAGACCAATTTCATCTTATTCCTTGGGTAAAGACCGATTGATTTCTGTTCTATACAGTGTGGTTACTCCAATGATGAATCCAATTATATATACCTTAAAAAATCAGGAGGTAAAAAATGCCGTATGTCGACAATTAAATAGTAAAAGAAGAATGCAGATTCATTAACCACATCAAATCTATATGTTACGGACAACGTGTAAAATAAAGTTATTGCATAGAATGCCCAGATAATGCATAGGATTTCCGGCTATACAGTATATGACAACTTCTGAAATAAGGATATTTCATTCTGACCTTAAATGCTTCATTTAGGGATTTTAAGGAATGATGAGTAATTTTATGGGATGTCTCACACTTCAGAACAAAGTATAAAATAAAACGGTTATAGTATCAGCCCCAATAATAATGAGTTTAGAGTTATATTTAGCCTCTTAGCCCTAATAATAATTGGGTTCGGGTTAGGTTTAGGGGTAATCCTAATAATTGGTTTAGAGTTAGCTTTAAAGCCACTACATGTTCTACTTCAATCAACTGATTTTGATGCAAAATCTGGCATTCTGTGCAATAATTGAGTCTCACAAAATGTCGACTACTGCAGTTTGGTGATCTCATACTTTGTCTAAAACTCAATAATCTAGAGAATACATAGGAAATGTGTAAATATGAATTTGATACTTTTTCTTAAAGGCAGTCTGTCACCCCTTTTTTGAGATATCATATAATGATTTCATTCAAATGTGTGTCACATAAGGATTCTCTTGCGTAGAGAAAGACAGGGAGGGGGGGAGCAGGTGAATAAGCCCCGCCCATCGGACCGGACAGCGGCAGTTTACATACATCTGAACCGATATAAAAAAGGTATTTATGCATGAAAGGTGCGGGGTCAGGGGGAAGCAAAAGTACTAAGAGAATCCTTATGTGACACACAAATGAATGATATCATTATATGATATCTCAAAAAAGGGGTGACAGATTCCATTTAATGTCCGAGTTATTGTAAGAAATGCCTATGTGCTGTATACAATACTTTCATTTTACATTTAACTGTATGTATTAAATAGATCAAAAAGAAAAATGGCAACGAGCTCACATCCTCCATGCAGCAGCAATAACCCTTGGTGCACAGACTGCTTCTAGGCAAATCATCCAGCTGGGCAATGTTAATCCATATAAATTATTCCAGCTCCAGTGGGTTAAAATAATTCTCTTTATTGATATAATTACATCTTCAGAATATAAATGTCAAAAAGTAGAAAAAAACAACTAGTTTTGGATCATCCATAATCATGGCATAAAAGTGAGCAAAGACAGGGTGAGTTATATATGGGTCAACATCTGTGGGAGTGAAAAATTGGTGCGAACTTAACCCTATCAATACTCTGATTGAACATAGCTAAAAAAAAACACTATTCTTAGTGAAACATCATGAAATAAAAGTGATAGTAATGAAACATCAGTTCCCTTCACGAATTCACACTTTTTGGATAAGACTTTTTTTTATTCCCTCTTCTAAGTGGTTTATTCATTTCCTCAATACAAAATAATTTTAAAGTGGATGTATTCCTGTTTTATATTGAATTAAAATGACCTACTGCTGCCGAAATGTGTCTGAATTTATGCTATCTATGTGATATAAATGTTCTTTTATGCATACTTTTAATTTCCTGCATGTGCAAAGCAAAATAATGTTTCTGACAGTGTCCATGTGATTATATACTGTATGCTACATTCACACTATTGCTGTTAATAAACTGTTTATTGGAATATATATTGGACCTATGTATGGGACACAGATGAGTTCAAAATGGTTTTGTAAGGGGCCGCATATGAGCAAATTTTGCAGTGAGTTTCTCCACATTTATAAAAAAAACATTATTTTTCTAAACAATTTTTGTTTTATTTCTATTTTATCTTTTGGGATTTTAACAAAAAAGACTGAGTGAGGGCATGTTTCCTAAGGGTGGTGCTTTTTTTTTTAGCAACTAGGCTAATACCTCCCGATAATAATTTATCTAGTATCTTTCCTTCAAACAAAATTGATAAATATGTATGAACAGCCTTCCTAATATCTTGGATTTGATTACTATATTGTAAAGCCAAACTAAGTATAGCATCATTCTGATTTTTGCTTTGCCACAGAACAGTGCTTATTAATTAATTAATGTCCATCACAAGAATTGGTAATGTTTTGGGCACAATCTAATATCCAGGGGGCATAGCCTGTGTTCGCTTTTCTTTTTTTTTAATTCATTTTTTAATTTTAAAGTGTCACTATAGTTGATTATTGTGCAAATAAATACATCCACAGGTATAGATGCAATGGTGTGTTAAGTGTGACTACTCGTAGCATGATGAGCAGTATTACCTGCCATAGTTTTTCTATGTGTAATGGAAAATTTGCTGGCCTGATGATCCTGAATGTGACCAATTCAAAAAAGAAATTTGATTTGGGTGATATTGGTATGTTTCACTGGTTAAAATAGTTGCTGTTGCGATAATGAACAAATTCTGGTATGGCAAGCATAGGACCTCTCCAGATGAAGAGTAAATCATCTTTGAATCTTCCAAACCAGAAAATGGAATCATGGTGAGGACTGGAAAAAGAAAAAAGTAAATTGCTCTTTATAATAGGAAATAACCAGATTTGCTAAAGAGGGCTAATATTTGGCAGCCATCAAAACTCCTCTTGTCTGCAAATAAAAATTCTGTCAATAGAAAAATAAATATGTGTCATCAGGAAAAATGTGACATTTTTCATAAAAAGCTTGAGATTTTCAAAATATTTACTATATTTGTTAAAATTAAATCTAGTATACTTGTGTAAAGTGATGTCTAGAGTTGAGCGATACCGTCCGATACTTCAAAGTATCGGATCGGAATGGATCGGCCGATCTTAAAAAAAAGTATCGGTATCGCCGATTCCGATACCGGAAGTCCCATTCAAGTCTATGGGACTTCCGGTATCGGAATAAGAAAAATCCTGTTTTTCCCTTGTACAGCCTCTCTGGGGTCTGTACGGGCCTTTCGGGGGGCTGTGCCGGCCTGCCAGGGGGTCTGTGCAGGCTCCGGTGGGCTGTGCCGGCCTGCCGGGGGGCTGTGCCGGCCTGCCGGGGGGCTGTGCAGGCTCCGGTGGGCTGTGCCGGCCTGCCGGGGGGCTGTGCAGGCTCTGGTGGGCTGTGCCGGCCTGCCGGGGGGCTGTGCCGGCCTGCCGGGGAGCTGTGCAGGCTTCGGGGGTCTGTGCAGGCATCGTCCGATGGGACTACAAGTCCCATCGGGCGATGCCTGCTACCATGACAGTGATTGACACATTAGCCAATGATGGGACAGTAGTAGTCCCATCATCCGGCTAATGTGTTGAATGTAAAAAAAAAAATAAAAAAAAAAAATTACATGCTACATACATACAACATGCATACTACATACATGCTACATTCATACTACATGCTACATTCATACTACATATATACTACATGCAACATACATACTACATATATACTACATGCTACATACATACTACATATATGCTACATACATACTACATATATACTACATGCATGCTACATACATACTACATATATGCTACATACATACTACATATATACTACATGCATGCTACATACATACTGCATGCTACATACATACTACATGCTACATACATACCACATATATACTACATACATACTACATGCATGCTACATGCTACATACATACCACATACATACTACATACATACTACATACATACTACATGCTACATACATACTACATATATACTACATGCATGCAACATGCATACTACATATATACTATATGCTACATACATACTACATATATGCTACATGCATACTACATATATACTACATGCATGCTACATACATACTGCATGCTACATACATACTACATACATACTACATATATGCTACATACATACTACATATATACTACATGCAACATACATACTGCATGCTACATACATACTACATGCTACATACATACCACATATATACTACATACATACTACATGCATGCTACATGCTACATACATACTACATACATACTACATACATGCTACATATATACTACATGCATGCTACATACATACTACATGCTACATACATACTACATATATACTACATGCATGCTACATACATACTACATGCATGCTACATACATACTACATGCTACATACATACCACATATATACTACATACATACTACATGCTACATACATACTACATATATACTACATGCATGCTACATACATACTGCATGCTACATGCATGCTACATACATACTACATACATACTACATGCTACATACATACCACATATATACTACATACATACTACATACAATACATTCATACAATACATACATAGACATACAGTACATATAACATAGAGTAACATACTTACCAATACTTGTCACATTGTTCCCCGAAGCCATTGTCTTTTACGGAATAAATATTAACATAACAAACCACAAAAATACTCACCCACGATCCGAAGCAGTCCACGAATGTGTCCCACGACGATCTTGGGTAGAGAACTGCAGCATCAGCTGTTGCTGCCGTTCTCTACGGGCTGCAGGAATCCAATGACAGAAGGTAGGTATCCTTCCGCACTGTATTCCTCCGCCACTTAAAAAAAAAAAAGTCCCTAGTCTCACTTTATGCCATTGCTGTGTGGGAAATTCTACTTGCAGTATCGGAATGCTCAATACTAGTGATGTCACATTGCATTTCAGCCATGTGAAATTGTCAGACCATGCTATTTGGTTACATACTGCAAGAACATCCTGCGTGTCCTTAAAGAAAACCTGTCAGCAAGATTGTGCTGAGTAAGCTACAGACAATGTTAGGTTGGTGCTGTTATTCTGATTAAAATGATACCTGGGTTGATGAAATCCGTCTTGTGGTTGTTGTTTAATCTTTATTTTCACTTTTCAGTTAATGAGATTCTCGTGCTCTGGGGCGGCCTGTGGGTAGGGCTTTATGTGGTGCTCTGCTTACATATGGCATGGAGGCGATCAGCCTGTGGCACTGCTGAGGTATTATGGAAGCCTAGATTGCTTTGATAGCAGCCTTCAGTTTGTCTGCATTGTTGGGTCTGGTGTCATCTTCCTCTTGACAATACCCCATAGATTCTAAGGTGAGTTTGATGGCCAATCAAACACAGTGATACTGTTGCTTTTAAACCAAGTATTGGTACTTTTGGTAGTGTGGACAGGTGCCAAGTCCTGCTGGAGAATGAAATTTCCGTCTCCAAAATGCTTATTGCCAGAGGGAATCATGAAGTGCTCTAAAATTTCCTGGTAGATGTCTGTGCTGAATTTGGTCTTGATAAAACATAGTGGATCTACACCAGCAGATGACATGGCTCCCCAAACCATCACTGATTGTGTAAACTTCACACTAGACCTCAAGCAGCTTGGATTGTGTGCCTCTCCACTCTTCCTCCAGTCTCTGGGACCTTGATTTCCAAGTGAAATGCAAAATTTTCTTTAATCTGAAAACAACACCTTGGACCACCGAACAACAGTCCAGTTCTTTTTCTCCTTGGCCCAGGTAAGACGCTTCTGGCGTTGTCTATTGGTCATGAGTAGCTTGACCCAAGGAAAGCGACACTTGTAGCTCATGCCCTGGATACGTCTGTGTGTGATGGCTCTTGAAGCAATGACTCCAGCAGCAGTCCACTCCTTGTAAATCTCCTCTCCTTTCGAATGGCCTTTGCTTAACAATGCTTTCCAGGCTGCAGTTATCTCGGTTGCTTATGCACCTTTTTCTACCACACTTTTTCCTTCCTCTCAACTTCCCATTAATATGCTTGAATACAACACTCTAAACAGACAGCTTCTTTAGCAATGACTTTTTGCGGCCTAAGCCTCTTTCACACTTCAGTTTTTTACAATCAGTCACAATCCGCCAGGTTTTGAAAAAAACGGATCCTCAATTTTCTTTTGAGGATCCGTTTTTTTTCCCCATTGACTTCCATTAATGGCGGATTGTGACGGATTGCTGTCCATTGCATCCGTTTTTTTTGAGGATCCGCCAAAAGTTCTTGTCCTCACCATCCTCAAAGATTTCAAAACGGAGCTTGCAACGTTTTTTTCTGTGGCGGATCCTCCAGACACTCATTTAACCCGAAATTCTTTCTGGGTGCCGGACAAAAAAAAAACTCTCTCTCTCTCTCTCTCCCCTTCCCAGCCAGCGGTTCCTTTAAATTTCCTCATTTTCAGGATCCGTCTGAAAACGGATCCTGTGCCATCCATTCACATCAGTTGAGAACGGATCCGCTTGTCTGACTTGTCAGCGCACGCAATGTGCAAAAAAATAGTATTACAGTCTATTTGCGCGCTGACGTGCGCTGTATAGTGCGCATGTCAGTGCTTAGCGAGCGCGTGCGATTTCAGAGTAAACAATGTCTAGACACTGTCTAAATCCAGCCCCTCAACAAGAAACATTGTTTGGGAGCATGGGAGATAAAAGAAGGGCTTTGTAGTGCCACCTCATCACTCTCCAGACATACTGCAAGAAGAAAAGACACCTACCCAGCCAGAGATCATATTTTGGATCACAGCAGCTTAATGTGAGTATAATTTTTCTGTGAGCCTGTGCTTTCAAATATATAATGTGTAGTAATGTTTTATTTTTTTATTTTGCTAGAATGTCTTCTGGATCCGAATACTCACCAGCAGCGGAAGAATTGGCAGACGCAGAGCGTGAGGTGAGTAGTTTGCTGTCTTGTGAAGTATACCTGCTTGTCCATATGTTTAATTATTTATTTTCTTTTACAGACCTCAGCATCGGACCAGCCAAGTGAGGGTGAGCAGCCAGAGCAGCGTACACAAAGCACGGCGGGAAGGAGACGCACGGTAGGAAGGAGACGCATGGTAGGAAAGTTTTTTCCTAATTTTTTATTTTTGAAAAAATTTTTGGGATTCTGGTTTTTCTGTCCAGCTTTTCTCCCATTTTTTTTCTTCTCCATCATCACTCTCCATAAATGCAAATATTCTAAATGTATTTCTTTTCTAGGTTCCACAACGGGATGAGGACGTCTATCTAGACAATGATCAACTCATCAGCCTTGTCCAGGAGCTTGTCCCGTTGTGGGAAAGCTGTGAGCAGCAGTACAAGGACATTGTGGTGACCTGGCGGCTATAGAATGAAGTGGCTGCTGCATTGATGGAGGGATGGGACAGCGCCTCTGCAACTGTCAAAGAGGCGTTCAGTAAGTATTTCTCTGTTGTGTGATGCTGCATTGACTCTTGTTCCTGATGATACATGTGTGTTTACTGCAAGAGATCTGCTTGCAGTAAACACATATGTGTCACCAGGTTCAATAGTGTACACATTGTGTATTGAATTCTGTGTCTTTTTTATGGTTCACTCTTGATCCTGATGATACATGTGAGTTTACTGCAAGAGATCTGCTTGCAGTAAGCACACACGTGTCCTCAGGTTCAATAGTGTACGCATTGTGTATTGAATGCTGTGTCTTTTTTATGGTTCACTCTTGATCCTGATGATACATGTGTGTTTACTGCAAGAGATCTGCTTGCAGTAAACACACATGTGTCCTCAGGTTCAATAGTGTACGCATTGTGTATTGAATGCTGTGTCTTCTTTATGGTTCACTCTTGATCCTGATGATACATGTGTGTTTACTGCAAGAGATCTGCTTGCAGTAAACACACATGTGTCCTCAGGTTCAATAGTGTACGCATTGTGTATTGAATGCTGTGTCTTTTTTATGGTTCACTCTTGATCCTGACGATACATGTGTGTTTACTGCAAGAGATCTACTTGCAGTAAACACACATGTGTCCTCAGTGTAGTGAAACCTCCACCAGGGGGAGCTGGTGAGGGAAGAGAGGTTACACACTAAGAGCAGCAACCCTGAGCAACAGCACAGGTGCCACAGGTAACGAGAGAGAATAGTCAGACGAACCGAGTCAGAAACTAGCAGGAGCAGACGTACCAGAAGGAGCAGCAATACACGTAGTCAAAATACCAAGCCGAGAGTCAGAAAGCCAGAACATGAGCACGGGGTCCAAAACGTGAGACGAAATACGTGGTCGTGGTACAAGTCGGGGAGTCAGATGCCAGAGAGGGAACGTAACAGCAGAGACGAATACCAAGAGACGGGGTCAGAAATCAGTCCAGGTCATACACGTGAATATCAGTCAAAGGCAGGAGGAACACCAAGGTACAAGGGTCAGAGGCTCTAAACTGGAAGCTTGAGCTATCACTAACACTGGTCAGAAGGCTGTGAGAGACTGAAATAGCCCAGCTAGCTCCAGAACGAGGCTGAGGAGATTACCTCCCGCATGACCAGTCCTGAGTGAAGACAGCAGAAAATAAACTCCGGACTGGACCATGACACTCAGGTTCAATAGTGTACGCATTGTGCATTGAATGCTGTGTCTTTTTCATGGTTCACTCTTGATCCTGATGATACATGTGGGTTTATTGCAAGAGATCTGCCTGCAGAAAACACACATGTGTCCTCAGGTTCAATAGTGTATGCATTGTGTATTGAATGCTGTCTTTTTTATGGTTCACTCTTGATCCTGATGATACATGTGTGTTTACTGCAAGCGATCTGCTTGCAGTAAATACACATGTGTCCTCAGGTTCAATAGTGTACGCATTGTGTATTAAATGCTGTCTCTTTTTTTATGGTTCACTCTTGATCCTGATGATACATGTGTGTTTACTGCAAGATATCTGCTTGCAGTAAGCACACATGTGTCCTCAGGTTCAATAGTGAATGCATTTTTATTTGAATTATTGGTGTTTCAACATTGATGACAACTCAGGTGTCTGTGGTAATCAAGATACCATCATTGTTGTCCAACCTAATTTTGTTTTTCTTTTCCATTGTTTCAACAGTGAACAAAGTCCGCACACGTTGGCGCTCGATGAAGGACCGTTTCAACACTGATGTTCGTGCTGAGGGACAGGTTCGCAGTGGCTCTTCTGCAAGGACAAGAACCAAGTATCGGTATCATCGCGCCTTGGAATTCTTACGACCAGTACTTGCCACCAGAGCGTAAGTATTTTTTTTTTGGCTTATTAACCCTAATTTATATTCCACAGCTGATCCATCTTGTTAATGCTGGATACTAATGTTTACCTTTTTTTTTCCAAAGCACCTGGAGCAGCACCATGCAACCTGTCCCGGGAGCGGTTCTTCATCGATCGACCTCGGACCCGTCCCAGCCATCCGACAGCCAGGAAGCAAGTTTCAGGTCAGCAACACTGACAGCTGGTGGCCAGGAAGCTAGTCAATCAGGTGTTCCCCTGTCCCAGGTCTCTGCCACTGGTTATGTGGGCACTACCCGCCAGCGGCAGAGGGCCTCGGACAGGCCTGTCTTGCCCGAGTTCATGTACTTGAGCGAGGCCTTTCATGCCAGTCTCAAGACGCAGTCCGAAAGAGTGGAAAGTGGATTTTCTCTAATGGAACGTGGTTTTAACTACATGGAACACCTCTTCCATGCTTCCGCACAGCGCCTTGACTGGCTGGAGGCCGACCTCAATAGACCAGCGCACCATTTCTTTAGTAAAATTGAACGGGGCATGATGGATCACCTTAGTCCTGAGCAACAGCTGACTGCCTTACATGCCTGCAACACTGCTTACTTGCAGGCTATGCAGCAGAATCAGTACGTGCAGCATATCACTGCGCAGCCACCTGCATTCCTAGCCAAGCTGGGCACCACTACACCACACCAATGTCGAGTGCTGCTGGACACTCCACCCCCGCCGCCACCACCATGTCATGCGCTTCTCCTGTCTGGAGCACCAGTACTGCCACCGTTACCACATCTTGACGCACATTGAGCGCTAAATCTCGTTGGGCCACCACCTCTTCACCTGTTCGCACAGAAAGAACATCTCCGGATCGGAGCACCGCCACTTCTCCAATGCATGAGAGCACCACCACAACTCCGCACCATACAAGGAGCACCCCAACCACCACTCTTCAGAGGACCACCACCACCACCACATCTCATAGGAGCACCGCCACCACTACTCTGCAGAGGATCACCGCCAACACTTCGCCTCCTCATGGCACCTCCAAAACTCAACATCAGAGTAGCACCACCACTTAACCAGATCGGAGCACCGCCCACACTTCTCCCACCAGAAGCACCGGGCGTAATTCACCTTCCATGTGCACCGTCACTACCATTTCACCTACAAGAAGCACCGCCAGCGCCACCACCAAGCACCCTAGGGGAGACCCTCATTCTGTTTTTTATTCACATCGTCCACGGACCAGCAGCTCTAGACGGTCAAGCCATGGAAGGCGGTCACACGGTGGTAGTCGGTCCAGTCAGGTGACTCCTGCCCCAAAGAAGAAAAAACAAAAGACTTTGTTACTCAATCCCCCCTTTCGTTCCAATGTTTCACAACCTTCCTCCTTTACCATGCCTGACCTCCCTTCCCCCAGTAATTTAGTAGCACCTTCACCTAGAACCCCTTCCTCAGTTTCCAGCTGTTCATCCTCTCTCCACACCCCCAAAGTATCCAACACTTCTCCCAAATGTCCTTCAAAGTGAAAATAATTTTATTAAAAAAAAAAATAAACATTGAATATTTTGTGTTCAAATAATGTTTGGTTAATGTGTCTTTCGCCGCCTACACACACTGCGCCGTACACACACTGCGCCGTACACTTTTCTTTTTTGTGTACACATAGCTCCAGAAATGACACATTTCGTGTGTCAATTTTGGAGATATGTATCTGCAAACAAGAAAAACTCAATATGCGTTCATTTTTTTACATGGCCTCAATGTCTTTGCTCAGGTAACGTAATAGATGATGGTGTTGATTGCAAGGACTATCTATTGTTACCTTGATGAGTACCCTTATCAGTTAATCTACTATGGTGTTTTGTAACATCATTTTACTGTTTGGAATACAATCCAAGGTTATTATAGATAGACCTTGTAAATTAGGGTTCCCCAACTCCAGTCCTCGAGGCCCACCAACAGATCATGTTTTCAGGATTTCCTTAGTATTGCTCACGTGATAATTGCATCACCTGTGCAATACAAAGGGAATCCTGAAAACATGACCTGTTGGTGTACCTTGAGAACTGGAGTTGGAGAACCAAGTTATAAACAACCTCATACTCTATTTAATGTGTGTTTACAAAGTGAGGAGATGATGTTGAAAATACACGTCATATGGTCATGAACCTGGCGTTTTATCATACTTTGAAGAAAAAAACATACAGGTATAAACACAGGTGTTTTATTAACATACACAACACATAAAAATTAGGTTACACCATTTGCTCTTGCCAGGCCACCCGTCCAACATCAGAGGTGAAGTAAGTCGCAAATTGGTCCCTCATTTGCCCTACTTCAACAGATGACCGTAGAGGGTGCTGATTAAATTCTGGCAAGGGGTTAGGAGAGGAATCATCTAGTTCAAAACTAGGGTGCTCTCTATCCATCACAAAATTGTGTAGAACAACACAGGCCTTCACCACCTCATCCACAGTTTCTAGTTTAAGATTAATGGCTGTGGAGAGAATTTGCCATCTGAATACTAGTATACCAAAGGCACACTCTACAGTTCTTCTGGCCCTGGTCAACCTGTAATTAAAAATTCTTTTAATGTGGTCCAAGTCCCAGCTGGAGTATGGTTTGAGCAGGTGTTGGCACATCTGGAATGCCTCATCCCCAACCATTACAAAGGGCTGTGGCAGACCTTCGGTGTTGGGAAGAGGCCGTGGCATGGGGAAATTGAACTGGTTGCCATACAACCTCCGTCCCATGTCTGAGTTCTTAAAAGCCTGGGAGTCATTTCCACACCCAAATGCACCAATGTCCACTGCAGCAAACTTATAGTCTGCATCAGAAAAGGCCATTAGTACTGTAGAGAAGTACTTTTTATAGTTGTAGTACTCTGATCCAGTTCTCTTGGGTTTTATAATCCTGATGTGTTTCCCATCCACCGCACCCAAACAATTAGGGAAATTGCAGAGTGTCCAGAATCTTTCTGCATTTTCAAGCCACTTTTCCACGGTGGGCAGGGGCATAAATTCTGGACAGAGAACGTCCCACAAAGCCCGGCAGGTGTCTGCAACTATTCCAGACAAGGTGGATATTCCAAGACGGAACTGGAAGTGCAGAGAAGAGAGGGTCTCTCCAGTAGCCAGGAATCTGGGACACAAAGAAACAACAAGAATTTATATTTGTGTATAGGGATTTTTAACACATTAAAAAAAAACAAAAAAAAGGACACACCAATAAATAAATATGCATCCTTTTCTTTAAAAAAATGCCTCAAACCAATGCAGCATACCTTTAGTACATGTCAGATCAAGAATTCTGCCATAATATACTACTACATCAAAGAACCAATGCTATCATGCAGTCAGTGGTTACGTACCGTAATGTGACCAGGAGCTGTTCCTTGGGAGGAATCGCACGACGGAGCTGTGTGTCCTGTCTACGGATGACATCTTGTACACGACCAAGTAAATACATGAAGCTTTGTTGGGACATCCGTGTGTAATTCGTAAATTTATCCAGGTTTGCCTGTAGCTCGCTGTAGAGGGTGTGATACGCTCCACGGTTCTCCCGGAGTTCAACAATAGGATGAATCCACAAATGCCGCCACTGCCTTCTCCGCTGTCTCTTTCTCTCTCTTTGCTCATGGCAAGCAACTGTGCAAGCTTGAGCCATCATAATGTACAGATCCAAGCTGAAGTGAAAGCTTTTCCAGCGCAGATCCATGTCTTCATCAAAAACTGCTAGCAACTGGGAAGAATAGCTTTAAACTGGGTCTAGATAAGGAATTCCAATAACACACGCCCACTGCTGTCCAATTGGTGGAGTATGAGTCATAATTGGTCAATGATTTGTAAAATACTGTGATTGTGACATTATGCGCACTAATCACGCAAACGCATGCAAAACGTTTACAAACGCATATAATTGATGCGTTTTTCTGGCTTACCGCGCACGATTATGCCCCAAAAAACGCTGTGTTTACAAGCGTTTGTAAGCGTTTTTTGTATGCGTTTGATGTGCGCTCCAAACGCAGCGTAAAAAAACCCTAGTGTGAAACTAGCCTAAGCGCTTGAATGTCACCATCTCCAATCTGTTGGGTAGGAAATGCTGCCTTTTCGCCTGATGGATACAGGCAGTTTTAGAAAGTTGATGGCTGCCGCAGTTCCTCAGTGCCAGTTGTCCAGTCGTCATTACTTCTCTAAGAAAGCTGTGCCTGTGCTACACCAGCATGTCACAGACAACAACATCTGTTCCCTGAAAAAGTCTATGTCTGTCAGGGTGCATTTCATCACTGATACCAGGACGTGCAAAAATGGGCAGGGGTGTTACATTTCACTGACTGGGCACTAGGTGTCTCTGGTGGCTGTGGGTCCAGTTGGTCAACGAGCTGCTCCACAAGTGTTTTGCGTGACAAACCTCTGTATCTAACAGTTCCACCACTGCTTCTGGATCCTTCACCTCCTCTAGGGCCTACACGTGTGTCCTTAATCAGACACACGTTTCAACAGTGCAGATAGAATCTTCCCCACCTCTGTACTGTGCAGCCATAGCGCACCACAATCTGTCAGCGTTCAAATTAATATACCTTGAAGATTGTAGTCACGCAGCTCAAGAGTTATGGACAGCTACCAAGGCCAAGTTAGTGCATTGGCTGTCTCCACTGAACCTGGAATCAGAAAAGGCTGTGTGCAATAATGGTGCAAACCTGGTGGCGGCCCTACACCGGAGCAACCTCACACATGTGCCTTGCCTCACATCCTCAACCTGGTTGTACAGCAATTTCTCCACCACCCTCCTGGCCTGAATGTGCTCTCTGTGTGATCACTTTCGCCAATCGCACCCCGCAAATCTTTGAGTTGCATAGCTACAGAGGCCTTTCGGCCTAGCGATTAACCATTTCAGTTGAAATGTTCCGACATGGTGGAATTCCACACTGCACATGTGGAATAAGCCGTTTTCCAGATGTCCCAAACAATCGAAAAGGGGATTCATCAGAGAAAATGACTTTACCCCAGTCCTCAGCAGTCCACTCCCTGTACCTCTTGCAGAATATCAGTCTGTCCATGATGTTTTTTCTGGAGACAAGTGGCTTCTTTGCTGCCCTCCTTGAGACCAGGCCTTGCTCCAAGAGTCTCTGCCTCACAGTGCGTGCAGATGCACTCACACCTGCCTGCTGCCATTCCTGAGCAAGCTCTGCACTGCTGATAGCCCGATCCCGCAGCTGAAACACTTTTAAGAGACGGTCCTGGTGCTTGCTGGTCTTTCTTGGGCGCCCTGGAGCCTTTTTGGCAACAAGGGAACCTCTCTCCTTGAAGTTCTTGATGATGCGATAGATTGTTGACTGAGGTGCAATCTTTCTAGCTGCGATACTCTTCCCTGTTAGGCCATTTTTGTGCAGTGCAATGATGACTGCATGTGTTTCTTTAGAGATAACCATGGTTAACAGAAGAGAAACAATGATGCCAAGCACCAGCTTCCTTTTAAAGTGTCCAGTGGTGTCATTCTTACTTAATCATGACAGATTGATCTCCAGCCCTGTCCTCATCAACACCCACACCTGTGTTAATGGAGCAATCACTGAAACGATGTTAGCTGGTCCTTTTAAGGCAGGGCTGCAATGATGTTGAAATGTGTTTTGGGGGGATAAAGTTCATTTTCTAGGCAAATATTGACTTTGCAAGTAATTGCTGTTAAGCTGATCACTCTTTATAACATTCTGGAGTATATGCAAATTGCCATTAGAAAAAATGACTGTACTAATGTTAGAAAAATTTAAGCATAGTAACATAGGTAGTTGACAAAAAAAGAAAGTGCAGGCCTGGCGGTCTGGGAGCTCTACTGCTACAGGCAACACACATGAAGGAGACCCAACTTGGATTCCAAACATTTCAAAAAGTAGAGGCAGACACCAAGAAAAGTGGTATCAATTTCACCAGAGTAGAAATAGTATAATGAAGCTTTGACACCTCTTCCACTACAGGCAACCCAACAGATGGAGACCAAACTTAGAGTCTCCATATTTCAAAAAAATTGTTGGTAACATTAGCAGTGGTAGCAACAGAAGCCACAACAAAGGTGTCACAGACTGCAATAATGTGAGACCAATGCCGCACACTAAAAACTGCAACATCGCCTAGTCTGCCCAATCTGTGACTGGGGTTCAAAAGTCATTGGAGATCCAACACTTGTTCATCTTGAAGAAAGTTAGGCAGTCTACACTTTCAGGTAACAACTGGATGTGCTTATCCATCAGAACACCACCAGCAGTGCTGAAGACACATTCTGAGAGAACACTGGCTGCCGGGCATAATAAAACCTCCAAAGTGTGACAGGCGAGCTCATGCCACTTTTCCATTTTTAAAGACAAAAATGCAAAAGGTTCCAAACCTTCCTTGATGGTATTGATATTGCGCTAGAGATACTTCTGCACCATTCTCTGCAGTTGCTCACTATGTGTCAGACTTGACACATGATAAGGTTTTTAATATTAGACAGTGTAGGACCGCCCCGGTCAGTCACCTTGTTGACGGTGGGATGGCTTTTTTTCTATTTTTGATCAAAAACAGTATTACTAAGAACTCTGTATTATTTAAATGCACTTTTGCTTTTTACTTATTTAGTTACAGCAGGGTTTTTGCTCATTTTGTCGCTTGTAGGTTTTGTATGCTTTATGGCCAATGTGAACATGCGTTTATGTGCTGCATGTATACCAACTCAAACCAAGCTCAAACCAAGCTTTGTACTCGGTTCTGGAGGTGCATGGGATGGACGACAAAGTGTGAAATTGCTTCAGTCACTTACACTGCTACTGCTAATGTTTCTGCATTGACGACTCAACGTTCCCAGGGTTTGAAGTCTGTAACTGCGATGCACGCTGTGCGCCTTACTGCTGTCTTGGGAAAGCAAATCTTACGATTGTCTGCAAGCATATTTCAATTCTCCAGCATGTGTGTGTCCCTTTCCAGTGGCTGAAGCATCTGGCAAAATTTACTCTTGCACTGTGGATTAAACAGAATGTTAACCCAGTAGTAAGTACTATTTCTAATTTTAACAATACAGGCATCATGTTGCAGATAGTGCAGCAAGAAAGCGCTCACGTATAGAGAGCTTTCATGAGGTACAAGCCCATGGTGTGTTGGTGGTGGGGTAACACTCAAGCTTGCATGCAATCATCTCCCGCCATACACCTACAACAGTTAAGGGATCATTATCCTCTTCATCTCCTGACTGTTGCAAACCCATCACCTCTTTCTCCTCACCTTCCTTCATTTGTTCCTAGGCTCCTGCAACTTGTCTGGTACCATGAGCCCCCGTCGATTGCTGTAATCCATCCTCTGATGGCACCTGCCTGTGCGATGACAGTCTGGAACTTAGAGATATTGTTATCCCTTGTGCATCCTCCTATTCTTCCTCCTCTTCCTCTGGGACCACTATCTCCTCACCCAGACTACTCAAAGTGTGCTACAGCATGTAGATGACCGGAATAGTGATGCGGATGATGGCATTGTCAGGTTAACCATCTTAGTAGCCATTTTGAAACTGTGCAGAAGGGTGCAGAGGTCATTCATCCGTGCCCACTCCGCAAGAGTTATTTTAACCACAACCGTACTGCGTTGGCCCAGGCTATGCAAAATGACATACTGCACCAGAGCTCGTCGTTGCTGCCAGAATCGCTGCAACATGTGTCAGCACATTGCTAATCAACCAGTCAATCGGTAAGCTGAAAGACCTCGGTAGAGATGGAAGTCGATGACCCACGGGGTTTTAATGGCAGAAGTGAGCACAAAGCAACTGCGCTTTCTGCAACAGCGCATTCAGGCCCAGGATAGTGGTGTAGAATTGCTGCACCACCTGGATTCGGATGTGAGCCATGCAAGACATCACACCGTTATCCTACACGGACTTTCCTGGCTCCAGGTTCAGTGGAGACAGCTATTGTTAAAACTAGGTCTGGATAGCTGTCAACAACTCTTGAGCTGCATGTTTGCGATCTCCAAGGCATATTAATTTAAACACTGCCTGATTGAGGTGAGCACTGGGTGCACAGTACGGAGGTGTGAGAATTCTCTCTGCACTGATGAAATGCGTGTCTCATTAAGGGAGAGGTTGAGGGCACAGGTGGAGGCCCTTGAGGAGGTTGAGGAGGCAGGAGCGGTTTGTCCTGCAAGCCTTGGGAATTCAAAGACTTGTGGAGCAACCCCTTCCTCACTTACAACATGCTGGTGTAACACAGGCACAGCTTTGTTAGTGAAGTAATGGCGACTGGGCACTTGGTACTGGGGGACTGCGACAGCTATCAGCTTTCAGAAACCATTTGAATCCAACTGGAAAAAGGCAGCATTTCCGTGGCCAACAGATTGGAGATGGTGAAGTTCAAGCTCTTAGCTTTGGCATGTGTAGGAGAAAACAATTCTTTATGTGACCACAACTGTCGGGCCGAGTACTGGCTGCTATGCTGGGAGAGGGTGGAGTAGGGTGAACAAGACAAACTATTGAACTATGAGTAGGGTGCAGGTGAAGATTAGAGTTGAGCGAAACGGGTCGAAAAAATTCAAAAGTCGCCGACTTTTGGCAAAGTCGGGTTTCATGAAACGAAACCCGACCCTAGGATGAGGTCGGCCACGAGGTCGGCGACTTACGCGCCAAAGTCGCGTTTCAAAAGTTTGTTTTGCGCTCTTTTTCAGCCAATCAGGATCCACGGACAATGTGGGCAACGTGATGACATAGGCACGGGTCACCACCATCTTTCAGAAGGGCATGCAAGTGATTGGCTTGCTTTGGTGGGCGTCACAGGGGGTATAAAAGGGTGTGCACGCCGACCGCCATCTTACTTCTGCCGATCTTAGTATAGGGAGAGGTTGCTGCTGATTCTGTAGGGAGAGCGTTAGGCAGGGAAGAAGACAAAAAAACTGCTTCTGCTGCTAGCGATTTGGCCTGCACAACACACAAGTCACTGTGTGTGCAGTGCAAGGGGAGGCTATATTGTGGTGTATCAGTGGTGTTGGTTGTTGGGCTGCCTTTTAAGGCTTCCTGACACGCTGGCATTGCTGTTTACCCACTGCTCCGCAAACTGCTTTTTTAAAAGCAATCCAATCTCCCTTATCCTCTCGTCACTTTGGTCACAGGCAGCTGTGCCATCGAGCGTGTCACATAGCGCTCAGATATCAGTGGGCCTCACACCATCCACAAGTGTCCAGTGTCCAAAAGTGTACGCAGAGATTCAAAATCTCCATTATCCTCTCGTCACTTTGGTCACAGGCAGCTGTGCCATCGAGCGTGTCACATAGCGCTCAGATATCAGTGGGTCTCACACCATCCACAAGTGTCCAGTGTCCAAAAGTGTACGCAGAGATTCAAAATCTCCATTATCCTCTCGTCACTTTGGTCACAGGCAGCTGTGCCATCGAGCGTGTCACATAGCGCTCAGATATCAGTGGGCCTCACACAATCCACAAGTGTCCAGTGTCCAAAAGTGTATGCAGAGATTCAAAATCTCCATTATCCTCTCGTCACTTTGGTCACAGGCAGCTGTGCCATCGAGCGTGTCACATAGCGCTCAGATATCAGTGGGCCTCACACAATCCACAAGTGTCCAGTGTCCAAAAGTGTACGCAGAGATTCAAAATCTCCATTATCCTCTCGTCACTTTGGTCACAGGCAGCTGTGCCATCGAGCGTGTCACATAGCGCTCAGATATCAGTGGGCCTCACACCATCCACAAGTGTCCAGTGTCCAAAAGTGTACGCAGAGATTCAAAATCTCCATTATCCTCTCGTCACTTTGGTCACAGGCAGCTGTGCCATCGAGCGTGTCACATAGCGCTCAGATATCAGTGGGCCTCACACAATCCACAAGTGTCCAGTGTCCAAAAGTGTACGCAGAGATTCAAAATCTCCATTATCCTCTCGTCACTTTGGTCACAGGCAGCTGTGCCATCGAGCGTGTCACATAGCGCTCAGATATCAGTGGGCCTCACACAATCCACAAGTGTCCAGTGTCCAAAAGTGTACGCAGAGATTCAAAATCTCCATTATCCTCTCGTCACTTTGGTCACAGGCAGCTGTGCCATCGAGCGTGTCACATAGCGCTCAGATATCAGTGGGCCTCACACAATCCACAAGTGTCCAGTGTCCAAAAGTGTACGCAGAGATTCAAAATCTCCATTATCCTCTCGTCACTTTGGTCACAGGCAGCTGTGCCATCGAGCGTGTCACATAGCGCTCAGATATCAGTGGGCCTCACACAATCCACAAGTGTCCAGTGTCCAAAAGTGTACGCAGAGATTCAAAATCTCCATTATCCTCTCGTCACTTTGGTCACAGGCAGCTGTGCCATCAAGCGTGTCACATATCGCTCAGATATCAGTGGGCCTCACACCATCCACAAGTGTCCAGTGTCCAAAAGTGTACGTAGAGATTCAAAATCTCCATTATCCTCTCGTCACTTTGGTCACAGGCAGCTGTGCCATCGAGCGTGTCACATAGCGCTCAGATATCAGTGGGCCTCACACAATCCACAAGTGTCCAGTGTCCAAAAGTGTACGCAGAGATTCAAAATCTCCATTATCCTCTCGTCACTTTGGTCACAGGCAGCTGTGCCATCGAGCGTGTCACATAGCGCTCAGATATCAGTGGGCCTCACACAATCCACAAGTGTCCAGTGTCCAAAAGTGTACGCAGAGATTCAAAATCTCCATTATCCTCTCGTCACTTTGGTCACAGGCAGCTGTGCCATCGAGCGTGTCACATAGCGCTCAGATTTCAGTGGGCCTCACACAATCCACAAGTGTCCAGTGTCCAAAAGTGTACGCAGAGATTCAAAATCTCCATTATCCTCTCGTCACTTTGGTCACAGGCAGCTGTGCCATCGAGCATGTCACATAGCGCTCAGATATCAGTGGGCCTCACACCATCCACAAGTGTCCAGTGTCCAAAAGTGTACGCAGAGATTCAAAATCTCCATTATCCTCTCGTCACTTTGGTCACAGGCAGCTGTGCCATCGAGCGTGTCACATAGCGCTCAGATATCAGTGGGCCTCACACAATCCACAAGTGTCCAGTGTCCAAAAGTGTACGCAGAGATTCAAAATCTCCATTATCCTCTCGTCACTTTGGTCACAGGCAGCTGTGCCATCGAGCGTGTCACATAGCGCTCAGATATCAGTGGGCCTCACACAATCCACAAGTGTCCAGTGTCCAAAAGTGTACGCAGAGATTCAAAATCTCCATTATCCTCTCGTCACTTTGGTCACAGGCAGCTGTGCCATCGAGCGTGTCACATAGCGCTCAGATATCAGTGGGCCTCACACAATCCACAAGTGTCCAGTGTCCAAAAGTGTACGCAGAGATTCAAAATCTCCATTATCCTCTCGTCACTTTGGTCACAGGCAGCTGTGCCATCGAGCATGTCACATAGCGCTCAGATATCAGTGGGCCTCACACAATCCACAAGTGTCCACTGTCCACAAGTGTGTGCAGAAATTCTAAAACTTCCCTGTCCTATAGACACCTTGTACCTTGTTTTACATTACTATATAGTTTGTTGGATTTTGTCAACATTTCTACCAAAAATGAGGAAGGCTGATGGAAGAGGCCGTGGAATTGGGTAGGGGTTGGCAGCTGGTAATGATGGTTCTGGTGGTGGATCTGATGGTAGTGGCAAGAGCAAAATAGGACCGAATGCAGGAGGTGCTGACCCTGCGTCATCGTCTGGCTACATAAGGCCTCGAACGCTTAGTTTTCTAGGAGTTGGCAAACCGCTTTTAAAGGCAGAACATCAGGAAAAAGTTTTGTCTTACATTGCTGACTCAGCCTCCAGCTCTATCGCCTCCTCTTCTTCAGTTGTAAAAAGTAAAAGCACTGAGTCGTCATTGGAGGCTCATGTTCATGAACCACACCTTTCCTTGTGTCCTTCACCCCAACCAAGATTGAAGGATGACGCAGGCCATACTACTGATTACTCCATGGAGCTGTTTTCACATACCATGCCTGGATTATCAAGTGAAATGGTGAATTACCCAGGCCAAGATGAATCTGACATGGAGTGCACTGATGCACAGCCGCTGATGGATGATTCTGCTGGTACATTCACTCAGAGCACTACATTGTCCTTGCAGTGTACAGAGCCAGATTCTGACCCTGATGAGACTCAGGTGCCCCTTCCCGCACACTATACCACCATACACGGTGACACAGAGGAAGGTGCACATGACATAGAAGAGGAGGTGATGGATGACCCAGTTGTTGACCCAGATTGGCATCCATTGGGGTAAGAGGGTGCTGCTTCCAATAGCTCAGATGAGGAGCATCCACAGCAGACATCGACATCGCAACAGCTGTTATCTGGCAGGCCCGGAGCACTCCAAAGACAGGTTCCAAACATCAAAAGAGTTGCTGGACAGCTTGTCCAGAGGGTCAAAAGATCACAGCGTGCTAGGCCGCAAAATGTCTGCCAAAGTAGGAAGAGTGCAGTGTGGCACTTTTTTGAACAAAATCCTCATGATCAGGCCAAGGTTATCTGTAAGAAGTGCGCAAAGACCTTTAGCCGAGGGAAAAATCTGAAAAATTTGAATACCAGTTGCATGCTTAGACATTTAACCAGCATGCACTTGCAAGCGTGGACACAACACCAAACCTCAAGTGCCACATGTGCAACTGATCACAACGAAGGTAGTCAGCAACGCTACATTGTTTCCCCCACTGTAAGCCCACCGGTTAGCACAGCAGCAAATGTTGAGGTGTCGTTGCAAGGCCACAGCAGTCAGGGAATCCCACTGTTATATCAACGAAAGACTGATTCTAGGCCATCAGAAAGAACACCAACTCCATCACCATCATCAACCCTCTCTCAGTCCGCCCTGTCCACCGCTACTTCCACCATATGCAGCTCTCAAGTCCAGCTCACCCTCCCAGACACTATGAGTAGGTCAAGAAAGTACTCAGTCTCTCATCCGCATACACTGGGTTTGAACGCCCACATTGCCAAACTAATCTCGTATGAGATGATGCCCTATCGGTTGGTGGAAAGCACAGCTTTCCGCGAACTCATGGCCTATGCAGTACCACGCTATGACCTACCCAGTCGCCACTTCTTCTCTCGCAAAGCCATCCCAGCCCTCCACCATCATGTGAAAGACCGCATTGTCCATGCACTCAAGCAGTCAGTGAGCGGAAAGGTGCACCTCACAACTGATGCATGGTCCAGTCGGCATGGCCAGGGCCGTTACGTGTCCATCACTGCGCACTAGGTTAATGTGGTGGATGCAGGGTCCACAGGGGACATCGGTGGTGGGACAGTGCTGCCTAGCCCACGGTATAGGAAACAGTTGGCTGTAGGCGTTCGACCCTCCTCCTCCTCCTCCTCCTCCAGAAGCGAAAGCTCGTCCACAGAGCGCAGTCGTACGAGCACTCCATCTGCAGCTGCCACTGTTGCACACGATGTGTCCCCCTATCGAGCAGCTAGTGGAAAGCGTCAGCAGGCTGTGTTGCAGATGATGTGTTTGGGCGACAGACACACCGCCGAGGTGCTGGCCGAGTACTTGAAGCGACAAACTGAGTCATGGCTGGGCAGTGTACATCTTGAGGCAGGCAAGGTAGTTAGTGATAACGGCCGTAATTTTGTGGCAGCCATAGCCCTTTCAAAACTCAGCCACATACCTTGCTTGGCTCACACCTTGAACCTGGTGGTGCAGTGCTTCCTCAAAAATTATCCGGAGTTAACAGCCCTGCTCCAGAAGGTGCGAAGACTGTGCGCGCACATCCGCCGGTCGCCTGTACACTCCGTTCGTATGCAGAAGCTGCAGCGATTGCTCCACCTTCCCAACCACCGCCTCATTATCGACATTGCAACAAGGTGGAACTCCACCCTGCACATGGTGGAGCGGCTGTGCGAGCAGAGGCAGGCCATAATGCATTTGTGGGAGGATACACGGCCAGGCACTTTGAGAGCAGACATGGAGTTGACAGGCGTGCAGTGGTCGTAGCTGAAAGACCTTTGTAAAGTCCTTCAGTGTTTTGAGGAATGCACATGGCTGGTAAGCGCAGACGACGCCATCCTAAGCATGAGCATCCCACTTATGCGTCTGCTCATGCAAACTTTGACGCACCTTAAGGAGCAGGTGTCTGCAGCCAATGTTGATGAGGAGGAAGAGGAGGAGGGAATCCTTGATGACATTCAGCCATTGTCTGCTAAGGGACCTCTCCTGGACGAGGTGGAGGAAGAAGAGGAGGAGGAGGAGGAGGATGATGGGGATGATTACTTAGGGGAGGAGGATGCATCTCGTGGGGCAAGTGAAAATGTTGGCGTGGCAAGGTCTGGTACAGGGTTTGTGCGTGACTGGAGGGATGTGGATTTACCAGAAAGTGCTCCTCCAACCAGCACTCGCAGTGCATCATTGACACCGGGAACATTGGCCCACATGTCAGATTATGCCTTGCGGATCCTAAAAAGGGACCCCCGCATTGCTAAAATGATGAACGATGACGACTACTGGTTGGCCAGCATCCTGGATCCACGCTATAAAGGCAAATTACAAAACATCATGCCACAGGAGAACCTTGACCTAATATTGGCTAATAAACAAGCAACTCTGGTAAATCGGTTGCTTGAGGCATTCCCAGCACACAGCAGCGGTGATGGTTCTCACAAGAGCCGTACGGGCCGGGGGCAGCTTGGCAGAGGTGTTCGTGGTGCACACAGCAGAAGTGGCGTTGGAGACAGGGGTTTCATGACAGTGTTGTGGACTGATTTTTCAAATACCGCTCACACAACTGGTAATACTGCATCGATGGAAAGTGACAGGAGACAGCAGTTGTCAACTATGGTTACAAACTACTTTTCCTCCCATATCGATGTTCTCCCACACAGGGCCGCTAAACTGGACACCTGGCCTGAATTGGCCCAATATGCCTTACAGGAGCTCGCTTGCCCAGCTGCAAGTGTGCTATCGGAAAGAGTCTTCAGTGCAGCTGGATCAATCCTGACAGAAAAAAGGACCCGTCTGTCAACCCAAAATGTGGATGATCTAACCTTCATTAAAATGAACCACGCATGGGTTTCCAAGGATTTTGTCCCACCTTCCCCTGATGACACATAGGGTGACAGAAAAATGGCTTGCTTTGGTCCACCTCTTCCTGGTACTTCACCTATTTCGCCTTTTGCATCAGCTGAATGTCCAACATCAACATATGCCACTTTCTAAAACTCCATAACTGTGCTGCCTCCCCCCCCATGGCCGGGGTCACCACCTACCGCATGACACCGTGCGAGTGCCGTTGCCCTGGACAGGTGGGTAGGCCGACTCTTGGGCGCGGGCACTGGCACAGGGTCCCTCATAGTGCAATCAAGTGTCTCTGACGGTGGTGGTGCACACCCGCCGTCAGACACACCGCTGTACTATGAGGGGCCCAGTGCCAGTACCGACGCCCACGAGTGGGCCCCCCTTGCTTGGCCAGGGCCCCAGCATTTGCAATCTTTACCTCTCCCTGCTCCTCCGCTGTGTAATCTGGGCCGTCAAATCCATACTGTGCCTGACACCGTCTGAGCCTGCCTCCTGAGACATATATTTTGAATGTGTACGCTATCCATACATGTTATCCAGGGATACGGTACCCTTTCTAACCTTTGTGCAATGACGTGCAATCCATACTGGGCCTAACACCGTCTGAGCCTGCCTCATGCTGTATAGACATATATTTTGAATGTGTACGCTATCCATACATGTTATCCGGGGATACGGTACCCCTTCTAACCTTTGTGCAATGACGTGCAATCCATACTGGGCCTAACACCGTCTGAGCCTGCCTCATGCTGTATAGACATATATTTTGAATGTGTACGCTATCCATACATGTTATCCGGGGATACGGTACCCTTTCTTTCCTTTGTGCAATGATGTGCAATCCATACTGGGCCTAACACCGTCTGAGCCTGCCTCATGCTGTATAGACATATATTTTGAATGTGTACGCTATCCATACATGTTATCCGGGGATACGGTACCCTTTCTAACCTTTGTGCAATGACGTGCAATCCATACTGGGCCTAACACCGTTTGAGCCTGCCTCATGCTGTAGAGACATATATTTTGAATGTGTACGCTATCCATACATGTTATCCGGGGATACGGTACCCTTTCTAACCTTTGTGCAATGACGTGCAATCCATACTGGGCCTAACACCGTCTGAGCCTGCCTCATGCTGTATAGACATATATTTTGAATGTGTACGCTATCCATACATGTTATCCAGGGATACGGTACCCTTTCTAACCTTTGTGCAATCACGTGCAATCCATACTGGGCGTGAGAACGGCTGGCGAGCTGTTAAGCAAGCTACAGCACCTGTCCAGACAAGTACAGGGATTCCCTAGCGAGGAGACTTATTTGATTGTTTTCAATGTTGGGACAGCAATTTTTGGGGAGCACTATACTCTGGAGAATGATAGATGGGGCCCACCATACACTGGAACATTCCAAAGGTGGACATCAGACACTGGAGCAGCATTTACAGGGCCCATTATACACTAGAGCATTAGAAATGGGGCCCATTATGTTTGGAGCATTATTTGGGCCCATAAGACAGTGGAGCTTCATCCATGGGGACCAACATATACTGTAGCATTATGTGGAGCTCATCATATACTGTTTCAAACATTATATGGGACCAATGATTTTGTATGGAGAAATAGATGGGCCTCGTCATGAGATGTAAAAAGTGAGGTATTTTTCATTGTACTATACCGCTATTTCTCTGCCGTATCGGAGCATGATGAGTTGTGGTATGTGTTAAAGGGGCGCTCTTTCGCCCAGGGCACATGAAAACCTGCAGCCAGCCCTCCCCCACCACAAATTTAGCCAAATAACCCCCATTTTTCAGTGCGTAACTTGTATTATGAAGTTAATTAAGGTTGACAAGCTTAAGTAAGAAGAATTGATGCTTTTGGCATTCAAATGGGCACTGTAGGTGTGTTTCCTGTCCTCCTCTCACTGCCGACTTTTATTCCCCATTGACTTACATTGGGTTTCGTGTTTCGGGACGACCCCGACTTTTCCCTATAATCGGACGATCTTGCTCGACCCGACTTTTGGAAAAGTCGGGTTTCACGAAACGAAATGCGACCCTAAAAAACCAAAAGTCGCTCAACTCTAGTGAAGATGTTATGGTGGATTCAAAAGGTGTGATATGCGAGATCGGTCAAAAACAGCAGGCATTTCCACTTCCATAACAGCTGATGGGCTCTCGCTCACCCCGACTGTAGCAGGTAAACAAGTGGAGGTTCTGTGGCTGGAGACCGGTCTGAGAACACTTGCCATGGTGACGGAGGATGAAAAAGCAGCAGATGCGGTTGATGGGGTTTCCAGTGGTTGGCAAGGCCTGCTAGGCGGCATTTTAGTGCAGTGAGATTCTCAGACTAATGCATGTTGATCGCACATGTGCCAGTTCATGCATGTAGTAGTCAACTTATTGGAATTTTTTCCTCCATTGAGTAGGTTTTTTTTTACAAATTTGCCAGGTAACGTTAGTTAAGTCATCCTTTGCAGTCTCAAATAAGGCCCAAGCAAGGCAACACTTGACGCCCCTGTGACCTGCAGACTTGTGACCACTACTGTCCACAGCCAGAGTTGTGGCTGAGGATGCAGTGCTTGTCGTGGTTGTATTGCACTGTGTCTGTGCGGGAGGCCTCAAAGTAACCTCCTCATCTTCCTCCTTCTCCATCTCCTTTTCTGAGCTACTCAACTGTGTGCTTCTGGGTTCACTCCAGATGGGATCTGCAACCTCATCGTCATTCTCTCTGTTCTCCCACTCCTCGCCCTGAGAGCCACTTCCCATCATTTTCACTTTCACCACCAAAGGCCATCACAGGAAAAGGATGGGAAATGCCATGATTGAGTCGCCACTAATGCTTTTGTTAGGACTTTGGCTAGGATAGTGATGCTATATGATGGGGGATGGGGAGGTATGTTTGATAAAAGCAAGGGGTGTGTCAAGGTCAGAGGATCTGTGGAGTCTAATTTTTTTTCTTTAATAACTTAAAGTGTGTACTGTCTGGCAGCCAATCAAGGCGCAGAAGCCATCCACAAAGTTATGACATAAGGTCTTCTGTGATTGGCTGCCGAAGTCACATGTCTCTAGCCATATGAAAGGCAAACATCTTGTTTTGATGGTGCATTTTCTTAGTGTTACAGTGCAGATAAATAAGTTAACTTGTCAGTTAGCTAGATAGAATCCCATCATGTGTGAAATCAATCTTCCAGCATCTAACTAGATTGTTCAAAAACTGTGTTGCAGTCTAAAGGTCCTATTACATTTAGTGATGCACCAGCAATCCCAACAACGATGCGACCCTGTCAGGATCACTGGTGCATCGCTAAATGGTCGCTAGTGAGCTGCCAAACAGGCAGATCTCACCAGCATGCAGCAGCGGTCGGCGGTCGTCACTTACCTGTCACACGTAGCGAGGGTGACGTCTTCCGCCCGCGTCCACGGAGTCGCTCGTCTGCGCCAGCAGGAAGCCGACGCCGAGAAATGGACCAGGACGATCTCACGCGATCAGCAATATCCAGTGGGGAGCCGGGTCGGAGGTGTCACAAAATCGGTGACGCTTTAGCGACATCACTAGCGATCTTGCTATGTGTGAAGGGGGCTTTAGGAAGACCTATTTGCTAATTCAAATTGTTGGTGATAAAACTGTGTTTCAATGAGAAATCAAAAGGCTAGATTTCCACTTAAAAATCATTAGGCCTAATATTGTGGTGTAGCCAGGAGCCCCAATTGGCTAATCTAAATAGTTTGTAATAAAACTGTGTTTCAGTGACAAATTAGAAGGCCAGATTTCTACTTAAAAATCGTTACGTCTAATATTTTGGTTGAGCCAGGAAGCCCAATTAGCTAATCTAAATCTTTTCTGAAAAAAAACTGTGTTTCAGTGACAAATCAGGCGACATTTCTTCTTAAAAATCAATAGGTATAAGAGTGTTGTTTTGGCACACTATCTAAGAAAATAAATAGTGATTGTTTATTTAGTGAAAGGTGACTGACAGCTGTAGGCCTAAGGTTGTGAAAAAGTAGGATACAAGAGGGGAAGGCTACATACAACATGAGTGAGAAAAAGCGAGGTCATGGTGAAAGGGTGAATAGGCTTGGTGTTTGACACGTACGTAAGTTAGGTGTTAATGTTAATGAAAGCGCAACTAAACAAACACCGTCTCATCCTATCAAAAGACCACTGACAACACTGGACAGCCTTTTCGACTTCCTTTCTTTGGCAGCCAGACAGCGGTATGCCTTGTAGATGAGGCTAAGAAAGAGCAAGTGCTCGAGTGGATGTCAAATGCTGCATCAAGTGGCCTCTCCTCCACTTCCTTCACCTTAACATCACACACAGTACAATCTTCAGAGGTGGCACCCCAGTCACCCTTGTTTCCCCCTGCGTCACAAATTTCAAAATGACCAACTGACTATGGGGAACCATACATGGGCCATTCTGTACAGAGCAGTTCACACATTCTATTTCATGGGCATCTTCTCTGAAGATTCACAATATCGCGAGGAGGAAAGCATATACATTGATGCCCAAAATTTTTTCATGTTCAGACAAAGTATGGTCCCAGTAGAATACAGACGTTTGCCACCGGGGTGGAGGTAATCCTGATGATACTCAGATACCAGAGACACACTCAGACTGTACTGTTTTGTCATACCAGTAAGAGGAGGAGGACAACTCTCAGAGTGAGGAGTGTGAAAACAGAGAAGAGACAATGAGGTTGTAGATCTCACTTAGTGTAAACCCAGAAGTATGCAGCTGAGTAGCTCAGAAGAGGAGGAGGAAGATGAGGAGGTTACATGGCGACTTCCCATACAGGCATGAAGTGATGCAACTATGAGAAGCACTGCATCTTCAACGCCAACTCAGGCTGTGGCCAGCATCAGTCGCGATTGTGCAGTATGCAGGCGTGGCAAGGGTAGCCTAGTCTGGGCCTTTTTACAGACCGCAAAGATGACCCAACACGCTCTATCTGTCGAATTTAAAAAAAACTTGCTAGAGACAAAAATTGCAATAATTTGGCAACTACATGCATGAACCGGTGGTACATGCCAACAGTGTGAGAATCTTACTCTGCTAAAATGTGGCCTAGTGGGCCTCACCAACCTCCGGCCATCCTATCAACCACATCTGCTGCTTCATCCTCCTCCATCACTGTACCAAGTCTTCTCACACAGGTCTCTGGCCACGGAAGCTCCACTTGTTTATTCACTACAGTTTTGGGTGAGTGAGAGCACGTCAGCTGTTATGGAAGTGGACATGACTGCTGTTTTTGTGTCACCAAGCACAATACATCATTCTCAATCCACCATAACATCTCTGCCTGCAACTCACTCACAGTTCAACAGTTAGTCCTGTTCTCCATATTTCACCCTCTTTCAGCATAGCAGTCATCTCTTGGTCTCACAGTTGGGGTCATGTAAAAAAATGTTCCTCCTACACATGCCAAAGCTAGCGCTTTAACTCCACCATCTCCAATCTTTTGGCCATGGAAATGCGGCTTTTCTGCCTGGTGGATACAGACAGTTTCAGACAGTTGATGGTCATTGCAGTCCCCCAATACCAGTTGCCCAGTAGCCATTACGTTTATAAGAAAGCTGTGCCTGGGTTACACCAGCATGTCACAGACAACATCACCCATTCCCTGAAAAAATCTGTCTGAAAGGTGCATTTCACCACTGACACCTGGACGAGTAAACATGAGCAGAGATGTTACATCTTGCACTGGGTGACTGGGTGGTGGCTGTGGAGGCAGGTGGTCAAGGGGCTGCTGCACAAGTCTTTGAACCTGCAAGGCTTGTGGGACAAACCTCTGTAACTAACACTTCATCCACTGCTTGTGGCACCTCCACCTCCTGTAGGGCCTCCACCTGTGCCCTCAACCTCTCCCTTTATCAGACACATGTTCCAACAGTGCAGATAGAATTCCCCCACCTCGGTACTGTGCAGCCATAGCTCAAAGAAATAAGGCAGCGTTCAAATGAATATGCCTTGGAGATCACTGTCACACAGCCCAAGAGTTTTATACAGCTATCCATGCCGATTTAGAGTAATCGCTGTCTCCACTAAACCTGGAGCCAGAGAAGGCCATGTGTGATTATGGTGCAAACCTAGTGCCTGCCCTATGCCGGGGCAACCTAACACATGTGCATTGTATTTCTCATGTCCTCAACCTGATGGTACAGCAATTTCTCCACCACTATCCCGGCCTTGATGCGCTACGGCAGAAAGCATGTTCGCTGTATGCTCACTTCTGACATTCGCACCCTCTAGGTCACTGTCTTGCATGGCTGCAGAGATCTTTTAGCCTACCGGTTAACCGTTTGATGTGTAATGTTCCAACACAGTGGAATTCCACTCTGTACATGTTGAAGCAACTGTGGCAGTAGCGACAAGCCCTGGTGCAGTATGTCCTTTTGCATAGCCTGGGCCAACGCAGTACAGACGTGATGCAAAGCATGTTTGCAGATAAGGCACAGATGAAAGACCTCTGCACCCTTCTGCACAGTTTTGAAATGGCTGCTAAGATGGTTAGCTCTGTCAATGCCATCATCAGCATTACTATTCCAGTCATTTACATGCTGGAGCACACTTTAAACAGTGTGCGTGAGGAGGTGATTATCCCAGAGGAAGAGGTAGAAGCAGAAAAGGATGCAAAAGGGATAGCAATATCTCAAATTTTCGGGCTGTCGTCGTACAGGCGGGTGCCATGGGAGGGTGGCTTACAGAGATTGAGAGGACCTCATGGTACCAGACAAACTGTTAGTGAAGGTGCAGGAGCTGAGGAACAAATGGAGGAGGATAAGGTGATTGACGTGCAACAGTGAGGAGATGTAGAGGATAATGATCCCCTCTCTGCTGTGTAGCTGGCGGGAGGGGATGGAGGAAGCAACATGGAGTGTTACCCCGCTACCAAAACACCATGGACTTGGACCTCATGGAAGCACCAACACATGAACGCATTCTTGCTGCAATATATTCAACATGATTCCCTTATTCTTAGGGTTAAAAATAGTGCTGATTATTGGGTGCCACATTGTTAGATCCACGGTACAAGAGTAAATTTAGTCTGATGCTTCCCCCCCTGAAAAGGGACGTGCGCATGTTGGAATTCTGAAACAATCTTGTAGACAATCGTAAGAGTCTTTTCTTCCCAAAACAGCAGTGAGACACACAGTGTGCATCCCGATGTAGAAGTCAAACCCAGGGAACATCAAGGCGTCATCGCAAAAACATTAGCAGCAGCAGTGTAAGTGGCATAAGCAACTTCTGTGAGTCGTCTCACACATTGTTTAGTGCAGCCCATGCACCAGGATGATGCAGGAGTATCTGGAGTTCAATATCAGTGCCATCATGGAGGGGTTTGGACCGTTTTGCATTTTGATCTTCTTAAATGGAAGAGTGGCCTGAGCTCGCCTTTCATGACTAGCAGTTTACGTCATGCCCGGCAGCCTGTGTTCTCTCAGAACGTGTCTTCAGCGCTGCTGTACTATCCTAAAGGATAGTTTCATCATGCTGTCCCTGAAAGTGTAGGCTGTCTAACTTTTATCAACATGAACATGTCATGTATCTCGAATGACTTTCGCAACCCAGTGGCAGACTAAGCAGACTAGACGATGGTGTAGTTTTTATTGTCATGCCTTGATCTTGCATTATTACAGTCTGTGCCACCTTTGTAGTGGCTTCTGTGCCTGCTCATTCTACTGCTGCTGTTACAAACAATTTTTTTGAAATGTGGAGTTAGGTCTCCATCTAGTGGGTTGTCTGTAGTGGAAGGTGAATCAGAGGCCTTTTATACTGTTTATTCTCTGTGGAAATTGATGCCACTTCAGAGATGTGTGATAATAATTCTTTAAAATGTGGAGACTACAAGTTGGGTCTCCATTTGGTGGGTTGCCTGTGTAAGTAGGACTCCCAGATAGGCAGGCCTGCACTTACTTTCAGTCAACCAACTGTTTAAATTTTATGCTTGTGCCATCTGAGTGTGTATGGTGAAAAAAAATTGTAGGTGTTGCACAAAACATTAGGGTAGGAAGGCTTACACTGCTCCCTTAACCACCAGGTCCTCATTGAAACTTCAATTCAAAGCTGTAAATGCTGGCCCAGACCCTGATACCTCTTGTGTGGCCAATGGCTGACTGATGTGCCATTTGCAAATTTCTACTGTGGGTCAATTGATGCCACTTTCATGGTGTTCACCCCTAATTTTAGCTGTTTGGAAAGCTTTTTGTCACCTCTTAACATGTTGTGTATAGGTTTGGTTTGGCCTCCCATTGAATCTAATGGCATTTGTGTACTTTCTTCGAACTGTTCAGTGAACATGTTCAGCGAACGTCTAAATGTTTCGGTGTATCGAACTCAACCAAACCTTGAAAGGTTCGCTCATCTCTAACTGTAACATGTATTAGGAAAAACAGCTAGTCAGTGTATCAATTCTGCTCAATATTAAAGTGTAACTATAATTTTAATATTTATTTCATAAATCAATAGTATACCTGAAAATGAACAACTTTGTAGTATGTCTTATCAAAGAAATCTTCATCTTTTTCTACTAGGAGTGATTATTCACTTTAAAAATTCTCAATTTATGGGTAAAATATGCATTCAGTGAAGATAGATTATTACATTAGTGAGATAGGAGATGACAGTTGTTTTGGATAATATGTATTCACTGAATACAAATTTCACTTAATTGAGAATTTTGAAAGTAAATGATCATTCAGCGAAAGAATCAGATTTCTCTGATAAGATGTATTATAGAGTTTTTATTTTCATGTGTACTATTGACTTATTAACGACTATTACTATTTAAGACATAGAATTAATAATAAGTTAATAATATTGAGCATAATCAATTTCAGTCTATTTGTTTGGCCTTTCACAGCAATCATGGTCTCCCATGTGGCTCCTCGGAAAAATGAACCCTTTTACCCCCAAGGGTGGTTTGCATGTTAATGACCAGGCCAATTTTTACTATTCTGACCACTGTCCCTTTATGAGGAAATAACTCTGGAACGCTTCCATGGCTCCTGATGATTCTGACTCTGTTTTCTCATTACATATTGTACTTCATGATAGTGGCAAAATTTCTTTGATATTACTTGCGTTTATTTGTGAAAAAAATGGAAATATGGAGAAAATTTAGAAAATTTCGCAATTTTCCAACTTTGAATTTTCATGCCCTTAAATCACAGAGATATGTCAGCATTTAATAACTAACATTTCCCACATGTTTACTTTACATCAGCACAATTTTAGAACCGACTTTTTTTGTTAGGAAGTTATAAGGGTTAAAATTTAAACAGCAATTTCTCATTTTTACAACACCATTTTTTTAGGGACTACATCACATTTGAAGTCACTTTGAGGGGTCTATATGATAAAAAAATACCCAAAAGTGACACCATTCTAAAAACTGCATCCATCAAGGTGCTCAAAACCACAATCAAAAAGATTATTAACCATTCAGGTGCTTCACAGGAGTTTTTGAAACGTGGAAAAAAATGAACATTTAAATTTTTTCACAAAAAATTTAATTTAGACCCAATTTTTTTATTTTCACAAAGGTAACAGGAAAAAATGAAATGCAAAATTTTTGGTGCAATTTCTTCTGAGCATGCCAATACTTCATATGTAAGGGGAAACCATTGTTTGGGCACACGGCAGAGCTCAGAAGGGAAGGTGCTCAAAATCACCCTTCAGGTGCTTCCCAGAAATCTTTGGAATGTTTTAAAAAAATGAACACTTAACTTTTTTTCACAAAAAGTTTAATTCAGATCGAGTTTTTTTTATTTTACGTAACAGGACTCCAAAAGTTGTTATGCAATTTCTCCTGAGTACACTAATACCCAATATATGTGGGTAAACCACTGTATGGGTGCATGGCAGAGCTCAGAAGGGAAGGAGCACCATTTGACTTTTCAATGCAAAATTGGCTGGAATTGAGATCGGACGCCATGTCACGTTTGGAGAGCCCCTGATGTGCCTAAGCGATGGAAACCCCTCACCAAGTGACACCATTTTGGAAGCTAGACCCGCACTTTGAACCCACAATTGCTTCACAGACGTTTATAAAGTAGACCCGTAAAAATAAAAAATCCTAAAAATGATCTTTTCACCCTTAATTTTTTATTTTCCCAAGGGTAAAAGAAGAAATTGGACCCCAACCATTATTGCCCAGTTTGTCCTGAGTACGCTGATACCCCATATGTGGGGGTAAACCACTGTTTGGGCAATTGGCAGAGCTCATAAGGGAAGGAGCATCAGATTTTACTGTTATGGTTTGCAGGTGCCATGACCCACTGGGAGAGACCATGAGGTGCCAAAACAGCAGTACCCCCTCATAAGTGACCCCATTTTACGAACTACACCTCTCAATGAATTCATCTAGGCGTGCAGTAATCATATTGACTCCATGGGTGTGTCACAGAATTTTATACTATTGAGCAGCCATGCGGAGGGACTCTGGAGGAACGGAGCACTATTTCGTTATTTAAGTGAATGGGTCTGTGCACGTCAGTGTGTATCCACAGACTGTGTTTCCATGAGCAAAACATCCTGAAATGTCCGTTTTTTAATGTCAGCACGGGCCACAAAACATCCAGCACATGTGCATACGCATAACACACATGGATGTCATTCATGTGACACCCATCGGCACAGGGGAAAAAGTGTTACAGTAAGCGCTGTTCCCCGGTGCCGGGTGCTGAACATGGCTCTCATCATTCTCCCCTGCTTTTGTCAATTGTCGGCAGAGCAGGGGATAATGATGAGAGCTGTGTTCAGCACCCAGCGCCGGGGAACAGCACTTATTGTAACGCTTCTTCCCTGGCGCCCGTCTTTGTGGTACTGAAGCAGCACACACATGCCGCTCAAGTGCCGCAAATATTACACACAAAAACACTGACATCTCCGGTACTGGAAATATCAGTACATGTGAAAGGGGCATTACAGTGGGTTTTTATGTTTGGCTGCTGTCACACATTAAAAGACACTTTTTATTGCAAAAAATTGTTTTTGCATCACCATATTTTGAGAGCTATAATTTTGACATATTTTGGCCCACAGAGTCATGTGAGGTCTTGTTTTTTACGGGATGAGTTGACAGTTTTATTGGTACCATTTTCGGGCACATAACATTTTTTGATCGCTTTTTATTCTGATTTTTGGGAGGCAGAATGAACAAAAAGCAGAAATTTATGAATTTCTTTGGGGGGGTGTTTATATCATTTAAAATTGATAAAACAGTTTTATTCTATGGGTTAGTATGATTACAGCAATACCTCTTTTATATCTTTTTTTGTATTTTGACACTTTTATACTATAAAAACTAATTTATGTAAAACATATTTATTTTTGTGTGTCTTTATTCTGAGAGCTATAACTTTTTTATTTTTCTGGTGATAGAGCTGTATGGGGGTTTGTTTTTTTTCAGGACAATATGACATTTTCAGTGGTACCTTGTTTATCGATATCCGTCTTTTTGATCGCGTGTTATTCCACTTTTTGCTTGGCGGTATGATGATAAAGCATTGTTTTTTGTCTTTTTTATGGTGTTCACTAAAAGGTTTAACTAGTGGTAGAATTTTATAGGTCTTTTTATTACGGACACGGCAATACCAAATATGTGTACTTCTATTGTTTAGATTTTTTTATTCAAATATTTACTTAGTGATAGAATAAATATTGATTTTTTTTATTATTTTTATATTTTTAAAAAATATTTTTACAATTATTTAAACTTTCCTTTACTTTATTCTATCTTTTACCCTTTGAAAAACTATGGGACAATCATTTTTTGCAGGCTGATCGCTTCTATAGCATGCAGATGAAGCAGCATCTGCATACTATAGAAGCTATCAGCGCTGCAAGTTACTGCATTGACCTGAGAGACTTCCTGATCATACACTGCACATGACAGGAAGTATCTCATCTCTGGTAACTCGGATGTCATCATGACGACATCAGGTTACCATGGCAGTGAATGGACCCCACGTCACGCCGCGGGGTCTCCCATCCAAAGGCAGAGGGGTTGTCAGCCTTCTGCCTGCTCCGGAATGCTGCAATTATTTTCGATCTCAGCATTTCGGGGGTTGAAGTGCCAAGAGTGGTCTGTGACCGCTTCTGGCACTTAATGCCCGGTGTTAGCTGTGAGAATCAGCTGACAGCCGCCCGCGATCGGCCGCACACCACCCATGTGCACGGCCCTTTGCGATGACGTACTATCCCGTCCATGGTCAGACAGGCCTAGGGCACATGAATGGGATAGTACGTCGTAGGTCAGAGAGGGATTAAATACCCAACCTATGTGCTAAGGCAATTGGATTAATGCACTTTACGGATCAAATTTTACACAGTAATTACAATGTGAACATGCTCCTATTTTGCATGCATACCAACTTATACTACAGTTAATTTTTTTCAGTTAAAAATCTAGAGTACTTAATCAACCAGAGAGTTGAAGTGGCTGATGTGAACGTCCAAGTGACCTTACCTGTTCAACTACAAGAAACAGACCTTTTAAAGTTGTTTCATATCATGTCTTACTTCAGATTTCGCTAGATTCTAAATATTTAGAATTATGAAAAAAGTGTTCTTCCTCCAGATGTAAGTTCCTCCATAGGGTTCCTTCTTCCATTCCAAACTACAATCACAGCACAGAGAACAATTGCTTGACAGAAAATCACTCCCAACATGCCTGTGCATGCCCAGTGCTTGCTATGAAATGATGAGGACTATTGTACAAATTACATGTACAGTCCAGTCTTGCTTTGATGACCACCCTGCCTGTAGGTCCCCTGCATGTGAGGAAAAGCTCACATGTGACTTGCAGATAATGATTCAGTCCACCATAATGACCAGCCTCCAGCCTGGGGGAGAACACTACACTCTGATCCAAGATAAAAAAAAGATCATAAACCTCATATATCCTTAGTACATCAAATTGACAAGAAACAAGTACTGAGGTGAATGTGTTTTTTCCCTATTAAAGTTCTCATAGGTTCCTAATTCACATCTGTATAAGGTAGCCCCTCTTTCACTGGAACTGTCATGGTGTAAAGAAAAACTGTAAGAGGAATAAAATACATCCAACCAGTTAAATTTAAGATTTATTCATACCCACAGATACATGTATAAATAGCTTGTAAATAATTGTTATCTATATATATAAAAATGAGTGTGTGTGTGTGTATCAGCTACTCCCACTCCACACAGCAACCAACCGCTAATCATCTTTCATTTCACCAAAGCTGCTTAAAAGAAGCTGAGCTGTGATAGGTTGCTATGAGCAACAGTTTTCCTTGTTGTTAATAAAAAGTCCACATGATGTCCGAACCAAACCTAGCTTGAGTTTCAGTTAAACTAGCTTCTTCTGGGACAAAAGCAAGAAGCAAGTTTATATAGACTGGGCAACAGAACATATCTGTATATAATTAATATATTCAAAAGAAAACTATTAAAAAACATATACCATACATACTGTATTTATAGTGCTTGTGAAATTAATTTGCCATATTATTTTATATGCCATGTTATTTTATATGTTAAAGCATGCTTAAAAATAAATTATGAAAGATGACATTCATTTCATAAAGCCACAAAAATTAATAATCAAATAAAAAAATAAATAAAAACAGGAACAACATTATTTGAACCTTTACTTTTTAACATTATTTCTAACATAACTTTTAAGAATGTGTCTGCTCAATTTCCTGTAATAGAAAAGAAAGGTAATTGATAAAAAAGTGTGATTTAAAAAAATAACCAATCACGTCAATTATCAGGAAATGTATTAAATCCAGTGAGTCTACCAATCATCCTACAATCTTACTTATAAAGCCATGCCTCTTGTAGCTCAATGTCATTCATAGAACTTCAAGTGACCAAAAACCTACTCTTCAATATCAAACTCCCCAGTAGACCTAAGAGTATGAAGCATTGTGTCTTCTATTATTTTATTCCTCATTATTCTTCTATCCCTATTCTATTTTTGGGGTGTTTCTTTAAGGCTGTGCCATTTCTACTGGAAATATGACACCCAGGGGTGGAACAATAGATTTAAAATTACGCCATTTTTAGTTTAGTAAGCATGATTAAGCTTGTGCACTCTTATACAGCATAATTATTATTATTACTTATTTATATAGCACCATTGATTCCATGGTGCTGTACATAAGAAGGGGTTACATGCAAATTACAAATATCACTTACAGTAAACAAACTTACAATGACAGACTGATACAGAGGGGAGAAGACCCTGCCCTTTCGGGCTTACATTCTACAGGATGGTGGGGAAGGAGACAGTAGGTTGGGGGGTTGCAGCAGTTCCGGTGTTGATATCTCCGGTGATATCTCTGGTAGTGGTGAGGAGGTAGTGGGGTCATTGCAGGCTGTAGGCTTTCTTGAAGAGTTGGGTTTTCAGGTTTCGACTGAAGGATCCGAATGTAGATGATAGTCGGACATGTTGGGGCAAAGAATTCCAGAGGATGGGGGCTATTCGAGAAAAGTCTTAGAGGCGGTTGGGTGAGGAGCAAATAAGTGTGGAGGAGAGAAGGAGGTCTTGGGATGACTGGAGATTATGTGAGGGAAGGTATTGGGAGACTAGTTCAGAGACATATGGAGGAGACAGGTTATAGATGGCCTTGTAGGTCAGTATTAGTAATTTGAACTGGATACACTGAGGGAATGGAGGCCAATGAAGAGATTTGCAGAGGGGAGAAGCAGAGGAGTAGCAAGGAGAGAGATGAATTAGTCGGGCAGCAGAGTTAAGGATGGACTGGAGAGGTGTAAGGGTGTTAGCAGGGATACCACAGAAAAGGATGTTGCAGTAGTCGAGGTGGGAGATGATGAGGGCATGCACAAGCATTTTAGTAGATTGAGGGTTGAGGAAAGGATGGATTCTGGAAATATTTTTGAGCTGGAGGTGACAGGAGGTAGAAAGAGCTTGGATGTGTGGTTTGAAGGACAGGGCAGAGTGAAGGGTTACTCCGAGGCAGCGGACTTCCAATACTGGGGAAAGCATGATGTCATTAATTGTGATAGATAGGTCAGGTAAGGAAGATCTGTGAGATGGAGGAAAGATGATGAGTTCAGATTTGTCCACATTGAGCTTAAGAAAGCAAGAGGAGAAGAAGGAGGATATGGCTGATAGACTCTCCGAGATTCTGGACAGCAGAGAGGTGACATCTGGGCTAGAGAGTTAGATCTGAGTGTCGTTAGCATAAAGGTGGTACTGGAATCCATGGGACTTTATGAGTTGACCAAGGCCAAGGGTATAAATTGAGAAGAGTAGGGGTCCTAGAACAGAGCCTTGGGGGACTCCAACAGAGAGAGGATTGGATGAGGAGGTAGTGTGGGAGTGGGAGACGCTGAATGTGCGGTTTGAAAGGTATGAGCAGATCCAGTATAGGGCGAGGTCTTTGATGCCAAAGGAGGAGAGGATTTGTAGTAGGAGGCAATGGTCAACTGTGTCGAATGCAGAGGACAGGTCTAGAAGCAGGAGTATAGAGTATTGTCCGTTTGCTTTGGCTGTAAGTAGGTCTGGCGGAAACCAGATTGTAGATTGTCAGAGAGCAAGTTAGATGAGAGGTGGGAGGAAAGTTCAGCATGGACGTGCAGCTCCAAGAGTTTGAAAGCGAATGGGAGCAGTGATGTTGGGTGATAGTTGGACATAGCGGTTGGGTCGAGGGTTGGCTTTTTAAGGATAGGCATGATTGTGGCATGTTTAAAAGCAGAAGGGATGGTACCGGACGTTAGCGATAGGTTGAAGAGGTGGGTTAGGGATGGGATAAGTGTGGTGGTGAGGTTGGGGAAGAGGTGGGATGGGATGGGATAAGTGTGGTGGTGAGGTTGGGGAAGAGGTGGGATGGGATGGGGTCAAGTGCACAGGTTGTGAGGTGCGATTTGGAGAAGAGGTGATTAAGCTCCCCTTCCGTGATGTTGGAGAGGGAGGTTATGGGGTTTGGGCATTGGTCTGGTATACAAAGGGGTTGTGGTGGTTGAACAATGAAGACTTGCCTTGTTTGGTCGTTCTTAATTTTGAAGTGTGTGGCAAAGTCCTCAGCAGAGATGAGGAAGGTTGGAGTGGGCAGTGGTGGGCGGAGGAGGGAGTTGAAAGTTTTGAATAACTGTATGGGATTGTAGGATAGGGAAGATATGAGGGCTGTGAAGTAGGCCAGTTTAGCGGAGGTGAGGGCAGATTTGAAAGCGAATGTTGCCTGTATGAATGCTGTGAAGTTATCTTGCGAATTTGTTTTCTTCCAACACCGCTCTGCAATCCTGGACACTTGCCGGAGCTTTTTAGTGGTATTATTGTGCCAGGGTTGTCTGTTGGTACGTCGCATTCTGCCATGAACGAGAGGGGCGACCGTGTCAATAGCTGATGTGAGAGTCGCATTGTAGAAAGCAGTGGCACTGTCTGTGTCTTGGAGTGAGGATATATATGCCAGTGGTAGAATAGAGTCAGAGCGCGTGGGTGTCTAGGTGTGCAAGGTTTCTGCGGGGGTGCGCATGTTGCTGGACATGGGTGCCAGGAGAGGAGGACAGGGATGAGAAAGTGAGTAGATGGTGGTCAGATAGAGGGAGAGGGGAGGTGTTGAAGTTAGAAAGAGAGCAGAGGCGGGTGAAGACCAGGTCTAGTGTATGTAAGTAATATATTTAGTACTAAAAAGTAAAAATAACACTTTATTATAGAGCACTATTTTGGAACAGTATGTTTTCTGTTGGTCACTCTGGTCAATTGACCGACTTTGCATATAACGAGCCACAGTGAAGGATGATTAGTAGACTGGGATAACATATTCATTATGAATGATATAATTAGGAATTATAATTGGACACATGTTTCTCTGAATATATGGAGCCCCTTTTTATTTATGGAATACAATTAACATGTTTTGACATTGACCACATATATGACTGTGTAACAGTGTCTGAATAAACAGCAACACACATAGATCTACTGATTGTGGAGGACCCGATAGCTGAGTCCCCCCTATACTCCAACAAACCATCCTTACAATTAGCACTAATAAGGAACAATGACCAAAACATTTTTTACACTATATTCACTCTGGAAATAAATTCACTAAACTGAGTGCCGGATTCTTGGACCTTTTTATGATCCCCCAACCCAACAGCCTATTCTTTAGATAGACCATTAAAAATGTTTTATCAGGGAAAAAGCCGTTAAGAATTTACATATTTTTTATCACCACTAAAATGTTTTTGTTTTCTTTTTATTTGCAATTAAATTAATATTCACTATTTAAAAATCAAAATTTATATACAATATTGTGTATGCTTTTAACAGCATTACACTTAAACATTGCAGACAAACTTTTCTTCATATCACTGTTCCTTAAGGTGTAAATCATTGGATTTAGCATGGGAATAAAAAAAGAGTATAAAACAGACAGAAACTTATTGAAATCAAATGAGTCAATGGCTTGAGGTCTTGCATACATAAATATAGTTGTGCCAAAAAATAAAACTACCACTGTCAAATGGGAAGCACAAGTGGAGAAGGCTTTTGTCCAGCTACGATCAGAAGGAATATTCTTTATAGAGGAAATTATATAGACATAAGATATTATTATGAGGATTAATGAACTAACCAACACTAACATCGCAGTTATGAAATCAACTATCTCTACAATTGAAATGTCATCGCAAGAGAGGTGAATGACAGGTGAAATATCACATAAGTAATGGTTAATTATCTTGGATCCGCAAAAGTTAAGCTGTGTTATCAAACCTATAGAGAATGAGCAGGCCAAGAATCCTAAAAATATACTACCCAAAGTAAGGATCCAGCACATCTGACTGGTCATAATACTGTTATAAAGTAAAGGGTTACAAATGGCAAGATATCTGTCATAGGCCATAGCAGCCAACAAGAAGCATTCAGAACACCCAATAGAAAGAAATAAGTATAACTGCATCATGCAATCATATAGGGATAAAATAATATTATTCCCTGTTGAAAGACCACTTAACATTCTTGGTACAGTAACAGAGACATAAACTGTTTCCAACCATGATAACTTGCTAAGGAAAAAGTACATGGGCTTGTGAAGCTTGGGATCCCATGTTGAAATGACAATGATTGCCACATTTTCCACAATTGTGAATATATACGCAACAGAAAATATTACTGCAAGGAGAGTTTTAATTCCTGGACTAACTTGGAAGCCGAGCAAAATAAAATGCGTTGCATTTAAGCTACTCATACGATCAATAGACAGCATGCTGAGCCTGTGTGATATGAAAAGAACAAATTGTCTTCATTCGTGTTTTAATCCCTCTTAGTTTAGGTATTTTAGATAAAACATAAAAATGGGAGCTATTATCTTTATAGATTAAGTTCTCATAGTATTTTCAGTTTTTAGCACCTTTTTCCTGATGACTATACTTTAAGTTTCATTCACTTTATGTATGAACAAAGCACATTGGCTTTTTAAGTTCTCATTTTTCATATGCTTTATCTCATCCTACCTCTAAAACTCTGAAGGACTGACAAGGAGACGCTTAAAATGGCAGCTTTCAGAAACCATGAAGAGGGGCACAATTTTATAAAGCCAAGTGTTTTTAAGAATTAAATAGGAGGAATATTAATTTGGGCACCGAATCATTAATATATTTATGCTTGAGTATTGAAATATGTCCAGAAGTTTACCTGAAAGGATGCTGGTGTGATATGCGTCCTGGGTTCTCCATGAAAGGGAGACACTATTACACAACTCGGCCTTTGCTAGAGAATTTAGATAAAGAGCTAAAAGATTGGGGTAAGACTAGTTGCAATTTTGCAATGTTCTTATGTTGAGTTACAATATCTATAGTAGTTCCATAATATCCTTCAATAGTCGTTAGTCTCATCATTAATCAGACAAAAAAAGAAATTAAAAGAGCAGAGTGAAAAGACAGCTTATCAAACTCTGAAAATCCAGCAGACATTAATAAAATTTTAATTGGGAAGAATCTGAAACCCTCAATATAAACTAACCATTGATCTGCAAATATCAGTGTTGTTACATGACATCAGCCTAACAATTCTTCAGCTCTTCACCTCTTATTCGGTTGACGTTCTATGTATAGAAGCATAGCATGTGCTTTTCTCATTTTCAGAAACATCACATTAAAAATGTTCTCCATAATGCAATTATCATTGGCTTGATGCTCATCTATGCTTACTGACTAGCAAAGAGAAGGAAAGGAACAGTCCTAACTGTAATAGCATGTCTTAATCTGTGCAAAGATGGTTACACTCGCACTTTTGCCGCTTTTGCTATTCTTAAGTCTTTCGTCATCTTGAACATTTGTAAAATTATAAATCTATTCTTCATATCATATGTGATAAGTAGAGGCAAAAGGTTGGGCATCATTGTGTAGGTAAGCCTATTATCGTTACTTGTATGTAAATCATCTCTTATAGCTGCACAAAATTCACATCTCTTTACTCTAGCCATTAAATTGCCACCTGGGATTTTCACCGGTTGACTGTGAGCTATTTTGGGGGCACAAATTGGAATACTCTTTGCTTCCAAGTGCATTCCGTTATTATATCTGTCCAACAGCAAAAATGATACATAATGGTAGATAACAATTTTTAACTATTTCAAAGAACACATCAATTTTGAATAACTTTTCACAGTTTTAACCCCTTTAACCACTAAGTCTGCATGCACCTACATGACCAGGCCAAATTTTAGAATTCTGACCAGTGTTGTTTTATGTGGCAATATCTCTGGAACGCTTCAATGCATCCCATTGATTCTCACACTTTTTTTTAAAGACATATTGTACTTCAATATAGTGATAACATTTTTTCGATATGACTTGCATTTCTATGTGAAAAAAATGAAAATTTGGGGAAAATTTTTAAAGTTAGCAATTTTTACACTTTTAATCTGTATGTCCTTAAATCAGAGAGTTATATCACACAAATTAGTTAATATGTAACATTTCCCACATGTCTACTTTACATCAGTACAATTTTTGAAACATAATGTTGTTTTGTTAGGAAGTTATAAGGGCTAAAAGTTTACCAGTGATTTCTCACTTGAAGTGACTTTGAGGGATCTATATGACAAAAAATGCACCAAACTGACACCATTCTAATAACTGCAACTCTCAAGGTGCTAAAAACAACATTCAAGAAGTTTATTAACACTTCAAGTGCTTCACCAGAAGTTTTAGAATGTGAAAAGAAGAAATGAACATTTACTTTTTTTTCACAAAAATCTTATTTTGGACCCCGATTTTTTTATTTTAACAAGGGTAACAGGAAAAAATGGACCCCAAAATGTGTTGTTCAATTTCACCTAAGCATAGGGATACCCAAAATTTGTGGGAAAAACCACTGTTTGGGTGCACGGCTGGCCTTGGAAAGGAAGGAGTGCCATTTGACTTTTTTGATGCAAAATTTGCTGAAATAATTCGAGTAGGCTATGTCGCGTATGGAAAGCCCTGATGTGTATAATCAGTGGTAAACCCCCACAAGTGACAACATTTTGGAAACTAGACTCCTTAGGAAACATATCTAGATGTGTGGTGAGCACCTTGAACCTCCAGGTGCTTCACAGAAGTTTATAATGAGACGTGAAAATAAAAGAAATCACATTTTTCCCCCTAAAATGATATTTTAGCACCAATTTTTTTCTTTTCACAAGGGTATCAGGAGGAAATGGAGCCCATTTTTCTTCAAGTGCCTCCTTATTATACATCTTGAAAGCGCCATATCACTAGTTTTCAGAGAGTCCAGTATTTCAGCTGATATTATCTGTTAGTAGAGATGAGCGGCTTTTCCTTTTTTCAGGTCAAGTCGGGTTTCATGAAACCCGAATTTCTCAAAAGTCGGGTCGAACGAAATCGGCCGACTATAGGGAAAAGTCAGAGGCCAACTGAAACATGAAACCCAATGCAAGTCAATGGGGAAGCAAAGTCGGCAGGGAATGGAGGACAGTAAACACACCTACAGTGCCCATTTCAATGCCAAAAAACATCAATTCTTATTACTGAAGTTTGTCAACCTTAATTTACTTCATAATAATAGTTACGCATTGAAAACAGGGGGTTATTAGGCTAAACTTGTGGGGGGTTAGGGCTGGCTCCAGACTTTCATGTGCCCTGAGCCAAAGAGTTTCAGTGCGCCCCTTTAACACATACCACAACTCATGATGCTCCGATACGGCACAGAAATATAGGTATAGTACAATGACAAATACTTACATGACATGAGTGATCTATTTTAAATTGTACAATAGCTCAAAAAAAGGACAGTATATTACTCCATACAGTATTATGGCCACCACATAGTGCGCTATACAGAGTAATGAGGCCCATATATTTCTCCATACAGAATAATTGGCCACATATAATGTTCCATACATTATATGATGAGCTCCACATAATGCTACAGTATATGATGGTCCCCATGGACGATGCTCCAGTGTGTTATGGGCACAAATAATGCTCCACATATCATGGGCTCCATTTCTAATTCTCCAGTGTATAATGGGCCCCGTAAATGCTGCTCCAGTGTCTGATGTCCCCAATCTGGAATGCTCCAGTATATAATGGGCCTCATGGATGATGCTCCAGTGTATGATGGGCCCTAATAATGCTCAATATATAATGAGCTCCATTTGTAATGCTCCAGTGTATAAAGGGCCCCGTAAATGCTGCTCCAGTGTCTGATGTCCCCAATTTGGAATGCTCCAGTATATGATGGGCCCCATTTTTAATTAACCCAGGCATTTTATGTGAAAAGAGCTCCATGGAGTAATCTGAAAGGTGTGCTGCCGCATCCTTCACTTTTGGTGTGGGTGAAGGACACAAGGAAAGTGGTTGCTCCTGACCAGAAGCCTGCACTTACGACTCAGTGCTTACATTTTTTTAAACTTCAGAAGAGGAGGCGATAGCGCTGGAGGCTGTTTCAGCAATGTAAGCCAAAAACAGTTCCTGATGCTCCGGCTTTAAAAGCAGTCTACCTACTCCCAGAAAACGGAGCCGTACAGGCCTTCCAGAGCTACACCATGACGCAGGCTCAACACCTCCTGCCTTAGCTGCTATTGTGTTTTTGGCACTACCAGCAGATGCACGAGCACCACCATCAGTACCAGATAGCCCCCTACACCCACGTCCGCATCCTCTTCCACCATACTTCCTCATGTTTTAGAAAATTGACCCAAAATACCAGCAGATATATGGTACTGTATCAGAAGCGTACAGCTCTATACAGTCTTGGGATAACAACAGTAAATCTCCATATATATTTCATGAGTCATACACAGATGCTCACAGGCTCAGTATGGATTACCCAATAAAATAAAAAGGTGAAAAAGGGTACAGTATCACCAGATACAAGGTATATATAGTATAGTGTAAACATTCTAAATCTCCGTATACATTTCAGGAGGCAGACATAAACGCTCTCAGGCCCAGTATGGATTACACAAGAATATGAAAAGCTGTAAATGGGTAATGTAACACAAGCGTACAGCTGTATACAGTGTTGGCCAAATTCGAAATCTCTGTATATATTTCCAGAGTCACCCTCAGACGCTCACTCAGTCTGGGTTTGACCATAAAAAAAATGTTGTAAAAAAGGTACTGGATAACAAGATAGCAAGTATATATATTATAGGGTACAATTGAAATCTCTGTATACATAGTCCCGTAGTCAGTCTCAGACGCTTACTCAGTATGGATTTGACCGTAAAACTAAATGTCGAACAAAGGTACTGTATAACAAGATACAAGCTGTATCGAGTATAGGGTAAAAATTGGTATCTCCAGTTCACCATATATATATAGAAGGCATAAACCACACACGCTCACACATGCTCACTCACTATGGATGCTCACTCACTATGGATGATACCGTAATACAAAATTTGGAACAAAGGTACTGTATCAGCACATACCAGGTGTATCCAGTCTAGGGGTAATTGTAAATTTCCGTCTATACTTCTGGAGTCACACACAGACACTCACAAAGGTAGTCGAAGCGTACAACAGTATACAGTGTTGTGGTACTTTTAAATTTTCGTATATATTTCAATCTCAGTAAGCTAGTCCAGACTCTCCACTACTGGAAACTACATGGATACAAGTACAGACGTAAAGTCGAGTGTTAGCAGAAATTTGGGAATTACTCATCGTGGGAAAACCTCCCGGTAGATGTTGCAGAGGTGATGCAGACCCTCAATTACTGTGTCTGTGAAGACAGCAAAAACAGTTCTTTGTGAAGAAAGGATTGCTTTATCGCAGTACCGTGGATCACATCACCGTTACTCATCTCCATCAAACTGTGATCACAGGGAGAGATGTAGACATGGTCCTCACTGCCCATCATGAGGTGTCTGGTCATTTTGGAGTGCCAAAGACAGAAGCCACAGGCCGTAGGCGATTATATTGGATTGGCCATGAGAGGAGACATTGAAAAATGGTGGCAGGAATTTCACACATCTGTGACTATCACAACTGTGAAAAGTGATCATATAGCACCACTGCATCCGCTTGAAAGTTGATGTCCATTACAATTGGTAGCCATTGATCATTTGAAGGTAGGGGCCAGGAGAACAGGGCAGAGCTACATCTTAACCAACATCGATGAATACACCAAATTTCTAGTGGCTTTCCCTGTGATGTATTTAATTGCCCAGACTACATAGCAGTTGAGCAGGGAGAGGTAAGTATTGCAACTTGCAAGTGCTGTGGCCATGACAAAGCAGGGGGGCACACTCGTGGGCGACGGTACTGGCATAGGGTCCCTCATAGTACGCTGGTGTGTCTGATGGCAAGTGGGCTCCCCCACCATCAGAGACACTGTATTGTACTATGAGGGGCCCTGTGCCAGTGCCGTCGGCATTTGTGGGCCCATCCACCTGTTCAGAGCAGCTGCACTTACTCGGGTGCGCCAGGTGTTGACCCCAGCCATTGGGGGAGCAGCCCACTTAGGGAGGTTAAAAAATGGCATATGTTGATGTATTGGCTGGATATTCAGCTGCTGCAAAGGGCGGAATTGGGCAAGTCCAAGGAAGTGGAGGACAAAAGCGAGGCAGTTTTCTGGCAACCTATGTGTCATCAGGGGAAGGTGGGACAAAATCCTTTGCAACCTATGCATGCTTCATTTTAATGAAGTTTAGATCATCAACATTTTGGGTAGACAGACGGGTCCTTTTTTCTGTCAGGATTGATCCAGCAGCACTGAAGACTCTTTCAGATAACACACTAGCAGCAGGGCAAGCGAGCTCCTGTAAGGCATATTGTGAAAATTCAGGCCAGGCGTCCAGTTTAGAGGCCTAATAGTCAAAGGGGAATGACTTGTGAGGGAGAACATCGATATGGGAGAAGTAGTTTGTAACCATAGTTGACAACTGCTGTCTCCTGTCACTTATAATCGATGCAGTATTAGCAATCGTGTGAGCGGTACTTGAGAAATCATTCCACAACATGGTCATTAAACCCCTGTCTCCAATGCCACTTCGACTGTGTGCACCATGAACACCTCTTCCATTGTGCCCACTACGGCTCATGGGAGAAACAGCACCACTGCTGTGTGCTGGGAAAGCCTCAAGCAACCTGTTTACCAGAGTTGCTTGTTTGTTAGCCAATATTATCTCTAGATTCTCCTGTGGCATGATGTTGTGTAATTTGCCTTTGTAGCGTGGATCGAGGATGCTGGCCAGAAAGTAGTCATCATCTCTCATCATTTTGGCAATGCGGGGGTCCCTTTTTAGGATCCGCAAGCCATAATCGCACATGTGGGCCAATGTTCCAGGTGTCAATGATGCACTGCCAGTGGTGGGTGGAGGAGCACTTTCTGGCAAATCCACATCCTTACAGTCACGCACAAACACTGTACCTGACTTTGGATCGCCAACATTTTCTCTTGCCCCTTGAGAAGCATCCTCCTGCCCAAAATAATCATCCCCCTCATCCTACTCCTCCTCTTCTTCCTCCACCTCGTCCAGGACAGTTCCCTGACCAGACAATGGCTGACTGTCATCAAGGCTTCCCTCCTCCTCCTCCTCCACTGCAGACGCCTGATCCTTAATGTGCATCAAACTTTGCATGAGCAGATGCATAAGTGGGAGGCTCATGCTTATGATGGCGTCGTCTGCACTTACCAGCCATGTGCATTCCTCAAAACACTGAAGGACTTTACAGAGGTCTTTCAGCTTTGACCACTGCACCCCCGACAATTCCATGTCTTCCCTCAAGCTGCCTGCCCGTGCTCTGTGGACGAGCTTTCACTGATAGAGGAGGAGGAGGATCGAAAGCCTACAGCCAACTGTTTCCTATACTAGGCACTGTTCCACCGCCGCCGTCCCCAGAGGAGCTTGCATCCACCACATTAACCCAGTGCGCAGTGATGGACACATAACAGCCCTGGCCATGCCTACTGGTCCATGCATCTGTTGTGAAGTGCACCTTTCCATTCACTGACTGTTTTAGTGCATGGACAATGCGGTCTTTCACATGCCGGTGGAGGGCAGGGATGGCTTTTCGAGAAAAGAATGCCAACTGGGTAGGTCATAGCATGGGACAGCGTAGGCCATGAGGTCGTAGAAAGCTTCACTTTCAACCAAACGGTAGGGCATCATCTCTAATAAGATTAGCTTGGCAATGTAGGCATTCAAACAAAGTGTACGCGGATGAGAGGATGAGTACTTTCTTGTCCTACTCAGAGTGTCTGGTAAGGTGAGCTGGACTGGAGAGCTGCATATGGGGGAAGTAGCGGTGGACCGGACGGAGTGAGAGGGGGTTGGTGATGGTATTGGTGGTGATGGCCTAGATTCAGTGTTGTGTTGCAAAACCATTGTGATTCCCTGAGTGCTTTGGCCTTGCGACAACACCTTCACATTTAGTGCTGGTGGTGTGCTTAACAGTGGCGGTGGTCTTGCAGTGGGGGAAGCGATGGAGCATTGCTGGCTACCTTCAGTTGGAGCAGGTGCACACGTGCTACCTGAGGTTTTGTAGTCCGTCCACACTTGCAAGTGCATGTTGATTAAATGTCTAAGCATGCAACTGGTAATCAAATTTCTGAGTTGTTTACCTCGGCTAAAGGTCCTTCCGCACTTCTTACAGGTAACCTTTGCCTCATCAGTAGGATTTTGGACAAAGAAGTGCCACACTGCACTCTTCCTACTATGGTATACATTTTCTGGCCTTGCACGCTGTGCTAAGTTGACCATCTGGCCAAGCTGTCCTGCAACTCTTTTAGTTTTTGGTCCACGTTTTTGGACAGCTACGGGCCTGCCAGATAACCGCTGCTGCGATGTCAATGCCTGCTGCAGATCCTTCTCCTTATCTGAACTATTGCCAGCGCCTCCCTCCTCCCCCAATGGATGCCAATCCGGGTCAAGAACTGGGTCATCCATCACCTCCTCTTCAAAATCATCTGCATCTTCCTCTTTACCTTCCTCTGTATCACCGTGTAAGGTGGTATAGTATGCGGGAAGGGGCATCAGGGTCAGATTCTGGCTCAATAGACTGCGAGGGCAATGTAGTGCTCTGGGTTGATGTACCAGCAGAATCATCTAGCAGTGGCTGTGCATCAGTGTACTCCATGTCAGATTCATCTTGGACTGGGGAATTCAGGATTTGACTGGATAACCCAGGCATGGTATGTGAAAAGAGCTCCATAGAGTAATCTGAAGTGTGGGCTGCCGCATCCTTAACTTTTGGTGGGGGTGAAGGACACAAGGAAAGGTGTCTTTCCTGACCAAAACCCTGAACTGATGACTCCGTGCTTGCAGGTTTCGAACGTTCAGAAGAGGAGGCAATAGAGCTGGTGGCTGTTTCGGCAATGTACGCCAAAACCTGTTCATGATGCTCTGGCTTTAAAAGCGGTTTTCCTACTCCAAGAAAAGGCAACCTTACAGGCCTTCTTGGGCCAGACGATGATGCAGGCTCAACACCTCCTGCCTTAGCTGCTATTGTGCTTTTGCCAGAACCAGCCGATGCACCACCACCATTAGTACCAGCTGCGCCGCCCTGCCCACGTCCGCGGACTCTTCCACCATACTTCCTCATGTTTGGGAAAATGTACAAAAAATACCAGCAGAGAGATGGTACTGTATGAGAAGCATCCAGCTGTGTAAGGTGTATTAAAAAAATTAAATCTACGTATATATTTTGTTAGTCACAGACGCTCTCACAGTATGTATTGGACCGTAATCCAGCAAGCAGATATACGGAACTGTATCAGAAGTGTACAGCTGTATATTTTTTTTGTGTAACTAACAATCTCCGTATATGTATTTACGGTGTGTCACACACACACGCTGACTCTGTATAGATGTGACTGTAATGCGAATGGCAGATATAAAATACTGTTTGAGAATCAGACAGCTCTATATTGTGTGTGTATGGAAAATTGTCAATCTCCAGAGTCACACACAGATAGCTTCTATTTGTCCGTGATACAAGGCAGTACACGGTAGTGTGTGAGGAGCATACACCGCTATATGGTGTGTGTATGGAAAATTGTCAATCTCCGTCTATTTGTATAAGGACTGACACATGCTGTCTCTGTCTAGTTTTGACCGTCATTAAACAGCAGATATACGAAACTGTTTGAAAAGCGAACAGCACTCACTCTAAGGTGTAGGTCTGGAAAAATGGAAAAACTCCTTGGCTATTTTTTCCAAAGTCACACACAGATAGCTTCTATTTGTCCGTGATACCAGCCGCCGGTACACAGTAGTGTGTGAGGAGCGTACACCGCTATACTGTGTCTGTATGGAAAATTGTCAATCTCCGTCTATTTGTATACAGAGTGACACGCTGTCTCTGTCTAGTTTTGACCGTAATTAAACAGCAGATATACGAAACTGTGTGAAAAGCGGACATCACTCTAATGTGTAGGTCTGGAAAAATGGACAAAATCCTCGGCTTTTTCTTCCAGAGTCACACCCAGATAGCTTCTATTTGTCCGTGATACCAGCCGCCGGTACACGGTAGTGTTTGAGGAGCGTACACCGCTATACTATGTGTGAAAAAATGAACGCTCATTAACTCACCAGGACAAAATAATAAAAGTTGGAGTGCTTTGAAAAAAGCAGTTTGAACAGCAGTGTGCACACAGCAATGCAGCAAGCAGGTAGCCTTAAAAGGCAGCCTAATCACCACCAGCGCTGCTGCACAAAAGCAAAAATCCTCCCCTTTCACTGCACACTAACTGTACATTGAAAAGCACTATCAACAGAAGCAGTTTTTTTTCTTCTTCCCTGCCTAACGCTCTCCCTTATTCAGAATCAGCAGCATCAACCTCTCCCTAAGATCAGCAGAAGTAAGATGGCGGTCGGCGTCCGCAGCCTTTTATACCCACTGTGACGCCACACAAAGCCAGCCAATCACTTCAATGCCCTTCTCTAAGATAGTGGTGGCCGCTGCCCATGTCATCGCGTTGCCCACAGTGTGCGTCCTCATCATTATCATCATCTTCATCATTAGCTGAGAAAAGGCGCTGGAAGCATTATTTGAAACGCGACTTTGGTGCTCCGATCGGCGACCTCATGGCTGACCTCACGCTATGGTCGGGTTTCGATCGGCAAAACCCGACTTTAGCGAAAGTCGGCTATTTTTGAATTTGACAGACCCGTTTCGCTCAACTCTATCTGTTAGTTTTTCTCTGCATCCTGAACAATTTTCCAGGCATTTGTCACAGATTGCAGGTGAGGATGTTACATTTAGTAGCCTTTCAAACCCATTTGTGTTAACTTCTGTGCATGCTAGTGTAAGGGGGTGAGATAGAATTATCTCCTTGCTTCCCTTCCTTTAATTGTTCTCAGTGTATTGATGTTTACATATGCTAATGTTGGTATGTATTACCGCTCACATTTATGGTCCTGCCACATTCATACATGTGTTACCATTCTTTGTAGAACCATATTAAATTATGTTGTGTCCCTTTAGTGTTGCTGCTGCCCTGCCCAGATGGGCCCTGAAGTCCGCGGCTGCAGAATCGTCTTTAGCCCATACCATGGCGCGGAAACCAGAAAAGAACAAAGACGACATGGGGCTCTTCCCGGAGTCGGTGCAGGCCCAAACATCAGCCCGCACCTGGGAGCCTGATGTTGCTACTACTGCACAGCAGTCTGCATCTTCTGCAGCCACACAGATGACATCTGAAAAGAAAGAAGCAACATGCAATACGTGCTATTGAACTTTGTATATAAAAAAAGAAAAATGTTGTGCTTGTTGCACCCATATGGGAACTGGGACTGTTCCGCGTCCCGGCAGGCACTGTAGCCCTTTAAAAAAATAACCCGCCCACGGTAAGTGGGCGAAGAGCGGCCTTTAACAAAGATGAAGGTGAAGAGCTGTCTGTGTTATTTTTGCTTTTTGTGTGATTTCGGCCTAGAGGACTGCGAGCTAGGTGAATTATGCGGAGCCCATGGGCTCTTTATGTTTATTTGCGCCCGTTGCGCCCTTTCTGCTGGTAAAAGGAGAGACTGTCTTCTTAACTGGAGACCACTAGAAAAACTGTACTTCCTCAAAGGAAGGGGGAGCTTGTCCTTGGAACTGCTGTCCTATGCGTAGGTGAAGCAAAAAAAAGAAGAAATATGCAGCACTCACCAATGTAGCTGAAAAACTGTGAGTCTTTATTTCACATAATTTCCATCAAATGTGTGGACATGCAGGACGTGGAGGAATGCTAGGGGAGGTGCCGGACAACGGCCGTTTCGTGATTACTCGCTTCTATAGGTCCAGGTGAGGGGATTAGCTAAAGGTCATTCCCTTTATAGGATCACAGACCTTACTAATTAACATACATAACAAGTTGTGAAACAAACATTTACAAAAAAATATATAGTTATACAATATACAGAGTGCAAGATACTAGTAAAGAATAAATCTTTCCATATCGATTTACAAGATGATCTATATTTTTACAATATCATAGGAAGATTATAATCTAAATAACTTTACATACAATTTTTTATATAACATTTTTTATAAAAATACTGATAGATCGATCCGGTCATTTAGTCCCAAAGGACCTCGTGCGTTCGCTTTCAGGATCCATTTCGCTTCTTGTTGCAATAAAGCTTTGTCATGGTTGCCTCCTTGAGGTGGAAAACTGACCTTTTCAATCCCTGCAAAACTCAAAATTTCTGGGTTAGCTTTATGCACATCTTGAATATGCTTAATTAATTGCAGTGAGCCCTTTCCTGATGTAATAGATCTATAGTGTTCACCAAAACGTATCGTAAGTGCTCTTATAGTTTTTCCAATATAAAAATAACCACATGGACAAAAAATAATATAAACCACGAATTTAGTTTGACAAGAAATGTAGTTTTGTACCTTATGTTCAATAGAGCCAAAATGTATAGAATTCCCTGTCAGATGAAGATGACAGTATTTGCAGTGACCACATTTATAATTTCCTTTTATTGATAAATCTCATAGCCAATTTTTTGAGGGGGACGAAGTCTATGATGTACTAATAAATCACCTATATTATGTGCCCTTTTGTATGCAAATTGAGGAACTAATTTACCATCTGTGTGTAAGGTTTTTTCTGCATCAAAAAAAAAAAAATGTTATATAAAAAATTGTATGTAAAGTTATTTAGATTATAATCTTCCTATGATATTGTAAAAATATAGATCATCTTGTAAATCGATATGGAAAGATTTATTCTTTACTAGTATCTTGCACTCTGTATATTGTATAACTATATATTTTTTTGTAAATGTTTGTTTCACAACTTGTTATGTATGTTAATTAGTAAGGTCTGTGATCCTATAAAGGGAATGACCTTTAGCTAATCCCCTCACCTGGACCTATAGAAGCGAGTAATCGCGAAACGGCCGCTGTCCGGCACCTCCCTCCCCTAGCATTCCTCCACGTCCTGCATGTCCACACATTTGATGGAAATTATGTGAAATAAAGACTCACAGTTTTTCAGCTACATTGGTGAGTGCTGCATATTTCTTTTTTTTGCTTCACATTGAAATATTCATGTTTTTTCATGCAAGCACCTCCATTTTTTGACTGAATTATATGCCGCAATACTTCAGATAAATAGCTCCGTCTGGTAATGTGGTGATTTGTGTGCCCTAGTTTGCCGTCCATCTGTTTGCTCTTTGCTGGGATCATTGTCCTATGCGTAGGACACAAACTTTGGTGCGTACTGGATACTGCTTAAATTAAGCCCAGTGACGTGCTTTTTCTTCGTTTAAATTTTTTTAACGTTTGAAGCATGCCTTGGTTGAGGATGACCAAGTTCAAGGAAAGAAGGAGTGTAAAGGCCCCGTCACCCTAAGCGAGACTGCTAGCGATATTGCTTAAGAGTCACCGATTTTGTGACGCAGCAGCAATATTGCTAGCGATATCGCTATGTGTGATACTTACCTCCGACCGGCTCCCCCGCTGTTTATCGCTGATCGCGCGAGAACGTCCTGGGCCATTTCTCGTCAGCCGCTTCCTGCTGGCGCCGACGAGCGGCCCGAGGACGCGGGTGGAAGGACGTCTTCATTGCCGCATCTGACAGGTAAGTAACGACCGCGACCGCTGCTGCATCGCTGGTGAGATCTGCCTGTTTGGCAGCTCACTAGTGATCATTTAGCAATGCACCAGCGATCCTGACCGGGTTGTATCGTTGTCAAGATCACTGGTGCATCGCTAAATGTAACGGGACCCTAAGGGTGTGAGATAGAATTACCTCCTTGCTTCCCTTCCTTTAATTGTTCTCAGTGTATTGATGTTTACATATGCTAATGATGGTAATGTCTATGTATTACGGCTCACATTTATGGCACTGCCATATTCATACATGTTACCATTCTTTGTAGAACTATATTATATTATTATTATTATTATTATTATTATTATTTATATAGCGCCATTAATTCCATGGTGCTGTACATGAGAAGGGGGTTACATACAAAGTTATAAATATCATTAACAGTAAACAAATTTACAATGACAGACTGGTACAGAGGGGAGAGGACCCTGTCCTTGCGGACTTACATTCTATATTATGTTGTGTTCCTTTAGTGTAATACTGTATAGTGTAATACTGTATATAATATAATGTAATAATGTTTACTAATACTCATATACAGTTTAGGGAAAGTGAAGAGTACCCTTCGGACAATAGAGGGGGCATTACAGTGTTTGCAGTTCTTTATTACTAAGGGTAACTGTAGTACTTGTGGGAACCACCTAGATGGGGGCATACTAGTGTGCACTGTAGGAATAGTTCATAGTATGGTTATAGAGTGTAGGAGGGGCTGTCGGGTGGTAAGACAGGAGTTTTTAGGAAGTTAGTTCAGACAGGGCCAGGATGCCCGAAGTGTCCACTTGGGTTATAGGCTCGGACAGCTCGGCAGCCACACAACATTAAATCGCGGCAGCCCACATTATCTACGGCCATTGTGCAACATAGCAGTGGGCCAGTACCAACAGAAAGAGTAAAAAATAGTTCAGCATTAGGTTACTCATCCATACAGTATTACGTATTTTCTGTCACATTTTGGTTGTATTTATATTTTTATACTTTTATAAGTACTACTTTTCTAAGTAGAAAAAAAGGGTTTGAAAATGTTGCTTGTTAATTCACATTTCTTACCCATACACTATTCTGGGTACATTTTTGTTACATATAAAAATCCCAAAAAAGTTAAAAATTTTGCTGTGATACATTTACCAACCATACAGTATTAAGTGTTATGGGGTACATTTCATCAATATTTAATCCAATAAAAGCTTTTTCAAAATGTTATCATTATTATATTAACCCCTTTCTGACATGAGACGTACTATCCCGTCCATAGGACACGGGCCCCTATGCCAAAGGACGGGAAAGTACATCTAGCGCTGATCGTGGCCGGGTGTCAGCTGATTATCACAGCTGACACCCAGCACTATGTGTCAGGAGCGGTCACGGACCGCCCCCGACACGTTATCCCCTGGCACACTGTGATCAATAATAATAATAATAATAATCTTTATTTATATAGCGCCAACATATTCCGCAGCGCTTTACAGTTGAACAGTTTCAAACACAACAGTCATAAGTAACAACGTTAACAATACAATAATTAAAGCGAAATAAGACGACCCTGCTCGTGGAGCTTACAATCTACAATGAGGTGGGGGGGATACAAAGCACAGGTTTGTATTTACAATGATGTATTTACAATGATGGTCCAGCCATCTTCAGGGGGTGGGGGTTAGATGGAGATAGTGAATGGGCTACACACACACAAACATGACTTTGATTACTGAATGTGATAGGCCGCTCTGAACAAATGTGTTTTGAGCGAGCGCCTAAAACTATGCAAATTGTGGATGGTCCTAATATTTTGGGGTAGAGCATTCCAGAGGATTGGCGCAGCACGGGAGAAGTCTTGGAGTCGGGAGTGGGAGGTACGGATTAGGGCAGAGGTTAGTCGAAAGTCATTTGCAGAGCGCAGCGGTCGGTTAGGCCGATAGACAGAAATGAGGGAGGAGATGTAAGGGGGTGCCGCACTGTGGAGAGCTTTGTGGGTGAGAACAAGTACTTTGAATTGTACCCTGTAATGAATTGGCAGCCAGTGTAACGACTGGCGAAGAGCGGACGCGTCTGAGAAACGATTAGCCAGATGGACAACCCTGGCTGCTGCATTAAGGATAGACTGGAGAGGGGAGAGTCGAGTGAGAGGGAGGCCAATTAATAGAGCATTACAGTAGTCTAGGCGGGAGTGGATCAGGGCGACAGTGAGAGTTTTTGTTGTTTCCATGGTGAGAAAAGGGCGGATTCTAGAGATGTTCTTTAGGTGTAAGCGGCATGAGCGGGCAAGAGATTGTATATGGGAGGTGAAGGAGAGATCGGAGTCGAACATAACACCCAGACAGCGCACCTGCTGTCGGGGTGTTATTATGGTGCCACCCACAGAGAGGGAAATGTCAGATTTAGGGAGGTTAGTAGATGGTGGGAGCAGAAGAAGTTCAGTTTTGGAGAGGTTGAGTTTCAGATAGAGAGCAGACATGATGTTGGAGACTGCAGACAGACAGTCAGTGGCGTTCTGTAGTACAGCGGAGGTAAGGTCAGGGGATGATGTGTACAGTTGTGTGTCATCAGCATAAAGATGGTACTGAAAGCCAAATCTGCTGATGGTCTGTCCAATTGGGGCTGTATAGAGAGAGAAGAGAAGGGGGCCAAGGACTGAGCCCTGAGGTACCCCAACAGTGAGAGGAAGAGGAGATGAAGTGGAGCCAGAAAACAGAACACTGAAGGAGCGGTCGGAAAGATAGGAGGAGAACCAGGAAAGAGCAGTGTCCTTAATGCCTAGTGACTGGAGCCTAGAGAGTAGGAGAGGATGGTCAACAGTGTCGAAAGCTGCAGAAAGGTCGAGAAGAATGAGCAGAGAATGGTCACCATTACGTTTTGCTGTCAGAAGGTCATTGGTCACTTTGATGAGTGCAGTTTCTGTCGAATGTAGGGGGCGGAAACCGGACTCTGAAGGGTCTAGGAGGGAGTGAGTGGAGAGGTAACGGGTAAGGCGTGAGTATATCAGGCGCTCCAAGAGTTTAGAGATGAAGGGGAGATTGGAGACTGGTCTGTAGTTGTTTGTGCAGGATGGGTCAAGGGTGGGTTTCTTTAGTAATGGAGTAATGATAGAGTGTTTGAAGGAGGAGGGGAAAATGCCAGAGGAGAGGGAGAGATTAAAGATTGTAGTTAGGTGAGTTGTGACGACTGGGGAGAGAGACTGGAGGAGATGTGAGGGAATGGGGTCGGTTGTGCATGTAGTTGGACGAGAAGAGGAGAGGAGCCTGGAGACTTCTTCTTCTGTGATGGGAGCAAATGTGGAGAGTGAGCCAGGGGAAATGCAGGGAGGGATGGGAGTCACTGAACTTGGTGATTGGGAGCGGATTTCCTGACGGATATTGTCTATTTTCTCTATAAAGTGGGAGGCCAGGTCATCAGCGCAAATGTCTGTGATAGGGGCTTGTGCTTTTGGCCTGAGGAGGGAGTGAAAGGTGTCAAAAAGTTTCTTGGGGTTGTTGGATAGTGAGGAGATCAGGGTGGTGAAGTAGGTCTGTTTGGCGAGGTGAAGGGCAGAGTTATATGTCCTTAACATAAATTTGAAGTGTATGAAGTCTTCTGGTGTGTGTGTTTTCCTCCATAAGCGTTCAGCACACCTAGAGCATCGCTGGAGAAATCGGGTTTGCGATGTGAGCCAGGGCTGTTTCACTCTGTGTTTGGAGGTTCTGAGGGTGAGGGGAGCTACTTGGTCAAGGGTGCTTCTAAGAGTGTCATTGAAGTGATGTACAGCCAGATCAGGACAGGACAAAGAAGAGATTGGGGACAATGATGAGTGTAGGGAGTCTGAAAGTGTATGAGGGTTAATGGCTTGTAGATTTCTGACTGAATGGTAGGTAGGAGGGTGCTGGGGTGAGCGAGGATTTGTGAGTGTAAAGGAGAGAATGTTGTGGTCAGAGAGGGGAAGCGGTGAGTTATCTAGGTAGGAGATTGAGCAGAGCCGGGCGAAAACCAGGTCCAGGGTGTTACCGTCTTTGTGTGTTTCAGAGGTTGAGAGCTGAGAGAGGCCTAGAGAAGTGGTTAGTGATAGAAGCTGGGATGCAGATGTGGAAGTGGGGCTGTTAATGGGGATGTTGAAGTCTCCCAGGATAAGGGTTGGTAGTTCTGAGGACATGAAGTGCGGCAGCCAGGCAGAGAAATGGTCCAGGAAGTGGGTGGGTGAGCCTGGGGGCCAGTATATGACCGCTACTCTGAGGGAGAGGGGACGAAAGAGCCTGATGGTGTGGACTTCAAAAGAAGGGAATGAGAGTGATGGAACTGAGGGGATGACCTGGAAAGTGCATTGTGGGGACAGGAGTATGCCGACTCCACCACCAGGTCTATTTGTCGGTCTCGGGGAATGGGAGAATTGTAAGCCACCATGGGAAATGGCAGCAGGAGAGACAGTGTCAGAATCCTGAATCCAGGTTTCCGTGAGGGCCAACAAATTCAGAGAGTTTTTCAGAAAGTAATTGTGTAGGAAAGGAAGCTTGTTGCATACAGACCGTGGATTCCAAAGGGCACAATTGAAAGAAGGAGATGAAGGAGTGCAAGTGATATTAGTAAGATTATTAAGGTTTCGATGTGAGGTAGGGTAGGGGTTGAGGTTGGGGGATGGTGGACCGGGGTTGCGGGAGATGTCCCCTGAAATCAGTAGGAGCAGGAAGATAAAGAGCAAGTAGTTTTTGGAATTGTATGAAGATTTTTTGTGCAGTGTGTTTGGGCAAGATGGGGTGAGGCTTTTTAAGAAGGTGAGAAGTGCATGGGAGCTGTACATGGGAGAAGCAAAGAGAGAGGAGCTGATGTATATGAGTCGTGATGGAGGGGGGATTGGTCGGTGAAAGTGGATTGCAAGAGAACATAGGAGGATAGGAATAAAGCACATGGTTAAAAGGGACAGCAGAGTGAGGGTTACCTGACTCCTGTCCTGACTAACTGCCATGTAATAACTGCTGTATCCCGACGCTTATCTTCGTGACGCTTTGCTTCTGTGATGCGGGCACCCCCACATGCGTGCACCCCTATGGATGGTTCTAAATTTATAGTCCAGACTGCAGGGTCTGAAGAGATGGATTGTGGGAACTGGTTGAGGATAATTTGGCAGCTGGGGTCAGCACACCAAGGGTTTTTTTTTTTTTTTTTTTTTTGGGATGATCAAAGACATTCAGCCTGGCAACATCTATTTTAACACCTCCACCAGATAAGATCTACACTGATCCCAGTCATGGAAATGCAACAGTGAGTTTTAAGTACAGTGCACCAAATGATTTATAACAAAGAATTAGCAGACACATTAAACTATGTTTCTAGATGGTAAAGCAGCAGATGACACAGCAGACAGCAAGCAGAGGGAATTTTTTCCATTAGAGTCTATTGCAGCAGATGAGACAGCAATCAGAGGTGGGAAGTTGTACCATTTGAATATGTTGCAGAAGACAGCAAGCAGAGGGAATTTTTACCATTAGAGTCTATTGCAGCAGATGAGACAGCAATCAGAGGTGGGAAGTTGTACCATTTGAATATGTTGCAGAAGACAGCAAGCAGAGGGAATCAAACACAATGGCAGTGTACTAGGGGTTTAGGGAAGCATCGGCAGGGAGGGGGCTCCCTCCGTGCTTCCCTGAGACCCCCGCAGCAGCGCGATGTGCAGTGCTGCTGTGGTGGCCTCCTTCCCTGCAGGACCCCGGATCCAATATGGCAGTGGGGACCTTCGGGGTCCTGCAGGGAGCTGGCTTCCTCACTTCCTGCAAAGCGCTGGCATGAGGAAGCCTGCAGCACTGACTGTGACAGATCGCTGATCTGTCACAGCGATCTGTGATGTGACAGATCAGCGATCTGTCACATGACAGTGATGTCCCCCTGGGACAATGTAATAAACTTAAACACGCCCTATAAAACTGTCCCATTAGTTAACCCCTTTAGTGAACCCCTTAAAAAATAAAAAAAAACAAAGCAAAAAATGATGCTTTATTATCATACCGCCGAACAAAAAGTGCCATAACGTGTGATCAAAAAGACGGATATAAATAACCTTGGTACCGCTGAAAATGTCATCTCGTCCCGCAAAAAATGAGCTGCCACACAGCATCATCAGCGAAAAAATAAAAAAGTTATAGCTCGCAGAATGTGATGCAAAAATAATTATTTGTTATATAAAATTGTTTTCAGTGCATAAAAGCGACAAAACGTAAAAAAAGACATAAATGAGGTATCGCTGTAACCGTACTGACCCGAAGAATAAAACTGCTTTATCAATTTTACTGCATGCGGAACGGTGTAAACGCACCCCCCAAAAGAAATTCTTGAAATGCTGGTTTTTGTTCATTCTGCGTTCCAAAAATCAGAATAAAAAGCGATCAAAAAATGTCACGTGCCCAAAAATGGTTCCAATAAAAACGTCAACTCGTCCCACAAGAAATAAGATCTCACATGAGTCGGTGGGTCAAAATATGGAAAAATTAAAGCTCTCAAAATGCAAATGTAAAAACTATTTTTTTTACAATAAAAAGCGTCTTTTAGCATATGACAGCTGCCAAACCTAAAAGCCTGCTATAAATAGTAAATCAAACCCCCTTTATCACCCCCTTAGTTAGGGAAAAATAATAAAATTAAAAAAATGTATTTATTTCCATTTTCCCATTAGGGTTAGGGTTAGGGCTAGGTTTAGGGCTAGGGGTAGGGTTAGGGCTAGGGTTAGGGTTAGGGCTAGGGTTAGGGCTGAGATTAGGGTTAGGGGTGTGTTGGGGTTAGGGTTGGAGTTAGAATTGGGGGGGGTTTCCACTGTTTGGGCACATCAGATGCTCTCCAAGCGCAACATGGCGTCTGATCTCAATTCCAGCCAATTCTGCGTTGAAAAGGTCAAATGGTGCTCCTTCCCTTCCAAGCTCTGCCATGTGCCCAAACAGTGATTTACCCCCCACATATGGGGTATCAGCCTACTCAGGACAAATTGCAAAACAACTTTTGGGGTTCAATTTCTCCTGTTACCCTTAGGAAAATAAAAAATTGGGGGCAAAAATATCATTTTTGTGGAGAAAACATGATTTCTTTATTTTCACGCCCAGGCGTTATAAACTTCTGTGAAGCACTTGGGGGTTCAAAGTGCTCACCACATATCTAGATAAGTTCTGTAGGGGGTCTAGTTTCCAAAATGGGGTCACTTGTGGGGAGTTTCAACAGTTTAGGCACATCAGAGGCTCTCCAAACGCGACATGACACCAGCAGACCATTCCATCAAGGTCTGCATTCCAAAAAGTCACTACTTCCCTTCCGAGCCCGACGTGTGCCCATACAGTAGTTTTCTCCCACATATTGGGTATCAGCATACTCAGGACAAATTGGACAACAACTTTTGGGGTCCAGTTTCTCCTGGTACCCTTGGGAAAATAAAAAAATTGGGGACTAAAAGATCTTGCTTGTGGTAAAAATATGATTTTTTTATTTTCACGCCCGGGCGTTATAAACTTCTGTGAAGCACTGGGGGGTTCAAAGTGCTCACCACACATCTAGATAAGTTCCTTAGGTGGTCTAGTTTCCAAAATGGGGTCACTTGTGGGGGGTTCCCACTGTTTAGGTACATCAGGGGCTCTCCAAAGGCATCATCACACCCGCAGACCATTCCATCAAAGTCTGCTTTCCAAAACGTCACTACTTACCTTTCGAGCCCCGACATGTGCCCATACAGTAGTTTTCTCCCACATATGGGGTATCAACATACTCAGGACAATTTGGACAACAACTTTTAGGGTCCAATTTCTCCTGCTACCCTTGGGAAAATAAAAAAATTGGGGACTAAAAGATCATGTTTGTGGAAAAAATATGATTTTTTTATTTTCACGCCCGGGTGTTATAAACTTCTGTGAAGCCCTTGGGGGTTCAAAGTGCTCACCACACATCTAGATAAGTTCCTTGGGGGGTCTAGTTTCCAAAATGGTGTCACTTGTGGGGGGTGACAGCTTCCAAACATAAAAACCCACTATTAGTAGTAAATCAAACCCACCTTTATCACCCCCTTTGTTAGGGAAAAATAATAAAATTAAAAAAAAATATTTAATTTCATTTTTAGGGTTAGGGTCAGGGCTAGGGCTAGGAGTGTGTTGGGGTTAGGGTTGGAGTTAGAATTGGGGGTTTCCACTGTTTTGGCACATCAGGGGCTTTCCAAATGTGACATAGCGCCTGATCTCAATTCCAGCCATAAAAGTCAAATGGCGCTGCTTCGCTTCCGAGCTCTGCCATGCGCCCAAAATGTATCTGCCATGTTCAAAATTTATCGGTATTATTTATGTTACTCACCCACAGGGTATACCGTATTACATCTTCTTTGGTACATTTCATGGCTATAAAAGTGTGTTCAAAAGGTATCGGCATTATATTGCTTTCCTATAGACTATTCCGTGGTATGCAGTACATTTCGTTGGTATAAAAGCCTAAAAAACTTGGTCAAAAAATGTATCGGTATCATATTGCTCCCCCATATGGTATTGCATATTCTTGGGTACATTTAGTTGCTATATAAGCTTCCAAAAACTTGTTTCAGATTTCTGTGTATCATATTACTTACCACATAAGCCTCCAAATATTTTAGGCTGTGTGCACACATTGCAGATAGGGTGCATTTTTTCTGCATGGATTTGTGACAAAACTTGAATCTAAACCTGATGACAGCAAAGTGAATGAGAAACCCAAAGTTTCATGCATACGTTAAGTATTTTTGACTTGCATATTTGAGCAGAAAATAAAGTGCAGCATGTCAATTCTCTGTGCGTTTTTGCCTGCATTTTTCACCATTGACTTCACGCAAATTAACCAAAAACACAAGGCAAAAAAGCACCAAAAACATGCGTTTTTGCAGCTGCGTTTTTCCTGCCAAGTGATGCCAAAATTTTACTAAACGTGTGCACATAGCCTTATTGGTATTTTCCTTGTCATCCTATAGTAGCAGTACCAATGGGGGGGCAGTTGTTATCCTCCTGGAAGAAAGGACATATGATAGCAATTAGTTTAAATTGTCTTCCTTATATACAGTATGTATCTACTAGTTCTCCTCTTTCCCTTGTGTTTTTTTTCTTCTGTCTTCCTGAAGGAACAGGTGGCAATGTTGGGAAGTATCTGTCTTTTTTCATTTTAATTTATATAGATACTTCCTTTAATGTGCCCGTGTCTGTGTGGGTCCACATGGATGAGAGTGCTGATCATTGTCTTTTGTTTATATAGAAATATGTTTGGGGCAGTTCTGTCCCATGACAGGGTTAATGTTTTGAACCATGGGGGATCATTATACCCTCCTGACATTATCATGTTGTTGGAGATTAAAGGGAACCTGTCAGCAGGATTGTGCACGGTAACCTACAGACATTGTCAGGTCAGCACTGTTATACTGATTACAATGATACCTTGGTTGATTAAATTCATCTTGTGGTTGTTCTTTAATCTTTATTTTCAGTTTTTAATTAATGATATGCCCGTGACCCATGGCGGGCCTGGAGGGGGAGTCTCTATGTAGTGCTCTGATTAGGTATTCATAATGCACATTGCCATGAGAGGTGGTGCGTTCTCCTTCAATAGAAGTCTCCAAACAGGGGGTTGGACAAGATGGCCCAGGAGGTCCCTTCCAACTCTATGATTCTATGATTCGATGATTCTATGATTGCTGACAGGTCACTGATTCCTCAGTGACCTTCTCCCTAGTTTTCAATGAGCATCTGTTGTTATGGTTGTGGATCACACTAAATATAAAATATGAGAAAGTGTGATCACAACAGAGGTGGTATGCTGCTGCTAGGTAATGGCGGACGCTATATGGTGGTATAAAGGAAGAACATACGCGGGTTAACGTCACCTGGTGTGTACAGGGCGAACTCTGTTACCTCACAGAGCCGCACTACCACAGAACATAAATGCCGAAGCCTGTTTAGCTCACAGAGCTTGGCAATGAAGCGCACAGAATGCGATCACAGAATTCTGCCCCAAGGACACGGGGTCAGAGTCCCTCTAGACCTTCTGAGTGCGCGGTGTCGCACTTGCGGACGCCACTATAGATGCTGACTATGGTGGAGTGTTGAGCACATGCACCCTGGCGTGCAGAGACACCAGTGGACACTGATGCAAGTCTCAGACTCTGCCTCTACCTACACCTAAGTCTGGGCGCTTAACAGGCTAGGCTGCACAACACATGCATACCAAGGGTAGGGGTTTCTTAATGAGCCATTCACCAGAGACATACATTCATACATGCATACAACACTCACTCACGCCACTGTTTACCAGGGTTCTCTGTCAGCTATACTGTTGTTCTGGTGTGTCTGACCCCTGGTGTGCATGTATTCTGCGTTGCTTGTTTGCTTCCCGTGTATGACCCAGTCTGTTCCCTCACTCTGTACTCCGTCTCTCATTTTGGTACTATTGTCTTTTCTGGTTCTGACCTCCTGGCTTGGCTATCGTTACTCCGTTACAGTTTGTCCCTATTGTACAGTCTATTGCCCGTTCTGGTTTTCTGATTTATTGCTATGTCCTGACTATCCATTCTGTCTAACCCTTTGGTACTGTATTGCTATCTTGTGCTTTGACCCCGGCTTCATCTGGTTTCTGTCTCTGTCTATGCCCCTTGGTAACATTGTCCTGTAGTTACCTTTCTAGGAGTTTTGCTGCAGCTCCTAGCTCTGTGGAGCTTAGGCCACGCCCCCAGCAGTCATGTGCTTCAGGTCCTGATACTCTGAAGCATGCATTGTCACCGCTGCTGCCCTGCTCCACAGGTATCTTTCAGCACTGTTTTTGCACTCAGGTCACACGCACTGGCTCAGTGACCAAGTGCAGTGCGGGGTTCCTGACAACAGGTTGGTCTAAAAAGTGTGTAAAATGACTCACAGAAATTACTTCTGCCACTAACACTGCTGCTGCTAATGTTTTTGCATTGACGACTCAATGTTCCCAGGGTTGCCAGTGTAGAACTGTAAAGCTCACTATGTGCCTCATTGCTGTCTTGGGGAGAACCACCCTTAAGATTGTCTACAAGTGTGTTTCAATTCTCTAGCATGTGTGCGTCCATTTCCAGAGAATGAAGCATCTGGAAAAATTTACTTTTATACTGTAGATCTAACAGAGTGGTAACCCAGTAGTCAGCACTATTTCTAATCCTAACAATAGGGACATCATGTTGCAGATAGTGCAGCAAGAATGCACTCATATGTCGGGTGCTTCCATGAGATCCAAGTCCATGGTGTGTTGGTAGAGGGGTAACACTCAAATTTGCTGTCTCTGTCCCTTCCCGGCAACCACGGACAACAGAGAGGGGAACAAAATCCTCTTCATCTCCTGACATTTGCGAGCCCAAAACCTCTTCATCCTCATCCTCCTCCATTTGTTCCTTGGCTACTGCACCTTCACTAAAAGTTTGTCTGGTACCATGAACCCCTCTCGAACACTATAATCCACTCTCCCACGGCACCCGCCTGTGTGACGACAGTCTGGAGCTTGATAGTGATATTGTTATACCTTCCGCATCCTCGTCTGCTTCCTCCTCTTCCTCTGGGACCACCACCACCTCCTGCAAGCTACTCATAGTGTGCTGCAGCATGAAGATGATCCGAATAGTGATGCTAATGATGGCATTATCAGCACTAACTATCTTAGTAGACATTTTTAAACCATGCGGAAGGATGCAGGTCCTTCATCTGTGCCAACTTCTCAAGCATGATATGCATTTCATCCATACTGCATTGACCCAGGCTATGCAAAATTGCATATTGTATGTAGCATGGCTCATTGCTGCTGCCACAGTCACTGCAACATGTGTAAAGTGGAATTCCACCGTGTCGGGACATCGCAAATCAAATGATTTACCGATAGGCTAAAAGACATCTCAGGCAATGCAAGTAAATGACCTGTGGGGTGCAATCATCGGAAGTGAGCACACAGATTCGGTACTTTCTGTAGCAGCTTACCCAGGCCAGGATAGTGGCAGAGAAATTGATGTGCCACCAGTTTGAGGACGTGAGCCATGCAAGGGACATGTGTGAGGTTGCCTGGGATAGGGCCTCCATTATGTTTGCACTGTTATCGTACATGGCCTTCCCTGCCTCCATGTTCAGTGAAGACAGCCATTGCTCAAACTTGGCCTAGATAGCTAACAACAACTCTTGAGTTGTGTGACTGTGATCACCAAGGCATAGTAATTGAAACACTACCTGATTGCAGTGAACCCTTGCTGCGCGATATGGTAGTGGGGGAAATCCTCTCAGCACCTTTGGAACATGTGTCTCATTAAGAGAGATATGGAGGGCGCAGGTGGAGGCCCTAGAGGAGGCAGAAGCAGTAAAGGAAGTGTTAGATACAGAGGTTTGTCCTGAAAGCCTTGGTGACTAGTGACATCTTGGTTTCTAGTGGTTTAGTTCACCATCCCTTAGAGTGTGTCACGTCGCCATCGGATACAGGGACTGCTGTTCCTGCTTCAGCCACTAGGAGGCACCAGACTGGCACGTCGCCGTCAGACCTGAGCTGATGCATGCTCAACAACTTAGCATAGTAGGAAGCGGGGGCCTGACGGCATTGAAAATCCAGATGCACACATGTGAGTGATCTCTTGCGGCACTTGTGGGACTCACCATGTTTTCTCTCGGTGACTTCAATACTTGATTGGGTAGGAGTTGCATATTTTTGAAAATATCGGAGGCTTTATAAGATCGGCCTCCTCTGACCTCTGGTGCCATCTCATCTTGATACCTGATATAATGGGCATCGCTTATATCGTTTTTGCCTCCTCATGAACCGCTGGTGCGGGGAAACGCGTTGGGGTGACTCCACAAATGATAAGTGGCCACATCTTTAATTATATGTATGCTCCATTGCTAGGGTACTTTTATTGCAATATGGTGGACCTTGATGTCATGATGTGGTAATTGTTTTCTAATCTTTCTGGGATTGCTTGCAGTAGCTATAGGGGATTTTTACCATTCATCTCTGCACTATCAGTCATTGTTTTCATACCTGCGATATCAGGGACCAGCAGGGCAGCAAGGGACAGTCCTCGCTGAGTGGGGGCGCCAAAAAAATCGGGATCACTAGGGTGCCAACCTTGACGGATAGGAAGGTATCAGAAAGGCTCATTTTAGGGCTTTGCAGCATCTCAGTTCAGGTCTTTTATTGTGGCATTTGCCATTTTTTTCACTGGGAAATTGGTATTTTTATATTTAAATGAATTAAAATAGTTTTTATAGGAATATATGTTCACTCTTCTTAACTGTGTGCCATTGGGTTTACACCAAGTGGGATCTGCAACCTCATCATCCTCCTCTGTTCTCCCAATCCTCACCCTGACAATCACCCTCTTCTTCTTCCTGCCCTAACAGCACAGTACAGTCTGCATGTGTCTGAGTATCATCAGGATCACCTCCATCTGGTGCCGAGGGTCTGGATTCTGCTCAGACCTTACATTGTACATCCCCGATTCCATCTGAAAAAATTTTGGGCATCGATACAGATGCTTTTTACCTCTTGAGTCAGAATATTTGGACCAGCCCTCTGATGCCCATGGAATAGAATGGGTGTACAGCTCTGTGGACTCACCCATCTGTGGTTCTCCACAGTCAGTTGAGCAGTTGGAGAGTTGTGACAAAGGGGAAAACAAGGGTAATTGGGATGCCACCTCTGAGGACTGTACCATGTATGATGCTAAGGTGGAGAAAGAGGAGGAGAGGCCACTTGATGCAGCGATTGCCATCCACTGTGCAGCGCTTGCCATCCACTGGAGCATATGCTCTTTATGGCCCTCATCTGAAAGGTAAAGAAGAGGGCGTAACACAAGCTCGCTGCCTCGGGGAAAGGATGGGACTCTGTTCTCTCCTTCAAAACACATATCCATGCCCTTTCCACTTCCTGACAACTACAACTCAAATTTTTTTTCAGGATCCGCACATTCTTTATTGAAGAATCTGCTATGGAACTCTTTACCCCAACATATCAGACTCTAGCCTTCCATGGAAACCTTCAAAGGAAACCTGAAGAACCATCTCTACTACAAATCTACAGTAACCATCTTTCCCCCATACTGCTGCTCAACCAGCTCTACCCTCACCTACCGTATCCTCACCTATCCCTTATAGACTGTGATCCCTCACAGGCAGGGTTCTATCTTCTCCTGTACCAGTTGGTGACTTGTATTGCTTAAGATTATTGTATTTGTTTATATTATGTATAAGTCCTTTCACATGTAAAGCGTGATGGACTAAAATGGCGCTATAACAATAAATAAAATTCTAATAATACAGCTGTGTGTCTGTCAAAGAAAGGGAATCAAGTAGCCCTTCCAGTAAAAAACATGGACAAAATCCTGCACAATTATACTATTTCTACTCTGGGGAAATTGATGCCACTTTAGTGGTGTGTAGTTATAATTTTTGATAATGTTTGTACTCCAAGTTGGGTCTCCTTCATGTGTGTTGCCTGAATTTGGCAAGGCTCTCAGAGCACCAGGCCTACATCTGTCACTCCAAGCCCTTTACCAGTCCCTGTCCCATGCAACAATGAGGCACAATTATACTATTTGTACTCTGGGTCAATTGATGCCACTTTTCCTGGTGCCTGCCTCTTTCACCTGTTTTGGCAGCTCCCCCCCCCCCCAAAGGTGTTGTTTATGCATTTGGTTTTGCCTCCCATTGAATTCAATGGGGTTCTTATATGTCTGGTGAACATCCAAACCAAACCTTGAAAAGTTTGCTCATTTCTGCTCACTATATTAATCTTGATTCCAGATGATAGTCCAACAACATGGCTTCAACTAGATTATTACAAAACTGACATTAAAAAAATAACATACTGTTTTTGAAAGTGATGTTCCTGTCTCAGACATGATATATCATAATATTATTTCTATAGAGCAGACTTTTACAAATCAGAGGGGACATGTACAAACTACATAAGTCATTACACAGCAACACATTATTCATCAATTCAAACAAGTGGACTGAGATGGAGAAAGAATGGAGAGAGGGACACTTATGAATGAGATTCTTTCTATTGACTTCTGTGCTTTCATTTATTTCTGAGTTACTGAACAGAAGAGCATGCCCACATTTAAGGCATGTCTTATAAAAAAAATACCACTTAAAAAAAAAAATTAGGTAAAGATTTCATGTTTTGAAAATAAACTATACATAAACCTACATGTTCATATTCAATAAATATTTGAGTTTTCAAAGATTGATTTCTTTTGGGATGCAATTAGTCTACATTTTTTGTTGCAATTACTTAAGAAGAGGATGTGCTTATCTGGTATACCCTTGTGTATATGGCTTAAAATACTCATACGCATAGTTTATATACAGTATATGTATAGCAATACCTTTCTGGTAAGGCATAATATGATCTAAAATAACATGTGCAATAATCACTGTGCAATGTGTTCCCAGGCTTACGGCTATCTTTGTAAGTATGCAATTCATTCATACGTGCATGTGAATTAGTGAGAGAAAACAAAACAATAGGATGGGATTGGTTTCTGTAATAAACTGCACGATAAAGATATCCTCTGGAAAAGTTTCTTATCCCTCGTTTCTATAAAATCTTTGTATTTTTTTTTCTTTTCATTTATTTTTTTTTTCCAAATTAAAAAATCCTCCAATTTCAATGGGGTATAGATGTTTTTCATCTTAGGCTATCCATACATTTATTTATCCATTTTCTTCTGTTAAGCTGGCTGTTTCGCATGATGAAGCCATAAATTAAAATAAGAGATCACTTAATCTGATAGATAGATAGATAGATAGATAGACATTCATACTTAATACATATTAGATTTTTGAAAATAATTTGGCACATTAAAGCCATAATGCGCTTAAAGGACATGATTTGGTAACCTACATTTGTTTTGTTTTCTACACAATAAATATTTTTAAGCTGTTGAATCGAATTTGACTGAAAAATTTATCAAAATCTTAGCTACAGGCAGTGCTATATAAAAATATATAATTTGACATCCTTGGACTGCAATATTCACTACAGCTCTCATAGACATCGCCGATCAGCGTTCAATGCGTTCATAAATCCCTGGAATGCAAATCAGATTGGGAACTCAAGGATTTGTATTGGTCAAGCCTCTTAGAAGGAAGTCCTTGAAGCAAATACAGACCACAGCAAATTACCCCACAGTTATAACGAAAGGATATCCAAGAGAGACAATAACAGAACCAAGAAAACACTACACACTGGACCTGATGAGCATACGTAGGAACTTGAATTGGGAATTACTGTTCTATCACATGTATTATAGGGTACCGTAAGGATGAACAGGATATTACTGCTCCTCCTAATGCTTCTAGTTTCATATGGATTTGTTTGATTTATGAACAGAGCCAAAAAATAAAATTGTGGCAAAAATAAGTATCCAAAAGATAAAATTCTTCCATGACCTGTCATTCTCGGAGTCATAGTCTACTCTAGAAGCATTGTTGTTTCTCAACAATTGGTATCCAGAAGAGTACTGTATGGTCAAACTTAATCCCTATAGGCTGTAGGGAGCTCCAAGTGTGGTCCTAAAACCTCCTACAAGTGGCTCCGTAGAGTACATAATGCCTAACAAAAAGCTACACCAAACTGACTGCAGTATCACCACAACAGTACTATTCACTGACTTTATTGTGAGTGGGTTCATTTCACAATAGGGACATTTTAGGTTAATAAAAACCTTACGTTATGTTTTTTTCGGCAAAATATGTTTATTACAATTGTTTCTATTTTGCCTTCTAGTATCATGGAGATGAAAAGCATAAATAACACTCAGGTTACAGTCTTTTTCCTTTTGCAGCTTTGGGATACGTCTGCTGCACAAGTTATTTTTATGATATCTTTCTCTATCATTTATGGATTAACATTATCTGGAAACTTCATAATTATCATCATCTGCAGGTTTGAAAGAACGCTTCACACGCCAATGTACTTTTTCCTCAGTCACCTAGCTGCTCTGGAAATGTGCTACATTTCTGTCACTTTACCCAAAATGCTTCACGGTTCGGTGACTGGAAATAGCACAATATCATTTGTGGCTTGTCTAACTCAGTTATTTTTTTTTGGATCTCTAGGATCTACTGAATGCTTTCTGCTGGCCATAATGGCCTATGATAGGTTTGTAGCCGTATGTAAGCCTTTACGATATCACAATATCATGACTACTAAGCTTTGTACTGTTTTGGTTAGTTCTTGCTGGTCTTCAGGATTCATATCCACTATGTCTTCTATCCTTTTTATTTCTACATTACAGTTTTGTGGTCCTAACCATATCCAACATTTTTTCTGCGACATCACTCCACTTCTTAAGTTATCATGTACCAATGTCCATCAAACAGAGACTTTCATTTTCCTCTTAGCTTCTGTAATTTTGGTCGGTTCATGTTTAGTTACATTGTTCTCTTACTTCAGAATCCTTACCACTGTATTGGCTATTACTTCAGGGAATGGAAGAAGAAAGGCAAGCTCAACCTTTGCTTCCCATCTGACAGTTGTAACTATTTACTACAGCACAATGATTTTTGTCTATGTCCGGCCAACCACTAGTGGGGCTTCTAGCGTCAATAAGATACTGTCTGTGCTGTATACTATCCTCACTCCTCTGCTTAATCCTTTTATATATACTTTGAGGAACAATGACGCTCAATTAGCACTAAGGAAAACCAAGGACAGAACTATATTACATTTCAAAAAGTGTTTCTCATTGTAACCATATTATTCAAGAAAGCTGACATTTTTTTTTCAAATGCCAATGACTGTTCATTATTGGGTTGTCCACTTCCTTTCTAATAAAGAGTAGCTAAATCTTAACATTTTTTATACACATTTTAATGTTCATTTAATTGCAAGATGATTGTTGGGGGTCCGGGTCCATAGACTGTGCATTCTTTTAACCCCTTTAACCACCCGGGGCAAGTTTCCGTTTTTGTGTTTTAGTTTTTCACTCCCTGACTTCCCAGAGTCATAACTTTTTAATTTTACAGCCAATACGGCCATGTGAGGGATTGTTTTTTGCAGAACAAGTTGTACCAACTTCATTGATTTTACCATATCATGTACTGAAAAACAGGAAAAAAATTCCAAGTGTGGTAAAATTGCAAAAAAAAGTGTAATTCCATAATTTTTTTTTTTTTGCTTACCACAAAAAAAAGTAAATGCAAAAACTGACCTGCCATTATGATTCTCCAGGTTATTACTAGTTCACAGATACCAAACATGTATAGGTTCTTTTTAATTGGTGGAAAAAGTTTCCCATAGCATCTCCATTTTTCGGGATCTGGGGCTGGGTGAGGGCTTTTCTTTTGTACACAGAGCTGATATTTTTTATCAATACCATTTTGGGGTAGATACTATCTTTTCATCACCCATTCTTGCATTTTATTGCAATGTTGAGGTGACAAAAAAAAACGTAATTCTTGCTTTTTGATTTTTTTCTCTTTATGCCGTTGACCAATCTGATTAATTCTTTTTGTATTTTGATACATAGGGTGATTCTGAACTCGTTGATACCAAATGCTTATAAAAACATATTTTTTGCACACTTTTTACTTGCTTTAATAGACTTCTTAGGAGACTTGAAGCTATGATCTTCTTATCACTTGTCCTACACATAACAGGGCTTTAGCGCTCATGTGCTGAGACCCCTGGCCACGGGGCAGTGATCATAGCAGATCTATAATGACAACCACAGTGGTCTAATGAAGACTCCAAGTAGTCATGCCAATCTATCGACGCCTTGCAGTCATGTGACAGGGGAACCTATGGGTGGAGATAGTGATGCGCTTCTGGCATGATCATGTTAAATGCCGCTGTCAGACACTGAGAATAGCACTAAACATATGGATATTTTAATCAGCTGTCATGTGCTGGAAAAGATGTGTGCTCCAGTGTTAAGGGGGAGACACGACTTATGTCGCGTGTGTATGTGTTTGTGTCACCAGTGGCTTAGCAATTAGTGGGTCTCAGGACCTAATCTCCCACTGATCTGCTTTCAATTAAGGGGGCAGTAAAATATAAAGTATATGGTACAAGGTTGTGTTACTTTTAAGACATCAAATGCTTGTTATTAGGAAATATTATTGCCTCAAACATTATTGACTTCATGTTTTTTGGGCAAGGGTAACACACGAGCTGCCACGAGAAGTGGTGAGTTCTCCTTCAATGGAAGTCTTCAAACAGAGGCTGGACAGACATCTGACTGGGATGATTTAGCGAATCCTGCTTTGAGCAGGGGGTTGGACCAGATGGCCCAGGAGGTCCCTTCCAACTCTACGATTCTATGATTCTATGATTCTATGATTAGTTGCACAATGAGAATTATCAAAACAAGGTGCAAAACGAAAAATACTTTTGTGGCTCGCCATCTGCATCTTTCTATTAATTATTATTATAGAACTCCAATTTGGCTTCAGAAAAACAGCCAAATTACTGACAGGTAGCAAGAGAGGATCAAGTTGTACATGACTTATATTGAAGCCTTTAGGGTAAAGTTGTATGTGACTTACAGCTTGCAAGCAAAAATAATCAATTTGAAGCAAAGTCAAAATTTTTATGTCACCATGTAGCCTTTTCTTTATTCCTTCATAATCTATAAAATGTATAGGTTTTGTTAAAAAATAGCTTTCGCTAATTTGAGCATGTTAAACTGACCACTCCATGAAATAGTGGCTGCAGAACTGAGTAAAATGTAGTTTTTATTTTTTTTAATTTAACCTGTCCATTGTGGATATATTGGCTTGTAAAGTTTAAGTTATCATTTATGATAAGCCCAGCTGGGTGTTATCAGATCATTATCACTGGGGGCATGCATTTCCTCCCCTCCTTGATGTTGACAAAAGCAGGCAGCAACACACAGGGAAAAAAAGAACCCACCTCCTCAATAGCGTCAGGTAAGTTTTCTCCTTTGTAAGTAATGCTATGGTACACTGGCTATTCTCTTCACAGAGTTTTGTGTAATTACATAGCGTAGAGAGTAAAACAGAGATGAATGTGATTGCTAACATTTCACCAGAGTTCTACTCAGGACAAGCAGTTTTGGTGAAGAGGCACAGCTGAGATTTCTCTCATTACAAACACTTCTAGCAGCTCTCTTCTCAAAGTGCTGTCAGCACTGCTGTGTAAGGAGAAGACCCGGTCCAGGCCTACCTACTCTGTGACTGATCCGGAACTGTCAGAGCTGTCAACCAGGTTTCACGGGGAAAGCTAAGGCCCCAGACCAACTTCTGCACCTAGGAGTAGGGGGCATGGCTAAGATAAAAGGGCAACAGTGCGCAGAAGATCAGTTGGTTGCAGCGGGAACGTGCAGCGCGCAGGAGGGCAGTGTCAGGGCTTCTGCGAATAAACCAACTGCCAGAGAGGGCCAAAACGAGCAGAGGCAAAAAGCTGCTAACAGAGACTGCTGACAATGATGTACCTAGTCCCTGCTGACCGTGAGTGACATGACACCCAGTCAGGACATCAGCAAGTGCACGCACCAACGGGAGAATTGGGACAGCCACTGTGAGGGTTTTCCCTTTGTACCTGAGTTGAGACACTTGTTGTCCCTGTATGCTGACAGGGGGAAAGACTGTGCTCTGTCCACCTCATCATTTCCTGACACATTGATCACCAACTGGACCACGAGGAATCATCGTCGCCACCAGGAGCCAAGACGTCATCTTTTCCAGGTCTACACTGGACCACAAGGAATCACCGCCGCTGCCATGATCCAGGATGCCATCTTTTCCAGGACCATACCGGACCCCTTACGTGCCACTGCTTTGGCGCCAACGTCCATATCCTGAACTAACTGCATTCTAAAGTCGCCTGATAAGTTTGCTAATCTTGAGCTTCCTTCCCTATTCTTCACACCCGTTTCGACTGGGTTACGTACCCTGTGTCCCTTTATACTGTTTTCCCTGTTCCCTGCGAGGAGTATACCTGTTAAATTAATCCCCACATTAACCCTTGCTCTGCCTCTGACCCATTACTGCATCTTAGTACCTGCTCACACTTGTACAGCCGGTCTACCCACATAGATTGCCATGAGAGGAAAGCTGAAGAAGTATTAATAGTAACACTTATCTCTGCTTTAATCCAGGAATTTTGTAATGCAATAAGATCAGTGAGAGCAGGCTGTCTGTCATTACATGTCTCACACAGGAGAAAGCCTGTTCTAAGCTTTTGTGGAGGCAAATTCTTTTTTTTCCAAATGTATGTTACATATGATTGGTTGATTATGATTGGTGAACATCATACAGAGGAATACTCTCAGAGAAAAATCTCTAATAACATCAAGCTAAAGGGGTTGTTCGGGCTTTTCACATAATCTCAGTGCATATCTGGGCTGCAGAATGTTGACAATAAGTAATTTACCTTCTGTGGTCAGTTTGCAGCATTTGCTAGATATCAGCTCTTGCTTGTAATAAAAACGTCCAGGGGGGTGGGTTCTGGCATTGAAATGAGAACTGGTCGTTTCCTCCTTAATAGTTTCACTTTCCATAGATCACTGTTCAGCGTGTGTCTGGGGGAGGAACAGCTGCTCTCTGCATTGAGGCTGCTAGAGGGGGAGGATTTGTTACTGTGTGAGGAGGGATAGGCTTGTTCATGTGGTCGGGGAGGGCCTGTTGCTATGGAGGGTGGGGTTGTTGCTATAGAAGGCTTTGCTATCTCCAGTACACAGGCTCTCTAGCCTCACAGTTACATCCCTTGTTTGGGTTATCTTCTCATAGCTGCTTCTCAGTGCAAACGTTCATTCCCTCTAGGGAACTACCAGACACACGTCTCCACGTGCACTCAGGAAGACACATCTTCCTCAGTCGGCCTCATGTCAGCCAGACGAGACCTTCCATACGGACCAACCGGTTCCAAGCATTCACTCATGTGACCTACCCTGGCCACCTTATATGGTCCGTAGCCACGCCCACCAGATCACATGGCTATGACCTCATCACAGGTCCTTCAACCACTCTTACACATACTTTACTATGGCGTTTTAGACACCCGCCCCTAGGTGGGTTTGTAGGTGATTGATCCCACCCGTCTCATCAATCACCTGAAGGCTTCTCCCTAACACATTGGAACGAAAGATCAGCTCTGCTGATCAGCACATAATCAAGCCTTCATCCCAATGCCACCCACCTTGGGATACATAACGGTCATTTAAGACCCTGCTCCTGCTACCAATCTGAACATGGCTGTCCGTCTCTCCTGGGACACCCACACAGCGCCCCCTAGTGGACACAGTGGTCACTACACCACATACCTCCCCCCTCTGTTCTAGCTTGTGGGGTTGAACTCACTACATCACCCAGGGATCTCGAGAGCGGGCACCCATGTCACCTTGCCCAACAGGTTGAGAGAACCGTCTCCATCTGTTTTGTCTGTCATAAGGCCTCATCTCTATGTTAGGCCTCCCCCATCCCCAGCGGTCAGAATATCAGTCTTGGGCTTTGGCCCTCCAGTCACAGTCTGTCTGCATCATCAGACATTGTTTAGTCACCACACTTCTACAGTGCGCTCCGTCAACTCCTTTTCTATTTATGCGGCCTGTAGCAAATGTTACATCACCACGTCTAAGTTTGCTTTTCAGTGCATTAACCTCATGGTTTATTGCACCTGTTGGCTCTGTAGCATCCTCCAGTTCACGCTGTAATCTACGGTGTAATGTTTTGGCACTTGAGCCTCTTTCTCTGCTTCTTCCACCTGGCGCTTGATCTGTTTCAGAAGAACATTATTTCCCTCTGTCAGGTCTTTGTACTGCTCAGACTTATGCCTTTCATCATCCATTTGCATTAGTACATCCTTCAGTTTTTTCTCCATACGCCGTAATTGTTTGCTTGCAGACTGTCGCTTTCTAGTTTCAGCATCAAGCTGTTCCTCCAGTTGGGAACCTTTACTTTTAACTCCTTATTCTGGCGATCTAATTGCTGATGGGCATTCTCGTTCTAAGCATTACTACGTTCTGCATTCAGATCAGCATTCATCTGGTCAACCTGAAGTGTGGCCTTTCTCAGCCTGTCATTGGTTAATTCAACATTGCCTTGTTTTTCCTCCAATTCTTCTTCAAGCTGTGCAATGTGAGACTCTAAACGCCTCTTTTCTTCCAAAGCCAGAGCACCTTTACCACTGTTGTTGGCAATTTAATCAGCCAGTTCATCTCTTTCCTGCTGTTCTTGCTTCTTAGCATGCTCTGCAGCAGCAAGCTCCTCCTTCATATGGATCATCTCTGCTTCCATACTTTTCAGTTTCTTCTTGTCTTCACTCTGTTCATCACTTGGGCCTGGCTGCTGTAAGTCTTCATCCCAGTTCTTCTCCCGAAGAAGACCTCTTGCCGTTTCTGTTAGCACTCCTACCTCTTCTCTGAGGGACTTATTGAGACCTTGCCACGATGCCAGGTGATCTTTGAGTTCGGAGACTTCCTTCTCTAGCTCTTCTAGTCTGTGCTCCCTTTCTCTCTCAGAGCCACAGTTACCCCCAGAGACTGAGTCACCCCGATCATCCGAGTGGACCCTCCAGTTACCTTCTGACCATTTGTCCACTCCAGTCGTCTCATCTACCAGCCCACCATCCGTCATGTCACGAAACGTCAGGTCCGTAAGTTGGGCAGTTGTATCCCTTCTTCCGGTCACTTCTAGAACTGACTTGTCCACTTTAGCAAGCGTCACCGTCTCAACGTCTGCTAGTCCAGCAGTAGAAACGTCTCCATCCCCCTGTGATATATCATCAAACAAGACAAAGTCCCGGCCCCTCTCAAAGGCATACACTAAGTCAGATGGTATCCCGCCACCTTGGCACTCACCAATTTTGGACCCCTCAAACATTACTCTGTCTACCGCATAGTTCACCGTGACCCAATGTTTATAGCGAACATGGACCATTTTCTCAGACAGACAGAAAATGAGAGGAGTTCCTGTCAGAGTCATCTGACTCTTTGAGTCCAACCGTCCAGAGACTCCTTCTCGGTGCAACATAACGGTACACACCTGCAGCCCGTCATTATCTGGAAAGAATGTCTCACATTCTGAAAAAGTCATACACGAACACTGCGGTTCCCTAGACATGTTCACTGAGGTACCCAGTGCTGCCCCTTCTGGAAACACGGCCCTTTTCTGTACCACTCCGATTTGGGTCACCGCCCCCTCTGGGACTCCACCCTTTTCTGAGTTACCACCCCGATTTGGGTCACCGCCCCCTTTTGGGATTTCCCCATGTCCTTTCTACAGGTCTCCTCAGACCACAGTTCATACAAAACAGTTTGTCTCTTATGCCCATACTGGCCCTTTAAGTACGATACCACACAAGTTCTTGCTGGCACCACCACAGCTCCTGCTGTCACCGATCTCTGTCACCTCCGGCTACCGCTCACACACAGCTGCTGGTGTCACCTTCGTAACCCCGCCGAGTTACAGCAAGTCGCTTGTCACCTTCGTAACCCTGCCAAGTTACAGCAAGCCGCTTGTCACCTTCTTGACCCCACTGAGCCACCGCAAGCTGACTTGAGAGGGAAAAGAGAAAAAAAACCCACACAACACAAAACTCACGTGTCCTGTCTGTGTGCTATTCAGGATGTCCGTTTCCTCCTGAGACCATCCAACACACAGGGCGCATCGGTTGCTATTCAGGGAGCTGACCCTCTTCCCAGGGTTTCCCAACACACCGGCCTCACCAGGTCCAGGGGCTCAGTGGGTGCTATTCAGGACATCTGTCTCCTCCTGAGACTGCCCAACACTCACTCCTCACCAGGTCCAAGGTCACAGCACGTGCTCCAGGGATCCGATTCTTCTCCCAGAACCTCCCAACACTGACCCTCCAGAACGTTGCACGCTGAACCCTCCAGGTACACAGTCTTTCTCACTGACCCCGATCAGTAGAACACGGACACCCGTTCTTTACCTGTGTTGGCCACACAGGTTCTCGGGTACCTCTTATCCACATAGGCACCCTATAGCAATCAACAGTCTCTTTCACTGACCCCGGTCAGCACATCACATGGCTTTCACGACCGTCACCTGCCGGCCACGCAAGTTCTCGGACCCCTCTACCGCAGAGGTGTCCTATAAATCTCTTCCACTGACCCCGGTCAGCATATCACACGGCTTTCAAGACTGTCAGCCCTCCTGGCTCACCGTTGCCAGCACTGCAACATGTGCTGTTGGAACCGTTGCTCTTAGCAACTGAGTTTTGCAGTCCTCGTCCGTTGCCCCTAGCAACAAGGCTACAACACTGCCCGTATTCTCCACCAATTGTAAGGTAGCGCTCGTCAGTCAGGTAGGGGATACTCACTAGGCATCCGATAAATCAGGTCCGGCACAGGTTTCTCAACATAACTCAGTCCATTCGGTTTATTATGCAGCATAAACCATCAAACAGCAACAGAAAGTTCATTTCAAATCAGCATAGCATCCATGACAGAGTTCCCCTCTGTAAACCCTGTGGTCACACAGGCTTTGTTATCTCTGGTACACAGGCTCTCTAGCCTCACAGTTACATCCCTTGTTCGGGTTACCTTTTCATAGCTGTTTCTCAGTGCAGATGTTTATTCCTTCCAGGGAACTATCAGACACACGTCTCCACGTGCACTCAGGAAGACACATCTTCCTCAGTCGGCCTCACGTCAGCCAGACGAGACCTTCCATACAGACCAACCGGGTCCAAGCATTCACTCATGTGACCTACCCTGGCCACCTTATATGGTCCGTAGCCACGCCCACCAGATCACATGGCTATGACCTCTTCACAGGTCCTTCAACCACTCTTACTCATACTTTACTATGGTGTTTTAGACACCCACCCCTAGGTGGGTTTGTAGGTGATTGATCCCACCCGTCTCATCAATCATCTGAAGGCTTCTCCCTAACACATTGGATTGAAAGATCAGCTCTGCTGATCAGCACATAATCAAGCCTTCATCCCAAGGCCACCCACCTTGGGATACATAATGGTCATTTAGGACCCTGCTCCTGTTACCACTCTGGACATGGCTATCCATCCATCCTGGGACACCCACACAGCACCCCCTAGAGGACACAGTGGTCACTACACCACAAGAGCTAAACATCAGCAGGTTGGTATCCAGCATATTATTGAGATGGCATTCTTATAACTAAATCACTAATTTTCAAAAAGGAAGAATTTGAACCTATACTATAGGTCTGTTTTAGGTAATTTCTACAAATGCAAAGGCAAACCTTTAACTTACTAAGGACATGATTATTTGGGGCCTTTACGTCTGAATTATATTATTTTAGTACATTCAAAGAGCCTTAACGTTTTCTTGTAGGTTTCTTTTGACATTGTAATGGGTTATTTTTTTTTTATATTGACTTAGGCTAGTTTCACACTAGCGTTTATGAGCGCAGCGACGGCCTGCGCACGGCCGCCGCTAAGCCCCACCCCCTGCCGCGCCTCCGCCGGTAGCATGCGCCCTGCGTCCCCTATCTTTATCACTGGGGCGCAGGCCGTGCGCAGTATGCGTTTGGCAGCGCATGCGTCCTTTTGACGGTGCGCCGACCTGCGCCAAACGCAACCTGCTGCAGTTTGGTTGCGTCGGCGCACCATCAAAAAGGCGCATGCGCCGCCAAACGGATACTGCGCACGGCCTGAGCCCCCTGTGATAAAGATAGGGGACGCAGGGCGCATGCAGCGTCATGCGCCGGTGGGCGCGGCAGGGGGCGGGGCTTAGAGGCAGCCGTGCGCAGGCCGTCGCTGCGCTCATAAACGCTAGTGTGAAACTAGCCTTACATAATTTTGTTATTTCTAAGCGAATAGAAAATTCATAATTCAGTCATTGCTTTTGTTTTCTGCAACCTAGAAGATGTTTAAAAATAAAAAAATTTAATGAATAAATAAATGTTTTGAATGTAATCTGAGTAAAGAAATAGTATCACATCACTCACCAGATAACACAAATTAATTTCCCTATTGCATCCAAATTGCAATACATGAATAAAAATAGAGAGGACAGACAGCACTCAGCAATGTGTTGCAAGCAGAAGGAAGGTGGTATAAGTGCAACCTATTATTCTTATGTCTAGTTCAGTTCAAGTTAACCTGTTACCACACAAAAGTAGAGATAGTTGACTCATTGAGGACTGTTATATCATTGCTCCACAGTGGGTAAAATCTTTGACCCTGTCATCTGTGTGGCTGTACACTCCATTTTCCATCCCAGAGTATAATTGCTCCAATAAAAAAGAGTCTCCACCTCCTTCCACCAAATGAAGGAAATAAACCCTTTTATAGTCTCAGTATTCCAAAACATTATTATCTGTCAGTGTATACCAGGGATCTATTAGGCTAGGCCACAGGTGTGCGCCCTAACAAATTTACTTTGCAGCAAAATTGTTTTTGGTTTTTTTTATTCTGGGGGTGAGTGGGTGATGATGGAGATATATGAAGTCTTGGAAGGAACACAATCATTTTAACTCGTATCATTTTGGAATCCATATGACTGATCTCTTTTTGATCCTTTTTTTGGGAGGTGACATGATGAAATAACAGCAATTCTACTATTTCTATTTTATATTTTCACATTTCATTATTTGGATAATTAAGCATGGAGTGATACCAAATATGTTTTATTTATTTTTAAAGAAAAGGCGGAGATAATAAATAGGCATTTTCATCCATGTTCATTAATGAACTGACTGTTTATTTATTTTTCTAACTGATGAGAACATTGCAGGGCCCATTATGCTATATGGAAGGCAATGGTGGCCAATTATCGTGGACTACATGGGGCACATTATACTACATGGAGGGATATGTGGGGCCCATTATTCTGTATGGAGGACTATATGTGGTACATTATACTACATGGAGGACTATGTTAGGCCCATTATACTGTATGGAGGAGACTGAAGCCCACTATACTGTATGGAATGCATTGGACGCCCATTATGCTACATGGAGGACTATGTGGGGCCCAATATACTACATAGATGACAATATGAAATACATTATGCTACAGGGAGGACAATGTGGGGTGCATTATACTACAGAGAGTGTCACACTAGTTTTTGTGGAACCACTTGGCTTAGGACAGAGGGGGGCATAGAGGGTATAACTAAATGACCACCTGGTTTTTTACTAGAGCCCCTGATTGTGTGGTTAGACTTGAACACAGGTAGGCACCAGGTGCTAGTCCAGGACTGACCCCGGAGCAGCAGCTGACCCTAAAGGGGCAGGAAAGCAAGACTGGACTAAGAGAGTTGGGTCATCATGAACTGGTAAACAGGAGAACGGCCTCTGATTAGACAGGACAGGTTCTGTATAGGACTGCACGCAGGGTCGGTTTTAGATAAAGTGTGGCCATGGGCAAAAGTTTAAAGTGGGGCCTCAAATGCTCACATATTCCACATCACACAGAAACATTTTGGCTGTATTTACATGTGCTCAATTCAGGCTGCTAAACGAGTGCGATCGACAATATTGAAGTCACTTAATGCTTATTTCCCAGCCTCTTTACACTAGCTGAGGATGAATGATGGGCTCAGAATGATCACTAGTAGATCAATCTGTCCCCATACAGTATTGTGTTATCAGCCGCATTTCTGCAGGTTACACCGAGTGATGTGCTGCCAATAACTATGATTTTTGTTCTGGCATAATCCAATCACTCGATGAATAGGCAGCATTTTGTTTGCTTAGTATAATACACCCCATAGCCCTCCACATAGTATAATGCATCCCATAGTCATCCATATTGTATAATGCACCCCATTGTCCTCCATATAGTATAATGTGCCCCATAGTGTTCCATATAATGTAATGTGCCCTATATCTTCCATATATTTTAATACACTCCCCATATTCCTCCATATAGTATAATGAATCCCATAGTCCTCCACTTTGTAAAATGCACACCCACATAGTCCTCCATATAGTACAATGCTCTCCTCATAGTATAATGCACCCCATAGTTCTTCATATAGTATAATGCATTCCCCATAGTCCTCGATACAGTATAATGCAGGTCCCATATAGTACATATAGTATAATGCATTCCCCATGGTCTGTGATAGAGTACAATGCACCCCCATATAGTGTAATGCAACTCACAGTTCTCAATAGAGTATAATGCAGCCCCCCTTTAGATCATAATGCAGCCCCCTCAGTGAATAATTCAGCCCCCTGAATGCAATGCAGCCTAACTCATAGATTATAATGCAGTCCACTTCAGAGTACAATGCAGTGCCCCCTCATAGAGTACAATGCAGCACCCCTCAGAGTATAACACAGTGCCCCCTCATAGAATATAATGAAGCCACCTCTCGTAGAGTATTATACAGACCCCCACACACAGTAAAATGCAGCCCCCTTCATACACAGTATAATGCAGCCCCCACACACAGTATAATGCAACCCTACAACCCCACACACATAGTATAATGCAACCCCACACACACACAGTAGAATTCAACCCCACACACATAGTATAATGCAACCCCACACACATAGTCTAAAGGAACCTCACACACGGAATAATGCAGGCCCTCCACACACAGCATAATGCAACCTTCCTATAGAGTACCATGCGGCCCTCTACACACACACACACACATACACACACTCATTGCTTTCAACTGTATAGACATTTATGATGTCGATAAGTTGAACGCCGGGGGAAGTGCAGTGCCTGGCCCCATAGCCACCTTGTGGTGAGCCGCTATTAGCACACAGCACTGGATGGGGGCTTCTGGAAGCATTTCAGCTTTGGGAGACTGGGCACCCTAGGCAGCTGCCTGGTCTGCCTGCCCCTAACATCAGCCTTGACTGCACAGCTGTTAGACAGAATGTATACTGGATCAGCCACAGACACAATAGGTTCAGAAACACAGGGAGAACTTGGGTTCAGGATCACAGGTGCAGATTCAGACTAGACAGGTGAGAGTAGCAGTACAAGTGTGTACTAGGTGGATCAGACTTCAGGACTAGTTATAGGCAGGATGGGTTCAGGAACAAGTTCAGTAGGATGGACAGGACCAACCTCAGGGAGAATAGATACAGGGACCTTACAACTAAGTAGCAAGTTTATCCACTGATTACTCATGTTGCTAATATAGCTCCCTATAGGGGAGGATGCCTTAAATATCTGACGACTCCCAGCTATTGGCTGGAGACATTTCAGAAGCACGTGTCCTGTCACTTGAAGAAGCATGGAGTGTGCAAGCATGCCATAAGCACACTCCCAGGAAACATACAAGTCGTGGTCAGGTCCTGGGAGGAAGAACACGTGGCGGGGACTAGAGCAGAATGGATGAGTGAGAGTGCATGTCAGTTGTCCCTGCGAAGAGGCCAAGAGGAGGAAGAGGATCATACAGGAACACTGCACTGTCATTACAGTACCCCACCTTATGCCCCCTCTTCTTCAAGTCTGCAATAAATCTACGTAGAAGAAATGGGGCATCAATATTTTTCTAAGGTTCCCACGATCTTTTTACAGGACCAAATACTTCTCCATTACTAACCCCCCGGAGTTGATGGCAGCTGTGATTTATGACAAATCAAAGCTGTCATCAACACAACTACCATTGCCCTGATTTCCACCGCATCAGGGCACTCTGGAAGAACCAGGCAGTGCTCCAGAATTGGCACATCTAAAATAATGCATCAATTCTGGAGTGGCTGCAAGCTAGTATTTTTAGGTTGGCACAGGCCCAATAACCTGAGACATTCCCAGCCTATTGATGAGTTTGTGTGTTCTCCTTGTGTTTGTGAGGGAATCCTCTGGGTACTCCAGTTTTCTCTCACACTCCAAAGACATGCTGATAGGGAATTTAGATTATGAGCCTCAATGGGTCAGTGCCGATAATGTCTGTAAAGCGTTGTGGAATTAATCCCTTAACGTCCAATGATGGACACAGTCCGTCATGGCCGGGTGTAAGTTCACGTACCAGGACGAACTGTGTCCATCATGCATTTAAATTACCACTGCGTGTAAACATGCAGTGGTAGTTCAATGCTGACAGCTATCTGTGACAGCTGAGAGGAACGGCAACGGGTGCAGGGACCCGTGTTGTCGGTCCCCACACCAAGATCGCTGTGATCGGTCAGTCAATCTGACTGACTGATCACAGCTTGACCGCACAGGAGATGCTGAAATATCAGCACCTCCCGCCCGGTCAGTGCAGGAGCTCAGTGCTGCTAGTGGTGGTTCTTCTACACTAAAAGCCAGGAGTGGTGTCTGCACCATCCCTGGCTGTTAACCCCATAATTGCTTTGATCGAGCGTGATTGCAGCATTTAGGAGGGAGGCTGAGGGACGGAAGCTTCCTTTGCTTTCAGATCGCCATCCCCGCGGGGGCCGATCGTTGCCGAGGTGACCAGGGGTCGTCATGACGGAAAGCCTCTGAAACCATGCTCACAGCATGATGTCAGAAGCTTTCAGCATAGGTATAATCCACTGCATTGCTGGAGCATTGAAATATATTATACCTGCAACCAAAGTGAAAAAAGTGAAAGTCCCATAAAGGGACTAGGTAAAACAGATACCTTTTTTAAAAAAAATATGTAAAAAATATATATAAAAAATAATAATAATAATAATAATAATAATAATAATAATAATTTTAAAATTCACTAATAAAAACACATTTTATGTAAAAAAAATTAAATAAATAAAAAAATTAAATAAAATTATTATGTCGATGATACTCAGATCTACCTCTCTGGCTCAGATGTCACCTCTCTGCTCTCCAGAATCCCAGAGTGTCTATCAGCCATATCCTCCTTCTTCTCCTCTCACTTCCTCAAACTCAATGTGGACAAATCTGAACTAATCATCTTTCCCCCATCCCACAGATCTTCCTTACCCGACCTTTCTATAACAATTGACGACATCACGCTTTCACCTGTAACGGAGGTCTGCTGCCTCGGAGTAACCCTTGACTCTGCCCTGTCCTTCAAACCGCACATCCAAGCTCTCTCCACCTCCTGTCGCCTCCAGCTCAAAAATATTTCCAGAATTCGTAATTTCCTCAACTCTCAATCTACTAAGCTACTTGTGCATGCCCTCATCATCTCCCGCCTCAACTAATGCAACATCCTTTTCTGTGGCCTCCCTGCTAACACCCTTGCACCTCTCCAGCCCTTCCTCAACTCTGCCGCCCGACTAATTCATCTCTCTCCTCGCTACTCCTCTGCTTCTCCCCTCTGCAAATCTCTTCACTGGCTCCCATTCCCTCAGCGTATCCAATTCAAATTACTAATACTGACCTACAAGGCCATCTACAACCTATCTCCTCCATACATCTCTGAACTAATCTCCCGATACTTTCCCTCACGTAATCTGTGGTCCACCCAAGACCTCCTTCTCTCCTCCACACTTATTCGCTCCTGACTCAACCGCCTCCAAGACATCTCCCGAATAGCCCCCATCCTCTGGAATTCCCTGCCCGCACACGTCCAGCTATCATCCACACTCGGATTCTTTAGACGGAACCTGAAAACCCACCTCTTCAGGATAGCCTACAGCCTGCAATGATCCCCGCTGCCTCCTCACCACTACTGGAGCTACCGCCTCATAATCACTGGAGCTGCTGCAAGCCCCCAACCTACTGTCTCCTTCCCCACCATCCTGTAGCATGTAAGCCCGAAGGAGCAGGGTTCTCTCTCCCCTCTATATCAGTCTGTGATTGTTAGTTTGTTTACTGTAAGTGATATCTGTAATTCGTATGTAACTCCTTCTCATTTACAGCACCATGGAACCAATGGTGCTTTATAAATAAATAATAACAATAATAATAATAATAATAAAAAAGTACACATGTTTGGTATCTCCACAGCCAGAAAAATCAGATGTATAAAAGTGTCACACTATTTAACCCCTTCAGTGAAAACCGTAAAAAACACAAAAAAAGTAGCAAACTATGCTTTATCATCACACCATTTGGAAAACGTGAAATAAAACACGATCAGCAAGACGAATGTAAATACAAATAGTATAACTGAAAATGCCATCTTGTCCTGCAAAAAACAAGCTGCCATACAGCTGCATCAGAGGAAAAATAAAAAAGTTATAGCTCTCAAAATAAAGCAATGCAAAAATAATTATTTTTTGTATAAAAGTTTTTATTAAGTAAAAACGTCAAAACATAAAGAAAAATATAAATGTGACATTGCTATAATTGTACTGACCCGAAGAATAAAACTGCCTTACCAATTTTACCACACGCACAACGGAGAAAGAAAAAACACTTCCTGAATTGCTGTGTTTTAGTTCATTCTGCCTCCTCAAAAATCGGAATAGAAAGCGATCAAAAAATGTCATGTGCCCGAAAATGATACCAATAAGAAAGACAGCTTGCCCCGCTAAAAACAAGCTCTCACATGACTCTGTGGGCCGAAATATGGAAAAATTATAGCTCTCAACATATTGTGAAAACTTCTTACAAAAAAAGCGACTTTTAGTGTGTGACAGAAGCTAAACATAAAAAAAGGATATAAATCTGGTATCTCTGTAATTGTAGGAGAGAGAGCCCCGGAATAAGGGACCGCTGTATAACCGGGTTGGAACTAACGGGGCTGTCACTTAGGGTCCCAGAGGGTCTGCTCCCGGGGGAAGTAGTTACAAGCCGGGACAGAGGCTCTTCTAGAAAGTGGGCGAGCGGGGCGACTGTAAAAGGAGCACAGGAAACCAGTAGGAGGCACTCGGCGAGGAGAGAGACGAGAGACAGGCAGGAAGAGTCTAGGTGGCGCAAGAGAGCAAGAGCAAGCCAGCGTCTTCCAGAGAGAAAGGACGGGGGCTCGCCTGACCCAGGGAGAGGACGATACCGAGTGATGCGAGGCAGAGAAACAGCGAGACTCACGGCTGCCACTGCCCCGCTCCATACCGTGGCTTCGGCATGTATGCTGAGGCCCACGGCCGCCAATGCCCCGCTCCATACCATGGCTGCAGCTTGTATGCAGAAGCCCACGGCCGCCACTGCCCCGCTCCATACTGCAGCTGCGGCCTGTACGCTGAGACCTGCAGCCGCTACTGCCCCGCTCCATACCGCGGCTGCGGCCTGTACGCCGAGATCCACGACTGCCACTACCTCGCCTCCCAAAGGGACAGCTCCAACAGTGAGGAACCGGCCTGGGGCCTACATCGCCCCCTCAACACCCGGGCATGGGACCGCCTGAAGCCTACGACAACTCTTCTTCAGCTGGGCCCAGCAGCTGAGACGCCGAACTGACATCTCCCAGACAGCGCCTCTGCAGGACGTCAGAGATTGATAAGTGACACTTCGTTAATTATAGACCAAGTACCCGTAGTCGGCCATATCACGGCCATATAGTTACCGCCACTTGCCGTACTGGTTGATGATATCATGTTATTTGTGTATCTGTGTCTAGCTTCCCTGCGTGGAAAACTATTGTCAGCTTTACCAGTTATCCATATAATCTATATATAAAGGTTGAGTTTGCACTTGCTCCGTCTCCCACTCATCCTGCCTACCTGTGAGTACCACATTTGGCGTAGTCGGCAGGATGCAGTCTCCGAGCACAAGCGGGGAAGCTGCAGACCAAGGGTGTGAAGATGGCCCCCAGTCCAGCATATCTTTAGGGGCGATGCTGAATAACCAGCCTAGGTTCACAGGCTGTAATACCATGCTGTGGAGCTGGACAGAGCGAATGCGGGGGTTGTTGAGGATGCACCCGATGACCCCTGACCTGGAGGCCAAGGTGGCCCTCATGGCATTGGACGGGGAAGCCCGGGACTCAGTGATGTTAAGACCCCTGGGACAATGGAACACTTTCGCCAGGGTATTACAGATCCTGGAGGAAACCCATGGGGACCCTACTGACGTGGGAGAACTGAGGACCCGGCTGTCCAGTTGCATGCAGGGGGAGGGGGAGACAGTCACACAATACATGAATGTCTTGCAGGAGCTGTATATGGCCATTAAAAAGAAGGACTGGGTAGGTGTGGGGCCCATCGACATAACCCTACATGACCTCTTGGTGACCGGACTGAGGGACCCCCTGAAAAAGCAGGCCTTGCGGGAGCGGGTATGAGTGAACCCACATTTGACCATCTCCTAGATAGAGAGTGAGGCACCTACACGAGAACGGGAGCAAAGGGTGACAGTCCCCGTAGGGAAAGCCCGGAGCACTGAAGTCTCTGTGAATGCCATTAGTGAACCCCAGTGGGTGGAGGAAAAGATACAAGAGCAGAAGAACATTAAAGGTGAATTGGCTGAGGTGAAGAGGAGGGCCAAAGCTACGAGTAACTGGCCGGGGCAGAGTGCGTCAACTCTGAGCCCCCGTAACCCCTGATTGTGGGGCACTTCACCAGAGAGTGCCCTCGGAGTGGGAGGTACCTGCCCCTCCGGCCATTAAACTAGAGTGCTCTGTGTTATGAGCTGGTCACCAAGGAGGATGGCAGGAATAGGCTAGGCCACCAGGAAACCAGAAAGGTTGGTCACTTAGCGAATTACAGACCCCTAATCCTAACAACACAACTAACAGTAACCGTGGAGCATACCTACGATGCCCTAGATGCCTCAACACAGCCGGAGAACTAACTAAGCCTAAAGCAAGAAAGGTGAAATCTAAACTGCCCCGGAGTAGAACCCCAAAGAAATAGATAGCCCCCAAACATATATTGTCAGTGAGACCAGATGAGAGACAAACACAGGCAGAAAATAGACTGAGCAAATCATGGGGCCCAAACTGTCTAGATAGGAAAGGAAAGGAAAGACACTGTCTGCAATCATGCAAAAACCCTAAAAAATCCAACACGACTGATGTACAAAAAACACTGAGGTCTCACAATCTCTCCCCCACTATATTAGCATTCTGGTGTAAACTGGCAGCAAAGCAAAAGAGACTAATATAACAGGGGACTGAACAAAATGACACAAGCTGTAACATATGGAGCAGGGTCCAGCACAGCCCCAGCAAGGAGCACGCTGAACCCGCACAGCAAAGCAGAAAGAGGCAAAACCAGATCAGAAGCAAAGGATTAGCAAATGAACAACTTAGCTGAAAAATGCAGGATCAGGCAGGAGAAAGCAGACCTAAAGTTGCACAGGAAGAACTAATCACTAGCAACAATTGAGGGAAGCCTACTCACTTAAATACTACCAATCAGTAACTCCAGATCTCCAATCATCATCAGGTGGCAGACCTCTGTCAGACTGGCCAGCTCCACTACCCACAGTAACCACCAGAGGGAGCCCCGACTCAGAAGTAAGAGAATTCACAACAGTACCCCCCCTTGAGGAGGGGTCACCGAACCCTCATCCACGCCACCAGGCCGATCAGGATGGGCCTGGTGAAAAGCAAGAACCAATCTCTCGGCATGAGTGTCAGAAGCAGAGACCCAAGAATTATCCTCCTGGCCATAACTTTTCCACTTGACCAAGTACTGGAGTCTCCGTCTAGCCAGACAAGAATCCAATATCTTCTCTACATCATACTCCAAATTACCATTAACCAATACAGGGTCAGGAGGCGCCGCCATGGGAACTAATGGCTCCACAAACCTTTTCAACAAGGATTTATGAAAAACGTTACGAATCTTAAACGCAACTCGCAGAGCCAAATGGAAAGAAATGGGATTAAGGATTTCCAAAATCGTATAAGGTCCAATGAACCTTGGCTTGAATTTTGGAGACGCAACCTTCATAGGAATATTTTTTGAAGACAACCAAACCATATCACCCACTTTAAACCGGGGACCAATGGTCCTATGCCGGTTGCTAAACCGTTGGGCCTTTTCCTGAGAGTGGGACAACTTATCCACTACTTGGTCCCAAATCTGCTGCATTCTCTCTACCACAGAATCCACACTTGGGCAGGCCGAAGCTTCCACCTGCCCCGAAGAAAATCGAGGATGAAACCCAAAGTTACAGAAAAAAGGAGACATCAAAGTGGCAGAACTAGCCCTATGGTTTAGCGTGAATTCTGCCAAGGGCAAAAAGGAGACCCAGTCATCTTGATCAGCAGATATGAAACATCTCAAATAGGATAGCAAAGTCTGCTTTGTTCTCTCAGTCTGCCCATTTGTCTGAAGATGAAATGCAGAGAAGAAAGATAACTGAATTCCCAGTTTGGAACAAAAAGCTCTCCAAAATCTGGAAACAAACTGGACTCCTCCACAATGTTCTCAGGAATCCCGTGCAAACTAACCACCTGTTGTAAAAACAAGGGCACCAACTCAGAAGAAGATGGCAACTTTGGGAGTGGTACAAGATGGACCATCTTAGAAAATCTATCACAGATCACCCAGATAACAGTCATTCTCTGAGAGACAGGGAGATCAGAAATAAAATCCATTGAGATATGGGTCTATGGCCTCCTGGGCACCGGCAGGGGCATCAACAAACTACTAGAACGAGAACAGGGCTTGGACCGAGAACAGGGCCTGGACCGAGGACTGCACAAAATTGCTGATATCACGAGATAAGGCAGACCACCACAAAGACCGACTCACCAAATCTCTGGTACCAAAAATACCTGGATGACCAGCTAAGGCGGAGCAATGAACTTCAGACATTACTCTTCTCCTCCACTGGTCAGGGACATACAATTTTCCCATAGGGCATCGCTCAGGTTTGTCCTCCTGAAATTCCTCCAGGGCCCATCTCAAATCGGGTGAGATGGCAGAAAGAACTACACCCTCATTTAAAAAGACCCCTAAAAATAAACCTTTAATTAAATAATCCTAAAAAGTAGAAAGCTAGATGCTGGGAGATAATGGGTACTAATTATTGACTAAATACCCATAGACACTAAAAAATGGCTTGATGATGCTAAAGAAGTAGAATCCGACTCCCTGTCCTCCGTGGGTCCCTCTCTCAAAACACTTTTTTCTGAGCTTTTAGATGCTTTTAAGGAAAATATTAAATCCTGGTGGGAAGTGCAATCATTGGAGAATTATATCAAACAAAAAATTGTCCCACGTGGTCTCAGGATTCATTTAACACCTGCACCTAGGTGTAGAACAGCTACACTATTGAGTAAGTGGGAGGAAGAATTAACTCTCTCCTCACTGCGTTTGATGCAGGTGTTGTTGGATGAGGAAAAACAGACTTTAGAGACAACTTCTCTGAGGGTAAAGGAGCTCACAGAGAATATTTTGAAATTCAAAACGGCTACAGATTTTCCCACCAAGGAAGAGAATTTAAAAATATCAGTGGAGAAATATCAATTCTATATTAAAGAGAGAAAACATAAACGCTTTCTGAGAGACAACACTGAATTTAAGGAGAGGAGGGCGTATCCGGCTCTGGGTAGTAATACTCGTGCCCAGACTGATATCTCCTCCTCTGATATTGAGTCATCTGACGCAGAGAGAGGAGCAAAATATTCCTCATCAAGACCTTACTATAGGAATAGAGGGCGGGGTTGGAGAGGTGGCTATAGGAGATGGCAAGAAACAGATCGGCCTCATGCGAGAACATATACAAAAGCAAAAGAAACAACTCCCCCTACAAATATAAGCCAACCCTCCTCCTCGGCCTGTGCGCCATCTTCTTCTTTTTTAGAAACCAAAGGCTTGGCCCCTTACAAATTGCGGGAAAGGACGTATCAAACGAACCACAGATAATTGTACCCTTGATTGGGGATGAGGTGGCGCGGGCCAATAACAACAATGAGATTATAAATTTATCATCTTATGCCCTGTCTGATGTTGAGAGAAAGGTCCTTGCTAGAGGCCTTTCCTTTGTGCCTACCACTAGATTTGACCCTTTTGAATGGATTAAAGATATTAATCTTTTCACTAGGAAATTAAAATGGAAAAAATTTTTTGCTTTAAATGATAAGGCCAAGTGTGTGCAGCTTGGCATTTCAACTGATGAACTCCCTGATGTGCTTCTGCTGGAGGATCTGGTAGAGGAGGGACAACGAGGGATGGGTGAAGGTCCCTTCTCTAATCTGAAACCGAAAGGTACCAAGATGCCCCCTATGAGTGATGGGGGGAGTATTGATATTTTTTTAAAGTTGGTTTCGGATGAAATTCAGAGAATTGATCCGAGTGGACCATACACTACCAAACCTTCCGTATTGCGTGAGGAAAGCACTCGAGGGTTTGAGTAATAACAATCAGATTATAGTGAAGCCCTCTGATAAGGGGGGCAACACTGTGATCCTTGATAGGGATAGATATATTGATATGTGTTTATCCCTTTTGTCTGACCAATTCACATTTGAGGTACTTAAATCTGATCCCACTAAGGAGTATAGTCTTGGATTGTTAAAAATTCTGAAGGCTGCCCCTGATTCTAAACTTATCTCAAAGAATGAATTTGATTTTTTGTTGCCCAAATGCCCTATAGTAGCGACATTCTATGCTTTGCCCAAAATACACAAGGGCATCAGTCCTTTGAAGGGGAGACCGATAGTCTCTGGGATAGATGCTCTATGTCAGAATTCGAGTGTGTATTTAGACAAAATTTTAAGACCGTTTGTGTTGACCCTGCCCTCTTATTTGAGGGATACTATGGATCTCCTGAAAAAATTGGAAGGGGTATCTTTATACAGCAGCATTAAACATACAGAAGTGTTATGAATGAGTCACCGTAGGAGGCAAAAACAGAAATACTAGCTAAGTCCAGAAAACCAGAGAAGTTGGCAGCTATCGGATTGCAGACCCCTGAACCTATCAACAACAACTAGCAGTAGCCGTGGGGGGTTCCTAAGGTGCCCTAGACCCCCTCGATCACCGGAGAACTACATAGCCTAAAGACAGAAAGGGAAATCTAAACTGCCCCAGAGCAGACCCCAAAGCAATAGGCAGCCCCCAACATATAATGACGGTGAAGCAAGATGAAAAAAAACACTCACACAGATAGAAAGATAGGCTGAGCAAATGATGGGGCCCAAGCTTACTAAATAGGACAGGATAGGAAAGCTGCTGTCTGCAATCCGCCAAAAACCCTATCAAAACAAGGGCCAACAGGCTGATAGGGAAAAAGGCCCTGAAGATGCTAGGCTTCAAAAAGACTATATCAGCACTCAGGTATTTTCTGAAGACAGAGCAAAAAGGAATTCAACTTACCCCAGCAGGGAATGGCAGAAATTCAGAAAAACAAGGCAAAACAAAACACAAATGCAAAAAGCAGTGGAAGAAAACTTAGCTTTTGAGGAGCAGGAATCAGACTGGTCTCCTAGAATTCCTCAGAGAGATCACCAGCAAGGAAGAAGGGCGTCGGCTGCCTTATATCCAGTCAGCAATTCCCATCACCCTGTCATCATCATCATACCCAGGTGATTGGTAATCAGCCTCACTACCTTCCTTCACCAGAAGAGGGAGTTCATCAGACCTCAATGGTGAAGGGGAAAATGAACTCACAACACAGAAGGTTTAAAAGCTGTGGAACATTTTGAAGGGTAGGGGAGTTCATTTGGGATCGCATAACAAGTTTGTACTGGGATTGCTTGATTATGTGTTACGTCACAATTACTTTCTTTTCAATGGCAAATATTTCCACCAGCTCAGGAGCACTGCGATGGGGAGCCCTTGTGCCCCCACTTATGCAAATTTGCTCCTGGGCTGGTGGGAGGATACGGCGGTCTTTGGGGACGAGGATGTCGTCTGGTCCCCGAGGATTGTATTTTGGGGGCGTTATATTGACGACATCCTAGTCCTTTGGGCTGGCAGTAGAAAATCCATTGGTTCCTTTGTTGAATCCCTTAATGATAATCAAATGGGGCTGGTGTTTACCTATGAGGTGGGGGGTGAGTGTATTACATTCTTGGATATTAACATTTCTATTTCCAGGAATGGTACCTTACATACATCTTTATACCGCAAACCCACCTCCACAAACAGCCTTTTGAGATGGGAGAGCCATCATCCCCCCCTTTGAAACGGGGGATTCCCAGAGGACAGTTCTTACGTGTCAGGAGGAACTGTTCTGAGTGGTGGGATTTTGAGGCACAATCAAGGGATTTATGGGGTAGGTTTAGAGATAGGGGGTACCCCGTGAAAGTTCTAGAACCAGCCTATAATGTGGCTAAACGAGCAAGGAGGTCATCTCTGTTGATCCCTGTAGATAGGGGGAACCCTAACGATTTGACAAGACTCATTGGTACGTTTGATGATCAATCAGGGAAAGTGATGGAGATTTTGAGAAAATATTGGTCGATCCTAAGATCGGATCGTGACATCTGTGATGTGATTACCCCAAAACCCTCGGTGACCTACAGAAGGGGGAGATCAATTAAGGATCGGGTGGTCAATAGCCATCTTGATCCACTAAAGAAGGAAGGCACCTGGTTGCAAAACAGATCTGTTGGCACGTTTAGATGTGGTCATTGCAGTTTTTGTAAATTTGTGAGTCCATCAAAAGTTTTTTCGAGTGCACATACTAAAAGAATATATAACATGAACTGTTTTGCAAACTGTAAGACCACAGGTGTTGTTTATTTATGTACGTGTACCTGTCCTCTCGACTATGTAGGCAAAACAAAGAGGGAACTGCGTGTTCGCATTAGTGAACATCTGGGGGACATCAGGCACGATAGGGATACTCCACTAGCCCGACATGTTAAATTGATGCATGGGGGTGATGAAACACAAATCTCATTCCGAGTGATTGAGAGAGTTCAACCCACTGTTAGACAGGGGGATTGGGACAGGAGGATTCTGCAGCGTGAAACACGCTGGATTTTTTGGTTGGAATCACAGAGCTCTAGTGGCCTAAATGAGCAATTGAATTTTGTGAGCTATTTGTAATTTGGGTTCCTGACAGGCTCTAGTCTACTTCTTTATGCGATATATCTATTTTTTGAGTATTGGTAATTTTGCCAAATATTGATGTTTATTATTTGTTAGGTCTTTTTGGGCTACATGGTAGTGTTCTGTGGAAGGGCAACCCTTTTTAATGAAAATGTTTATTTTGGTGAGTTATCCTATTTTACATTTTGGGTTATTTTTGCTTTACATTGGTATATATATTTCCTTTATATTATTGTTGTTTATATATATGCCGTTTCAGCCTGAATCGTATCAGCCTTAGGGACGCATTTTTCTAGGGTTGATAATTCACTGGGGGCTATTGTTATTGTGATTGCCCCTGTAGTGATGGACTTCCGATGTCTGGCAGGCATTTGTAGTTTATATCATGTGATCGGAGCAATGTTGCTTAGTAACCATCTCCTCTCTGATGCAGTTTTTGTGTGTGGAGCGCAGTTGAGTAATGTAACGTAGTAATCGCCTCCGTTTTGATACATTTCCTGTGTATTCATCAAGAAATGATCTTATACACGGGCAATGTTGCTACGTAACCACCATCTCTCTGACGGAGTTCCTGTGTGTGGAGCGCATTCTGCGTTCCATTGATTATTAGTGAGTGATGTGGCGTAGTAACCGCCTCCTTTCTGATGCATTTCCTGTGCATTCATCACTAACCATGTGACCAGAAATGATGGTGTTCACGGGCCGCGGGAGTCTTTAAATGACAGCGTTTCAGGTACAGTTCACGCCGCACTCTGCATTTTGTTCAGCCGGTTGGGGATGGGACCCCTATGTCTTTGCCCCTGATGAACCCTCAATGACTAGGAGGGGGGAAACGCGTTGGGCGTTCTCGGCACATCAATGGCTGATAAGTATTTTGTTTTTTGATAGTCATACCAACTTTGCAATTTACATTGTGTTGTTTTTATGGCTATTGATGGCCATTGTGCTCGATGGTATATCTATAGTGCCATGATTTGCCATGAAGATCATTTAATTCTGGCTGAAATGAGCTTTTTGATGGACTAATAGGTCCTTTATTTATGAACTACTGTTGGTCTGCAACTATACGGTGGAAGTGTTGCTGCTAATGCTGGTGGTTATTTAACCTGTTATTGTGGACTTTTTTTTAGGCAATATTAATGATATACTGTATGTCCCTCTGCAGTAGATGTATTTTTTATTACGAGATAAGATTTATGTACTGCATGGACTATGGTTCTCTCTTTGCAGCATATGTATTTTTAATTACGAGATAAGCTATCTATAGCTGCATTTTTCCATTTTTCTGAGCCTTTTTTGCTTACGAGATAAGTCTACAGCACTTCAGCACTTTCCTTGTATAAGGACGTATTCATGTCTACCCATTAAGGTTTTTTCGGGTATATCTGGTTGAGTGTGTTTTTTTTGGTCCCTATATATATTTATTCAGAGGTTTCTTTACACCCTCATTTAGAATGGTAGTAGGCTCGGTCACATCAAGACAATCCGCAAAGAAACTCCTAGAAAGGGCGTCTGCCTTAAATTTCTTAGTGCCCAGAAGAAAGGAGACCACAAAATTAAAACGCGTGAAAAACAAGGCCCACCTAGCCTGTCTAGGATTCAAGCGCTTGGCTGATTCAAGATAAAACAAATTCTTGTGGTCGGTGAGGACCACAACTTGATGTCTAGTTCTCTCCAACCAATGTCTCCACTCTTCAAATGCTCAATTCATGGCCAAAAATTCCAGATTCCCCACGTCATAGTTATGTTCAGATGGGGAAAATTTTTGAGAAAAGGAGGCACAGGGATTCATCTTAGAGGTTACCGGATCTCTTTGGGACAAAACGGCTCCTGCACCAATCTCCACCTAAAATGGGAGTGAAACATCAGGTTGCCGTAGAACCAGAGCAGAAGTGAATCTCCGCTTAAGCTCCTGAAATGTCGAGACTGCATCTGGAGACCAATTCACCACATCAGCGCCCTTTTTGGTCAAATCTGTCAGTGGTTTAACAATATCAGAAAAATTACTTATAAATTTACGGTAGAAATTAGCAAAACCCAAAAACTTCTGGAGAGCCTTCAGAGAAGTGGGTTGAACCCAATCATAAATGGTCTGTACCTTGGCCGGGTCCATTTCAGTAGCAGACGGGGACAAAATGAATCCCAAAAACAAAATCCTCTGTACACCAAAGAGACATTTCGATCCCTTAACATACAGAGTATTTTCCCTCAAAATTCGAAACGCAGTCCGGACATGTTCCCCATGAGAATAAGGGGTATTAAACGCAGTATTCCATTCATCCCCGTGCTTAATGCGAATAAGATTATGCGCCCCGTGAGGTCAAGTTTGGTAAACCAACAAGCACTTTTAACTCTGGAAAATAAATCAGAAATCAGGGGTAACGGGTACTGATATTTAACAGTGATTTTGTTAAGGGAACAATAGTCAATACATGGCCTTAATGAGCCATCTTTCTTGGCCATAAAAAAAAAACCAGCACCTAAAGGTGAAGAGAATGGTCTGATATGACCCTTCTCCCATGACTCCTTGATATAAGATCGCATAGCATCATGTTCAGGTACCGATAAGTTGAAAAGTTGACCCTTGGGAAATTTACAACCGAGCATTAACTCAATTGCACAGTCATAACTCCAATGAGGAGGCAAAGACGCGGACTTACTCTCACTAAATACATCAGAAAAATCAGCCAAATAGTCAGGAATATCATGAGACTGGGGAGAGGTGGGGAAAACAGGAGTGTCACTAAGAACACATTGACAACCCCAACTCACCACAGACACAGATTTCCAATCCAAAACAGGATTATGGGTTTGCAACCAAGGTAAACCCAGTACAATAATATCATGCAAATTGTGCAACACCAAAAATTTACAATTCTCTTGTTGGTCCGGGGCGACCCGCATTATCACCTGGGTCCAAAACTTGGGTTTATTCTCCACCAAAGGAGTAGCAACAATACCCCTCAAAGGGATAGGAGTCCTCAGGGGTACCATGGGAAAACCACAACGTTTGGCAAAGTCAAAATCAATCAGATTCAAAGCTGGTCCTGAATCAACAAAAGCCTTAGCAGAAAATGTAGACAAGGTGCAGATCAAGGTAACCGCCAAAAGGAACTACTGTCCACCGCTTTTCTTGCTTAGGGCAGACAGAAATAGTATGAGAGGCATCCCCACAAAAAACACAATTTATTACGCCTTCGAAACTCTTGACTTTGCGACCTAGACAAAATCCTATCACATTGCATGGGTTCAGAAGTTTGTTTGAAAGGCGGCACCGCCTCTCGTGTAGTTTTACGTTCACGTAAACGTCGATCAATTTGAATGGCCAATGACATAGAGTCACCAAGACCAGAGGGGATAGGAAATCCCACCAGAACATCTTTTACGGTTTCTGCCAGACCCTTCCGAAAGAGAGCTGCTAGGGCATCATCATTCCATTTAGTAAGGACCGCCCACTTTTGAAATTTTTGACAATATAACTCTGCAGCATCCTGACCCTGGTTCAATGCCAATAAGGTTCTCGACTCAGGAGGAATCAAAAGTAGGAGGAATATTAGGTGTTTTTTTAAGAAAAGGCAAATTATAAAAGTAAGAGCTGTGGACACACCTTCTGATTGTGGCACCACCAAGGCACATTATAGTAACATTAGGATTTGTAGCAACAGCAGCCACAGAAGCCACAACAAAGGTGTCACAGACTGCAATAATGCAAGATCAGTGCAGCACACTACACCATTGCCTCATCTGCCCAGTCAGCCCTCTAGGCCACATTTTAGCACAGATAATAACCCAGACTAATTCATTTTGATTGTGTATGTGTTGGTTCATGCATGTAGTACTCACATTATTGGAATTTTTTTTCTACTGTGTCGTTTTTTTACAAAGTTGGCAGATAATGTGAGTCAAGTAATCCTTTGCAGTTTCAAAAAAGGCCCAGGTTAGACAACCTTTGCTGCCCCTGTGAACTGCAGACCTGGGACCGCTGCTAGCCACAGCCAGAGTTGTGGCTAAAGATGCAGTGCTTGTCATGGTTGTATCACTCCTCATCTTCCTCCTGCTCCACCTCATCTGCTGAGCTACTCAGCTGCATGCCTCTGGGTTCACACCAAATGGGATCTACAATCTCATCATCATCCTATCTGTTCCAACACTCCTCACCCTGAGAGTCACCCTCCTCCTCTTCCTGCCCTGACAGCACATTACAGTAAGCATGTGCCTCAGGTATCTGAGTCTCATCATGATCACCTCCACCTTAACGTCTCATTACAATGGTCTGGATTCTGCTCACATCCGACTTTGTCCGGCCTGAGATCCAACTGCAAAAAATTTGGGGTATTGCAGCAGATGCTTTCCTCTTTTTGAGTCTGTGAATCTTTGGACCAGACCTCTGATGCCCATGGAATAGAATGTGTGTACAGCTCTGTGGGGGAAAAGAAGGTTAATTGGGGTGCCACTTCTGAGCACTGTACTGTGTGTGATGTTAAGATGGAGGAAGAGAAGGAGATGTCACTTGATGCAGTGCTTGCAATCCACTGGAGCACATGCTTTTCTACAAGGCGTACCACTGTGCAGCTGCCAAAGAAAGGAAGTCGAGTAAACTAGCTGTTTCATAACCCTAGGCCCAGACCTGTCAGTCACCTGTTACTAAATTCACAATCAGTATTTATTTGCTGAGATAGTGTGACTAGACCACAGAATTAGTACAAAAGATTCATATGCTGAAATATGGACTGGTGGCTGGACCACACAATTAGCACAAAGGATTTATATGATGAAATTTGGACTGGTGGCTGGACCACACAATTAGCACAAAGGATTTATATGATGAAATTTGGACTGGTGACTGGAACACACAATTAACACAAAAGGATTTATATTCTGAAATATGGACTGGTGGCTGGACCACACAATTCGCACAAAGGATTTATACGCTGAAGTGGCGACTGGTCGCTGTAGCACAGAATCAGCAGCACCATGAATTTCTGTGCCGAAGTTACGACTTATGACTGCACCACATAATTAGCACTTCAGATTTATATGCTGGAAAGTTGATTCGACACAAGATCCTATCAATCTGAACTAGCTGAGAATTTTAAGGAGCAAAAGGGTCAGAGAGGTGTGTGATAAAGTGAGTATAAGTATTTTTAATTTTTTTTACATATTATTGAAGAGACCCCAAAACATAATAACGGACATTAAATTTGTGGAGAATGACTTGATTTAAATTTCCTAGGAAAATCCACAAGAACAGTCAAATTTAAATTTTCCCTTATCGGCTCATCGCTAATACATAATACTCTATAACATTTGCTGCCATAGACTACATTGAAAATGCTCAACCAGATAAAAAAAATGAGACAGTCTCTATTTATCCTGTTCAAAAACAAGATCCTGACGGTTACCTGTCATGTCTGTTTTTGCCATAAATTACTGAAGTCTATGCGTATTAAACACATGCATGCATCAGTACATTATATGCATGTTTGTTTGTGTATCGCATCCATGTTTGAAAACTATTCTCTTACATAATTCAGTTTCTAGAAGACTACGCATGGTATACAATCTACTCCGGTGGTAAGATTTGTGTAACCATAAGATTGTTGATTCTTTGTTAGAATCTTCATTAGATGCAGAAATTGTGATTTGTTTTAGAGACAAGAGTTAATTGTTCTTCAGTCTCCTTTCATAATTGTAAAATCATTTTCTTTGTTTTGTTGATTAAATTGTTGGTTACATCAATTGCAAGCAAAAACTCCCTGTTGAGTTCAATAATTGCAAATTTGATCTAGCTAATTGGCAGTATTCTTATTAACAGCTCAGTCCCCTCTGAATGTGTTCATTGAAGAAAGGGGTCTAGGGAGCTAAATGCATAATTGCACAGCTTATCTCAATGGCAATTAAAAGTGTTAGAAAAACATAGATTAAGAAATGGTTGAATTAACCATTCTGTTAATGTTACAAATAATATATCTATGGCTTCCCTATCAGTCCATTTTATCTGGTAATGCCATGGAATGTATATAGTGTACTATGTACAGTACATTAATAAACATAACACCAAAACCCATTTCCTAAAACATAGGATGGGTAACACTACACATGATCAATAAACATACTGATCCCATAGTTGTTAGACTACGAGCACGATCAAATAGTGTCAGACAAAAAATTACTATAAATAGATTTTTATTGCAAAATGACACAAAATTCATACACGAAAAAATTGTTCGTTGGTGCCTCAAACCAGACAAAATGAAGGAGTCAGATGAGGGGGGACAAATACTGACAGCCAAAATACTTGGAAGGTAGGGCTTATCATTTTATACATATAGTACACTGAAATCTAAAATATATTGCACAAAAATATGCTAAATGGGCTAAAAAACCTCAGAACATGAAGTAAGTTATTCAAGTGCTATATTATCAATAATTAGTAAGGCGCAAATGCATAATACAGAGTGCACAAATAACATCCACATGTCCACATCCACATGTCCGTAATTAACTGTCTACAGTGTGCCATGAGTCTCTAACCCTAAATGAAAGCCAACAAGGGCGCTCAATGCAGCTCAGTAATCATGGCAAAGTGAGAGGCCCGATTCAAATCCTCATAACCTGAGATGGCAGTCCCCGCACAGTATAATGTCAAGTGACAAACTGCTCCTCCAGACCCCGACGCGCGTTTTGCACCACAGGTGCTTCTCCTTCTCCCAGGAAGAAAAATTTCCAGACCACATTGACTGGTAGGGCTAGGGTTGGTTCATTCCCTTGTCTTAATTGTGTGAATTGCACATATATGGAAAAAGGCAGTTCCTTCCAACATCCGCATATTAATATGGAAATTAAAATAAATCATGTCATGACGTGCTCTTCGGAATTTGTCATTTATCTTTTAAAATGTCCATGTAATTTGTACTATGTGGGTGAAACCACCTTTGAACTGAAAGTGAGATTTAAATCAGCATAGACATAGCATTAGAAAAAAGAGACAAGATTTACCAGTATCCAAACATTTTTCAGATTTTAAACATGTGGAAAAGGATCTGACGTTTAGAGTGATAGACTATATTCCACCTTTGAGAAGAGGGGGAGATAGAATTAAATTATTGAAGATTAGGGAGCTACAATGGATTAAAAAATTAAACACACTAAAACTTTTTGGTTTAAATGTCGATTACAAGCTACAGATTACTCTATAAGCCAATTGTAATAGATTCCTCTATGAGCTACTGTTTCTCATCTTTGTGATTCTGGGTTGTATTTTTAAGGTATTTATTTTAATTGTATTTTTGTTTTTTCAGATCATCGGGCAGCAGACTGATATTGAAATGCATGACTCCCCTTTAGAATGAAATTAAAATTTTATGTATTTCTTTATTTTTTCTTTTGTGGTGAATGTGCCTATATTGGGATTTGAACTAATGGTTTCTTGGAACAAAATACCCATTTCTTTGGGAGAAGTGGAGTGTGGGGCCTTTAGCGAGGTTCACCACTTCTCTTCCCCAATTTAGGTGTAGTTTACCTATCCCAGCTAATGGGAGGTGTTCCTATTACCTACATGGCTGAATCCACTTACCGTGAGTCACTTTTGCTATAAGCTACAAAAATGGCATTGCATTCATCTTTTTATTATTTTCTTTATTGAATTTATTTTGATTTGTTGCGCTATCTATTATTGGAGCGCCTATATATCTGAATTATGTCACATGATGTTATTTTTTATCAAACAAAAGATGCACACAGACTTGTGCTGTATTTCTTTCCCCCATTAAAGATGGCGCCGACACTGATAGTGTGCCAGTGCGCATGAGTGGGATTAATGTGATGTTTACATGTTGGACTTCCGTTCCTCCGCATTGTGCAGTGTGAGACGCCGATACATGGCGTGATTACAATGGTTACTATGGGATGAGTCATGCTCATTTATATGTTAATGCAGCTGCCGCTGATGTGAAATTCTAGGACATTACTAGATATTAATGGTTTTTAAGCGGAGATTAATATCTTTTCATCAATTGTGGCACTTTTGCACATTGCACTATAAATGCACTTTTGTTGATTGTTATTCATGTTTTGTAAAACTATGTTTTGCACAATGTACATTATCTAATTGTTTGTAAATACCTGTATGATTGGTGAGCTTTAAATAGCACTCACTTTGCATTGTTACACTGCTTGAGAATTGTCCACAACTCCCAGGACCGAAACGTCGCAGTGTATGGGCAACTAGCCAGATGGGCTAATAAATAGCACTTTCACTGGATTTCTTTTGGTGTGCCGCTTTCATCTTGAGGACTATTTTTGAGGTTGGGTATATGCCTGGAAGGCTTGCACCCGCATTGTCTGTTCCATTTCCATGCTGCTTTTTCCATTTTTTCATATATATATATATATATATATATATACACAGTTGTGGCCAAAAGTATTGACACCCCTGCAATTCTGTCAGATAATACTCAGTTTCTTCCTGAAAATGATTGCAAACACAAATACTTTGGTATTATAATCTTCATTTAATTTGTCTTAAACGAAAAAACACAAAAAGAATTGTCCTTAAGCCAAATTGGATATAATTCCACACCAAACATAAAAAAGAGGGTGGACAAAAGTTTTGGCACTGTTGGAAAAATCATGTGATGCTTCTCTAATTTGTGTAATTAACAGCACCTGTAACTCTCTACCACAACATATCAGACTCTCACCTACCATCGAAACCTTCAAAAAGAGCCTGAAGACCCACCTCTTCCGACAAGCCTATAACCTGCAGTAACCACCGATCGACCAAACCGCTGCACGACCAGCTCTACCCTCGCCTACTGTATTATCACCCATCCCTTGAAGATTGTGAGCCCTCGCGGGCAGGGTCCTCTCTCCTCCTGTACCAGTTATGACTTGTATTGTTTAAGATTATTGTACTTGTTTTTATGTATACCCCCCTCACATGTAAAGCGCCATGGAATAAATGGCGCTATAACAATAAATAATAATAATAATAATAATAACTTACCTGTGGCACCTAACAGGTGTTGACAATAACTAACTCACACTTGCAGCCAGTTGACATGGATTAAAGTTGACTCAACCTCTGTCCTGTGTCCTTGTGTGTACCACTTTGGTGTGTACCACTTTGAGCATGGAGGAAAGTAAGAAGACCAAAGAACTGTCTGAGGACTTGAGAAACCAAATTGTGAGGAAGCATGAGCAATCTCAAGGCTACAAGTCCATCTCCAAAAACCTGAATATTCCTGTGTCTACCGTGCGCAGTGTCATCAAGAAGTTTAAAGCCCATGGCACTGTGGCTAACCTCCCTAGATGTGGATGGAAAAGAAAAATGGACAAGAGATTTCAACGCAAGATTGTGCGGATGTTGGATAAAGAACCTCGACTAACATCCAAACAAGTTCAAGCTGCCCTGCAGTCCGAGGGTACAACAGTGTCAAGCCGTACTATCCGTCGGCGTCTGAATGAAAAGGGACTGTATGGTAGGAGACCCAGGAAGACCCCACTTCTTACCCCAAGACATAAAAAAGCCAGGCTGGAGTTTGCCAAAACTTACCTGAAAAAGCCTAAAACGTTTTGGAAGAATGTTCTCTGGTCAGATGAGACAAAAGTAGAGCTTTTAGGGCAAAGGCATCAACATAGAGTTTACAGGAGAAAAAAAGAGGCATTCAAAGAAAAGAACACGGTCCCTACAGTCAAACATGGCGGAGGTTCCCTGATGTTTTGTGGTTGCTTTGCTGCCTCTGGCACTGGACTGCTTGACCGTGTGCATGGCATTATGAAGTCAGAAGACTACCAGCAAATTTTGCAGCATAATGTAGGGCCCAGTGTGAGAAAGCTGGGTCTCCCTCAGAGGTCATGGGTTTTCCAGCAGGACAATGACCCAAAACACACTTCAAAAAGCACTAGAAAATGGTTTGAGAGATAGCACTGGAGACTTCTAAGGTGGCCAGCAATGAGTCCAGACCTGAATCCCATAGAACACCTGTGGAGAGATCTAAAAATGGCAGTTTGGAGAAGGCACCCTTCAAATATCAGGGACCTGGAGCAGTTTGCCAAAGAAGAATGGCCTAAAATTCCAGCAGAGCATTGTAAGAAACTCATTGATGGTTACCGGAAGCGGTTGGTCGCAGTTATTGTGGCTAAAGGTTGTGCAACCAAGTATTAGGCTGAGGGTGCCAATACTTTTGTCTGGCCCATTTTTGGAGTTTTGTGTGAAATGATCAATGTTTTGCTTTTTGCTTCATTCTCTTTTGTGTTTTTTCATTTAAGACAAATTAAAAGAAGATAATAATACCAAAGAATTTGTGTTTGCAATCATTTTCAGGAAGAAACTGAGTATTATCTGACAGAATTGCAGGGGTGTCAATACTTTTGGCCACAACTGTATATATATATATATATATACTAGCTGAAGAGCCCGGCATTGCCTGGGCATAGTAACCAACCGTGGTTAGTTATAACAAATTTATGATGATTATATTGCACATTAAAACATTTCACATCATATATTCAACACTACGGATTTGCAACACAAATTAACTAAACGATTACCCAAGTATTGATAGTATTTTATTTTCAACTCATTCAAGAGCCTTTTGATAAACAACATTTTTGGTTTTTCCTTTCGGTGCAAAGGTGAACAGATTTCTGGCAGTTCCAACTCTTGAACAGACCATGTAAAGTTGACCATGAGAAAAGCATGGAGATTGCAAATCGATCCCTACTACTTTCAAGGACTGTCCCTGAGCATTGTTAATGGACATTGCAAATAGAAGTTGAACTGGAAACTGGAGGCGTTTAAAATCAAAACACAAATCAGATGGAATGAGTGGAATTCTTGGAATGAAAATGTCCTCTCCTTTGGCACATCCTGTTTCTGAGCTGTGTATCTAACCCTATCCTGTGTGATAATGTCTGCTGAGCTGTGTATCTAATTCTCTCCTGTGTGATACTTTCTGCTGAGTTGCGTATCTAATCCTATCATGTGTTACTGACTGCTCAGCCATGTATCTAATCCTATCCTGTGTGATACTGACTGCAGAGCAGTGTATCTAATCCTATCCTGTGTGATAATGTCTGCTGAGCTGTGTACCTAATCCTCTCCTGTGTGTTACTTTCTGCTGAGCTGTGTATCTAATCCTATCCTGTGTGATACCGTCTCCTGAGCCGTGTATCTAACCCTATCTTGTGTGATACTGACTGCTGAGCCGTGTACCTAATCCTATCATGTGTGTTACTGACTGCTCAGCCGTGTATCCAATCCTATCCTGTGTGATACTGACTGCTGATCCGTGTATCTAATCCTATTCTGTTTGAACTGGAAACTGGAGGCGTTTAAATTAAAAAAGCAAATCAGATGGAATGAGTGGAAATCTTGGAATGAAAATGTCCTCTCCTTTGGCACATCCTGTTTCTGAGCTGTGTATCTAACCCTATCCTGTGTGATACCGTCTGCTGAGCCGTGTATCTAACCCTGTCCTGTTTGATACTGACTGCTGTGCCGTGTATCTATTCATATCCTAAGTGATACTGACTGCTGAGCTGTGTATCTAATCCTATTCTGTGTGATACTGTCTGCTGAGCCATCTATCTAATACTATTCTGTTTGATACTGTGTGCTGAGCTGTGTATCTAATCCTATCCTGTGTGATATTGTCTGCTGAGCCGTGTATCTATTCCTATCCTGTGTGATACTGACTGCTGAGCTGTGTATCTAATCCTATTCTGTGTGATACTGTCTGCTGAGCCATCTATCTAATACTATTCTGTGTGATACTGTGTGCTGAGCTGTGTATCTAATCCTATCCTGTGTGATACTGTCTGCTGAGCCGTGTATCTATTCCTATCCTGTGTGATACTGACTGCTGAGCCATGTGCCTAATCCTCTCCTGTGTGATACTGACTGCTGAGCTGTGTGTCAAATCCTATCCTGTGTGATACTGGGCTCCCCCTGCAGTCTGTGTCAGAGGGTGGTCTGTGTTGGCACGGTAATAAATTGTGTTATTTCCAGCTTTACAGAAGGACGATAACACCATAGAAATGATAAGAATAATAGGCAAAATTGTTTGGTGAATTGGAACGTGCAGGGTTAAAATTTCTCCTCACAACATAGCCTATGACGCTCTCGGGGTCCAGATGTGTGACTGTGCAAAATTTTGTGGCTGTAGCTGCGACGGTGCAGATGCCAGTCCCGGACATACACACATACATACATACAAACATACACACATACACACACATTGAGCTTTATATATTAGATATATTTTACTCACTTATATAGCACCATTAACCCTTTAAGGACCAAGCCACATTGTAGGTTAATGACCAGGCCTTAATTATGAAATCTGACCACTGTCACTTTATGCGGTTATAACTCTGGAACACTTCAACGTATCCCATTGATTCTGAGATTGTTTTTTTTTGTGACAAATAATAAATAACATTTCCCACATGTGTACTTTACATCAGCACAATTTTTGAAACATAATTTTTTTGTTAGAAAGTTGTAAGGGTTCAAATTTGACCAGCGATTTCTCATTTTTTCAACAAAATTTACAAAACCATTTTTTTTAGGGACCACCTCACATTTGAAGTCACTTTGAGGAGTCAATATGACAGAAAATACCCAAAAATGACACCGTTCTAAAAACTGCACCCCTCAAGGTGCTCAAAACCGCATTTAAAAAGTTTATTAATCCTTCAGATGCTTCACAAGAATTGATGCAATGTGGAAGGAAAAAATAAACATTTAACTTTTTTTCACCAAAATTTTACTCCGGACACAATTTTTTTATTTTGTCAAGGGTATCAGGAGAAAACGAACCACAATATTTGTTGTGCAATTTCTCCTGAGTACACCGATACCCCATGTGTGGAGGAACACCACTCTTTAAGCGCACGGGTTTAAGGGTTTGGAAGGGAAGGAACCCTTTGAACCCCCAAGTGCTTCACAGAAGTTTATAACGTAGAGCCGTGAAAATAAACGATCATGTTTTTTCCACAAAAATGATCTTTTTGCCCCCAATTTTTTTATTTTCCCAAGGTAACAGGAGAAATTGGACCCCAAAAGTGCAATTTGTCCAGAGTATGCTGTTACCCCATATGTTCAGGTAAACCACTGTGAACTTACTGCAATCTTTGGGAGGCAGAATGAACAAATCCACAAAAGGTTTTATTTTTTATATCATTCCTCGTTCGGTATAAGTGATTAGGCAACTTTATTCTTCGGGTTGGCATGATTATGTGGTACTCGCAGGTACGCAGGATGCAGTGACGAGCCGGAGACGGAGCAAGTGCAAACTCAACCTTTATATATGGATTATATGGATAACCGGTAAAGCTGACAATAATTTTCCATGCAGGGAAGCTAGACACAGTTACACAAATAACACAATATCAACCAGTACGGCAAGTGCCAGTAACTATATGGCCACGATATGGCTGACTATGGGTCCTTGGTCTATAATTAACGAAGTGTCACTTATCAATCTTTGATGTCCTGCAGAGGCACTGTCCAGGAGATGTCTGTTCGGCGTCTCAGCCGCTGGGCCCAACTGAAGAAGTTTCGTAGGCTTCGGGCGGTCCCACGCCCAGGTGCTGAGGGGGGCGACGTAGGCCCCAGACCGGTTCCCCACCATTGGAGCTGTCCCTTTGGGAGGCGAGGTAGTGGCAGCCGTGGGTCTCGGCGTACAGGCCGCAGCTGTGGTATGGAGCGGGGCAGTGGCGACCGCGGGTCTCAGCGTACAGGCCGCAGCCTTGGTATAGAGCGGGGCAGTGGCGGCTGCAGGCCTCGGCGTACAAGTCGTAGCCGCGGCATGGAGCGGGGCAGTGGCAGCCACGGGTCTCGCTGTTTCTCTGCCTCTCGTCGCTCGGTATCGTCCTCTCCTTGGGTCAGGCGAGCCCCCATCCTTTCTCTCTTGAAGACGCTGGCTTGCTCTTGCTCTCCAGCGCCACCTAGATTCTTCCTGCCTATCTCTCATCTCTCTCCTCGCCGATTGCCTCCTACTGGTTTTCTATTCTCCTTTTATAGTCGCTCCCATATTTTCTAGAAGTGCCTCTGTCCAGACCTGTAACTACTTTCCCCGGGAACAGACCCACTGGGGACCTAGGTGACAGCCCCCTTAGTTCTGGCCCAGTTATCCAGTGGGCCCTTATTCCAGAGCTCTCTCTCCTACAGTCCCCCATCCGTTTTGCTTGCCAGTCCTCAGGTGAGGGTTTGGGGGGGTTCTGGTTTTTGCCTTGGCGCTGAAGTTGTTTTTGCCATACGAACTTATCTTGTTCATATCATTCAGGGGGTTTTCCTGCTGTAGACCACTCGGAGCATCGTGGTTCGGTTGGCGTGATGGAGTCATCTGGGGTGGTGGAAGGTGGTAGGATAGCCGGGGCCACAGGGGCACTGGCCCTGAGTGTGTCGACCCTTATTGCTGGGTAGTCCTCTTCATCTTCATCATCCCAAACAGCTGACATAGGATCTGGGGCCTGAGGTGGAGCCTCAGGCTGTTCGAGATCCGCGGATATACAGGGCTGCAACATATTGTGATGTACTGTTTGGATGAGTTGGTCCCCTTCTTTTTCAGACTGTATCTCATATACAGGCCCATCTGAACTTATTCGTCGTAGTACTCGATAGGTATTTTCCTCCCACCGGTGCTCCAATGTGTTTTGGGGGCGCCGGTCTCATGCGAGGACGCGATCTCCCTGGCGGAATTCTGTGGGTTGCGATTGGACTTTTCTTGGGTGTTCCAGATCTCGGAGCTTTGTGTGCACTAGACTTTGTAGGGTCTGCAGATGGTACCGGTGATCCCCGACCCATGAGGGGACCCCCGCCCATGGTCGTTCCTCATCCAGGTTCAACTCCACCTCCGTCATCCCTTTGCCTTCTTGGCCAAAGAGTAGCGAGTATGGAGTGTAACCGGTAACTCGATGTACCCGGTTGTTATATACCCAGACCAGCTCAGGGATGTACTCGGGACAACGGGTCTTTCGGTCATCCTCCAGGGTATGTAGCATTTGGACTAAGGTCTGATTAAATCGTTCGCAGGCCTCGTTCCCCTGCGGATGGTATGATGTGGTCCGAGATTTGTCAATGTCGTACAGACAATGTAGTTCCTCCATTACTTTTCCCAGGAAGCAGGTGGCCTGATCCATGTGGATATGTTGAGGGAAACCATACACTTGAATAAAATTCTTACAAATAGCATAGGCTGCAGATTTTGCCATTTGGTCTCTGGTGGGGGTCACCACGGCGAACTTGGTAAAATGGTCTACCATAACTAGGCAGTGCTTGTACCCCTTGTGGGCTGGACCAATGGTCAGGTAGTCTATCATCAGTAGCTCAAGGGGTGCCGTCATTATTATCGTTTGTATAGGGTCTTTTTGCTCTGGTGGTTTGGTCAGTTCACATTGGCGGCATTTTCTGCAAAATTCTTCTACTTCGGTTTGTAACCGTGGATGGTAGGCTATTCGCTGTAGCTACTGGAAAGTCTTTTGTGTCCCGAAATGAGCCCCCTTTTCATGAGCTTCCTGGGCAATTTCAGTTAGTTGGGCCATGCGGCTGTTGGTTAAAGGAGCTCTTGCTTAAAGGAGCTGAAGTTGTCGGGATGTCGTTCAGAGTCGTGAAGCGACCGACTGCCATATGCGATCACCTTTTCTCATCCATCCTGCATCTGAGACAACACAGCCCCCAGCCCGTGCAAACTCCCGTTGGTGTGCAGAATAAACGGTTGCGAGAAATCCGTGTGGGCCAACACCAGGGCTTCTGAGAGTGCAGTTTTGAGGTCTCGGAAAGTTTCCTCCTGCGGTTCACGCCATTGTACCTTCCAGCTGTTGCCACCGGCCAGGGTTCCTTTTAGTAGGTCCTTCAGGGCTCGGGCTCAGTGGACAAAGTTTTTCACGAAGCGACAGCAATATCCAGCCAGCCCCAGAAAGGCCTGCACATCCTTCACCGCCTCAGCGGTAGGCCACTCCCGTATCACAGCGACCTTCCCCAGAGACGGTTTCACGCCCTCGGTGGAGGCGACATGTCCAAGATACTCAATCTGTGTGGGGAACAGATGTCATTTCTGGGGTTTTACTGTCGCGTAGACTGGTCCTGTGTGATGCGAACCACAGGTCGGTAACTGAAACAACAAGACACACAAGGGAACACCGGGGACACAGTTACAATGGTGGGCCCTACAATAGGGAACGGGGACGTGGAGACCTGCTGCACACCCCTGAGGTAGTGTCCCTGAACACTCCTAACATTCCCTATACAGGCTCTTCACCTGTTGCCGACCAGGATACCTGAATCCCTCACTAGCCCTGCACCTATCCCTTACTAGGGAACTGGTTAGTGCGGACACTGGTCCCACTGCTGTACTAATATAACATTAGGGAAAACAACAAACAGGGAAAAACACGCAGCTTAGCTTTGCTCAGCTGCAATTGCTCCAAGCAACAGAGTACGGCACCCGGATACAGCTTCCACCTGAACAGCTGATACACAAAAGCTCTGGATGAGCTGCAAAGCACTGCTCCCAATAGCTCCTCTCTCCTCCAAGGTTGGTTGGGGATTGAACGATATCACTAACAGTGATTCAGTACTTGAAACCCTTTTATAGGAAGGAGGGAAGAGTTAATACCTGCTGGATAATTTACAAATGTAGTAACCCCAGCGACCACTGGAGGCAAAACCCATTAGCAGCAGCTAGGTTGTAATAACCCCAGCGGCCACCGGGGGCAAAACCCATTAGCAGCCACTAAGGCCCTCTCTATCAACCCATTCGTCTTGGGATGGTATGCTGAAGAGAGATTCAGCTCAATGCTGAGTAGATGACAAAGCTCTCTCCAGAACCGGTCACTAACAATTTTATCTGGCATCCCGTGTATGCGGAAAATAAGCTGTATAAACAACGCCGCAAAGGCCCGTGCAGAAGGTACCCGTGGAAGTCACACCAAGTGCACTATCTAGGAAAAATGGTCGGTGACTGTTAGGCGTCGGGTTCCTGCCTCTGCAGAGGTGGAATCCTGAGCCTTGGCATCTCCCATTCCTCACCGGCCGCAGAGGAGCCTGCCCAGCAAAGATATCGTTCCGGGTGTCTTGCTCAGTCTACTACTGTTGGCTTGGTTACTGCTGCTAATCAGGGTTCAGCTATAGTAACCTGCAATAGCCAGCAGCGTGGAGCTCATGGGACTAAGTCCTTCTTTCGGTCCACTGAGTATGCCCGTGGGAAGTCCTCTCATTGGAGGTCTGAGGTCACATGCTCAGGTCCTATTGCTGCTCCCATTGGACCACTAGGAAGGTCCCAGAAGAATTCTGCTATAAAAGAGTGGCATGGCTGCACGGCCATGCGCTAGTATAGACTCTTATGGTATTATGGGTGAGTGATGATGGATGCATGTATCTGGTGACTGACTCATTAAGACTCCCTTCCCTTGGATACGTATGGTTTAGGGCTATTAGAATCAGAGTCAGCGCGTTGTAGTGGCTGTGTCTAGTGCCACAGTGCTCCCAATTCACAGCACCTCTCTTAGCGTCATATTGTGCCATCCTACCTAAGGTACTACCGTACCGCATGTACAGCAGCTCCCATTTGACTGGCGCCGTGGGCAACTAAAGTGCTTTCCAGTCCTAAGTTTAGGCTGGTTAGTGGCGTCTGCCAGATCTGTGCTGTACATACCTAGTGCGGTACGTGTCTTTCTGCTGCACCCTGTGACAGCTAACAGGGCACAGCATCCATAGCATCTTTCCCTGGCGCCTCAGTAGTGGTTCCGTGTGCAAGTGGGTCTAGAAGGACTCAATCCCCGTGTCCTTGGGGCTGAGTCCTGTGACCTCGTCACTTGCGCTCATGTTAGGTTACAGCGGCCCTGTGAAGTAACAGGGTTCGCCTCTTATACACAGGGACAGTGGTTACCCGCCGGTGTTCATTTAGTTCTCCCTTATTACCGAGCAGCAGCTTTCCATCTCTGCACGGTGGACCCCGGGCTGCGAACGCACCTTATACCATCTTCATTATTTATGCCTTCCGTTAGCCCCTAAGAGGTGACTACCCAGATAGTGGTGTAGCCACGAGACTTGGGTAAGCCCACAACAAAGTCAATCCTGACCATCTCTCAGGGACTGTCTGCCTGTCTTGGCGCAAGAGACACACGCCCGAACATAGTCTCTGACGTCACGGGCCATATGCCGCCACCAGTACATCCTCGCCAGGAGCTCAAATGTCTTCTTGGTACCAAAATGTTCACCCACCCTGGACAAGTGAACCCAAGAGAGAACTTCTGGTCGCAAATTAGGTGGAACCAGGGTCTTGCTCGGGGGCACAGACTCCAGCAAAACCAGGGCCACAGTTCTCAGGCTCTCTGAAGGGACAATTAACCAAGGCTCCTCCTCCTCTCATGACACTACAGAGCGAGAGAGAGCATTGGCACAAATGTTCTCCCCGGAGAGAAAATGAAGGATAAAATAGAACCGTGAGACGAACAGGGATCATCTAGCCTGGCGAGAATTTAACCGCTGAGCAGTTCTTGTGGTCGGTGTAGACTTGGAAGGGAAGTTGAGTCCCCTCCAGGAGGCGTCTCCACTCCGAGAAGGCCAACTTCATAGCTAGCAACTCCCTGTCCCTTATTGAATAATTCCTCTCTGCCGGTGTGAAGGTCTTGGAGAAAAAGAAGCAAGGGTCCTTCCGACCCTGAGCATCCTTTTGGAATAGGACTGCTCCAGCACCGATGGATGAGGCATCCACCTCCATTATAAATGTTTTATCTACATCAGGGTGATGAAGAATAGGAGCGCTAGCAAAGTGGGACTTTACTGTATAGAGAGGAAGGCTTTGGAGACCTCTTCTGACCACAATTTGGATTTGCTCCCTTGTTGGTGAGGGCTACCAAGGGAGCTACCAAAATTGAGAAGTGGGAAATGAACTGGCGATAATAGTTAATGAACCCCATAAAGCGCTGCACAACTTTGAGATAATGGGGTTCCTGCCAGTCCATCACATCCTGTAGCTTGGCAGGATCCACAGCCAATCCCTGGGCAAAGATGATATAGCCCAGGAAAGCCAAGGACTCCTGCTCAAACACACACTTCTCCAACTTGGCATAGAGGGAGTTTGCCCGTAGGAGGTCGAAGACTTTGCAAACATCTCTCCGGTGGGAGTTTATATCTGGAGAGAAGATGAGAATATCATCCAGATAGAATACAACCGAGGTGGAGAGTATATCCCGGAAGATATCGTTAACAAAGTCTTGGAAAATGGCTGGGCCATTACAGAGCCCGAAGGGCATCCCTAGGTATTCATAGTGCCTATCCCTGGTGTTAAATGCAGTCTTCCATTCATCCCCCTCATGAATGCGAATCAGATTGTAAGCAACTATAATCATTTGAACTCATATGACCACCTGGATCTGCTCATTATTTCTTAATGTCTTGTTTTTGCACTTGTCCCCCATCATTATTACCAGAATTCTATAGGATGATGTCGTTCTTTGATCCATTTATATGATATCAGATTGTTTTTGTATTTTGGTATTGTTGACTTCAAATATGGCTCGTGTATTTCTGATGATAATCGGCTCCCCCCCCCTTTTGCTGCCCCCCCTTTTTTCCCTGTGTATTGTTGGCATCAAATATGGCCTATCTAGGCCAGGGGCATGCTCTATACTGAATACTGGTATACTTGATACACAGTGCCTTATTTCCAACTATATTATTGAGGACCTACTGGTGAGGTAATTTTCCTACCAGTCTATGATGTGGAATGTAATTAAAGTATTTGTGGTCCACAAATTATTTGGTGGGGTTATAAACTCACCTTTTGGATTAATGTAGGATTGTATCCAGTGATATTTATCTTCTATTGTATGGGATGGGAGATAAATGTAATGCATACACGTCATCCGCTTTTCTAAACAGTGCTGACATTCTTTTATATTGTTGGGTCTCCTTATGGAACTCATAGAGTGATTTGATCTCTTTAACCCCTTCACTATTAAGGGTGGTTTGCACGTTAACTCCTGGGCCAATTTTTACAATTCTGACCACTGTCCCTTTATGAGGTAATAACTCTGAAACGCTTCAATGGATCATGGTGATTTTGACATTGTTTTCTCGTGACATATTGTACTTCATGTTAGTGGTAAAATTTCATTAAAATAACTTGTGTTTATTTGTGGAAAAAATGGAAATTTTGCGAAAATTTTGAAAATTTCACAATTTTTCAAGTTTGAATTTTTATGCCCTTAAATCACAGAGATACAGCACACAAAAAACTTAATAAGTAACATTTCCATCATGTTTACTTTACATCAGCATAATTTTGGAACCAAATTTTTTTTTGTTCTACTTGTTGGACCTGGTGAATGTATGCTTCTGGAGATAACTATTAGACTTTCATTACTTATCCTTTTGACCAACTACATTGGGTTATAACAGTTGGATCTACTTTTTTAAGTTCACATGATTTCAGTGAACTAAATGTGGATTAACATCATACTATATTATCTTGGTGATCAGTTCTGTTGGCTCTCCTATTGTTACAATTTTTATTAGTGGGTACCAACAGTTCTGTCCCTTTCCCTATGGATAAATGTCTTTAACCATGCTGACATTATTTGTTTTGTGACTCTCTAGGGAATCCATAAATTGATATGTCCATCAGTATGTGCCAACAGTTCTCAGTTGTGTATTATGAATAAATTTCTCTAATTATGCTGAAATCGAATAGGTGTCATGACCTCTTAGACAACTGTTAAATCGATATGTTCATCAGCGTATTTGTTGGTTCTGGTGGGTTCCTAGATACCTCATTTACGTTAACTGACATGTCCAGGGGCTGGATCTGGTGAATTCATGCCTTCGGTGAACAGAAAAATTTGTCACCTTTTGGATGTTTCTCTTTGTTATTGTAATAGGATATACATATATTCTAAATTTTCTCATTTGCACCTATAATCATGCTGTGTGTTTTGGATGGTCATTAGGATGCCATAACCTCCACTTACCTATTTGACCAATTTTATGGTCATAACAGATGAAACTTTTGGCTCATGTTCACACGTGTTTAGTGAACTGAATGTGAATTGAGGACATCTTACCTTTGTGACCAGCTTCGTGTTTGATATTGCAATCCGATTTGTATATGTTACAATATATATATATTTTTTTCTTTTTGTATACTCTTGGCACTATGAATAAACATCTTAAATCAGTTTGACACTGTATAAGTGTTGTGATCCTGTAGGGAACTCGCATTTTGACATGACTGGTATTTGAATTTGGTGAATCTATGCCCATAGTGAATGAATGGTATATCTGTTTGTTGATGTGCCTTTCTTGATATGTGGTATCCATATGGGTCCAAATTAATTATCTATGCCAATATGAGTATTCGTTATGAATTTAATACGCTGCTGTGATCTAAATTTTTTCCACTTTTTGACCGTTTTTTTATATGGTAATAATTAGAGTTGAGCGAAACGGGTCGAAAAAATTCAAAAGTCGCCGACTTTTGGCAAAGTCGGGTTTCATGAAACGAAACCCGACCCTAGGATGAGGTCGGCCACGAGGTCGGCGACTTACGCGCCAAAGTCGCGTTTCAAAAGTTTGTTTTGCGCTCTTTTTCAGCCAATCAGGATCCACGGACACTGTGGGCAACGTGATGACCTAGGCACGGGTCACCACCATCTTTCAGAAGGGCATGCAAGTGATTGGCTTGCTTTGGTGGGTGTCACAGGGGGTATAAAAGGGCGTGCACGCCGACCGCCATCTTACTTCTGCCGATCTTAGTATAGGGAGAGGTTGCTGCTGATTCTGTAGGGAGAGCGTTAGGCAGGGAAGAAGACAAAAGAACTGCTTCTGCTGCTAGCGATTTGGCCTGCACAACACACAAGTCACTGTGTGTGCAGTGCAAGGGGAGGCTATATTGTGGTGTATCAGTGGTGTTGGTTGTTGGGCTGCCTTCTAAGGCTTCCTGACACGCTGGCATTGCTGTTTACCCACTGCTCTGCAAACTGCTTTTTTAAAAGCAATCCAATCTCCCTTATCCTCTAGTTACTTTTGTCACAGCTGTGCCATCGAGCGTGTCACATAGCGCTCAGATATCAGTGGGCCTCACACAATCCACAAGTGTCCAGTGTCCAAAAGTGTACGCAGAGATTCAAAATCTCCATTATCCTCTCGTCACTTTGGTCACAGGCAGCTGTGCCATCGAGCGTGTCACATAGCGCTCAGATATCAGTGGGCCTCACACAATCTACAAGTGTCCAGTGTCCAAAAGTGTACGCAGAGAATCAAAATCTCCATTATCCTCTCGTCACTTTGGTCACAGGCAGCTGTGCCATCGAGCGTGTCACATAGCGCTCAGATATCAGTGGGCCTCACACAATCTACAAGTGTCCAGTGTCCAAAAGTGTACGCAGAGATTCAAAATCTCCATTATCCTCTCGTCACTTTGGTCACAGGCAGCTGTGCCATCGAGCGTGTCACATGTTATCTGGGGATACGGTACCCTTTCTAACCTTTGTGCAATGACATGCAATCCATACTGGGCCTAACACCGTCTGAGCCTGCCTCATGCTGTATAGACATATATTTTGAATGTGTACGCTATCCATACATGTTATCCAGGGATTCGGTACCCTTTCTAACCTTTGTGCAATCACGTGCAATCCATACTGGGCCTAACACCGTCTGAGCCTGCCTCATGCTGTATAGACATATATTTTGAATGTGTACGCTATTCATACATGTTATCCAGGGATACGGTACCCTTTCTAACCTTTGTGCAATCACGTGCAATCCATACTGGGCCTAACACCGTCTGAGCCTGCCTCATGCTGTATAGACATATATTTTGAATGTGTACGCTATCCATACATGTTATCCAGGGATACGGTACCCTTTCTAACCTTTGTGCAATCACGTGCAATCCATACTGGGCGTGAGAACGGCTGGCGAGCTGTTAAGCAAGCTACAGCACCTGTCCAGACAAGTACAGGGATTCCCTAGCGAGGAGACTTATTTGATTGTTTTCAATGTTGGGACAGCAATTTTTGGGGAGCACTATACTCTGGAGAATGATAGATGGGGCCCACCATACACTGGAACATTCCAAAGGTGGACATCAGACACTGGAGCAGCATTTACAGGGCCCATTATACACTAGAGCATTAGAAATGGGGCCCATTATGTTTGGAGCATTATTTGGGCCCATAAGACAGTGGAGCTTCATCCATGGGGACCAACATATACTGTAGCATTATGTGGAGCTCATCATATACTGTTTCAAACATTATATGGGACCAATGATTCTGTATGGAGAAATAGATGGGCCTCGTCATGAGATGTAAAAAGTGAGGTATTTTTCATTGGACTATACCGCTATTTATCTGCCGTATCGGAGCATAATGAGTTGTGGTATGTGTTAAAGGGGCGCTCTTTCGCCCAGGGCACCTGAAAACCTGCAGCCAGCCCTCCCCCCCACAACTTTAGCCAAATAACACCCATTTTTCAGTGCGTAACTTATATTATGAAGTTAATTAAGGTTGACAAGCTTAAGTAAGAAGAATTGATGCTTTTGGCATTCAAATGGGCACTGTTGGTGTGTTTCCTGTCCTCCTCTCACTGCCGACTTTTATTCCCCATTGACTTACATTGGGTTTCGTGTTTCGGGACGACCCCGACTTTTCCCTATAATCGGACGATCTTGCTCGACCCGACTTTTGGAAAAGTCGGGTTTCACGAAACGAAACGCGACCCTAAAAAACCAAAAGTCGCTCAACTCTAGTAATAATGTTTAGCTTTATTTGTTTAAGTAGCGTCAAAGTAACATAAATTTATTAGAACGCCGCTATTAAAGTCTAGTCGCTTCCTTCTATGGTTATAATGGAATGATATAATGATTTAAGTAACACTACATTTGCAGCTTTAAAACCTGCCAATTAGGTCATATGACCGCAGTTTAAATGATAGAGACAGGAACTTTTAGTGCCATTGCGCAGGCACGGAAACAAAAGCTACCACATCTGCAGCTGTAGGACCTGCCAAATAGGTCACATGACCAAACTCTAAAGGATGGAGACAGGACCTTCCAGCGCTATTGCGCAGACGCGGAAGGAAAAGTCATTATGAGTCATTACTCCTCCTTCTTTCTTGCACCTTTGCCAGTGGCATGTAGTGTCTATTGGTTTCCATAACATTTGTTCAGCTCATGCGCCCTTGTGTCTCTCACTTCAGGGATTACATGCCAGCACCTGGAGCGGTCTCCATGCGGTGAGTCGCCGCAGCTGTTACAACTTAATGTTATTTGTATGTTTATTTAAACCAAGTGGATCCACAAGTGCCACCACTTCACTCTGCCCCTGATGGAGTCACAATTGTGATGATACTCGTCAGGTTATGGGATTGTTGCCTGATCCTTTTGTACCCTTGAATACTTAATGGTTATTTGTATTCAGTGAGCATGTCCGTCATTATTTCAGCAGCCCGCCGTCCTGGGTGGTAAAGTATATGGGAGGGGAGGTTCATGCCAGTTTGACTTGATAAGTGCCTTGGCTCTTCTTAACCCCATGTCTTTTGCTTACCTACTAAATATTGACTAATATAGTGGTTCATATTGCAGTTTATTATATTGGGTTAATATTTGATGCCACAATACCTTTTCTTGATGAGTTTTTTCATGATCTCATTGTATATACAGTATATTTTGTACATCTTTGCTTCCATCTTTTATAATTGATGGATTTAGCAACGTTATATACATTTTTGTGTTTGGTTGAGTACATTATACACATTGTGTGTTCATTGTATCCTTGCTCTCCCCACACTTATTTATACACATTTGCACCCAGGACTTGTATCTTGATGCATCTAAATTGCTTTATTTAGTGATTAGAGTTGAGCGAAACGGGTCGAAAAATTTCAAAAGTCGCCGACTTTTGGCAAAGTCGGGTTTCATGAAACGAAACCCGACCCTAGGATGAGGTCGGCCACGAGTTCGGCGACTTACGTGCCAAAGTCGCGTTTCAAAAGTTTGTTTTGCGCTCTTTTTCAGCCAATCAGGATCCACGGACACTGTGGGCAACGTGATGACATAGGCAGGGGTCACCACCATCTTTCAGAAGGGCATGCAAGTGATTGGCTTGCTTTGGTGGGCGTCACAGGGGGTATAAAAGGGCGTGCACGCCGACCGCCATGTTACTCATGCTGATCTCAGAATAGGGAGAGCGTTAGGCAGGTAAGAAGACACCAAAAACTGCCTCTGCTGCTAGCGATTTTGCCTGTACAACACACCAGTCACTGTGTGTGCAGTGCAAGGGGAGGCTATATTTTGCTGGATCAGCGGTGTTGGTTGTTAGGCTGCCTTCTAAGGCTTCCTGACGGCTGCATTGCTGTTTACCCACTGCTCTGCAAACTGCTTTTTTAAAAGCAATCCCAATTTTTTTTTTGTCCTGCTGAGGTACTGAGCGTGCGTTTTTCAGTGCGTAACTAGTATTATGAAGTTAATTAAGGTTGACAAGCTTAAGTAAGAAGAATTGATGCTTTTGGCATTCAAATGGGCACTGTTGGTGTGTTTCCTGTCCTCTCACTGCCGACTTTTATTCCCCATTGACTTACATTGGGTTTCGTGTTTCGGGACGACCCCGACTTTTCCCTATAGTCGGCCGATCTTGCTCGACCCGACTTTTGGAAAAGTCGGGTTTCACGAAACGAAACTCGACCCTAAAAAAACAAAAGTCGCTCAACTCTATTAGTGATACTATATATTGAGATTTTTCTTGCATAGGGCTGAGTGTATTATAAATAGTATATCAATTTTGTAGACTTGCTGCACTTATTGTGTATACTTGATTGGGTGATGCTTTGTAGGTCCCGGTACCGCTCCCAGGTTCACAGGTTATGTTTAATAACCGTTGTTCATTTTAAATGTTTTTAATTTAACTTGTGGTGTTTTGTGTATCCTATGTAATAAAATTGATACATTTTTATGGTGATCCCTGCTTTTTGTGTATGTCTTCTTGGCTCTTGTTTTGGTATATATGTTATTTGGACATACTGCGGCTGGATCCCTACTATTTAGCTTCATCATTGATAGTGCCCTCCTCATTCTTGTAGATAGTCAGATTGTAAGCACCCCGCAGATCAAGCTTCGTAAATACCCTCGCTCCCCGCAACCTATCGAAGAGTTCTGATATCAGGGGCAGAGGGTATTTGTTCTTAATGGTGATGGCGTTAAGACCCCTGTAATCTATGCATGGACATAGTCCCCCTTTTTCTTGACACTGACTTCCTTATAAATCCTCTTGCCAGATTCTCCTGGATGTACTGGGGCATTGCATCTATATTTGGGAGAGACAAGGGATAGACTCGACCCTGGGGAGGCTCTGCACCAGGCAAGAGGTCAATAGGACAGTCATAGGGGCGGTGAGGCAGAAGGGTCTCAGTAGCCCTCTTGGAGAACACGTCTGCATAGGGCCAATAGTGCTTGGAAAGAGAGGAAAGATCTGCGGGTACCTCCGTAGTGGCAACAGTATGCACTCCCTCAGACATCTACCGTTACAAGATTCACTCCATCCCAGAATACCGTGCCCAAGGTATCCCCAACAGGGCCTCATCAATTCCCTCGGGAATGACTAGCAGGGAGATGATCTCTTGATGGGAAGGAGACATGGACAGAGTAAATGGGATGGTCTGGTGTGTTATCTGTGAGGGCAGTGTCGACCCATTCACTACTCGTACGGTCACTGGTTTAGCGAGCATCACCAGGGATATTGCATGCCATTGGGCAAAGGCATAGGATATGAAGTTGCCCTCTGCCCGAGAATCCATGCAAAGCTCGACCGTGTGAGTGGATGGGCCAATGGTAGGGATGAGTGAGTATACTCGTTAGGATTCGGTACTCGCGGTACTCGAATCCTGGCGAGTATTTCACTACTCGCCTCACAATATTCGGCACAGCCCGCACAGTCCCCGCACAGCCCAGCACAGTCCCCACACAGTCCCCGCACAGCCCAGCACAGTCCTGCGCAGCCCGGCACAGTCCCTGCACAGTACCTGCACAGCCCAGCACAGTCTCTCACAGCCCAGCACAGTCCCGCACAGGCCAGCACAGTCTCACACAGCCTGGCATAGTCCCTGCACAGTACCTGCAAAGCCCAGCACAGTCCCACACAGTACCTGCACAGCCCAGCACAGTCCCGCACAGGCCAGCACAGTCCCACACAGCCCGGCATAGTCCCCTCACAGTACCTGCACAGCCCACCACAGTCCCGCACAGCCCAGCACAGTCCCCATACAGCCCAGCACAGTCCTGCACAGCCCAGCCTAGTTTCTGCACAGTACCTGCAAAACCCAGCACAGTCCCGCACAGCCCAGCACTGTCCCGCGCAGTCCCCGCACAGCCCAGCACAGTCCTGCACAGCCCGGCACAGTCCCCGCACAGTACCTACACAGCCCAGCACATTCCCGTACAACCCAGCACAGTCCCGCACAGGCCAGCACAGTCCCACACAGCCCAGCATAGTCCGCGCACAGTACCTGCACAGCCCAGCACAGTCCCGCACAGCCCAGCACAGTCCCGCACAGGCCAACACAGTCCCACACAGCTCGGCATAGTCCCCGCACAGTACCTGCAAAGCCCAACACCGTCCCGCACAGTACCTGCACAGCCCAGCATAGTCTCCGCACAGCCCGGCACAGTCTTTGCACAGGCCAGCACAGTCCCGCACAGCCCAGCAAGTCTTTGCACAGGCCAGCACAGTCCCGCAAAGCCCAGCAGAGTCTTCGCACAGGCCAGCACAGTCCCACACAGCCCTGCACAGTCTTCGCACAGGCCAGCACAGTCCCGCACTGCCCAGTACAGTCTTCGCACAGGCCAGCACAGTCCCGCACAGCCTGGCACAGTCTTCACACAGTCCCTGCCCAGCCCAGCACACACACACAGCCCATTAATTGCATTTCCCATAGACTTACATTGAACTCGCTACTCGTTACGAGTACCTGAGTATTAGGAGGTACTCGTAACGAGTACAGCTAGTCCAAATATTTCACTACTCGCTCATCCCTAGTCAATGGTAATTGTCCCCTTGAAGGACAATTTGGGAGAAAAGTCGCCGTGTCTAATTTATCTCCTCCTACAGCCACTAGAGGCTGACATCTCCTTGACCACTGGGGACATTTCCTGGCATAATGTCCCGACTGCTGGAAGACAGGACAGACCATGGGTACGCGAGTAACTCGGGAATTAGACCTCACTCGAGAAACCTCCTTGGGCTCCTGTGGCTCGGATGCCTGAACCGGGGATTCCAGAGGTCTGGCGAAGGTGGGAGCCAGCCAAAACCTCTGCCTACACTGGGTTCACTCCAACCCTCGCTAGTGAAAATGAAGGTCAATGCGAGTGGAGACCAATATTAGCTCCTCCAGTGTGGAGGGATTCTCCCTAGTGGCCAAAGCGTCCTTCACATGGTCAGCCAGCCCCCTCCAAAATACAGGGATAAGGGCTTTCAAATTTACGTTCAACCATGACAGGAAATGCATCACAAACTCGATCCTCTATAGATTTATACACTCATCTTTAGTGGCTATATACTCAAGTGAAAGCACCCTCACCTGACCCCTGACAAAATTATAGCTCTTACCCTCACAACATGTTGCCTAAGCAGGTTTTTTTTACCATTATCATGTGCACAGAGCCATGGCTAAACTGAGAATGCATCAGCATTTTACAAATGTATCAATGTGACAGGCAATTTAAAAAAATAGTGCATGAAAAGAAATAATGCAGACTATAAGTCCTTGGCAATTTAATACTAACAAATTATATGAGTAGCACTGCATAAACATAGGCATTAAGCTCTATTTTACCAGGTAATAAAAAGCCCATGCCATTAGTTTTAGTCAGTGTTGTTGTTAGGCGCCGAGGTTCACGTACTGCACAGAGGGAATCTCAAGCCATGTCCTCTGCCATCTCCCATTCTTCTGAGGCCGCAGAGGATCCTGCTCAGCAGAGATGTCGGTCGCGGTGTCTTGCCCAGGCTAATGCTATGCGTCTGTTTGCTACTGCCACTCCAGGCTCAGCTATAGCATCAGACATTAGTCAGTGGCGAGCAGACGCTCCTGGGACTAAGTCCTGCTTTTCTCCATCTGAGCATGCCCGTGAGACAACCGCTCATTGGTGGTCAGAGATCACATGCTCAGGTCCTCATGCAGCTCAGATTGGGCCACCAGGAAGGTCCCGGAAGGCTGCGCCTATAAAAGGATCAGACTATGTGGAGTGAATGTTGTATGTACGTGTGTATGTCTCAGGTGAATGACTCATTATGAAACCCCTACTCTTGATACGCATGTGTTGTGTAGCCTAGCCTGTTAAGTGCCCAGGCTGAGGTGCAGGTAGGAGGCAGAGTCAGAGACTGACATCAGCGCCAACTGATGGCTTTGTCTATGCACCACGGTGCACGTGGATGACACTCCACGGTAGCCAACGTCCTTTAGTAGCATCCGCAGATGCGACGCCACACGCTTAGTAGGTCTAGAGGGACTCTGACCCTGTGTCCTTGGGTCTGAGTTCTGTGACCCTTTACTGAGCGCTCCCTTTGCCGAGCTCTGTGAGCTTAAACAGGCTCCGGCATTTATGTTCCGCGGTAGTGATGTTAACCCGCATGTGTTCTTCTTATATACCACCATATAGCATCCGCCATTACCGAGCAGCAGTTTACCATCTCTGCAGGGTGGACCCCGGGCTGCAAATGCACCTTATTACCATCTTTTTATTAATTGTGTGTTACGCCAGCCCTAACAGTTGTGCACCTCAAAATACTAAAACAAAAGATGCATAGGGTAGGCATAAAGTGACTCAAGATGATCATCCCAATTTAAAAAAAATGAGGTGCCTCTACTCTTTGCATGCAAATAGTCATGGAAAGATCATTTAGAAAAGTAAAAAACATGCCAATTGGTCATGCTTTACAGGGATCTGTGATTCTTCAAGAAAAACTGTTGAATGAAAGATATTTTGGTGAAAGATTGATACTCCACAACAGACATTTTGTTTCCATATTAACAGATAATTTGCTTCATCCTGGCTATGGTAAACGTTTTCAGAAGCAATTAGCAAAGTGCAAATGATCTTTTTTAGAAACATTCTTTGAAAAAAAACATTTGTAGAATAAGCTAAAATAATCTATTTTCATTTTTAGTGTGATGAGTCTTTGGTCTAAGACTTCTTTATATCTTGACTAGCACTTATAACTCAGAACATCATCCTTGTTGTTTCTACATACTACTGTTAAAAAGCAACATTATTTGTCTGCCATTGATCCAATTTGGGTAGTGCTTCCACCACCATTGCCTATTCAATTTTGCTGTCAGTAAAGTTAAAGTAGTTATCTGGTGAAAACAAGTTAGTACCTGTTCCAAATGATAGGAAATAACTTGTAGACTGGCAGGGGTCATTCTGCTGGGCCACTCAAGGATGGGTACTTATATCCTTGATAGGATGGAATGGCAGTATGTATGTTGACTGCCCCGCCATTCATTTTCTATGCGGACGACGAGTGTTGCCCTTGGCTTTTTTTGGGCATCCAACCCACCGCTCCATTTTGTAATGAGGATAAAGTTGCCCTCTTTTCGGATAAAATTCCCCATTCTTCTGGTGTGAATCCCAGTGATCAAAGAGGTGACTACTTGTTTTAACCACACAACCCATTTAAGGATAGTATGTTAACATAGTGGAGTTTTTCTAACGTAAAAAAAGTCAGTTTTTATTGAGCAGTTTGTACAGCTCATTATAATTTTTTTGTTTCACTATTCACATAACATACTGCATGATTAATTTCCATAAAAAAATTGGTATACTGAAAAATGTTTTTCACGCTATTTATTCAAAGGTTTCTAAAAAAAAAAACAAAAATGAAAGAAATACAAAGCAAGTATCAGATTTAGGAAAGTTTCAATCAGTATCCTCTCTTTTTGAATTCTTCCTAGGGTAGAGTCATGACATTTTCTGTTTTAACAGAAAGATAAAATATTTTCAATAACACTTTCTATTTCTATCCATAATACTGTACATTAGTCATAGAAGGTATGTTCTCAAATCTCTTGGGAAAAGAACTAGATGTGGAAAATTGAATTGTCAGGGGTACAGCACAAATAAGTAGAGGCATCAGTCCTATCGCTTTACATTCTGGTACTTGAATGTAATCACATTCATTTTAGGATTTTAAAATATGGTTTGAGCAATAGGTTCAATTTAAAGCACTCTTAGGAATGGAGAACATGCAAGATAGATTTCATTTATTACTTGAACATGTTCAATGTTAATTCAGTTCCAGTTACTTAAATCTAGGGGACTGATGGATACACACCATGAAATGTCTTTAACAAATTATTCATTTGCCTGAGATACTAACAATTATGAGGAATGGCACAGATATAAAAGTCTTCTACCTCTACGCCTTTGCCGGCATGAAATTCAAGAACTTGTACTTTGCTTTGTTCTTGATGATATACCTTGTCACAGTAATAGGTAATATTCTTATAATTGTCCTCACAAAAATGGATCATCGTCTTCAGGCACCAATGTACTTCTTGCTTAGAAATTTGGCATTTTTAGACATCTGCTACACCTCTACAACACTACCCCAAATGCTTCTCAATTTAATAATGGAGCAATTAGCTATTTCCTTAACTGCATGTATTATCCAGCTTTTTGTTTTCCTCTCATTAGCAGCCTCTGAGTCTTCTTTACTGGCCGCAATGGCTTATGATCGTTACGTTGCTATATGTAATCCATTGAGGTATTCAGTCATCATGAGTAAAGAAGTTTGCCTTTATATGGTTTCTGGGACGTGGGTGATTGGGAGCGTTTATGGAGCAATTCATACTGCCAACACGTTTAGATTGCCTCTTTGTGGTTCCAATATTCTCAACCATTACTTCTGTGATATCCCACCTTTGTTAAAGATTTCTTGTATTGATACACTTCCAAATGAGGCTACTGTTTTTGCAGTGGGGGGCTTTCTAATGCTTGGCTGCTTCTTAATGATATTCGGATCTTACATACAAATTTTGATTTCAGTCCTTAGTATTCCAAAAGGATGTGGGAGAATGAAGGGTTTGTCAACATGTGGGTCCCATCTTATTGTGGTAATGCTATTTTATGGAAGTGGCAGTTTTATGTATTTCCGCCCCAAATCTAAGGCGTTTGCTGATAAGGAATGTTTTTTGTCTCTGTTCTACACAAGCTTTACACCTCTCTTAAACCACCTAATATACAGTTTGAGAAATAAAGACATTCAAGGAGCATTCCAAAAATATTTTAAAAAGTATGTAATGCAAAGACATTTCTAGTGATCATGTTTAAATATGTGCCATATTTTGTCAAACTAAAATATTTCTTACAATCGACGACATCACGCTTTCCCCTGTACCTGAGGTCCGCTGCCTTGGAATAACCCTTGACTCTGCCCTGTCCTTCAAACCGCACATTCAAGCTCTCTCTATTTCCTGCTGCCTCCAGCTCAAAAATGTTTCCAGAATCCGTCCCTTCATCAACCCTCACTCTACTAAAATGCTTGTGCGTGCCCTCATCATCTCCCGTCTCGACTACTGCAACATCCTTTTCTGTGGCCTCCCTGCTAACACCCTCGCACCTCTCCAGTCCATCCTTATCTCTGCTGCCCAACTAATTCATCTCTCTTCTCGCTACTCCTCCGCTTCTCCCCTCTGCAAATCTCTTCACTGACTCCCATTCCCTCAGCGTATCCAGTTCAAATTACTAATACTGACCTACAAGGCCATCTATAACCTGTCTCCCCCATATGTCTCTGAGCTAATCTCCTGATACCTTCCCTCACGTAATCTCCTGTCATCCCAAGACCTCCTTCTCTCCTCCACACTTATTCGCTCCTCACTCAACCGTCTCCAAGACTTCTCCCGAATAGCCCCCATCCTCTGTAATTCTTTGCCCTAACACGTCCGGCTATCAACCATACTCGGATCCTTCAGACGGAACCTGAAAACCCATCTCTTCAGGAAAGCCTATAGCCTGCAATGATCTCCGCTGCCCCTTCACCACTACTGGAGCCACCGCCTCACCATCACTGGAGCTGCTGCAACCCCCCAACCTACTGTCTCCTTCCCCACCATCCTGTAGAATGTGAGCCCGAAAGGGCAGGGTCCTCTCCCCTCTGTATCAGTCTGTGATCATTAGTTTGTTTACTGTAAGTGATATCTGTAATTTGTATGTAACCCCTTCTCATGTACAGCACCATGGAATCAATGGTGCTATATAAATATATTAAATATTAATAATAATAATAATAATAATAATTTCTTAGATATCGGTTTCTCTTCAGTGATTACATGACAATAAAGTAAAAGTAAAGTAAAACACCTAAATATGTATCTATCTATCTATCTATCTATCTATCTATCTGTCTGTCTGTTGATCATCTATTCAAGGACCTGAAAAGTCTCTAATTTATTTACTGCCTTATTGTTACCATACAAAACCTACAAAAAAAAGTATGCTTTATGGCCAATGTGAACATGTGTTTATGTGCAGCATATACAGTATACCAACTTAAACTAAGCTCAATTTTTGTGTTTTTTCTTATTGTTGCCATGTCTATTGCAAAGTAAATTTTATAAGTTTAAACTATGCTAATATATTGTTATATGGCAAAACATAAAAGGGGACATAATGTATATTTTTATGTGGCTACAAATCATCCCATATTAATTAAAGGGATTGCAAAAATCTACACTGATCCTACATTAACCACAATATTCACATACAGGACTGTGCAAAGTGAAGGAACAATAGAGGTATTTAAATCAAATCAGTGTTTGGTGTAACCACTAGAAATTATCAAATCTTTTGAAATTCAAATTCGCAAAGTTAGCCAATTTTTTCCCAAAATGTGATTTGCTTTGAAACAATTTGCGACAAATCGCAGCTACTCCAATTACTCTGAAAAAATGTGTGTAACACTCTGAGGTCTCCTGGAGCTGTATTCAACCCATATCAATCTCTTCAATGTAATCATAGCCTTAATGGCATCAAAATGAACTCACCATAGAAACAAGACAGGTAACTTGATAGTAAACAGAAACCCATTTAAATACATAACCTACTGGTAGATTTTTTCAAAATAAAAATATGGTCCAAAAATATTTTTTTAAGTCATTTGTGATGGAATAGAATTTACTGTGTACAACAGTAACTCAAACAGATGGTGTCGCTATCAGAGGTAACATCCTGCTACGACTGAAATATGTGATATGCCATATATACCATGACCTGTCTACTTCTTCTACTTTGATATGCTTTTGGTAGTCAAATTACGCTATCTGTGGTCTGTGTTTTGAAATACCATTGATGTGGCTGGTGCCAGTGGTTGTGGCAGTGCCTCTGTGGCTGTTAGTTGCTCCCATATTGTAAGCCATTGTATTTTTTTAAATCTTTTACATTACCATCTATTTATCATGCTACTGTTTGCTTTAACCGTACATATTGTACAACACTATAGTTAACTTTTGACAATCTTTTCAACCCCATTTATTCAGCTTCAAAGGTACAATTAGAGAATGCAAAATGTGACAAGAGGTCCAGTACAGTGCACTATATTAATGTGTTGCTTATGAATGTAATATTTGGGCAGGAAAACAGAAGTGTAAAAATATGATTTGCAACGCTCACACCTTTAACTGGACAATTAAATTTTTGGAATTAGGGTTGCTTTATTTTGTATTCCCAAAAAATAATATTTCCCTTCTTGACAAAAATAATTGCACAAGAAATACAAAAAGTGACTAGAATCACTTGTGACAAGAAAACACAATCAAACACGGATTTCAATTTTTTTTACTGTAAAAACTATAGAGCTGTCTTACTTTTTGTTTTTTTGTTGCATTAAGAATGACTACAAAATGTGCAATTGTAATTCAAATGCAGTGGGACAGATGCTAGCTGCACCATAGCACTGATCAGTCACATTGACTCTGACACTAGTGCTCCTGGTACTTCCATCTCTCTCCCCCCCTATAAATTGAATCTCTGTATTATTTCTCTCATGTTTTTCACTGCTGAAGTAAGGCTGGTTTCACATTGGCGTTTTGTGGCGCAGCGCATCGTGCGCAATAGAAACGCATGCAAAAAAACGGATCATGCGTTTTTGCATGCGGTTGTGTTTTTTAGGTGCATTTGTCCTTTAGGGGTTAAAACCAGTGTCTACACATTTTTACAGCAAAAAGGCATGCTCACGAAAACGCAGACGAACGCATGTCCATGCGCACGCCTGTGTTCTTGTAGACTGTAATGCGCTACTATGTCGCATTCCGTTTTTTGACACATTTCGGCGCACCCAGAAATGCAACAGGTTGCGTCTGGATCGCAAAGGCGCACACTTTGAAAAAGTGCATGCACACGAAAATGCATACGAACGCGTGCAAACGCAAGACCATGTGCCCCCATGTTAAAGATAGGGGCGCATGATGCATGCGCACGTATGCGCTGCAAACGCTGCGCAACAAAACGCCAATGTGAAACCAGCCTTATTCAAGTTATTGTCTGGAATATTTGCCCAGTGTTTTAAGGTGTTCTTTTTCTCTCTCTGCTGCTGAACTGTGAGCTAGAACATACTCTCATTACTTTAAAATCACTTTTTAAATAGCTGCTGCAATGCTTACTTAGGATCTTAGGCTATGATAATCCCTCTTTTTGGCATGTGATAACTGGAAAGTATTATAGAGAACCTGTTACTGTGGCTTCTGAGGATATGTTTGCCTCTTGTGACTGATGATTCAGACCTCAAATTTGCTCTAGCTCATAGTGATACTGCCATTGCCACTGCTCCTAACACCATGGCTGTAAACCAGCATCACAGGTTAGCATTAGAATCAAGGTCTCCATAAGATTCGAGTCCTCTGTCTCCTCAGAGTACAAAGGCTGACTGTTCATCTTTTGCAATAAATCAACTGGAAAAAGTTATTTCTGTTATAGTACCTTCTTTAACCTATGTGGTGCTGTGGATTAGGGAACTGTGGGACAGAGCAGAAAGTACTGTCATTGACGTAATAAAAATTCCATTATCACAAAATTAAATGTTATGACAATGGATGAGGTGGACTGAGCCAATCACTGACTCAAGCTGATGGTGTCACTGTCAGAAGCTGAACCATCCTGCTGTGACCGAGACAAGTAATGTGACATACAGTATATTCTATTATGTTTTTTTTACGTCCTAGCCACTGTTACACTTTCCAGAGGAAAAGGAAGCCACTTGTGACCTGCGTTTGGTACTACTACTAGCAATATGGTTCCTACTATTAGTGTCTGTAGTAAAACTGCTGCAAGTGGCTCCACACATTTTTAACCCTGGTATAAGATTTTTCATTGGACACGAGAATTACATTTAATGTATTCTCAAATATCTTTTACTGCACTTAGTGAACCCTGGAAAAAAATGAAACAGACTTGCTAGCCAGCTAAAAAGGCTCTAATGCTACAACATCCTGCACATAATGTTGGAGTCTCTTGTATGAGTCTTCAATTTTACAATTTAGACAGGTAAACCAAAACAGAATTGAACACTTAAATGATTCGATTAATTGTAATAATTAGGGATGAGCGGGCTTTGCTGGCTCTGTGCAGTGTGGCTGTGCGGGCATCGTCCGATGGGACTACTTGTCCCATGCGGCTATGCCTGCTACAGTGAAAGCATTAGCGGATGATGGGAAAGTAGTATTCCCATCATCCGGCTAATGTGGTGGTGAATGTAAAAAAAAAAAAGACATGCAGAACATACAACATATAAAAAACAGTACATACACATAACATACAACACATAACATAGAGTACATACTCACCACACACACCTAATTCCCTGAAGCCATTGACCACCTGTAAAAAAATTAAAATAACAAAGCAACCTATACTCACCTTTCCACCGTAATCCCATTAATAATGAGTGTCCCACGTGGATCTCCCATAGAGAGCAGTCGCATCGGCTGATGCGACCTCTCTCCAGGGGCTCCAGCGATACAGTGATGCTGCATGGCCAGCCAATCACAGTAATGCCACAACAAAGAAGGCGGCAGCTTTACTGTGATTGGCTAGCACATGCCAGTGGGAGATCCGAATATTGTGAGTAGTAGTGAAATTTACTCGATAGGATTCAAGTATCGCGAGTACCTCATTACTCGCTGAGTACCAAATCCTGACGAGTATACTCGCTCATCCCTAGTAATAATATGTTTGCAGGTGTTAGGGGGTTGTGACACCTCGCAGCGCGATGAGACATAACTCTTGGAGTGGACCCTCTGGGTCGTGGCACACACCCACCTAGGGTGAGCTGGCCTAGTGAGGACCACCCCTATACAGGGAGTGTCAGGCGCAAGCCCAAGGGAGTAAGCCACCATGACTGCTGAGACCAGATGGCCGGCTCACAAAAGACATGACTGAGATGGGTGTGTGAGGAGGGCAAGCCAGGTACATGACAAGGGTGCATGCAGGGCACAACAGGTACAAGACAGGGTTCAAGGATGTGCAAATCGTGGTCATAGGGTATCATCAGGTACAAGACGTATGCAAAGCGTGGTCACGGGGTTCCATCAGGTGCAAGATGTAATCACGAAGACACAGAGGTGATAACGTGCCAATGGTCCGAGGTTCAAGGCATGGTACGTGTTTAGGGGAAACATCAAGGTTCAATATACTAGGCATGGTGCGTGTTTAGGGAACATGCCAGGGTTCAAGGTACTTGGCATGGTGCATGTTTAGGGAACATGCCAGGGTTCAAGGTACTAGGCATGGTGTGTGTTTAGGGAAAACACCAAGGTTCAAGGTACTAGACATAGTCTTGCGTGTGCAGAGGGTCACACCAGGGGCATGGTACTAGGCATGGTCCTGCGCATGCAGAGGTGCACGCCAAGGTCAGGGTTCAAGACATGATCATGCGCGTGCAAAGGGGCAAGCCAGGGGTAGGGTTCAAGACAGAGAGTGGAACGTTGGCAGTAGCACAGAGCCGGGTACAGGAAAGAGAAGCGGAGTGTATGCTAGAGCCCAGAGCTGGGTACAAAATAAGGACATAGTACTCAGGACAAGACAGAGAGACAAGGTTGAGAACAGAGCAAAGATAGCAAAAGACATGTGCTAGAGAAGCATGAAAACACACAGTGTGAGAAACTGTGTGCATGCAAGGGAGCACGGAGGACATGACTGGGGCATCGGCAGGTGGTACCGGCTGAGGCACAGCCAGGCGGGCACGACCGAGGCGGCACGGCTGAGGCACAGACAGGCAGAGACCACTAGAGCACTGGCCAGTGAGCACGGCTGAGGCACAGACAGGCGGGCACGACCAGAGCGGCACGGCCAGGTGCGTGCAAGGGGCATGCAGCCACAAGGCAGGGCTAGGCAAAGGTACAGGACTAAGATGTGTGCAAGACGGCACGGTGAAGCCTGGTACGAAAAGGAGAATGTGCAAGTGCGCACAAATAACGGAACTAGTCAAAAAGTGCACTAGGAGCACAGACAAGGTACAAAAGCTAGAGAGCGGAGAAAGCTAGAGAGTGGAACATAGGCTGAAGCACAGAGCCAGGTACAAGAGAACAAAGCGGAAGGTTTGCTAGAGCCCAGAGCCGGGTTCAGACAAAGCACATAGAAAGTACTACAAGGCTAAGAAGAGCAAGGACAAAACATGGCACAAAAGAAAACACAAGACATGGCACAGGACAATAGACAGAGTACAAGCACAGAGCATTGTTGTGAATTCGCTTTCTGGCCTCCCTCTGGTTACTACTGAAGGTAGTGGAGCTGGTCAAATTGACAGAGTGGTTGCGAGTTCTCTTTCTGGGCTCCCTCTGGTGGTTACTGGAGGTAATGGAGCTCATCTGATTAACAGAGGCTTGCCACCTGATAATGAGGACGACGATTGGAGATCTGGGGTTTCAGACTGAGATTTAAGACAGCCGACTCCCTCTATCCCTGCTGGTGATTTTCTTCCTGCCTCCTGAGGTCTTAATTTCCAGCTCAGTCCCTGCATGTTCAGCTAAGTGTTCATTTGCTATTCTGTTCACATTTGATCTGGTTTTGTCTATCACAGTTTTGTGCTGGTCAGCCAGCTCCGGCTGGGGTTGTGCTGAATCACTATCCATATGTTACTGCTTGTGCCAGTTTGTTTTTGTCCCTTATTAGATTGGCCTCTTTTTGCTCTGCTTTCAGAATATACCAGAGTGCTGATATAGTGGGCAAAGTCATGCAACTTCAGTATTTTTTGCATCAGACGTGTTGGACTATTTTGCAGGGTTTTTTGCGTGATTGCAGACAGTGTCTTTCCTTTCCTGTCCTGTCTAGTCAGTGTGGGCCCCATCATTTGCTCAGTCTATTTTACTGCCTACATTTGTATTTTCATCTTGTCTCACCAACAATATATGTTTGGGGGCTATCTATTCCTTTGGGGTCTGCTCTGGGGCGGTTTAGATTTCCCCTTTCTTGCTTTAGGCTTAGTTAGCACTCCAGCTGTGCCAAGGCGTCTAGGATCATCGTAGGCACACTCCACGGCTACTGCTAGTTGTGTGGATAGGATCAGGGGTCTGCAATCCGCTTAGTTACCAACCGCTCTGGTTTTCTGTGTCTTGGCTTGGGCTTGCTCTCCTCCTCGGTGACCCAATCATAACAGAGCATGTGCAGAGAAGCACAACAGGGCAGGGTGCAGGGGCACTGAATACAGGGAGCAATTGAGCAGGGACCATGCAGCCCTTGCAGGGAAGCAAAAATGATAATCAGGCCCCGACCATTGGAAGGGGTGATCTGATATAGGGCATTAGCACCTGGAGTTCTGGGTCAGGGCCATGAAGGGAACTTCCGGGTCAGGTCCTCCAGAACCATAGAGCGGATCGCTGGGTCAGGTCCTCCAGGACCATAGAGAGGATCACATGGTCAGTTCCTCCAGGACCATAGAGAGGATTGCTGGATCAGGTCCTTCTGAACCATAGAGAGGATCACATGGTCAGGTTCTCAAGGACCATAGAGAGGATTGCTGAGTCTGGTCCTCCAGGACCATAGAGAGGATTGCTGGATCAGGTCCTTCTGAACCATAGAGAGGATCACATGGTCAGGTTCTCAAGGACCATAGAGAGGATTGCTGAGTCTGGTCCTCCAGGACCATAGAGAGGATTGCTGGATCAGGTCCTTCTGAACCATAGAGAGGATCACATGGTCAGTTCCTCCAGGACCATAGAGAGGATTGCTGGATCAGGTCCTTCTGAACCATAGAGAGGATCACATGGTCAGGTTCTCAAGGACCATAGAGAGGATTGCTGAGTCTGGTCCTCCAGGACCATAGAGAGGATTGCTGGATCAGGTCCTTCTGAACCATAGAGAGGATCACATGGTCAGGTTCTCAAGGACCATAGAGAGGATTGCTGAGTCTGGTCCTCCAGGACCATAGAGAGGATCACTGTGTCGGGTCCTCTAGGACCATAGAGAGGATTTCTGGATTCGGCCCTCCAGGACCATAGAGAGGAACCATAGAATCATAGAATCGTAGAGTTGGAAGGGACCTCCTGGGCCATCTGGTCCAACCCCCTGCTCAAAGCAGGATTCGCTAAATCATCCCAGTCAGATGTCTGTCCAGCCTCTGTTACAACCGTTACAGGCAGCATGGAGATGAGTGCGCACTCGGGCGCCGAGCACAGGCATCTAGCTGGAGGATCCAGCACTGGAGATGCGTGTGAGCACCAGCAACGGCACGCAACCGTAAGGTAAGGCACACATGCGCACAGAAACAGCATGCAGCAATGGTGATGTGCGCGTGCACACTAGCGATGACGCACAGCCATGGGATGAAGAACATGTGCACACAAGCAATGGCGTATAGCCATGAGGTAAAGCACAAGCAACGGCAGGCAGCCATGGGATGAGATGCGCGTATACACTGCTCCAGGGGTCATGCAGCATAACAAAAACGACAAGCATAACTGTGAGGGGCACGTGCACACTGCTCCAAGGATCATGCAGCAGAACAGACACGACAAGCATGACTGTGAGGTGTGTGTGCACACTGCTCCAGTTGTCATGCAGCATAACAGACACGACAGGCATAACTGTTAGGTGTGCATGCACACTGCTCCAGGGGTCATGCAGCATAACAGACACGACAGGCATAACAGAGAGGTGCTCGTGCACACACGAGAGTGACCCCGGGACGCCCGCAGGGACCCGGCACTGGGGACAATGCGGCATGACAGGCATGACAGTGGGGATCATGCAGCGCAAGCAGCATGACAGGCATGACGGGCATGACAGAAGGTTTTTGGTTAAATCAGATTAACTCTCCCTTCCCAAATTGAGGCACTTAATAACAACAGTACTCAATATACAGCAGTTGTGGGATTTACAGTTATCAAATTTTAATATTAAATCTGGTAAGTAAAAATGTAAAATGTGTGTATAACGATTACCATTTTTTTAAATACCATTATCCTCCAGACAAAAATACAGTACATAATGCAGAATGATACATTGGTAGGTAAGATACATGTCTGGAAAAAACTTGTGGCACTGAAATTTTTATGCTTGTTAAGTTGGACTAATAAAAGAGTAATACAATAATATAGCAACGGTAAATCCAACTTAGTTAATATCAGCATTTTGAATAAAATCTAATCTTTAATAGTACTTTTAACCCCTTAATGACCGCTGATACACCTTTTAACAGCAGATTAAAAACAGTCCCTATCTAATGTATTTAAAACCTGAACATGCGAACAGTGTCTAAATGAACAGGATACAGACAGGCGCCTCCTAGTATATGGGCTTGTGGTGTAAGACAGCTCATTTATGTGCATGTCACACAGGAGAGGGGTGGGGTCTCCTAAACCATGCTTACCAAGGAAAAACGGATATATGCTTTTTATTGCAGAGTATTTTTGCAAATTTGTCATTTTGTGTTCTGTTGTCTTTCAGCCATTGGGTGGTGTGAGCATTGTCTTACTGACTTGTTCACACTTGTGCATGTCACATATGTTTTTAATCCGGCATAAAGTGACCCAAGATGATCATCCTAATTTAAAAAAATGAGGTGTCTCAACTCTTTGCATGCATATAGTCATAGAAAGATCATTTAGAAAAGTCAAAAACATGCCAATTGTGCTTGCTTTACAGGGATCTGTCATTCCTCAAGAAAAATTGTTGAATGATAGATATTTTGGTGAAAGACTGATACTCCACAACAGACATTTTGTTTCCATATTAACAGATAATGTGCTTCATCCTGGCTACGGTATACGTTATCAGAGGCAATAAGCAAAGTGCAAATGATCTTTTGTAGAAACATTCTTTGAAAGAAAGAACATTTGTAGACTAAGCTAAAATCATCTATTTTCATTCTTAGTGCAATGTGTATTTGGTCTAAGACTTCTTTATTCCTTGATTAGCACTTATAACTCAGAACACCATCTTTGTTGTTTATACATACTTCTATTACAAAGCAACATTATTTGCCTGCCATTGATCCAATTTGGGTAGTGCTTCCACCACCATTGCCTATTCAATCTTGCTAACTGTCAGTAAAGTTAAAGTAGTTGTCTGGTGAAAACAAGTTATTACCTATTCCAAATGCTAGGAAATAACTTTTTGATTGGCAGGGGTCTGACTGCTGGGCCCCTCAAGGATGGATACTTATATCCTTGATAGGATGGAATGGCAGTATGTATGTTGACTGCCCCGCCATTCATTTTCTACGCGGACGACGAGTGTTGCCCTTGGCTTTTTCTGGGCATTCAACCCACCGCTCCATTTTGTAATGAGGATAAAGGTGCCCTCTTTTCGGATAAAAATTCCTCATTCTTCTGGTGTTAATCCCAGTGATCAAAGCGGTGACTACTTGTTTTAACCACACAACCCTTTTAAGGACAGTATGTTAAAATAGAGAAGTTTTTGTAAGGTAAAAAAAAAGTCAGTTTCTTTTACTGAGCAGTTTGTACAGCTCCTTATAATTTAATGTTTCACTGTTCACATAGCATACTGCATGATTAACTTCCATTAAAAAAAAGTGGAATAACTTAAAAAATATTTTTCATGCTATTTATTGAAAGGTTTATGAAAAAAAAAACAAAGAATTAAAGAAATCCAAAGCAAGTATCAGACATAGGAAGACTTCAGTCAGTAGCTGCACTTTTGAATTCCTCCTAGGGTAGAGTCATAACATTTTCTAGCTCTTTCTGTATTTTAGTTTTAACAGAAAGATAAAATAATTTCAATAACACTTTCTATTTCTATCCATAATACTGTACATTAGTCGTAGAAGGTATGTTGTCAAATCTCTTGGGAAAAGGACTAGATTTGGAGAATTCGATTGTCAGGGGTACAGCACATACTGTATAAGTAGAGGCATCAGTCCTATCGCTTTACATTCTAGTACTTGAATGTAATCACATTCATTTTGGGATCTTAAAATATGGTTTGAGCAATAGGTTCAATTTAAAGCACTCTTAGGAATGGAGAACATGCAAGATAGATTTTATTTATTACTTGAACATGTTTAATGTGAAGTCAGTTCCAATTACTTAAATCTAGGGGACTGATGGATACACACCATAAAATGTCTTTAACAAATCATTAATTTGCCTGAGATACTACAATTATGAGGAATGGCACAGATATAAAAGTCTTCTACCTCTACGCCTTTGCCGGCATGAAATTCAAGAACTTGTACTTTGCTTTGTTCTTGATGATATACCTTGTCACAGTAATAGGTAATATTCTTATAATTGTCCTCACAAAAATGGATCATCGTCTTCAGGCACCAATGTACTTCTTGCTTAGAAATTTGGCATTTTTAGACATCTGCTACACCGCTACAACAGTACCCCAAATGCTTGTCAATTTAATAATGGAACAATTAGCTATTTCCTTACCTGCATGTATTATCCAGCTTTTTGTTTTCCTCTCATTAGCAGCCTCTGAGTCTTCTTTACTGGCAGCAATGGCTTATGATCGTTACGTTGCTATATGTAATCCATTGAGGTATTCAGTCATGATGAGTAAAGAAGTTTGCCTTCATATGCTTTCTGGGACGTGGGTGATTGGGAGCGTTTATGGAGCAATTCATACTGCAAACACTTTTAGATTGCCTCTTTGTGGTTCCAATATTCTCAACCATTACTTCTGTGATATTCCACCTTTGTTAAAGATTTCATGTATTGATACAACTCCAAATGAGGCTACTGTTTTTGCATTGGGGGGCTTTCTAATGCTTGGCTGCTTCTTAATGATATTCAGATCTTACATACAAATTTTGATTTCAGTCCTCAGCATTCCAAAAGGATGTGGGAGAATGAAGGGTTTGTCAACATGTGGGTCCCATTTTATTGTGGTAATGCTATTTTATGGAAGTGGCGGTTTAATGTATTTCCGCCCCAAATCTAAGGAGCTTACTGATAAGGAATGGCTTTTGTCTCTGTTCTACACAAGCTTTACACCTCTCTTAAACCCCCTAATATACAGTTTGAGAAATAAAGACATTCAAGGAGCATTCCAAAAATATTTTAAAAAGTATGTAATGCAAAGACATTTCTAGTGACCATGTTTAAATATGTGCCATATTTTGTCTAAAATAAAATATTGCTTAGATATCGGATTCTCTTTAATGATTACATGACAATAAAGAAAAAGTAAAGTAAAAGACCTAAATATCTATCTATCTGTCGATCATCTATTCAAGGACCTGAAAAGTCTCTAATTTATTTACTGCCTTATTAACTTACAAAAAAGGTATTCTTTATGGTCAACGTGAACATGCGTTTATGTGCAGCATATATAGTATACCAACTTAAACTAAGCTCAATTTTTGTGTTTTTTCTTATTGTTGCCATGTAAACTGCAAAGTAAATTTTATAAGTTTAAGCTATGTTAATATAGGGTTATACGGCAAAACATAAAAGAGGACTTAATGCATATTTTTATGTGGCTACAAATCATCCCATATTAATAAAAAGGGATTGTAAAATTCTACACTTATCCTACATTAACCACAATATTCACATACAGCACTGTGGAAAAATACTGCAAAGTAAGAATACTTTCAAATTTAGAAGTGTTAGATTTTTTTATCAATTAAAAACTGCAAAGTGGAGGAACAATAGAGGTATTTAAATCAAATCAATGTTTGGTGTAACCACTAGAAATTATCAAATCTTTTGAAATTCAAATTTGCCAAATTAGCCAATTTTTCCCCAAAAATGTAATTTGTGTTGAAACAATTTGCGACAAATCGCAGCTACTCCAATTACTCTGAAAAAATGTGTGTAACAATCTGAGGTATTCTGAAACTGTATTCAACCCATTTCAATCTCTTTAATGTAATCATAGCCTTAATGGTATCAAAATGAACTCACCATAGAAATAAGACAGGTAACTTGATAGTAAACAGCAACCTATTTAAATACATAACATACTGGCAGATTTTTTTCAAAATAAAAATATGGTCCAAAAATATTTTTCTTAGTCATTTGTAATGGAACAGAATTTACTGTGTACAACAGTAACTCAAACAGATGGTGTCGCTATCAGAGGTAACATCCTGCTGTGACTGAAATGTGTGATATGCCATATATACCATGATCTGTCTACTTCTTCTACTTTGATATGCTTTTGGTGGTCAAATTACGCTATCTGTGGTCTGTGTTTTGTAATACCATTGATGTGGCTGGTGCCAGTGGTCGTGGCAGTGCCTCTGTGGCTGTTAGTTGCTCCCAGATTGTTAGCCATTGTATTTTTTTTATCCTTTTACATTGCCATCTATTGATCATGCTACTGTTTAACTGTACATATTGTACAACACTATAATTTACTTTTGACAATCTTTACAACCCCAATTATTCAGCCCTTACCAAAAAGGACATAATGAGAAACGCTTCATAGGTACAATTACAGAACACAAAATGTGACAAGTGTCCCAGTGCAGTGCACTTTATTATTGTGTTGTTTATGCATGTAAAATTTGGGCAGGAAAACAGAAATGTGAAAAAATATGATTTGCAACACTCACACTTTTAACTGGACAATTAAATTTTTGGAATTAGGGTTGCTTTATTTTGTATTCTCAAAAAATAATATTTCCCTTCTTGACAAAAATAATTGCACAATAAATACAAAAAGTGACTAGAATCACTTGTGACAAGCAAACACAATCAAACACTGATTTCAATTTTTTTCCTGTAAATACTATAGTGCTGTCTTACATTTTGTTTTCTTGTTGCATTAAGAATGATACAAAATGTGCAACTGTAATTCAAATTCAGTGGGACAGGCGCTAGCTGCACCATAGCACTGATCAATCACATTATAAATTGAATCTCTGTATTATTCACAGACTACTTCTCTCATGTTTTTCACTGCTGAAGTTATTCAAGTTATTGTCTGGAATATTTGCCCGGTGTTTTAAGGTGTTCTTTTTTTCTCTCTATTGTTGAACTGTGAGCTCGAACATACTCTCATTATCTTAAAATCACTTTTTAAATAGCTGCTGCAATCCTTAGGATGTTAGGCTATGTTAATCCCTCTTAGGCCTCCTTCACACATCAGTTTTTTGCCATCTGTCACAATCTGTCGTTTTTTGAAAAAAAAAAAACAGATCCAGTGACTGATGGTGCTGGATCCGTTTTTTTTCTCTTAGACTTGTATTAGCGACGGATTGCGACAGATGGCCGCACGTTTCATCCGTTGTTCGACGGATCCGTCGGAAATTCTTTGTCCGTCGGCCAGAGACAATGGACATAGGAACTTTTTTTCTGTACATCAAAAAGTCTGACAGCGACAGATCCAGCACCATCCGTCGTTGGCTATAATGGAAGCCTATGGGCACAGAATCCGTCGCTGTCCGTCAAAAGACAGGATCCGCCGACGGATTCCGTTTTTTAAAAATGAGCATGCCCAGCAAAATTTCTATTCCTTTATTTTAACCTCTACAGCTGCGTTTTCCATTCTGGCACATAAAAATCTCTCTTTTTATTTGAAATACCTTTATCCTTCAGACAAAAATACAGTACATAATGCAGAATGACACATTGGTGCGTAGATACATGTATGGAAAAAACTTTTGGCACTGATATTTTTATGCTTGTTAATTTGGACTAATAGAAGAATAATGCTATAGCAAGATTTATTCCCTTATTGCCATTTTAAGGCTGTAGCACCTTCCAGAATATGGCTGTAGCATCCCCCAGAGTCGAAAATACCCCGGAGAACGTTATCAGGGCCGTATTTAACGGTGTCCGATCACGTGATCTTCATTATTTCAGTGAATAACCGCAGTCTAAAAAAAAGTGTGTTGGCTGTTTCAATGATTTCTCTCTCTTCTGAAATGATATACAGTGGGGAAAAAGTTTTTAGTCAGCCACCAATTGTGCCAGTTCTCCAATTTAAAAAGTTGAGAGAGGCCTGTAATTGACATCATAGGTAGACCACAGCTATGAGAGTCAAAATGAGGAAACAAATTCAGAAAATCATCTTGTCTGATTTGGCAAGATTTATTTTTCAAATTAGGGTGAAAAATAAGTATTAGGCCATTTAAAAACAAGCAAGATTTTTGGCTCTCACAGACCTGTAACATCTTCTTTAAGAGACGCCTCTGTCCCCCACTCATTACCTGTAGTAATAGCACCTGTTTGAACTTGTTATCAGTATAAAAGACACCTGTCCACAACCTCAAACAGTCACACTCCAAACTCCACTATAGTGAAGACCAAAGAGCTGTTGAAGTACACCAGAAACAAAATGTAAGTCATGCACCAAGTTGGGAAGACTGAATCTGCAATATGCAAGCAGCTTGGTGTGATGAAATCAACTGTGGGAGCAATAATAAGAAAATAGAAAACATACAAGACCACTGATAATCTCCCTCAATCTGGGGCAAAAATCCCAGAACCACACGGGGGGAACTAGTGAATGACCTACAAGGCTAACATCAGTAACACACTACGCAGCCAGCGATTCAGATCCTGCAGTGCCAGATGTGTCCCCCTGCTGAAGCCAGTACATATCTGGCTCATCTGAAGTTTGCTAGAGAGCATTTGGTTTATCCAGAAGAGTATTGGGAGAATGTCATATGGTCTGATGAAAGCAAAGTAGAACTGTTTGGTAGAAATATAACTCGTAGTGCTTGGAGGAGACAGAATGCTGAGTTGCATCCAAAGAACACCATACCTACTGTGAAGCATGGGGGTGGCAACATCATGGTTTGGGGCTGTTTCTCTGCAAAGGGACCAGGACAACTGATCCACGTACATGAAAGAATGAATGTGGCCATATATTGTGAGATTTTGAGTGCAAACCTCCTTCCATCAGCAAGGGCATTGAAGATGAACCATGGATGGGTCTTTCAGCATGATAATGATCCCAAGCACACTGCCAGGGCAACGAAGGAGTGGCTTCGTAAGACATATATGAAGGTCCTGGAGTGGCCTAGCCAGTCTCCAGATCGCAACCCCATAGAAAACCTTTGGAGGGATTTGAAAGTTCGTGTTGCGCAGCGACAGGCCCAAAACATCTCTAGATGAGATCTGCATGGAGGAATGGGCCAACATACCACCAACAGTGTGTGCCAAACTTGTGAAGACTTACAGAAAATGTTTGACCTCTGTCATTGCCAACAAAAGATATATAACAAAATATTGAGATGAACTTTTGTTAATGACCAAATACTTATTTTCCATCATAATTTACAAAATAAATCTTGCCAAATCAGACAAGGTGACTTGTCAATTACAGGCCTCTCTCAAATTTTTATGTGGGAGAACTTGCGCAATTGGCAGCTGACTAAATACTTTTTTTCTACACTGTACATATCAGAGGCGAGAGAAATGATGACCCCCCGTTACCTCCACCATTCCCTGGTCTCTTCTGCTCCATCCCCTGGCACGGTGTTATATTACAGGGAAAAAAATGGAGGGCACATGTGCCGTGCAACCGCCGTGATCCGCTGGTTGGTACCTGGCAACAATAGGACAATTTTCCTATTGGTTCCTTTTAATCACTGCGATAAAACCTATTACAGTGATCAAAATAAAAAAATAGTAAATCAAACTTTCCTTTGCCACCACCTTAGTTAGATAAAAATGCTAAAATATTTTTCTTTCTCATTCTTTGCAGTTGAGCTTAGGGTTAGGGTTGGGGTTGGGGTTGGGGTTAGGGCTGTTTAAGGGTTATGGGTGTGTTAGGGTTAGGATTGGGTTTAGGATTGTGTTAGGATTAGGGGTGTGTTAGGGTTGGGGTTGGGCTAGGGTTGGGATTCTGTGTTATACCTGTGGATTCAAAATGCTTGCTATTGTCCTGGATTAAATCCTTGACAGGTGTGGTTTCAAAAATGGGGTCACTTGTGGGGGGTTTCCACTGTTTAGGCACATCACGGGCTCTCCAAATGGAACATGGGGTCCACTAATTATTCCAGCAAATTTTGCACTCAAAAAGTCAAATGGTGCTTCTTCCCTTCTGAGCCCTGCTGTGCTCCAAAACAGTGGTTTTCCCCCACATATGGGGTTATAGGCATGCTCAGGAGAAATAGTACAACAAATTTCAGGGGTTGATTTTTATCTGTTTCCCATGTGAAAATAAAAAAAATGTGCTCTAACGTAATTTTTTGTGAAAAAAGGTTAAATGTTTATTTTTTCCACATTCCAAAAATTCCTGTGAAGCATCTGAAGGGTTAATAAACTTCTTGAATATGTTTCTGAGCACCTTGAGGGTGTAATTCTAAGGTATTTTCTGACATATAGCCCTTTAAAAGTCACTTCGAATGTGAGATGGTCAATAAAAAAATGATTTTGTAAATTTTGTTGGAAAAAGGACAAATCACTGGTCAATTTTTAACCCTTCTAACTTCGTAATTAGGGATGAGCGAGCATATTCGTGGGTATTCGGTACTCGGCGAGTAATGCGGTGCTCGCGGTACTCGGTACATAGCGAGTATTTCACTAGTCGTCTCGCTATTCGGTTCTCCCACCCAGCAGTTGCCAATCACAGTAATGCCGCACCCTTCTTGGTTGTGGGCGGCATTACTATGATTGGCTGGCCTCCCAGCTTCCTATAAGTCATCAATCATAGCCTGGCACTAAGCTCTGCCTGCCGCCGCCATTTTCTGCACATTGCATGCAGAACACAGCTAGTGTAGGGAGAGTGTGAGCAGCTGCTAGGAGAGCTGTGTTTTTTGGTTCAAATCAGCCAGAAATCCTCTGAGAAACCCAAAAGCTCTTTTCAGAGATGAAAGTATAAGGTCAGGGACCGAGTAGTGACCATTTTACCAGCTTTTTTTAGGTCACATTTACCCCTGCAGGGCAGGTTTTTTGTGCTGCTGCCGTGCTGCATTCACAGCGAATAGCACACATAGTACTGCACAACTAACACACAGCCAGCACCGCTGTCTTGTGTGGTGTCCGGGCTGCGTATTCCTGCCTTAAACCTCAGGGCTGTTTGTGAAACACAAAGCAGTACTAGGCTGTAGTGCTACCTTCCACAAAGCACTAAATGCTCCTTGTTCCCCAATATCTGCATCTGAACATCTGCAACTATGGCAGAAAAATCCAAAATTCCTAAAAAGGCTGTTGTGAAGGGACAGGGACGTGGAAGTGGGGTGGTTGGTGCCCAACAAGGCACAGAGTCTGGGAGATTGAAGAAGGTTGATGCATCTAGTTTCCTGGCAAAATTTCCCAGTCTGGAACATAAACGGGCATGGAAGCCAGAAGAACAGGAGCAGATACTGTCTTGGATGGCTGACAAGGCCTCCACGAAATGTTCTAGCAGCACCCAATCGTCCATGACAAAACAGTCTACTGTCCATACAGATAACGCTGGGTCATCCTATTCTCAACCTGTTCCTAGTTCATCACCCGGTCAGGAGTCACAGGAAACATTTGACCCCAACCTTGGTCACTTCGAGGATCTGTTTGGTCCATTTTCTTTTGTTGCCTCTGGCCTCTCACCACGTGACATTGAAGAGGAACGTGAGGGGGTAGCGTCTGTTGAAGATGGCCAAATATTTGAAAACTCATGCCCAGAAGAAAGCCACTTTCATCCACGTGATATACCGGGTGAAGAGGTGGAGGCTGATGGTGATGACACACAGTTGCCATCTGTCCAGTCGCCAATATCAACACGGAAGGAGGATGACATGGACGACGAGGTGGTTGATGATGAGACCACCGATCCGATCTGGGCTGTTGGCACGCATAGCCAGCACAGCAGCACAGAGGATGAAGATGGATACGTAGTACCAACAAAGGCATCAAGGGCTACTGGTTTGAGCAGAGTGTGAAGTGTGTCAACTGTTGCCAAGAGCAATCCCTCTGTGCCCCAAGTCAAGGCAAGGGTGCGTTCAGCCACTGTCTGAAAATTTTTTTACGATAGTCCTTCTGAACCAAATGTCATCTGTAGCATCTGCCATAGGAAGCTGAGCAGAGGCCAGGGCAAAGGCAACCAAAGCACAACCAGTATGCGGAAACACATGGCAGCCAAGCATCCTAGTCGGTGGGCTGAACAACAGGGTACCAAAACAGTGTCTGCGACTGCGGGTCAAACCACTGCCATGTCGCCTGTAATACGGCCTCACCAATCTGCTGGGCAGGAAGCAGGTGATCATCATACCTCTTGCTCACAAACTACGGTTGCACAGACACAGGCCACAACAAGCTCATCCACTTGTTTGTCCCAGGAAAGCATCCAATAGTCCATGCCCCAGATGTATGAAAGGAGGCGTAAATACCAAGCCACGCACCCACAAGCACAAATACTGAACGAGCACATTGCCAATTTGCTAGCCGTGGAGATGTTGCCATTTAGGCTTGTGGGGACACAGTCTTTCCATGATCTTTTGGACTAAAAAGAGACAAATACAGCAATGTAATAAAAAGTATAAGGGCATAAATTACCTGGACATAAATTTGCTGCCGGGTCCCTATGCGCATTTCGGCGCTTAGCCTTCTTCCGGGGGGCATGTATCATGTTGTCTCTTTTTAGTGCATTATAGCACTCACAGTGCCTCTGATTATTGTATCGCAGCACTTATAGCATTATAGCACTCATAGTGCATCTGATTATAGTGCCTCTGATTATTGTACCGCAGCACTTTTTTTCACTGTAGCACTTTCCTTATTTTTATACATTCTTCTAATTTCTGAGCATTGTGCTGCAGCACTTTCTATAGGGTTATGAATCCAACAGTATTTGCACTAGTATTTTTCTATGTGTCATATAGGATTGCACTGCAGCACTTTTTATAATGTTTATTATAAATCATTATGGTTTTTTGCACTGTTGCACATTTATATAGGGTTTGTTAACTGTATACACTCCAGCACTTTATTTTTTATATCAATAATAACCCTTTAATTGTGCCATTTATTATTTTTATGCATATTTAATTTTTTATTTTGGTAAAAAAATATTTTTTGGTGTATATTATTATATATTAATTTTATCGATGATAATTATGTTATTGTAGTGCTATACAGTAATTTATATAAAAAAAATTTGGGGGGACTATGTACTTGGATATTTAATTATTTATATATAAATTTCATGGAATAATATTATCTCCGTTTCAGCTTTTTAATAATATTATTATATCTTGCACATTCATTAAATAATTATTATAAAAATATTTATATACTATTTCTTCTATTTGTCTTTAATGCACAACATTTTTTATAGGATTTCCATGAAAATATGCAGTCCTTGATGCAGTTGGTGCATGACAACATGGTGCAGGCTCAGGTTGACCAGAAGTACTGGTACTACCAGAACACCCGGGAGCGGACCTACCACATGGGTCAAAAGGTGTGGGTGCTGGTCCCCGTACCAAAGGATAAGCTTCAGGCAGCCTGGGAAGGCCCGTACGTCGTCCACCAACAGCTGGAGTAGGCACATGACATTTCACGTCAACATGATGAAGGCCCATCACGAACGTGAAACCTGCGTCCTACCGGTCTGCAACCTGCTCGAGGATGGGGAGGAAGACCCCCTCCTGGACATGCTGGCCCAAGCCAAGGCCAATGGGTCCATTGAGGACATGTAGGTAAGCGACTTGTTAACCGTACCCCAGTGGTCACAGTTGTTGGCCACACTGGAACTCTTCCGGGCCATGTTCTCCAACCGACCGGGACGGACTGAGTTAGCAGTCCACGAGGTGGACACCGGGAATCATGCCCCACTATGGTGAACACCTTATCGGATCTCTGAGGAGGTGCAGCAGGTTATACGCCAAGAGATCGATGAGATGTTACAGCTGGGGGTGATTCAATGGTCCAAGAGCACGTAGGCCTCACCTGTAGTTCTCGTGCCCAAAAAGGATTGGACCACCCAGTTCTGTGTAGATTACAGGGGGCTCAATGCCATCCCAACCTCTGATGCACACCCGATGCCGCCCATCGAGGATCTGCTTGTGCAGTTGGCAAACGCAAAGTACATATCCATCATGGATTTGAGTCGGGGACACTGGCAGATTCCCCTGAGCCCTGCGGCGCAAAGAGATCGGCCTTTATCACCCCCTTTGGACTGTACGAGTCCATGGTCATGCCCTTCAGCATGAAAAATGCCCCTGCCACTTTCCAGCAGATGGTCAACCACCTGCTTCAGGGTCTGGAGAAGTACGTTTTGGCGTACCTGGATGACATTACCGTCTTCAGTTCCAGCTGGGAGGAACACCTTCAGCATCTCCAAGAGGTGCTCAAGTGTATTCCCCAGGCAGGCCTGACTATCAAGCCAGGAAAGTGCCAAATGGGCATGAGCAAGGTCCACTACCTTGGTCACCGGGTAGGCGGGGTTTCCATGAGTCCAGAGCCGGAGAAAGTGGACGCAATCATGTCCTGGCCCACCCCCAGGACCAAGAAACAGGTGATGTTCTTCCTGGGCACTGCAGGGTACTATAGGTGGTTCGTACCGGACTATAGTGCCCTTGCAAGGCCCTGGACAGATGGCTGTGGGGCGGCCTTCCGAGCTTTGAAAAAAGCCCTGTGCAACTCTCCAGTGTTGAAAGCAGTTGGTATAGACCGACGCCAGCGAGTTTGGCCTCAGTGCTGTGCTCAGCCAGGTCGACTCGGAGAACCAAGAGCACCCCATGTTGTACCTGAGCCGGAAACTTCTGCCAAGGGAAGTGGCATACTCCACCATCGAGGAGGAATGCCTGGCCATGGTCTGGTAACTACAACGATTGCAGCCCTACCTGTACGGGCGCACCTTCACGTTGGTGACCGACCACAACTCTCTGAGCTGGCTGTACACAGTGTCCAGAACCAACGGAAGGTTGCTACACTGGAGCCTTGTCCTCCAGCAGTATGACTTTACCGTACAACACAAAAGAGTCAGCGAGCATGGAAATGCCGATGGGTTGTCCCGCCGGGGCGAACCCACTGAGGTGCGCCTTGAGGCGTACCAACAGGTCCTGCCTCCTTAGCGCACTCAAAAAGGGGGAGGTGTAACGATAATGTAAAATATGACGTAAGATTCCCCTGATTATCACATTTTCTGGAACATTCCAGACTCTTCTATTCACATACTGAACTCTGCTATGCCAGTGATGAGGGTTTTTCCCCCCTGTTCTTTTCCCTTTGCCTGCGAATTTCTGCTCACTCACAGCCTGACACTGTCCACCCCTCCTTGTTTCCTCCCCCCAGCCTGCACACACACTCAGTGTAACCTGAGATACCAGTGAATGATTTCCTGCCTCACAGCAGGGGGCTTCTTTGTCCTCTCATGTGCTCTGACTCCCCATAGACAATAATGAGAATCTAATCATTTGGTCATAAAACAGTGGGAGGTTTTGCTAGAAAATTGAAAACTACATATTTGGAACGTTCTTCGACAGGACAATTTAACCTGTGTTTTTCCCAGTTCTAACTTCAATGGAATCCGAGAAGTGGATTCCTGCACAGCTGGTGCAGCCTGATACTTCATGTTTGGTTTTGAATGAATGTCAGCGACAAGCTGGATAAGATGATAGTATGTGCATTTCCATGCGAGGTACCCTCTGCGAGATATCATTATTATAAGTTTTCAGAACCAGATCTGTAACTCTGAGCTAGGGGAGGGAGCCGGAAACCCAGTCCCTTTAGTGATGTCAAATGACCAAAGGTATAAGGTACTTTCCCTCCATGTGCAGTCACTTCTTGCCTGGGGAGCTGCTGTAACCAGACCTTCTGATGCATTGGAATGTGTCACCCATCCCCCAGCCTGGTGTCCCTGAGATGAACTAAGTACCATGTGAGTGTTTATGTCTTAATCCTCTTTTGTTTATTTGTAATTGCTGTGTACATGATATAATTGTCTCATATTGTAAAATCTTTTTTATATCTTCTGTAAACACTGCCTATCTTTTGGGATTAAATTATAAAATTATTAGTCTCGTATCTCCTTGCTCTATGACGAATTCACTTGCCTAAAAGTTATTTACGCTACTAATTTGGGTTGGCTTCAGAACCCCTGTATTAATTTAAAATATTAACATAGAAATCAGAAGCTGGTGGCAGCGAAGTGTGTTTTGGCTAGGTGGGTAGCGCTGGCAGTGACAGAGTGGGTTTTATAAGCTGATTGTGTGGCTGTGGCCAAAGCATTTATAATTCCCTTGCAGCAGCATGCCTAATAGCCAGAGCACAACAAGTAGCCCGTCCGGCGACTAATTCCCCTAGGTGCAGTTCCCTGACTGACCTGAGGGTAAGGGGGGCACCGGAGAGCTGCGAGTTCCAAAGTGGAACTGAAAAGTGGGATATTTATAAATCCCGGCAGTTCGTAACACAATGTTGGCAGTGGTGGGATAACTAAAATAAGCCCCCCTGCGGTAAATTGTTAGGGCAAGATTAGCTTGCTGTTTTTCATCACATTGTGGCAGTGGTGGGATAACTAAGGTAAGCCCCCTGTCCATGTGATAGCCATGTACTGGTCAAAGGTCATACAACCTACAAACCCTCATCGTGACATAGGCACATCAGCGGCTTTGCAAACGCAACATGAAGCCCACAGACTATTCCATCAAAGTCTGCATTCTAAAACGTCACTACTTCCCTTCCGAGCCCCACTGTGCTCCCAAACAGTTTTCTCCCACATATGGGATACCAGCATACTCAGAACAAATTGGACAACAACTTTTGTAGTCCAATATCTCCTGTTACTCTTGTGAAAATAAAAAAAAATGGGGGCTAAAAGATCATTTTTTGTGGAATTTATTTAACTACATTATAAACTTTAGGGAAACACATGGGGGTTCAAAGTGCTCACCACACATCTAAATAAGTTCCTTGGGTGGTCTAGTTTCCAAAATAGCATCACTTTTGGGAGGTTTCCACTGTTTAGGCACATCAGGGGCTCTCCAAACGTGACATGGTGTCCGATCTCAATTTTAGCAAATTCTGCGCTGAAAAAGTAAAACGGCGCTCCATCCCTTCCGAGCTCTGCTGTGCTCCCAAACAGTGGTTTACCCCCACATATGGGGTATCAGCATATTCAGAAGAAATTGCACAAAAAAGTTTGTGGTTCATTTTCCCATTTAACAAGTTAAATGTTTATTTTTTCCTTCCACATTCTATTCATTCATGTGAAGCACCTGAAGAGTTAATAAACTTCTTGAATGTGGTACCTTGAGGGGTGCAGTTATTAGAATGGTGTCACTTTTGGGTATTTTCTGTCATATTGTCCCCCTAAACTCACTTCAAATGTGAGGTGGTCCCTTAAAAAAATGGTTTTGTAAATTTTGTTGTAAAAATGAGAAATCGCTGTTCAACTTTTAACGCTTATAACTTCCTAACAAAAAAAGTTGGTTTCCAAAATTGTGCAGATGTAAAGTAGACATAGGTGAAATGTTATTTATGTTATGACTGTTTTAAGGGCATAAAAATTAAAAGTTTGAAAATTGTAAAATTTTCACAATTTTTGCCAAATTTTAATTTTTTTAAACAAATAAACGCAAGTCAAACTAAAGAAATTTTACCACTATCATGAATCTATCACAAGAAAACAGTCTCAGAATCACTGGGATCCGTTGAAGCGTTCTAGAGTTATGACCTCATAAAGTGACACTGGTCAGAACTGAAAAAATTGGCCGGGTCACGAAGGCAAAAACAGGCTCTGGCGCGAAAGGCTTAGGCTAAGTTCACACGTACCGGAACTTTTGCGGAAATTACCGCGAGAATTCCGGAATTCCATTCCGCGGGAAAATCGCATTTTAAATTCCTGTCATTTTCCCGCGGAAAAACTTGCATTTTGCAAGCGTATTTAGCTTGCAAAATGCTAGCGTTTTCCAAACGATCTGTAGCATCGCTTGGAGAACTGATTGACAGGTTGGTCACATTCGTCAAACATAGTGTTTGACGAGTGTGACCAACTTTTTACTACTGAGGCCGCCTATGCAGCATCAGTAGTAAAAGATAAAATGTAAAAAAAATAAAAAATGGTGTTATTCTTACCTTCCGACGTCCCGTGCAGCCGTTCCCAATAATCCTTTGCGAAAATGCCAGCGATGACGTCCGTTCTCGCGGGATCACGGTGTCTCGCGGTTATTCGCGATGATGTCGCGCGAATGACCGCGAGACTTCGCGATCCCGGGAGAACGGACGTCATCGCGGGCATTTTCGCAAAGGATTACTGGGAACGAGAGCGTGGAGAGAAGCGGGAAGGCTGCGCGGGACGTCGGAAGGTAAGAATAACAATATTTTTTATTTTAAATTCTATTTTTTACAGGGATATGGTACCCAAAGCCCGGAGGACAGTCTCCTCTCCTCCGGACCGTGGGTACCTTCCGCAAATATTCTGCTTACTTTCCGCATGGTGTGCACAGCCACATGCGGGAAGTAAGCAGAACAATGCATTCCTATGGGTGCGGGATCGCCGCGATTCCGCAAAATTAATGAGCATGCTGCGGTTTTTACCGCGAAGCGATTCCGCCGCAGTAAAAACCGCAACATTAGCACAGCATTGCGGAATCCCATAGGAATGCATGGGATCCTTATTTTTTGCGTTTTCGCAGCAAAATCACGCGGTTAAAATCGCCACGGAAACGCTAAAAAAAGCCACCTGTGAACTCAGCCTTAAGGAGTTTTTGACACTGCACAAATCTCACGCTCGCTGTGCTTTTTTCTTAAGCAGTATAATCTGACTTACAGTGCATTTTTAAAATCCACAACACGCCAATTTTTTTGCAAATACTCTGAGTTTTATGTGTGGATTTTCCCCATAGAAGTGCAGTAGATAAAAATGAATATGTGTTTTCATGCATTTCCACTTACTGATTCAATAAAGCTTTGCTAAAGCCTAAATACAGGTAGTATATAAAAACAATACAGCTTTATTTAAAACATTGCATACTAATACAAAGATCACAGTCAAATTCGTGATAAAAATACATGTTGAAAAATGCATTCCAAGTAACCTAATTTATCTAATAAGTGCAGAAATGCTGCAGAAAATCTGAAACATCTAAAAACTCACCAAATAACATTGTGTGAACGTAGCCTAACAAAAATTCTGTCACCTTAAAAATTATATTGCTAGATAGGTAGACAAAAGAAAATAATTTGCAGAAACAGCCAGTAATATTGTTGTGGCAGCTAGGGAATGTTACATTTGGCAAATAAAACAGTTTCAAAACCTGAACCCCTTTATGAACTTGGACGTATAGTTACAATCTCTGCATTTGACGCGGGATCTAGCCCTCCGTCTGTATCTTCCCTGCACATGACAGCTGAACTGACCAGCTGTCATGTACCTCTAACAGCCACACGTGATCCACCAGCAGCTGTTAACATGATAAATGCTGCTGTCAATCTCTGACATCAACATTCAACGGACGTGAACCAGGAGTGTGTCAGATGACATGCCCATTGACATCCCTGTCATGTGGCTGCAGGGCGACGATGTGTTGTTGTGACAGCCTGGTGTATGCATAAGACCCTAGTGCCTACCATTGTAAATCTCCTGTCACAGGCTTACCATGATAGAGAGGAGCCAGCATCTGATTTCTCCTAGTTCTGCACTGATTAGAAACACTTTACCTTCATATTAAACGATGCAGGTTTGTTTTAGCAGTGCAGGGGTGAATCTGCTCAGTTGAGAGATCCTGGTAGCTTTCCTGCATTAAGGCTCAGTTGTTCACTGTTAGCCACTCTCATTCCTATATAATCTGGGCCCTGGCTAGCACTCATTGTCAGAGAAGCTTTTGCTGCATAGCTGGAGGTTGTTTGTGGTTGTTGTCACTCTCACCGGTCCACACCGGCGCCCCTCCACTGCTGTGCACGCCCCCACTACTGTCATGCCCACCGGTACTGTCTGGTGCCCCTCTGCTGCTGTGCATGCCTCCACTGCAGTGTGCGCCCCCGCTGCTGTCTCACGCCCCCGCTCGCCTCCCTTCTCTGGGTCTCGGCGAGGCAGCAGTCAGCGCATGCGCGGCCGAGCTAATTCTGCCATAGGTGTCCCTGGGATGTCCTGACCCAGAGGCTCTCCCCAGTCATGATGGTGCCCACCAGATATTTCTGCATGGCCTTGGGACAGGTAAGGTGCCTGATTATCGTCTAGGTCCATGCTAGCGTCTGTGCGCCTGGCGTTTCCCTGTGTATTCAGGCCCCTTATCTTGCTAATCCATCCTCTTTGTCTCCTGTGTCTGCCTCTGCTCCCTGTCTCACTGTCCCTGTGTTCCCCTGGTCTTTTGTGCTCCCTCTGCCGTTCAGCCTCTATTCTAGGACCTGTTCCCGCTCACCTTCACTTGTTCCGCTCTCCCTCTCTTGCAGTCTCAAGCCTCCGTTGGTCCCTGGTTCATCTGTTTCTGCCTTCCTCAGAGTCCTCCGCCTTGCCTCTCTGCACTCCTCCATATATTTCCTGCCCAGCCCTGAGTCACCCCTTTGGCTCCAGCTGTTGTAGTTCCATCTCCCTTGGGCTTGCACATAAAGCTCCCTGTATAGGGGGTGGCCACACCTGGTCCGCTCGCCCTCAGGGGCTCTGTAATCACGACCCAGAGGGTCCACGCTCGGGTTTACCTCTAGAGAACCTAATAGTTGTTATTTGAGAAGGAATTTGGTGGATTTATCTGTACCTGTTGCTAGGTTTTGGGTGTGTGATAATTCCCCTTCTTCTCTTACTTTACTTTTACCCCATTCTCCACTTCCCGCTGCATTTCTCATTTGTTTGTGTAAGTATATTTGTATGAATGGTATTTTTTGTTATCCCTGTTCGTATTACCTTGTTAGTCTGGTAGGTGTATTACACTACTTCTCACCTCTTCCCTAGGTGGGGAAAGGGTACAGACTGAGGTCAGATTCAGGCGCTAAGGCAAAGTATGTGGACCCGGCGTCTTCACCATCAGAAGTAATCCAGAGAACAGGGCGAGCTAGATCGACCCTAGTGTTAGTGACGGGAAGTAGTCCTTGGTCCCGGGACACCCGACAACAGAATCTTTGCATCTCCTATCTCCCAAAGCCTTTGGCCCCAATTCAAAATAAAACAATAAAAAAGAAAATTTTAAATATACTTATTTGTTATCACTGCATTAAGAAATGTCCAATCTATCAAAATATAAAGTAAATTAATCCGAATGGTAAATGGTGTAGCAAGAAGGACAAACAAACCACCTGAATTCCGGTCTTTTGCAATATTGCAATAAAATGCAATAACAGGAGATCAAAATATTGTTTCTACCCCAAAATGGTATCAATAAAAACGTGAGCTCGGTGTGCAAAAAATACATCCTCACTAAGCCCTAGAACACAAAAAATGAAGACACTACAGATCTTGGAACATGGTGACTTTTTTTTCCTACTTACAAACTTTAGATTTTTTTCACCACTTAAATAGAAAATAAGTAACCTATACATGTTTGGTATCTGTGTATTCATGCTGACTTGGAGAAATGACATTGGCAGGATAAGCAATTAGTAAACATGGTAAATAAAAAAGCCAAAAAACAATTGTTAAATTGCACTTTTTTTTGCAATTTCACAACACTTGGAATTTTTTCTCCCATTTTCCAGTGCGCTATTTGGCAAAATTAATGACGTCTGTGAGGAGATGGCCGCAGACTTTTTCCAACACTGAGCAACCATACATCAATCTTATTGTTGTGTTTATTACATACAGTGGGTATGGAAAGTATACGGACCCCTCTAAATTTTTCTCTCTTTGTTTCATTGGAGCTATTTGGTAAATTTAAAAAAGTTCATTTTTTTCTCATTAATGTACACTCTGCACCCAAATCTTGACTGAAAAAAACCCGAAATGTAGAAATTTTTGCAAATTTATTATAAGTGAAAAACTGAAATATCACATGGTCATAAGTATTCAGACCCTTTTTAAACATATTTATTTATTAAGGTAAATGCCCAGTATTCTACCGTTATTTCAGCCAAAAAACTGTCATGATTTACACCACATGTATTGCGTGTTTTAAACACTTTCTGCATCTTGCAAAAAGGCTCTTGGCTTGTTGGACAACATGCAACATTGTAGGTCCAAAAAATGCATCCAAATGTAGGCACAAATTCCTAAAACAATCTATTATCTAATCTAATAGGTGGTGTAAACTTAAAGATTAACTATTACCAGTCTGGGCCCTCTCTTTTTATTTAATAATGAGTTAGCAGAACAATCCTAAGGGTCCCTTTGAAAGGGTCAATTTGGGCCAAACTTTTCGGATCCTAGCATTAAATGCGGGATCCCACAACCCTTTTGCAGTGAGAGAGCGAGATCTTGCTCTTTGCTGTAATTCAGCACTACTGCATCATTTACTACATGACCAAATGGTAACTGCTCTAAGCATGTTACCCTTTCCGTCACCAATTAGTAAACAATGCGGCAGCTCTGGGTTACCTCAAAAAGTGAGTTCTCACAATAATGAGCAAGATATTGCACTTTCTTTATGTGGTGGGATGTGGACAGTTGGGGAATCCTGCTCTGCATATTGGAACCCTACAACCAATAACTTCAGACTTTTGCTACACAGTCGGGTCCTTTCAAGGATATTAGGGATTGTACTGCTCAGATTTGTAAGTGGCTAATATTTTGAAAAATCATAAAATAGTGACAGATACCCTATCTTACCCTAACTAATCAATCTTAAAATATGCCAGATTTACAAAACACCATCAACACTGATAAATCTGGTACATTTTAAGACTGTTTCAACTAAGTTTCCACTAAAAATTATACAGTCTTGATAATTATTCCCCATTGAGTACTATTAAAAAATGATTTAAGTATGATCTGTGTTAAGTACAGCAGTCACAGTACATAGAGGGAAATAAAGAAGTCGTCATGCTAAGTTACATTAATGTTCATCACATATTGAAAACTGATGTGTTCAAAAAAGGTGTCATATTGTCGTGACTTTCACTGAAAACTTGGGCATATGGGTGGACGAAAAACTTAACTTATTGACCATTGCCAGACAACTGCTGCCAAGGCTAATAAAACAATAGGATGCTTTAAAAAAGCATAGATGCTGATGATATAAATATATTTTTGTTTTTATACAAGTCACTAGTGCGGCCACACTTAGAACACCATGTATAATTTTGGTCTCGGTGTATAAGAAGGAGATAGCTGAACTTGAGCTGGTGCAGAGAACAGCAACCAACGTTATTTAAGGAATGGGTTGGCAGTTCACAGATCTTTGTAAGGATCTTTTTACACCTAGACCTGCAATGAATACAAGCGTCATCCTCTACGTCTAAAGGACGGAAGGTTTAAGCATAGTCATTGACGGTGATTCTTTTCTTTAGAAATACAGTAAGTATGCCATCAACCTTAAAAACTATGAAGCTTCTTAGTGGCCAGTAGAAAAATTTTATCATAGTAGCTCCCTTTTAAGATTCACAAACAACAAAGCATGCTGTGATTTAAAGAAGTGTGAAATGTTTGATCCAAAGACACATATAAAAACATCATTATGGCAACAGATGTTTTACAAAGTACAGGTGTTACCAATAGGCAATGTTGAAAATCCCCTTCCATACAGCTCTGAGAATGAACTGGATCTCAGAAAACAACTATCTGTCTAAACATAGAGTCTTGTTGAAAAATCTCATGAGACAGGTATCTCTTTAGAGATCAAATGAATGGAAATGGGAATTGAACTGTCACAGCAAAGTGTATATAAGTGCAGGTGCTGGTCTTATTGTCTTACGTGCTGGTTTTTGATTTGAAGTGTGGTTATTAAGAATTCCTAAACTCAAACAAGAATAATGTTACTTTAATTAAGTCCATTCCAACTACTGTGACTCAACATGCTCCTGCGAACCTTATGCACACATCATTTACATGACTGCAAGAGTAACAATCATGAGCAACGGAACAGATATTAAAGTTTTCTACTTCCATGCCTTTGCGGACATGAAATTCAAGGGCTTGTACTTTGCTGTTTTCCTGATGATATACCTTGTCACAGTAATCGGTAATATTTATATCATTGTCCTCACAGTAATAGATCAAGTTCTTCAGACACCAATGTACTTTCTTCTTCGAAATTTGGCATTTTTAGACATCTGCTACACCTCTACAACACTGCCACAGATGCTTGTCAATTTATTATTAGAACATTCAGCCATTTCCCTACCTGCCTGTATTGTCCAGCTATATGTCTTCCTCTCATTAGCAGCCTCTGAGTCTTCCTTACTGGCTTCAATGGCTTATGATCGGTACGTTGCTATATGTAATCCATTGAGGTATACAGCCATTATGAGTAGAGCTTTTTGTCTCCGCATGGTAGCTGGGACTTGTCTAATTGGGTTCATTTTTGGGACAATTCATACTGCTAACACTTTTAGATTGCCTTTTTGTGGTTCAAATGTTCTCAACCATTACTTCTGTGATATTCCACCTTTGCTAAAGATTTCTTGTATTGATACTTTTCCTAATGAGGCTACTGTTTTTGTGGTTGGAGGCATCCTAATGCACGGCTGCTTCTTAATGATATTTGGATCTTACATTCAAATTTTGTTTTCAGTTCTCAGTATTCCAAAAGGATGTGGGAGAATGAAGGGCTTGTCAACATGTGTGTCCCATCTTATTGTCGTATTGCTGTTTTACGGAAGTGGCAGTTGTATGTATTTCCGCCCCAAATCTAAAGTTCTTGCGGATAAGGAATGGCTTCTGTCCCTGTTTTACACGAGCTTTACACCTCTCCTAAACCCCCTCATATACAGTTTGAGAAACAAAGAAATTCAAGGGGCATTCCAAAAACATTTTAAGAAAAATCAGATGCATGGGAATTTCTAGAATTTCTTTTACAACTACAGATGATTGAACAGATTAGACACAAATTGAATTTGATTTTAATTTTATGATATTTGCAAGTCCTGAGGATTATGAACAATTTATGATTCAAAAAATGCACGCTACCTTTTTAGACATTGCAGAAGAATGCGTCTTTCATGGAAGGCTGACATGACCACAGCTGTGACCGAAGGGGCATCTCCAAAATGCACAGAAGCTATTATATTCTGTATAAAATCAAGAGCAATGAATGCAGCAGCTATTTAAGTGTGATCATTTGATATTTAGAGGATGCCAGAGCTCATAATGCAGCAAAAGAAAAAGGAAGAGAAAATCCTAAAACAGTTGACAAAAACACCAGACAGTAATAAGTTGAACAACAGCATAAGTAAAGAAGAGGAGACTAGTAGACTGCGAATCATACAAGGATTCTATTTATAAGGGTAAGGAAAGATAGGGGGGGGTACCAACAGCAATAACAGTGTAATTGATCAGCGAAATGGTATAAATTGTATCTGTATTGCTTTATTTGAATTAAAATTACATGTTTTTTCTTCATTGTTAATGCACTAAAAAGGAAAAAACACAATAGTTCTCCCTCAAAAAAAATTGAAATCAGTGTTAGACAAGGTGCTTGCTTGCCACAAACAGCTGTACTGAGCTTTTGTATTTCTTGGGCAATCTTTTTTTGTGAAGAGGGTTAAATGTTAAATGTTTTTAAAAAATACAAAAGAAAATTCTCCAAAATCCAGACATTTAAATGTCACTGTATACCTCACAAAGTATCTGTGTCGTAAATGCAATTATTTTCTTTGCACATCTGTTTTACTAGTAAGTTTCTACAATGTACATCAACATGTCACAGATCCTAGCTTTTTGGTCTTATAAGTACTTAACATCTCTTAGGCTGGTTTCACATTTGCGTTTTTTAGCGCTGGAAAAAAACGCTAACCTGCGCATGCGTTTTTTCCCCTATATTTAACATGGGTGCGCATACCTGCGCGCTTGTAAGCGCATGTATGCGATTTTCATGCGCTGCGGTTTTTTTGGGGTGTGCGATTGGATTTTCCAGACGCAGCATGTTGCATTTTTTGGCCCTGCAAAAAAGCGCATGCGCACATATGCGCACGTTTTGCGCTAAAAATGGCCATTATAGCCTATGGATGCGCATATGTGTGCACTGGCATGCTCATGTAAGCGTTTTTTTGCATATGCGTTTTTTTTTTTTAACCATGGAATTTAGGGGTTTGGGTTAGAGTTAGGGTTAGTTAAGGGGGTTTAGGGTTAGGGTTAGGGTCAGGGTCAGGGTTAGGGTTGGGTTTTGGGTCAGGGTTAGGGTTAAGTATGGTTTGGTTAAGGGTTAGGGTCAGGGTTAGGGTCAGGATTAGGGTTAAGTATGGTTTTGTTAAGGGTTAGGGTCAGGGTTAGGGTTAGGGTTAGGGTTAGGGTCAGGGTTAGGGTTAGGGTTAGGGTCAGGGTTAGGGTTAGGGTCAGGGTTAGGGTTAAGTATGGTTTTGTTAAGGATTAGGGTCAGGGTTAGGGTCAGGATTAGGGTTAAGTATGGTTTGGTTAAGGGTTAGGGTCAGGGTTAGGGTTAGGGTTAGGGTTAGGGTCAGGGTTAGGGTTAGGGTTAGGGTCATGGTTAGGGTTAGGGTCAGGGTTAGGGTTAAGTATGGTTTTGTTAAGGGTTAGGGTCAGGGTTAGGGTCAGGATTAGGGTTAAGTATGGTTTTGTTAAGGGTTAGGGTCAGGGTTAGGGTTAGGGTTAGGGTCAGGGTTAGGGTCAGGATTAGGGTTAAGTATGGTTTGGTTAAGGGTTAGGGTCAGGGTTAGGGTTAGGGTTAGGGTTAGGGTCAGGGTTAGGGTTAAGTATGGTTTTGTTAAGGGTTAGGGTCAGGGTTAGGATTAGGGTTAGGGTCAGGGTTAGGGTTAGGGTTAGGGTTAGGGTTAGGGTCAGGGTTAGGGTTAGGGTTAGGGTCAGGGTTAGGGTTAGGGTTAGGGTTAGTTAGGGTTTAGGGTTTGGGTTAGGGTTAAGTATGATTTGGTTAAGGGTTAGGGTCAGGGTTAGGGTTAGGGTTAGGGTCAGGGTTAGGGTTAGGGTTAGGGTCAGGGTTAGGGTTAGTAAAGTCATGGTTTGGGTAGTGTGAGGGGCCACCTAAAAATGTTGGAAAAAAACGCAAACGCGGTAAAAACGCACTAAAAACGCATACAAACGCTTAAAAACGCTGCGTTTTTTTCATGCATGCTCATAAAAATGCTTGAAAAAATCGCAGCAGTTGTATGCTTTTGTATGCGTTTTTTCAATGCGTTTTTTTGCGGGAAAAACGCGCTGCAAAAAAAAGCAAGTGTGAAGCTAGCCTTATTGTATAATTTTTGGTAAAAAGGTGGAAAAAAAATAAGTGTAAAAATGTAGACATTTAACTGATTATCCGTTGATACACACCTGTTTTACTAGTCCAATTTGCTAACCATATATGTCACTCCTATACTACGGCTTGCAGCCAGATGTTGCTTTTTGTATATGTAGTTACCTAACTACCATTTCTTATTACGTCCTTTTAGAAAGGGTTGAATAATTGAGGCTGAAATGATTGTCGGAGGCCATGTTCACATGTTGAGTATTTGGTCAGTATTCTACATTGGCATTTGTAAGCCAAAATCAGGAGAGGAACAATTAGAGGAAATGTAGAATAGAAACACAGCACCGCTTTTACATTTTTCAACCACTCCTGGTTTTGACTTAGAAATACTGAGGTAAAATATTGACCAAACAGTAATCGCGTTGTGCAAAATGTATGATAAAAGAAAGATTGGCAATGAGTGTGACAACTCTAGGCTAATACGTCCAAGAGTGGACCCTCTGGGTCGTGGATCAGGAGCCCCTGGGCCGAGCGCACCTGGTGAAGACCGACCCCTGTACAGGGATCGTTAGGGGCAGGACTGCAGGGGGCAGAACCGCGACAGCCGGTGCCAGGAGGGACGACTCGATGGACAGACAGGCAGAGCAAGGATAGCGGGATGGGATAGCGGAAAATACTGGCCAGGAGTCCACAGGAAAGGGTTCAGAGGGGGACCACAGGGCAGAGACATACAGACGGGAGTGGAGCAGGCCAAAGAGCACACAGGGAGAACAGCAAAGGATAGGCAGGGTACACTAGAATAGGTATGGGCCGATGGGTGCAAGAAGTCACACAATCACCAGGCGCCCTCAGAATAGAGCGGACGCCTGATATATCCAGAGGCCGGAAGTACGTCCTACAGACCCTCCCCTCAGCGACGCCCCCTACTAGCAGAAGAGAGCGGGGGAACGCGCGTGCGCGGCCTAAGGCCGGCGCGGTTACCCGCAGCAGCGCGGGGAGCAGAGCGGAAGTGCGCGTGGACAGGAGGACGCAGGTGAGGGGGGGCTGCGGCGGGCACCGCCGCTGAAGGGGCATCGGCGGGCACGGCCGCCGATGTCACAGTACCCCCCCCATATGTCCTCCCCTTCTGAGGTTGGTCAGAAATCTTTTCATGATAAGGGGGGCATCGACATTCTCTCGGGGCTCCCAGGACCTCTCCTCTGGACCAAAACCCTTCCAGTCGATAAGAAAAAGAGTTTTACCCTTGACCCTTTTCATAGCCAAAATGTCCTTTACTTCAAAGACATCGTTAGAACAAATTGGCGAGGGAGGGGACATGGAGGTTGGTTGGAACCGATTCAAAACTACAGGCTTAAGGAGTGAGATATGGAAGGCGTTAGGGACCCGGAGCGATGCCGGCAACCTCAATTTGTAGGCTACTTCGTTAATGCGCCCAAGTACTTCAAAAGGCCCGATGTATCGAGGACTTAATTTGTAAGCAGGGACTTTCAGGCGGATATGTTTGGTAGAAAGCCAGACTTTGTCCCCGGGATGGTACGGGGGTAGATCCCTTCGTCTCTTGTCTGCGTGTTTCTTAATTCGGATGCTGGCTACCTCGAGCGCCTCCCTGGTCTCCTTCCAAATTTGCGAAAATTCCTTGGCGAGAGTATCTGCTGCAGGGACTCCAGATGATGCGGAAAAGGGCAACGGAACCCCAGGATTTAGCCCAGTTACCACAAAGAACGGCGTCTTGGACGTTGATTCGCTGGGATGATTATTATGAGCGAATTCCGCCCAAGGTAGGAGTGAGACCCAATTATCCTGATGGGCGTTAGAAAAGTGGCGTAAGTAGGTGGTCAGAATTTGGTTAATCCGTTCCACTTGGCCGTTGGTTTGAGGATGATACGCTGAGGAGAAGTCGAGAGACGTGCCCAGGAGCCGACAGAGGGCCCTCCAGAATCGGGAGGTAAACTGGACCCCTCGATCGGTTACGATTCGTAGAGGAAGACCATGCAGCCTGAAAACCTGGTGGATAAAGATCTCGGCCAACTTTGGAGCAGATGGCAGTCCGAACAAGGGAATAAAGTGGGCCATCTTGGAGAAGCGGTCTGCGACGACTAAGATGGTAGTACATCCAGCAGAGCGAGGCAGATCAGTCACGAAATCCATGGCGATTTGCTGCCAAGGGGCCTCTGGCACAGGCAACGGATGAAGGAGACCGGAGGGCAGAGTCCTTGGAACCTTGTTCTGAGCACAGGTCCTGCAAGAGGCTACAAAGTCCTTTGCATCCTGGTGGAGAGAGGGCCACCAGTAATACCGGGAGAGAAGCAAAAGAGTCTTCTTAATCCCAACGTGCCCAGCAACCTTGGAGGAATGTCCCCAGCGCAGCACTTCCAGACGTTTGTTTGAAGGAACGAAGGTCTTGCCCGGCGGAAGGGTAGAGAATCTCACAGGGGCCACGGAGATAACTTTAGCCGGCTCGATAATATATGATGGATCCTCCTCCTTTTCAGGTGGCTGCAAAGACCTGGAAAGCGCATCAGCTTTGATGTTCTTACTGCCGGGCCGGAAGTGGAGCTTAAACTCAAAACGGGAAAAATACAGGGCCCACCTGGCTTGTCTGGAGTTGAGTCTCTGGGCAGATTGCAGGTAGGCCAAGTTCTTGTGGTCCGTGAAGATAGTAAAGGGATGCACTGCCCTTTCGAGCAGATATCGCCATTCCTCCAGCGCCATCTTAATGGCCAACAATTCCCGGTCCCCAATGGAGTAGTTGCACTCCGCAGGAGAAAAGGATTTGGAGAAGAACCCGCAGGGGACTAGACGTCCGGATGGAGCCTGTTGGGAAAGAACCGCCCCAGCTCCAGTGGAGGAGGCATCAACTTCCAGGATGAAGGGCCTACTAGCCACTGGGCGGTGTAGGATCGGAGCAGAGGCAAACGAGCGTTTCAGGGCAAGAAAGGCGTCCTCGGCTTCGGAAGACCAGACGTTAGACTTCGTCCCCTTACGGGTCAGGACCGTGATGGGCTTGGTGACTGTAGAAAAGTGGGGTACAAACTGTCGGTAATAGTTAGCGAAGCCGAGGAAACGCTGGATGGCCTTTATGCCAACTGGACGAGGCCACTGGAGTACCGCGGACAGCTTCTCCGGATCCATCTTAAGGCCGGAATCCGTGATGATATATCCCAAGAAAGGTAACGCTGTTTGCTCGAAGAGGCACTTCTCAATCTTGGCGTAAAGACGATTTTCTCGAAGGCGCTGCAGGACCATGTGTACACTTCTCCGATGGGAGGAGAGATCGGCCGAGAAAACGAGGATATCATCCAAGTACACCACCACGCAGGAATAGAGTAGGTCCCGGAACACCTCATTTACGAATTCCTGAAACACCGCCGGAGCATTGCAGAGACCGAACGGCATGACCAAGTATTCATAATGGCCGTCCCGAGTATTGAAGGCCGTCTTCCACTCGTCCCCCGCTCGGATTCGGATTAAGTTGTAAGCTCCCCGCAGATCCAACTTCGTGAAGATTCTGGCCCCCCTCAGCCGGTCGAAGAGTTCAGGAATCAGCGGGAGCGGGTACCGGTTTTTAACAGTGATGTTGTTCAGGCCCCGGTAATCAATACAGGGTCGCAGGGACCCATCTTTCTTCCGGACGAAGAAAAAACCTGCGCCCGCAGGGGACGAGGATTTCCGGATGAACCCCTTGGCCAGATTCTCCTGTATGTATTCCGTCATAGCCGTGGTCTCTGCTGGGGATAGAGGATAAGTTCTCCCTCTGGGAGGGTTGGCTCCGGGGACCAGGTCGATAGGGCAGTCATAGGAGCGATGAGGTGGTAAGGAGTCCGCCTCCTTTTTGCTGAACACATCGGCAAACATGTGATAGGGTGCGGGTAGGCCGGGAAGGTCGGCAGGCTTCGAGCATGGACGGGGACGAGTGAGAGCCCGTAGGCAGTGCTCCTGGCAGGAGTGCCCCCAACGGAGAACTTCCCCAGAGCGCCAGTCAATCACCGGCTCGTGCCGTCTGAGCCAGGGTAGCCCTAGAAGAACAGCATGGGCTAGTTGTGGCAGGACATAAAAGGCTATCCTCTCGAGGTGGAGTGCTCCGATTTGAAGGTCTACTTCGACGGTAACCGTGGTGATGAGTCCGGGTAAAGGTTTACCATCAACGGAGGAAATAGCGCGAGGGTTCCTCAATACAATCACCGGGATCCGGAGTTTATCAACCTCCTCCTGGCGGATAAAATTACCAGCAGCACCCGAGTCCACATACGCCTCCACAGATCCACGCTCCCGACCTGTAATTATCAAAGCTGAAAGGGTAAGGGGGAGAGAGGAATTTTGATCACCTAGGGGGTCCTCTCTTACCTGACCTAGGTGGAGGCATTTCCCGACCTCTCTGGCTTCTCCGGACAAGAACGCACAAAATGGTTGGCACCTCCGCAGTACAGGCAGAGTCCCTTGGTCATCCTCTCCCTGCGCCGTTGCTCGGACAGTTTGACACGATCAATCTGCATTGGCTCAGGAGCGGTACTAACAGGAGATGCAGAGAAACGAGGGACAGGAGCCTGGTACAGCCTAAAGGACCTTCTCTCTCCGACCGCCTCTCGAGCGCGCTCCTGAAAGCGTAGATCAATACGAGTGGCCAGCGAAATAAGGTCCTCCAGAGTGGTGGGGGTGTCTCGCCCGGCAAGCTCATCCTTGATCTTACTGGAGAGGCCTCTCCAAAAGGCTCCCACAAGAGCCTCATTGTTCCACCCCAACTCTGAAGAGAGGGTCCGGAAGCGGATGGCGTATTGCCCCACTGTGAGGGAACCCTGGCGGAGGTTAAAAAGGGCCTCCGTGGAGGATGCTAAGCGACCCGGTTCATCGAATACCTTGCGAAAGGTTTCCAAGAAGGTCTGAATGCTTAACACTACGGGGTCATCCCTCTCCCACAAGGGGTTCACCCAGGACAGGGCCTCACCCTCGAGATGGGACACAATGAACGCCACCTTGGTGCGGTCAGTAGGATACTGAAGGGGGGCAAGCTCAAAATGTAGCCTGCATTGATTCAGAAAACCCCGGCATAACTTAGGGTCTCCGCTGTACCTGGGGGGTTTACCCAGACGGGGAGCCGGGACAGAGACCACGTCAGAGGGGGAAGTTGCTGCGGCAGCAGAGGATTGCAGAGCAAGCAATCGATCATCCACGGATGCCATGTAACCTAAGATGTGGGATTGAGCGTCGCGCTGCTGCGCGAGCTCCTGCTGGAGGCTGACTAGGAGGGGAGCGTGCCCGGGGTCAGAGGTCTGCAGGGCGGATAGCCGGGTGTCCATAGACTTCATAAAGGACATTATCCGGGTCTGGTTTTCACGAAGGAAAAGTAATTCCTTTTGTGTGGCGGCTGCGGCACCGGCGGGATCCATGGCCTGGTGATACTGTGACAACTCTAGGCTAATACGTCCAAGAGTGGACCCTCTGGGTCGTGGATCAGGAGCCCCTGGGCCGAGCGCACCTGGTGAAGACCGACCCCTGTACAGGGATCGTTAGGGGCAGGACCGCAGGGGGCAGAACCGCGACAGCCGGTGCCAGGAGGGACGACTCGATGGACAGACAGGCAGAGCAAGGATAGCGGGATGGGATAGCGGAAAATACTGGCCAGGAGTCCACAGGAAAGGGTTCAGAGGGGGACCACAGGGCAGAGACAGACAGACGGGAGTGGAGCAGGCCAAAGAGCACACAGGGAGAACAGCAAAGGATAGGCAGGGTACACTAGAATAGGTATGGGCCGATGGGTGCAAGAAGTCACACAATCACCAGGCGCCCTCAGAATAGAGCGGACGCCTGATATATCCAGAGGCCGGAAGTACGTCCTACAGACCCTCCCTTCAGCGACGCCCCCTACTAGCAGAAGAGAGCGGGGGAACGCGCGTGCGTGGCCTAAGGCCGGCGCGGTTACCCGCAGCAGCGCGGGGAGCAGAGCGGAAGTGCGCGTGGACAGGAGGACGCAGGTGAGGGGGGGCTGCGGCGGGCACCGCCGCTGAAGGGGCATCGGCGGGCACGGCCGCCGATGTCACAATGAGTTGCACAAGTTACTGTGCAAAAAAACCATACCATGGCTAAGAGTGTGGGAGCCACTAGTATCAGCAGAAGCTCCACCACTGATACCAGCCTTCTGGCCTGTGGTACTACCAAAGGCAGGCCACAATTTACTTTATTTCCATCTGGCAAGCACATTAGTCAGTGTTCTGCACAGAACTGTCTGTCTGATCATAAATGGTTAAGAGAGGTCATTTTCGACCTGTTTTTAAAAAAAAAAAAAAAAAATTAAGAAAGAAAACATGAAAAATCTGTCAGTGCACTGTTATTAAATGGGCTGCTGGTTACTATTGGTTTACGATTTGTTTTTATGGCAAAATCACTTTGACTTTTTCAAGGCAGTGCTTGCTTTAAAGTGTAACTTTCATTATAAAAAAAGTTTTTATACATGACAGACGCTGCACAATGCTTCATATTAGTGAGACTCCCAATGATCAGTCAAAACACTGCACAGCTTTAGCTTAAGGTCACATTCACACGTTCAGTATTTGGTCAATACTTTACATCAGTGTTTGTAACCCAAAACCAGGAGTGGGTGATAAATCCAGAAGTGGTGACGTGTTTCTATTACACTTTTCCTCTGATTGTTCTACACCTGGTTTTGCCTTACTGATACTGATGTAAAATACTGACCAAATACTGAATAAGTGACCGTGGCCTTATAGTAGGTCAATGGGTCTGTATATTCATTATCACAGAACTTTCTATGGACCCTTAGACTTACTATTCAGCCCTTATACAGCTCTCTGTGTGCATTCATGCATGACCGCATATGGCGAATCCAGTTTTTCTCTCTTCTCCCAAAAACCACCCCGACTCCTAGTATCCCATATTCTTAAAATAACACAGACTACCACTTTTCCTTTGGATAATTATGGCCACAGCGGCCAATTTATTAACAAACAATCAAATATTAACAATAAACATCCAAATATTAAATACAAATAATATGAGGGGAGGGTTCTTGGAGCTAAAAGATCTGGCTATAAAAAACCTTTTTGGCCCAAGACCAAAAACTAAACCACCATGTTACCCCCAGCCGTCCAACCCAGCTCAAGGGCACCGTAACTCCCATTCCGGGAGACTCACCACCAGAGCTCCCGAGGTAAAAACCCCGTCCAGAGCCCATAACCAAAAAGCCAGATCCCCCATACCATTTTTTAAAACTGTCAGGAATATTACATCCAACTCCTTCCCCGACCAATCACCGTCAACTCCAAGAACCCCACCCCCCGCCCCTTAGCCACTGTGACGACAGCAACAAGCAGCGCCTCGCATAGATTCCCACCAAAATGCCTCTGCTACTTTTTCCTCTTTTTTTTTTTTTTTTTTGTTATCAATTACAAAAATCCCCTAACACCTTTAATTCAATCCTGCTGCCTAAAAAAGGGAGGGTGGGTGGGTCTTCTCTCCTTCAGATTCGTTGGTGAAGTGTGGCTTTCCCGCACTTTTCCCTGACCAGGCTGCCCCCCCACCCCAAACCCCTCCCCTGGCCCATCCCAGCCAACCATTATTGCCCGGCCAAAACAAATTCAAAAACCTACCCGCCCATTGCAGTCATGGGGGGCTTCCTTTAGGCTGTGCCCCCTCCAGCCCCCTTCTTGACCGCATATGGCGAATCCAGTTTTTCTCTCTTCTCCCAAAAACCACCCCGACTCCTAGTATCCCATATTCTTAAAATAACACAGACTACCACTTTTCCTTTGGATAATTATGGCCACAGCGGCCAATTTATTAACAAACAATCAAATATTAACAATAAACATCCAAATATTAAATACAAATAATATGAGGGGAGGGTTCTTGGAGCTAAAAGATCTGGCTATAAAAAACCTTTTTGGCCCAAGACCAAGAACTAAACCACCATGTTACCCCCAGCCGTCCAACCCAGCTCAAGGGCACCGTAACTCCCGTTCCGGGAGACTCACCACCAGAGCTCCCGAGGTAAAAACCCCGTCCAGAGCCCATAACCAAAAAGCCAGATCCCCCATACCATTTTTTAAAACTGTCGGGAATATTACATCCAACTCCTTCCCCGACCAATCACCGTCAACTCCAAGAACCCCACCCCCCGCCAACCACGAACAGCCCTGACCACCTCAGGCTCGTGAGTGCCCCAAAACCACCAAGGCCCTCTCGATCCCCTCTTGTATTGCCAATGCCCACAGATCAGTGCCGATAGAATTTAAATGAACCCCATCACCCAACCAAAAATTACCGACACCTGCCTCCAACTCAAAGTGCCTGACACTAATGCCCCCATTCCTAGACACAAACCCCGACACTGCCCGATTCAATTTGACCCTTGCCCTGTTAATGCCCTTTAAAGACCTAGCCTGCCTCCACTTTTGCCTCGGAACAACGTCCGACCATACAGTCAACACTTCCGGGAAAGATGCCCACAATCTTAAAAAATCGGAACGTATGTCCCTGATCAAGTCCCTCACCGGCCTGACCCCCAAATCGTTACCTCCAACATGTATGACGATAACGTCGGGGGCTCGGTCCAGGTGGACGGACCTGGCAAATTCCGGGAACACCCTGCTCCACACCATACCACGAAAACCCAACCACCGAACCAGAACCTGTCCCCTCCTAAAACCCAACTGCCTACCATCTGGCCTCGCATCAGCTCTCAGCGCACCCCAATACACATACGAATGTCCAAATATCCAGGCAAGCAAGGGGTCGCCACCTGAAAAAACATAACAGATTATAAAAAACAAATTACTTAACCGGAGCCACAACCACTGTTAACTTCGAACATATAGTAAGTAGCGATCCGACTGCCACCCGCCAATTCCTTTGATTGCCTCCGCCCCCAGACCAAGACCGTCCGCCTCAGTTGCCGCTCCGATCCTAAAAGAATGCGACCCGAACCTGTCCTGGGGAAGGCCCAACTCCAACAATCCCCTCTTCAAGACTGCAATGAACTGGAAGCGAGACAAATAGGTGCCATCCGCATGGCACAAAAGAGGCCCCGTCCTACCTGCCCACACATTCCAATATGATTCCAAACAACTACTTGGGCACATTAGTGCCCGACCAATGCGCCCCAAAACTACCCTTCTGCCCCTCCCCAGTTGATCAGTTTTTGAACGCCGGATCCAAAAAACGATGCCCCCTGACCAAAATTCCACATCTTCTGCCTGCAACCCACCAGGTGAAACCTTGCTGCATGACACCACCTCGCCAATCCGCATTGCTCCAAAAAAGGCCAAAGAAAAAGCCAACCTAAACAGCACCAACTCGAATCCTGAAGTACAAATACCCTCCAGGACTCTGCCTAAGCTTTCCAACGTAGTAAACGAAATAGGCCTTCGTTTATCACAAACTTTCTTACCCCTACGAAAGCCTTTCAACGCCTGTCTCACCAAAAAATTCTTCGTCACGTCCGTCATCCCCTGTAACTTGAAACCGAAAGCCAAGCCTGACACAAATTTGTTGACCTTAGCGGCGGACCAACCGCTGTCAGCCGCCTTCCCGACCAAAAACAATACCGCCAACATCCTATCCTCCTCGCTATCAACCCCATCCCATTCTGCCATCCACCGCTGCCATACTCGCCACGAGGATTCGTATGCCGACCGGGTTTGCTGAGATAACGATTCCCGGATTAGTCTTCCCGCTCTTCCAAAATCACCTTCCACAGCTGAGAAGGGCATTCCACGCCCACGACATCCGCTCCTGGTGCCAACTCTCGAAAACGCCCCCACTGAAAATGAGACAAAGAGTCTGCTATTGAGTTCGAAACACCGGGCACATGCACTGCTGAAATCCCTGCATTCAACTCCAGACAGCGAAGAACCAAAACTCTAACCAATCTGATCACTGGGGGAGAAGAGGCCGACAAGCTATTAATCACCGCCACTACACTGGCATTGTCACACTGAAAACGCACTTTCCGGTTCGCAAACATAGGACCCCACACGAAAACCGCCACCACAATAGGAAACAGTTCCAACAATGCCAAGTTTTTTGTATGGCCCAGCAACTGCCAGGCCTGAGGCCAACGCCCCACGCTCCACTTTCCTTTGCAGTAGGCGCCGTAACCAGAACCACCCGCTGCATCCGTATAAATCTCAAAATCAAAATTGCTCAACGCCTACTCCTGCATTAGTGACCGACCATTGTAATTCTGCAAAAAACGCTGCCAAACCAACAAGTCCGCCCTATGCTCTTTATTCAAACGAACAAAATGGTGCGGAGCCTTTACTCCTGCCGTCGCACCTGCCAAGCGACGAGAAAAAATGCGGCCCATAGGCATGATCCTACAGGCAAAATTCAAACGCCCCAACACCGATTGCAACTCCTTCAGAGTCACTTTATGCAACTTCGCAATCCTATCCACCTCCTGCTTCAACAATGACAACTTGTCCTCTGGCAAACGACACTCCATCCTTTCCGAATCGATGATTATGCCCAAAAAACTTATAACGGTTTTCGGCCCTTCCGTCTTCTCTGATGCAAGCGGGACCTCAAAATGCTCTGCCGTCCAAACCATGGCTGCTAATGCATTCCTACACAACGGTGAATCCGGGGGACCAATAAAAAGAAAGTCATCCAGATAGTGAATGATCGATTCCACACCCGCGACATCCCTTACCACCCACTCCAAAAAAGTACTAAACATCTCGAACAACGAACACGAAATTGCACAACCCATCGGCAAACACCTATCAAGGTAAAAATTCCCGTCCCAAAAACAACCCAACAGCGGAATGCTGTCTGCATGAACCGGCAATAACCGAAACGCGGACTCGATGTCCGTCTTTGCCAACAAAGCCCCTGACCCATAACGACGCACCCAATGCACCGCCGTATCAAAGGAGGTATACTCCACTGAGCACAACTCTCGGTCAATACCGTCATTGACTGACAAGCCCTTTGGGTACGACAAATGTTGAATCAAACGAAACTTGTTCGGCTCCTTCTTTGGCACTACCCCCAATGGGGAAACAACCAAACCCGCCACTGGAGCCGCGGGGAACGGACCCGCCATCCTGCCCAATTCCACTGCCTTATTCAATTTCGCATCAACCACCTCCGCATGCATTACTGCCGACCGCAAATTTTTTAACGAAAGCGGAACCACATGGCCGGGAGCCGGAATCCTAAAACCCTCAACAAAACCGTGCCAAAGAACACTAGCCTCTTCCCTAGATGGGTATCTATTTAGAAAGGGGGCCATCTTTTGAACTCTCACCGGGCTCTCCCCCTTGACCGGCACCCACGTTTGGCTTACCCTTCCCCTTCTTAAAACATTTTGAAGCCCTGTGGGAGCCACCGTTACAGTGGGAGCACGCATGCCTGAACTTGCAGTTGGTCCCATACTTGCACTGCCCATCATTAAATTGCCAGCACGTCCCTGACTTTTCTCTTCCTCCCTGGGTTGCCTGACCACCACTTCCGTGACCTGCCGGCTGACTACTACCGCCCCCGCCATCACCTTCAACCACAACCCGATATCTTTCTGGTCCCACTTTATCTCTGGCCTTACTGCCTTCCTCTGTCTAAACTGCTCGTCATATCGCAGCCACGCCTGCCCCCCGTAGATACGATGCGCCTCCCCAATAGCGTCTAAATAACAGAACAAGCCAGAACAATTATCCGGAGACTTTTCACCTATGACACTCGCCAAAATAGCGAATGCCTGCATCCAATTCACAAAAGTCTGTGGAATCAGACGCCACCTCCTCTTTTCCTCCTCTTCTTTCTTACTATCATCTTTTTTTCCCTTCTCCAGATTAAATTTTTCTAACGGAAGCAGGGAAAATATCTCAACATACTCGTCGCGCCAAATCTTTTCCTTCACCTCTTTTTTCAAATGGGCACCCAGAGGCCCCTCAAAACACACATAAACCTCCCCCTTTGCCCTATCGTCCAGTTTTATCTTATCCCCCTTATCCGTTTCCGTCTGCACCGAGACAGATACCCCCGCCGATGCTCCCTCGTCACCTTCCACAGAGCGAACCGCCTCACCTACTGACTGAGTGACGGAACCACGCCCCGCTAACCATACCCCCGCCGGGGATGGAGCTGCTTCTCCAATTACCCCCCTTCCAATCTCCGCAATTCTTTTGACATAGTATCTAAAATATCCCTGAGTCCGGGCACCTCAGCTCCGGCAGGACCCCTACGCCCCCCCTGTTCCCTAACATCTCCCATCCTATCTCCAATCTCATCTAATACAGCCCCTGCGGGCAACAAACAAGACATAGAGCCATACTCACCAAGCTGCGCGGGTGCTGTGTCCCCGCCAGCCGGATATCCAGAATCCTGACGCCTTCCGTCCTCCTGAAGCACACTCGGCTGCTCAAGGCCCGCGCCCCTGGCCTCCTCGTCACCAGGGGGGACCCGAGCACGAGAATCCCGACGCTCCCTTGAACTCCCGCCCGAACGGGATCTGCGACGTTCTCTAGACCCGGACCAGCCTGACCGGTCCGTATGACACTCCAGCCGACTGCCGGGCATCCGGTCGGGGGTACCAGTCGCTCTCTCCACCCTCCATTCTGTGTTGGGGCCAGGTCGGGCGGTCTCCAACTGCCTCCTCCCGCCCGCCTCTCTCTGCCGTCCGCGCTGTGCTGGGGCCAGGTGGGGTGCCGTCCCGCTGCCCCCTCCCGCCCGCTGCTCCCTCTGCTCTCCCTGCTGTGGTGAGGCCAAGCAGGGCGTCCCCTCGCTGCCCCCGCCCGCCCGTTGCGCCACTCCATCTGGCGCCCCGACTGCCAGGCACCCCGGAGCAGTCCGCATCACTGGGGGTACCTGCCGCCGCTCCACCAGGCGCCGTCCTTCCTGTCGCTGCCCGCTGCCGTCCCCCACGTGTGGCAGCAGACCTGCCGCGGCCTGCTCCGTCTCCCTGGGGCCGGCTGGACTCTGCTGGGCCCCGCGATGAGTCGTCTCCAGCCCGTGACATCACCTCCGGTCTCACTTCCTGCTCCTGGGCGCCCTCCGCTCTCCGGCTATAAGCGCCCACAGGCCGGCTGAGCGGATTCCTGCTGGGATGGGCGCTAGGAGGGGAAGCGACCCCAGTGCCTGCGCCACCCGCAGGGTCCCTGGAGGGGCTTCGCAGCCGTCGCCTGCTGCGCCGCGTCACCTCCGGCGACAGCCTTTCGGGGGGTCTGGTCCTTCTTCCTCGCCGGCTGGTCCCTGGAGGGTCCGTTGCTCTGAGGATGGTGGAAAGCTGAGTTTGAAGCCATCCTCCCCTCCTGGACCGGGCGGCCTCTTGAAGTCTGGCCATCAGCTGCTCCACGGTCTCCATCTGGCTGCTTCGTTTAAGGTAAGGGTCTTCTCTCCTTCAGATTCGTTGGTAAAGTGTGGCTTTCCCGCACTTTTCCCTGACCAGGCTGCCCCCCCCACCCCAAACCCCTCCCCTGGCCCATCCCAGCCAACCATTATTGCCCGGCCAAAACAAATTCAAAAACCTACCCGCCCATTGCAGTCATGGGGGGCTACCTTTAGGCTGTGCCCCCTCCAGCCCCCTTCTGGAGCAGCAAACCTCAATGCAGTGTTTTGTCTGATCAGCAGCATTGTGCAGTACCTGTCACATATAAAAACTTTTATAGGGTATGTTTCTATGGTCAGCAAACGCTGTGGATTCGACGCTGTGCATCGCCACAGCGTCAAATCCACAGTGTCCAGATGTTACAGCATAGTGGAAGGGATTTTATGAAATCCCAGCTCCACTATGCATTCAAGCACGCAGGTGGCACACTCACGTATATGCACATGCGGCACATCTTTCTAGACCACAGCATGTCTATTTATCTTGCGGAGACACACAGTGTCATTATCCCAGTGCAGGTTTTGACTTGCATGCCAGGGGTTAATGTGCTGATCCCAGTGCAGGCTCTGACCTGCACACCTGGGGTTAATTATTGTGGTCTCTCTTTGGTTCGAGGAGAGCTTCTTATAGCCCTGGGAAGCTCCAATCCCCGTCAGTTATACTTTTGCCCATGGCTGAGTGTGTCGACCCCTGTGTGCCTGTGCCTTGTGCCTGTGTTCTAGCTTGCTTGTATGTTTCTGACCTGGTTCTGTCCCTCATTGTGAGTTTGCCTTTTGATTCTGTACTGTGTATCTGCTTCCCTGGTTTTCTGACTCCTGCTACATCCCTCATTATTACTGATTAGCCTGCTTCTTGTGTACAGCGTTGCCTCTCTCGTTTACTGACCTCGACTTGTCATGGATTTCGTCTCCCTCTGGTGCCCTGTCCTTTCCCTGGTGTCTGGTGGCCCCCTTTCCCCTCTCCTCTGCTCCAGGGCCCCTGTAGCATCCTGCACTCATCTCCAGCAGCAGGACGCTAAGCCCCGTCCCCTGTGGTCACATGCTGCAGGTCCTGTCAGTACACTCACCACTCAGCGATCTGCTCACTCTAGCCCTGCTGTATTGCTGTCATCTTTCCCAGCTCCCGGACACTGTAAGTACAGCTGTCACAGGCCATCATTGCCTCTGGGCTCTCTCTGTCAGGGCTACTGAAACCGCTGGTAAGTGCCCACCTGGCAGTTTCTCCTGACACACAGTCTCCGCAAGATAAATAGCACCGTTCTATGTATAGGATGCGGTGATTCCGCATGTTTTCAATGAACAGATACAGAATCACTGTGTCTACAAAAGGGGGCAGCACTTTGGGCGGAGCTGGATCCAAAGCGCTGCCAATATGCCACATGGAAACATACCCATATAGTTGCATTTTATAGAGGTTCAAAGAGGTTGAATACAGTTCTAGGAGAATTTAGAGTGTTATACACATATTTTCATGGCAATTAGAGTATCTGGAATTTACGGCAAATTTATTCACCACAAATTTAATTTTTGGGAAAAAAATTCATTGAACCTGGAGAACTCAAATTTCAAAAGATTCAATCATCTCTAGTTACAATTAATTCCAGTTGTTTTAAAATTTAAACAAAATGTATCACTTTACAAGTTACTCTTCTATCTATCTATCTATCTATCCATCTATCTTTCTAGAATCAAAACTTTTCTGTACTATAAAAAGCACATTAAAAACACAGCTTCACATCTGCACCAGAAACGCATCAAATAAGGGGAACAAGAGTGTTTTTGAATAGTTTGGTGCGGACCCTGCAGAAAATAAAAAACACAGTATTTCTGCAACATGTGAACATAGCCTACAGACACAAAAAAGCCACCTGAAGCTACATAAAGATGAGAAAATTTTAGCGGCTATGACAATAAATAAATCCACTGGTCCCAACTAGAGATGAGCAGGATGCATAGATGACATTGTACCTGCCCTGGCTAGTCAAAAGGCACACTGGAAATGCCATAAGGTTAAAGATTTGTGGCCTCCCATCCAGATGCCAGGTAGCACTGACCTGGATGCTGGATGAGAGTCCCCAGGATACACCAGACAGTGCCAGATTTGGTCTATGCCAAGCAGTTTCAGGCAACTGCTGAATGTCCTTCAGTGACACCACTCCTCCTGCCAGGGGAGAAATAAATGGTAAATGGGCGTGGATTGGGATGTGGCCAGGGGAGTAGCCTAAATTTGCTGTGGCGAGTGACTCATGATTTGTCTCTCTTTCTGTTCTTCAAAAGTTGGGAGGTATACATAAGATAGAACAGCAGGGAGCCAGGGTCCCACAGTAGCCAATGTGTGCTTGTGTGGTACTCGCAGGTATGCAGGATGCAGTGACGAGCCAGAGACAGAGCAAGGCTTAAACTCAACTTTTATTTCAAGATAAAGGATAAAGCTGACAACGGTTTTCCACGCAGGGAAGCCAAACACAAATACATAAATAACACAGAGCTAAACAGTATGGCGAGTAGTGATGGCTATATGGCCACGGTATGGCCGGCTAAAGCTCCTTGGACTAAACGGGAATATGAACGACAGAGTGTCACTTATCGGTCTCTGACGTCCTGCAGAGTTGGTACCCGGTGAATGTTCGGGCGGCGCCTTAGCCACCGGGTCCAGCCAAAGAATAGTTGCCAAAGGCTTCGGAAGTTCCTGCGCTCTGGTGCGGGGAGGGTGATACAGGCCCAGCGCCGGTCCCCCACCGCCGAGGTTGTCTCGTCGGTAGGCGAGGCAGAAGCGGCCGCGGGCGTCGGCGTACAGGCCGCAGCTGTGGTATGGAGCGGGGCAGAGGCAGCCGTGGGTGTCGGCATACAGGCTGCAGCCGTGGTATGGAGTGGGGCAGAGGCACCCACGGGTGTCGGCGTACAGGCCGCAGCCACGGTATGGAGTGGGGCAGAGGTGGCCGCAGGTCTCAATGTTCAGGCCGCAGCCGCGGTATGGAGTGGGGCAGAGACGGCCGCGGGTCTCGCTGAGTATCCTCCTCACGCTGCTCAGCACCGTCCACTTCCCTTGTCAGGTGGGCCCCAGTTACTGCTGTCCCGAAAGTGCTGACTCACTCTCGCTCCTGGATGCCACTTAGACTCTTCCCTTCTGCCTCTCATCTCTCTCCCTGCCGAGTGTCCCCTGCTGGTCTCCACCGCTTGTTTTATAGTCGCTCTGCCCCCTTTCATTGACCTGCCCCAACGTTTCCTGGTCGACAGTCGGTCCTGGCCTGTAATCGTTCCCCCTGGGAACGTACCCCTCGGGAACTCCCAGTTCTGGCCCGGACACACGGCGGGCCTCTTTTCTGGGGCCCTCTCCCCTACACTTGCATGGAAAGTTATGTCATAGGGTGGCTCGGTGCATGTAGAAGGTGAATGAGAGACAAAAGAGACAGACTTACCTGCAGTTGTATGTAGAGATGAGCGACTTTGTGTTTTTTCGGGTCGAGTCGGGTTTCATGAAACCCGACTTTCTAAAAAGTCGAAATCGGCCGACTATAGGGAAAAGTCGGGGTCCGACTGAAACACGAAACTCAATGCAAGTCAATGGGGAAGCAAAGTCGGCAGGGAGTGGAGGACAGTAAACACACCTACAGTGCCCATTTCAATGCCAACGACATCAATTCTTATTACTTAAGCTTGGCAACCTTAATTCACTTTATAATAATAGTTTACGCATTGAAAACTGGGGGTTGTTTGGCTAAAGATGTGGGGGGGTAGAGCTGGCGCCAGGTTTTTGGGTGCCCTGGGCCAAAGAGTGTCAGTGCGCCCTTTTAACACATACCACAATTCATAATGCTCCGATACGGCACAGAAATATAGGTATAGTACAATGAAAAATACTTAGCTGCTTACATGACATGACTGATATTATCTATTTTAAATTTTACAATAGCTCAAAAAAACGGACAGTATATTATTCGATGCAGGATTTTGGCCACCACCTAGTGCACCATACAGAATAATGAGCCCCATATCTTTCTCCATACAGAATAATTGATCCCATATAATGTTCCATACAGTATATGATGAGCTCCACATAATGCTACAGTATATGTTGGTCTCCATGGATGATGCTCCACTGTCTTATGGGCCCAAATAAAGCTCCATAGAGTCCATATATAATGGGCCCCCTTTCTAATGCTTCAGTGTATAATGGGCCCCGTAAATGCTGCTGCAGTGTCTGATGTCCCCCATTTGGAATGATCCAGTATATGTTGGTCCCCATGGACGATGCTCCAGTGTGTTATGGGCCCAAATAATGCTCCATATATAATGGGCCCCATTTCTAATGCTCCAGTGTATAATGTACCCCGTAAATGCTGCTCCAGTGTCTGATGTCCCCCATTTGGAATGCTCCAGTATATGTTGGTCCCCATGGACGATGCTCCAGTGTGTTATGGGCCCAAATAATGCTCCATATATAATGGGCCCCATTTCTAAAGTGCCAGTGTATAATGGGCCCCGTAAATGCTGCTCCAGTGTCTGATGTCCCCCATTTGGAATGCTCCAGTATATGATGGGCCAAATGGATGATGCTTCAGTGTATGATGGGCCCCATATATCATTCTCCATTGTACATTGCTCCCCCAAAAATGCTCCCAACATTTTAAAAATTTAAATACCTCTCCTCGCTGGGCACAGCTCTACTCTGGACTCCTCAGCATTGCCATTTTAAAGCTCTCTGCACTTGTACTGCTTCGGTAGAGGGCATACAGACATGATGTCATCGCGCTCTGTTACCTGAATGTCACTGTCAGGAAAGGTGGAAGACGTCACGGTGGTGGAGCTGGGAGAGGTAAGTATTGCAAGTGCTGTGGCCCTGAGCAAGCATGAGAGGCCACTCGTGGGCGACGGCATTGGCACAGGGCCCCGCATAGTACGACGGTATGTCTGACGCAAGTGGGCCTTCCCACCGGCAGAGACACTTTTGCGTACTATGAGGGGCCCTGTGGCACTGCCGTCGCCCACGAGTAGGACCCCCCCACCTTCTCAGGGAACCGGCACTTTCATCTGCACCTTCCTCTGTGTCACCGTGTAAGGTGGTATAGTATGCGGGAAGGGGCACCTGAGTTTCATCAGTGTCACATCCTGGCTCTATAGAGTGCGAGAGGAATGTAATGCTGTGGGTGAATGTAGCAGCGGAATCATCTAGCAGTGGCTGTGCATCAGTGCACTTCATCACCGATTCATGTTGGACTGGGGAATTCAGAATTTCACTTGATAACACAGGCATGGCCTGTGAAAAGAGCTCCATGGAGTAATCTGAAGTGTGGGCTGCCACATCCTTCACTTTTAGTGGGGGTGAAGAAGACAAGGAAAGGGGTGGTTCCTGACCAGAAGCCTGCACTGACGACTCTGTGCTTGCAGTTTTTGTAACTTCAGAAGAGGAGGCAATAGAGCTGGAGGCTGTTTCGGCAATGTAAGCCAAAACCTGTTTCTGATGCTCCGGCTTTAAAAGCAGTTTACCTAATCCCAGAAAAGGGAGCCTTAAAGGCCTTCTTGTGCCAGCTGATGGCGCAGGCTCAACACCTCCTGCCTTAGCTGCTATTGTGCTTTTGACAATACCAGCAGATGCACCACCACCATCAGTACCAGCTGCCCCCCCACACCCACTTCCGCGGCCTCTTCCACCATACGTAATAATTTTTGTGAAAATGGACTAAAAATACCAGCAGATATATGGTACTATTTCAGAAGCGGACAGCTTTGTACAGTCTAGGGATAATTGCAAATCTCTGTATATATTACGTGAGTCAGACACAGATGGTCACAGGCTCAGTATGGATGAGACAATAATCTAAAAGTTTGCAAAAGGGTACAGTATCACTAGATACAAGGTATATATAGTATAGTTTAAACATACTGAATCTCCGTATACATTTCAGGAGGCAAACACAGATGCTCTCAGGCCCAGTATGGATCCAACAACAATATCGAAAGTTGAGAAAGGGTACTATGGTGCCCCTGAGGGTACAGTCACCACAGAGGTACTGCACCTCATCCAAAGGTGTGGTATCCCACCCTCAGGTAAGGAGGGTTCACCACTCAGGACTTCTAACCCTGCACTCAACACACACACTAGTTAGTCAGTGATTTCTGGGTGTAGCCGGCGGGAGGATGGCCTCATCCCAGACTGACTAGGAAAGGGTGTTGGGGTTTAGTGTGGAAGGTAGGTACAGTGGGAGGAGCTTAGGTAGTGGAGTGATTGTGGCCATCCAATCAGAGAGAGCAAGCTGACAGTTGATGGGTGTAGCTAGTCTGAGGTAAATGGATCTTTCTAGAGAGTTGTCAGTTGGTGACAGGACAGAGTTAGAGCAGGATTGCTGTGAGAGGGCTGAGGGTCAGAGAAGAGAGAAAAATCTTGTCCAAGCTCATAGACTGGAAGGAAGGGGACCTTGGAGCACGGGAAGTGCAATAAGCCAACTGTGAAGCCCGTTTCTGGAGAAGGAAGGACCAGGCCTCGTTCGGGAAGGTGGCTCCTGAAGGTAGTGGAGAAATACAGGGGTCAGCTCGAAAGACGGAGGCTGAGGTAACTTTAAGTGCCACAGTCGCAGCCGCATTCAATACTCAAAAAGACAGCTGTTGGAATAAAGGACCCCGGAGCCTGACTCACGTCGCCCGGTGTGATCCGTGGCTGCCGGCTTTGGACACTGTTTGTGAAGGCGCACAGCAGGAAGGAAGGGAGAGATCAGCGCAGACACACGGCCTAGAAAGAATACACAAGGAGCAGACTTGAACAGGTGTTCCTGATCTAGCTTGGAGTTTGCTGGACCCCTCCCTCGGATGACACAGTTCCAATCGGGTCATCTTGTGCACAAAATTTTAGAGGAAAAACTCAGAAATTGCACCCAACTGTGTCCTTGGTGGCTTTTACAAGTCACCTGCTACACACGCTACATTCACCATCACCATCAATGGCTCACAAACACCATCTCAACTGCCCTGGGATACAGCTCTGCCCGTGGAGAGCTTCATCATCTTGGCTGCTTTAACATCGGCCCAGAGGATCTGCTACCCTAGCCGATTACCACGGGTGGCGTCACGATCACCCTTTTCCAAATTAATTATCATACCATCTTCCCCCTCATCTGAACTGTCATCTTCTTTATTAGACACCCAGGGCCACGGACCGGGTCCCAATCACCACCGTGACATATTTCCCCCTTAAAAGAGCCTGAAAGGCCCGGTACTGAGTAACCCCTGGCCCTGCGTGGCGTTTCATTTTAACACCAGATAACAGGGCTATAGTGTATAGTTTCAACATTATAGATCTACATATATATTTGAGGAGGCAGACACAGACGCTGTCATGGCCATTATGGATTCGACAACAATCTAAAAAGTCAAATAAGGGTACAGTATCACCAGATGCAAGGTATATATAGCATAGTTTCAACATTCAAAATCTCCGTATTTATTTCAGGAGGCAGACACAGACGCTCTGAGGCCCAGTATGGATTACACAACAATATAAAAAGCAGTAAAAGGGGAATTGATCCCAAGCATACTGCTGTATACAGTGTTGGGGTCATTTGGCGATCTACATATATATTTCAAGAGTATCACACAGCCTCTCACAGGCTCAGTATTGATTACATAAGAATATAAAAACTTGAAAAAGGGTAATGTTTTACAATCGTTCAGCTGCATACAGTGTTGCTGTCATTTTAAATCTCCTTATATTTTACCATAGTAAGACACAAACTCTCACAGAATCAGAATGGATTACACCAGAATATAAAAATGAGAAAAAGGGAAATGTATTCGAAACGTACACCAGTATACAGTGTTGGAGTACTTTGAAATCTTCGTTTATATTTCAGTGTCAGTTTGCCAGTCCAGACTCTCCGCTGGAGGAAGGTAGATGGATAAAAGTACAGACGTAAAGTCTTAGTGATTTTAGATGTTTTTGAGTTATTAATCACGGGAAAACCTCCCGGGAGAATTCGCAGAGGTGATGCTGACCCTCAATAACTTTAACTGTGGATACAGCTAAAATGCAAATTAGTGAACAAAGGGTTGCTGTATCGCAGTAGCGTCGATCCCATCACAGTAACTCGTCTCCATCAAATTGTGATCACAGGGAGAGCTGTATACATGGCCCTCACTGCCTATCATGATCTGTCTGGTCACTTTGGAGTGCAAAACACACAAGCCACAGGCCGTAGGGGATTCTATTGGATTGCCATGAGAGGAGACATTGAAAAATGGTGGCAGGAATGTCACATGTCTGTGACTATGAAAAATGTGAAAGGTGATCATAAAGCACCACTGCATCCGATTGGGAGTTGACGTCCATTACAAATGGTAGCCATTGGTAATCTAAAGGTAGAGGCCAGCAGCACAGGACATAGCTACATCTTAACCATCATTGATCAGTACACCAAATTTGTAGTGGCCGTCCCTGTGACGGATTTAACTGCCCAGACTACACAGAGGTGGAGCTTGGAGAGGTAAGTATTGCAAGTGCTGTGTCCCTGAGCAAGCAGAGGGGACCCACTCATGGGCGCCGGTACTGGCACAGGGCCCCTCATAGTACGCCAGTGTGTCTGACGGCGAGTGGGCCACATCACCGTCAGAGACACTTTATTGTAGTATGAGAGGCCCTGTGCCAGTCCCGTCGCCCAAGGGTGGGGCCACACACCTGTTCAGGGCAACAGCACTTGCCCGGGTGCAGTAGGTGTTGACCCTGGGCCTGTGGTGGGGGGGCAGCCCATTTTGGGTGGTTTAAAAAATGGCATATGTTGATGTGTAGGCTGAACTTTCAGCTGCTGCAAATGGAGGAATAGGAGAAGTCAGAGGAAGAGGAGGACAAAAGCGAGCCTTTTTTCTGCCAACCTATGTGCTATCAGAGGAAGGTGGGACAAAATCTTTTGAAACCCATGCATGGTTCATTTTAATGAAGGTTAGATCATCAACATTTTGGGTCAACAGATGGGTTCTTTTTTCTGTCAGGATTGATCCAGCAGCACTGAAGACTCTTTCAGATAGCACACTACCAGCAGGGCAAGCGAGCTCCTGTAAGGCATATTGTGCCAATTCAGGCCATGTGTCCAGTTTTGAGGCCCAATAATCAAAGGGGAATGACCTGTGAGGGAGAACCCCGATATGGGAGGCGAAGTAGTTTGTAACCATTGTTGACAACTGCTGTCTCCTGTCACTTGCAATCGATCCTGTATTAGCTGTCGTGTGCGCGGGACTTGAGAAATCAGACCACAAGATGGTCAGGAAACCCCTGTCTCCAACGTCAGTTCGGCTGTGTGCACCACGAACACCTCTTCCATTTTGCCCACTACGGCTCGTGGGAGAACCAGCTCCGCTGCTGTGTGCTGGGAATGCCTCAAACAACCTGTTTACCAGAGTTGCTTGTTTGTTAGCCAATATTAGCTCTAGGTTCTCCTGTGGCTTGATGTTGTGTAATTTGCCTTTATAGCTTGGATCGATGATGCTGGCCAACCAGTAGTCATCATCCCTCATCATTTTGGCAATGCAGGGGTCCCTTTTTAGGATCCACAAGGCATAGTCACACATGTGGGCCAATGTTCCAGGTGTCAATGCTGCACTGCCAGTGGTGGGTGGAGGAGCACTTTCTGGAAAATCCACATCCCTCCAGTCACGCACAAACCCTGTACCTGACCTTGGCACGCCCACATTTTCTCTTGCTCGCTGAGAAGCATCCTCCTCCCCAAAATAATCATCCCCCTCATCCTCCTCCTCGTCTTCCTCTTCTTCCTCAACCTCGTCCTCGCCAGTTCCCTGACCAGACAATGGCTGACTGTCATCAAGGCTTCCCTCCTCCTCCTCCTCCTCCTCCTGTTGCTCCTCAGCTACAGACGCCTGATCCTTGATGTGCATCAAAGTTTGCGTGAGCAGACGCATAAGTGGTATGCTCATGCTTATGATGGCGTCATCTGCGCTTACCAGCCGTGTGCATTCCTCAAAACACTGAAGGACTTTACAGAGGTCTTTCAGTTTTGACCACTGCACACCCAACAATTCCATGTCTGCCCTCAAACTGCATGCCCGTGTATCCTCCCACAAATTCATTAGAGCCTGCCTCTGTTCACACAGCCTCTCAATCATGTGCATGGTGGAATTCCATCTTGTAGCAACATCTATGATTAGGCGGTGCTTGGGGAGGTTGAGTGATCGCTGCAGCTTCTGCATAGGACTGGAGTGGACGTTTGAGCGATGGATGTGCGAGCAGAGTCTTCTCACCTTATGGAGCAGGGCTGTTAACTCCGGATAATTATTTAGGAAGCACTGCACCACCAGGTTCAAGGTGTGAGCTAGGCAAGGTATGTGTGTGAGTTTTGAAAGGGCTATGTCTGCCACAAAATTCCACCCATTATCACTGAATGCCTTGCCTGGCTCAAGATGTAGACTGCCCAGCCATGACTCAGTTTGTCGATGCAAGTAGTCGGCCAGTACCTCCGCGGTGTGTCTACTGTCGCCCAAAGACATCATTTTTAAAACAGCCTGCTGCCGCTTACCACTAGCTGTTCAATAATGGGACACCTCATGTGCAACACTGACAGATGTGGATGGAATGCTTGTGTGACTGCGCTCTGCCGACGAGCTTTCGCTTCTGGAGAAGTAGGAGGGTTGAACGCCTACAGCCAACTGTTTACTATACCATGGGCAAGGCAGCACTGTTCCACCGCCACTGTCCCCTGTGGATCCTGCATCCACCACATTAACCCAGTGCGCAGTGATGGACAAGTAACGGCCCTGCCCATGCCTACTGGTCCATGCACCTGTTGTGAGGTGCACCTTTCCACTCACTGATTGTTTAATGCATGGACAATGCGGTCTTTCACATGCCGGTGGAGGGCAGGGATGGCTTTTCGAGAAAAGAAGTGCTGACTGGGTAGGTCATAGCGTGGGACAGCGTAGGCCATGAGCTCTCGGAAAGCTTCGCTTTCTACCAAACGGAAGGGCATCATCTCTAATGAGATCAGATTGGCAATGTTGGCGTTCAAAAGCCAGTGTACGCGGATGAGAGGATGAGTACTTTCTTGTCCTACTCAGAGTGTCTGGTAGGGTGAGCTGGACTTGAGAGCTGCATATGGGGGAACTAGCATTGGACATGACGGACTGAGAAGGGGTTGGTGATGGTGAGGGTGTTGATGGCCTCGATTCAGTGTTTCCTCGTGAAAATATTGTGATTGCCTGACTGGTTTGGCCTAGCGACGACACCTCAACATTTCTTGATGGTGGTGTGCTTAGTGGTTGCCTTACAGTGGGGAAAGCGATGGAGCGTTGCCGGCTAACTTCAGTCAGAGCAGGTGCATATGTGCTACCTGAGCTTTTGTAACTGGGTCATCCATGACCTCATCTTCAATGTCATCTGCACCATCCTCTGTACCTTCCTCTGTGTCATCGTGTAAGGTGGTATAGTATGTGGGAAGGGGCACCTGAGTTTCAACAGGGTCTGCTTCGGGCTCAGTAGACTGCGAGGGCAATGTAGTGCTGTGGTTGAATTTACCTACAGATTCATCTAGCAGTGGCTGTGCATCAGTGCACTCCATGTCAGATTCATCTTGTACTGGGGAATTCAGGATTTGACTTGTTAACCCAGGAATGGTATGTGAAAAGAGCTCCATGGAGTAATCTGAAGTGTGTACTGCAGCATCCTTCACTTTTGGTGTGGGTGAAGGACACAACGAAAGGTGTTGTTGCTGACCAGAGGCCTGCACTGATGACTCTGTGCATGCAGCTTTTGTAACTTCAGATGAGGAGGCAAAAGAGCTGGAGGCTGTTTCGCAATGTAAGACAAAACCTGTTTCTGATGCTCCGGCTTTAAAAGCGGTTTACCTACTCCCAGAAAAGGGAACCTTAAAGGCCTTCTTGTGCCAGATGATGACGCAGGCTCAACACCTCCTGCCTTAGCTGCTATCGTGCTTTTGCCAGAACCAGCAGATGCACCACCACCATCAGTATGAGCTGCGCCCCCCTGAACACGCTGAATCTGTATAGATGTGACTGTAATGCGAACAGCAGATATACAATACTGTCTGCGAATCAGACTGCTCAATATGGTGTATGGAGAAATGGAAATGTCCGTATATGTATTTATGGAGTGTCACACACACGCTGACTCTGTATAGATGTGACCTTAATGCGACCGGCAGACATACAATACTATTTGAGAATCGGACAGCTCTATATGGTGTCTGTATGGAAAATTGTAAATCTCAGTCTATTTTTATATGGAGTGACACACGCTGTCTCTATATAGATTTGACCGTCATCAAACAGCAAATATACAATACTGTTTGAAAAGCAGACAGCTCTATATGGTGTAGGTCTGGAAAAATGGAAAATCTCCTCAATTTGTTTTTCCAGAGTCACACAAAGATAGCTTCACTGTTTGAAAAGCATACAGCTCTATACGGTCTATGGAGAAATGGAAATGTCCATATATATATTTACGGAGTGTCACACACACACGCTGACTGAGTATAGACGTGACTGTAATGCGAGCAGCAGATATACAATACTGTTTGCGAATCGGACAGCTCAAAACGGTGTATGGAGAAATGGAAATGTGCGTATATGTATTTACAGAGTGTCACACACACACGCTAACTCTGTATAGATGTGACTGTAATGCGAACAGCAGATATACAATACTGTTTGCAAATTGGACAGCTCATTACGGTATATGGAGAAATGGAAATGTCCGTATATGTATTTACGGAGTGTCACACACACACGCTGACTCTGTATAGATGTGACTGTAATACGAACAGCAGATATACAATACTGTTTGCGAATCGTAAAGCTCAATACAGTGTATGGAGAAATGGAAATGTCCGTATATGTATTTACGGAGTGTCACACACACACACACACACACAGACTCTGTATACATGTGACTGTAATGCGAACGGCAGATATACAATACTGTTTGAGAATCGGACAGCTCTATACGGTGTCTGTATGGAAAATTGTAAATCTCCATTTATTTTTATGCGGAGTGACACACGCTGTCTCTGTATAGATTTGACCGTGATCAAACAGCAGATATACGATACTGTTTGAAAAGCGGACAGCTCTATATGGTGTAGGTCTGGAAAAATGGAAAATCTCCTCAGTTTGTTTTTCCAGAGTCACACACAGATAGATTCACTGTTTAAAAAGCGGACAGTTCTATACGGTGTAGGTCTGGAAAAATGGAAAATCTCCTCGGTTTGTTTTTCCAGAGTCACACACAGAAAGCTTCACTGTTTGAAAAGCGGACAGCTCTATACGGTGTAGGTCTGGAAAAATGGAAAATCTCCTCAGTTTGTTTTTCCAGAGTCACACACAGATAGCTTCTCTGTTAAAGCGGCAGCTAGAGTTGAGCGAAACGGGTCGGTCAAATTCAAAAGTCGACGACTTTCGCTGAAGTCGGGTTCCATGAAACGAAACCCGACCATAGCGTGAGGTCGGCCACGAGGTCGGCAACCCAAGCGCCAAAGTCATGTTTCAAATGAGGCTTCCAGCGCCCTTTTTCAGCCAATGATGGAGGATGCACACTGTGGGCAATGCGATGACATAGGCATCGGTCACCACCATCTTTGAGAAGGGCATGCAAGTGATTGGCTGGCTTTGTGTGATGTTACAGGGGTTATAAAAGGGCGTGCACACCGACCGCCATCTTACTTCTGCCGATCTTAGCATTAGGGAGAGGTTGCTGCTGCTGATTCATAATAAGGGAGAGCGTTAGGCAGGGAAGAAGAACCAAAAAACTGCTTCTGCTGTTAGCGATTTCCACTGTACAAAACAACAGTTTGTATGCAGTGACAGGGGAGGATATATTTTTGTGCATCAGCTCTGTTGGTTATTAGGCTGCCTTATAAAACTCCCTGATAGCTGCATTGCTGTCTGCACACTGCTGTGCAAACTGCTTTTTTAAAAGCAAAAATACTTTTCTTCCTCTTTTCTGCACAGTTACCAAGCATTCTTTTTTCCACCCTTTTGTGTGCAGCAGTCCTGCTTATTAGGCTGCCTGCGTCCATACTTGGACTGAGAGCATCATTGTCAGCGTCCTCAAATCTCTAGTGAGATTCAAATTCTCACCAATACTATATACACCCTCCACCTTGTCATACACCATCCAATTTCAGCCTGTTACATTGAGATGTAATATCTACTGGGCCTGAAACAATAGTTCAGCATTCTCAAATCTCTAGTGAGATTCAAATTTTCACCAATACTATATACACCCTCCACCTTGTCATACACCATCCAATTTCAGCCTGTTACATTGAGGTGTAATCTCTCCTGGGCCTGAGACAATAGTTCAGCATCCTCAAATCTCTAGTGAGATTCAAATTCTCACCAATACTTTATACACCTTCTACCTTGTTTTACAGTACCATATAGCTGGAGGTATTTTGGCTACATTTTCACAAAAATGAGGAAGTATGGTGGAAGAGGCCGTGGAAGTGGGCGGGGGTTGCCAGCTGATCCTGATGGTGGTGGTGTTGGTGGTGCATCTGTTGGTAGTGGCAAAAGCACAATAGCACCTAAGGCAGGAGGTGTTGTGCCTGCGTCATCATCTGGCTCCACAAGGCCTCGAAGGCTCACTTTTCTGGGAGTAGGTAAGCCGCTTTTAAAGCCGGAGCTTCAGGAACAAGTTTTGGCTTACATTGCTGACATAGCTTTCAGCTCTCTCGCCTCCTCTTCTGAAGTTTCAAAAAATAAAAGCACTGAGTCGTCAGTGGAGGCTCCTGGTCAGGAACAACACCTTTCCTTGTGTCCTTCACCCCTACCAAAAGTGAAGGATGCGGCAGGCCACACTACAGATTACTCCATGGAGCTCTTTTCACATACCATGTCTGGGTTATCAAGTCAAATCGTGAATTCCCCAGTCCAAGATGAATCTGATATGGAGTGCACTGATGCACAGCCACTGCTAGATTTTTCTGCTGGTACATTCACTCAGAGCACTGCATTGTCCTCGCAGTGTACTGAGGCAGAATCAGACCCTGATGAAACTCAGGTGCCCCTTCCCGCATACTATACCACCTTACACGGTGACACAGAGGAAGGTGCACATGAAATTGAAGAGGAGGTGATGGATGACCCAGTTGTTGACCCAGATTGGCATCCATTAGAGGAAGAGGGTGCCGCTGCCAATAGCTCATAAGAGTAGGAGGAGGATCCGCAGCAGGCAACAACATCGCAACAGCTGTTATCTGGCAGGACCGTAGCAGTCCAAAAACGGTTCACAAAAACCAAAAGAGTTGCAGGACAGCTTGGCCAGATGGTCAAATTAGCACAGCGTGCAAGGCCTCAAAATGTCTTCCATAGTAGGAAGAGTGTAGTGTGGCACTTTTTTGAACAAAATCCTAATGATCAGGCAAAAGTTATCTGTAAGAAGTGCGCAAAGACCTTTAGCCAAGGGAAAAATCTGATAAATTTGAATACCAGTTGCATGCTTAGACATTTAACCACCATGCACTTGCAAGCATGGACGGACTACCAAACCTCACGTACCGTACCACATGTGCACCTGCTCCGAATGAAGGTAGTCAGCAACGCTACATCGCTTCCCCCACTGTAAGCCCACCGGTTAGCACACCACCAGCAGCAAATGTCGAGGTGTTGTCGCAAGGGCAAATCAGTCATGGAATCACAATGTTATTGCTACGAAAGACTGAATCTAGGCCATCAGCAACACCACCAACACCATCACCATCACCAACCCTCTCTCAGTCCGCCTTGTCCACCGATATTTCCACCATATGCCGCTCTAAAGTCCAGCTCATCCTACCAGAGACTCTGAGTAGGACAAGAAAGTACTCATCCTCTCATCCGCGTACACTGGCTTTGAATGCCCACATTGCCAAACTAATCTCGTTAGAGGTGATGCCCTACCGGTTGGTTGAAAGCAAAGCTTTCCGCGAGCTCATGGCCTACTCAGTACAATGCTATGACCTACACAGTCAGCACTTCTTTTCGTGAAAAGCCATCCCAGCCCTCCACGTGCATGTGAAAGACCGCATTGTCCATGCACTCAAGTAATCAGTGAGTGGAAAGGTGCACCTCACAGCAGATGCATGGTCCAGTACGCATGGCCAGGGCCATTATGTGTCCATCACTGCACACTGGGTTAATGTGGTGGATGCAGGGTCCACAGGGGACAGCGGCGGTGGGACAGTGCTGCCTAGCCCACGGTATAGGAAACAGTTGGCTGTAGGCGTTCCATCTAAGGGTCCTATTTAGGACATGATCACATATCAAAATAAAACACCATAAATACTCTGTCTGATACCTGACCCTGATACCTGACCCTGATACCTGACCATGATCATATATCAAAATCAAACATCAGAAATACTCTGTCTGATATCTGATTCTCATACCTGATACCTGACCCTGATACCTGACCATGATCATATATCAAAATCAAACATCAGAAATACTCTGTCTGATATCTGATTCTCATACCTGATACCTGACCCTGATACCTGACCATGATCATATATCAAAATCAAACATCAGAAATACTCTGTCTGATACCTGATTCTCAGGGCCAGGTATCAGGTATGAGAATCAGGTATCAGACAGAGTATTTCTGATGTTTGATTTTGATATATGATCATGTACTAAAATGGACACCCTCCTACAGAGTCCATTTTAGGACATGATCATATATCAAAATCAAACACCATAAAATGGACACCCTCCTCCTCCAGAAGCGAAAGCTCATCCACAGAACGCAGTCGCACGAGCACTCCATTCGCAGCTGCCAGTGTTCCACATGAGGTGTCCCACTATTGAACAGTTAGTGGTAAGCGTCAGCAGGCTGTGTTGAAGATGATGTGTTTGGGCGACAACAGACACACCGCGGAGGTACTGGCCGACTACTTGCAGTGACAAGCTGAGTCATGGCTGGGCAGTCTACATCTTGAGACAAGCAAGGTAGTTAGTGATAACGGCCGAAATTTTGTGGCAGCCATAGCCCTTTCAAAACTCAGACACATACCTTGCTTGGCTCACACCTTGAACCTGGTGGTGCAGTGCTTCCTCAATAAGTATCCGGAGTTAACAGCCCTGCTCCATAAGGTGCGAAGACTGTGCTGGCACATCCGCCGGTCGCCTGTACACCCCAGTCGTATGCAGAAGCTGCAGCGATTGCTCCACCTTCCCAAGCACTGCCTAATTATCGACATTGCAACAAGGTGGAACTCCACTCTGCACATGGTTGAGCGGCTGTGCAAACAGAGGCAGGCTGTATTTCATTTGTGGGAGGATACACAGTCACGCCTTTTGCAGGCAGACATGGAGTTGTCTGGTGTGCAGTGGTCGAAGCTGGAAGACCTCTGTAAAGTCCTTCAGTGTTTTGAGGAATGCACACGGCTGGTAAGTGCACGCAGACGATGCCATCATAAGCATGAGCATCCCACTTATGCATCTGCTCATGCAAACTTTGACGCACATTAAGGAGCAGGCGTCTGCAGCCGAGGAGGAGGGAAGCCTTGATGACAGTCAGCCATTGTCTGCTCAGGGAAGTCTCGTGGACGAGGTGGAGGAAGAAGAGGAAGAGGAGGAGGAGGATGTTGGGGATGATTATTTAGGGGAGGAGGATGCTTCCCAGGGGGCAAGACAAAATGGTGCCGTGTCAAGGGCAGGTACATGGTTTGTGCGTGACTGGAGGGATGTTGATTTGCCAGAAAGTGCTCCTCCAACCAGCACTCGCAGTGCATCATTGACACCTGGAACATTGGCCCACATGTCTTATTATGCCTTGCAGATCCTAAAAAGGGACCCCCGCATTGCCAAAATGATGAACGATGACGACTACTGGTTGGCCAGCATCCTTGATCCACGCTATAAAGGAAAATTCCAAAACATCATGCCACAGGAGAACCTAGAGCTAATATTGGCTAATAAACAAGCAACTCTGGTAAACCGTTTGTTTGAGGCATTCCCAGCACACAGCGGCAGTGATGTTTCTCCCACGAGCCGTAGGGGGCAACATGGAAGCGGTGTTCGTGGTGCACACAGCCGAATTGGCGTTGGACACAGGGGTTTCATGACCATATTGTGGACTGATTTTTCAAGTACTGCTCACACAACTGGTAATACTGCATCGATTGAAAGTGACAGGAGACAGAAGTTGTCAACTATGGTAAAAAACTACTTCTCCTCCCATATCGATGTTCTCCCTCACCGGTCATTCCCCTTTGACTATTGCGCCAGTAAACTTGACACCTGGCCTGAATTGGCACAATATGCCTTACAGGAGCTCGCTTGCCCTGCTGCTAGTGTGTTATCTGAACGAGTCTTCAGTGCTGCTGGATCAATCCTGACAGAAAAAAGGACCCATCTGTCGACCCAAAATGTTGATGATCTAACCTTCATTAAAATGAACCATGCATGGGTTTCAAAGGATTTTGTCCCACCCTCCCCTGCTGACACGTAGGTTGCCAGAAAAATGGCTCGCTTTTGTCCTCTTCCGCGGACTTCTCCAATTACTCCATTTGCAGCTGCTGAATGTCCAACATCAACATATGTCATTTTTTCCACCTCCCTAACTGGGCTGCCTCCCCCCACAAGGCCGGGGTCACCACCTGGTGCATGCACCCATGCGAGTGCCATTGCCCTGGACAGGTGGGTGGGCCCACTCTTGGGCAACGGCACTGGCACAGGGTCCCTCATAGTACAATCAAGTGTCTCTGATGGTGGGGGTGCACACCCGCCATCAGACACACCGGCGTACTATGAGGGGTCCTGTGCCAGTACTGACGCCCACGAGTGGGCCTCCCTGCTTGCTCAGGGCACCAGCACTTGCAATACTTACCTCTCCCTGCTCCACCACTGTGTAGTCTGGCCTGTTAAATACTTCACTGGGTCTGCCAATACAAATTTGGTGAAATGATAGATGATGGTTAAGACGTAGCTATGCCCTATCCTGCTGGGCTCTATCTTCAGATGATCAATGGCTTCCATTTGTTATGGACGTCGACTCACAATGAGATGCAGTGGTGGTTTATCATCAGCTTTCACGGTTTTCCGACTCACAGACGTTTGACATTCCTGCACACATTTTTAAATGTGTCCTCTCATGCCAATCCAATAGAATCGCCTACGGCCTGTGGCTTCTGTCTTTTGCACTGCAAAGTTACCTGACAGATCATGATAGGCATTGAGGACAATGTCTACATCTCTCCCTGTGTTCACAATTTGATGGAGATGAGTAACGGTGATGGGTTCCATGGTACTGCGATACAGCAAACATTTCTTCACAAGAACAGTTTTCACTGTCTCCACAGACAAAGTAATTGAGAGTCAGCAACGCCTCTCAGAATTCTCCCAGGAGTTTTTCCAGTGATTAGTAATTCCAAAATTTCTGCAATCACTCGACTTTCCGTCTGTACTTGTATCCATCTCGTTTCCTCTTGCGGAGAGTTTGGACTGTCTTACTGAGACTGAAATATATATGAAGATTGAAAAATACCTCAACAGTGTATACTGGTGCACGCTTCGAATACATAACCCTTTTTATACTTTTTAGATTCTTGTCGAATCCATACTGGGCCTGAGACCGTCTGAGTCTGCCTCCTGATATATAGACATAGATTTTTAATGTGTAAACTATGCTATATATATACCTGTTATCCGGTTATACTGTACCCTTTCTCAACTTTCTACAATCTTGTCGAATCCATACTGGGCCTGAGAACGTCTGAGTCTGCCTCCTGATTAGAGATGAGCGGTGTTCGAGTCGACCTGCTTGCTAAGTTAAAATTCCAGCTGTTTTGGGCGGTGTTCGAGCCGTTCGTCGAACTCGAACACTTTGCTTAAAATGCGGCTGTTCGAGGTTCCATTCGAGAACGGCTCGTTCACCAAAAGCATAGCTTCATTTTCACATCAATAATGGTTTTCAATGTTAATAGACTGTTTCATGGCATAGTAGCGGTGTGTGGTAGCAAGCGGTGTAGTGCACCTGTCAAGGAGCTACACCGTGTGTGTTTCTAATAATTTTTTACCGCATCTTGTTGAGAAAATCCTTTAGGGCCTTGTAGCACTGTCTGCTACTCAGCAGAAGAGCCCACCCGTGAACCTAGCTATGCCGCCTGTTTATGAAAAAAACAGTTTTTGACTGCATTTAGCACAGTTAATACTTTGGGCCTAGTAACTGTGTCTGCTACTCATCAGAGGAGCCCACCCGTGAACCAAGCTATGCCGCCTGTTTATGTAAGCACTGTGTGCTACTCAGCAGAGTTGCCCACCCGTGAACCAAGCTATGCCGCCTGTTTATGTAAGAACTGCGTGCTACTCGGAATAGGAGCCCAGCTGTTAAGCAAGCTACAGCACCTGTGGTTTGGACACTTAATTTTTGCATTCTTTCTGGAATGCCAGTTAGGCCTAATTCCGGAATTCCGGTTGACCTGCACTTACTGGGAAATCCTCGTTCGTGGGGAAGAACTGGAATCCCAGATTCCCAATACTAACAGTGTTCAGTGGGTTATCTGCACCTGTAAGCGACACACGCTGGTCCTTTCAGTGTAGCGCGCATGCAGCCCCGGACATGTAAGGGCATGACAGACCTGCTATTGCTCGATCTCACGTGCCAGAGCCTTGCGTGTCCCTCTAGTAAGCTTGACGCGTACCGCGAGGGCATGCCAGAGACTCGTTCGTTAACGGAATTAAGCTGACAAATCGCTAGCACAACTAAAAGCGGACATCCACCACCACCCACTGAATCGACAAAGCTTGCACTCTGTCCATCTTTTCTGTAGCTGGCATAGTTGAGGTTTCCTGGGTGGAGTCGAATTAAGCCGCAGGCTCCACTCCTGGTGGTGCCCTTCTGGACATTCCTTTAAGGTTCAGCTTTGCAACCATACTGCCCCCGGAAACCAAACACTTTGCTTTCATGGACTCTGTCTGGAGGTTCATGGGAATAACGCCGCCCGATCGGCAGTTGAAATAATTTATGGTGGGAAGTCCGACGGTATATAATCAGATTTTTATTTTAGATTTTTATTTTTTTTGCATTTTATATTTTTATTCCAGCCTTTCTTGACTTCATAAGGGCATGACATGCCTATATCTGTGTCTCCTCCTCCTCTTTTTACTACTCCACCTCTTTTCTATATGTAGTTGCCCTTTTCCATATGTTATTTTTGTATTCTGAGCATTTTGCCTGCTTTGGGAAACCTTTTAAGGTGTTTTGTAATTGTTTTCTATGTGTTAGTATGTGTTTGTGTTTGCCTGCCATTGTTTTTAATGGTGTTCGACGGTGTTCGTCGAACGTTCAACGAACTTGCCTCCTGTTTGATGAACCAAAACGAACTCGAACACTAGCGGGATGGCTCAACACTACACCTGATATATTGATGTACATTTTTAATGTTTAAAATATGCTATACTGTATATACCTGGTATCTGGTGTGATACTGTACCATACCTGGTATCTGGTGATACTGTACCCTTTCTGCCAGGAAGTCCTCCTCCACCCACCACTCTAAGTGTATCATTGACACCTGGAACATTGTCCCACATGTGTGATTATTTCTTGCGGATCTTCTTGCTATATTGTGGTGTGATCCATCCTGAGTGTGTGACAGTCTGTGGGTTACTCCTGCAATTTAGATGTACATTTAAAAATTACCCCAACACTAGTGTATACAGCTCTACGCTTGTGATGCATTACCCATTTCCTGCTTTTTATATTCTGGTCTAATCCAAATTGACCAAGTGAGAGTTATTTTCTGACTGTGGAAATAAATACTGAGATTGACAACAATGACCCCTACACTGTGTACAGCTGTACTCTTCAGATCCATTACCGTTTTACGGCTTTTTATATTGTGTTGTAATCCATACTGAGCGTGAGAGGTCTGTGTCTGCCTCCTGAAATAACTATGGAGATTTAGAATGTTTAAACTATACTTTATATACCTGCTATCTGATGATACTGTACACTTTTTCTACTTTTTATATTCTTGTCTAGAGTTGAGCGACTTTTGGTTTTTTAGGGTCGAGTTTCGTGTCATGAAACCCGACTTTTCCAAAAGTCGGGTCGAGCAAGATCGGCTGATTATAGGGAAAAGTCGGGGTCGTCCCAAAAAACGAAACCCAATGTAAGTCAATGGGGAATAAAAGTCGGCAGTGAGAGGAGGACAGGAAACACACCTACAGTGCCCATTTGAATGCCAAAAGCATCAATTCTTCTTACTTAAGCTTGTCAACCTTAATTAACTTCATAATACAAGTTACGCACTGAAAAATGGGGGTTATTTGGCTAAAGTTGTGGGGGGTAGGGCTGGCTCCAGGTTTTCATGTGCCCTGGGCGAAAGAGCGCCCCTTTAACACATACCACAACTCATCATGCTCCGATACGGCAGAGAAATAGCGGTATAGTACAATGAAAAATACTTCACTTTTTACATCTCATGACGAGGCCCATCTATTTCTCCATACAGAATCATTGGTCCCATATAATGTTTGAAACAGTATATGATGAGCTCCACATAATGCTACAGTATATGTTTGTCCCCATGGATGAAGCTCCACTGTCTTATGGGCCCAAATAATGCTCCAAACATAATGGGCCCCATTTCTAATGCTCTAGTGTATAATGGGCCCTGTAAATGCTGCTCCAGTGTCTGATGTCCACCTTTGGAATGTTCCAGTGTATGGTGGGCCCCATCTATCATTCTCCAGAGTATAGTGCGCCCCAAAAATTGCTGTCCCAACATTGAAAACAATCAAATAAGTCTCCTCGCTAGGGAATCCCTGTACTAGTCTGGACTCCTCGTCGTCCCCATCTTCCATCTCACTGCACAGTATTTCAACCTTGCAAGTGCTGTGATCCTGAGCAAGCAGGGGGGGCCCACTCGTTGGCGACGGCACTGGCACAGGGCCCCTGATAGTACGGTGGTGTGTCTGATGGCGGGTGGGCCGAACCTGCACTTTCATCTGCAGCTTCCTCTTTGTCACCGTGTAAGATGGAACTGTATATGGGAAGGGTAACCTGAGTTTCATCAGGGTCAGATTCAGGCCGTGTAGCGTGCGAGGGGAATGTAGTGGTCTGGGTCAATGTACCAGCAGATTCATCGAGCAGTGGCTGGGCATCAGTGCACTTTTGTCGCCCCCAGGAGTACGGTCGCCACAGTGGCATTACCTTCCTCCTAGGGAGTGTGATGTCATGCTTGGGAGCAACGAAGGATCTCTCTAGCAGGTTAACTGATTGGGCGGCGTTATTCCCACGAGTCATGACCCTCCAAACAGCGTTCATGAAGGCAAAGTGTTTGTTTTACGTGGGCAGTATGGTTGCAAAGCTGAACCTTAAAGGAATGTCCAGAAGGGCACCACCAGGAGTGGAGCCTACGGTTAAATTCGACTCCACCTGGGAAACCTCAACCATGCCAGCTACAGAACAGATGCACACATTGCAAGCTTAATTCCGTTAACGAACGAGACTCCATCATGCCCCGCGGTCCGAGTCCGGCTTACTAGAGGGACACGTGAGGCTCTGGCACATGAGATTGGCCAATAACTGGTGTGTCATGCCCTTACATGTCCGTGGCTGCATGTGCGCTGCACTGAAAAGGCCAGCGTTTGTTGCTTACAGGTGCATATAACCCGCTGAACAACGTTAGTGATGGGGATCACTGATTACAATTATTACCCGCAAACGATGATTTCCCAGTAAGTGCAGGTCAACCGCAGTTCCGGAATTAGGCCTAACCGTCATTCCTGAAAAAATGAAAAACTTACGTGTGCAAACCACAGGTGCTGTAGCTTGCTTAACAGCTTGCCAGCCGTTCTCACGCCCAGTATGGATTACACGTGATTGCACAAAGGTGAGAAAGGGTACCGTATCCCCGGATAACATGTATGGATAGCGTACACATTCAAAATATATGTCTATACATCAGGAGGCAGGCTCAGACGGTGTTAGGCCCAGTATGGATTGCACGTGATTGCACAAAGGTGAGAAAGTGTACCGTATCCCCGGATAACATGTATGGATAGCGTACACATTCAAAATATATGTCTACACATCAGGAGGCAGGCTCAGACGGTGTTAGGTCAAGTATGGCTTGCACGTGATTGCACAAAGGTGAGAAAGGGTACCGTATCCCCGGATAACATGTATGGATAGCGTACACATTCAAAATATATGTCTATACATCAGGAGGCAGGCTCAGACCGTGTTAGGCCCAGTATGGATTGCACGTGATTGCACAAAGGTGAGAAAGGGTACCGTATCCCCGGATAACATGTATGGATAGCGTACACATTCAAAATATATGTCTATACATCAGGAGGCAGGCTCAGACGGTGTTAGGCCCAGTATGGCTTGCACGTGATTGCACAAAGGTAAGAAAGGGTACCGTATCCCCGGATAACATGTATGGATAGCGTACACATTCAAAATATATGTCTATACATCAGGAGGCAGGCTCAGATGGTGTTAGGCCCAGTATGGATTGCACGTGATTGCACAAAGGTGAGAAAGGGTACCGTATCCCCGGATAACATGTATGGATAGCGTACACATTCAAAATATATGTCTATACATCAGGAGGCAGGCTCAGACGGTGTTAGGCCCAGTATGGCTTGCACGTGATTGCACAAAGGTGAGAAAGGGTACCGTATCCCCGGATAACATGTATGGATAGCGTACACATTCAAAATATATGTCTATACATCAGGAGGCAGGCTCAGACGGTGTTAGGCCCAGTATGGATTGCACGTGATTGCACAAAGGTGAGAAAGTGTACCGTATCCCCGGATAACATGTATGGATAGCGTACACATTCAAAATATATGTCTATACATCAGGAGGCAGGCTCAGATGGTGTTAGGCCCAGTATGGATTGCACGTGATTGCACAAAGGTGAGAAAGGGTACCGTATCCCCGGATAACATGTATGGGTAGCGTACACACTCAAAATATATGTCTATACATCAGGAGGCAGGCTCAGAGGGTGTTAGGCCCAGTATGGCTTGCACGTGATTGCACAAAGGTGAGAAAGGGTACCGTATCCCCGGATAACATGTATGGATAGCGTACACATTCAAAATATATGTCTATACATCAGGAGGCAGGCTCAGACGGTGTTAGGCCCAGTATGGATTGCACGTGACTGCACAAAGGTGAGAAAGGGTACCGTATCCCCGGATAACATGTATGGATAGCGTACACATTCAAAATATATGTCTATACATCAGGAGGCAGGCTCAGACGGTGTCAGGCACAGTATGGATTTGACGGCCCAGACTACACAGCAGAGGAGCAGGGAGAGGTAAAGATTGCAAATGCTGGGGCCCTGCCCAAGCAAGGGGGGCCCACTCGTGGGCGTCGGTACTGGCACTGGGCCCCTCATAGTACGGCGGTGTGTCTGACGGCGGGTGTGCACCACCACCGTCAGAGACACTTGATTGCACTATAAGGGACCCTGTGCCAGTGCCCGCGCCCAAGAGTCGGCCTACCCACCTGTCCAGGGCAACGGCACTCGCACGGTGTCGTGCGCTAGGTGGTGACCCCGGCCATGGGGGGGGAGGCAGCACAGTTAGGGAGTTTTAGAAAGTGGCATATGTTGATGTTGGACATTCAGCTGATGCAAAAGGCGAAATAGGTGAAGTCCCAGGAAGAGGTGGACCAAAGCAAGCCATTTTTCTGTCACCCTATGTGTCATCAGAGGAAGGTGGGACAAAATCCTTGGAAACCCATGCATGGTTAATTTTAATGAAGGTTAGATCATCCACATTTTGGTTTGACAGACGGGTCCTTTTTTCTGTCAGGATTGATCCAGCTGCAGTGAAGACTCTTTCCGATAGCACACTTGCAGCTGGGCAAGCGAGCTCCTGTAAGGCATATTGTGCCAATTCAGGCCAGGTGTCCAGTTTAGCGGCCCAATAGTCAAAGGGGAATGACCTGTGTGGGAGAACATCGATATGGGAGGAAAAGTAGTTTGTAACCATAGCTGACAACTGCTGTCTCCTGTCACTTTCCATCGATGCAGTATTACCAGTTGTGTGAGCGGTACTTGAAAAATCAGTCCACAACATTGTCATGAAACCCCTGTCTCCCACACCACTTCTGCTGTGTGCACCATGAACACCTCTGCTAAGCTTCCCCCGGCCCGTACGGCTCGTGTGAGAACCATCACCGCTGCTGTGTGCTGGGAATGCCTCAAGCAACCGATTTAACAGAGTTGCTTGTTTATTAGCCAATATTAGATCAAGGTTCTCCTGTGGCATGATGTTTTGTAATTTGCCTTTATAGCGTGGATCCAGGATGCTGGCCAACCAGTAGTCGTCATCGTTCATCATTTTGGCAATGCGGGGGTCCCTTTTTAGGATCTGCAAGGCATAATCTGACATGTGGGCCAATGTTCCCGGTGTCAATGATGCACTGCGAGTGCTGGTTGGAGGAGCACTTTCTGGCAAATCCACATCCCTCCAGTCATGCACAAACCCTGTACCAGACCTTGCCACGCCAACGTTTTCACTTGCCCCACGAGATGCATCCTCCTCCCCTAAGTAATCATCCCCATCATCATCCTCCTCCTCCTCTTCTTCCTCCACCTCGTCCAGGAGAGGTCCCTGAGCAGACAATGGCTGAATGTCATCAAGGATTCCCTCCTCCTCTTCCTCCTCATCAACATTGGCTGCAGACGCCTGCTCCTTAAGGTGCGTCAAAGTTTGCATGAGCAGACGCATAAGTGGGATGATCATGCTTAGGATGGTGTTGTCTGCGCTTACCAGCCGTGTGCATTCCTCAAAACACTGAAGGACTTTACAGAGGTCTTTCAGCTTCGACCACTGCACACCTGTCAACTCCATGTCTGCTCTCAAAGTGCCTGGCCGTGTATCCTCCCACAAATGCATTATGGCCTGCCTCTGCTCGCACAGCCGCTTCACCATGTGCAGAGTGGAGTTCCACCTTGTTGCAATGTCGATAATGAGGCGGTGGTTGGGAAGGTGGAGCAATCGCTGCAGCTTCTGCATACGAACGGAGTGTACAGGCGACCGGCGGATGTGCGCGCACAGTCTTCGCACCTTCTGGAGCAGGGCTGTTAACTCCGGATAATTTTTGAGGAAACACTGCACCACCAGGTTCAAGGTGTGAGCCAAGCAAGGTATGTGGCTGAGTTTTGAAAGGGCTATGGCTGCCACAAAATTACGGCGGTTATCACTAACTACCTTGCCTGCCTCAAGATGTACACTGCCCAGCCATGACTCAGTTTGTCGCTTCAAGTACTCGGCCAGCACCTCGGCGGTGTGTCTGTCGCCCAAACACATCATCTGCAACACAGCCTGCTGACGCTTTCCACTAGCTGCTCGATAGGGGGACACCTCGTGTGCAACAGTGGCAGCTGCAGATGGAGTGCTCGTACAACTGCGCTCTGTGGACAAGCTTTCGCTTCTGGAGGAGGAGGAGGAGGAGGAGGGTCGAACGCCTACAGCCAACTGTTTCCTATACCGTGGGCTAGGCAGCACTGTCCCACCACCGCTGTCCCCTGTGGACCCTGCATCCACCACATTAACCCAGTGCGCAGTGATGGACACGTAACGGCCTGGGCCATGCCGACTGGACCATGCATCAGTTGTGAGGTGCACCTTTCCACTAACTGACTGCTTGAGTGCATGGACAATGCAGTCTTTTACATGATGGTGGAGGGCTGGGATGGCTTTGCGAGAGAAGAAGTGGCGACTGGGTAGGTCATAGCGTGGTACTGCATAGGCCATGAGTTCGCGGAAAGCTGCGCTTTCCACCAACCGATAGGGCATTATCTCAAACGAGATTAGTTTGGCAATGTGGGCGTTCAAACCCAGTGTACGCGGATGAGAGACTGAGTACTTTCTTGACCTACTCATAGTGTCTGGGAGGGTGAGCTGGACTTGAGAGCTGCATATGGTGGAAGTAGCGGTGGACAGGGCGGACTGAGAGAGGGTTGATGATGGTGATGGAGTTGGTGTTCTTTCTGATGGCCTAGATTCAGTATTTCGTTGATCTAACAGTGGGATTCCCTGACTGCTGTGGCCTTGCAACGACACCTCAACATTTGCTGCTGTGCTAACCGGTGGGCTTACAGTGGGGGAAACAATGTAGCGTTGTTGACTACCTTCTTTTACTGGTATTCAAATTTTTCTGATTTTTCCCTCAGCTAAAGGTCTTTGTGCACTTCTTACAGATAACCTTGGCCTGATCATGAGGATTTTGTTCAAAAAAGTGCCACACTACACTCTTCCTACTTTGGCAGACATTTTGCGGCCTAGCACGCTGTGATCTTTTGACCATCTGGACAAGCTGTCCAGCAACTCTTTTGATTTTTGGAACCTGTCTTTGGAGTGCTCCGGGCCTGCCAGATAACAGCTGTTGCGATGTTGATGTCTGCTGTGGATGCTCCTCCTCATCTGAGCTATTGGAAGCAGCACCCTCTTCCCCCAATGGATGCCAATCTGGGTCAACAACTGGGTCATCCATCACCTCCTCTTCAATGTTATGTGCACCTTCCTCTGTGTCACCGTGTATGGTGGTATAGTGTGCGGGAAGGGGCACCTGAGTCTCATCAGGGTCAGAATCTGGCTCTGTACACTGCGAGGACAATGTAGTGCTCTGAGTGAATGTACCAGCAGAATCATCTATCAGCGGCTGTGCATCAGTGCACTCCATGTCAGATTCATCTTGGCCTGGGTAATTCACCATTTCACTTGATAATCCAGGCATGGTATGTGAAAACAGCTCCATGGAGTAATCAGTAGTATGGCCTGCGTCATCCTTCAATCTTGGTTGGGGTGAAGGACACAAGGAAAGGTGTGGTTCATGAAAATGAGCCTCCAATGACGACTCAGTGCTTTTATTTTTTACAACTTCAGAAGAGGAGGCGATAGAGCTGGAGGCCGAGTCAGCATTGTAAGACAAAACTTTTTCCTGAAGCTCTGGCTTTAAAAGCGGTTTGCCAACTCCTAGAAAACTAAGCCTTCGAGGCCTTGTGGAGCCAGACGATGACGCAGGCTCAACACCTCCTGCATTCGGTCCTATTTTGCTTTTGCCACTACCATCAGATCCACCACCAACACCATCATTACCAGCTGCCAACCCCCGCCCAATTCCACGGCCTCTTCCACCAGCCTTCCTCATTTTTGGTAGAAATGTAGACAAAATCCAACAAACTATATAGTAATGTAAAACAAGGTACAAGGTGTCTATAGGACAGGGGAGATTTTGAATTTCTGCAGACACTTGTGGACACTGGACACTTTTGGATTGTGTGAGGCACACTGAATATTAGAGCGCTATGTCACAGACTCGATGGCACAGGTGTGAAAAAAGTGACTACAGGATAAGGGAGATTTTGAATTTCTGCAGACACTAGTGGACACTGGACACTTTTGGATTGTGTGAGGCCCACTGAATATCAGAGCGCTATGTCACAGGCTCGATGGCACAGGTGTGAAAAAAGTGACTACAGGATAAGGGAGATTTTGAATTTCTGCACACGCTAGTGGACACTGGACACTTTTGGATTGTGTGAGGCAAACTGAATATCAGAGCGCTATGTCACAGGCTCGATGGCACAGGTGTGAAAAAAGTGACTACAGGATAAGGGAGATTTTGAATTTCTGCACACACTAGTGGACACTGGACACTTTTGGATTGTGTGAGGCCCACTGAATATCAAAGCGCTATGTCACAGGCTCGATTGGCACAGGTGTGAAAAAAGTGACTACAGGATAAGGGAGATTTTGAATTTCTGCACACACTAGTGGATACTGGACACTTTTGGATTGTGTGAGGCCCACTGAATATCAGAGCGCTATGTCACAGGCTCGATGGCACAGGTGTGAAAAAAGTGACTACAGGATAAGGGAGATTTTGAATTTCTGCACACACTAGTGGACACTGGACACTTTTGGATTGTGTGAGGCCCACTGAATATCAGAGCGCTATGTCACAGGCTCGATGGCACAGGTGTGAAAAAAGTGACTACAGGATAAGGGAGATTTTGAATTTCTGCACACACTAGTGGACACTGGACACTTTTGGATTGTGTGAGGCCCACTGAATATCAGAGCGCTATGTCACAGGCTCGATGGCACAGGTGTGAAAAAAGTGACTACATGATAAGGGAGATTTTGAATTTCTGCACACACTAGTGGACACTGGACACTTTTGGATTGTGTGAGGCCCACTGAATATCAGAGCGCTATGTCACAGGCTCGATGGCACAGGTGTGAAAAAAGTGACTACAGGATAAGGGAGATTTTGAATTTCTGCACACACTAGTGGACACTGGACACTTTTGGATTGTGTGAGGCCCACTGACGCTGTATGGTGTGAAAAAATGCACGCTCAGTACCTCAGCAGGACAAAAAAAAAATTGGGATTGCTTTTAAAAAAGCAGTTTGCAGAGCAGTGGGTAAACAGCAATGCAGCTGTCAGGAAGCCTTAGAAGGCAGCCTAATAACCAACACCGCTGATCCACCACAATATAGCCTCCCCTTGCACTGCACACACAGTGACTGGTGTGTTGTACAGGCAAAATCGCTAGCAGCAGAAGCAGTTTTTTTTTCTTCTTCCCTGCCTAACGCTCTCCCTACAGAATCAGCAACCTCTCCCTATGCTAAGATCGGCAGAAGTAAGATGGCGGTTGGCGTGCACGCCCTTTTATAACCCCTGTGACGCCCACCAAAGCAAGCCAATCACTTGCATACCCTTCTGAAAGATAGTGGTGACCCCTGCCTATGTTATCACGTTGCCCACAGTGTCCGTGGATCCTGATTGGCTAAAAAAGAGCGCAAAACAAACTTTTGAAACGCGACTTTGGCGCGTAAGTCGCCGACCTCGTGGCCGACCTCATCCTAGGGTCGGGTTTCGTTTCATGAAACCCGACTTTGCCAAAAGTCGGCGACTTTTGAAGTTTTTTGACCCGTTTCGCTCAACTCTATTCTTGTCTAATCCATACTGAGCCTGTGAGCGTCTCTGTGTGACTGATGAAATATATAGGGAGATTGACAATTATCATTTGACTGTATAGAGCTGTATGCTTCTGATACAGTACCATATATCTGATGTTATTTTGGGTACATTTCCTCCAAAATTTGGAAGTATGGTGGAAGAGGCCGTGGATGTGGGCGTGGGCGGGCCAGCTGATGCTGATGGTGGTGGTGCATCTTCTGGTAGTGGCAAAAGCACAATAGCAGCTAAGGCAGGAGGTGTTGAGCCTGCGTCATGGTCTGGCTCCGGATTGCCTGGAAGACTACCTTTTCTGGGAGTAGGTTAACCACTTTTAAAGCCGGAGCATCAGGAACTGGTTTTGGCTTACATTGCCGAAACTGACTCCAGCAAATATGCCCTCCTCTTCTGAAGTTTCAAAAAATGCAAGCACTGAGTCATCAAGTGCTGGCTCCTGGTCAGGAAGAACCCCTTTCCTTGTGTCCTTCACCCCCACCAAAAGTGAATGATGCAGGCCACACTTCACATTAGTCCATGTAGCTCTTTCTATCATACCATGCCTGGGTTATCAAGTCAAATCGTGAATTCCCCAGTCCAAGATGAATCTGACATGGAGTGTGGGTGGCCAGCCAGGGCAGTGGGGTTAATCGGTACCGGGCCGGTGTCTCAGAGGGATGTGTCATGTTGGTGGTGACGACCCGTTCCGTGGCCCTGGGCATCCATGCAAAGGGGTGAATAGCGCTTATAGGTGAATGATACGTGATGCCACCTTTGGTTTCTGATCAGATTGATTCGCGCTGCAGTGTCGCTTCTCTGGGACAGATGTTGTGGTGCAGCTAAGATGTAGAAGCCCTGCACAGGTAGGGCCGTAGTTGCAGGGCAGATGAAAGAGTTGAATGATCCCAGCAAAGAGCAAACAGATGAATGGCATACTAGGGCACACAAATCACCACATTACCAGACGGAGCTATTTATCTGAAGTATTGCGGCATATAATTCAGTCAAAAAATGGAGGTGCTTGCATGAAAAAACATGAATATTTCAATGTGAAGCGAAAATAGAAGAAATATGCAGCACTCACTGATATAGCTGAAAAACTGTGCGTCTTTATTTCACATAAATTCCATCAATAGATGGGTGGACATGCAGGACGTTAGAGGAATGCTAGGGGAGGGAGGTGCCGGACAACGGCCGTTTCGCGATTACTCGCTTCTACGGGTCCGTTGATGGAATTTATGTGAAATAAAGACGCACAGTTTTTAAGCTATATCGGTGAGTGCTGCATATTTCTTCTTTTTTCGCTTCAGATGAAAGAGTTGGTAGATGGTGTGCAGTGCAGGATGTAGCAGAGCCGTGTGACAGGCGCAGGAGAAAGATGACAGACACAGTCGTGCAGTTCCTTTACCTGTACTTGGTAAGTGCCGTCCAGGACCCAGAGTACAGATGGAGAAGGAGTTGGTCAGCTTGGAAGCAAATTTGGAATTCTCTGTCTGCAGATAGGTAGTGTGGCCTCTGTTCTAGCGCTTATCTGAGGTACTCGCAGCACTGAGTTCACTGAAGTTCCCCCTGTTGACTTTCTTTTGGAACTTTCTCGTATGGCAGGCAGCCATAGCCTTTTCCTTCTGGCTCACACACGTCGCTGCTGGGGCCTCCGAGCCTTAGTTGGGAACAGAGCATTTACAGCTGCTACTTCCTCCGGTTTCTGCTGCAGGACCGTCAGTGTCCCTACAAACTAGGAGACCGGAATCCGAACCATGCGCTCCAGCTAGGAGTGAGCCTTAACTCTGCTCATCCTCCAGCTCCCCTTCTCACATCCACACACTTCCCCTTCCCTTCACAGACTGCCCTAACTTACCTCCTCCCGACCACAGAGAGCAGCTCCTCAGCAGTCAGGTTCAGAGGTCTCCCTGCTGGCCTGGAGTGGGAACTGTGTTGTGTGTTGGTTTAACTGCTAGAGAGATCCTTCGTTGCTCCCAAGCATGACATCACACTCCCTAGGAGGAAGGTAATGCCACTGTGGTGACCGTACTCCTGGGGGCGACACAAGTGCACTGATGCCCAGCCACTGCTAGATGATTCTGCTGGTACATTGACCCAGACCACTACATTCCCCCCGCACTCTACACAGCCAGAATCAGACCCTGATGAAACTCAGGTTCCCCTTCCCGCATACTATACCACCTTACACGGTGACAAAGAAGAAGGTGCAGATGAAAGTGCAGGTTCCTTGAGCAGGTGGGGGGGCATACTCATGGGCGATGGCACAGGGCCCCTCATAGTACGCAAAAGTGTCTCTGCCGGTGGGAGCACCCTCCACCCGCCGTCAGACACACCGCCGTACTATGAGGGGCCCTGTGCCAGTGCCATCGCCAACGAGTGGGCCCCCCCTGCTTGCTCAGGATCACAGCACTTGCAAAGTTGAAATACTTACCTCTCCCTGCTCCACCGCCGTGACGTCTTCCGCGTTTCCTGACGTGACATTCTGGTCAGAGAGCATGACATCACGTCTGTACGCCCTCTGTCTAAACAGTCCAAATGCAGTGAGATGGAAGATGGGGACGACGAGGAGTCCAGACGAGTACAGGGATTCCCTAGCGAGGAGACTTATTTAATTGTTTTCAATGTTGGGACAGCAATTTTTGGGGAGCACTATACTCTGGAGAATGACATATTAGGCCCACCATACACTGGAGCATTCCAAAGGTGGACATCAGACACTGGAGCAGCATTTACAGGGCCCATTATACACTGGAGCATTAGAAATCGGGCCCATTATATATGGAGCATTATTTGGGCCCATAAGACAGTGGAGCTTCATCCATGGGGACCAACATATACTGTAGCATTATGTGAAGCTCATCATATACTGTATGGAACATTATATGGGACCAATGATTCTGTATGGAGAAATATATGGGCCTCATTACTCTGTATGGCGCACTATGCGGTGGCCATAATATTGTATGGAGTAATTGACTGTCCGTTTTTGGAGCTATTGGAGAATTCAAAATGGATATCAGTCATGAGATGTAAGAAGTGAAGTATTTTTCATTGTACTATACTGCTATTTCTCTGCTGTATCAGAGGATCATGAATTGTGGCATGTGTTAAAGGAGCCCAGTGACACCCTTTGGCCCAGGGCCCACTGAAGCATTAGAAAGGGGGCCCATTATATATGGACTCTATGGAGCTTTATTTGGGCCCATAAGACAGTGGAGCATCATCCATGGGGACCAACATATACTGTAGCATTATGTGGAGCTCATCATATACTGTATGGAACATTATATGGGATCAATTATTCTGTATGGAGAAATATATGGGGCTCATTATTCTGTATGGTGCACTAGATGGTGGCCATAATACTGCATCAAATAATATACTGTCCGTTTTTTGAGCTATTATAGAATTTAAAATAGATAATATCAGTCATGTCATGTAAGCAGCTAAGTATTTTTCATTGTACTATACCTATATTTCTGTGCCGTATCGGAGCATTATGAATTGTGGTATGTGTTAAAAGGGCGCACTGACACTCTTTGGCCCAGGGCACCCAAAAACCTGGCGCCAGCCCTACCCCCCCACATCTTTAGCCAAACAACCCCCAGTTTTCAATGCGTAAACTATTATTATAAAGTAAATTAAGGTTGCCAAGCTTAAGTAATAAGAATTGATGTCGTTGGCATTGAAATGGGCACTGTAGGTGTGTTTACTGTCCTCCACTCCCTGCCGACTTTGCTTCCCCATTGACTTGCATTGAGTTTCGTGTTTCAGTCGGACCCCAACTTTTCCCTATAGTCGGCCGATTTCGACTTTTTAGAAAGTCGGGTTTCATGAAACCCGACTCGACCCGAAAAAAGACAAAGTCGCTCATCCCTAGCGGCAGCTCTATATGGTGTAGGTCTGGAAAAATGGAAAATCTCCTCGGTTTTTTTTTCCAGAGTCACACACAGATAGCTTCACTGTTTGAAAAGCGGACAGCTCTATACGGTGTAGGTCTGGAAAAATGGAAAATCTCAATGGTTTGTTTTTCCAGAGTCACACACAGATAGCTTCCCTGTTTGAAAAGCGGCATCTCTATATGGTGTAGGTCTGGATAAATGGAAAATCTCCTCGGTTTGTTTTTCCAGAGTCACACACAGATAGCTTCCCTGTTTGAAAAGCGGACAGCTCTATACGGTGTAGGTCTGGAAAAATGGAAAATCTCCTCGGTTTGTTTTTCCAGAGTCACACACAGATAGCTTCACTGTTTGAAAAGCGGATAGCTCTATACGGTGTAGGTCTGGAAAAATGGAAAATCTCCTCAGTTTGTTTTTCCAGAGTCACACACAGATAGCTTCACTGTTTGAAAAGCGGACAACTCTATACGGTGTAGGTCTGGAAAAACGGAAAATCTCCTCAGTTTGTTTTTCCAGAGTCACACACAGATAGCTTCACTGTTTGAAACGCGGACAGCTCTATACGGAGTAGGTCAGGAAAAATGGAAAATCTCCTCGGTTTGTTTTTCCAGAGTCACACACACAGATAGCTTCACTGTTTGAAAAGCGGACAGCTCTATACGGTGTGGGTCTGGATAAATGGAAAATCTCTTCGGTTTGTTTTTCCAGAGTCACACACAGACATCTTGTATTTGTCCGTGATACCAGCCGGTACACGGTAGTGTGTGAGGAGCATACACCGCTATACGGTGTGAAAAAATGAACGCTCGGTAACTGAGCAGAAAAAAATAATAAAAGTTGGAGTGCTTTGAATAAAGCAGTTTGAACAGCAGTGTGCACACACCAATGCAGCTAGCAGGTAGCCTTAAAAGGCAGCCTAATCACCACCAGCGCTGTTGCACACAACAAAAATCCTCCCCTTTCACTGCAACTGTACAGTGAATAGCGCTAGCAGCAGAAGCAGTTTTTTTTCCTTCTTCCCTGCCTAACGCTCTCCCTATTCAGAATCAGCAGCAGCACCTCTCCCTATTCTAAGATCGGCAGAAGTAAGATGGCGGTCGGCGGTCACGGCCTTTTATAGGCACTGTGACGCCACACAAAGCCAGCCAATCACTTGCATGTCCTTATCTAACATGGTTGGGGCTGCTGCCGACGTAATCGCGTTGCCCACACTGTGCGTCCTTGATGATTGGCAGAGAAAAGGTGCTGGAAGCATTATTTGAAACGCGACTTTAGCGCTCAAGTCGGCGACCTCATGGCCTACTTCACGCTATGGTCGGGTTTCGATCGGCGAAACCTGACTTTAGGAAAAGTCAGCTGATTCTGAAATTGGCCGACCCATTTCACTCAACTCTAGTTGTCTGTTGTTAATACGACTGCCTACACCCATCATAGCATAGTGAAATCAAGCTTACATGGATGCCAATCACATGTCTTTACAGGTCATGTGCACTTCTCAGACCATGTGATCAATAAATGTCGTAATGCAGAGTAAAATTGGTGCTTAACTATGTTAACAAAGTAATGAATAGATAAGCAAATGCACCAGAACAAAAGATGGAAATACAGAGACACAAACCAGTGATAGAGTGCAAAGATGTCTGCTTACTAGAGCTGGTAATTAACTGGCAACTAAACTGCAAGCAGGACTTAGGAGTCATGTGATATCCATCTACACCCACATTAACAGTTCCTGGGAGTCACAATATCCACAATATGATCACACACTTGCATACAGGACCCAAGAGGGATGTAATCCTGACCTACACAAACATTAGCAGTAACTTAGAGTCACATGTAAGATTACACAGTTGGATACAGTTGGAATTAGAAATTATGTAATTCCAATGTACACAAGGACTGACAGGACCTGGGAGTCACAAGACTCACAGTCAGAGCTCACATTTTGCTTCTGTAGTAAATGTTAAAGGGGTTGTCTAAGCTTGGGGTTCAAGTCAGAAGTTACGCCATGTGAGTTCAGACTTTGAAATCCCCCAAGCACGCAATGTGCACACTGTCAAGATTCTCCGGCTTTGGAGAAAGTATGACATTTTATGCATTCACTCACGTGCCAACTAGACATGTGTGGCGCCCGTGCCTCTAGCATCGCAAAATGCCTGCATGTGTGATATACTTTTATATGCATTGCCAGCTATGGTAAGGGCTGGTTTCTCTGCTGGTGAAAACTGCAAGTGTGGGAGGAACGGCCCCCTTCGAGTGCCCGGGCCAGAACCATGGGAGCCGTCATCTAGGTTCCGGGGGAAACTGTCCCCGGGGGACAGGATTCAGGGACGGACCACTGTGACAGACAGATGGGCTGGGGGAGGGATCAATATAAAGAAGGCGGGGAATTCTCAGGGCGATGAGTCAGCAGACCGACACAGAGAGAGCAGGAGACAGTGGGAGCGGCTGCAAGGGAGAGCGACTCACCAGTGCCAGGGAGGATGCTCACCGAGGACTCCAGAAGGACAGTACTGAGGCGACTATCGGGGACTTGTTGCCCCGCTCCAGCCCACGGCCATTGCGGCCCCAGTTCAACCCATGGCCGCTTCCCCTCAGCCCGCGGCTGCGACCTGCTCGCGGTCACTCGCGGCCTCTGCTGTCACGCCCGAGCCCGCGGCTGCGGCCTGTTCCCTGCCGCCAGCAGCCGCCCTGTTCTCACGAGTGGCTGCGGCAAGTACAGCACCGCCGGTGGCCATCACTGTCCCGCTCCGGTCCGCAGCAGAGGCCAGGCCTCCGCTGACCGCGGACCCCCCGCCGCAGCTGTTAGCTGCGTAGGTGGCCTGCCCTTTGCCACCACACATCGCTGCCGCTTGCCCCAGGCCAGGGGCTGTGGCCCAACCGTCCAAGGACCCCACCGGAGCCTGTGGGGCTCCAGTGTCATCAGCGCACTGGAGTGCGCAAAGACTTAGTCATCATCTCAGCAACTGGGCCCAGCAACTACTACGCCGAAAGACCACCAACCTGAACGGCGAGGGACATTTGGATGGCTAAGTTGACTTTATAATTAAGGACCCATAGTCGGCCATACCGCGGCCCTATAGTGACCAGCTGTTGCCGGAAGTAGTCGTGTTCTACCGTTTTGTGTGTGCCTGTATAGAGCCCCTGCGAGGGCAACCCTTGTTTCCCCTGTTTTTGGTGATAAGGCCGGGACTGAGGAAAGTTCCCTCTGGCCCTATAAATGTTAATACAGAAAGCACCTATTTGTCTCGCGACTCGTCACTGCATCCTGCGCACCTGCGAGTACCACACATTCACACATTTTACCTGATCCCTTACTGAAAGATTGTACACTTTTGCCTGAACCAGGAAGTGTGCACGATTCCTCATGGGGAAGGAGGTGCTTCTGAAAGGTTGCAATGTGCAGCAGTGAAGACGTGGGAAGAGGTAGGAACATGGGGTGTGCAGACAGAGGAGAGTAGTGTGATCTCCCTGTCAGGACAAGCAGCACGAGGCGGGGTATCATTCCCTAGAGCACAGAAACTTCCAGGGTCCTTGCTAAACTGAAAGACTGTTCAGTTTTCATATAGCGCTCAGTAGTGTGCTTTTGCCCAGGAGCTCAGCAGCGCATAGAATCAGGAACACTGCTGCAAGACAGAGTGTTTGCCACAGGATTCGAGCTGCCTGCTCGCTGGAATGGGTTACAGATCCAGCAGCTGTTTATATTGGACCCCTGTTGGTCCAAGGAATCATTTACCAGAGGTATAATTAGCAGCAGGAAGGCTACACTACGTCACAGCAGAGAAACTGAACTCTCTCCATGCAGTCTTGACTAGTGTTGAGCATTCCGATACCGCAAGTATCGAGTATCGGCCGATATTAGCTGTATCGGAATTCCGATACTGACTTCCGATACTTTTTTCATATCGGATACCGGAATCGGAAGTTCGCATAATGCTATGAGCCCGCTCGCTTTGATTCAGCCAATGGGAATCCTCAGAAGTGTTGGCACATCCTGTTAGGCATGTAGGCATGTTAACTATTGGCATGGCTGTGATTGGCTGCTGAAATGATGTCATGATGCACTATAAAAGCTGCCGCCGCTGCCATTTCTGGTCACTCTGCTGTGAATTCAGTTAGGGACAGGCTGCTGTTGAAGACTGTGAGGGACAGTTAGAAATAGCGATTCTACCAAACATTTTGTGCTTTAACCAGGCTACATAAACCACCACTGTAGCTTTCTTTTCCCTAGCAGCAGTGTTCACAGCTGTCTGCAAGGGCTGTGTGAGTGCAGCTCATGCTGTGGAGTGGGTCCTGCAGCCACGTCTGGTTGTAGGCCACCCAGTGTGCCTCACTGCTGCCTCATACATATTTTTCTTTTTGAGCTGCTTATTTTTCAAAAATCTTATCTAGTGTGCTTCCATCCGTATCCATACACGTTGGTTGCAAACACTAGTAGTAGACAGCGGAGCCTTTCTGCAGCCTTTCAGTGCTAGTGCCCACTTAGCTGCACTGTTCACAGCTGTCTGAGAGGTCTCTGACTGTGTGTGAGTGCAGCTCACGCTGAGTAAAAATTCCCTCTGCTTGCTGTCTTCTGCAACATATTCAAATGGTACAACTTCCCACCTCTGATTGCTGTCTCATCTGCTGCAATAGACTCTAATGGTAAAAATTCCCTCTGCTTGCTGTCTTCTGCAACATATTCAAATGGTACAACTTCCCACCTCTGATTGCTGTCTCATCTGCTGCAATAGACTCTAATGGTAAAAATTCCCTCTGCTTGCTGTCTTCTGCAACATATTCAAATGGTACAACTTCCCACCTCTGATTGCTGTCTCATCTGCTGCAATAGACTCTAATGGTAAAAATTCCCTCTGCTTGCTGTCTTCTGCAACATATTCAAATGGTACAACTTCCCACCTCTGATTGCTGTCTCATCTGCTGCAATAGACTCTAATGGTAAAAATTCCCTCTGCTTGCTGTCTTCTGCAACATATTCAAATGGTACAACTTCCCACCTCTGATTGCTGTCTCATCTGCTGCAATAGACTCTAATGGTAAAAATTCCCTCTGCTTGCTGTCTTCTGCAACATATTCAAATGGTACAACTTCCCACCTCTGATTGCTGTCTCATCTGCTGCAATAGACTCTAATGGTAAAAATTCCCTCTGCTTGCTGTCTTCTGCAACATATTCAAATGGTACAACTTCCCACCTCTGATTGCTGTCTCATCTGCTGCAATAGACTCTAATGGTAAAAATTCCCTCTGCTTGCTGTCTTCTGCAACATATTCAAATGGTACAACTTCCCACCTCTGATTGCTGTCTCATCTGCTGCAATAGACTCTAATGGTAAAAATTCCCTCTGCTTGCTGTCTGCTGTGTCATCTGCTGCTTTACCATCTAGAAACATAGTTTAATGTGTCTGCTAATTCTTTGTTATAAATCATTTGGTGCATTGTACTTAAAACTCACTGTTGCATTTCCATGACTGGGATCAGTGTAGATCTTATCTGGTGGAGGTGTTAAAATAGATGTTGCCAGGCTGAATGTCTTTGATCATCCCAAAAAAAAAAAAAAAAAAAACCCCTGGTGTGCTGACCCCAGCTGCCAAATTATCCTCAACCAGTTCCCACAATCCATCTCTTCAGACCCTGCAGTCTGGACTATAAATTTAGAACCATCCATAGGGGTGCACGCATGTGGGGGTGCCCGCATCACAGAAGCAAAGCGTCACGAAGATAAGCGTCGGGATACAGCAGTTATTACATGGCAGTTAGTCAGGACAGGAGTCAGGTAACCCTCACTCTGCTGTCCCTTTTAACCATGTGCTTTATTCCTATCCTCCTATGTTCTCTTGCAATCCACTTTCACCGACCAATCCCCCCTCCATCACGACTAGTGTTGAGCATTCCGATACCGCAAGTATCGGGTATCGGCCGATACTTGCTGTATCGGAATTCCGATACCGACTTCCGATATTTTTTCAATATCGGAATTCGGCATCGGAATCGGAAGTTCAGTTGATTGACGGCCTGATGTCATCATGATGCGCGGTGTGTGCGCATCATGATGCGCCGTCATTTCGGGCCTTCCGGGGGTCTCTGCCGGCCTGCCGGGGGGCTGTGTGGACTGCCCGGGGTCTCTGCCGGCCTGCCGGGGGGCTGTGCCGGCCTGCCGGTGGTCTGTGCACCCTGTGGGGGTCTGTACCGGCCTGCCGGGGGGCTGTGCCGGCCTGCCGGGGGGCTGTGCTGATGTCCGGGGGTCTGTGCAAGCATCGTCCGATGGGACTACAAGTCCCATCGGGCGATGCCTGCTACCATGACAGTGATTGACACATTAGCCAATGATGGGACAGTAGTAGTCCCATCATCCGGCTAATGTGTTAAATGTTAAAAAAAAAAAAAAAAATACTACATACATACTACATGCTACATACATACTACATATATACTACATACATACTACATACATGCTACATACATACTACATGCTACATACATACTACATGCATGCTACATACATACTACATACATGCTACATACATACTGCATGCTACATACATACTACATGCATGCTACATACATACTACATATATACTACATGCATGCTACATACATACTACATACATACTACATGCATGCTACATACATACTACATGCATGCTACATACATACTACATGCATGCTACATACATACTACATGCATGCTTCATACATACTACATGCATGCTACATGCATGCTACATGCATGCTACATACATACTACATGCTACATACATACCACATACATACTACATACATACTACATACTACATATATACTACATGCATGCTACATACATACTACATGCTACATACATACCACATACATACTACATACATACTACATACTACATATATACTACATGCATGCTACATACATACTACATGCTACATACATACCACATACATACTACATACATACTACATACTACATATATACTACATGCATGCTACAAACATACTACATGCTACATACATACCACATACATACTACATACATACTACATACTACATATATACTACATGCATGCTACATACATACTACATGCTACATACATACCACATACATACTACATACATACTACATGCTACATACATACTACATATATACTACATGCATGCTACATACATACTACATGCTACATACATACCACATACATACTACATACATGCTACATATATACTACATGCATGCTACATACATACTACATATATACTACATGCATGCTACATACATACTACATGCTACATGCATGCTACATACATACTACATACATACTACATGCTACATACATACCACATATATACTACATACATACAATACATTCATACAATACATACATAGACATACAGTACATATAACATAGAGTAACATACTTACCAATACTTGTCACATTGTTCCCCGAAGCCATTGTCTTTCCGGAATAAATATTAACATAACAAACCACAAAAATACTCACCCACGATCCGAAGCAGTCCACGAGTGTGTCCCACGACGATCTTGGGTAGAGAACTGCAGCATCAGATGATGCTGCCGTTCTCTACGGGCTGCAGGAATCCAATGACGGAAGGTAGGTATCCTTCCGCACTGTATTCCTCCGCCACTTAAAAAAAAAAAGTCCCTAGTCTCACTTTATGCCATTGCTGCGTGGGAATTTCCCACACAGCAATGGCATAAAGTGAGACTAGGGACTTTTTTTTTTTTTAAGTGGCGGAGGAATACAGTGCGGAAGGATACCTACCTTCCGTCATTGGATTCCTGCAGCCCGTAGAGAACGGCAGCATCATCTGATGCTGCCGTTCTCTACCCAAGATCGTCGTGGGACACACTCGTGGACTGCTTCGGATCGTGGGTGAGTATTTTTGTGGTTTGTTATGTTAATATTTATTCCGGAAAGACAATGGCTTCGGGGAACAATGTGACAAGTATTGGTAAGTATGTTACTCTATGTTATATGTACTGTATGTCTATGTATGTATTGTATGAATGTATTGTATGTATGTAGTATGTATGTAGTATGTATGTAGCATGCATGTAGCATGTAGTATGTATGTAGCATGCATGTAGTATATATGTAGTATGTATGTAGCATGTAGTATGTATGTAGCATGCATGTAGTATATATGTAGTATGTATGTAGCATGTAGTATGTATGTAGCATGCATGTAGTATATATGTAGTATGTATGTAGCATGTAGTATGTATGTAGCATGCATGTAGTATATATGTAGTATGTATGTTGCATGTAGTATGAATGTAGCATGTATGTAGTATGAATGTAGCATGTATGTAGTATGTATGTAGCATGTAATTTTTTTTTTTTTTTACATTTAACACATTAGCCGGATGATGGGACTACTACTGTCCCATCATTGGCTAATGTGTCAATCACTGTCATGGTAGCAGGCATCGCCCGATGGGACTTGTAGTCCCATCGGACGATGCCTGCACAGACCACCGGCAGGCCGGCACAGCCCCCCGGCAGGCCGGCACAGCCCCCCGGCAGGCCGGCACAGCCCCCCGGCAGGCCGGCACAGCCCCCCGGAGCCTGCACAGACCACCGGCAGGCCGGCACAGACCACCGGAGCCTGCACAGACCCCCTGGCAGGCCGGCACAGCCCCCCGAAAGGCCCGTACAGACCCCAGAGAGGCTGTACAAGGGCAGGAAAGGGTTTTTCTTATTCCGATACCGGAAGTCCCATAGACTTGAATGGGACTTCCGGTATCGGAATCGGCGATACCGATACTTTTTTTAAAGATCGGCCGATACCATCCGATACGATACTTTGAAGTATCGGATGGTATCGCTCAACTCTAATCACGACTCATATACATCAGCTCCTCTCTCTTTGCTTCTCCCATGTACAGCTCCCATGCACTTCTCACCTTCTTAAAAAGCCTCAGCCCATCTTGCCCAAACACACTGCACAAAAAATCTTCATACAATTCCAAAAACTACTTGCTCTTTATCTTCCTGCTCCTACTGATTTCAGGGGACATCTCCCCCAACCCCGGTCCACCATCCCCCAACCTCAACCCCTACCCTACCTCACATCGAAACCTTAATAATCTTACTAATATCACTTGCACTCCTTCATCTCCTTCTTTCAATTGTGCCCTTTGGAATCCACGGTCTGTATGCAACAAGCTTCCTTTCCTACACAATTACTTTCTGAAAAACTCTCTGAATTTGTTGGCCCTCACGGAAACCTGGATTCAGGATTCTGACACTGTCTCTCCTGCTGCCATTTCCCATGGTGGCTTACAATTCTCCCATTCCCCGAGACCGACAAATAGACCTGGTGGTGGAGTCGGCATACTCCTGTCCCCACAATGCACTTTCCAGGTCATCCCCTCAGTTCCATCACTCTCATTCCCTTCTTTTGAAGTCCACACCATCAGGCTCTTTCGTCCCCTCTCCCTCAGAGTAGCGGTCATATATCGGCCCCCAGGCTCACCCACCCACTTCCTGGACCATTTCTCTGCCTGGCTGCCGCACTTCATGTCCTCAGAACTACCAACCCTTATCCTGGGAGACTTCAACATCCCCATTAACAGCCCCACTTCCACATCTGCATCCCAGCTTCTATCACTAACCACTTCTCTAGGCCTCTCTCAGCTCTCAACCACTGAAACACACAAAGACGGTAACACCCTGGACCTGGTTTTCGCCCGGCTCTGCTCAATCTCCTACCTAGATAACTCACCGCTTCCCCTCTCTGACCACAACATTCTCTCCTTTACACTCACAAATCCTCGCTCACCCCAGCACCCTCCTACCTACCATTCAGTCAGAAATCTACAAGCCATTAACCCTCATACACTTTCAGACTCCCTACACTCATCATTGTCCCCAGTCTCTTCTTTGTCCTGTCCTGATCTGGCTGTACATCACTTCAATGACACTCTTAGAAGCACCCTTGACCAAGTAGCTCCCCTCACCCTCAGAACCTCCAAACACAGAGTGAAACAGCCCTGGCTCACATCGCAAACCCGATTTCTCCAGCGATGCTCTAGGTGTGCTGAACGCTTATGGAGGAAAACACACACACCAGAAGACTTCATACACTTCAAATTTATGTTAAGGACATATAACTCTGCCCTTCACCTCGCCAAACAGACCTACTTCACCACCCTGATCTCCTCACTATCCAACAACCCCAAGAAACTTTTTGACACCTTTCACTCCCTCCTCAGGCCAAAAGCACAAGCCCCTATCACAGACATTTGCGCTGATGACCTGGCCTCCCACTTTATAGAGAAAATAGACAATATCCGTCAGGAAATCCGCTCCCAATCACCAAGTTCAGTGACTCCCATCCCTCCCTGCATTTCCCCTGGCTCACTCTCCACATTTGCTCCCATCACAGAAGAAGAAGTCTCCAGGCTCCTCTCCTCTTCTCGTCCAACTACATGCACAACCGACCCCATTCCCTCACATCTCCTCCAGTCTCTCTCCCCAGTCGTCACAACTCACCTAACTACAATCTTTAATCTCTCCCTCTCCTCTGGCATTTTCCCCTCCTCCTTCAAACACTCTATCATTACTCCATTACTAAAGAAACCCACCCTTGACCCATCCTGCACAAACAACTACAGACCAGTCTCCAATCTCCCCTTCATCTCTAAACTCTTGGAGCGCCTGATATACTCACGCCTTACCCGTTACCTCTCCACTCACTCCCTCCTAGACCCTTCACAGTCCGGTTTCCGCCCCCTACATTCGACAGAAACTGCACTCATCAAAGTGACCAATGACCTTCTGACAGCAAAACGTAATGGTGACCATTCTCTGCTCATTCTTCTCGACCTTTCTGCAGCTTTCGACACTGTTGACCATCCTCTCCTACTCTCTAGGCTCCAGTCACTAGGCATTAAGGACACTGCTCTTTCCTGGTTCTCCTCCTATCTTTCCGACCGCTCCTTCAGTGTTCTGTTTTCTGGCTCCACTTCATCTCCTCTTCCTCTCACTGTTGGGGTACCTCAGGGCTCAGTCCTTGGCCCCCTTCTCTTCTCTCTCTATACAGCCCCAATTGGACAGACCATCAGCAGATTTGGCTTTCAGTACCATCTTTATGCTGATGACACACAACTGTACACATCATCCCCTGACCTTACCTCCGCTGTACTACAGAACGCCACTGACTGTCTGTCTGCAGTCTCCAACATCATGTCTGCTCTCTATCTGAAACTCAACCTCTCCAAAACTGAACTTCTTCTGCTCCCACCATCTACTAACCTCCCTAAATCTGACATTTCCCTCTCTGTGGGTGGCACCATAATAACACCCCGACAGCAGGTGCGCTGTCTGGGTGTTATGTTCGACTCCGATCTCTCCTTCACCTCCCATATACAATCTCTTGCCCGCTCATGCCGCTTACACCTAAAGAACATCTCTAGAATCCGCCCTTTTCTCACCATGGAAACAACAAAAACTCTCACTGTCGCCCTGATCCACTCCCGCCTAGACTACTGTAATGCTCTATTAATTGGCCTCCCTCTCACTCGACTCTCCCCTCTCCAGTCTATCCTTAATGCAGCAGCCAGGGTTGTCCATCTGGCTAATCGTTTCTCAGACGCGTCCGCTCTTCACCAGTCGTTACACTGGCTGCCAATTCATTACAGGGTACAATTCAAAGTACTTGTTCTCACCCACAAAGCTCTCCACAGTGCGGCACCCCCTTACATCTCCTCCCTCATTTCTGTCTATCGGCCTAACCGACCGCTGCGCTCTGCAAATGACTTTCGACTAACCTCTGCCCTAATCCGTACCTCCCACTCCCGACTCCAAGACTTCTCCCGTGCTGCGCCAATCCTCTGGAATGCTCTACCCCAAAATATTAGGACCATCCACAATTTGCATAGTTTTAGGCGCTCGCTCAAAACACATTTGTTCAGAGCGGCCTATCACATTCAGTAATCAAAGTCATGTTTGTGTGTGTGTGTAGCCCATTCACTATCTCCATCTAACCCCCACCCCCTGAAGATGGCTGGACCGTCATTGTAAATACATCATTGTAAATACAAACCTGTGCTTTGTATCCCCCCCACCTCATTGTAGATTGTAAGCTCCACGAGCAGGGTCGTCTTATTTCGCTTTAATTATTGTATTGTTAACGTTGTTACTTATGACTGTTGTGTTTGAAACTGTTCAACTGTAAAGCGCTGCGGAATATGTTGGCGCTATATAAATAAAGATTATTATTATTATATTATTATTATTAGTAGTGTGTCCTGCAGCTACGTCTGGTTGTAGGCCGCTCAGCGTGTCACTGCCTCACACATTTTTCTTTTATTGCAGCTCATTTTTTCTCCTATTAGTGTGCATCCATCCGTATCCATATACGGTGGTTGCAAACACTCTAGGAGTAGACAGCGGAGCCTTTCTGCAGCGTTTCAGTGCTAGTGCCCACTTAGCTGCACTGTTCACGACTGTCTGAGAGGTCTCTGACTGTGTGTGAGTGCAGCTCACGCTGAGTAGTGTGTCCTGCAGCTACGTCTGGTTGTAGGCCGCTCAGCGTGCATCACTGCCTCACACATATTTTTCTTTAATTGCAGCTCATTTTTTCTTCTCCTGTTAGTGTGCATCCATCCCTATCCATCTACATTGGTTGGTTGCAAACACTATATAGGAGTAGATAGAGGAGCCTTTTTTCTGGTTTGTGCCCTTCATCTGCAGCCAGATTAGTATTACCCAATTTTTTTGGAGCCTCATTTTTTGCATTGTAGGTTACCTGCCTGCATTGTAATAGCTCCAAAAAGTTGGTGATACTATCACTTTCAAACCTTTGGTCACATCCTTTTAGTTTTTTTTCACACAAAAAAACAATAAAGTTCACCAAACACTACATTTGAAAGTTGTGTAGGCCACATTAGCTCCTATTAAAGTGTAGTCCACACACACACTTCATAAAATTAGTGTTTCTTCTACCTGTAACCAGCTGTTCAGGAATAAGCACACTAAGCCCCCCTTTGTACTTTTCTGCCTATCTTTATCAGTCTAGCAAGATGAAGAAGGCAGGGAGTAAGGCACGTGGGCGTGGAGTTTCAGCAGGGAGAGGACATGGGGATTCTGCAGGGAGAGGACGTGGGGATTCTGTGCCTGCTGCGGGCACCAGTGAGTCAACAGCCCCCAGTTTTAGCAGGCAACAGTCCTTTATGCGCAGCTTTGTAGGACCTCGCCGTACCCCACTGCTGCGGGAGGAACAAATTAAAGCCGTTGTCGGATGGATGGCAGCTAACGCATCGACTTCAATGACTTCCACATCCTCTCAGGGCCAGAGCACCGAAGAGCAACCATCTGTCTCTTCACCACCTGCCAAAGTGCCCAGGCAGTCAGAGAGCCCTGGACAGGAGCCATCACAGTCTCTACGTCTGTTCTCTGAATCTGTTGGCTTGGAAAGAGGGGGCCAGCCAAGCAGCATTCCAGAATGTGAAGAAGAGGGAGTATGCAGTGATGCGCAACTTCTTTGTCCCTCTGAATCTGAAGAGGCGGGTGGGCCAGTGCCTATGGTCAGCACACCTCAGTACACATTAGATGATGACGAGACTCAGTTACCACTTTCTGGTGCGTACGGTGCTGGCGAGACAACCCAGGAGAAGCAGGTGTTTGAGGAGGGGAGTGTAGATGATGAGGTCCTTGACCCATCATGGCGTGAGGAACAGGAAGGTGGTGGGAGCAGCTCTGAGGAAGAGATTCCCCGAACGGCCAAAACAGGAGGGAGAGGGAGGGGGCAGACTTGGTTGGCTGTAGCCTCCACTTCGGCACCCGGTAGGAGCATTCCTCTTTCAAAAGGCAAAACGGGTGCTCCCAAGACTTGCAGTGAGTGGTCCTTTTTTGACACAGTTGCAGATGACATTTGCTTTGTCAAATGCAAGCTGTGTCATCAGAGAGTCAAAAGAGGGAAAAATGTCAGCAACCTCAATACCACTAATATGTGGAAACATGTGCGGACCAAGCACGAGGTGGAGTTACACAGACACACTGAAGACGTAGGCCAACGTACAGCACCACCTACCACCTCTTCAGCTCGTGTTGGGGCCTCTTCCTCCAGCTCACACACAGCTGGTTCGGCTTCCTCATAGGATCGCCAAGGAAGAACCTCTGGCACTGTTGTCCAGAGACCCTGTGACATTCCACCCACAGCACCACATTCCCAGTCATCCTCACACTCCCAGGCCACTCGACAGCCATCGGTAGCACAGGCATGGGATAAAAGGTGGCCATACTCGGCAAACCATCCCCGAGCACATGCTCTGAATGCTGGCATTGCCAAACTACAGGCACTTGAAATGCTGTCATTCAGGCTGGTGGAGATTGACACCTTCCGGGACTTCATGGCATTGGCAGTCCCACAATACACCTTGCCCAGCCGCTTTTATTTCAGCAGGCGAGACGTCCCTGCCCTGCAGAAACATGTGGAGGGAAAAATAAAACATGCGCTACTAAACGCCGTTAGTAGCAAGGTCCACCTGACCACCGATGCGTGGACCAGTAACCATGGACAGGGACGATACCTTTCCCTCACTGCCCATTGGGTCAATGTTGTGGAGCCTGGTACAGATCTGGAGAGTGGCGCTGTACGTGTTCTGCCAATTCCACGGATTGCAGGAATCCAGTCTGAACACATAGACTCCTCCTCCAACTCAAGTTCCTCTGAAACAGCGCAGCAGGAGCCTGTTACGACCGATATGAGCACAGCCGTGGCCAAACGTCAACAGGCCGTACTCAAATTAATTTATTTGGGGAATCGAAGCCACACAGCGCAGGAGCTCTGGAATGCCATCAAGCAGGAGAGCGACGTGTGGTTTGTGCCAGCGAATCTCCAGCCGGGCTTGGTAGTGTGTGACAATGGCCGAAATCTGGTGGCAGCTCTTGGCCTAGGCAACCTCACTCACATCCCATGTCTGGCACATGTGCTGAACTTGGTCGTGCAGAGCTTTCTGAGGGACTATCCGGATCTTGATGCACTGCTGCACAAGGTCCGCATAGAGTGCGCTCACTTGCGGCATTCCAGCACAGCAAGATCGCGCCTTGCTACTCTGCAGCGCCGACTACGCCTTCCAGAACATCGCATCATATGTGACCTACCCACCAGGTGGAATTCAACGTTACATATGTTGGAGCGGTTGTGTGAGCAGCAGGCAGCAGTCATGGAGTACCAGCTGCACCAGGCACAAACAAGTCGCACTGTGCGCCGGTCACACTTCAGCACCACTGAGTGGGCCTCTATGAAGGACATCTGCCTCGCTTTGCGTGCCTTCGATGATTCCACGCGGATGGCGAGTGCAGATGATGCACTAGTCAGCATGACTGTCCCCCTTATCTGCCTGCTTCAAAAAACACTGCAAGCACTAAGGGATGAAGTTTTGGAAGAGGTGGAGGATGAGTAGTTCCAAATGCCATCTGCTTCTGGACAGTCTGCGCTACATGGTTCCTCACAAAGGCTTAGGCAGGGGACACTTTGTGAAGAGAATGAGGAGGAGTCGATGGAAGAGGAAGACATCTCTCCAGAGGAGGGAGGTACACAAAGCTCTAGTCAGTATGTACAGCGAGGGTGGGGTGATGCAGAGCAGGCAGAGATTACGCCTCAAGCAGGGGACAGCGGTCCTTTGGCAGTTGGGAGTCTGCAGCACATGGTTGATTTCATGCTGCAGTGCCTGAGAAACGACCGCCGCATCGCCCACATTCTCTACATGGCTGATTATTGGGTGTACACCCTCCTAGATCCTCGCTACCGGGACAACTTACAAAGCCTCATACCAACGTTGAACTGGGAGTGTAAACTGCGGGAGTACCAAGACACACTGGTGCAGTCCATCATGTTTTCCATTCCACCCGACAGCAGTGGTGCTAGTGCTTTACAAAGGAGCTCTGTGCGTCGAGGCAGTGGAGGAAACTCGGCACAAAGAGGCAGAAGAGGCAGCGACTCAGCACAAGGCAAGACCACTATGGCCCAAATGTGGCAAAGTTTTGTGTGTCTGCCACAATTATCTACACCATTACAGACGGCTCCAGTCAGCAGGAGGCAACATTTCCGTCAGATGGTGACAGACTACATGTCTTGCCCTGTCAGTGTACTCCCAGATGGCTCTTCCCACTTCAAGTTTTGGGTCTCTAAGCTGGATACATGGCCAGAGCTTAGTCAGTATGCATTGAAGGTGCTGGCTTGCCCTGCTGCCAGTGTATTATCGGAACGCGTCTTTAGTGCCGCAGGTGGTGTACTAGCAGACCGTCGCACGCGACTATCTTCCGATAACGTCGACCGGCTTACTTTTCTGAAAATGAACAAGGCCTGGATCTCTCCAGAATTTGCCAGTCCTCTTCCCGACTAAATAATTGGTTGGCAACTGTATCCAAGTCTCCTATTGTGTTCATGTTTCTACCACCTGAACTATAATCCCTGGGCTTCAACACAGCCAGTTGTCGCTCAGATGTGTCGTCTGCACAGAGAAAAACACACTAGCTTCTGTGTTAGTGGGGTTCAGTGACGCCATCTGCTCCCCTGCTGTGTGGACGGCAAAGTCTCCTGCTCCATCCACATTCAAACTCCTACTGATTTTTAACCGTGGTACACTTAGGCCTCTGGCTCCACTGTCTCTAGTATTTCCCCTGGCCTCCAACCCCGCCAGTTGCTGCTCTGAAGTGGCGTCTGCACAATCCACACTTGTTCCTGAGTTACTGGGGCTCAGTCACGTCAGTTGATCCCCTGATGTGTGTCCGGCAAGGTCTCCTGCTCTGTCCACATTCCCATTACTAGTAGCGGGAATGTGGACAGAGCAGGAGACCTTGCCGGACACACATCAGGGGATCCACTGACGTGACAGAGCCCCTGTAACCCAGGAACAAGTGTGGATTGTGCTGACGCCACTTCAAATCAGTAACTGGCGGGGTTGGAGGCCAGGGGAAATACTAGAGACAGTGGAGCAAGAGGCCTAAGTGGAGCTTGGTTACAATCAGTTGTAGTCTACAACCTCTATAAAACCAGCTGCAAGTTGGCCTCCGCCTGCTGCATGCCTCATCCTGGGCTCCAACAACGCCAGTTGGTGTTCAGAAGTGTCGTCTTCCCAGAGAAAAACACACTAGCTCCTGTGTTAGTGGGGTTCAGTAACGCCAGCTGGTCCCCTGCTGTGTAGACGGCAATGTCTCCTGCTGACTCCACATGCCCAAAACATCAGGCCTCAGCCTGCTCCATGCCTCATCCTGGGCTACAACAACGCCAGTTGGTGTTCAGAAGTGTCGTCTTCCCAGAGAAAAACACACTAGCTCCTGTGTTAGTGGGGTTCAGAAACGCCAGCTGTTCCCCTGCTGTGTAGACGGCAATGTCTCCTGCTGACTCCACATGCCCAAAACATCAGGCCTCAGCCTGCTCCAAGCCTCAACCTGGGCTCCAATAACGCTAGTTGGTGTTCAGAAGTGCCGTCGTCACAGAGAAAAACACACTAGCTCCTGTGTTACTGGGGTTCATTAATGCCAGCTGATCCCCTGCTGTGTAGACGGCAATGTCATCTGCTCCATCCACATTCAAACTCCTACTGATTTTTAACCGTGCACCACTTAGGCCTCTGGCTCCACTGTCTCTAGTTTTTCCCCTGGCCTCCAATCCCGTCAGTTGCTGCTCTGTAGTGGCGTCTGCACAATCCACCCTTGTTCCTGAGTTACTGGGGCTCAGTCACGTCAGTTTATCCACTGATGTCTGTCCGGCAATGTCTCCTGCTCTGTCCACATTCCCATTACTAGTAGTGTGAATGAGGACTGAGCAGGAAACCTTGCCAGACACACATCAGGGGATCAACTGACGTGACTGAGCCCCTGTAACCCAGGAACAAGTGTGGATTGTGCAGACGCCACTTCAGAGCTGTAACTGGTGGGGTTGGAGGCCAGGGGAAATACTAGAGACAGTGGAGCCGGAGGCCATAGAGGAGCAAGGTTACAATCAGTATTAAGGCCCTTTTACATTTAGCGATGCACCAGCGATCCAACCAGCGATCCGACCCGGTCAGGATCGCTGGTGCATCGCTAAATGATCGCTAGTGAGCTTTCATACAGAAAGATCTCACAGCGATGCAGCAGCGACGCAGCGCACGATACTTACCATTCACACACAGCGATCCTGCGTCCTCCCGCCCGCCTCCACGCGTCGCTCATCGTCACAGCAGGAAGTCTCAGCAGGAAGCGCCCGACGAGAAATGGAGCCGGACATTCTCGCGCGATCAGCGATGGACAGCGGGGGAGCCGGTCGCTGGTAAGTATCACACATAGCGATATCGCTAGCAATATCGCTGCTGCGTCACAAAACCAGTGACGTTTTAGCGATATTGCTAGCGATATCGCTTAGTGTAAAACCCCCTTTAGTCTACAACCTCTATAAAACCAGCTGCAAGTTGGCATCCGCCTGCTGCAAGCATTGATCCTGGGCTCCAACACAGCCAGTTGTAGCTTGGAAGTGCCGTCCGCACAGATAGAAACACTCGCTCCGGTGTCAGTGGGGTTCAGTAACGCCAGCTGTTCCCATGCTGTGCGGATGGCAAAGTCTCCTGCTGCCTCCAAAATCACGCAACATCTTATTTTCTACTTGCTCCAAGTAGGCATCAGCCTGCTCGGAGCATTGATCCTGGGCTCCAACACAGCCAGTTGTAGCTTGGAAGTGCCGTCCGCACAGATAGAAACACTCGCTCCGGTGTCAGTGGGGTTCAGTAACGCCAGCTGTTCCCATGCTGTGCGGATGGCAAAGTCTCCTGCTGCCTCCAAAATCACGCAACATCTTATTTTCTACTTGCTCCAAGTAGGCATCAGCCTGCTCGGAGCATTGATCCTGGGCTCCAACACAGCCAGTTGTAGCTTGGAAGTGCCGTCCGCACAGATAGAAACACTCGCTCCGGTGTCAGTGAGGTTCAGTAACGTCAGCTTTTCCCCTGCTGTGCGGATGGCAAAGTCTCCTGCTGCCTCCAAAATCACGCAACATCTTATTTTCTACTTGCTCCAAGTAGGCCTCAGCCTGCTCGGAGCATTGATCCTGGGCTCCAATACAGCCAGTTGTAGCTTGGAAGTGCCGTCCACACAGATAGAAACACTCACTCCGGTGTCAGTGGGGTTCAGTAACACCAGCTGTTCCCCTGCTGTGCGGATGGCAAAGTCTCCTGCTGCCTCCAAAATCACGCAACTTATTTTCTACTTGCTCCAAGTAGGCCTCAGCCTGCTCGGAGCATTGATCCTGGGCTCCAACACAGCCAGTTGTAGCTTGGAAGTGCCGTCCGCACAGATAGAAACACTCGCTCCGGTGTCAGTGGGGTTCAGTAACGCCAGCTGCTCCCCTGCTGTGCGGATGGCAAAGTCTCCTGCTGCCTACACAGTCAGACTACTACTGATTTTTAACCATGCTCCACTTAGGCCTCTGGCTCTACTGTCTCTAGTATTTCCCCTTGGCCTCCAACCCCGCCAGTTGCTGCTCTGAAGTGGCATCTGCACAATCCACACTTGTTCCTGGGTTACAGGGGCTCTGTCACGTCAGTGGATCCCCTGATGTGTGTCCGGCAATGTCTCCTGCTCTGTCCACAGTCCCATTACTAGTAGTGGGAATGTGGACAGAGCAGGAGACCTTGCCGGACACACATCAGGGGATCCACTGACGTGACAGAGCCCCTGTAACCCAGGAACAAGTGTGGATTGTGCAGACGCCACTTCAGAGCAGCAACTAGCGGGGTTGGAGGCCAGGGGAAATACTGGAGACAGTAGAGCTAGAGGCCTAAGTGGAGCACGGTTACAATCAGTTGTAGTGTACAACCGATCTAAAACTTGCTCCAAGTATGCCTCAGCCTGCTCCGTGATTTATCCTGGGCTCCAACATCGCCAGTTGCTGCTCAGAATTGTCTTTGGCATGGGCACTCCCTCCTGCCCAGCCTGGTTCCAGCATGCCTGCTGTTTCCGGGTAGTGTCAACGTCACTTTGCCACCAATACCTTGTCCTGTTGTGTTGCGATCGGGTTAGCCGAGTCTATGGTGCCTGCAGTTTCGGTGCTTCCTATGTGGGCTGCGGGTTCTGGTAATAAAGGCTGGTTCCGTAGTGCCAATAGGACAAGCACCCCCTGTAGGTCTGTGGGTTTAGGTAACTGCGGCCGGCTCACAGCCTTGCAATTTTGTTTTTTTCATGGGTACCTTCCACTACCCATCCGGGTTCCAGCACCATCAGCTGGTTCTCGGCAGTGCCTTTGGCCTAGGTGCCTCCTTCTCGGTATCCGAGTTCCAGCAACGTCTGCTGGTCCCTGGTAGTGCTTTGTAGCATAGGTACCTCCTGCTTAGTAACTGTGTTCCAGCACCGTCAGCTGGTCCACGGTTGTGCCATTGGCTCTTGTTCCTTCTGCTGCCACTCTGGATTCCAGCACCGTCAGCTGGTTCTCGGTACTTCCATTGACTCTTGTAGCTAATGCTACCCATCTGGGTTCCAGCACCGTCAGCTGGTTCTCAGAAGTGTCTTTGGCACGGGCACTCCCTCCTGCCCAGCCTGGTTACAGCACGCCTGCTGTTTCCGGGTAGTGTCAACATCACTTTGCCACCAATACGTTGTCCTGTCGTGTTGCGGTCGGGTTAGCCGAGTCTATGGTGCCTGCAGTTTCGGTGCTTCCTATGTGGGCTGTGGGTTCTGGTAATAAAGGCTGGTTCCGTAGTGCCAATGGGACAAGCACCCCCTGTAGGACTGTGGGTTTCGGTAACTGCGGCCGGCTCACAGCCTTACAACTTTGTTTTTTTCATGGGTACCTTCCGCTACCCATCCGGGTTCCAGCACCGTCAGCTGGTTCTCGGCAATGCCTTAGGCCTAGTTGCCTCCTTCTCGGTATCTGAGTTCCAGCAACGTCTGCTGGTCCTTGGTAGTGCTTTGTAGCACAGATACCTCCTGCTTAGTAGCTTAGTAACCGTGTTCCAGCACCGTCAGCTGGTCCACGGTTGTGCCATTGGCTCTTGTTCCTTCTGCTGCCACTCTGGGTTCCAGCACCGTCCGCTGGTTCTCGGTAGTTCCATTGACTCTTGTAGCTAATGCTACCCATACGAGTTCCAGCACCGTCAGCTGGTTCTCGGAAGTGTCTTTGGCACGGGCACTCCCTCCTGCCCAGCCTGGTTCCAGCACACCTGCTGTTTCTGGGTAGTGTCAACATCACTTTGCCACCATTTGCTCTTGCAGCTTCTGCTACCCATCCGGGTTCCAGCACCGTCAGCTGGTTCTCGGCAGTGCCTTTGGCCTAGGTGCCTCCTTCTCGGTATCCGAGTTCCAGCAACGTCTGCTGGTCCTTGGTAGTGCTTTGTAGCACAGGTACCTCCTGCTTAGTAACCGTGTTCCAGCACCGTCAGCTGGTCCCCGGTTGTGCCATTGGCTCTTGTTCCTTCTGCTGCCCCTCCGGGTTCCAGCTCCTTCAGCTGGTCCTCCCTAGTTCCATTTGCTATTGTTCCTTCTGCTACCCATCCGGGTTCCAGCACCGTCAGCTGGTTCTCGGCAGAGCCTTTGGCCTAGGTGCCTCCTTCTTGATATCCGAGTTCCAGCAACGTCTGCTGGTCCTTGGTAGTGCTTTGTAGCACAGGTACCTCCTGCTTAGTAACCGTGTTCCAGCACCGTCATCTGGTCCACGGTTGTGCCATTGGCTCTTGTTCCTTCTGCTGCCCCTCCGGGTTCCAGCACCGTCAGCTGGTCCTCGCTAATTCCATTTGCTATTGTTCCTTCTGCTACCCATCCGGGTTCCAGCACCGTCAGCTGGTTCTCGGCAGAGCCTTTGGCCTAGGTGCCTCCTTCTTGGGATCCGAGTTCCAGCAACGTCTGCTGGTCTTTAGTAGTGCTTTGTAGCACAGGAACCTCCTGCTTAGTAACCGTGTTCCAGCACCGTCAGCTGGTCCACAGTTGTGCCATTGACTCTTGTTCCTTCTGCTGTCCCTCCGGGTTCCAGCACCATCAGCTGGTCCTCGCTAGTTCCATTTGCTATTGTTCCTTCTGCTACGCATCCGGGTTCCAGTACCGTCAGCTGGTTCTCGGCAGTTCCCCAGCCTTCTTGTACCTTCTGCTACTTTTCCAAGTTCAAGTTTGTGGAAATGGGTTTTGATTCTCACTCTGGATCTCCCTGACAATGACCCTGAAGACGACGACCCTGAAGACCACACAGAAGAATACCTAAAAGATGACCCTGAAGAAGATGACCAAGAGGACAAAGAACATGAAGACAACCACCAAGATGCAGAACAACAAGAGACAGAAGAACAAGAAGCATAAAAACCAAAAGCAGAAGAACATTAAGCATAAGACTAAAAATCTGAGCAAATGATATTATCTAATTTATAAGCAGAAGAAGACTAAGCAGTGTATGGGGGTGAGTCCGTTCCTCCTCGTGGTGCCCCTGGAAAAGGCCTGCTGCTGCAGGCCAAACTGAACGCGGACAAATCCTGTTGTAAATCTTTTGTGACAGGCTGAACGAAAGGTGTAATCTTCAAACTTTTATAGATTACAACTACAGGAATGCCTGACACAAATAAGAATATGATGAAGAAGAAGAATAGGAAGAAGATGAAGAAGTAGAATATGAAGAAGAACAATAGTTGAATAAGAAGAATATGAAGAATGTAAAAAAAAAAAAAATAGGAGGAAGGTGAAGAAGAAGATGAATAAGGTGAAGAAGAAGTTGATAAAAAAGATGCTGCTGCTGAGGATGATGAAGGAGAAAGTGTGGGAGAAGTAAAAAAGAAGGTGAAGAGCATGGAAGTAGTGAAACATACATATCTGACAAAATATTAAAGACTTTAACATAGTCAATATCTTTGTAACTACGAACGTCTTTAAAAAAAAACAAATTACAGCTATTCCATTTGATTGGGCTAAACCTCTATGGCTTTAATGTTTCCTACACCTCCCACAATACATTCTACATTATTATTAGTTGTTTTTTTTCATGTAGATTTAACCTACAGGGAAAAAAAGGTTTTTTTTTAATTCCGATATTTCTGTTCCATTGACTTGAATAGGACTTCCGGGATCGGAATCGGCGATACCCGATACTTTTTTTAGATCGGCCGATCCAATTCGATACGATATTTTTCAGTATCGGGTGGTATCGCTCAACACAAGTCCTGACCAAAGCCCTGTATGTGAATTGTATGGAAACCTCTGGAACTGTTTGAAGAGCTTCAGTAAAAGATACAAAATGATCATTCATTGCCCCATCTAATGCTGATTACTCTCTGCTGCACCATTCCTGCTCCAACTTCCCTAGGAGGCAGCCCTAGTTGGGAAGTGGTTAATCATCTGGTACTGTCCATCACAACCTAACTCCCAGTAACCCTAATCAGTGCCCAGCCATACCAGGCCGAACATCCCAACTGGTGTCACGAACCTTTTTAATATTTTTAATGACACAATTGACAAAGACTGGAGTGCACCCCCGGCCAGCAGTCGGACCTCCATGACTCAGTACCGTTACCACAGCTGCTCAGCCAGGTAGGCACACATGCGAGACCTGCTCACTACAAATGACTTGAGCAAGGCTGGACATGTCTAAATTACAACAAGGCCAGAAGTATGTAAATCACCATCTACTATCATGCGACCACACGCTCCTAAAGAAGGCATTGGAGAATCTTGATAGTAAACACTGTGTGCACTGTGAGGACTCACAAGTCTTTAGTCACATAGTGGCCAACCTCTTTAACAAGAGAAAGAGACATAAGTGCTTTCTTGCAGACAAAACATGATAAGTCTACATAAAAGAAAGGAGAACACTGCTGATAGGTAGTCACTTTATAGAAACATACAAAGTGCAGTGATAATACGCAAATAAAGGGTAAACATAGCATGAATAGAAAAACCAAAACTCCTAATAGAACGTAATTGTGAAAACAACTATTACCTCAAATAACTAAAGCATGACCTAAGCACGGTGAATAGAACATTTAAAACATGCTCATCATAAATGCGTATATGTATATACATTCCTCAGTATTAAAATCATAACAGCAAAAAGAAAGATTATGGAAATCACAACATTAGTAGTCATGCTAATGATATGCAAATAGTGATAAAATTGAAACAAAACTTTCAAAACTTCTTGATCCATTTAGTATGAGCGTCACAATCAGATATACATACAGTACACTTATACGAGTTAGCATGCTATTAATGAGATGATTAATGGTTATCTGAGGATTGCTCTGACATGCTGAATATACTTGAGCGCTCAGATCATCAAGATCTGTTGCTGCCACCTCCCTTTGCAATTGTCGACCAGCGTTGTACTAGATGTGGAGACAAATCTGAAGATCTGCAGGTTGTGGGGGAACATTTAGACCATGGAGGATGTTCTCGTAGCACAAGCAACATGTGACCTGGCATTGTCGTGTGAAAAATGTTTCTTGGGAAACTTTGCAGAAATGGCCATACCATTGGTTCCATGACAAAATTCATGTCACACTTAGCTGTTTGCTTACCTGGAATGACGACTAGATGGATTAGACTATTGTACTGTCACACTGTGACTGTATGTAGTTAGGGAAAGGGACCCTGCATTGTCCCTTGGACTGGGGTCCTAAATATCCCTGCTCCCAAAGGTACCTCTGATGATGAGGAAGTTTGTGCCAAGTGCCTTACTGTTCTCCTGTTATACCCTAAGCTGCCCCCTCCCCCGGAGGCTGGGGACAGAAATGCTAATGTATAAACACGTAAGACAAATAAGGATAGCAAAAAGCAACTAACAAACACTCACCAAAGGCAAAAGAGGTATATAGATAAGGGTAGGAATATAGAAACCAAATGAGAATAGGACATTTAAGAAAGCATACACCCAAAAACAGCAGGCAACAATCTCCAGGAAGTAACCTTTCACTGGTGAAGAACAGAATGTCTCCCCATATTTTATTGAGAGAGGAAATGACCAGGTTAGGAGCAGCTGTAAGATGGAGCTCCATGTTTCTAACTAGCATAGAAAGGGTCGTTAACCTCTTTAGCACCAAAGGAAACAAAATCAATGCAACACACTGGCTAAATGGAAGACCTGTGATTCACAATACGTAAGAATTTTCTAACCCCAGATCTCCTAGGAGGACATGACACACTAGTGACATGTACATTATGTCACCCTACAATCCCAGGAGTAGGACTAGTGTGATTTTACAACATATTTTCAATGTAAAGAATATTGAACACAGTATGACATTGTTAATGTAGAAAATTATTATTTGAGCTGGAAAGTGATTAATAACAGAATACCTCATCAGTAATTCAATGTATGCAATTTTAGCAAACAGCTTTCTTAAGCTAAAATGTTTCACATCAAATATCCTGTTCAATGAGCTTTCCTAGTGTTACTGTCTCTATAGATCTCCAATATGTACACGTTTTAGTTATTTTTCTAACATGTATCTTATAAAATGCAAATAATAAGATAAAATTTTGATGTTTGAAATATTTTTCTGCCATGGTTATTTTTTTTACATAATTGTTTCCCAAAGAGATCATCAAAGTTCTCTTTTGGGAATACTTTATTTTACTTTGTTAATTTTAACTGAGGCATCCATAAAAGCCCCATTAACAGGGGGAACCAGCACTGTGCAATGACATGTCAGTGGCAGAACTGATCTAGTTTTCCACAATTGTGCTTTTCAAGTCCAAAAGACGAATTAGCACTCCTGATGCGTTTATACATTTCATAGCGCTCATTGAATGACGAGATCTCCATCTGTGCACGCGCCGCCACCAGCAGCTTTTTCCCGGGTGCCACCGTATAGGAAACCATTGAACTGCGGGGGCTCTGGCCTTTCACAAAATGTCAGTAGAGCCTCCGCAGCACCAGACACCGGCAGCACTGAACACCCTCAGCACCAGACACCAGGAGCAACGGACACCCAAAGCACCAGACACCTGGAGCACCGGACACCAGCAGCAGCACGCCACACATCCGAGCACCCCCATGGGACCCTGCTCCACCACGGCCGGTAAGGTATATCCGCATTATAAGATGCACCCCCATTTTCCGATCAAATTTTGAAGGGAAAAAGTGCATCTTATAATCTGAAAAATACAGTATATAGGAAGCAACTGGCTCCTGACAGAGGACCTTGGTAAAAATCAGAGGGCTGGTAGGAGAAACGATTTCCCACAAGAGATAGACTCAGGTTAAATATGCCTCTATACAAGTCCAGACACACTACAGTTGTGTGAAAAAGTGTTTGCCACCTTCCTGATTTCCTATTCTTTTGCATGTTTGTCACCCTTAAATGTTTCAGATCACCAAATAGTGATGAGCAAACGTGTTTGCCACTACTCATTACTCGCCCGAGTATTAGTGTACTCGGATGACTCGGCGAGCAGCGAGCATTTCCAGGATTGCTCTGCCGGAACTCGGGTCTCCACCCAGTAATTTTGGTGGACTTTAGAGACCCAATCGCGCTGCAGGGATTGTCTGCCAGGCTATGAAACGCCACAGGCATCTTTGTTGTGGTCAGGCAGTGATTGGCTGGCCGCACAGCATCATCAGGGGTATGAGACTGGACACCGCCCTGCTCGGTGCAGTCACGTCCAAAAGAGAGAGTAGGGAGAGCTGCTGCCGATATAGGGTCAGAATTGGTGCTTTATTAGTTAGTGTGGGGTCTACCATCCTATATCCTCACATCCAGCTAAACCAACAGTCCTTCTAAGGACTAATTCCAGAGTATATAGGTTCCAGGCAGGCAGGGTAGTATACATCGCTCTATACACATCAGTGCAAGGCCTGCAGCCACTGTATGTGTAAATATAGAGCATTGCAAACATTAAGAGGGTCCATTCCCTTCCTGTGTCCTTGTGCTGCTGCTACCCATGGGCTATATTAGCCGTATATAGCTAGCCTCAGGTGCAATTGGAATACAAACTACATAGTTTTTGGTGTGGTATCTCCGTGGCAAATCATATCTGTGCATGCTCAAACGTTGGCCAATTTATGACTGTTTCATTTTTTTGGGCTAGCTGTAACTTTTGTTTAAATACAGCAGTATTTAGCCCACAAAATAAAAAACCGCCACACATTCATTGTAGTGGTATCTCCGTGCAAGCTCATACCTGTGTGTGTTCAAATATTGACCAATTTACGGCTGTTTCATTTTTTTGGACTAGCTGTAACTTTTGTTTAAATACAGCAGTATTTAGCCCACAAAATAAAAAAAGCCACACATTCATTGCAGTGGTATGTCCGGGCAGCTCATATCTGGGCATGCTCAAACATTGGCCAGTTTACGGCTGTTTCATTTTTTCGGCCTAGCTGTCACTTTTGTTTAAATAGAGCAGTATTTAGCCCACAAAATAAAAAAAGCCATACATTCATTGTAGTGGTATCTCCGTGCCAGCTCATATATGCGCGTGCTCAAACGTTGGCCAGTTTACGGCGCTTTCATTTTTTTGGCCTAGCTGTAACTTTTGTTTAACTACAGCAGTACTTAGCGCACAAAATAAAAAAATGACACACATTCATTGTAGTGGTATCTACATGACAGCTCATATCTGTGTGTGCTCAAACATTGGCCAGTGTACGGCTGTTATGTTTTTGTGGGCCTAGCTGTCACTTTTGTTTAAATACAGCAGTATTTAGCCCACAAAATAAAAAAGCCACACATTCATTGTAATGGTATCTCCGTGCCAGCTCATATATGTGCATGCTCAAAGGTTGGCCAGTGTACGGCTGTTTCATTTTTTTGGGCCTAGCTGTAACTTTTGTTTAAATACAGCAGTATTTAGCCCACAAAATAAAAAACCGCCACACATTCATTGTAGTGGTATCTCCGTGCCAGATCATATCTGTGCGTGTTCAAACCTTGGCCAGTTTATGGCTGTTTTATTTTTTGGGCCTAGCTGTAACTTTTGTTTAAATGCAGAAAAATAAAAAAGCGCCACACATTCATTGTAGTGCTTTCTCCTTGGCAGCTCATATCTGTGCGTGCGCAAACGTTGGCCAGTTTACGGCTGATTTTTTTGTGCTAGCTGTCACTTTTGATAAAATACAGCAGTAATTAGCCCACAAAATAAAAAAAATGCCATACATTCATTACAGTGGTATCTCCGTGCCAGCTCATATCTGTGCATGTAGAAATTTCGGCCAGTTTATGGCTGTTCTTGTTGCCTTTTTTTCCTAGCTGTCTTTTTTTTTTAAATGCAGCATTATTTAGTCCAAAAAAAATACAGGCCACACATTGTTTGGTGTGGTCTGTTGTGCCAGCTCATATCTGTGTGTGCAGCAATTTAGGCCAGTTTACGGCTTATTTTTCTGTTTTTCCTGGCTCTCATTTTTGTCAAAATACAGTATTATTTAGGCAAAAGAAAAACATACAGGCCACACATTGTTTGGTGTGCTCTGTCCGTGCTCTCTCCTATCTGTGTGTGCTCAAAGTCTGGCCAGCTTACGGCTTATTTCTTTTTGACCTGGCTGCCACTCTTGTTATATCCAGCAGTCTTTTGTATCCAAAAAATAAAAAAAATTAAGGGATGCAGTCTATTATCTCAGGCTGAGGCCTGGTGTATCTGTGTTGGAAATATCTTCGCTTTGCAGGCCTACTTACCACATCTAATTTTTCTCCAAAGACATCCATTTGTAGGCAGCTTTTCACATATTTCATTAGTCCATTTAAAATGGGCAAGGCAAGTGGCAAGGGACAGGGAAGTGGGCATGATGCTGATGGTGCATGCAGAGGGCGAGGCCGTGGCCAAGCTGACAGTGGGCCACAGCAAAGACCCACATATTCGCGCTCGAAATTCCTGTCCCAGTTTCTAGAGGACCGCACCACACCACTATTGAAGCCAGAGCAGTGTGAAAGGGTTGTTGGTTGAATAGCGGATAATGCTTCCAGTCACTTAGCCACCACCACCATGTCTTTAACACGGTCAAGTCTGAGTAGCCATGAGTGTGGACCGGATTTTACTAACCCTGATCCTCCTTCCTCCCACCATGCCGAGTGCCCGGAGACAACAGATCCCACACTCGGACACTCCGAAAAGCTGTTCAGTTTACCATTTGCAGATTCTGGCCTCTTGTCTGCTCCACTTGAAGTGGGGCAAGATGATATTCCATGTAGCGATGGCCAAATCTTTGAGCAGCCACAGTCACAAGAGGTGAACAATGATGAGACCCAATTGCCTGAAGTCGGGAGGAGGAGCTGGGTGCAGATGTTGAAGACGAGGTGGTGGATGACATAGATACTGATCCAACCTGGCAGGAGTACATGCAGAGCGAGGACAGCAGCACACATGTGGAAGGAGGCATATCATTGCAACAGGCAGGAAGAAGCAGTGTGGTGGCCGCAGACAGAAGGCGTGCATCTATTCCCCATAACACCAACAGGCCGAAAGTTGCCATTCCAACTGTTAGATCTTCCCGAGTCTGGTTATTTTTTAAGGACTCTGCCGATAACCCCAAACAGGCCATTTGCAGCACTTGCCATGCCCACATCAGCAGGGGTAGTAAAACTACCAGCCTGATCAGCACTAGCACGATTAGGCACATGGCAGCCAAGCACCTGACTTTGTAGGCAGAACCCCAGGCTCCAGGAACACTATCTGCAGGTGACAACACCTCTTCTTCCATTGTTTTGCGTACATGCCAATCCCAAGTTCCACATGCCTGTGAAGATGCCTCGGGCCCTGCACCTGCTGTTGCCCACAGTCAACCAGCACCATCATCAAGCCTGTCCACATCCTTGTCCCAGCCCAGCCTTCAGTTGTCTATACCTCAGTCATTGGAATGCAAGCGGAAATACCCAGTCAATGTCCCCATGCCACAGTACTTAATTCGCACATTTCTTGTTTACTTGCAATCGAAATGTTGCCTTTTAGATTCATTGAGATGGAACCTTTCCGCAACTTGATGGTGGTGGCCATCCCAAGGTACTTGGTCCCAAGTTGCCACTATTTCTCCCGTTGTGCCATACCGGCCTTACACCAGCATGTGTCCCACAACATTACCCGTGCCCTCAACAATGCTGTTACTGGTAAAGTCCACCTAAATATGGACACGTGGACAAGTGCCGTGGGCAGGGATGGTACATCTCAATGACAGCACACTGGGTTAATATAGTGGAAGCCGGCACTCTGTCAGACCTTGGGATGGAACACATCCTCCCCACACTGAGGATTGCGGGCCCTATGTCAGTCAGGGTTGCCCCCATAGTCTACAGCTCCTGCACCTCCTCCTCCTCCTCTTCTTTAGCTTCCATGTCTGAAATGAACACATCAGTCAGAAGCTGGAAGCACTGCAGCACTGCTTCAGCCAAGTGGCAACAGGTTGTTCTGAAGCTAATCTGCATAGGTGGCAAACCGCACAATGCAGAAGAGTTGTGGACAGTGCTGAAGGAGCAGTCAGACATTTGTCTGAAACCGCTGAACCTACAGCCAGGCATGGTCATATGTGACAATGGCCGGAACCTGGTGGTGGCTCTGAGGCAAGGTCAGCTCACACACATACCTTGCCTGGCCCATGTGCTTAACCTTGCGGTTCAACGTTTTCTCAAAAGCTACCCAGAGCTGCTGGATCTGTTGTTGAAACTCCGCCGTATGTCTGCCCATTTTTGAAAATCAGCGACAGCTTCAGCCGCCATTGCTGGGCTTCAGCAGCGTTTCCAGCTTCCGGCTCACCAACTGGTGTGTGATGTTCCCACACATTGGAACTCTACACTACATATGTTGCAAAAGATTTGTGAGCAGAAGAGGGCAGTTGTTGAGTACCAGCTTCAACAAGGCCATCGATATTCAGGTCAGACTCCACATATAAGACCTCAGGAGTGGACATGGATGTCAGACATATGTACCATCCTCCAGAACTTTGAGGACTGTACCAAGATGGTGAGCGGCGATGATGCTATAATTAGCGTCACCATCCCGCTACTCAGCATTCTGAAAACCTCTCTGCTCACAATAAAAGAGGATGCATTGCAGGAAGAGCACAAGGACATTGAGCCAGGAAACATACCAGTTGATTACACTCAGCCCAGACTCATGTCGTCGGAACGTGGATTGGTAGACAATGAAGAGGAGAAGGAGGAGGAAGAACAGGAGCTACTTTCATGCGCTGTAGATGGTACTGCAAGCACAGCTGTCATACCGTCTGTTCACTGGGGTTGGCCTGAGGACAGGGAGGAGGAATATGAGGATGAGGAGGAGGAGGACACTATGGTCAGTCGTCCTGTTAGTGAGGACATGGAATATATGTCTGTTAGTAGTCTGGCATGCATGGCTGACTTTATGTTGTGCTGCATTTCCCGTGACCCTCGCATTATAAAAATTTTCAGTGATACTCATTACTGGTTGGGGACACTTTTAGACCCACGCTACAAGGAAAATGTTCAATCTCTTATTCCAGAGTCAGACAGGGGTCTAAAAATGGTGCATTACCATAGGGCACTTGTATCGGAATTTGTGAAAAAATTCCCATGTGAGAACGCTGGCAGCAGACGTCAGAGTTTGTTGTACAACCAAGGAGTCCAAGCGAGAGAGACAGAAGTACAATCCTGGTCAGGCAGTGGAAGTCCTGGGAAAATTTTCTCTGACCCTCCCATCGTGCCGCCACAGAGGCAAGGGTGCTGTCACAAGAAGTTCAATGTTTGGGAAGATAGTGAGGGAGTACTTTGCAGATCATACAAACGTCCTCCAGGATTCCTCCATGCCTTTTAATTATTGGGCATCCAAGCTGGACACGTGGCATGAACTGGCTCTCTATGCCTTAGAGGTCCTGGTCTGCCCTGCTGCTAGCGTTCTGTCAGAGCAGGATTTTAGTGCTGCTAGGGGAATTATAACAGATAAGCGCATCCGCCTGTCAACTGACAATGCTGACAGGCTGACCCTTATCAAAATGAACAAGAGCTGGATTGGGCAAGACTTCTGTACACCTCCAAATGAAAACACTGAAATATAACATTAAATGCATTGTTTTTTTGGGGAGGTGTATTCTCAGGCACTTCTTCACAATCACAAAGGGGTATCCGCTTCCTGAGTTGGTCTGCTTGCTGTTAGCCTCCTCCTTATCCTCATCATCCACAACCAGTAGAACACCAGGGCGAAGGGATTGCGTGATGCAAAAGCAACTTAATTTTTGGCAAGGGTATTATATAATATTCCTATTTATATCACTGTCTCTGAGCTGTTGCTAGGGACAAACCTATCTCATTGAACACATTGTGGCTTCATAGCTATGAACCTGTGTTCGCCCCTCCCTTTTGTTATTTTCTTTCATACGTGGCTTCACATTTGTAATTTAGTTGTTTAATTTCAGTATGGTTTCTCATTATGTCTCCTCAATGTCCACGGCTACATGACCAGGGTTAACGTGTTCTGGGCTGCTACAGGCAGTTCAAGTTTTGGCAAGGGTGTCCATGATACCCATAGTTTATTTTTTAAAAAAGGTAACCCCCCCATTGGGGAATTGTTTGTCAGTTCATGCACTGTATTACAAGACTCAGAGACCCACACCCCTACATTGGGCCTACTTCTTAACTCGGTTTCCTGCAATGTCTCTTCCTTACCTGCCACTAGATGACCAGGGTGAACGTGTTCTGTACTGTTATAGGCCAGTGAATTTTGGGCAAGGGGTGTTGTGATGGCAATAGTTTATTTATTAAAAAAGGTACCCCCCATTGGTGAAATGCTTGTCAGCCTATGCACTCCATTACAAGTCTCAGAGACCCACACCCCTACATTGGGCCTACTTCTTAACTCGGTTTCCTGCAATGTCTCTTCCTTATCTCTTACTATATGACCTAGAAGAACGTCTTCGGTACTGTTATAGGTCAGTAAATTTTGGCCAAGGGGGGCTGTGATGGCAATAGTGTATTTTGAAAAACGGTACCCCCCTTGGGGAATTGATTGTCAGCTCATGCACTGCATTACAAGTCTCAGAGTCCCACAACCCCTACATTAGGCCTACTTCTTAACTCGGTTTCCTGCATTGTCTCTTCCTTATCTCCGACTATATGACCTAGATGAATGTATTCTGTACTGTTATAGGCCGGTGAATTTGGGGCAAGGGGTGCTGTGATGGCAATTGTTTATTTATTAAAAAAGATACCCCCATTGATGAAATGCTTGTCAGCCTATGCACTCCATTACAAGTCTCAGAGACCCACACCCCTTCATTGGGCCTACTTCTTAACTCGGTTTCCTGCATTGTCTCTTCCTTATCTCCGACTATATGACCTAGATGAACATATTCTGTGTTGTTATAGGCTGGTGAATTTTAGACAAGGGGTGCTGTGATGGCAATAGTTTATTTATTAAAAAAGGTACCCCCCATTGGTGATATGCTTCTCAGCCTATGCACTCCATTACCAAGTCACAGAGGCCCACACTCCTACATTGGGCCTACTTCTTAACTCGGTTTCCTGCATTGTCTCTTCCTTATCTCCGACTATATGACCTAGATGAACGTGTTCTGTACTGTTATAGGCCGGTGAATTTTGGGCAAAGGGGGCTGTGATGGCAATAGTTTATTTATAAAAAAAGGTACCCCCCATTGGTGAAACCACATCCTTGTTGGCAAAGACTTCATAACATTTGTGTACCTTAAAGAGCTCACTTGAAACACTCCTTTTTGTGTTGCCTGGTTGCTCACATTGGACACAATACACTTCATATAAATTTGATAAAGCAATGCTGTTAGTTTGGCTCAGTAGCTCATTACAAATATTTCTTTGGCCACTATATTTGTTTCTCTCCTTGAGAGCCATGACTTTGGCTGCATCAAATGGTAAGAGTTCAATGCAAAAAGTGATGGCTGAATGCTTGTAGATGCTGACGACTTAATCAATTTTTGAAGCGATAACTTCTATGAATGAGACTGCGTGTTCCTTCTTTACTGGATTATAAACAGGAAGATAAAAAAATGATATTATTTCTAAATTACTTTGTTGAAAGGCTCTATGATCATCTATGGTGTCTCCAATATTTACTCCTCAGCTTAAAGGAACAGTTAGGGAAAATTTTGCATGGTCACAGTTATGTTTTTGAACATCTTCACTTTATTGCACTTTTCTCTTGTATTTCAGGAATACATAGTAGCAGCTGTTTTTTAAATTAATTGCCTGTAGATCCTGGGAAAGTTGTTTGTAATGATTCTCCCGAGTACTCAATGGGTTAAACTTCAGTTTTTCTTGAAAGGCTGAATAAACATATGATTGCTGTTGATTATCATATTCTCCTGAAAATAATTCTTCATAGAGGGTCCCATCATAACATAAAAAATTACGAAATGTTTGTCGTCCAACAATACATTGCATCCTGCTCTCAACATATTGTCGCGTTTTCTGTAACCATTTGCAATTACAGAAAGGCTTTGACAGCTTGAGGTTTCAGGGTACAGTTTAAAAATGTTTTTAGATTTATTTAAACTAACTGTCTCCTGTCCACAATCACGTTATTCAATCACGTTATTCAGACTTCATTGTTGCTTCTTCTCAAGAGCTTTAATGTAAGCATCCATAATTTTCTTGCACATTAGTTTAGAGATTTGCTACAATTTTAAGAAACCTGTATCACTACTTTTTTGCCCAATTTAGGTGTTTTATTTCACCAACAGTTCTGAAGTATTATCAAATTTTGGTGGAACAGATGCAGATTCCTTGTTCCTTTTTCCTTACAGGCAGTCCAAATTTTGACAAAGGAGTCTATGATGCCCAGAGTATAGCATTTACAAATGTGTACCCCCCATTTGGGAACTGGTTGACAGCCCATGCAGTGCATGTATGGGCATTATAAGTCTAAGAGACCCGGTCCTTTACCTTGAGCCCATTTTTAACTGAGCCCTTTTCAATGTCCACCTCTTATCTGCGACTACATGACCAGGGTAAACGTGTTCTGTGCTGTTTACGGAAGTACAATTTTAGGCAAGGGTGTCTATGATTGCAATAATATTTTTTTTAAAAGTTCCCCACCATGTGGAAATGTTTGTCAGCCCATGCACTGCGTGTATGGACATTGCTAGTCTAGGAGATCCAGTTCTTTACATTTGTCCGACTTGTTACTGAGGCCTTCATCACTGTCTCCTCCTTAACAGCCAATAGATGACCTGGGTGAACGTGTTCTGTGCTGTTATAGGCAGTAAAATTTGGGGCAAGTGTGTCTGGTGTGACAAGATTATATTTTTAACAAAGGTACCCCCCATGTGTAAACCACATCCTGGTTTGCAAAGACTTCAGAACATTTGCATGCTTTAAAGACCTCACTTGTAAAGCTATGTCTTTTGTTGACTGGTTGATCACATTGGACACAATTTACCGCATATAAGGCTACTTTCACATTTGCTTTTTTTTGCAGCTTGTTTTTCCCGCAAAAAAACGCATTGAAAAAACGCATACAAACGCATACAAATGCTACATTTTTTTCAAGCATTTTTATGAGCATGCATGAAAAAACGCAGCGTTTTTATGCGTTTGTATGCGTTTTTAGTGCGTTTTTACCGCGTTTGTGTTTTTTTCCAACATTAGGTGGCCCCTCACACTAACCCAAACCATGACTTTACTAACCCTGACCCTAACCCTGACCCTAACCCTAACCCTAACCCTTAACCAAACCATACCCTGATCCTAACCCTAACCCTAACCCTGACCCTAACCCTAACCCTAACCCTGACCCTAACCCTTAACCAAACCATACTAACCATAACCCTAACCCTTAACCAAACCATACTAACCCTAACCCTAACCCTAAACCCCCTTAACTAACCCTAACTCTAACCCAAACCCCTAAATTCCATTGTCTAACTAATGGTAAAAAAAAAAGCATGCGCAAAAAAACGCATACATAAGCATGCCAATGCGCACATATGTGCACCCATAGACTTATAATGGGTGTCTTGCTGTAAAAAAACGCATTGCACGCACATGCGTTTTTTTGAGGCAAGTCGGATGCTCAAAAATGCAACAGGATGCATTTTGTGCGCCCGAGCGCATACCGCAAAAAAACGCATGCGCGGAAAAACGCATACAAACGCATGTGTATGTGCACATAAGCGCATCCCATGCAAAATATAGGAAAAAAAACGCATGCGTTTTTTAGCGCTAAAATCCAGCGCAAAAAAACGCAAGTGTGAAACCAGCCTAACTTTGATAAAGCAATGCTGTTAATTGGCTCATTAGCTCAATAGAAATATATCTTTTGCCACTATATGTTTTCTCTTATTGAAAGCCATAACTTTGGCTGCATCAAATGGTAAGTGTTCAATAGCAAAAAGTGACAGCTGAATGCTTGGAGATGCAGAGTACGTAATGTAATCAATTTTGGTGGAGATAACGTCTATGAGGGAGACTGCCTGTTACTTCTTTCCTGGATAATGAACTGTAATAATAAAAAATGCTCTTTTTATCTGTATTTTTTGGAAAGGAAGTCAGATCATCTATTGTGTCTTCAATATTTAATACACAGCAGAACAGAACAGTTATGGAAAATTGAGCATGGTCACAGGTATGTTTTACAACATCATCACATTCTTGCAGTTCTCTCTTTTATTTCCGGAATACATAGTAGCAGCTAGTTTTAACATTGCTTACCTATAGATACTTGTCAAGAACATTATCATTATTATCCATGGTACTCAATAAAAAAAAAAAAAGTACGCTGAGTACGCTGATATCTGATATGTGGGGGGGGACCACTGTTTCGGCGCATGGCAGAGCTCAGAAGGGAAGGAGCGCCGTTTGACTTTTTCAATGCAAAATTGGCTGGAATTCAGATCGGACGCCATGTCACGCTTAGAGAGCCCCTGATGTACCTAAACAGTGGAAACCCCCCACAAGTGACCCCATTTTGGAAACCAGACCCCCCAAGGAACTTATCTAGATATGTGGTGAGAACTTTGAACCCACAATGGCTTCACAGAAGTTTATAACGTACAGCGGTACAATTAAAAAATCATATTTTTTCCACAAAAATGATCTTTTCACCCCAAATTTTTATTTTTACAAGGGTAACAGGACCCTAAAAGTTATTGTGCAATTTGTCCTGAGTACGCTGATACCCCATATGTGGGTGTAAATGACTATTTGGGCGCATGGCAGAGCTCAGAAGGGAAGCAGCGCCATTTGACTTTTTTGGCTGGAATTGAGATCGGACACCATGTCGCGATTGGAAAACCCCTGATGTACCAAAACAGTGGAAACCCCCCACAAATGACACCATTTTGGAAACTAGACCGCCCCAAAGGAACTTATCTAGATGTGTGGTGAGAACTTTGAACCCCCAATGGCTTCACAGAAGTTTATAACGTACAGCGGTACAATTAAAAATTCATATTTTTTCCACAAAAATATCTTTTCACCCTCAATTTTTATTTTCCCAAGGGTAACAGGACCCTAAAAGTTATTGTGCAATTTGTCCTGAGTATGCTAATACCCCACATGTGGGGGTAAACCAGTATTTGGGCACATGACAGAGCTCGGAAGGGAAGCAGCACCATTTGACGTTTTTGGTTGGAATTGAGATCGGACACCATGTCGCGTTTGGAAAACTCCTGATGTACCAAAACAGTGAAAACCCCCCACAAATCACCCCATTTTGGAAACTAGACCCCAAAAGGAACTTATCTAGATGTGTGGTGAGCACTTTGAACCCCCCAGTGCCTCACAGAAGTTTATAACACCCGGGTGTGAAAATAAAAAAATCGTATTTTTTCCACAAGCATGATATTTTAGTCACCAATTTTTTATTTTCCCAAGGGTACCAGGAGAAATTGGACACTAAAAGTCGTTGTCCAATTTGTCCTGAGTACGCTGATACCCCATATGTGGGAGAAAACTACTGTATGGGCACATGTCAGGGCTCGGAAGGGAAGTAGTGACGTTTTGGAATGCAGACTTTGATGGAATGGTCTGTGGGTGTCATGTTGCCTTTGGGGAGCCCCTGATGTACCTAAACAGTGGAAACCCCCACAAATGACCCCATTTTGGAAACTAGACCCCCTAAGGAACTTATCTAGATGTTTAGTGACCACTTTGAGCCCCCAAGGGCTTCACAGAAGTTTATAATGCCTGGACATGAAAATAAAAAAATCATATTTTTTCAACAAACATGATCTTTTTGGAATTGAGATCAGACGCCATGTTGCATTTGGAGAGCACCTGATGTGCCCAAACAGTGGAAACCCTCCAATTCTAACTCCAACCCTAACCCCAACACACCCCAAACCCTAATCTCAGCCCTAACCCTAGCCCTAATCCTAGCCCTAACCCTAGCCCTAGCCCTAGCCCTAACCCTAGCCCTTACCCTAGCCCTAACCCTAACCCTAATGGGAAAATGGAATTAAATACATTTTCTTTTAATTTTATTATTTTTCCCTAACTAAGGGGGTGATAACGGGAGTTTGATTTACTATTTATGGCGGTTTTTATGTTTGGCAGCTGTCATACGCTAAAAGACGCTTTTCATTGTAAAAATAGTTTTTACATCACCACATATTGAGAGCTATAATTTTTCCATATTTTGACCACCGAGTCATGTGAGGTCTTATTTTTTGCGGGACGAGTTGACGTTTTTATTGGTATCATTTTCAGGCACATGACATCTTTTGATTGCTTTTTATTCCGATTTTTGGGACGCAGAATGAACAAAAACCAGCGTTTCATGAATTTCTTTTGGGGGGTGCGTTTACACCGTTCCGCCTGTGGTAAAATTGATAAGTCGGATTTATTCTTCGGGTCAGTACGGTTACAGCGATGCCTCATTTATGTCTTTTTTTATGTTTTGGCGCTTTTATGCAATGAAAACAATTTTAAATAAAAAAGAATTATTTTTGCATCGCTTTATTCTGCGAGCTGTAACTTTTTTATTTTTTTGCTGATGATGCTGTATGACAGCTCGTTTTTCGCGGGACAAGATGACGTTTTCAGTGGTACCATGGATATTTATATGAATCTTTTTGATTGCGCGATATTTCACTTTTTGTTCGGCGGTATGATAATAAATCATTATTTTTTGCTTCGTTTTTTATTTTTATTTTTTAAAGGGTTCACTAAAGGGGTTAACTAATGGGACAGTTTTATAGGGCGGTTCGTTACGGATGCGGTGATACCAAATATGTGTACTTTTATTGGGTTTTTTTTTTCCAAAAATGAATTTATTAGGGAATTTTTTTTTTTTAATTTATTTAGCGATTTTTTTAAAATTATTTTTACACTTTTTTTTTTTTTAACTTTATTACATTGTCCCAGGGGGGTCATAACTGTCATGTGTCAGATCGCTGATCTGTCACATCACAGTTCACTGTGACAGATCGCTGATCTGTCACAGGCACTGCACAAGGCTTCCTCGTGCCTGCGCTTTGCAGGCACTGAGGAAGCCAGCTCCCTGCAGGCCCCCGAAGGTCCCCGTCGCCATCTTGGATCCGGGGACCTGCAGGGATGAAGCCCCCTGCAGCAGCGCTGCACATTGCGCCGCTGTGGGGGGCTCTGTGAAGCACGGAGGGAGCCCCCTCCCTGGTGATGCTTCCCTTTAACCCCCGGTACACCACGATCGTGTTTGATCGCGGTGTGCAAGGGGTTAATGTGTCGGGGCGGTCTGTGACCGCCCCTATCATATTGTGCCTAGAGTCAGCTGAGATAATCATCTGATACCCGGCCGTGATCAGCGGCGCTCACCATGTGGGTACCGCTGATCGCTATGATGTAATTTTCCATCCCTGGGAATTAGGTCCAGGGTCACATGGACGGAATATTACTTCCATTGTAGGTAAAGGGTTAAAAGCCTCTTAGTGATGATGTAAGTATACTATATGTAGTTAATCTTTATATATACTTAATCATTATATGTATGTAATCCTTATATGTACTTAACCTTTGTATGTTAAAATATACAAAAGTGTACGCACTCATACTATTAAATCATACTATCCCTTGAATTTTGTACTTTGAAATAAAATTGCGTTATATTTCAAGTATTAACCTTCTTTAAAGCTGTATCTGAACCTTAAGGCCCCGTCACACTAAGCGACTTACCAGAGATCCCGACACCAATATCAAGGTGTCAGGATCACTAGTAAGTCGCTATGTGATCGCTGGTGAGCTGTCACACAGACAGCTTCACCAGCGATCAGCACAGCGATGCCGAGCGCCCGGCATCGCTGGCCATCCCTGTAAAAAATAGAATCAAAATAAAAAATATAGTTATTCTCACCTTCCGACGTCCCGTTCAGCCATCCTGCCTCTCTCCACGCTCCGGTCCCAGTGATCCTTTGTACAAATGACCGCGAGATATCACGGTCTCGAGGGATAACAAAGTCTCGCGGTCATTCATGCAAAGGATCACTGGGACCGGAGCGTGGAGAGAGGCGGGATGGCTGAACGGGACGTCGGAAGGTGAGAATAACTATATTTTTTATTTTTTTTATTATTTTTCACACCTGATTGCTGGTCTCCCGCTGTCACACACAGCGATGCGTGCTGGCCAGCGGGAGACCAGCGAACAAAGAAATGTCCAGAGGTTTCTTCCAGCGATCAGCGATACCGGCAGGGGGGCCGCTCGCTGATCGCTGTCACACACAGTGATCTCGCTGGTGAGATCGCTGTTACGTCACAAAAGTTGTGACTCAGCAGCGATCTCGCTTCCGAGATCGCTTAGTGAGACGGGGCCTTATGTGTTAATAACTTGGCAAATCAAATAGGCTAATTTGCCTGTAAATAATTCTGCAAAGAGGGAACCATCATACCATTAAAAATACAAAAATTTGATTGTCCTTCAATGTTGTGCATCCTGCTCTCAACATATTGTCCAGATTCCATTACCATTTGAAAACAAAGACAGGGTTTGACAGCTTCAGGTTTCATGGTACCCTTTTTTTGTATCTAACAGTCTCCTGTCTCCAATCACGTCATTCAAACTGCATTGTTGGTTATTCTCAAAAGCTTTACTGAAAACAGACATCACATTTTTAAACTTTATAGTTTTGCAAGGATTTTAAGTAATCTGTTTCAATTGCTTTTGGGGTAATTGGTCAGATTTTTATCAGCCACAGCTCTGAAGTGTTAGCAAGTTTTTTTTGGAAGAGATGCAGATTCTTTTCTTTTTATTCCTTGCAGTCAGTTCTCCTTAACTATGTGTGATTTTCTATGTGATTTTTTATTTGAACATTGAGAAATGGATTTAGTTGGGGAAAAACCCACTTTTCTGACATTTGAAAAAAATCTTTTTTAACGTCCACCATCTTGCAATGTACGATCTTTGCCTACTGTTTCACAGTTCACTGAATGCTTTTCTTTGCCATCTGAAGACGATTTCAGGGAAGGAACATTATTTTCTTTATCTGATACAATAACAGTCAAGAAAAATAATGATTTTCAAGGGTTTCTGTGGAGAAAACGCACACTTTGCATGGTGTAAGTAATTTTTTTTGCGTGGAAATGCCATTTACTTTGATATGTTGGAAATCTTGCACTGAAGCCCCAATAATCATCACATGCGTAGATTAACTTAGACCTTTTAAGTCTATCATTGTCGACTTCTGGATGTACAAAATGAATATTGTGAAGTGGATTTTCATGGGCCCATCCAGTATGCGGCTACCAAAGCGTAATGGGGTGCATATGACTATGCAGCAGGGCAGACCTTGATGCCAATATGTAAAACAAAGAATACGGGAGTACAAAATGAATATGGTGACGTGGATTTTCATGGGCCCATCCAGTATGTGGGTTCCAAGATGTAATGGGGTGCATATGACTATGCAGCAGGGCAGACATTGCTGTCACTGTATAAACAAAAGAGTACGAGAGTACAAAATGAATATTGTGAACTTAATTTTCCTGGGTCCATACTGTATGTGCATTCATAGGCGTAATGGGGTGCATATAACTATGCAGCAGGGCAGACATTGCTGTCAATGTGTAAAACAGAGTACAGGATTAGAAAATGAATATTGTGAAGTGGATTTTCCTGAGTCCATCCAGTATGGGGATTCAAAGGTGTAATGGGGTGCATATGACTATGCAGCAGGGCTGGCCTTGCTGCCAGTGTGTAAAACAAAGAGTACGGGAGTACAAAATGAATATGGTGAAGTGGATTTTCATGGGCCCATCCAGTATGTGGGTTCCAAGGTGTAATGGGGTGCATATGACTATGCAGCAGAGCTGGCCTTGCTGCCAGTGTGTAAAACAAAGAGTACGGGAGTACAAAATGAATATGGTGAAGTGGATTTTCATGGGCCCATCCAGTATGTGGGTTCCAAGGTGTAATGGGGTGCATATGACTATGCAGCAGGGCTGGCCTTGCTGTCAATGTGTAAAACAAAGAGTACAGGAGTACTAATATTGTAAGTTGATTTTCATGGGCCCATCCAGTACGTGGGTACCAAGGCGTAATGGGGTGCATATTACTATGCAGCATGGCTGACCTTGCTATGAATGCATAACAAAAAGAATACGGGAGTACAAAATGCATATTGTCAACTTGATTTTCCTGGGCCCATCCAGTATGTGGGTTCAATGGCTTAATGGGGTGCATATGAATGGGTAGCAGGGCAGACCTTGCATTCAATGCTACCTTTTTATGGAGGCCCTCCTGGACATCTTATGAAAGGGGTATTGGGGTGCGTCATAATTCGGAGACCCACTGTTTAATAATGTAACTTTAAGAAGATTAATGCCGCCTGATGCACCAGTAAAAATAGGCTCTGTGACTTTAAGAATCCCTCTTTCATAAATGAAACAAGATGGGTCTGCTTATATGTCACACACCACATGGCCAGCTAGGGTTGTTAAATGTTACAATGACATTTCCCAGTGAATGCATTTGTAGTGGTTGAAAGCAATGTTAAAGTTGAAAAATGCTTCAAAAACGCTGCATCAGACCTAAGCCCAAGTGGGGGAGGAACATTTCGGTCTGGGGTTAATTATTTTGCCTTACAGGCAAGTCATTAACCTGCAAAGGATGTTTCTTAAAATATTTCCCAGCAAAATCCGTTTTGGTTTTGTTTTGGTGTGTTTTTTGTTGCATCGGGAAAAATTGCATGAATCTCGGAAAAAAAATTGTATAAAGCTGTGAACTACAGTAGGAGTCAGGAATGCTTCCAGGGGTGATCCCCATGATGTCCCTGTGTTATTTGAGCAGTGTTTCCATCATTTTCAGACGGTTTTAGACCTTAAAAGGACCCCCGGGGGATCGCAGCAAAAATGCTCGGGTCTCCCTTAGCCTTACATTAGGCTCGTTGTTCTGTCCAAGTACCCGAGGATTCCAATTTGCTCGACCCGAGCAATGAGCACCTGAGCATTTTAGTGCTCGCTCATCACTAATCACCAAACAAATTTAAATATTAGACTAAGATAATACAAGTAAACACAAAATGCAGTTTTTAAAACAAAGTCTTTATTATTAACGCAAAAATAAATTCAAACCCTGTGTGAAAAAGTTGTTGCCCCTCACCCCTTAAAACATAAATTAACTGTGGTTTATCACATCCTTGAGAAGCTGATTTCATATTTCCTAGCCACAACCAGGCCTAATTGCTGCCACACCTGTTCTCAATCAAGAAATCACTTAAATATGATGTGCCTGACAAAGTGAAGTAGACCTCAAAAGCTAGGCATCATACTGCAATCCAAAAAAATTCTGGAATAAGTGAGAAATAAAGTAATTGAGATCTAAGAGTCTGGAAAAATAAAGCTAATTCTAAAGCTTTGGGACTCCAGTGAACCACAGTGAGAGCCATTATCCACAAATGGCAAAAACATGGAAAAGTAGTGAACCTTCCCAGGAGGGAAGGGGGGAATTTTTTTTACTCCCACATCAGTAGTATGTTGTGTTATAGGATGAACTCCATAAACATTTGTCTCCTTTCAACCATAACTATGACAGAGCATCCTGACTTTAGCAATTAAGGGCTAAGTCTGAATACTTTTGACTAGACAGAACATGGACAGTAACTGAATTGAGACTTCTTTTCTGAAACAGAACAAATGCTAGGCCAATCCGAGCATAGTTGTTCATTTGGCTGAGAGAAGCTCAAAAGAATGAGATAAAGAAATCTATGTCCAGAGACACTAGTAATCTCTAACCAAAATCAAGGCTAGAGGCACAAGGTGTGAAGTGCAACCAGAGGCATTAGACCAGAGGAGGCGCGAGGCTGGAGGAAAGGAATGAGGCACGAGGCCAGAGGCATGAGACGCAAAGCCAGATGCACAAGGCACGAGGCACAAGTAATGAGGCACAAAGCCAGAGGCATGATGCCAGAAGCACAACCACGAGGCATGAATCCAGGGGTTTAAGGCACGAGGCACGAGTCCAGATGCATGATCCACAAGGCACAATGTCAGAGGCACAAAGCAAGAAGCATAAGGCAGGAGGCACAAAGCCAGAGGCACTAGGCATTAGTCACAAAGCCAGGGGCACAAGGGACAAAGCCAGAGGCATAAGGCATGAGGCACGAAGTCAGATGCACAAGGCACGAGACCGAAGGTTCAGAGGCACAAGGTTTGGAGGGACACAGAGGCACTATGAGACATAAGTTCAGACAAAGGACACATGTGAGCATCTGAAAAATCTAGCTGCTGCATCTTGTATTTGAGGTGTGATTATTATGTCTTCATTCTCTGTCATGGAGTTTGATTTTAACATTTTTTCATTAAAAGTTAATTTTTAATATAACATGGAATAGCCAGCTGCTCCAAGCATATTTGAGCCGCATTGAATCAGCTGGCTACAAAAGTTGCAATATAAAGATTGCAGAAGGTAGCAAATTATGGAAGGTGTTGGCAAAACTCCTCAACCTAGGTATGAAAATGTCCCTTTTTAGGACCACTTGGTGACAATGAGTTGAGCAAACAGTGTCTCCATCCTCATGAGTTCTTCTTCCAGCAAGAGATATTACTCTCCAAACTGGCAACAAAGACATTAGAAACACAGGAGCAGAATCAATAAGAAGAAAGGACAAATCTTCAAAAAATGTGTCTATAAGGATAAAACATTCCAAATGAAGGTGCATTAAATTGAGTCTCCACATTTGAAAAACAAAGTGATTATTCTCTTGATAAGTATAGTCACTCTTCATGTCGCACTTATTTTGCCCCCTGCTGCATCCTAACAGATTTTGATGCATGAAAAACTGATACTGAGGTGGCATGACTGAAGCCGTGGTAAGTCTGAACCACATTTGTACGGCACAGGGAAGGCAGGTGAGGCATATGTTAGACATACCACTGTGCCACATATGTCACTGTGACAAATGTGTTAAATAAAATCAGAAAAGAACACAGGTTTTAGTAGATGTGGGAAACCTTAAAAAATTGATACAGAAAATATTATTTTTTATTACAAAAAAAAAATCTAATTTATCGGCGTTAAGTTTTATACCACTTTCAGGTAATCTTTAATCACAAATAATTCACTGCATGCTATTAGTAGAAATAAGATTCTACAATTACAACAATAAACCTCAAACTAGTAATGGGTAATCATATAGTTATTTTAATATTTAGTCCTTTGGAGCAATCACTGATTTGCTGCACATCTGTGTTAAGAAATCCCTTGAGGTCAAGCCATCGGGGATCAGGACACTTTAATTAAAGAGTCTTCCACATATATATGATGCATCTGTATACAGCTTATAAATATAAGCAGTCATTTGCCATCACTTGTCTATCATTTTATATTTGCCGGATCACACAGTTTATTATTAGCTTTTATACCAACTTCACTAGTCTGTAATTCACATTCCTGCAATCTAAGCCATGTGTCTAGCAACTCATGGCTGAATAGTATTTGTGATTTTCAGTAACCACTAAACCATTACTAATAATTCCATGCATATATATTTATCTTGACAAAAGTTTCTTTTCATGGCATAAAGGCTTTAAGTGCATATTCCAGAGATGAGCTTATTTTTGGAATGATATATTAGAATAATAGATTTGAATCTGATACATAATAGATCTGGACTTTAACTAGCTAGCCCAATTTCTCAAACGACTAAGCAATTAAATGATTCAACATATTTGTAATTTAACGGCATTTTGATAAAAGGCTCTACTCATGGATAACTCCACTACATTTAATGTCTTTTACTTGAATGCCTTTGCCAAGAGTATGAAACTTAAAAGTTTGTTATTCACGGTCTTCTTGATTATTTATCTGTTAACACTAATAGGCAATGTGGTCATTATTATTCTCACAAAAATGGATCATCATCTTCAGACACCAATGTATTTCCTTCTTCAAAATCTTTCTTTTTTGGACATTTGCTATACTTCTACAACACTGCCACAGATGCTTGTCAATTTGCTAATAGCGCATTTAGCCATTTCTTTACCTGCGTGTATTTTCCAGCTTTTTGTCTTCCTCTCATTAGCAGCCTCTGAGTCTTCCTTACTGGCCGCAATGGCTTATGATCGATACGTTGCTATATGTAATCCATTGAGATATGCAGTCATTATGAGGAAAGAAGCTTGTCTCCACATGGTTGCCGGGACTTTGGTAATTGGGGTCATTTATGGAGCAATTCATACTGCAAATACTTTTAGGTTACCTTTTTGTGGTTCTAATGTTCTCAATCATTACTTTTGTGATATTCCCCCATTGTTGAAAATTTCCTGCATCAACACATTCCCAAATGAAGTTACTGTTATTGTTGTGGGGGGCTTTCTAATGCTTGGCTGCTTCTTGTTAATTTGTGGCTCCTATCTGCACATTCTGATTTCAGTCTTGAACATTCCTAAAGGACATGGGAGAAGCAAACCTTTTTCTACATGTATATCCCACCTTATTGTTGTACTTCTTTTTTATGGAAGTGGTAGCTTCATGTATATGCGTCCAAAATCAAATCTTTTGGCTGATAAGGAATGGCTTCTATCACTGTTCTACACCTGTATTACTCCTCTCTTAAATCCCCTCATATACAGCTTACGAAACAAAGAAATCCAAAGAGCATTTGTAAAACTTGTTAAGGGAGTATTGGGGAAAAGACAATACTAGATAGTGGTCTCCAGTCACAATGCCATATTAAAAAAAGTATATTTTTATTACTTTAGATTACAATTTTCCTTACAGAATAATCAACAGAGAATGTTTTATTTTTTTTTCCCTGAAGTTATATTAAAGTTGAACCACGCTCAGATCTTTTCTTGTTGGTGTTGGACAGAAGCTAACTTATTGCAAAATCTAACAAAACTACTTAGCTGAGCTTCTCAAATAGTGAATGAGAGTTTTTATATATCAATTGTTGCAGATTTCAGCTTTCACCAGAATCATTCAGCACTTAGATATTGTAAGAAAATTAATTGTTTTCTTGGGACATATAGCAACTATTATATTCTTTATCCTTATTACTGAGGAAAGAACTGACACAAACCACAGTACGGATACTGTAGGTACTAGTACTAGGAATGAGCGAATAACTTCGGATAACTCCTCATCTGAATAGCTATAGCACTTACCAAATAGCTGCATCAAGAACCCGGATACCTGGAGAGCTCCCGATAATCAGCTGTTCAGCACCGCAGCTGCATGTGTCGCGGCTATGTGACAGTCACAACACATGCATGGATAGACTGTTCGTTGGGCTCTCCATGCATTTGTTTTGACTGTCACACAGCTGTGACACATGCAGCTCCGGTGCCGAACAGCTGATTATTGGGAGCCCTCCAGGTATCCGGGTTCCCGATGCAGCTATTTGGTAAGTGCTATAGCTATTCGGATAAGGAGTAGTCCAAAGTTATTCGCTCATCCCTAACTAGTACACATCTGGTGAACTCGACTCCATCTGTATTAGACTGGGATACATAAGGCCCACTAGAGTAAATGACTCTGAGGGATCACTTTCCATGTATAAAAAATAACGAATGTTCAGTATTAGTCTTTTGAATTGTCATCGATACAACTCAAGCAGTTTTTCATGTACCCTGCAGTGCAGCTTTCCTTATATGTTGCTCAATTTTGTATTAAATAAGTATAGCCCACTAAATTGCTAAATAGGAGCAGAATGTGATAGACACAAAGTATACACTAGTCACAGCACAGGAGGAAAATAATATAAAGTCATGAACTGCATAACTGACGGTGTTACTCTGCATATAATAATGCAAAACAGTGTGCAAATAGCTGTATCAGATATCAAATGTTTCAATAGAAAAAATGTCCAGCTCCAGGAATAAAATCCAAAATCTTTATTTAATATCAATAAAATATTGACATGGCTGCTATGGTCATCTTATCATCATATCCTAGAACAGGATTACCACATGGGGATTACCCAGGGAAGATCTGTACGCGTTTCGAGCATGAAGACGTTCTAGCAGATACGTGTCCGTGCTCAGATTCATGGTGTTTCAAGGAGATCAACAAATTTCTCTTCCTTCTATCAGATATCAAATGCCAAATATATTGCCAGAGGATAGTCGCAAGCACAAATGCCAAACATATTTACTGCATCCTATGCACCTGGCATGTGGCAAAAGAATGTCAGTCCAAAATGTTACCAATGATGAAATGTCCATATCTTGTCTCCTCAATGCATCTTTGTCCTAATATTTCAATACCTCCCCATGTGAAATGTATGATTAACACAAGACATCTAAGCTCTCTTCTTGGCAGCTTCTCACACAATTGTCAAAATGCATTCTCCCATCCATTATTGATCTAATATTATGTTCCTACAGGGAACCTGTCACCCAAAAAAACACTTATTGACATATATATATATACTGTATATATATATATATATATATATATATATATATATATATAACTTAAAGCTGAATAATGTTTTAATTGTGTTTGTCCATTATCAAGAAAAAAGGTGGCGCTTACTGTTCTATTTAAACTTTCCTTTTATTGGTCCATGTTAAAACACACATGCAGGAAGGTATTTTTGTGGTACACACTGGACAATGGCCTTTTCACACTTCCTGCGCCTCAATGGGTCCTATACTACAGGGGAAGTGACGGTGATCTTATGCAGGTAACCAAAGGATCTCCCCACTTGCTGCATCATGAAGTTACAAAAAACACACACCAATAAAGTTACGAAAACAACTACAAAATTACAATGCAACAAAAACATTACAAACAATTAAAATGGAGAGCGTATTTACATTACCATCATAGAATAACTGTCATATCAAATTTATCATTGAACCTTGTAGCACTCTGGGCTCGGGTATGCAGGATCCACCTGACCTCCCTTCTTAGGAGCAATTGATGGAGAACGCCTCCTTGTGCTGGTAAGTTAACTCTTTCCAGTCCTGCAATTTGTAATGCATCAGAATTACCTCCGTGGCATTCCCTCATATATTTTACTAATCGTGTTGAGCCTTTTCCTGTCTCTGTAGATTTGTAGGCCGAATTGTCTTACCTATATAAAAAAAAGTTCATTATTATTATTTATTTATATAGCGCCATTAATTCCATGGTGCTGTACATGAGAAGGGGGGTTGCATACAAAGTTATAGATATTGTTAGCAGTAAACAAATTTACAATGACAGATTGGTACAGAGGGGAGAGGACCCTGTCCTTGCGGACTTACATTCTACGGGATAGTGGGGAAGAGACAGAAGTCGGGGGTGCAGCAGCTCTGGTGGTGATGAGGCGGAAGCTCAGGCGGTGGTGAGGCGGCAGAATGGTTATTGCAGGCTGTAAGCTTTCCTGAAAAGATGGGTTTTCAGGTTCCGTTTGAAGGATCTGAGGGTGGTGGATAATCGGACGTGTTGAGGCATGGAATTCCAGAGGATAGGGGATATTCGGGAGAAATCTTGGAGGCGGTTGTGTAAGGAACGAATAAGTGTGGAGGAGAGTAGGAGGTCTTGGGAGGATCGAAGATTACGTGAGGGAAGATATTGGGAGATTAGTTCAGAGATATAGGGAGGGGAAAGGTTGTGGATGGCTTTGTAGGTCAGTGTTAGTAGTTTGAACTGGATTCGTTGGGGGATTGGGAGTCAATGGAGGGATTTGCAGAGGGTAGAGACAGGGGAGTAGCGAGGAGAGAGGTGGATTAGTCAGGAAGCAGAACTGAGGACAGAGTGGAGTGGTGCAAGAGAGTTAGCAGGGAGGCCACAGAAGAGAGTGTTGCAGTCGTCAAGGCGGGAGATGATAAGGGCATGTACAAGAGTTTTAGTAGATTGAGGGCTGAGGAAGGGACGGATTCTGGAAATATTTTTGAGTTGGAGGCGACAGGAGGTGGCAAGAGTTTGGACATGTGGTTTGAAGGCAGGGCAGAGTCGAGAGTTACTCCGATGTGGCGGATTTCAGGTGCGAGAGAGAGCGTGATGCCGTTTACCATAATAGATAGATCGGGTAGGGAAGATACGTGAGATGGAGGAAAGATAATGAGTTCCGTTTTGTCTACATTGAGTTTTAGGAAGCGAGTGGTGAAAAAGGATGATATGGCTGATAGACACTCTGGGATTCTGGACAGCAGAGAGGTGACATCTGGGCCAGAGAGGTAGATCTGAGTGTCATCTGCATACAGGTGGTACTGGAAGCCATGGGACTTTATGAGTTGTCCTAGGCCAAGAGTATAGATGGAAAAAAGTAGGGGCCCCAGGACAGAGCCTTGGGGGACTCCAACAGAGAGGGGGCGGGATGAGGAGGTAGTGTGGGAGTGGGAAACGCTGAATGTGCGGTCAGAAAGGTATGAGGAAATCCAGGACAGGGCAAGGTCTTTGATGCCAAAAGAAGAAAGGATCTGTAGCAGTAGGCAGTGGTCAACTGTGTCAAAGGCAGAGGACAGGTCGAGAAGGAGGAGGATTGAGAACTGTCTGTTAGCTTTGGCTATGAGTAAGTCAATAGTAATTTTGGTCAGGGCAGTTTCAGTGGAGTGGTGGGGTTGGAAGCCAGATTGCAGGATGTCAAGGAGGGAGTTAGATGAGAGGTGGAAGGAAAGTTGAGCATGGACATGCTGTTCAAGGAGTTTGGAAGCAAATGGGAGGAGTGATATGGGGCGATAGCTGGGCATAGCAGTTGGGTCAAGGTTTGATTTTTTGAAGATGGCTGTTATGATGGAATGTTTGAAGGCAGAGGGGAAGGTACCAGAACTTAGGGATAGGTTGAAGAGATGGGTTAGGGCTGGAATGATCATGTTAGTGAGGTTGGGGAGCAGGTGGGAAAGGATGGGGTCAAGTGCACAGGTGGTGAGGTGTGATTTGGAAAGGAGATGAGTAAGCTCTCCTTCAGTGATGTTGGAGAGGGAGGTTATTAGGGAAGGGCAGAGGTCTGGTATGTGAAGTGGTTGGGGTGGTGAAACTGTAAAGGTTTGCCTTGTTTGGTCGATCTTGTTTTTGAAGTAGGTGGCAAAGTCCTCAGCAGAGATGAGGGGAGTTGGAGGTGGCAGTGGTGGGCGGAGGAGAGAGTTAAATGTGCTGAACAGATGTTTTGTGTTGTGGGATAATGAAGATACAAGGTTTGTGAAATAGGTCTGTTTAGCAGAGGTGAGGGCTGATTTAAAGGCAAGTGTAGCTTGTTTGAAAGCAGTGAAGTTGTGTGGCAGGCGTGTTTTCTTCCAATGCCGCTCAGCGACCCTGGATGCTTGTCAAAGTTTTTTGGTGAGATTGTTGTGCCAGGGTTGCCTATTGGTTTGTCGCACTTTGCCATGCATGAGAGGAGCGACTGAGTCTATGGCTGATGTGAGGGTGGCGTTGTAGAAAGCAGTGGCACTGTCCGTGTTGTGGAGTGAAGATATGGAGGACAGAGGTAGAAGACAGTCTGAGAGTCTGTGAATGTCTAGGTGTGCGAGGTTTCTTGCGAGGATGTGCTAGTGGCTGGAAATGAACATGGACAAAAGATAACGTAAACCACCTAGCAAGTTCTACAGGAAATAAAATCTTGTACCTCATATGTTTCTCATACCTATCTGCAGATGTTTTATGGTCAAGCAGAGTGAGCAAAGTGAAAAATGTCCACATTTGAAATTACCTATTGGTATACCCATTTTAAGCCAATTGTTTTATTCTGTTTTAAGACAAATGTGCACTAATACATCTTTTAGATAGGTAGTTCTCCTATGATGGTAATGTAAATACGCTCTTCATTTTAATGTTTTTAATGATTTTGTTACATTGTAATTTTGCAGTTGTTTGTAACATTATGGGGTGTGTTTTTTGTAACATCATGATGCAGGAAGTGGGGAGGTCTTTTAGTTACCGACATAAGATATCTGTCACTTCTCCTGTAGTTTAGGACCGTTGAAGCGCAGGATGAAAAGACCGTCATACGGTGTGTACCACACGAATATCTTCCTGCTTGTATGTTTTAACATGGACTAATAAAAGGAAATTTTAAATGGAACAGTGAGTGCCACCTTTTTTCTTGCTAACAGACATTTCCAAAATTGTTTTTTATGACGGTGAGTTCCCGTGAGCAAAGGGATAAGGTATAATTAGCTTCTCCGTAACGGACTTGCAAGTTGGTTGCAGGTGTCACAGCGGTGCCACTTTTTCTGTTCATTTTACCTTTTAATCATGTTTGGCAATATAACTTGAACAGCAGTACATGTAGAAAAAGAATTGATGTTCTCTGGGCAACAGCTTGATTCCAGTCAAAGGGGTGATGCTAAGGATGGTTATAGGTGTGGAGGGTGAACGAGACAGCCCTGCATATACAGCAATGTTGAACTAAGAAATTCAAGAAGTGGACCATGCAGGAAGCATGAATTGCTTTACACAACCATAAGGCAGCCAGAATGTCCCAAGCATTGTCACTCATGACAATTTACAGCTGCAGTTCAAGGGGAGAGAGTTGTTGTTTGATGCATAGCAGCAACTCATCTGCTATATTGTTTTGTTCCACAGGCTTCAACCATTTAAACCTCTTGGCAATGCTGTACTTTGCATAAGTAAAATCAGTAAGGTTGGTGTGTGGAATCAAAACTATACCTTATGCCTGTTGGGGTTAGGGTCATATCTGTTAAGCAGGATCTGGAGAAGTTTCAGGAGGAGACAGATAATTGCCTCTTGTGGGTTCAAACAGATGTGACTCCTAGTCATAGAGGCTTCACCACCTATCTTAATTGTGGTTGTGCATCAATTGCACTATAAACATTTGCACAGTTTGCCATAAAACTCATGTATCCCTGCCTACAAATATTTGCTGCGCCAGGAGTTCACAGTACAGTGCACTTTGGAGCTACCAGATAGGTCACATTTTATGAGGAAAAAATGGTTACTGGTAGAGATGAGCGAATATTGCAATATTCGGTTCTGATTACGATCACCGATTTTGCAATATTTGCCAAATTATTTGTCAAATATTTGCCAACTATAGCTGAACACCACTGGAGTCAATGGGAGGCAAAAACGCATACACAACACCTTCAAACGGGCCCAAAAGCTGACAAAACACATCAAATTAGGGGCAGACATCAAGAAAGTGGTCTCAATTGACCCACAGTACAGTCACGCATGAGGTCACAGGGTAGGCCAGCATTTACAGCTTTGAATTGAACTTGAAATTAAGACGAGGTGGGTGAGGCATTGGTGTTGGCCTTCTGTGCTGGGAGTTCTGATACCACATGAAAAATCTCTACCTCCTTTCATGCTCAGCCACATTCAGGTGGCACAAATATCAGTTTTGTATACTACTATTGTCAGAAAAATGTAAGGATAGTAAGATGGGTAGTTGACTGAAAGTAAGAGGAGGCCTGCCAATCTCGGAGGCCTACTGCTACAGGCAACACACATGAAGGAGACCTAGCCAGGATTCTACACATTTCCAAAAATTAGTCGCAGACACCACTAAAGTGGCATCAATTTCACTAGAGTAGAACTAGTATAATGGTGACTGACACCTGCACGGCAACCATAAATGCGGGAGTTGCACATTTTCCCTCTATCATCTCATCTCTCAAATTCTACAGATAGGTGATATTACACACAAGACTTTATCTCTTTTAGGGCCTGTTTTGTCGTTTACATAGTTTTTTTATCCGTGTGGCTTTTTCTATAACTGTAAAACTATTTGACCACTTTTCATTTGGTTTAGGTAACATTTTAAATATATCATATCAGATAAAGGTTTGAGCAGACTAATTCAGCATATACGAGAAATACATTCAGGGAATCCTAGAGTTATGCAAATGGCAGGACTAGAAAGGGTTAAACCACCCGTACAGGGATGAGATCTACACAGACGTTTACTACAGAGAGAAGCCAGGTGGATTCTGTGTTCACGGGCACATAATGACAAATTTCATATGACATTGTTTTTATGAAGTTGTTGGAATATATGTTTACTACTATTGCTTGAATGTTTTTAATCATATTTTCTTGTTTGTCTATTCAGACAGGTAAGGGGGTGGTGCCCTATGGTAATACATGATGTAACCAAGTGGGTTGATCCTGAATTTGGGCAGGATCCCCATCACTTTCTCCTCACCTTTGGACTCATGGAAGCGCACGCAGTGCGAAACGTCTTTAGTCCAATTTTGTCTGTACATTTTTCCCGCCTCCATGCTTTAATTATTTTGAATAAAGAATGGCATCAGAAATGGTGAGTGCTACCTATACTTTCACTCTGGACATATTAATAAGTGTCCCTAGGTACATATCAATTCTCATATATTGTATATGTGCACCTCTAAACTGAATTATCCCACATCTGCTCCTAATACATCTTTCAATTTGATTTTGATACAGATTTTTGAATCATTTGTGTAAGTATGATGTCATGTCACAGCTGTTGGGTGACCCGGGACCAGCGGCTCTGTCCCTGTTCCTAACACTAGGGGGCGCTCTAGCTCACCCTACTTCTGAAGGTGAAGATGCTAGAACCTCCACCCTTGCCTTATCTTGTTAGTTCGTCCTCCATCTTTTCTCTTCCCACACCCAGGGAAAAGGGGCACTACTGTGCACCGTATTACACCAACAAACAAGGCAACACAATCAAGGGTTAACAGAAAACTCCAGGCATACAAAATATTCACTCACAAATAACAGAGGAATGCACCGGGGTGTGGATGAAGGGGAATAAACCAAAATAGAGAAGGATAGGGAATTACCACACATACAAACCAAGCAACAGTCACTAATAACTCCTCCAACTCTCCTCATATGAATGCCTCTCCCTCCGCTAGCCATGCAGCAAATGCTTGCACTGACAAGGATTTGTAACAAAGCACTGATTATAAAGGGGAAAGGAGTGGCTAACCGAGCACAGCCTTGAGCACAGGGATTTGCAACATGGCCAATTAACTCCTGTTGTGCCAGAAGAAATAAACACATTTAAAATGAAGAAGTGCTTCTTCTCAGCGCCGGAGTAGAAGCAATCAGATGCTGGGTCCTCTGGATTTACACTGTCGCGGTAACCCCGTGACATACAATTTGTGAAATTGGAGTAAATTAACTTTGGATGCCAACCAACCTCTTGTAGAATACAGAATGTAGTTTTAGGTTTAAATGACCCAAAAAATATTAAACTTGAGGCCATTTTATCTTATGTGATTAATGCTGGTGGTGTTCTTAAAACTTTTGTTTACCAATATTACAGTTGCAAAATTATTCAACCCCCATTGTATATTAGGTTTCTTAGCAAACCAAACAAACTTTCCGCTGTTTGCAATAAACTAATCAAGCAAGAACAATTTAAATAGCTTAACACTACTAATAGTAATAATAATATAATAGCTGCTCCAAATTCCATACAAAATTACACTTTTAATGACTCTTGAAGTCTCAGAATTAATCAAATTCACAACCTATTTAGGATTAGAAGGACTAACATCAATCATTATTCACCGCCAAAAATTATACTGTAAAGAATAGCTTTTATTTAGGACTCTTAAAAAAATTATTATCTACCCAATCTTAGACATACAGGAATATCACATAAACACTTACATAGATAGAGTAAAACATTTTGAGGCTATATCCCTTATTTTAGTGCTGGGTGCATCTGTGAGATCTTAAGGAACTCCTAGGGTGGAGCCGCTGGACTGCGACAACGAACCTCCCTCGGGCGAGCTGACCTGGTGAACCATCCCCTATACAGGGAGCGTTAGGGCCAGGCCCAGGGGAGACTATCGCCATGGCAGCTGGTACCCAGGGGCGGACAACAGGAGTCACAAGCAGGAATTAGGATGGGCTGAAGGAGAGACTGGCATGGCAGAGACACATGAAGGCGGGCACAGCTGAGACACAGGAACACAGGCAGGACTGAGACACTGACAGCGAGGCATGGCTGAGACACAGGAACATGGGCAGGAGTGAGACGCTGACAAGCAGGCACAGCTGAGACACAGGGACATGGGCAGGATGGAGACACTTCCAGGCAGGCACTAGGAGAGAGCAGAGAGGAGGACCTGGGTGAGGACTGGGAGTAAAGCAGCAACAACGCATGACAGGGCAGGCAGGGAACAAGAGAATGCAGGGAAGCGTGGGACCAGAATCAAGTGTGAGGCACAAATGATAATCAGGCATAGCCAGGAGGAAGAGGCTGCCTGATAAGCAGAGCGTGCCGTGGGACTTCCAGGTCATGGTCCTCCTGGGGCATAGAGCAGGTAGGAAGGTGCGGCCGGGGTCAGACAGAGAGGTGTGCGCATGCGCTGCTGAGGCCAGCGTGGGAGGCGCGCACGCGCACCCGATGGGAGCCAGGAGCTGGCCGTCAGAGCAGGGGAGCAGATGCCGGGTGACACGCACCAGCTCTAGGAGCATGCCAGGACGCCGAGGACCGGTAAGTATTCCAGGGCTCGGGGGGGCGGCAGGGTGACAGGCGGGGAAGGCGGCGTGACAGTACTCCCCTCTTACACCTCCTCCCAAGGCCGGAAAGAAATCTTGCCAAGATTCGAGGAGCTTGGTGTCATGATCCCAGTGCAGGTTTTGACCTGCACGTCAGGGGTTAATTATTGTGGCCTCTCTTTCGTTCAGGGAGAGCTTCTTATAGCCATGGGAAACTCCAATCCCTTCAGCTATACTTTTGCCTTTGGCCGAGTGTGTTGACCCCTGTGTGCCTGTGCCTGTGCCTGTTCGTTGTCTTCTAGCTTGATTATATGGTTCTGACCCGGTTCTGTCCCCCGTTGTGAGTTTGCCTGTTGATTCTGTACTGTATATCTGTTTCTCTGGTTTCTGGCTTCGTGGCTACTTCCTGACTATCCGTTCTGTCTAATCCTTTGGTATTGTCGTGCTATCTCGTGCTTTGATCCCGGCCTGATCTGTTTTTGTCCCTGTCTATGCCCCTTGGTAACTAGTTACCCTGCTAGGAGTTTTCCTTCAGCTCCTAGTTCTCTGGAGTTTAGGCCACACCCCCAGCAGTCACATGCTTCAGGTCCTGATGGTCTGAAGCACACATCTTCTGTGCTGCTGCCCGCTCCACAGGTATCTTAGAGCACAGTTTGTCTTACTCAGGACACACACACTGGCTCAGTCAGCAAGTGCAGTGCAGTGTTCCTGAGACTTGGATGTTCTCCCAAGACTCCCAAGATCTTTCCTCAGGACCAAAACCATTCCAATCAACTAAAATAAAGATTTTCCCTCTAAGCTTTTTCATAGCAAGAGTGTCTTTAACTTCAAAGACATCATTAGCAGAAACAGGCTGAGGTGAATGAGCAGTAGAGGCATGGAACTGGTTCAGGACAACTGGCCTTAGGAGAGAGATGTGGAATGCATTGGGGATGTGGAGCGAGGCAGGTAGCCTCAACTTGTAGGAGACATCATTAATGTGAGCCAAGACCTCCAAAGGTCCGACGTACTGGGGACCCAGCTAATGCGAGGGGATCTTAAGGCAAACGAACTTGGAAGATAACCACACCTTATCACCAAGATGATATAATGAAAGATCTAAGCACCTTTTGTCCGCATGTTTTTTCATTCTGTCACGTGCCCATTCGAGGGCAGTCTTGGTCTCTTGCCAGACCCTGGAGAACTCCTCGGACAGAAGATCAGCCGCTGGCACACCCGAGACAGGAGGGAACGATAGAGGCATGCCATGATGTTGCCCGTAGACAATAAAGAAAGGCGACTTGGAAGAAGATTCGCTGGTGTGATTGTTGTATGCAAATTCGACCCACGGGACCAAGCCGGACCAGTCATTTTGATGGGCAATAGAAAAATTACGGCGATAAGTCACAAGGATCTGGTTCGTACTCTCCACTTGACTGTTGGTCTGCGGATGGTAGGCAGAGGAGAAATCAAGGGTGATATTCATAAACTTGTAGAGAACTCTCCAGAACCGGAACGTGAACTGGACTCCCCTGTCTGAAACTACAGTTAGGTCCATATATATTTGGACATAGACAACATTTTTCTAATTTTGGTTCTGGACATTACCAAAATGAATTTTAAACAAAACAATTCAGATGCAGTTGAAGTTCAAACTTTCAGCTTTCATTTAAGAGTATCAACATTAAAATTGGATGAAGGGTTTAGGAGTTTCAGCTCCTTAACATGTGCCACCCTGTTTTTAAAGGGACCAAAAGTAATTGGACAGATTAAATAATTGTAAAAAAAATGTTCATTTCTAGTACTTGGTTGAAAACCCTTTGTTGGCAATGACTGCCTGAAGTCTTGAACTCATAGATATCACCAGGCGCTGTGTTTCCTCCTTTTTGATGCTCTGCCAGGCCTTCACTGAGGTTTTTTCAGTTGCTGTTTTTTTGTGGGCCTTTCTGTCTGAAGTTTAGCCTTTAACAAGCTCAATTGGGTTGGGATCAGGTGACTGACCTGGCCATTCAAGAATATTCCACTTATTTGCTTTAATAAATTCCTGGGTTGCTTTATGTTTTGGGTCATTGTCCATCTGTAGTATGAAATGACGACCAATCAGTTTGGCTGCATTTGGCTGGATCTGAGCACACAGTATGGCTCTGAATACCTCAGAATTCATTCGGCTGCTTCTGTCCTGTGTCACATCATCAATAAACACTAGTGACCCAGTGCCACTGGCAGCCATGCATGCCCAAGCCATCACACTGCCTCCGCCGTGTTTTACAGATGATGTGGTATGCTTTGGATCATGAGCTGTACCACACCTTTGCCATACTTTTCTCTTTCTATCATTTGGTAGAGGTTGATCTTGGTTTCATCTGTCCAAAGAAAGTTCTTCCAGAACTCTGCTGGCTTTTTTAGATGTTTTTTAGCAAAGTCCAGTCTAGCCTTTTGATTCTTGATGCTTATGAGTGGCTTGCACCGTGCAGTGAACCCTCTGTATTTATGTACTTTCATGCAGTCTTCTCTTTATGGTAGATTTGGATATTGATACGCCTACCTCCTGGAGAGTGTTGTTCACTTGGTTGGCTGTTGTGAAGGGGTTTCTCTTCACCATGGAGATTATTCTGCAATCATCCACCACTGTTGTCTTCCGTGGGCGCCCAGGTCTTTTTGCATTGATGAGTTCCCAGTGCTTTCTTTATTCCTCAGGATGTACCAAACTGTAGATTTTGCCATTCCTAATGTTGTAGCAATTTCTCAGATGGGTTTTTTCTGTTTTTGCAGCTTAAGGATGGCTTGTTTCACCTGCATGGAGAGCTCCTTTCCTTCACAGCAAAACCTTCCAAATGCAAGCAACACACCTCAAATCAACTCCAGGCCTTTTATCAGCTTAATTGAGAATGACATAATGAAGGGATTGTCTACACCTGTCCATGAAATTGCCTTGGAGTCAATTGTCCAATTACTTTTGGTCCCTTTAAAAACATGGTGGCACATGTTAAGGAGCTGAAACTCCTTAACCCTTCATCCAATTTTAATGTGGATACCCTCAAATGAAAGCTGAAAGTCTGAACTTCAACTGCATCTGAATTGTTTTGTTTAAAATTCATTATGGTAATATCTAGAACCAAAATTAGAAAAATGTTGTCTCTGTCAAAATATATATGGACCTAACTGTATATGTTGAGGAAGGCCACGGATACGAAAAATAAGGTTGATGAAAATTTTCACCAACTCGGGTGCAAACAAGGGAGAGAGATGAAATGGACCATCTTGGAGAATCGATCTATGACCACGAGGAAGATGGTGCAGCCCAAAGACCGAGGTAGATCGGTAATAAAGTCCATTGCAATGTGTTGCCAAGGAGCTGATGGGACTGGAAGCGGGTGTATGAGTCCAGAGGGTAGTTGCCTAGGAACCTTGTTCTTGGCGCAAGATGGACAGGAGGCTATAAAGCTTCGGACGTCTTGGAGAAGGGTTGGCCACCATTAGTAGCTGGACACGAGAATGAGGGTTTTCTTGAGGCCGACATAACCTGCAAGTTTGGAGGCATGTCCCGTATTGTAAGATTTGCTTCCTATTGTTCACTGGAACTAAAGTTTTACCCGGAGGTAAAGAAATTAGGCTGACAGGTGCTACCATGATGACCTTGGAAGGATCCATGATGTGTGTGGGTTCCTCCTCAGTATCGACAGACAATGCGTCAGCCTTGAGGTTTTTATTGCTGGGACTGAAGTGGAGCTCAAAATCAAAGTGGGCAAAGAACAGAGACCACCTGGCTTGCCGGGGGTTAAGTCTCTGTGCCGAGTGGATGTGTGCCAGGTTCTTATGGTCCGTGTAGATCTTAAAAGGATGTGCGGATCCCTCCAATAAGTATCGCCACTCCACCAAGATCAACTTGATGGCCAACAGCTCCCTGTCACCAGTGGAATAGTTCCGTTCCTAGGTGAAAAACATCTTGGAGAAGAAGCCGCAGGTGACTAGCCGTCCGGAGGAAGACCTCTGAGAAAGTACTGCTCCTGCACTGTTGGCTGAAGCATCTACCTCAAGAATAAAGGTTTTGTTATCTTCTGGATGATGGAGTACGGGAGCTGTGGCAAAGGCTTGTTTCAAGGACAGGAAGGCGTTTTTGGCTTCCGACGATCAGATGTGAGGATTGGCCCCCTTGCGTATGAGAGAGGAAATGGAACCGGTCAAAGAGGAAAAGTGTGGGATGAACTACCGGTAATAATTTGCGAAACCAAGGAATCGCTGAATTGCCTTAACACCATGGGGAAGCGGCCAGTTGAGCAACTTTCCTGTGTCCATGCGTAAGCCAGAGTTAGAGATGATGTAACCCAAGAATGGGAGAGACGACTGTTCGAAGGTGCACTTCTCAAGCTTAGCATAAAGACGATTCTCCCTCAGACACAGCAGTACTTGGAGGACATCTTTTCTATGGGTAGGCAGATCCAGAGAAAATACGAGAATATCGTCCAAGTACACCACCACACAAGAATACAGTAGATCCCGGAAAACATCATTCGCAAATTCCTGGAATACTGTGGGGGCATTGCACAAGCCGAAGGGTATGACCAAATATTCATAGTGCCCGCCCCTGGTGTTAAAAGTGGTCTTCCACTCATCTCTGGGGCGGATATGGATTAGATTGTAGGGCCCATGAAGATCCAGTTTAGAGAATATTCGTGCTCCCCGTAGCCGATCGAATAGCTCTGGAATGAGAGGAAGTGGGTACTTGTTCTTAATCGTGATATCATTGAGGCCCCGGTAGTCAATGCTGGGATGGAGGGACCCATCCTTCTTCTTGACAAAGAAGAAACCCTCTCCTGCGGGTGAAGAGGACTTCAAAATAAAGCCTCTGGACAGATATTCCTGGATGTACTTGGTCATGGCTTGAGTCTCGGCAGGGGACAACGGATAAATTCAGCCCCTAGGAAGAGTAGTGCCTGGAACAAGGTTGATTGGGAAATCATACGGACGATGCGGGGACAGGCTCTCCGCCTCCTTCTTGTTGAAGACGTCCACAAAGGAACAGTAGGCCGAAGGCAAGTCTGCAAGCACCAAGGTAGGCCAAGAAGAACTTGCTGGCTGAATGGGAAGCAAGCACCTTGTCTGGCAGGACTGTCCAAAATGCAGAATGTCACCAGACCGCCAATCAAGTATGGGCTTGTGAGTTCTTAGCCAAGGAAGTCCCAGAAGAAACGTATGGGACAATGAGGGCAGAACATAGAAGGCTATCTTCTCCCGATGCAAGGCTCCGATCTGTAGCTCCACCTCCATGGTGACCAGAGTAACAGTCTCCCGCAAAGGCTTTCGATCGACCGAAGCTATCTGCCAAGGAGTCTCCAGGGACCTGACAGGGATCCGAAATTTTGTGACCGCCTCGAGCTGAATGAAGTTTCCTGATGCTCCAGAATCTATGTAGGCCACCTCAGAAAAATGACAAGAACCCTGATTCAACAAAACAGAGAGAGTCAAGGCTAGAGAGGTATCACAGACATCTAGGGAGGCCTCACTTTCCTGTCCTAGGCGGAGGTGTTTCCTGGTCTTTCGGAACAAGAACGTAGAAGATGGGAGACACTGCCACAGTAAAAGCAGAGACCCTGTGCGAGTCTCTCTTTGTGGCTCTGTTCTACCGGCTTGAGTTGGTCCACCTGCATAGGCTCCGGTGCAGAGGCCGCAGAAGCTGACATGAGTCGTGAGCGGGGGGGCTGCGTGTAGCTAAAGACAGACAGGGAAGTCTTCTCTCCCTGGCAGCCTCGCGGGAGTGTTCCTGGAAGTGCAAATCAATGCGAGTCACCAGAGAGATTAGATCCTCCTAAGATGTTGGTGTGTCTCAGCCTGCCAGCTCATCCTTAATTCAAGCAGACAGACCTCGCCAAAAAGCTCCCACCAAGGCCTCATTGTTGCACCCCAGCTCGGAGGACAAAGTAGGGAATCGGATGGCATATTGGGCAACAGAGAGAGTGCCCTGGTGAAGGTTAAAGAGGGACTCGGTGGTAGAGGCCAGGCAACTGGGCTTGTCGAACACCTTATGAAAGGTGTCCAGAAAGGTGGAGAGTTGGGAGACCAGAGGATCGTCTCGCTCCCAGAGGGGGTTCACCCATGCCAAAGCCTCCTCCTCCTCCAAGTGGGACACCACAAAGGCCACCTTAGCTCGGTCGGTGGGGTATTGTTGTGGCAGCAGTTCAAAATGTATTTGGTATTGATTTAGAAACCCCCGACACAATTTGGGGTCACCGCTATACCGCGGCAGTTTAGCTAAATGGGGTGGCGGGTGCGGAGCCGGGACCCTTTGGGCGGAGGCCGAAGGTACCAGCAGGGTCCATGGCCTGATTATGCTGTGAGAACTCGAGGAACTTGTAGGGTGGACCCGCTGGACCATGACAACGAACCTTCCTCGGGGGAGCTGACCTGGTGAACCACCCCCTAAACAGGGAGCTGACCTGGTGAACCACCCCCTATACAGGGAGCATTAGGGGCAGGCCCAGGGGAGACTATCGCCATGGCAGCTGGTACCCAGGGGCAGACAACAGGAGTCACAAGCAGAAATTAGTATGGGCTGGCGGAGAGACTGGCACGGCAAAGACACAGGAAGGCAGGCATGGCTGAGACACAGGAACACAGGCAGGACTGAGGTACTGGAAGGCAGGCACAGCTGAGACACAGGAACACAGGCAGGAGTGAGACACTGACAGGCAGGCATGGCTGAGACACAGGGGCATGAGCTGGAGTGAGACTCAGGCAGGCAGGCATGGCTGAGACACAGGGACACGGGCAAGATGGAGACACTGGCAGGCAGGCACTAGGAGAGGGCAGGAGAGAGCAGAGAGGAGGACCTGGGTGAGGACTGGGAGTATAGCAGCAAAATCGAATGGCAGGGCAGGCAGGCAGGGAACAAGAGAGCGCAGGGAAGCGTGGCGCCAGAATCAAGTGTGAGACACAAATGATAATCAGGCATAACCAGGAGGAAGAGGCTGCCTGAAAATCAGAGTGCGCCACGGGACTTCCGGGTCATGGACCTCCTGGGGCATAGAGCAGGCAGGAAGGAGTGGCTGGGGTCAGACAGAGAGGTGTGCGTGTGCGCTGCTGAGGCCAGTGTGGGAGGCACACACGCGCACCCGACGGGAGCCAGGAGCCGGCCACGAGAGCAGGGGAGCAGATGCCAGGTGATGCGCACCAGTTCTGGGAGCGCGCGGGGATGCTGAGGATCGGTAAGTATGCCGGGGCTCAGGGGCGCAATGCTATTTACATTATTGTATAAGCAATTACATACAAGCACAGCCAATAGCCAATCTGAGACCAAAATCTGTGTGACTGCAGACTTATGCACTGCATTATCCTAGTGCATTCATTGTGCGCTGCAGGGATTCACTGAATTCTGAGTTGGGACCGGAGGGTATGTATGAAGATTAAAAGCATGCTTGCGGAGGAACAGGTTTTGTGGTGGATGATGGCTTCAACGGGTCCAGGTATCAAATGTATGAGCTATACATACTCCCAGCCAGTGGACATGACTTCGCTCTCTATACACTTGTATTGGGCAAGGCAGATACCAGACCAGTGGGCGTGGCCGGCTAGAAGGTGAGGTCTGGCTCAATGCAAGTGTATAGAGATAGGCCACACCCACTAGCCGGGATTAAGTATAAGTCATGCATACCCTCCGCTCCTGACTTAGAAACTGACAAATCCCATAAGGGCACAGTGCGTGTGCTGGGTGATTCAAAAGTCTGCAGTCACATAGAGTATTTTTCTTTCTAAAAGGTAACTGATATTTTGGTTACCTAGGAACTAAGAGAATTTTCCAAGGTTAGACGTCAGTGAGCGGGGGCGCTAAGTGCGTAATATAAAGTGCCAACCTCTTTGGCAAGGAAGGGTATGATAGTTACTTATTGGGGTGATATGTCCTTTCCCTGACCAGATTGAACCTTTGTTATTTGTTTGGTGTGGTGATAGTCCTGTATGTCTAAGATTGGGTAGATAATTATTTTTTTAAGAGTAATTAATAAAAGTTTCCAATGGGAGTTGGAATAGTTTTGACTGAAACTGCAAAAATCTGAGTATTATATACTTTTAGATCTCTATATACTTTTAAAGTAAACTTGGTTAAACGATTGCTTCAATGTGAAGCGTATTCTCAAAGGTAAAAGGTAATTCCTCCTTGGAAAAACAGATGCTTATAAATACTGTATGCTTCACTGACATATAGTCGTTGCATTGCTATCAATATATACTGCAGATCTGCAGAGCTGAAAAACACAACACATACTAGATTGTTTGTATCTTTTGTCAGGTAATAAAACACAACTTTCAATTCCATACATATGTACTGTATTACACTGACCCAAGAAATGTGTTATTCTTTGTAGCAGAAAAAGGATATATGACTGTCTTAAGTTCCTCTCTTAGTTGAATTTATGTCAAAACCATATTTTATACCAGTACCACTGTACTGTATCTTTTCCTACAGAAATATTCAGAAAAATGCATGGCAATGGCAAACAATCAGACCATATGGCTCCAGGACTTTACCTTGCTTGGATTGACTAACAATGCTAAAAATGAATTAATCCTATTTGTGTTCTTCTTAGTGGTTTATGTAGTCACAGTTCTAGGCAATTCTTTGATGGTCATTACTATCACTCTGTCTTCAACTCTCCACTCTCCAATGTACTTCTTCTTGCGTAATCTCTCCATCTTAGATGTGTGCTATTCAACTTCCACTGTTCCTAAACTTCTTTTAGATTTTTTGTCTGATGTGAAAAGCATCTCTTTCTTTGAATGTGTGGCTCAGTTATACTCCTTTATTTCTTTTGGTGGGATTGAATGCCTCCTGCTTGCTGCTATGGCCGGTGATCGTTATGTAGCTATTTGCATGCCACTGCGCTACACTGAAGTCATGAATTGGAAAATGTGCATGATACTTGCTACACTATGTTGGATTATTGGCCTACTGAATTCTCTCGCTCACACAGTCTTCACATTCCGATTACCATTTTGCAGGTCTAGGTCTCTTAACCACTTTTTCTGTGACATTCCACCTCTTCTCGCCCTATCATGTGCTGATACTACTATTAATGAAGTTGTCGTATATACTGCTGGAGGGTCCGTGATTGTAGTATCTTTCATGTTAACTATTTTGTCATATATTTTTATTGTTAAGTCAATTTTGGAAATAAGGACAACAACAGGAAGACAGAAAGCATTTTCAACTTGTGCCTCTCATCTGGTAGTGGTCATGCTGTACTATGGTACAATTGTGTTTACATATCTTCGACCTACATCTACTTATTCCCTTGACCAGGATCGTGTTGTTCCCATTCTTTATGGGATAATTACTCCTATGTTAAATCCAATAATTTACAGCTTGAGAAATAAAGAAGTTCACGGAGCTCTAACAAAAGCCATTCTTAGAAAGCATAGACGTCATTAAAAGTATTACCATGGGCAAGATATAATGCTAGGTAGCATCATTTGTCTTTCAGACAAGGATATCATCTAGCTAAACAAATATGCACCCTTACAAATAATATTAGTTTTATGTGTAGCATTATCTCAGCTTCTTACCACAGCTAGGATTCTTAGAAAAAGAAATTTACCAAGTCTTCTTAGTTCTACATTATAAATTAAAGGCGTTTTTATATCCTTAAATTTTTACATGAAAGTTGACAAATTGGTTAAAAATAATTAAAAATTAATACTCATGCTGAGTGAAACATAAACGTTTCATGCTGGAGTGAGTGTCCTTCTACCATTCTGGAAATATCAAAGCACCCACTCTGTTGAGGATGAGACCAAAAGCCAAGGTCATTGGGGACCCAGTAAGCACCCGAAACGGACCCACTCTGAGCCCTTACATGAATTGATTTATTCAGCTAGAAGTAGTCATTTGTTATTATAAAACAGACTAGATAAATGCTAAAAATCTTTTAAACATGGTTTGTTCTGGTGGCAACATGAAGAACATGGCACATCTACTTTGTTCTAGTAAAACATTTTTCTTTATTTTCAAAATTCCATTATAAGTTAGAATCCCAAATGATCATAGACATTGCTCTGGTGGTCCTTACCAGTAAATCTGTCATGACATTACGTCCATCATTCACTTGACCATTGCAGCCAATTACTAGCCTCAGTCAGTGGTCATCTGCTCCACATGAACATGACACCACTGAGGCCAATGATTGACTGCAGCAAAGTACTGAAGCAAGAGCAATGAGATGTTAGAAAATGTAATAAAAATGTAAGTTTTAACATTTATGTTTTGTCAGAATAGTAGCCAAATGGAACTAATTTGTCATTGTTGCATTTGTGTCATCTTCATAAAATCCAATCATTCTTATGACATTTTAAAATGAAAATGCTGCTACTTAGTGATTGCTAGTTATGATCCCAGCAAAAGAACAACAAGGTTTACCCGTACAGGCCTCCAAACAAATGCACTATCAGGATGCAGTGGACCCATATAATAAAGATGGCAACACAGGTGCAAAAATACCAATCAAGCAACTGCTCCAGCCTACCAGCCTACCGAATAAAAAGTGCAAAAAACACATTTTAAAAAATGTGGAGTATTAGCTGATATTTTCGCCAAAATACGTGAGCCCGTAACCTACGTCAAAGATCTCCACGCTTACGGGTACCTAACACTAAATCTTTGACGTAGGTTACGGGCTCACGTATTTTGGCCAAAATATCAGCTAATACTCCACTTTTTATTCGGGGTGCAGTTGGGCCCATTTGGTGTTGTAAACTGTGGTGTCTGTTCACACAGCATGCATTTTTTTAGCGCTGGGCAGCCCGCCTGAACTAATAGAAGGGTGTTGGTACTAGGCTGGCCTGGATGCTGTGCATGGCCTTAGTGTGAACAGCGCCGCATACAAGTTGTTTTGTGCATCAACATACCAGGCAATCACCCCCTCCATGTATTGGTAGGCTGGAGCAGTTGCTTGATTGGTATTTTTGCACCTGTGTTGCCATCTTTATTATATGGGTCCACTGCATCCTGATAGTGCATTTGTTTGGAGGCCTGTACGGGTAAACCTTGTTGTTCTAGTTATGATCCCCTTAAAATCTATCACCAAGATATACCATCTGCTGACTACAAAAAGGTAGGTTTGATTTCTAGTAACAGCTGTAACTTTCTTAAAGATTCAGTTTTAATTTTTACGTATGGTGGGTGAAGTTTGAGATCTATAGGTGAGGAGAATTTTAAAAGAATTAGTTTTCTTTAGTGATAATATTGCAGGAGGGGATAAATTAAATCCCCACTATATAGTCATGGACAAAAATTTTGAGGCTAACACAAATTTTATTTTTCACAAATTATTTCTACTTATGGTTTCATATTGCCAATTTGCATTAAGTCTAGATTATTGTGAAGAGTGAGTGCCCAGATAAATTGAAAACAATTGCAAAGTCATTCGTGGCCAAGAAAATTTATTTCATCACAAAATCCCCAGTTCCACAGAATTTTCAGGTTTGCCACATAGTGACCTGTGTTATGAGTTCATTTTCTCCTTCACCTCTGATGTCTGATGAACTCCCTCTGCTGGTGAAAGGAGGTAGTGAAATTGATCTGGATGGGAAGAACCTGTAATCTGAACAGGTGGAGTGTGATTGGACATCCGGAATTTCTGAGTTGGGACGGGCTGAAATCCATTTTTGTCTCTGATCAGTTGATCTCTTTGCTCTGTCTTCAGAATATACCTGAGTGCTGATATAGTGATTTTGAAGTCTAGTGACTTCAGGGCCTTTTCTATCAGATGTGTTGGACATTATTTTTGGCAGGGTTTTAGCGGATTGCAGCCAGCATCTTTTCTGTCCTTTCCTATCTAGCTAGTTGGGCCCCATTGTTTGCTCAGCCTGTCTTTCTGTCTGTGTTTGTGTTTTCATCTGTTTTTCACCGACAATACATGTTGGGGGCTGTCTATTGCTTTGGGGGTCTGCTCTGGGGCAGTTTAGATTTCCCCTTTCCTTCTTTAGGCTTATTTAGCTCTCCGGCTGTGACAAGGGGTCTAGGGCACCGTAGGAACCCCCCACGGCTACTGTTAGTTGTGGTGAATAGGATCAGGGGTCTGCAATCCGCTAGCTAACAACCTCTCCGGTTTTCTGGACTTAGCTTGTGTTTTTGTTTTTTCCTCCTCCGGTGACTCATTCATAACAGACCTGCTCACAACATTTCAGTGATATTTATGTCAGCTCATGAGAAAGTGTTATTGAGGGCAAGGCATCTGATAGCCTGCCGTGCTGATTGAAATATAAGAACATACAGGTTGCTTTAAATGGAGGCTGGTGCTTGAAATCAATGTCTTGTTCTGTCAAACATGGTTACCTGCAAGGAAACAAATACCTTTCTTGCATTGCATAAAAAAGCCCTTATCAGTAACTATAGTGCTGCTTGTAAGATTGCCCCTAAATCAACCATTTATGAGATCATTAAGAACTTCAAAGAGTGGGTTAAAGAGTGAGTCTTTCCCTCTGTTAACCATCTAGATTTTGCTGTCACAATTAACACAGCACCTAGGTGGGCAGATGGCTGTGATTGGTGCTAAAAATCAATCATGGCCAATACAGCTGACACCTGCTGCATTTTTGTCAGTAGGGGATCGCTTAAAAATATGGCACTAAGAATTAAGACCCCTTAATGACTGTGTGTCAGTGGTCATTATGAGGTTAAAACATCACATTATTTAGTTTCAGCTCCCCTGCCTTTTGGCTTCCTGGAGTTTTGCGCTCTTGATTCATTGACAGTTCGGACTGGCATTGTAGAACTTTAAACTCTGCAGCATCAGAGGAGTCCTGGCACTGAAGATAACTGGATGCATAGAAAAAAGTGCAAGTGCTGTGCTCCTTTCCTTGGAGAACAGCCATCACTGATAGACTGCAGATGGGGCTAGTAACCTAGGCATTGAGCAGTGCACAATAGAATTAAAAATCCCTCCGTTCTTAGGAATGGAGTGAGTTTTAATAAGAAGTGAATTGCAAAGTTGCTTTTTTTAAGCACTTTGAAAAAGTCTATCTAATAAAGAACTAACCCTTTAATATTTACATGTAAATCTACTCAAGCATGGAATCACCTAAATGTTCAGTGTGATCTTTTATAAAAACTTTCAGTAATATTTCAAGCATAGGTGTGTAATTTTTTTTTCTATCATTTAGATCAGTCCTTTCTCCACTGGTACTCACAATCTAAATTCTAAATTACTTTATTTTATCAGTGTTTTTTTTGTGAGTAAGAACAAAACTCACAAACAAGATGGTGCGGTCGAATCATCATCTGTGACAGAAATTCATGTCAAAATTATAAACATTGAGCAATTTATCTTTCATTTGTCTCCTAAACTCTGTATAACATTGCAATTAACAGAAAATGAGTTCATTATGTTGTTAAACCAGAGATTGCAGCAATGAAAAAAGGGCTGTGTAGAACTGATTGACAGGTTGGTCACACTCGTCAAACACAGTGTTTGATAAGTGTAGCCAACTTTTTACTACTGATGCTGCCTATGCAGCATCAGTAGAAAAAGATAGGATGTAAAAAATAATAAAAAAAAAAATATTGTTATTCTCACCTTCTGGCGTTCCGCGCAGCCTTCCCGCCTCTCTCCACGCTCCCGGCATCTTCCGGTTCCAGTAATCCTTTGCGTGAATGACCGTGAGACGTCACGCTCCCGCGATGTCATCGCGAATGATCGCGAGACATCGCGCTTCCGCGACGTCATCGCGAATGTCCGCGAGACCCCGGCATCATCGCGGTCATTCTCGCAAAGGATTACTGGGACCAGAAGATGCTGGGAACATGGAGAGAGGCGGGAAGGCTGCGCAGGACGCCGGAAGGTGAGAATAACAATATTTTTTATTTTAATTCTATTTTTTAAAGTACAGGGATATGGTACCCGCAGCCAGGAGGACAGTCTCCTCTCCTCCGGACCGTGGGTACCATCCACATGCGGAAAGTAAGCAGAACAATGCATTCCTATGTGGGCGTAATCGCCGCGATTCTGCTAAATTAATGAGCATGCTGCGTTTTTTACTGCGAAGCAATTCCACTGCGGAAAAAAATGCAGCATTAGCACAGCATTGCGGAATCCCATAGGATTGCATGGGATGCTTATTTTTTGTATTTTCGCGGCAAAATCGCGCGTTTATAACTGCCGCGAAAAAACGTGATGTGTGAACGCAGCCTTATTCTTTGCCTACTACCAGCCTCCTGTCTCTAAATGAAAGGTCACTCTTCTTTCAGTGCTTTTCTTAGCAAGATATTTACCCAGTGTCATCATTGCCGGGGACATCACCTGTACAAATTGTTAGCCCAGCTCTGTCACCTGGACAATATCAGTGCTTGCATAAGATCTCAATAGGAAAAATAGGGTGACTCAAAGAAGAATGATTTGTCAATTAAAGACAAAGGGCAGGCACCAGGTGGGAAATAGGGAGAGATGAAAGTATAGATTTATTCAACATTACACAAGTGAGTATTTTGACCATATTATCATTTTTATACATATTTTCCATCTCAAAGTTGTATAAACTTGAATGCTTATTAGATGAAGTAGATCAGATTATGCATATTTATGTAATGAGGTATAGTGTAGACTAAGGAAATCAACACCCTTTATGCAGCTTTATTAGGTAACTTGTTTTCCTCAAGCAAAATAGTCCAAAAAAGATTTTACTGATTCTGAAAAATCAAAAATTGTTAAGAGTCTTACACACGGATGCTGCACTCTTTAATTAAAGAACCATCAAATGTTTTGTTGCAAATAGTTAATGTGTTTGCAAAAAAACTATTTGACAAAAAAGTCCCACATTAACTGTCAGGATGAGACCTGGAAGCCATTTTCCTTCAGTGCTGTCATATTCCAAAACTGCAACCTCAATAGAGTGCCCAGATGGAGATTTGAGTGGACCCATGGATGTTCGAGTTTGTCGAGTTCGACTGAGCTCTAATTCAAAGTTCGATTCGGATACCTGAACTCTACCTGAATTTGAACTTGAACCCAAACCCAATATAAGTCAATGGGGACCCAAACTTTGATGCTGTAAAGGAGCTGTAAAACTTTGTAATAAGGGCTGAGGAGGAGAGGAGAAGGGCGTGGTGGTGTTAGTGGAAGAGGCAGAGGAGGAGGTGGCCAACACTGTTTTTGTGTTTTTTTTTTAATTTGGGGAGCACCTAGAACATTGGGAATGGCAAATAGAATGAACAAAGTGTGGTAGAGTATAAGGGATGTGCACATGTTTTTGGTGAGTATTTTACATCAGTATTCATAAGCCAAAACCAGGAGTGGGTAAAAAATGCAGAAGTAGTGCATTTATTTCTATTATACTCTTCCGCTGACTGTTCCACTCCTGGTTTTGGCTTACAGATGCTGAGGTAAAAATGTCACCAAATACTCCAAATGTGCAAGTGGCCTAATAATGGCTATATTTCTTTATTCAGCCAAAGGTCCTGTAAGATCCACGCCTGGTTCATTTTAATGAATGTGAGCTTGCCCACATTGGCTGTGGACAGACAGAGACACCTGTCTTTTAGCACACCCCCTACCATGCTAAACTCGTTCCGACAGTACACTTGCTGCAGGCGTAAAGGGCAAGTTCAGGCCATGTGTCCAATTTGGAGACCCAGAAGTTAAATGGGGCAGACCCACCACTCAGCATGTGGAGACATGTAGACACATACTCTTACACCATGTTGTTGAAACTCTGCCTCTTGATAATACAGACTATATCAGATGGTGGTTTTGGATGTTGTGTGTTGCCTTGAGTGTTTATTTTACTGTACTTGTTAATAAATTAATGGAAAAAACGAAGTGAAGTCCCCCTATTTTAATAACCAGTCAAGGGAAAGTAGACAGCTGTGAGCTGGTCTTATTATGTTGGGAAGGGACCAATATCCATGGACCTTCCCAGCCTATTAATATCTGCCCCCAGTTGTCTGTTCTGCCTTTGCTGGTTATCAAAAATGCTGTGTGGTACAACCTATTTTTAGTAACCAGCTAAGGCAAATGAGACAGCTAGTGGCTGATATTACAGACAGAACACATGAGTTTTGTGTTGCATGTGTTTTTTTTTTCTTTTCCCTTTCAAGTCAGCCTGCGGTGGCTCAGTGGGGTCAAGAAGGTGACAAACGGCTTGCTGTAACTCGGTGGGGTTATGAAGGTGACAAGCGGCTTGCTGTAACTCGGCGGGGTTACGAAGGTGACAAGCGGCTTGCTGTAACTCGGCGGGGTTATGAAGGTGACAAGCGGCATGCTGTAACTCGGCAGGGTTACGAAGGTGACATGTGCAGCTGTGTGTGAACGGCGGCCGGAGGTGTCAGAGATCGGTGACAGCAGGAGCTGTGGTGGTGCCAGCAAGAACTTGTGTAGTATCGTACTTAAAGAGCCAGTACGGGCATAAAAGAGACAAACTGTTGTGTGTGAACTGTGGTCTAAGGAGACCTGTAGAACAGACATAGGGAAATCCCGAAAGGGGTGGTGGCCCAAATTGGGGTGGTAGCCCAAAAGAGGGTGGAGTTCCAGAGGGGGGCAATGACCCAAATCGGGGTGGTCCAGAAAGGGGCCGGTTTGTCAAAAGAGGAACAGCAATGTTCGTGTATGACTCTTTCATAATGTGGGATATTCTTTCCAAATAACGACAGGCCGCAGGTGTGTACCGTGATGTTGCACTGAGAAGGAGTCTCTGGATGGTTGGACTCAAAGAGTCAGGTGACTCTGACAGGAACTCCTCTCATTTTCTGTCTGACTAAGAAAATGGTCCAGGTTCGCTGTAAAGATGGGGTCGCGGTGAACTATGCGGTAGACAGAGTAATGCTTGACGGGTCCACAAGTGGTGAGTGCCAAGGTGGCGGGATACCACCTGACTTAGTGTATGCCTTTGAGAGGGGCCGGGACTTTGTTGTGTTTGATGATGTTGGGCTAACAGACATTGAGACGGTGACGCTTGCTAAAGTGAACAAGTCAGTTGTAGAAGTGACCGGAAGAAGGGGTATGTCTGCCCAACTTACGGACCTGATGTCTCGTGACAGGACTGATGGTGACCTGAGTAATAAGACGACTGGAATAGACACACGGTTTGACGGTAACTGGACGATTCACTCGGATGATAGGGGTGACTCAGTCTCTGGGGGTGACTATGGCTCTGAGAGAGAAAGGGAACACAGACTAGAGGAGCTAAAGAAGGAAGTCTCGGAGCTCAATGGTCACATGGTAACGTGGCAAGGTCTGAATAAGACCTTCAGAGAAGAGGTGGAAGAACATGTCAAACAAGAAAGAGTCCTGAGACAAACGGCCGAGCACAGGGTCGAGGAGCTCGAGAAAGAAGTCGTGGAGCTCAAAGAAACTGCAAGAGGTCTTCTGCGGGAGAAGAGCTTGGACAAAGATTTACAGCGGCTGGGCCTAAGTGACAAGACGGAACTGCCAGTACTCATCTTGGCAAAGGGTCGTGAAGAGTTAAAATCTCATGAAGTTTGTGAGCTAAGAACTGAAGAAGACAGTCACCCGGTCGGGTCAACTGTAGTGAGGGAAGTGTCCGTGGTAAAGCCAGAGCCTTCTGTTCTGGAAGAGAGCAAGACCATGACCTTCAAATCTGTAATCAAGGTACACGAAGACATTGAAGAAGCCTGTGCTGAGGAAGGTGTGCATGAGTCTTTTAAAGAGGCGGTCAAGGCGTGTAAGGTGCACTGGGCACCTGAGACTCGGCAGTTGTTGATAATATCAGCCAGAGAAGATACAGCAAACCGGGTAGCTGTCCTGAAAGAGATGCATTTGCAATGTCTCCACGTCAATCAGCTGGTCAGGCGGAGTAATATGAAAGCTGCTCGACGCCTAGAGTTAGCAAGGGAGGCTATGGATCGGCTGGGTTTGCGGAAAGATGTAGTTCCAGTACTCAAAGGTCTGATTGGGAAAATTGTTGGAAGATTCGGGAAGGTAATGCAAGACCTTGTAAATATCTCCGATGTGGTGAGGGTGAGGATCCCTCCTGATGATGAAGACCAGGTATCCAGTGAAGAGGGTAGGATCCCCATCATGGTGGTTGGCTTCGTGGAAAGCCAAAGAAACTGTTGGATGCTCTTGGAGTATCGAGTTGGGTACCTGCAAGAGATTGAGCAGTTGAGGCTGGACCGTCAGCGGATCAATAAAGAGGTACGGAACACCAGGTGGCGGCCACCTTCAACCCAAGATGTAAGGACCCGAAGGGTTCCTCCAAGTAGTGACATGGCAGGTGGCCGAAGAATGTCAGCAAGTGGCAGTTCGATGGACCGTACGAGGCTGAGAGACCTTAGTTCCTGTGAGACACTTAATGGGTCAGACTCAGGCCCGACAGTAGGCTCAACTAAGACTTGTGACCGCGCCAACCGGGAGAGCTGATCGGGGATTGGAACAGATAGAGAAAAGGTGGAGACTAAAGAGTGTATGATGACACAGACAGACTGTGACTGGAAGGTCAAAGACCAAGACTGATATTCTGACCGCTGTGGCGGGGGATGCCTAACACAGGGATGAGGCCATATGACAGACGGAGATGGTTCTCTCAAACTGTGGGGCAAGGTGTAATGAGTGCCCGGTCTCAAGATCCCGGGGTAATGTTGAGTGTTCAACCCCACAAGTTTGAACAGAGGGGGGGTATGTGGTGCAGTGACCACTGTGTCTGCTGGGGGGCGCTGTGTGGGTGTCCCAGGAGAGAGGATGAGTGGCAGGATGCTGAAGGATCATTATGAATCCCAAGGTAGGTGGCCTTGGAATGGAAGCTTGAATATGTGTGTTGATCAGCAGAGGTACTGCTGAGCTTTCGTTACACTGTGTCACGGAGAGCTACCTACAAATCCACCCAGGGGTGTGTGATTAAAAACGCCTATAGTAAAGACTATGTGAGTGTGCTTGTAGGACCTGTGATGAGGTCATAGCCATGTGATCCGGTGGGCGTGGCTAAGGACCATATAAGGTGGCCAGGTTAGGTCACATGAGTGAATGCTTGGACCCGGTTGGTCCGTTTGGAAGGTCTCACTGGAAGATGTGCCTGCCTTCCTAAGTGCCTGTGTGCATAATGGCTGCATATGTCTGAGAGTACCCAGGGGAGGGAATGAACGTCTGCAGTATGGAGAAGCAGCCATGAGGTAACCCTGACGGGGTGAGATGACTGTGAGGCTAGAGAGCTTGCGTATTGGACATTACCTAACCTGTATGACTACAGAGCTAACAGAGTGGAGCTCTGTCATGGACGCTATGCTGTTTGATATGAACTTTATGTTGCTGGTCATGGTCAATGCTGCATAATATACCACATGGACTGTTATTGTTTTAGGGAAAGCCCATGCCGGATCTGGTTATTTGACTGCAAAGCGAGTGTCCCCAACCTTAATAACAAGCGCTACCTTACACACATTAGACACTAGATGTCTGGTACGAACCTAGAACTTTACTGTTCGGGTTCCCTCATCCCTACTTACAATTATGGATGTAAAATACTGACCAAATGCTGAGCATGTGAAAGTGGCCTAATAGTCAGAGGTATCTTAGGATTGTAATGAATCCCATTCTTGCTCTTTAATGCAAAGACAGCCTTATAAATGTCAAAATGACCTCAACCTATCTGGCTAGAGGAAAACGGATGGTAATTGGTGAGAACCAACAGCAAATTTAACAACACACTGCACTGTATGCACAGAATTTTAATGGTATTTAAATTGTAAAAGTGGTACAAAAATTATCCCTTATTAGGGGTAGATGCCTGTCTTGCTGCTGTTTATATACTGGCAGTGCAAATTTACTTTGTTTGAAGAAATGATAGTTTTTTATAAAGCCATCCAAAAAAATATCCTTTTTAGTTAGGGAGCAGATGAAACTTAGCTGTTTTAAAAGTAAATTAGCTATGATTTCTGAACTAGGAGTTAAAAATAACCCTCTTTTGGAATCAGCTATAGGTTTTCTATTCTTATTATTATTATTATTATTATTATTATTTATTGTTATAGCGCCATTTATTCCATGGCGCTTTACATGTGAGGGGGGTATACATAAAAACAAGTACAATAATCTTAAACAATACAAGTCATAACTGGTACAGGAGGAGAGAGGACCCTGCCCGCGAGGGCTCACAATCTTCAAGGGATGGGTGATAATACAGTAGGCGAGGGTAGAGCTGGTCGTGCAGCGGTTTGGTCGATCGGTGGTTACGATCGACCGGTGGTTACTATTCTTAAAATAACTTAACAATTTCAATGGCTTTTTATCAAGCCATTTAAAAATAGTTGCTTTATTTAAGAACGCAACAAGCTTAGGAAGCTGTTTACTAAGTGAAGAAGCAATGACTTGTCAACAGATCGTGAAAATAAATTTCTTATTATGGGATCAGTTTTATATTTGTGTACTCTGAAGAGATTACACTTGCAAGCATTAGGACAGGAGTTCACCATAGCTATACAATGCTGGATAAGCACAGAAGATGTGGTTTTATGAAGTATGTGGTTTTTTTGATGTTCATATAGCACAAGCTATTTTTTGGATCTCTTTGACTTAATTATGTCATGGGATGCCCTGATTTTTACCCCTTAGCCCTTGTACAGCTGTACGGTGGTGCTGACTAGGTGGAGCCGTCAATTTGCTTGGTCAGAACCAGGAGGGCAGACAAGGTACAAATTCTTTGAAATTTTAGATTGACTAAATAAATCTGTTTTTTGATTTTTATTTCAATTACAGATACTGGAATTATCCACAAAGACAGGAGGATAGTCAGTAAAGGAAATGGATCGAGATCAGAACAAGAAACATATAGCGGAAACAGGAGCTGAAAAATAACAACAAACCGGAGGAAGAACTAGCTATATTTGGGAGTTTTGGTAGGTTGTGTTGACGTCCAATAGGCAAAAGAAGGTGGCTGATTATGCCAGCTGGACAGCACATGCACCCATACTGCCAGACTGGATAGCACTACAGATAACAGCCACCCTAATCTCAGTGGCTGGAAAAAGCCTGTTTTTCAGAGCTTCTGTCCCTGATGTATTCTCCATCACCAGCACTATCCGTGAAAGGAATTTGGCGGCGCCTGGAGACAGAAGTGGACATCACAAGAGCAATTCCTGGACAAGTTGTGACAATTATACTTTTTTTACAAGCTTCTGACTTTCATAATAGGTCCAATTATATAGGTTCTAATGGTTGCCTTCATTATTAAACAAAGAGAACTGCATATGTCAAAATAGGTATAAATAGTGTGCATTTTCCCCTCATTCTTTCAAGTTGTGCGTAATGTTTCTATTAGTTGAATACTGTACAATACACTGTAATGTTGGCAGGAAAATCAGCACCAAACATTTATAACATTCTTTTCTTTAAGAATAGTACAAGGGCCTCTTTAACTTCCTTGTTATGTAGACTGTAGATAAATGGATTAACAAGTGGAGTGAAGACAGTATAGAACAATGCCATCACTTTGTTCAAAGATCCTTGACTAGCCGTGGGCTTAATGTACATTGCAAACATTGTGGAATAGAAAGTTGTAACCACTATAAGGTGTGAAGCGCAGGTAGAAGCCGCCTTCTGCTTTCCTGTAACAGATGGAATTCTCAGAATTGTCTGTAGAATATACCCATAGGATATCATAGTAAGTAAAAGTGAGCTAAGGATGACGGATGATGCACATATTATAACGGTCAGTTCTTTGAAGTAAGGGTCAGAGCAAGAACAATTTTAGTAAAGGAGCAGCTTCACAGAAGAAATGGTTAATAACATTGGCACGGCAAAAATGTAACTGTGATATTTTGATCACAGTGTGGGATGAACTACCGGTAATAATTTGCAAAACCAAGGAATCGCTGAATTGCGTTAACACCATGGGAAAGCGGCCAGTTGAGCAACTTTCCTGTGTCCATGCGTAAGCCAGAGTTAGAGATGATGTAACCCAGGAATGGGAGAGACGACTGTTCGAAGGTGCACTTCTCAAGCTTAGCATAAAGACGATTCTCCCTCAGACGCAGCAGGACTTGGAGGACATCTTTTCTATGGGTAGGCAGAGCAAAAGAAAATACGAGAATATCGTCCAAGTACACCACCACACAAGAATACAGTAGATCCTGGAAAACATAATTCACAAATTCCTGGAATACTGCGGGGGCATTGCACAAGCCGAAGGGCATGACCAAATACTCATAGTTCCCGCCCCTGGTGTTAAAAGTGGTCTTCCACTCATCTCCGGGGCAGATATGGATTAGATTGTAGGGCCCATGAAGATCCAGTTTAGTGAATATTCGTGCTCCCCGTAGCCGATCGAATAGCTCTGGAATGAGAGGAAGTGGGTACTTGTTCTTAATCGTGATATTGATATAGAAGAGTTAATGGTTTGCTTTTATATCCCTTTAAATGCCTTTAAGACTTCAATTGCCTTTTGCCTTATTATTGCTAGAATTATTCTTATGTAGACTAGTAGTCTCTGTCTTCAAGGAAACTATACTTGTTATCATATTTGTTCTCAACAACGTGTTCTGGGTATATTGTAAACAAGGTATGACCCTGAGCTGATGGTGGGGGCCAAATGAGCTCCATAGAGTCACATATTGTTGTAAATGGTTTAAAAACATGTCTTGTATTTCATTACGTCAGAAAAAAGTCATTTGACCACGGCTTGTGTGTTGAAGTCTCTTTGTCTCCAAGCGCTTGCAACAGAAAGGGCGAAAAACCTCACAATTCGGACTCACTGGTGATCTGGACAGCTGACGCTTGGTCAGAACAAAAGCAGCTACGACAGTTTTGACGCCCAATGGGGACCGTGGAAACCAGCCTATTCGGAATCCGTATGTGGGAGCTTCCTGGGAGGTAGAAAATGCAGAATCCAGGCTGTAGCAGGTGAGAACATTTATTCTTACATTGATTCTGCATCTGCAACCTTTCTAAGGATGTCTACATATCTCTGGGCAAGACTGTACAAACACGGTTCAAAAGAACCCACATCACCAGTGAGTGGTGAGTATGTCTGTATGAGAGTTGAATAATAGAGTAATAAGATAATAATTGTCATTTGTATTATCTGTTAATCTGTTCTGGCAATATACTAATATACTAACTGGTTGTGTACTGGTGTACTGTGTAGCACAAAGTCTGGGATAGACTCTGTGCAGTTGTTGTTGTTTTTGATTGGCAGTAAATCATATGAGGACGTATGAATGAATCATCACACATCATTTTTGTGTCAAGAGATTTGTTACCTTTCTAGTTGTGGTGGAATCCCGGACAGATGCGTTATAGATATTTCAAATCTACATCAGAGACTGAATGAATTGAGTAATGATATAGTTCGTGTTATATGTGGCATTACATTGTAAAGTTTCCTGAATGCATTTGGCCAGAAAAAGGGCAAGACTCAGTTAATCTCATTATACAGTTATCTGCTCTTACAGTGAAATCCCGAGATTTTGAGTTTCTTTGTAGAAGTTGATTTTGATAAGTCTAAAGAACTACGGAATTCTGTGAAGGACGCATATTCTGATGGGAGGGGGGAATGATGCCGCTGCGCAGTTTTTCTTCTCCCTTCGCTCTTATCTCTGCTGATTGTGAGCTGTGCTCAAAATTCTCTGTAATTCTATCCGTAAGGTACTCGCTGAAAGATTTGTGCATTTTAAAGCAACAGTACTTAATTGAAGTGGAATGAAATTTTGTAAGTTGGAAGATTGAAAGTAAAATATGGTGCCTAATTTAGAAGGAAATTGTAAGTGATTGTTTGGTCATTAATGTGTTTGAACCTGCTTCTAGCTGTGTGATTGATTTGTATAGCAAATTGTGTATCAACAGAGGAGGTAGCCGACTGTACGGCTGATAAAGTAGGTCAGAGGCCTATCACACCTGGGCCTTCTTACTTTAGTCAGCGGGTTTTTTGTTGTGGGTGAGAGGCGAGGGCGAGGAGCCCTCTGGATATACCTTGGCAGGCTCACTCTGACTTGCTATGTGTGGGCTGTAAGACAGAGGTCCAGACACACAGAAGGGCATTTCAGAAGAAAGGTGAGCTGTCTAAGTTGAAGTAAGACGACCTGTCATGTATGCTGGAGCACAAGGAAAAAAGTGGAGACGTAATAAGGGACCTAAGGACATAGAAACAGTGAGGTGCTGGAATTGTGGTACTTACAAAACTTATTGTTAGTGACAATACCCCTATGAAATTACCGGGAGCAGATGTGCTGAGTGCGATCCCGGCCATCATACAGTACTCTCCTGAGGGTATTACAGTCACAAGTCCCCTCTCAGATAAACATTTGTGTAAGATTGCGGCAATGGTGTATATGACAAAAGCGGTGAAACTAACACCTGACACCAAAATGCCTGAGGATGAGGAAATGGGACAGGTGCCAGACACTGTTTGGGCAAGGGGAAAAACTGATGTGGGTCGGCTGCCCATTCCCCCTGTCATGATTAAAATGAAAGAAGGAACCACTCCTCCTTGTTTAAAGCAATACCCCTTGAGCCTAGCCAAATCAATTGCCCCGAGCAGAGATATTAGAGAGTATGTTAAGGCAGGGGTTCTGGTGCAAAGAAACCCCCCCTGGACTGCAAAGATCTGCCCCCTTCGACACCACTTTGTATCCCATTAGGAAAAAAAAGGACTCAAGGGTTTTGCTGACACTTACAGAAAGGTTCATGACTTAATGGCTATTAATGATGATACAGTGAGTGTGACCTCAATCATCCCTAACACACACACACAATACTGTCACAGATCCCAGTAATGTCAAAATGTTTCACAGTCATTGATTTAGCAGGTGCATTTTTCTCTGTAGGCCCTGCACCCTGACTGTCAGTATCTTTTTCCTTTACTCATAAAGGTGAACAATATTGCTGGACAGTCCTCCCACAAAGGGGGAAAGAAATCCCCTGCCATCTATTCAGCAGCAATGGCAGGGATCCTTGAGTAGTGGCAATCACCTCATCCGCTGATTGTACTATTACAGTACGTGGATGACCCTAAGGGTTGCAAGGTCTCACGTGACAAATTACAGTATTACAAACAAAAGGTGACATTTGTTGGGACATTATATTGCCGAAGGTACCAGACACCTGACGGGAAACAGGCAATTCAAGATCTCCTTCTACCCAGGTCACATCAGCATCTATGCACTTTCCTAGGTTTAGTGACCTACAGTAGGCCTTGGATAAGGTCCGCTTCACAAATATTCCAACCACTTTATGACTGCTTGTCATCAGACCTGGGACCTCACACAAAATTGATTGTGTCTGTGCGGTAGGAGCAACTGCACTACTACTAGGAAAGGCATGTGAGGTCACACTGACGTTTCTTTTGACAATCTATTCCCCACATGACATCCATGCCATACTCGTACAAGTTCAACCAAAACATCTGTCTGTGGCCAGACAGCTCCGACTTGAGCGTGCTCTACTAATTCCTGAGTATGTCACCCTCAAAAGATGTAACGTTCTGAATCCAGCCACCCTCCTTCCTGTGGATTCAGAAAATGTGGAATTGGTGACCATATTAGTGAGTGAGGAAGGATACTTTGACATGACACATGAACATGTCTGCATAGAACTGATGAGTCAGGAGACAGTTGGGTTTGCACACGTTCATGAAAAACCTGTTCCTAATGCAGACTATGAGTTTCTTTTTTGTAGATGGCTCCAGATACCACCAGGATGGACGATTCTACACTGGATATGCAGTAGTATCCTCACATGAGGTAATCCGAGCGGAACCCCTCTCTCCTCACATGTCGGCGCAGGAGGCAGAGTTGAAGGCACACACTGAGGCGTGTAGAGCTGCTGCAGGTAAAGTCGCTAATATTTTCACAGATTCGAAGCACATTAAAAATGCAGAGCTGGTGAAACAATTGATGGAGGCATTGATGTTACCAGTCCAGGTTGGCATTCTCAAGGTAAAAGCACACACAAAGGTGACTCCGTGGAGGTAGAGGGCAATAGAAGGGCGAACGAGGCTGCTAAAATAGCACAAGGCGGCCTAGAGAGAGCAGTGGACGGTGGCGGGGAGTCAGCATATTCCAACCACATTGGGTCTAGATGTCCTGAAATCCCTCCGGCAAAAGGCTGCCCAAACAGAGAAGGTACACCGGGGGGAGACTGGGAGCTGAGCTGAACTCAAATGGAGTATGGGAGAATAAGGATAAATTGTGCCTACCAAAGTCCCTGTTCCCAATCATGGCGCAAGCAGCACATGGCCCCACTCACACCTCAAAAAGTCACATGTGTGCCATGGTAGATGCCTTCTGGATCGCTCCTGGTTTCAGTTACGCAGCCGCGAAACTTGTACAATCATGCCTCATCTGTGCACAGCACAACCCAGGTAAAACAGTAAAAGTCCCTAAGAAAGCGACACCTAGGCCTCTCTACTCGTTTCAGAGACTGCAGATTGACGACATACAACTACCAAGGTAGGAGTGTATGCAAATATCCTAGTATGTGTAGATCTCTTCTCTGGTTGGCCGGAAGCCTATCCGGTAAAATGTGCAAGTACTAAAACGACTGCAGACAAACTGATGAAAGAACTTATCTGCAGGTATGGTGTCCCAGAAGCCACAGAAACAGATAGGGGTACACACTTCACGGGAGAAATAATGAGGGAAGTCATGCAGGCCCTGGGTGTACAGCAAACATTTCATACACCATATAGGCCACAAAGTAGTGGGAAAGTGGAAAGACTAAATGGGACACTTGAACTGAAAATTCAAAAGGCCATGGCAGACACAGGAAAGAGCTGGGTAGAGTGCTTGCCTCTTGCACTCTTTTCAGTCAGACTCAGTCCAAATAGAAAGACAGGCTTGTCTCCCTTTGACGTCCTGTTTGGTAGTGCACCAAAGACTGGTCTGTACTTCCCACAGGTGCTACAAATGCAACACGGTTGTATGTCCAGGCCTTGCAGGAAAGACTTAATGTGGTGCATAAACATGTGTTCTCATACATTCCAGATCCTAATGCCAGTGCAGATGTGCATCAGCTGAATCCAGGTGATTGGGTGGTTATATGCAGACACGTGAGAAGGAGCCTGGACCCACGATTTGACGGCCCCTTCCAAGTCCAGCTGACCACATCCACTTCAGTAAAACTTGAGGGAAAGCCCACCTGGATCCACGCCAGTCACTGCAAGAAGGTCCTGTCAACAGCAGAATGACTGTTCTCATCACCTTGTTGGCAGTGACAGGGTTACTGCACTCTACAGAGACACAGGACAACCTCTTAAATGCTGATTGGGACAACAAACTTATTCGGCATCATGCTCTTCTTATAAAGGACATGGAAGGACAGAAACCGAAGGACTGTTGGATCTGTACACACAGCCCTGTATCTGCAAGGACTATGCCGTACTTAGCCTTACCTCTGGAGCCATGGGAGGTATTAACCCCACACTGCATACACAATGAGACTTGGACTCAATCTAGGTGTGCCCCATGATATATCTGCCTCATTGGCTATAGTCGAATGGGCCGCTAATCCCTGGTTTCAGTTTAATATAACGCGGCCTAAAGGTACAAATGTGGTGGCGGGAATATGACTCAGATGTCGGAAATATGGTCGCCAGGAGGAGGACTGAAATCCCTCACTCAGACCCTATTCCCAATGATGGACTGTAGTTCAGTCTTCAACACACTGGAGCAGACACCTGTGGTGAGGACAATAATTGCTTCCGCATATACACTCGTGATCAAACACAGGTTAATAAGACGGTGTACCAGGATGGTATTGAAGGCTGTAGAGCATCTACGGGTAAAATAATAAGGAAAGAAAGGGGTAAATGTACATCTGGTATAAGTGGAAAACAAATGAATAATACTTGGTGTGCCCATAAGCCTACAGTATGTCAGGACATTTGAGTTTATAACAATGTATACAGACCCCTGGTCACGTTTGGTTTGCGGACATCGTGCCTACAGGTGGGTGAGCCCGGACATAAGAGGGGTCTGCACTCTTGCCCAACTGACGCCAGCCACTTTCATAGTTCCTCATAGTAAAATAGACACAGCAGCAGTCCCAATTCATACTATGAAAGCAAAAACCCTTTAGTCATTATATGGCGTATGGAGGGAAGAAAGAACTATCCTCCAAGGCCAAAATGATGCATAAACTCAAACAATGGAATGAATATCAGGAGAAAACATAGAGCAAGCAATATAAAAAATTATATTCAATTTTATTCAAGTAAAGTACTACAAAAGACATATATCTATAGAAATGTGCAATTGTGGACAAAAACAGATAGTATCCGCATACAGTATCCCAAACCTCCAAATAGATGGAAAAATTCCCGGACCATGTCCCAAGGAAGTACAAAAAATTCCCACAATAAGAAATTGTGGCCCCCAAGCACAGTGGCCTAAGCTAGACATTAGTAAGGGGCATCGTTATAGTAGAACAGGCCGCAATGAGTAAGCGGCAAAAAACAATGGGGAAGAAAAAGACCCCCAAGGGGCACTTACCAGGAATGGAGGAGAGGGAAAGGGCTGTACCACCCCCGACGCGCGTTTCGCGGCGTCTCAGGCCGCTTTCTCAAGAGGGATATGGTAAAAGGTCCATTTAGGACCTTAATATAGCCCCTGACCTCAGTCATGTGACCAAAACTGGCAAATAGAAAGAGCGCAACCAGCGCATGCGCCTGCAGTGATGCAAAGTCCAGAATAGGACCTTAGAATAGCCCCTGACCTCAGTCATGTGATCCTCAACAGGCCAATAGTAAGGGCACAGTCGGCGCATGCGCCCCAGTCACCGCAAGTCCCGCAGAGCGCCACAAGCATCATGCACCGGCGCACACAGACCCAGAGAAAATCCCCGGGGATGTGTGCACCGCACATAGAGATGCATCTATGTTTTGGTCACATGACTGAGGTCAGGGGCTATATTAAGGTCCTAAATGGACCTTTTACCATATCCCTCTTGAGAAAGCGGCCTGAGACGCCGCGAAACGCGCGTCGGGGGTGGTACAGCCCTTTCCCTCTCCTCCATTCCTGGTAAGTGCCCCTTGGGGGTCTTTTTCTTCCCCATTGTTTTTTGCCGCTTACTCATTGCGGCCTGTTCTACTATAACGATGCCCCTTACTAATGTCTAGCTTAGGCCACTGTGCTTGGGGGCCACAATTTCTTATTGTGGGAATTTTTTGTACTTCCTTGGGACATGGTCCGGGAATTTTTCCATCTATTTGGAGGTTTGGGATACTGTATGCGGATACTATCTGTTTTTGTCCACAATTGCACATTTCTATAGATATATGTCTTTTGTAGTACTTTACTTGAATAAAATTGAATATAATTTTTTATATTGCTTGCTCTATGTTTTCTCCTGATATTCATCCCAATTCATACTATGTATAGAAGGGCTGCAGTCAATAAGCCCCAGCCAAATGGTAGGCCGCATCTAGTAGAAATGGGGATAACAAACAAAATATTCAGTAGTATGCTAATATACCCCTTCATAACCCAAATGTGGGATAAATTAGTGGAAGCTACCGACTACCTGGATGATCAGATTTTCCAGATTCTTGAAGTTCTTAATGAAACTAATACAATACAGAGACAATTAATCGTAGTTACTAACCAGCATACTATAGTACTAGATTACCTGACCGCAAAAGAAGGAGGAATGTGTCAAATAATTGGTCCCACCTGTTGTAATTATATCGACTCTGCTGGCAATCACCAGATCAGGGCCAGTATAGACAAAATAGGTGAACTTAGAGACCAATGGTTAAAGCAGCACAGTGCAAACAGAGACTCCTGGTGGGGTAACACATTCTCTTTCCTAAATCCAGCAAATTGGTTTAATAGCTTAGCAGGATGGATTTTTTTTGGTATTGTACTGTCATGGAATGCCTAGGTTACTTTAGGCAAAACCCCCGGGACCCCTGTGATGTCCCTCAGACTAGGGGAACCCTGTCTGTCCCTCTACCCAGGGTTTACACTGAAGGTGTGCCTGCCTGAGCCTCCACCCTGTCCCTGTCTCCTGTCCAGCCCTAAGCTGAACCCACCTCCCTCCACCCAGTGAGGGGACCAGACACCAGACCCCACAAATACGTATGGACAGGGGTAAAAGAAAACACCACACAGTAAATACACAAGGGAATACAATAATGTGCAAGGGCAACCAAATATATATATAACAGATTGGAGAAAGAACCACTGAGGGATATACTGCACCAGATATCAGACGCTCCAACACCACCACTGCTGACCGGTATTGCTAGCACTAGGCTAAAGCTATAGTCGGCGACGCCCATAGTCAGGACGAACTATTTAAAGACCTAGGGCGTGGCCCAGCCCTCAGCCAGCATGACAACCTGGTTAACCCTATCCCGACTGGAACAGAATACCCAACAGGGTATTACCGCTGTCTGCCGGACACCCTGGTGTGAACAGTGTCCGACATGACAGTACCCCGCCTTCTACGAGGGACCTCCGGAACCTCACCATGTCGAGGACCTGGCTTGTCCGGATGGCGACGATGGAACATAGTAACCAGTCGATCAGCATGAATGTCAGAGGCCAGCACCCATGTCCTCTCCTCAGGACCATAGCCACGCCAGTGGACCAGGTACTGTAGAGTGCGACGCACAACCCTAGAGTCCACCACTTTGGACACCTCAAATTCCAACGCGCCATCCACCAAGACGGGAGGTGGTGGCCCGGGGGAACCATCCACCAAACCCACGACCTTCTTTAGCAATGCTTTGTGAAATACATTATGAATCTTATACACAGCCGGCAACTCCAAACGAAATGCCACGGGGTTGATCACTGCGGAGATTCTAAATGGGCCAATGAACCTGGGACCCAACTTAAGTGACGGTATCTTGAGCTTAATGTTCCTAGTAGATAACCACACCCAATCACCCACACACAGGTCCGGACCTGGCACACGTCTGCAGTCAGCCACCCGTTTGTACCTGGAACCCATCTTCAACAAGCGCTGCTTGACTCTCCTCCAAACAGACGACAATTGAGCTCCCAACTGGTCCTCCTCAGGGACGCCAACTGAGCACCCCTGACGCAAGGTGCAAAATTGAGGATGTTGACCATACACACAAAAAAAAGGAGATTCCCCAGACGATTCCTGGCAATGGTTGTTTATTGCGAATTCTGCCAGAGGAAGAAACGCTGACCACTCTTCCTGATTGTCGGAAATAAAGCAGCGCAAGTATTGCTCCAGGTTTTGGTTCATCCGCTCAGTCTGTCCATTCGACTGAGGGTGGAAAGCCGATGAATGAGATAATTTGATTCCAAGGCGAGAACAAAAAGCTCTCCAAAACTTTGCCACAAACTGCGTACCTCGATCAGACACAATGTCAGACGGGACACCATGAAGTCTGACCACCTCGCGAATAAATATCTGAGCAAGAGTCTTAGCATTGGGCAAAGATGGTAAAGCAACGAAATGTGACATTTTGGAGAACCTATCAACAATAACCAAAATGACCGAGTTCCCTGCCGAGGCGGGCAAGTCAGTAATAAAATCCATGGAAATCTCAGTCCATGGCTTACTGGGCACCCCGAGAGGCTGTAAGCTACCAGCGGGACGGGAACGAGGAGTCTTGGCCCGTGCGCACGTGTTACAGGCAGCCACATATGAGGCCACATCCTGCCGGATTTTAGGCCACCAAAAACGACGCGATACCAGTTCCAGAGTGCTCTTAACCCCTGGATGACCTGCCAGTACCGTGTCGTGATGTTCGCCCAACACTCTAGAGCGTAGATGTAGCGGCACAAAAGATTTATTAGCAGGCAACCCCGGCGGTACCACCTCCTGAGCCTCCGCAATCTCTGCCTCAATCTCTGTCGTGATGGCAGATACCACCACACCCTTTTGGAGAATAGGCACCGGCTCTTCACATAACTCTCCACCAGGAAAACACCTGGATAAAGCGTCTGCCTTAACATTCTTCGACCCAGGGCGATAGGTAACAATGAAGTTGAACCGGGTGAAGAATAATGCCCAGCGAGCCTGTCTGGAGGACAGGCGCTTAGCAGATTCTAAATAAAGCAAATTCTTATGGTCGGTTATCACAGTAATCTGATGAACAGCCCCCTCCAAGAAGTGTCGCCACTCCTCAAATGCCAATTTGATGGCCAATAGTTCCCTGTTGCCAATATCATAATTACGCTCCGCAGGCGACAGCTTCTTGGAGAAGAAGGCACATGGATGCAACTTGGCCCAAGAAGGGCCCTGAGACAGTACAGCCCCCACTCCAACCTCCGACGCATCCACCTCCACGACAAACGGTAAGGAGACATCGGGCTGCACCAGAATGGGCGCTGAGGCAAAACTATTCTTGAGGAATTCAAACGCCTGTACCGCAGGCTCAGACCAGTCAGAAAAGTCGGTACCCTTCTTAGTCATGTCAGTCAGTGGTTTGGCAATCATAGAGAAGTTCTTAATAAATTTCCTATAGTAATTGGAGAAGCCAAGAAATCGCTGAAGCGCCTTAAGATTATCAGGCCGATCCCAATGTAGTACCGCCTGCACCTTTGCGGTGTCCATCTTAAAACCTGAGGCGGAGATTATATAACCCAAGAACGGTAGCTCCTGTACGAAAAACACACATTTTTCAAGCTTGACATAGAGCCTGTTCTCTCTGAGCAACTGCAGAACCTGTCTAACATGCTCTATATGTGTATCATGGTCGCGAGAGAAAATGAGGATGTCGTCAAGATAAATTATAACGAACCTCCCCAACAACTGAGAGAAGACATCATTAATGAAGTGTTGAAAGACCGCCGGTGCCATAGTCAACCCAAACGGCATTACCAAACTCTCAAAGTGACCCTCAGGGGTATTGAACGCTGTCTTCCACTCATCCCCCTGACGGACTCTTATAAGATTGTACGCCCCCCTGAGGTCCAATTTGGAGAACCACCTGGCACCAACCACTTGGTTGAATAAATCGGGTATAAGTGGCATAGGGTAAGGATCACGGACCGTAATCTGGTTGAGTTCTCTGAAATCCAGACACGGGCGTAAACCTCCATCCTTCTTTTTAACAAAGAAGAAGCCAGCAGCCAGAGGAGAAGAGGAAGGTCTAATATGACCCTTGCTCAGGCTATCCGCAATGTATTCCTTGAGAGCTAGCCTCTCGGGACCTGAGATATTAAACATTCTAGCTTTAGGTAACTTGGCCCCTGGTTTCAACCTAATAGCACAGTCATAGGGGCGATGCGGTGGTAGTTCCGAACAACCCTTCTCAGAAAATACATCCGCATAATCCAGCAACGGCTCCGGGATACTGGGGGTCAAAGCGGAAATACATGTAGCCAGGCACCTCTCCTGACACTCCCTGCTCCACTGAATTATGTCCTGGGTCTTCCAATCAATAACAGGATTATGCATTGACAACCATGGAAAGCCCAGAACCATCTGAGCCGGTAAGTTACTAAGCACCTTACAAGTTACCCGCTCTGAGTGTAATACTCCGATGTGGAGTTGTATATCCAACACACACTCTGTGATCTCCCCTTGAGACAACGGGGAAGCATTGATGGTAACCACCCGGATGGGGTTCGGCAATTTCTCCACCGGAAATCCCGCTGTATGCGCGAACCTCTCATCAATGAGATTGGCAGCTGAGCCACTATCAATAAATACTGTAATAGAGAGCATTTGCACCCCAAGTACCACCCTAGCAGGGAGCATACACTGGGAAACCATGACGGAGGATACACAAAGGCTCAGACTAGACTCCTCCAAACCCTCTGAGCCTATCAGTTTTCCGCCGGCGCGCCCTTCTTAGGTACCAGGGGGCAAGCGTTAATAAAATGTCCTCCTTTGCCACAAAAAAAACAGAGCCCCTGCCTTCTGTGCCAAGGACGTTTAGGCTTGTTACTCGGTGACTGTGCTATACCAGCGATCTGCATGGGTTCCACGGATTCACCCGCGGCAACCTCACCGACCACTCCCCCACCTCCCGGAGGCAACGAAACCAGCACCCCCTGACGGAGACGTCGGTCTATGCGTACTACAAGTGCCATCGCAGCCTCCAGAGAGGCAGGAGTCTCGTACATTAGGAGAGTCTGTTTAACCCTTCCAGAAACCCCATGCAAAAATTGACTTCTAAGCGCAGGGTCATTCCACTGCGTGTCCACTGCCCAGCGCCGGAATTCCGTGCAGTAATCCTCAGCTGGTCGATCACCCTGTAGCAGTGAGCGTATCTTAGACTCTGCCAAGTTTAATCTATCCGGATCGTCATAGATCAAACCCAGAGCAGAGAAAAAAAAATCTACAGACTCAAATGCCGGTGAGTCTGAAGGGAGTGAAAAGGCCCAGGCCTGTGGGTCACCACTCAGCAAAGAAATCACCAAGCCCCTGAAGACCCACCTCTTCCGACAAGCCTATAACCTGCAGTAACCACCGATCGACCAAACCGCTGCACGACCAGCTCTACCCTCGCCTACTGTATTATCACCCATCCCTTGAAGATTGTGAGCCCTCGCGGGCAGGGTCCTCTCTCCTCCTGTACCAGTTATGACTTGTATTGTTTAAGACTATTGTACTTGTTTTTATGTATACCCCCCTCACATGTAAAGCGCCATGGAATAAATGGCGCTATAACAATAAATAAATAATAATAATAAAGCCCACGCGTTGAGCCTCATTACCTGAGGAATGTGGACGCATACGGAAATACAATTTGCATGATTCACGAAACACCGTGAACTTACCACGATCACCAGCAAATCGTTCAGGAAGGGGAAACTTGGGCTCAGCTGCCCTGGCTGCAGCCTCAGCAGGTACTGCAGGAGCTGACAGGCCTTGTTGCTGGACCGCCCCCCTGAGTTCAGTGACCTGTATGGATAGAGCCTCCAGCTGCTTGGTTAGGGAAAGTATAGGATCCATAGTAAGTAGCCCCTATATTCCCATTTTTTTTTTTTTTTTCACTTTATTATTTGGGCCGACTATAATGTCATGGAATGCCTAGGTTACTTTAGGCAAAACCCCCGGGACCCCTGTGATGTCCCTCAGACTAGGGGAACCCTGTCTGTCCCTCTACCCAGGGTTTACACTGAAGGTGTGCCTGCCTGAGCCTCCACCCTGTCCCTGTCTCCTGTCCAGCCCTAAGCTGAACCCACCTCCCTCCACCCAGTGAGGGGACCAGACACCAGACCCCACAAATACGTATGGACAGGGGTAAAAGAAAACACCACACAGTAAATACACAAGGGAATACAATAATGTGCAAGGGCAACCAAATATATATATAACAGATTGGAGAAAGAACCACTGAGGGATATACTGCACCAGATATCAGACGCTCCAACATCACCACTGCTGACCGGTATTGCTAGCACTAGGCTAAAGCTATAGTCGGCGACGCCCATAGTCAGGACTAACTATTTAAAGACCTAGGGCGTGGCCCAGCCCTCAGCCAGCATGACAACCTGGTTAACCCTATCCCGACTGGAACAGAATACCCAACAGGGTATTACCGCTGTCTGCCGGACACCCTGGTGTGAACAGTGTCCGACATGACATGTACAGACTTGTATGCAAATTTTGTTGTTTTGCTTATTATTTTATGTAGCCGTAAAAGCGCTAATATATGTATTACTTAAGCTACTGAATAATGTATGTGTGAAAAAAAGAATCTAAGGTTGAACCTTCTGTAGTGTATCATAGACCCCAGGTGGCCATTGCTGATGGGGAAAATGAGTGTCCACGCTGAGGGTGGATGGGCGAAGCAGGTAGGAAGCCCCCTTATGGGTACTAGACCCATGAGACAGTAGCTCCTTTGTGGACATTAGCTGACCCTGTGGCAAAGGTTATACCATTTACAAAAGGGGGAAATTGATATAGAAGAGTTAATGGTTTGCTTTTATATCCCTTTAAATGCCTTTAAGACTTCAATTGCCTTTTGCCTTATTATTGCTAGAATTATTCTTATGTAGACTAGTAGTCTCTGTCTTCAAGGAAACTATACTTGTTATCATATTTGTTCTCAACAACGTGTTCTGGGTATATTGTAAGCAAGGTACGACCCTGAGGTGATGGTGGGGGCCAAATGAGTTCCATAGAGTCACATATTGTTGTAAATGGTATAAAAACATGTCTTGTATTTCATTACGTCAGATAAAGTGATTTGACCACGGCTTGTGTGTTGAAGTCTCTTTGTCTCCAAGCGCTTGCAACAGAAAAGGCGAAAAACCTCACAATTCAGACTCACTGGTGATCTGGACAGCTGACGCTTGGTCAGAACAAAAGCAGCTATGACAATATCATTGAGACCCCGGTAGTCAATGCAGGGATGGAGGGACCCATCCTTCTTCTTGACAAAGAAGAAACCCGCTCCTGCGGGTGAAGAGGACTTCAAAATAAAGCCTCTGGCCAGATTTTCCTGGATGTACTTGGTCATGGCTTGGGTCTCGGCAGGGGACAACGGATAAATTCAGCCCCTAGGAAGAGTAGTGCCAGGAACAAGGTTGATTGGGAAATCATACGGACGATGCGGGGACAGGCTCTCCGCCTCCTTCTTGTTGAAGACGTCCACAAAGGAACAGTAGGCCGAAGGCAAGTCTGCAAGCACCGAGGTAGGCCAAGAAGAACTTGCTGGCTGCAATTCATTACAGCAATTAGGAAGGTATAAAGAGGCATTCTTTGAGCTTACACATACACACACTCTTCCTATACAGCGGCGCTGATCCACACTACCGCTTTCTTCATTTAAGGTTGGTCAGACTCAGTGATACAGTGCTGTTATCTTTACTTGTTTTTCTTTATTATATTACTTTTTACCTCGTTCAATTTCTCCAATTTTTTCTTTTAGTTTCTCATACTTCAAAATATCAGCACTCAGGTATTCATATCCTTTTGTATTGCACAATTTTCATGGTACCTTTAACCGCATTAGGATGGATGTTATATGGTGTCTTTTCTTAATTGTTCTCTCTATTTTTTCCTCATTTATAGAGTGAATCTTTTCGATGTATTATGAGGATTTGTTCTAATGATGGAGTCATCATTCTGTTAAAGGGATTGTTCCCTTATATTTATTTATATATCAAGTTGATTCACTTTTGACACATGAAATGTCTCGTTTTCCTTTGGTTATATTTTGATATTATTGTATATGTCAGTGATACTGTACCAACCTTGCCTTATGTTTATTATATAGTGAGTTGTTTTTGTATTTCGTTTAGATAAATACCCTTGATAAAGGCTTGTATTGCCGAAACGTTGGGGTTTCTGTGTGACTGACGAATAAAAGAAATTTGCATATCCGATATTGGTATACAAAATCACTTATTCAGCCTCAGGTTTTTCTATTAGTATCTTAATTTTTCCTGGGGTGTTGGTTGTCTTTCCCCATATTTACAATATATAAGCACCTTGTCTGGCAGGACTGTCCAAAATGCAGAATGTCACCAGACCGCCAATCAAGTATGGGCTCGTGAGTTCTTAGCCAAGGAAGTCCCAGAAGAAACGTATGGGACAATGAGGGCAGAACATAGAAGGCTATCTTCTCCCGATGCAAGGCTCCGATCTGTAGCTCCACCTCCTTGGTGACCAGAGTAACAGTCTCCCGCAAAGGCTTTCCATCGACCTAAGCTATCTGCCGAGGAGTCTCCAGGGACCTGACAGGGATCTGAAATTTTGTGACCGCCTCGAGCTGAATGAGGTTTCCTGATGCTCCAGAATCTATGTAGGCCACCTCAGAAAAATGACAAGAACCCTGATTCAACAAAACAGAGAGAGTCAAGGCTAGAGAGGTATCACAGACACCTAGGGAGGCCTCACTTTCCTGTCCTAGGCGGAGGTGTTTCCTGACCTTTCAGGACAAGAACATAGAAGATGGGAGGCACTGCCACAGTAAAAGCAGAGACCCTGTGCGAGTCTCTCTTTGTGGCGCTGTTCTGCCGGCTTGAGTTGGTCCACCTGCATAGGCTCCGGTGCAGAGGCCGCAGAAGCTGACATGAGTCGTGAGCGGGGGGGCTGCGTGTAGCAAAAGACAGACAGGGAAGTCTTCTCTCCCTGACATCCTCGCGGGAGTGTTCCTGGAAGTGCAAATCAATGCGAGTCACCAGAGAGATTAGATCCTCCTAAGACGTTGGTGTGTCTCAGCCTGCCAGCTCATCCTTAATTCAAGCAGACAGACCTCGCCAAAAAGCTCCCACCAAGGCCTCATTGTTGCACCCCAGCTCGGAGGACAAAGTAGGGAATCGGATGGCGTATTGGGCAACAGAGAGAGTGTCCTGGTGAAGGTTAAAGAGGGACTCGGTGGTAGAGGCCAGGCAACCGGGCTTGTCGACCACCTTATGAAAGGTGTCCAGAAAGGTGGAGAGTTGGGAGACCAGAGGATCGTCTTGCTCCCAGAGGGAGTTCACCCAGGCCAAAGCCTCCTCCTCCTCCAAGTGGGACACCACAGAGGCCACCTTAGCTCGGTCGGTGGGGTATTGTTGTGGCAGCAGTTCAAAATATATTTGGTATTGATTTAGAAACCCCAGACACAATTTGGGGTCACCGCTATACCGCGGCAGTTTAGCTAAATGGGGTGGCGGGTGCGGAGCCGGGACCCTTTGGGCGGAGGGTCCATGGCCTGATTATGCTGTGAGAACTTGAGGAACTTGTAGGGTGGACCCGCTGGACCATGAAAATGAACCTCCCTCGGGGGAGCTGACCTGGTGAACCACCCCCTATACAGGGAGCATTAGGGGCAGGCCCAGGGGAGACTATCACCATGGCAGCTGGTACCCAGGGGCAGACAACAGGAGTCACAAGCAGGAATTAGTATGGGCTGGTGGAGAGACTGGCACAGCAAAGACACAGGTAGGCGGGCATGGCTGAGACACAGGAACACAGGCAGGACTGAGGCACTGGAAGGCAGGCACAGCTGAGACACAGAAACACAGGCAGGAGTGAGACACTGACAGGCAGGCATGGCTGAGACACAGGGACATGGGCAGGAGTGAAACACAGGCAGGCAGGCATGGCTGAGACACAGGGACATGGGCAAGATGGAGACACTGGCAGGCAGGCACTAGGAGAGAGCAGGAGAGAGCAGAGAGGAGGACCTGGGTGAGGACTGGGAGTAAAGCAGCAACATCGCATGGCGGGGCAGGCAGGCAGGGAACAAGAGAGCGCAGGGAAGCGTGGCGCCAGAATCAAGTGTGAGGCACAAATGATAATCAGGAATAGCCAGGAGGAAGAGGACGCCTGATAAGCAGAGCGCGCCACGGGACTTCTGGGTAATGGTCCTCTTGGGGCATAGAGCAGGCAGGAAGGAGCGGCTGGGTTCAGACAGAGAGGTGTGCGCGTGCGCTGCTGAGGCCAGTGTGGGAGGCACGCACGCGCACCCGACGGGAGCCAGGAGCCGGCCACGAGAGCAGGGGAGAAAATGCCGGGTGATGCGCACCAGCTCTGGAAGCGCGCGGGGACGCCGAGGACCGGTAAGTATGCCGGGGCTCAGGGGCGACGGCGTGACAGGCGGGGAAGGTGGCGTGACAGCATCTTTAATATAAGCAATGCTATTTACATTATTGTATAAGCAATTACATACAAGCACAGCCAATAGCCAATCTGAGACCAAAATCTGTGTGACTGCAGACTTATGAATCCCCCTAGTGCATTCATTGTGCGCTGTGGGGATTCACTGAATTCTGATTTGGGACCGGAGGGTATGTATGAAGATTAAAAGCATGCTTGCGGAGGAACAGGTTTTGTGGTGGATGATGGCTTCAACGGGTCCAGGTATCAAATTTATGAGCTATACATACTCCCACCCAGTGGACATGACTTCGCTCTCCATATACTTGTATAGAGATAGGCCACACCCACTGGCCGGGATTAAGTATAAGTCATGCATACCCTCCAGTCCTGATTAGAAACTGACAAATCCCATAAGGGCACAGTGCGTGTGCTGGGTGATTCAAAAGTCTGCAGTCACATAGAGTGACTGCAGACTTATTGATTTGCACTGGACAGCCTCTTTTATGCTAAGATTAACTTGGCTGGAACTGGTACTAGGTTGGTGGTTTTACTTATACATCCATATTATGCACTTGGCACTTTATATAATTGGATGCAATTATTCAAATGTATTTTTCTTTCTAAAAGGTAACTGAGATTTTGGTTACCTAGGAACTAAAAGAATTTTCCAGGGTTAGACGTCGGTGAGCGGGGGCGCTAAGTGCATTATATAAAGTGCCAACCTCTTTGGCAAGGAAGGGTATGATAGTTACTTATTGGGGTGATATGTCCTTTCCCTGACCAGATTGAACCTTTGTTATTTGTTTGGTGCGGTGATAGTCCTGTATGTCTAAGATTGGGTAGATAATTATTTTTTTAAGAGTAATTAATAAAAGTTTGAATGTTTTATTGCAAAAAGCAGAAACTTTGTAAACTTTGCTAATTGACTTAATTTCCAATGGGAGTCGGAATAGTTTTGACTGAAACTGCAAAAATCTGAGTATTATATACTTTTAGATCTCTATATACTTTTAAAGTAAACTTGGTTAAACGATTGCTTCAATGTGAAGCGTATTCTCAAAGGTATATTAAAAGGTAATTCCCCCTGGGAAAAACAGATGCTTATAAATACTGTATGCTTCACTGACATATAGTCGTTGCATTGCTATCAACATATACTGAAGATCTGCAGAGCTGAAAAACACAACATATATGTTATACTAGATTGTTGGTCTCTTTTGTCAGGTAATAAAACATAACTTTCAATTCCATACATATGTACTGTATTACACTGACCCAAGAAATGTGTTATTCTTTGTAGCAGAAAAAGGATATATGACTGTCTTAAGTTACTCTCTTGGTTGAATTTATGTCAAAACCATATTTTATACCAGTATCACTGTACTGTATCTTTTCCTACAGAAATATTCAGACAAATGCATGGCAAACAATCAGACCATATGGCTCAAGGACTTTACCTTGCTTGAATTGACTAACAATGCTAAAAATGAATTAATCCTATTTGTGTTCTTCTTAGTGGTTTATGTAGTCACAGTTCTAGGCAATTCTTTGATGGTCATTACTATCACTCTGTCTTCAGCTCTCCACTCTCCAATGTACTTCTTCTTGCGTAATCTCTCCATCGTAGATGTGTGCTATTCAACTTCCACTGTTCCTAAACTTCTTTTAGATTTTTTGTCTGATGTGAAAAGCATCTCTTTCTTTGGATGTGTGGCTCAGTTATACTCCTTTATTTCTTTTGGTGGGATTGAATGCCTCCTGCTTGCTGCTATGGCCGGTGATCGTTATGTAGCTATTTGCATGCCACTGCGCTACACTGAAGTCATGAATTGGAAAATGTGCATGATACTTGCTACACTATGTTGGATTATTGGCCTACTGAATTCTCTCGCTCACACAGTCTTCACATTCCGATTACCATTTTGCAGGTCTAGGTCTCTTAACCACTTTTTCTGTGACATTCCACCTCTTCTCGCCCTATCATGTGCTGATACTACTATTAATGAAGTTGTCGTATATACTGCTGGAGGGTCCGTTATTGTAGGATCTTTCATGTTAACTATTTTGTCATATATTTTTATTGTTAAGTCAATTTTGGAAATAAGGACAACTACAGGAAGACAGAAAGCATTTTCGACTTGTGCCTCTCATCTGGTAGTGGTCATACTGTACTATGGAACAATTGTGTTTACATATATTCGACCTACATCTACTTATTCCCTTGACCAGGATCGTGTTGTTCCCATTCTTTATGGGATAATTACTCCTATGTTAAATCCAATAATTTACAGCTTGAGAAATAAAGAAGTTCACGGAGCTCTAACAAAAGTCATTCTTAGAAAGCATAGACGTCATTAAAAGTATTACCATGGGCAAGATATAATGCTAGGTAGCATCATTTGTCTTTCAGACAAGGATATCATCTAGCTAAACAAATATGCACCCTTACAAATAATATTAGTTTTATGTGTAGCATTATCTCAGCTTCTTACCACAGCTAGGATTCTTAGAAAAAGAAATTTACCAAGTCTTCTTAGTTCTACATTATAAATTAAAGGCGTTTTTATATCCTTAAATTTTTACATTAAAGTTGACAAATTGGTTAAAAATAATTAAAAATTAATACTCATGCTGAGTGATGCATAAACGTTTCATGCTGGAGTGTGTGTCCTTCTACCATTCAGGAAATATCAAAGCACCCACTCTGTTGAGGATGAGACCAAAAGCCAAGGTCATTGGGGACCCAGTAAGCACTCGAAATGGACCCACTCAGAGCCCTTACATGAATTGATTTATTCAGCTAGAAGTAGTCATTTGTTATTATAAAACAGACTAGATAAATGCTAAAAATCTTTTAAACATGGTTTGTCTGGTGGCAACATGAAGAACATGGCACATCTACTTTGTTCTAGTAAAACATTTTTCTTTATTTTCAAAATTCCATTATAAGTTAGAATCCCAAATGATCATAGACATTGCTCTGGTGGTCCTTACCAGTAAATCTTGCAATATATAGAAACGTTTTGGCACAACTTCTTAAAAGTGGTGGTGCACAAGTAGGATCCCAATCCGTATACTAGTATAGAAAAACTTGGCACACACGTGAATGATTGCAAGTGAAAAAGGGGGTGTTTTAATAAGATACAGTACATACAGTAAACGTTTCGGTCACAACGACCTTCGTCAATGTACTGAAAATAAAAAATTACAAGATTTGACAAGATTTCAAAATAAATCAAACAAAGTATATACAAAATAGATAATCTTGGGTACAAGTATATGTAGAGATTTAAAGTTATGCCGTATACCAATAACAGCTTATAGCAAAATTGTGATACAAGATTTGATAATCACTGACACCCTGAGGACTCAAGATTATAGATATGCACATACCTATATAATGTACTGACTGCACTTGTATAGAGGGCAACCGTTGTTAAAAAAGTAGATGTTTTAATATGGATGCCCATACCTTAGTCACTATGTGCCCATAATACCAAAAAAGTGCTACATACCATAAGGAATAATGCTAGAGCATGAAGGGTAAATTTGTCTCCTTAACAAGAGCCTGAAAATAAGAGGTACTGGAGTGAACTATTTGTGCCATGCCGCTGATCCAGAAGTTAGTAGCAGCAGAAAGGTATCTTACCGTTGGTGATAGCGTGGAACGGTAAACTAGTCTGGACACGGTTTCCACCACTTGTCTCCCGTGGTGTGGGGAGTGCGCACGGACCGTGTTATATACATGGTGATAATCACCGCTAACCGGAAGTGCTAGGGCGGAAGTGCCTTAGCGTGCGGTCCAGCCATGCCGCCTGGTGTGTTCCACAGGCAGGAAGGATGTAGACAAGGGGCGTGTTCAATGTCCGTCAATCATAGATTGCCAACATAGGCTCTGCTATACTTAGCGTGCTGATGTATCAGGCGGTGACTTAGTGCAGCGGTATAAAGGCTCTCTATCATTGTGCTGATCAAATGGGAAGGTGATCATTGTGATTCCATGTTTTACTGAGAGTGAGTTCAATTCCGAGGATTCTGTAATGAAGATTAATAATATTAGTATGATGTATATTATAAGCTGTGTCACAATCTCAATGCATACCATAAATACAATAAAATAAACATCACAATAGACAGTCACTTAATGAGATTAATGACTATGATGATAGAAAGGATTGCACATCATACTCTTTATTTAACCCCTTAGGTGCTAAAGTATTCAATTCATGAATCCAAAATGCTTCTCTTCTTTTTAGTGATAGAATGCGATTACCTCCCCTGCGTGGTGGATGGACCTGCTCTATTACTTGGAATTTTAATTGGGCAATGTTGTGGCCTGCTGTGATAAAATGGAATGGAATAGGGAGAAGTAAGTTTTTACACCTGATTGTGGATTTGTGTTTGGAAATCCGATCCCTGATGGGCTGTGTGGTTTCTCCTACATAGAGTAGCCCACAAGGACATTTAATGAGATATACCACAAAAGACGTACTGCAGGTATAAAAGTCCTTGATATTATATCTTTTGCCAGTGTAAGGATGAAAGAATTGGTCACCTTTAAGTACATTGTTGCACTGTGTGCACTGTAGGCAAGGAAAGGTACCAAATTTTGGATTCATGAGGAAGTGCTGTTTTTTTGGAGATTGTGATGAGCCAATATCAGCTCTTATTAGATGATCACGTATGTTACGTGGGCGTCTGAAACAGGGTAAAAAAGGTTCTTTAAACTCCTTAATATTCGGATGTGCCGTACTAAGAAGGTGCCAATGTCTACGTATGCTTGTGTGGAGGCGGTATGCCAAGGGATGGTAATCGTGAACAAAGGGGATACGTTGGTTCATGTTTGATTTGGGTGGGGTGGTGGAAGGGGCCATAGACTTTTTGGGGTATCCCCTTTCTACAAATTTTTGGCGCATTTCCTCCATGCGTTGCTCACGAATTTGTTGATTGGACACTATTCTTTCAACCCTTTTCATTTGAGATTTGGGTATGGCGTCTTTCATTTTAGTGGGATGGAAGCTCTCATAATGGAGCAAACTATTCCGATCAGTAGGTTTGACATAGTTGTCAGTTGAAAGACTGCCCATTTCATCTTTAATGACAAGGGTATCCAAGAAATTGATCTCCCTGTAACTGTATGACATCGTAAAATCCAAACCGGGCCAGGAGGAATGTAGGCGAGAAAAGAAACAATTTAATGTGTCTAGAGTACCCCCCAAATACAGAATATATCATCGATATACCTTTTCCACATCACAACATGTGTGCGGAAAAGGTCATCCATGTAAATTACATCTTCCTCATAATGTGCCACATAACAGTTGGCATACGGGGGCGCTGTATTAGAGCCCATAGCTGTGCCTTTGATTTGTAGATAGAAAGTGTCCTCAAATAAAAAATAGTTTTTTGTAAGGAGGACACATAGTAGGTCACAGCATAGGTTCACCTGTTCTGGGTGGAAATGTGACAATTCCAATAATCTACGTACTGATTTTAGACCTTCCGTGTGTGGTATTGACGTATACAGGTCTTTAATGTCAAAAGTGACCAGTAGGGCTTCATTAGGAATCTGCAATCTGAAAATTATAATCCTTAAGGGTTCTCAAATCAAACTCATATATAAATCCCTAAAACAATACTTTATTGTTTAAAAACCACAGATGTGGTACACACCAGAAAAATGTGACAGTAATTGAAAAATGATGAAAAATAGGTGTTCAAGAATTAACCCACACTAGGGTAACCCCTACGAGTCCCTATTGGTTACCTATGCTGTACCCTGCCTGGCTGCGGAGGTTGGCACCCTAAGGGGGGGACGTTGTGGCGCCCCCGCTCACGATGGCTATCCCTGGGGGCCCTGACAAACCCTACAGCCACTAGTGGTCCTTTCTACCCAATATAAGGGAACCCCTCGTTCTAGACAGAGATCAGACCTGCTCTATAGAGGACCCTGTGTCCCAAGAAAAGAGGTTAAAAACAAAATAGAACACACATGGCATAGAGTGGCATATTGTAGTCCCACAAAAAGATACAGACAAACTTCAAGGCAGCCCAGTGGGGTACCTCAGTTCAGATCATGCCTAATTCTTATATACAAAATAAGTAGAGGCATCTGTTACTTAGTTGAAAGCCATAGCTCAAAAATCGATGTAGAAATAGCTGAAAGATGCCATCAATAGTCTCCCACTAATGAAAATATATGGGAAACGCAGAGCTGCAACAGCGGTACTTATCTGCGTTTTTCGCCACCTGCCATCAATTTATGAATGCCTCAACGCGTTTCGCCTTCCAGGGCTCATCAGGAGGCCCGATGCTACGATATTTCGTGTCCAATGTAGGTGCAAATAGCTAACCGATATTCCACAGTTCTCCACTCTTATAATCTGCCGCGCAGAGCCTAAGCTCCGCCCACTCCAATCCCATTGCCTCTTGCAACACCACCCATTTTCTGCTGCCCCAATCGGTTACCAGATCTCTGATGCACCGTCATACTAACCAATCACGTGTCCTCACACACAGGGTTCCCCATAGCTCCCCTGTCATCCTGGCTTAGATTGGTTTCTGCACCTAGCCTGCATGCAGCGTCACTGCTGACTCACCAATCCCATATCTTTAGACGGAGAGTCTCTCAGCAATCACCGATCACTGCGTCCAAGGCATATTGTCATCTCTGCACTTTAACCCCATATGTGCAGCAAACGTTCCACAGACCAGGCGTATATACCCACATCGCTACATTTAAGAGCTCATGTCTGACGATCTCATTTAATGTGTTATATTGATCATGATAATTAGCGTTCTGCTTGATATATATATATGTATACAAAACCGCATCATCGCCCACAGCAGTGTGAACAGGCGTCTATAGCTACCCATCTCAATATATGTAAACAGCATATGATGTATATACCTTTTAATATGAACAGGCGTCAATATACAACTACCCCATCAAGTTCCAAGTATCTAATCTCCCAAAATAATCACTGTGAGGCAAAAATATACAGATATCTATCTTCAGATAGTCTATGCAATCTAAAGATGATCCACAATTAAATAATATGTAACTGCCCCGTCAAAGTAATATAAAGAGGCAGCAAGGGTTCAGATTCAAAAATGCTCCTGAATCCTATAGGGATATATGTCTGCGGCAGTAAAGAGGGACTTTCTATATATACAATATTCCACGCCAATACATGGAGATTCCACTACAACAGGGAACCAATAGAACAAAATCAAGGAGGCTGGTATCCTCTAGAAAAGGAACATATAATTCAATTGTGGCTCATAAGAAACAGGCATATGACAATTGCTCATTCAGCCCTCTCGGTTCGAGTGACTCCATCCTGAATATCCATTCACACTCCCTCCTAAGCATCACCTTATCCACATTTCCTCCTCTTGGGTTTACATGGACTACCTCTACAGCACAGAATTTTATGTCACCAAGATCACCATTATGATACATCCACATGTGCTTTGCGAGCGGGGTTTCTCTTTTATGTCTGATGTCTCCAAGATGTTCTCCTACTCTTCTTCTGAATTCTCTCCTGGTCTTTCCTATATAATTTTTAGGGCATGAGCATGTAGCCATATAGATGACCCCTGTGGTTTTGCAGTTTGAGAAGCCACGATGAAAAAATATCCTACCAGTGCTCGCACTGCAGAAGGACTTCCCCGGTCTCATATAATTACAAAAACTGCAGTCCCCACATTTAAAAAAACCACATGGTCGCCTATCCAACCAGGTACCACCAGCCAATGGTCTCCTATATTGGCTGTGGACCAACATGTCCCTAATAGATCTACCCTTTCTAAAGGTTATGTTGGGACGCTCGCCAATTATATTCTTCAAATCTGGATCCAACCTGAGAACATCCCAATGCTTAGATAGGACCTTTCTGACCTCCTGATGGTTAACGTCAAATGTCCCAATTACTCTTATTAATTCTGTCGAGTCTTTAATCTCACGTTTCTGCAGCAATTTAGCCCTATCTGCTTTCCTTGCAAAATCATATGCAGTGTCTAGAACATGTTGCGGATATCCCTTGTTCTTAAACCGACAGAACATATCCCCAGCTTGCCTCTGGAACAGGTCATTCCTGGAGCAATTCCTCCTCAACCGTAGGAATTGTCCCTTCGGAATACCTCTCTTGAGAGGGACTGGATGGTGGCTCTGCCAATGTAGTAAGCTGTTCGTACTCGTAGGTTTCCGAAATATACTAGTAGAGATGCCTCCCATCCTATCTTTCTGGATTTTAATGTCCAGGAACGGTATTTCCGTTTTCTGAATTTCTGAGGTAAATCTCAAGTTAACACTATTTTGATTCAACTCTCTCACAAATTCTTCAAATTGATCTTTATCCCCTGTCCATACCATGAAGACATCATCTATGAACCTATACCACAGGGCAATCAAGCAGTGCCACCACTTCTCCTCTCCTCCAAAAACGATAGTCTCCTCCCACCAGCCCAGAAACAAATTTGCATACGAAGGGGCACAAGGGCACCCCATCGCGGTGCCCCTGAGCTGGTGGTAGAATTTGCCATCAAAGCAGAATGCATTATGGGTCAATATAAACTGCAAAAGGGAGATCAAAAAACTATTGTGCCCTCTACACGCTATGGACCTCTGACCAAGAAAATGTCCCACGCCTTTAATGCCTACATCATGTGGTATGTTACTGTAGAGTGCTTCTATGTCAATGGAGGCCAACCAAGCATTCCCTTCCAGATGAACGCCCTCCAATTTAAGCAGTAAGTCTGAAGTATCCCTCAAATATGACGGCAAACAAACCACAAAGGGACGTAATATCTGGTCAATATACAGGCCACTATTCTGTGTCAACGAATCCACACCTGATACAATCGGCCTCCCCTTCAGGGGATTCAGGCCCTTATGTATCTTTGGTAATGCATAAAACGTGGCCACCAAAGGGAACTTAGGAAGAATAAAGTCAAATTCAGTCTTAGAGACCACACCCTCTGCTAAGGCCCCATTAAGGATCAGCCGCAGTTCCTCTCTATAAGAGGCCATGGGGTTCTCTTTTAGCACCTCATATGTTGAATTGTCCTGCAGTATAGCATAGCACATTTCACGATATTCAATGTGGTTCAGAATTACCATATTACCCCCTTTATCGGAGGGTTTAACCACTATTTGATCATTTTTCTTTAAAGCCTCAAGTGCTAATCGCTCACTGGCCAACAAATTATCCTTATTTTCCCACTCCGGTCCTACTAATTTCTTCAGGTCCCTCTCCACCAAGCTGGCAAATATATCGATATTTCCCATATCACCTGCAGGCGGCATCCTTTCACTTTTATTTCTCAAGGTAGTAAAGGGGCCCTTCCCAGCAGTGGGAACTCTATCATTTTCATTCAAAAGTCCAATGAGCGCCTCATATCCTTCAATATCCTCCTCATTGAGGCCCTGTTGTTTACAGGCCTCTCGACTATTGTGTCTGAAAAACTTTTTCCACTTGAGTTTTCTACAAAACAAATTCAAATCTTTAACCCATTCGAAGCAGTTGAACCTATTCACTGGCACAAAGTTTAGGCCTCTAGAGAGGACACTCAGCTCATCCGTAGTAAGAACGTGCGAGGACAGGTTCACAATCTGACCTTTTATTGGTTGAACCGAGTTCTTAATTGGTAACCCGTTCTCGCACCCTGTTCCAAAAAAGAGGCAGAGGAGACAGTAGGAGTATATGACTGAGCAGAACCAGAACCAGATATCAAATTGGGGCCTGAGAAGGGAGTTAACACTCGTGTACCTCCCCTGTGTGGCCCTCTTCCCTTTCTCATGGATCTGCCTCTCCCACCTTGCCATCTCTGTTTCGACAGCGTATCTCTATACTGATGTGTACCCCCTAATGTCCTCTCCGTCCTCTCTGTATCGGAGGTATCGATATCAGATGACGAGGCCTCAGACTGTCTTTCTTTCTGGTAGTTGAACACCTGATTATCACTAAAGTCCCTCAAATCCCTCTGGAACTGAAGATGCTTTCGTTCTTTTAATAGAGCCTGATATCTCTCAACAGAGGTTTGCAATAGCCCCTCCCTTCTATTAAAGTCGGGATCCCCTTTAAACTTCAGGACTCGTTCAATCAATTTATTCAAATCCCCAGTAACCCTCTCAAGTAACTTTTTTTCTTCTGCCAACAGAATTTGCATAAATCTAAGGGATGACTCGATGGATTCCTTCATCCACACACTCATAAACTCAGGTGAGGAAATTCTAGGGGAAGGATTGATGTTTATCCTCAAGCCTCTTGGAATTATCCGATTTTTTATATAATTCTCAAGTGTCCTGAGTTCCCACCAGGATTTCAGAAATTCTTTGTAACCTCCATATAGCTCATTGAATAGATTCTTGAGAGCCAAAGGGCCAGTATTGCTCTCAGATGACCCTGCTATGCTAAATGCCTGATTCGCATCTTCCATCCACAGATCTAAATTAATAGGACCTGCAAGGAAACCAGCCATCCCAGATTCGAATATTCACAATCTGAAAATTATAATCCTTAAGGGTTCTCAAATCAAACTCATATATAAATCCCTAAAACAATACTTTATTGTTTAAAAACCACAGATGTGGTACACACCAGAAAAATGTGACAGTAATTGAAAAATGATGAAAAATTGGTGTTCAAGAATTAACCCACACTAGGGTAACCCCTACGAGTCCCTATTGGTTACCTATGCTGTACCCTGCCTGGCTGCGGAGGTTGGCACCCTAAGGGGGGGACGTTGTGGCGCCCCCGCTCACGATGGCTATCCCTGGGGGCCCTGACAAACCCTACAGCCACTAGTGGTCCTTTCTACCCAATATAAGGGAACCCCTCGTTCTAGACAGAGATCAGACCTGCTCTATAGAGGACCCTGTGTCCCAAGAAAAGAGGTTAAAAACAAAATAGAACACACATGGCATAGAGTGGCATATTGTAGTCCCACAAAAAGATACAGACAAACTTCAAGGCAGCCCAGTGGGGTACCTCAGTTCAGATCATGCCTAATTCTTATATACAAAATAAGTAGAGGCATCTGTTACTTAGTTGAAAGCCATAGCTCAAAAATCGATGTAGAAATAGCTGAAAGATGCCATCAATAGTCTCCCACTAATGAAAATATATGGGAAACGCAGAGCTGCAACAGCGGTACTTATCTGCGTTTTTCGCCACCTGCCATCAATTTATGAATGCCTCAACGCGTTTCGCCTTCCAGGGCTCATCAGGAGGCCCGATGCTACGATATTTCGTGTCCAATGTAGGTGCAAATAGCTTACCGATATTCCACAGTTCTCCACTCTTATAATCTGCCGCGCAGAGCCTAAGCTCCGCCCACTCCAATCCCATTGCCTCTTGCAACACCACCCATTTTCTGCTGCCCCAATCGGTTACCAGATCTCTGATGCACCGTCATACTAACCAATCACGTGTCCTCACACACAGGGTTCCCCATAGCTCCCCTGTCATCCTGGCTTAGATTGGTTTCTGCACCTAGCCTGCATGCAGCGTCACTGCTGACTCACCAATCCCATATCTTTAGACGGAGAGTCTCTCAGCAATCACCGATCACTGCGTCCAAGGCATATTGTCATCTCTGCACTTTAACCCCATATGTGCAGCAAACGTTCCACAGACCAGGCGTATATACCCACATCGCTACATTTAAGAGCTCATGTCTGACGATCTCATTTAATGTGTTATATTGATCATGATAATTAGCGTTCTGCTTGATATATATATATGTATACAAAACCGCATCATCGCCCACAGCAGTGTGAACAGGCGTCTATAGCTACCCATCTCAATATATGTAAACAGCATATGATGTATATACCTTTTAATATGAACAGGCGTCAATATACAACTACCCCATCAAGTTCCAAGTATCTAATCTCCCAAAATAATCACTGTGAGGCAAAAATATACAGATATCTATCTTCAGATAGTCTATGCAATCTAAAGATGATCCACAATTAAATAATATGTAACTGCCCCGTCAAAGTAATATAAAGAGGCAGCAAGGGTTCAGATTCAAAAATGCTCCTGAATCCTATAGGGATATATGTCTGCGGCAGTAAAGAGGGACTTTCTATATATACAATATTCCACGCCAATACATGGAGATTCCACTACAACAGGGAACCAATAGAACAAAATCAAGGAGGCTGGTATCCTCTAGAAAAGGAACATATAATTCAATTGTGGCTCATAAGAAACAGGCATATGACAATTGCTCATTCAGCCCTCTCGGTTCGAGTGACTCCATCCTGAATATCCATTCACACTCCCTCCTAAGCATCACCTTATCCACATTTCCTCCTCTTGGGTTTACATGGACTACCTCTACAGCACAGAATTTTATGTCACCAAGATCACCATTATGATACATCCACATGTGCTTTGCGAGCGGGGTTTCTCTTTTATGTCTGATGTCTCCAAGATGTTCTCCTACTCTTCTTCTGAATTCTCTCCTGGTCTTTCCTATATAATTTTTAGGGCATGAGCATGTAGCCATATAGATGACCCCTGTGGTTTTGCAGTTTGAGAAGCCACGATGAAAAAATATCCTACCAGTGCTCGCACTGCAGAAGGACTTCCCCGGTCTCATATAATTACAAAAACTGCAGTCCCCACATTTAAAAAAACCACATGGTCGCCTATCCAACCAGGTACCACCAGCCAATGGTCTCCTATATTGGCTGTGGACCAACATGTCCCTAATAGATCTACCCTTTCTAAAGGTTATGTTGGGACGCTCGCCAATTATATTCTTCAAATCTGGATCCAACCTGAGAACATCCCAATGCTTAGATAGGACCTTTCTGACCTCCTGATGGTTAACGTCAAATGTCCCAATTACTCTTATTAATTCTGTCGAGTCTTTAATCTCACGTTTCTGCAGCAATTTAGCCCTATCTGCTTTCCTTGCAAAATCATATGCAGTGTCTAGAACATGTTGCGGATATCCCTTGTTCTTAAACCGACAGAACATATCCCCAGCTTGCCTCTGGAACAGGTCATTCCTGGAGCAATTCCTCCTCAACCGTAGGAATTGTCCCTTCGGAATACCTCTCTTGAGAGGGACTGGATGGTGGCTCTGCCAATGTAGTAAGCTGTTCGTACTCGTAGGTTTCCGAAATATACTAGTAGAGATGCCTCCCATCCTATCTTTCTGGATTTTAATGTCCAGGAACGGTATTTCCGTTTTCTGAATTTCTGAGGTAAATCTCAAGTTAACACTATTTTGATTCAACTCTCTCACAAATTCTTCAAATTGATCTTTATCCCCTGTCCATACCATGAAGACATCATCTATGAACCTATACCACAGGGCAATCAAGCAGTGCCACCACTTCTCCTCTCCTCCAAAAACGATAGTCTCCTCCCACCAGCCCAGAAACAAATTTGCATACGAAGGGGCACAAGGGCACCCCATCGCGGTGCCCCTGAGCTGGTGGTAGAATTTGCCATCAAAGCAGAATGCATTATGGGTCAATATAAACTGCAAAAGGGAGATCAAAAAACTATTGTGCCCTCTACACGCTATGGACCTCTGACCAAGAAAATGTCCCACGCCTTTAATGCCTACATCATGTGGTATGTTACTGTAGAGTGCTTCTATGTCAATGGAGGCCAACCAAGCATTCCCTTCCAGATGAACGCCCTCCAATTTAAGCAGTAAGTCTGAAGTATCCCTCAAATATGACGGCAAACAAACCACAAAGGGACGTAATATCTGGTCAATATACAGGCCACTATTCTGTGTCAACGAATCCACACCTGATACAATCGGCCTCCCCTTCAGGGGATTCAGGCCCTTATGTATCTTTGGTAATGCATAAAACGTGGCCACCAAAGGGAACTTAGGAAGAATAAAGTCAAATTCAGTCTTAGAGACCACACCCTCTGCTAAGGCCCCATTAAGGATCAGCCGCAGTTCCTCTCTATAAGAGGCCATGGGGTTCTCTTTTAGCACCTCATATGTTGAATTGTCCTGCAGTATAGCATAGCACATTTCACGATATTCAATGTGGTTCAGAATTACCATATTACCCCCTTTATCGGAGGGTTTAACCACTATTTGATCATTTTTCTTTAAAGCCTCAAGTGCTAATCGCTCACTGGCCAACAAATTATCCTTATTTTCCCACTCCGGTCCTACTAATTTCTTCAGGTCCCTCTCCACCAAGCTGGCAAATATATCGATATTTCCCATATCACCTGCAGGCGGCATCCTTTCACTTTTATTTCTCAAGGTAGTAAAGGGGCCCTTCCCAGCAGTGGGAACTCTATCATTTTCATTCAAAAGTCCAATGAGCGCCTCATATCCTTCAATATCCTCCTCATTGAGGCCCTGTTGTTTACAGGCCTCTCGACTATTGTGTCTGAAAAACTTTTTCCACTTGAGTTTTCTACAAAACAAATTCAAATCTTTAACCCATTCGAAGCAGTTGAACCTATTCACTGGCACAAAGTTTAGGCCTCTAGAGAGGACACTCAGCTCATCCGTAGTAAGAACGTGCGAGGACAGGTTCACAATCTGACCTTTTATTGGTTGAACCGAGTTCTTAATTGGTAACCCGTTCTCGCACCCTGTTCCAAAAAAGAGGCAGAGGAGACAGTAGGAGTATATGACTGAGCAGAACCAGAACCAGATATCAAATTGGGGCCTGAGAAGGGAGTTAACACTCGTGTACCTCCCCTGTGTGGCCCTCTTCCCTTTCTCATGGATCTGCCTCTCCCACCTTGCCATCTCTGTTTCGACAGCGTATCTCTATACTGATGTGTACCCCCTAATGTCCTCTCCGTCCTCTCTGTATCGGAGGTATCGATATCAGATGACGAGGCCTCAGACTGTCTTTCTTTCTGGTAGTTGAACACCTGATTATCACTAAAGTCCCTCAAATCCCTCTGGAACTGAAGATGCTTTCGTTCTTTTAATAGAGCCTGATATCTCTCAACAGAGGTTTGCAATAGCCCCTCCCTTCTATTAAAGTCGGGATCCCCTTTAAACTTCAGGACTCGTTCAATCAATTTATTCAAATCCCCAGTAACCCTCTCAAGTAACTTTTTTTCTTCTGCCAACAGAATTTGCATAAATCTAAGGGATGACTCGATGGATTCCTTCATCCACACACTCATAAACTCAGGTGAGGAAATTCTAGGGGAAGGATTGATGTTTATCCTCAAGCCTCTTGGAATTATCCGATTTTTTATATAATTCTCAAGTGTCCTGAGTTCCCACCAGGATTTCAGAAATTCTTTGTAACCTCCATATAGCTCATTGAATAGATTCTTGAGAGCCAAAGGGCCAGTATTGCTCTCAGATGACCCTGCTATGCTAAATGCCTGATTCGCATCTTCCATCCACAGATCTAAATTAATAGGACCTGCAAGGAAACCAGCCATCCCAGATTCGAATATTCACAATCTGAAAATTATAATCCTTAAGGGTTCTCAAATCAAACTCATATATAAATCCCTAAAACAATACTTTATTGTTTAAAAACCACAGATGTGGTACACACCAGAAAAATGTGACAGTAATTGAAAAATGATGAAAAATAGGTGTTCAAGAATTAACCCACACTAGGGTAACCCCTACGAGTCCCTATTGGTTACCTATGCTGTACCCTGCCTGGCTGCGGAGGTTGGCACCCTAAGGGGGGGACGTTGTGGCGCCCCCGCTCACGATGGCTATCCCTGGGGGCCCTGACAAACCCTACAGCCACTAGTGGTCCTTTCTACCCAATATAAGGGAACCCCTCGTTCTAGACAGAGATCAGACCTGCTCTATAGAGGACCCTGTGTCCCAAGAAAAGAGGTTAAAAACAAAATAGAACACACATGGCATAGAGTGGCATATTGTAGTCCCACAAAAAGATACAGACAAACTTCAAGGCAGCCCAGTGGGGTACCTCAGTTCAGATCATGCCTAATTCTTATATACAAAATAAGTAGAGGCATCTGTTACTTAGTTGAAAGCCATAGCTCAAAAATCGATGTAGAAATAGCTGAAAGATGCCATCAATAGTCTCCCACTAATGAAAATATATGGGAAACGCAGAGCTGCAACAGCGGTACTTATCTGCGTTTTTCGCCACCTGCCATCAATTTATGAATGCCTCAACGCGTTTCGCCTTCCAGGGCTCATCAGGAGGCCCGATGCTACGATATTTCGTGTCCAATGTAGGTGCAAATAGCTTACCGATATTCCACAGTTCTCCACTCTTATAATCTGCCGCGCAGAGCCTAAGCTCCGCCCACTCCAATCCCATTGCCTCTTGCAACACCACCCATTTTCTGCTGCCCCAATCGGTTACCAGATCTCTGATGCACCGTCATACTAACCAATCACGTGTCCTCACACACAGGGTTCCCCATAGCTCCCCTGTCATCCTGGCTTAGATTGGTTTCTGCACCTAGCCTGCATGCAGCGTCACTGCTGACTCACCAATCCCATATCTTTAGACGGAGAGTCTCTCAGCAATCACCGATCACTGCGTCCAAGGCATATTGTCATCTCTGCACTTTAACCCCATATGTGCAGCAAACGTTCCACAGACCAGGCGTATATACCCACATCGCTACATTTAAGAGCTCATGTCTGACGATCTCATTTAATGTGTTATATTGATCATGATAATTAGCGTTCTGCTTGATATATATATATGTATACAAAACCGCATCATCGCCCACAGCAGTGTGAACAGGCGTCTATAGCTACCCATCTCAATATATGTAAACAGCATATGATGTATATACCTTTTAATATGAACAGGCGTCAATATACAACTACCCCATCAAGTTCCAAGTATCTAATCTCCCAAAATAATCACTGTGAGGCAAAAATATACAGATATCTATCTTCAGATAGTCTATGCAATCTAAAGATGATCCACAATTAAATAATATGTAACTGCCCCGTCAAAGTAATATAAAGAGGCAGCAAGGGTTCAGATTCAAAAATGCTCCTGAATCCTATAGGGATATATGTCTGCGGCAGTAAAGAGGGACTTTCTATATATACAATATTCCACGCCAATACATGGAGATTCCACTACAACAGGGAACCAATAGAACAAAATCAAGGAGGCTGGTATCCTCTAGAAAAGGAACATATAATTCAATTGTGGCTCATAAGAAACAGGCATATGACAATTGCTCATTCAGCCCTCTCGGTTCGAGTGACTCCATCCTGAATATCCATTCACACTCCCTCCTAAGCATCACCTTATCCACATTTCCTCCTCTTGGGTTTACATGGACTACCTCTACAGCACAGAATTTTATGTCACCAAGATCACCATTATGATACATCCACATGTGCTTTGCGAGCGGGGTTTCTCTTTTATGTCTGATGTCTCCAAGATGTTCTCCTACTCTTCTTCTGAATTCTCTCCTGGTCTTTCCTATATAATTTTTAGGGCATGAGCATGTAGCCATATAGATGACCCCTGTGGTTTTGCAGTTTGAGAAGCCACGATGAAAAAATATCCTACCAGTGCTCGCACTGCAGAAGGACTTCCCCGGTCTCATATAATTACAAAAACTGCAGTCCCCACATTTAAAAAAACCACATGGTCGCCTATCCAACCAGGTACCACCAGCCAATGGTCTCCTATATTGGCTGTGGACCAACATGTCCCTAATAGATCTACCCTTTCTAAAGGTTATGTTGGGACGCTCGCCAATTATATTCTTCAAATCTGGATCCAACCTGAGAACATCCCAATGCTTAGATAGGACCTTTCTGACCTCCTGATGGTTAACGTCAAATGTCCCAATTACTCTTATTAATTCTGTCGAGTCTTTAATCTCACGTTTCTGCAGCAATTTAGCCCTATCTGCTTTCCTTGCAAAATCATATGCAGTGTCTAGAACATGTTGCGGATATCCCTTGTTCTTAAACCGACAGAACATATCCCCAGCTTGCCTCTGGAACAGGTCATTCCTGGAGCAATTCCTCCTCAACCGTAGGAATTGTCCCTTCGGAATACCTCTCTTGAGAGGGACTGGATGGTGGCTCTGCCAATGTAGTAAGCTGTTCGTACTCGTAGGTTTCCGAAATATACTAGTAGAGATGCCTCCCATCCTATCTTTCTGGATTTTAATGTCCAGGAACGGTATTTCCGTTTTCTGAATTTCTGAGGTAAATCTCAAGTTAACACTATTTTGATTCAACTCTCTCACAAATTCTTCAAATTGATCTTTATCCCCTGTCCATACCATGAAGACATCATCTATGAACCTATACCACAGGGCAATCAAGCAGTGCCACCACTTCTCCTCTCCTCCAAAAACGATAGTCTCCTCCCACCAGCCCAGAAACAAATTTGCATACGAAGGGGCACAAGGGCACCCCATCGCGGTGCCCCTGAGCTGGTGGTAGAATTTGCCATCAAAGCAGAATGCATTATGGGTCAATATAAACTGCAAAAGGGAGATCAAAAAACTATTGTGCCCTCTACACGCTATGGACCTCTGACCAAGAAAATGTCCCACGCCTTTAATGCCTACATCATGTGGTATGTTACTGTAGAGTGCTTCTATGTCAATGGAGGCCAACCAAGCATTCCCTTCCAGATGAACGCCCTCCAATTTAAGCAGTAAGTCTGAAGTATCCCTCAAATATGACGGCAAACAAACCACAAAGGGACGTAATATCTGGTCAATATACAGGCCACTATTCTGTGTCAACGAATCCACACCTGATACAATCGGCCTCCCCTTCAGGGGATTCAGGCCCTTATGTATCTTTGGTAATGCATAAAACGTGGCCACCAAAGGGAACTTAGGAAGAATAAAGTCAAATTCAGTCTTAGAGACCACACCCTCTGCTAAGGCCCCATTAAGGATCAGCCGCAGTTCCTCTCTATAAGAGGCCATGGGGTTCTCTTTTAGCACCTCATATGTTGAATTGTCCTGCAGTATAGCATAGCACATTTCACGATATTCAATGTGGTTCAGAATTACCATATTACCCCCTTTATCGGAGGGTTTAACCACTATTTGATCATTTTTCTTTAAAGCCTCAAGTGCTAATCGCTCACTGGCCAACAAATTATCCTTATTTTCCCACTCCGGTCCTACTAATTTCTTCAGGTCCCTCTCCACCAAGCTGGCAAATATATCGATATTTCCCATATCACCTGCAGGCGGCATCCTTTCACTTTTATTTCTCAAGGTAGTAAAGGGGCCCTTCCCAGCAGTGGGAACTCTATCATTTTCATTCAAAAGTCCAATGAGCGCCTCATATCCTTCAATATCCTCCTCATTGAGGCCCTGTTGTTTACAGGCCTCTCGACTATTGTGTCTGAAAAACTTTTTCCACTTGAGTTTTCTACAAAACAAATTCAAATCTTTAACCCATTCGAAGCAGTTGAACCTATTCACTGGCACAAAGTTTAGGCCTCTAGAGAGGACACTCAGCTCATCCGTAGTAAGAACGTGCGAGGACAGGTTCACAATCTGACCTTTTATTGGTTGAACCGAGTTCTTAATTGGTAACCCGTTCTCGCACCCTGTTCCAAAAAAGAGGCAGAGGAGACAGTAGGAGTATATGACTGAGCAGAACCAGAACCAGATATCAAATTGGGGCCTGAGAAGGGAGTTAACACTCGTGTACCTCCCCTGTGTGGCCCTCTTCCCTTTCTCATGGATCTGCCTCTCCCACCTTGCCATCTCTGTTTCGACAGCGTATCTCTATACTGATGTGTACCCCCTAATGTCCTCTCCGTCCTCTCTGTATCGGAGGTATCGATATCAGATGACGAGGCCTCAGACTGTCTTTCTTTCTGGTAGTTGAACACCTGATTATCACTAAAGTCCCTCAAATCCCTCTGGAACTGAAGATGCTTTCGTTCTTTTAATAGAGCCTGATATCTCTCAACAGAGGTTTGCAATAGCCCCTCCCTTCTATTAAAGTCGGGATCCCCTTTAAACTTCAGGACTCGTTCAATCAATTTATTCAAATCCCCAGTAACCCTCTCAAGTAACTTTTTTTCTTCTGCCAACAGAATTTGCATAAATCTAAGGGATGACTCGATGGATTCCTTCATCCACACACTCATAAACTCAGGTGAGGAAATTCTAGGGGAAGGATTGATGTTTATCCTCAAGCCTCTTGGAATTATCCGATTTTTTATATAATTCTCAAGTGTCCTGAGTTCCCACCAGGATTTCAGAAATTCTTTGTAACCTCCATATAGCTCATTGAATAGATTCTTGAGAGCCAAAGGGCCAGTATTGCTCTCAGATGACCCTGCTATGCTAAATGCCTGATTCGCATCTTCCATCCACAGATCTAAATTAATAGGACCTGCAAGGAAACCAGCCATCCCAGATTCGAATATTCACAATCTGAAAATTATAATCCTTAAGGGTTCTCAAATCAAACTCATATATAAATCCCTAAAACAATACTTTATTGTTTAAAAACCACAGATGTGGTACACACCAGAAAAATGTGACAGTAATTGAAAATTGATGAAAAATAGGTGTTCAAGAATTAACCCACACTAGGGTAACCCCTACGAGTCCCTATTGGTTACCTATGCTGTACCCTGCCTGGCTGCGGAGGTTGGCACCCTAAGGGGGGGACGTTGTGGCGCCCCCGCTCACGATGGCTATCCCTGGGGGCCCTGACAAACCCTACAGCCACTAGTGGTCCTTTCTACCCAATATAAGGGAACCCCTCGTTCTAGACAGAGATCAGACCTGCTCTATAGAGGACCCTGTGTCCCAAGAAAAGAGGTTAAAAACAAAATAGAACACACATGGCATAGAGTGGCATATTGTAGTCCCACAAAAAGATACAGACAAACTTCAAGGCAGCCCAGTGGGGTACCTCAGTTCAGATCATGCCTAATTCTTATATACAAAATAAGTAGAGGCATCTGTTACTTAGTTGAAAGCCATAGCTCAAAAATCGATGTAGAAATAGCTGAAAGATGCCATCAATAGTCTCCCACTAATGAAAATATATGGGAAACGCAGAGCTGCAACAGCGGTACTTATCTGCGTTTTTCGCCACCTGCCATCAATTTATGAATGCCTCAACGCGTTTCGCCTTCCAGGGCTCATCAGGAGGCCCGATGCTACGATATTTCGTGTCCAATGTAGGTGCAAATAGCTTACCGATATTCCACAGTTCTCCACTCTTATAATCTGCCGCGCAGAGCCTAAGCTCCGCCCACTCCAATCCCATTGCCTCTTGCAACACCACCCATTTTCTGCTGCCCCAATCGGTTACCAGATCTCTGATGCACCGTCATACTAACCAATCACGTGTCCTCACACACAGGGTTCCCCATAGCTCCCCTGTCATCCTGGCTTAGATTGGTTTCTGCACCTAGCCTGCATGCAGCGTCACTGCTGACTCACCAATCCCATATCTTTAGACGGAGAGTCTCTCAGCAATCACCGATCACTGCGTCCAAGGCATATTGTCATCTCTGCACTTTAACCCCATATGTGCAGCAAACGTTCCACAGACCAGGCGTATATACCCACATCGCTACATTTAAGAGCTCATGTCTGACGATCTCATTTAATGTGTTATATTGATCATGATAATTAGCGTTCTGCTTGATATATATATATGTATACAAAACCGCATCAAAAAATATACAGATATCTATCTTCAGATAGTCTATGCAATCTAAAGATGATCCACAATTAAATAATTACTTTGACGGGGCAGTTACATATTATTTAATTGTGGATCATCTTTAGATTGCATAGACTATCTGAAGATAGATATCTGTATATTTTTGCCTCACAGTGATTATTTTGGGAGATTAGATACTTGGAACTTGATGGGGTAGTTGTATATTGACGCCTGTTCATATTAAAAGGTATATACATCATATGCTGTTTACATATATTGAGATGGGTAGCTATAGACGCCTGTTCACACTGCTGTGGGCGATGATGCGGTTTTGTATACATATATATATATCAAGCAGAACGCTAATTATCATGATCAATATAACACATTAAATGAGATCGTCAGACATGAGCTCTTAAATGTAGCGATGTGGGTATATACGCCTGGTCTGTGGAACGTTTGCTGCACATATGGGGTTAAAGTGCAGAGATGACAATATGCCTTGGACGCAGTGATCGGTGATTGCTGAGAGACTCTCCGTCTAAAGATATGGGATTGGTGAGTCAGCAGTGACGCTGCATGCAGGCTAGGTGCAGAAACCAATCTAAGCCAGGATGACAGGGGAGCTATGGGGAACCCTGTGTGTGAGGACACGTGATTGGTTAGTATGACGGTGCATCAGAGATCTGGTAACCGATTGGAGCAGCAGAAAATGGGTGGTGTTGCAAGAGGCAATGGGATTGGAGTGGGCGGAGCTTAGGCTCTGCGCGGCAGATTATAAGAGTGGAGAACTGTGGAATATCGGTAAGCTATTTGCACCTACATTGGACACGAAATATCGTAGCATCGGGCCTCCTGATGAGCCCTGGAAGGCGAAACGCGTTGAGGCATTCATAAATTGATGGCAGGTGGCGAAAAACGCAGATAAGTACCGCTGTTGCAGCTCTGCGTTTCCCATATATTTTCATTAGTGGGAGACTATTGATGGCATCTTTCAGCTATTTCTACATCGATTTTTGAGCTATGGCTTTCAACTAAGTAACAGATGCCTCTACTTATTTTGTATATAAGAATTAGGCATGATCTGAACTGAGGTACCCCACTGGGCTGCCTTGAAGTTTGTCTGTATCTTTTTGTGGGACTACAATATGCCACTCTATGCCATGTGTGTTCTATTTTGTTTTTAACCTCTTTTCTTGGGACACAGGGTCCTCTATAGAGCAGGTCTGATCTCTGTCTAGAACGAGGGGTTCCCTTATATTGGGTAGAAAGGACCACTAGTGGCTGTAGGGTTTGTCAGGGCCCCCAGGGATAGCCATCGTGAGCGGGGGCGCCACAACGTCCCCCCCTTAGGGTGCCAACCTCCGCAGCCAGGCAGGGTACAGCATAGGTAACCAATAGGGACTCGTAGGGGTTACCCTAGTGTGGGTTAATTCTTGAACACCTATTTTTCATCATTTTTCAATTACTGTCACATTTTTCTGGTGTGTACCACATCTGTGGTTTTTAAACAATAAAGTATTGTTTTAGGGATTTATATATGAGTTTGACTTCATTAGGAATCTGGCCTAGATTATGTATTTGGTCAAGAAATTCTCCCGTATCCAGTATAAAGGAGGTTGTGCGTCTTATGAGGGGGGTTAGGATTTTTTCGAGATATTTCGAGACAGGCGAAAAAATAGAGTCTGTGGAGGCCACAATCGGTCTACCAGGTGGGTTGTCAAGGCTTTTATGAATTTTAGGTAGTATGTAAAATACTGGGGTGATGGGATGTTGTTTGGTGAGATATTCGCAAGTTTTTTTATCAAGAACTTCTCTGTTGGTATATTTCAAGAAAATTTCTTGAAAGAGGTTTTTTATTTCATGAATGGGACGTATCCCCTTTGTTCACGATTACCATCCCTTGGCATACCGCCTCCACACAAGCATACGTAGACATTGGCACCTTCTTAGTACGGCACATCCGAATATTAAGGAGTTTAAAGAACCTTTTTTACCCTGTTTCAGACGCCCACATAACATACGTGATCATCTAATAAGAGCTGATATTGGCTAATCACAATCTCCAAAAAAACAGCGCTTCCTCATGAATCCAAAATTTGGTACCTTTCCTTGCCTACAGTGCACACAGTGCAACAATGTACTTAAAGGTGACCAATTCTTTCATCCTTACACTGGCAAAAGATATAATATCAAGGACTTTTATACCTGCAGTACGTCTTTTGTGGTATATCTCATTAAATGTCCTTGTGGGCTACTCTATGTAGGAGAAACCACACAGCCCATCAGGGACCGGATTTCCAAACACAAATCCACAATCAGGTGTAAAAACTTACTTCTCCCTATTCCATTCCATTTTATCACAGCAGGCCACAACATTGCCCAGTTAAAATTCCAAGTAATAGAGCAGGTCCATACACCACGCAGGGGAGCTAATCGCATTCTATCACTAAAAAGAAGAGAAGCATTTTGGATTCATGAATTGAATACATTAGCACCTAAGGGGTTAAATAAAGAGTATGATGTGCAATCCTTTCTATCATCATAGTCATTAATCTCATTAAGTGGCTGTCTATTGTTAGGTTTATTTTATTGTATTTATGGTATGCATTGAGATTGTGACACAGCTTATAATATACATCATACTAATATTATTAATCTTCTTTACAGAATCCTCGGAATTGAACTCACTCTCAGTAAAACATGGAATCACAATGATCACCTTCCCACTTGATCAGCACAATGATAGAGAGCCTTTATACCGCTGCACTAAGTCACCGCCTGATACATCAGCACGCTAAGTATAGCAGAGCCTATGTTGGCAATCTATGATTGACGGACATTGAACACGCCCCTTGTCTACGTCCTTCCTGCCTGTGGAACACACCAGGCGGCATGGCTGGACCGCACGCTAAGGCACTTCCGCCCTAGCACTTCCGGTTAGCGGTGATTATCACCATGTATATAACACGGTCCGTGCGCACTCCCCACACCACGGGAGACAAGCGGTGGAAACCGCGTCCAGACTAGTTTACCGTTCCACGCTATCACCAACGGTAAGATACCTTTCTGCTGCTACTAACTTCTGGATCAGCGCCATGGCACAAATAGTTCACTCCAGTACCTCTTATTTTCAGGCTCTTGTTAAGGAGACAAATTAACCCTTCATGCTCTAGCATTATTCCTTATGGTATGTAGCACTTTTTTGGTATTATGGGCACATGGTGACTAAGGTATGGGCATCCATATTAAAACATCTACTAAATAACACCTTTTTTAACAACAGGTTGCCCTCTATACAAGTGCAGTCAGTACATTATATAGGTATGTGCATATTTATAATCTTGAGTCCTCAGGGTGTCAGTGATTATCAAATCTTGTATCACAATTTTGCTATAAGCTGTTATTGGTATACGGCATAATTTTAAATCTCTACATATACTTGTACCCAAGATTATCTATTTTATATATACTTTGTTTGATTTATTTTGAAATCTTGTAAAATCTTGTAATTTTTTATTTTCAGTACATTGACGAAGGTCGTTGTGACCGAAACGTTTACTGTATGTACTGTATCTTATTAAAACACCCTCTTTTTCACTTGCAATCATTCACGTGTGTGCCAAGTTTTTCTATACTTACCAGTAAATCTGTCATGACATTACGTCCATCATTCACTTGACCATTGCAGCCAATTACTAGCCTCAGTCAGTGGTCATCTGCTCCACATGAACATGACACCACTGAGGCCAATGATTGACTGCAGCAAAGTACTGAAGCAAGAGCAATGAGATGTTAGAAAATGTAATAAAAATGTAAGTTTTAACATTTATGTTTTGTCAGAATAGTAGCCAAATGGAACTAATTTGTCATTGTTGCATTTGTGTCATCTTCATAAAATCCAATGATAATCATTCTTATGACATTTTAAAATGAAAATGCTGCTACGTAGTGATTGCTAGTTTTGATCCCCTTAAAATCTATCACCAATATATACCATCCGCTGACTACAAAAAGGTAGGTTTGATTTCCAGTAACAGCTGTTACTTTCTTAAAGATTCAGTTTTATTTTTTATGTATGGTGGGTGAAGTTTGAGATCTATAGGTGAGGAGAATTTAAAAGAATTAGTTTTCTTTAGTGATAATATTGCAGGAGGGGATAAATTAAATCCCCACTATATAGTCATGGACAAAAATTTTGAGGCTAACACAAATTTTATTTTTCACAAATGATTTCTACTTACGGTTTCATATTGCCAATTTGCATTAAGTCTAGATTATTGTGAAGAGTGAGTGCCCAGATAAATTGAAAACAATTGCAAAGTCATTCGTTGCCAAGAAAATTTATTTCATTACAAAATCCCCAGTTCCACAGAATTTTCAGGTTTGCCACATAGTGACCTGTGTTATGAGTTCATTTTCTCCTTCACCTCTGATGTCTGATGAACTCCCTCTGCTGGTGAAAGGAGGTAGTGAAATTGATCTGGATGGGAAGAACCTGTCATCTGGACAGGTGGAGTGTGATTGGACATCCGGAATTTTTGAGTTGGGACGGGCTGAACTCCATTTTTGTCTCTGATCAGTTGATCTCTTTGCTCTGTCTTCAGAATATACCTGAGTGCTGATATAGTGATTTTGAAGTCTAGTGACTTCAGGGCCTTTTCTATCAGATGTGTTGGACATTATTTTTGGCAGGGTTTTTGCGGATTGCAGCCAGCATCTTTTCTGTCCTTTCCTATCTAGCTAGTTGGGCCCCATCATTTGCTCAGCCTGTCTTTCTGTCTGTGTTTGTGTTTTCATCTGTTTTTCACCGACAATACATGTTGGGGGCTGTCTATTGCTTTGGGGTCTGCTCTGGGGCAGTTTAGATTTCCCCTTTCTTTCTTTAGGCTTATTTAGCTCTCCGGCTGTGACGAGGGGTCTAGGGCACCGTAGGAACCCCCACGGCTACTGTTAGTTGTGGTGAATAGGATCAGGGGTCTGCAATCTGCTAGCTACCAACCTCTCCGGTTTTCTGGACTTAGCTTGTGTTTTTGTTTTTTCCTCCTCTTTTGCCCCTAAATCAACCATTTATGAGATCAATAAGAACTTCAAAGAGTGGGTTAAAGAGTGAGTCTTTCCCTCTGTTAACCATCTAGATTTTGCTGTCACAATTAACACAGCACCTAGGTGGGCAAATGGCTGTGATTGGTGCTAAAAATCAATCATGGCCAATACAGCTGACACCTGCTGCTTTTTTGTCAGTAGGGGATTGCTTAAAAATATGGCGCTAAGAATTAAGACCCCTTAATGACTGTGAATCAGTGGTCATTATGAGGTTAAAACGTCACATTATTTAGTTTCAGCTCCCCTGCCTTTTGGCTTCCTGGAGTTTTGCGCTCTTGATTCATTAACAGTTCGGACTGGCATTGTAGAACTTTAAACTCTGCAGCATCAGAGGAGTCCTGGCACTGAAGATAACTGGATGCATAGAAAAAAGTGCAAGTGCTGTGCTCCTTTCCTTGGAGAACAGCCATCACTGATAGACTGCAGATGGGGCTAGTAACCTAGGCATTGAGCAGTGCACAATAGAATTAAAAATCCCTCCTTTCTTAGGAATGGAGTGAGTTTTAATAAGAAGTGAATTGCAAAGTTGCTTTTTTTTAAGCACTTTGCGATTCTATCTATTAAAGACCTAACCCTTTTAATATTTACATGTAAATCTACTCAAGCATGGAATCACCTAAATGTTCAGTGTGATCTTTTATAAAAACTTTCAGTAATATTTCAAGCATAGGTGTGTAATTTTTTTTTCTATCATTTAGATCAGTCCTTTCTCCACTGGTACACACAATCTAAATTTTACATTACTTTATTTTATCAGTGTTTTTTTTGTGAGTAAGAACAAAACTCACAAACAAGATGGTGGGGTCGAATCATCATCTGTGACAGAAATTCATGTCAAAATTATAAACATTGAATAATTTATCTTTCATTTGTCTCCTAAACTCTGTATAACATTGCAATTAACAGAAAATGAGTTCATTATGTTGTTAAACCAGAGATTGCAGCAATGAAAATAGGGCTGTGTAGAACTGATTGACAGGTTGGTCACACTCGTCAAACACAGTGTTTGACAAGTATGGCCAACTTTTTACTACTGATGCTGCCTATGCAGCATCAGTAGTAAAAGATAGGATGTAAAAAATAATAAAAAAAATAAAAAATATTGTTATTCTCACCTTCGGGCGTTCCGCGCAGCCTTCCCGCCTCTCTCCGCACTCCCGGCATCTTCCGGTTCCAGTAATCCTTTGCGTGAATGACCGTGAGCCGTCACGCTCCCGCGATGTCGTCGCGAATGATCGCGAGGCATCGCACTTCCGCGACGTCATCGCGAATGTCCGCGAGACGTCGCACTCCCGCGAGACCCCGGCGTCATCTCGGTCATTCTCGCAAAGGATTACTGGGACCAGAAGATGCTGGGAACATGGAGAGAGGCGGGAAGGCTGCGCAGGATGCCAAAAGGTTAGAATAACAATATTTTTTATTTTAATTCTATTTTTTAAAGTACAGGGTTATGGTACCCGCAGCCAGGAGGACAGTCTCCTCTCCTCCAGACCGTGGGTACCATCCACATGTGGAAAGTAAGCAGAACAATGCATTCCTATGTGGGCGTAATCGCAGCGATTCTCCTAAATTAATGAGCATGCTGCGTATTTTACCGCGAAGCGATTCCACCGCAGAAAAAAATGCAGCATTAGCACAGCATTGCGGAATCCCATATGATTGCATGGGATGCTTATTTTTTGAATTTTCGCGGCAAAATCGCGCGTTTATAACCGCCGCGAAAAAATGTGATGTGTGAACGCGCCTTATTCTTTGCCTACTACCAGCCTCCTGTCTCTAAATGAAAGGTCACTCTTCTTTCAGTGCTTTTCTTAGCAAGATATTTACCCAGCGTCATCATTGCCAGGGACATCACATGTACAAATTGTTAGCCCAGCTCTGTCACCTGGACAATATCAGTGCTTGCATAAGATCTCAATAGGAAAATCAGGTCACTCAAAGAAGAATGATTTGTCAATTAAAGGCAAAGGGCAGGCACCAGGTGGGAAATAGGGAGAGATGAAAGTATAGATTTATTCAACATTACACAAGTGAGTATTTTGACCATATTATCATTTTTATACATATTTTCCATCTCAAAGTTGTATAAACTTGAATGCTTATTAGATGAAGTAGATCAGATTATGCATATTTATGTAATGAGGTATAGTGTAGACTAAGGAAATCAACACCCTTTATGCAGATTTATTAGGTAACTTGTTTTCCTCAAGCAAAATAGTCCAAAAAAGATTTTACTGATTCTGAAAAATCAAAAATTGTTAAAAGTCTTACACACGGATGCTGCACTCTTGATGTTGGGGTTTAATTAAAGAACCATCAAATGTTTTGTTGCAAATAGTTAACGTGTTTGCAAAAAACTATTTGACAAAAAAGTCCCACATTAACTGCCAGGAAGAGACCTGGAAGCCATTTTCCTTCAGTGCTGTCATATTCCAAAACTGCAACCTCAATAGAGTGCCCAGATGGAGATTTGAGTGGACCCATGGATGTTCGAGTTCCTCGAGTTCGACTGAGCTCTAATTCAAAGTTCGATTCGGATACCTGAACGCTACCTGAATTTGAACTTGAACCCAAACCCAATATAAGTCAATGGGGACCCAAACTTTGATGCTGTAAAGGAGCTGTAAAACTTTGTAGTAAGGGCTGAGGAGGAGAGGAGGAGGGCGTGGTGGTGTTAGTGGAAGAGGCAGAGGAGGAGGTGGCCAACACTGTTTTTGTGTTTTTTTTTAATTTGGGGAGCCCCTAGAACATTGGGAATGGCAAATAGAATGAACAAAGTGTGGTAGAGTATAAGGGATATGCACACGTTTTTGGTGAGTATTTTACATCAGTATTCATAAGCCAAAACCAGGAGTGGGTAAAAAATGCAGAAGTAGTGCATGTATTTCTATTATACTTTTCCGCTGACTGTTCCACTCCTGGTTTTGGCTTACAGATGCTGAGGTAAAAATGTCACCAAATACTCCAAATGTGCAAGTGGCCTAATAATGGCTATATTTCTTTATTCAGCCAAAGGTCCTGTAAGATCCACGCCTGGTTCATTTTAATGAATGTGAACTTGCCCACATTGGCTGTGGACAGACAGAGACACCTGTCTTTTAGCACACCCCCGCCATGCTAAACTCGTTCCGACAGTACACTTGCTGCAGGCGTAAAGGGCAAGTTCAGGCCATGTGTCCAATTTGGAGACCCAGAAGTTAAATGGGGCAGACCCACCACTCAGTATGTGGAGACATGTGGACACATACTCTTACACCATGTTGTTGAAACTCTGCCTCTTGATAATACAGACTGTATCAGACGGTGGTTTTGGATGTTGTGTGTTGCCTTGAGTGTTTATTTTACTGTACTTGTTAATAAATTAATGGAAAAAACGAAGTGAAGTCCCCCTATTTTAATAACCAGTCAAGGGAAAGTAGACAGCTGTGAGCTGGTCTTATTATGTTGGGAAGGAACCAATATCCATGGACCTTCCCAGCCTATTAATATCTGCCCCCAGTTGTCTGTTCTGCCTTTGCTGGTTATCAAAAATGCTGTGTGGTACAACCTATTTTTAGTAACCAGCTAAGGCAAATGAGACGCTGGTGGTTGATATGATTATACTAGCTGACCACTGTGTTTTATAGTCTATACTGTACTACTGCTGCTGGAGGACCTAGAACTGGCCCTATACCCTGATTGCCACCGCACCATGGCAATTGGGAGGAGCCAAGGCTAAGTGCAAGAATTGGCACATCTAATGGATGCACCATTTTGTGGGCGATTAAGGACTGGTCTTATTAGGCTGGAAAGGGGTTAATATCCATCCATGGCCCTTACCAGCGTATTAATATCAGCCCCCAGCTGTCTGCTTTTATTTAGCTGGATTGCCTTAGTTGGGGCTGATATCAATAGGCTGGGAAGGGCCATGGATATTAAACCTTTCACAGCATAATAAAACCAGCCTCCAGTGGTCTGACTTCCCTTGGTTGTTTATTAAAAATAGGGGGGGCTGCAGGTCATTTATTCATATTATTTATTTATTTAATTATTTTACACTGTCAGGCTAGGTCACATAGTGCTGCCCAATCACCGCTATGCGTTACTTGGCATGGCAGTAATGGGGCAAGAAGTGCCCTCATCCTTAAAGCCTTGTTGATTGGCTGCGCTGCAACCTTTCAGCAAGCTTTATTGAGCTACAGAACCTGAACAGTAACACAGATGTCCAATAAGAAGTCCGTGTTTGGCGTTTGGCACATGTGGCGTAGTGACCACTTTGTGTCCGCTAGGGGGTGCTGTGTGGGTGTCCCAGAAGAGAGGATGAGTGGCAGGATGCTGAAGGATCATTATGTATCCCAAGGTAGGTGGCCTTGAGATGGAAGCTTGAATATGTGTGTTGATCAGCAGAGGTACTGCTGAGCTTTCGTTACACTGTGTCAGGGAGAGCTACCTACAAATCCACCCAGGGGTGTGTGTTTAAAAACACCTATAGTAAAGACTATGTGAGTGTGCTTGTAGGACCTGTGATGAGGTCATAGCCATGTGATCCAGTGGGCGTGGCTATGGACAATATAAGGTGGCCAGGTTAGGTCACATGAGTGAATGCTTGGACCCGGTTGGTCTGTTTGGAAGGTCTCGTTGGAAGATGTGTCTGCCTTCCTGAGAGCTTGTGTGCATAATGGCTGCATGTGTCTGAGAGTCCCCAGGGGAGGGAATGAACGTCTGCAGTATGGAGAAGCAGCCATGAGGTAACCCTGATGGGGTGAGATAACTGTGAGGCTAGAGAGCCTGCATTTTGGACATTGCCTAACCTGTATGACTACAGGGCTGACAGAGTGGAGCTCTGTCATGGACGCTATGCTGTTTGATATGAACTTTATGTTGCTGGTCATGGTTTATGCTAATAAACTGCATGGACTGTCATTGTTTTATGGAAAACCCATGCCGGATCTGGTTATTTGGCTGCAAAGCGAGTGTCCCCAACCTTAATAACAAGCGCTACCTTACAATTGGTGGAGAATGCTGTGGGCAGTGTTGTAGCCTTGTTGCTGGGGCAACGGAAGAGGACTGCAAAATTCGGTTGCTAAGGGCAACGGTTTCCAAAAGCACATGTTGCAGTGCTGGCAACGTTGAGCCAGGAGGGCTGACGGTCTTGAAAGCCATGTGATATACTGAACGGGGTCAGTGGAAGAGACTTATAGGACACCTCTGCGGTAGAGGTTTCCCAGAACCTGCGCGGCCGGCAGGTGACCGTCATGAAAGCCGTGTGGTATGCTGACCGGGGTCAGAGAAAGAGACTGTGGATTGCTATAGGGTGCCTCTGTGGATAAGAGGTACCCGAGAACCTGTGTGGCCGACACAGGTAACGGACAGGTGTTCGTGTTGTACTGACCTGGGTCAGTGAGAAAGACTGTGTACCTGGAGGGTTCAGTGTGCAAAGGTCCTGGAGGGTCAGTGTTGGGAGGTTCAAGGAAAGAATCGGATCCCTGGACCACATGCTGTGACCTTGGACCTGGTGAGACGTGAGTGTTGGGCAGTCTCAGGAGGAGATGGATGTCCTGGAGAACACCCACTGAGCCCCTTGACCTGGTGAGGCCGGTGTGTTGGGAGACCCTGGGAGGAGGGTCGGCTCCCTAAATAGCATCCGGTGCGCCCTGTGTGTTGGACAGTCTCAGGAGGAGACGGACGTCCTGAGGAGCACACAGACAGGACACATGAGTTTTGTGTTGCATGTGTGTTTTTTTTTCTTTTCCCTTTCAAGTCAGCCTGCGGTGGCTCAGTGGGGTCAAGAAGGTGACAAACGGCTTGCTGTAACTCGGTGGGGTTACGAAGGTGACAAGCAGCTTGCTGTAACTCGGCGGGGTTACGAAGGTGACAAGCGGTTTGCTGTAACTCGGCGGGGTTATGAAGGTGACAAGTGGCTTGCTGTAACTCGGCAGGGTTACGAAGGTGACATGAGCAGCTGTGTGAGAACGGAGGCCGGAGGTGTCACAGATCGGTGACAGCAGGAGCTGTGGTGGTGCCAGCAAGAACTTGTGTAGTATCGTACTTAAAGAGCCAGTACGGGCCCAAAAGAGACAAACTGTTGTGTGTGAACTGTGGTCTAAGGAGACCTGTAGAACAGACATGGGGAAATCCCGAAAGGGGCAGTGGCACAAATTGGGGTGATAGCCCAAAAGGGGGTGGAGTCCCAGAGGGGGGCAATGACCCAAATCGGGGTGGTCCAGAAAGGGGCCGGTTTGTCAAAAGAGGAACAGCAATGTTCGTGTATGACTCTTTCAGAATGTGGGATATTCTTTCCAGATAACGACGGGCCACAGATGTGTACTGTGATGTTGCACCGAGAAGGAGTCTCTGGATGGTTGGACTCAAAGAGTCAGGTGACTCTTACAGGAACTCCTCTCATTTTCTGTCTGACTAAGAAAATGGTCCAGGTTCGCTGTAAACATGGGGTCACAGTGAACTATGCGGTAGACAGAGTAATGCTTGAGGGGTCCACAAGTGGTGAGTGCCAAGGTGGCGGGATACCACCTGACTTAGTGTATGCCTTTGAGAGGGGCCGGGACTTTGTTGTGTTTGATGATGTTGGGCTAACAGACATTGAGACGGTGACGCTTGCTAAAGTGGACAAGTCAGTTGTAGAAATGACCGGAAGAAGGGGTATGTCTGCCCAACTTACGGACCTGATGTCTTGTGACAGGACTGATGGTGACCTGAGTAATAAGATGACTGGAGTAGACACACGGTTTGACGGTAACTGGACGATTCACTCGGATGATCGGGGTGACTCAGTCTCTGGGGGTGACTGTGGCTCTGAGAGAGAAAGGGAACACAGACTAGAGGAGCTAAAGAAGGAAGTCTCGGAGCTCAATGGTCACATGGTAACGTGGCAAGGTCTGAATAAGACCCTCAGAGAAGAGGTGGAAGAACATGTCAAACGAGAAAGAGTCCGGAGACAAACGGCCGAGCACAGGGTCGAGGAGCTCGAGATAGAAGTCGTGGAGCTCAAAGAAACTCTAAGAGGTCTTCTGCGGGAGAAGAGCTTGGACAAAGATTTACAGCGGCCGGGCCTAAGTGACAAGACGGAACTGCCAGTACTCATCTTGGCAAAGGGTCATGAAGAGTTAAAATCTCATGAAGTTTGTGAGCTAAGAACTGAAGAAGACAGTCACCCGGTCGGGTCAACTGTAGTGAGGGGAGTGTCCATGGTAAAGTCAGAGCCTTCTGTTCTGGAAGAGAGCAAGACCATGACCTTCAAATTTGTAATCGAGGTACCCGAAGACATGCAAGAAGCCTGTGGTGAGGAAGGTGTGCATGAGTCTTTTAAAGAGGCGGTCAAGGCGTGTAAGGTGCACTGGGCACCTGAGACTCGGCAGTTGTTGATAGTATCAGCCAGAGAAGATACAGCAAACCGGGTAGCTGTCCTGAAAGAGATGCATTTGCAATGTCTCCACATCAATCAGCTGGTCAGGCGGAGTAATATGAAAGCTGCTCGACGCCTAGAGTTAGCAAGGGAGGCTATGGATCGGCTGGGTTTACGGAAAGATGTAGTTTCGGTACCCAAAGGTCTGATTGGGAAAATCATTGGAAGATTCGGGAAGGTAATGCAAGACCTTGTAAATATCTCCGATGTGGTGAGGGTGAGTGTTGTGAGTTCATTTTCCCCTTCATTACTGAGGCCCGAGGAACTCCCTCTTCTGGTAAAGAAAGGTAGTGAGCCTGATTGTCAAACACCTGAGGCTGATGATTGTGACTGGCTGAGTGGAGTTACGGACTGGATATAATGCTGCCAACGCCCTTCTGCCCTGCGGGTGATTTCTCTGTGGGATCCTTGGAGACCAGTCTGAATTCCAGCTCCTCCAAAGCTAAGTTTGCTGCTCGGCCTTTTGCTTTTGTGCTTTGACTTTGTTTTGCTTTGTTTTTCTGGATTTCTGCCATTCCCTGCTGGGGTGTGCTGAATTCATTTAGCTCTGTCTTCTGAAAATACCTGAGTGCTGTTTCAGTTTTCGAAGCCTAGCTGCTTCAGGGCCTTTTTCATATCAGCTGGTTGGCTTATGTCTTTGATAGGGTTTTGGCAAATTGCAGACAGCAGCCTTCCTGTCCTTTCCTGTCTAGGTAGTTTTGGGGCCCCGTCTTTGCTCAGTCTATCTTTCTGTCTGTGTTAGTATTTTCATCTTGCTTCACCGTCATTATATGTTGGGGGCTGCCTATTGCTTTGGGGTCTGCTCTGTGGCAGTTTAGATTTCCCCTTTCTTTCTTTAGGCCTATGTATTTCTCCGGCTGTGATCGAGGGGTCTAGGGCATCGTAGGAACCCCCCATGGCTACTGCTAGTTGTGTTGATAGGTTCAGGGGTCTGCAATCTGATAGTTGCCAACCTCTCTGGTTTTCTGGACTTAGCTTGTATTTCTGCTTTTGCCTCCTACGGTGACTCTTTCAGAACAGAATCACCTGCCATACCGCAGATTTTAGGGTACTCAATAGCAGGAAAGAATTGTAAAAAAAAAAAAAAAAATGTGTATATTTTTTCCTCTATATCTCTGAGGCCATAGGGGGAATTTTTTTTTCTCTCAATGGAGATAAAGCAATTGTCTGATCGTGTGGAGCAGCTCGCTGCAGAAGTGCGGGGAATTTCCACCTACCTTGCTCATTCACATGCTGCTGAACCAAAGATTCCTACACCTGATGTATTTTTTGGGGAGCGGTCTAAATTTTTGAATTTCAAAAATAATTGTAAATTATTTTTTGCCTTGAAGCCTAACTCGTCAGGGAGCTCCGCGCAGCAGGTTAAAATTGTCATCTCTTTGCTGCGTGGCGATCCCCAGGATTGGGCGTTTTCTTTGAAACCAGATGATCCTATTCTGACTAATGTGAACGCATTCTTTCAAGCTTTGGGGTTGTTGTATGACGAACCTAATGCCATTGATCAGGCTGAAAAGACCCTGCTGGCATTGAGCCAGGGTCGTGATTCTGCAGAATTGTACTGTCAAAAATTCCGAAAGTGGGCAGTACTACCTGGAATGATAATGCCTTGGCTGCTCTCTTTCGGAAGGGGTTGTCAGAAGCCGTAAAAGATACTATGGTGGGATTTCCTGTTCCCTCTGGTCTTGACGATTCTATGTCATTAGCCATTCAGGTTGATCGGCGTTTGCGCGAACGCAAAGCTGCACGAGAGGTGTTGCCACCTGGTGAACAAATGTCTGAACCTATGCAATGTGATAGAGTTTTTTCCAGAGAGCAGCGTCAGGAGTTCAGAAGGCGTAATCAGGGGTGGATTAAGGGTAGCCAGGGCCCGGGGCAGTTCAGACTCTGTGGGCCCCCCTCATCACGTGACGGGGGTCACGAATCGTAGAGCCACACTCTACATAGAGAATAATGGGGCCTCCAGCACCGACCTCCACCCGCAGAGCCACACTCTACATAGAGAATAATGGGGCCTCCAGCACCGACCTCCACCCGCAGAGCCGCACTCCACATAGAGAATAATGGAGCCTCCAGCACCGACCTCCACCTGCAGAGCCCCCCTCCACATAGAGAATAATGGAGCCTCTAGCACCGACCTCCACCCGCAGAGCCGCACTCCACATAGAGAATAATGGAGCCTCCAGCACCGACCTCCACCGGCAGAGCCGCACTCCACATAGAGAATAATGGAGCCTCCAGATCCGACCTCCACCCGCAGAGCCCCACTCCACATAGAGAATAATGGAGCCTCCAGCACTGACCTCCACCCGCAGAGCCACACTCCACATAGAGAATAATGGAGCCTCCAGCACCGACCTCCACCCGCAGAGCCACACTCCACATAGAGAATAATGGAGCCTCCAGCACCGATCTCCACCCGCAGAGCCGCACTCCACATAGAAAATAATGGAGCCTAGAGCACCGACCTCCACCCGCAGAGCCGCACTCCACATAGAGAATAATGGAGCCTCCAGTAACGACCTCCACCCGCAGAGCCACACTCCACATAGAGAATAATGGAGCCTCCAGCACCGACCTCCACCCGCACTCCACATAGAGAATAATGGAGCCTCCAGCACCGACCTCCACCCGCAGAGCCGCACTCCACACAGAGAATAATGGAGCCTCCAGCACCGACCTCCACCCGCACTCCACATAGAGAATAATGGAGCCTCCAGCACCGACCTCCACCCGCAGAGCCGCACTCCACACAGAGAATAATGGAGCCTCCAGCACCGACCTCCACCCGCACTCCACACAGAGAATAATGGAGCCTCCAGCACCGACCTCCACCCGCAGAGCCGCACTCCACATAGAGAATAATGGAGCCTCCAGCACCGACCTCCACCCGCAGAGCCGCACTCCACATAGAGAATAATGGAGCCTCCAGCACCGACCTCCACCCGCAGAGCCGCACTCCACATAGAGAATAATGGGGCCTCCAGCACCGACCTCCACCTGCAGAGCCGCACTCCACATAGAGAATAATGGAGCCTCCAGCACCGACCTCCACCCGCAGAGCCGCACTCCACATAGAGAATAATGGAGCCTCCAGCACCGACCTCCACCTGCAGAGCCGCACTCCACATAGAGAATAATGGAGCCTCCAGCACCGACCTCCACCCGCAGAGCCGCACTCCACACAGAGAATAATGGAGCCTCCAGCACCGACCTCCACCCGCACTCCACATAGAGAATAATGGAGCCTCCAGCACCGACCTCCACCCGCAGAGCCGCACTCCACACAGAAAATAATGGAGCCTCCAGCACCGACCTCCACCCGCACTCCACACAGAGAATAATGGAGCCTCCAGCACCGACCTCCACCCGCAGAGCCGCACTCCACATAGAGAATAATGGAGCCTCCAGCACCGACCTCCACCCGCAGAGCCTCACTCCACATAGAGAATAATGGAGACTCCAGCACCGACCTCCACCCGCAGAGCCACACTCCACATAGAGAATAATGGAGCCTCCAGCACCGACCTCCACCCGCAGAGCCGCACTCCACATAGAGATTAATGGAGCCTCCAGCACCGACCTCCACCCGCAGAGCCGCACTCCACATAGAGAATAATGGAGCCTCCAGCACCGACCTCCACCTGCAGAGCCGCACTCCACATAGAGAATAATGGAGCCTCCAGCACCGACCTCCACCCGCAGAGCCGCACTCCACATAGAGAATAATGGAGCCTCCAGCACTGACCTCCACCCGCAGAGCCGCACTCCACACAGAGAATAATGGAGCCTCCAGCACCGACCTCCACCCGCACTCCACATAGAGAATAATGGAGCCTCCGGCATCTACCTCCACCCGCAGAGCCACACTCCACATAGAGAATAATGGAGCCTCCAGCACCGACCTCCACCCGCACTCCACATAGAGAATAATGGAGCCTCCAGCACCGACCTCCACCCGCAGAGCCGCACTCCACACAGAGAATAATGGAGCATCCAGCACCGACCTCCACCCGCACTCCACATAGAGAATAATGGAGCCTCCGGCATCTACCTCCACCCGCAGAGCCGCACTCCACATAGAGAATAATGGAGCCTCCAGCACCGACCTCCACCCACAGAGCCACACTCCACATAGAGAATAATGGAACCTCCAGCACCAACCTCCACCCGCAGAGCCACACTCCACATAGAGAATAATGGGGCCTCCAGCACCGACCTCCACCCGCAGAGCCGCACTCCACATAGAGAATAATGGAGCCTCCAGCACCGACCTCCACCCGCAGAGCCGCACTCCACACAGAGAATAATGGGGCCTCCAGCACCGACCTCCACCCGCACTCCACATAGAGAATAATGGAGCCTCCAGCACCGACCTCCACCTGCAGAGCCGCACTCCACATAGAGAATAATGGGGCCTCCAGCACCGACCTCCACCCACACTCCACATAGAGAATAATGGAGCCTCCAGCACCGACCTCCACCCGCAGAGCCACACTCCACATAGAGAATAATGGGGCCTCCAGCACCGACCTCCACCCGCACTCCACATAGAGAATAATGGGGCCTCCAGCACCGACCTCCACCCGCAGAGCCGCACTCCACATAGAGAATAATGGAGCCTCCAGCACCGACCTCCACCCGCAGAGCCGCACTCCACATACATGGCTGCTCTCAGTGCTCTGTGCTGTGCGCACAGGACCTGTGATGAGGTCACAGGAGGGGAGGAGACAGGGGTCACATGATCGGGGGCCCTGACACCTTACCTCCTGTGATCTCATCACAAGCCTTTGCAGGCTACCAGCAGCATCAGCGTTCACGCTACTTGTAGATGCTGCTGGTAGCAGAGCACATAATGCCGCCCCCACGGTCACTCACTTTTAGGTGGGGAGAAGATGGAGTGCCATTGCAGCAGCCAGCAGGGATATGGTGGGGGCCCCCTTAGAAGCTCTTGTGGTGGGGGCCTCGGGGCTGAAGCCCCGCCTGCCCTGCCTATAATCCAGCCCTGCGTGGTGGCGGATTATAATGGGGCAATTTACTGGCCTGGGCTGTGGGCCCCTTAACCCCACTGGGCCCGGGGCAACTGTCCAAATTGACCTCATTATAATCCGCCACTGGGCGTAATAAGTTGTGTTTTTTCTGTGGAGATGCCTCGCATATTATTTCTGTCTGTCCCAAACGAGAGAAACGCTTTGCACACACGTTTTCTGTTGGGGGTGTTCAACCTAAGTTTCTTCTGGCTATTACTCTGATCTGCTCCCTGTCCACATTTTCCGCCAAGGCGTTTGTGGATTCGGGAGCAGCCCTAAACCTAATGGACTTGGATTTTGCTAAACGTTGTGGATTTCCGATGACACCTCTGCAGACGCCTATCCCTTTGAGGGGAATTGATGCTACTCCTTTGGCTAAAAATAAACCCCAGTTTTGGACCCAGGTGGTAATGCGGGTCGCCCCAGACCATCAAGAAAATTGCAGATTTCTGGTGTTGCATAATCTGCATGATACTGTTGTTCTGGGGTTTCCCTGGTTACATATTCATAATCCAGTTTTGGATTGGAAATCTGTGTCTGTGGTGAGTTGGGGTTGTCGGTGTGCCATTAGTGAGGCTCCGGTGTTTTCCACCTCTCCTCAGTCGCATGATGTTCCTGATTATTTGGCGGACTTTTATTATGTATTTAGTGAGAATGAGTCTGCGTCTCTGCCTCCTCATAGGAGTTATGACTGTGCAATTGAACTGAGCCCGGGGTGTAAATTTCCCAAGGGTCGGCTCTTCTATTTATCTGTACCCGAGCACGAGGCTATGTGATCCTATATTAAGAAGGCGTTGGAGAAGGGTCATATTAGACCATCCTCGTCACCCTTGGGTGCCGGTTTTTTTTTTGTAGCCAAAAAGGATGGATCATTAAGACCTTGTATTGATTATCGTGCCCTCAACAAAATTACTGTTAAATATCAGTATCCGTTACCCCTGATTTCTGATCTATTCTCCAGAGTTAAAGGTGCTTGCTGGTTTACCAAGCTTGACCTCAGGGGGGCGTATAATCTTATTCGCATTAAGCATGGGGATGAATGGAAGACGGCGTTTAATACTCCGGAGGGACATTTTGAGTACCTGGTGATGCCTTTTGGGCTCACTAATGCCCCTTCTGTCTTCCAGTGCTTCATGAACGATATTTTCCGAGATTTTGTCGATAAATATTTGATTATCTATCTGGATGATATTTTGATCTTCTCTAAGGATTGGGATTCTCATGTGGAACATATTCGGACTGTGTTCCGGATCTTGAGGGAGAATTCCCTGTATGTCAAGGGATCTAAATGCCTTTTTGGAGTACAGAGGATTTCTTTTTTGGGATTTATTTTGTCCCCGTCAACTATTGAAATGGACCCGGCCAAGGTACGGGCCATTCACGATTGGGTTCAGCCCACTTCTTTGAAGGCCCTCCAGACGTTTTTGGGTTTTGCTAATTTTTATCGGAAATTTATAGCAACATTTTCTAGTATTGCCAAGCCATTGACTGATTTGACTAAAAAGGGTGCTGATGTGTTAAATTGGTCTCCGGAGGCTGTTTCTTCCTTTCAGGAGTTGAAGCGAAGATTCACCTCCGCCCCGGTTTTGCGGCAACCTGATGTCTCACTTCCATTCCAGGTAGAGGTGGATGCTTCTGAGATTGGTGCAGGAGCTGTTTTGTCCCAAAAAGATCCTGTAACATCTAAAATGAATCCCTGTGCTTTCTTTTCCCGAAAGTTCTCTCCATCTGAACGTAACTATGATGTGGGGAATAGGGAACTGTTGGCCATGAAATGGGCATTTGAGGAGTGGAGACATTGGTTGGAGGGAGCTAAGCATCAAGTCGTGGTCCTCACTGACCACAAGAATTTGATTTACCTAGAGTCGGCTAAGCGCTTGAACCCTAGACAGGCTAGGTGGGCCTTGTTTTTTACACGTTTTGATTTTGTGGTTTCTTTTCTTCCTGGAACAAAGAATGTCAAGGCAGACGCCCTCTCTAGGAGCTTCCTTGCTGATTCTCCTGTGGTGACCAAGCCTGCTACCATCTTAGGTGAAGGGGTAGTTCTTTCTGCCATCTCGCCCGATTTGAGACGTGCTCTGGAAGAGTTCCAGGAGGACAAACCTGAGCATTGTCCCAGTGGAAAGTTGTATGTTCCTGACCAGTGGAAGAAGAGAGTGATGTCTGAAGTTCATTGCTCTGCTTTGGCTGGTCATCTAGGTATTTTTGGTACTAGAGATCTGGTGAGTCGGTTTTTTGGGTGGCCCTCCTTGTCTCGTGATGTCAGAAATTTTGTGCAGTCCTGTGGGACGTGCTCCCGGTCTAAATCGTGTTCTCGCTCTAGTGGGTTGTTGATGCCTTTGCCTGTCCCCAAGAGGCCATGGACCCATATTTCAATGGATTTCATCTCTGATATGCCTGTCTCTCAGAGGATGACTGTTATTTGGGTGATTTGTGATAGGTTCTCTAAGATGGTTCATCTTGTACCACTCCCTAAGTTGCCATCTTCCTCTGAGTTGGTCCCCCTGTTTTTACAACAGGTGGTTCGTTTGCACGGGATTCCTGAGAACATTGTATCTGACAGAGGAGTGCAGTTTGTGTCTAGATTTTGGAGAACTTTCTGTTCCAGGCTGGGAATTCAGTTGTCCTTCTTCTCTGCTTTTCACCCTCAGACCAATGGGCAGACAGAGAGAACAAACCGGACCTTGGAGTCATATTTGAGATGTTTTATTTCTGCTGATCAGGATGATTGGGTTTCATTTTTGCCCTTGGCCGAATTTGCTTTGAATAATAGAGCTAGTTCTGCCACTTTGATGTCACCTTTTTTTTGTAACTTTGGGTTTCATCCTCGATTTTCTTCAGGGCAGGTGGAGCCCTCTGCCTGCCCAGGTGTTGACACTGTGGTGGAGAGAATGCACCAGATCTGGGACCAAGTGGTGGATAAGTTATCTCTCTCCCAGGAGAAGGCCCAGCGGTTTTCCAACTGACATAGGACCATTGGTCCCCAGTTTAAGGTTGGTGATATGGTGTGGTTATCATCAAAAAATATTGCTATGAAGGTGGCTTCTCCTAAGTTTAAGCCTAGATTTATTGGACCTTACAAGATTGTGGAGATTATTAATACGGTCTCTTTTCGTTTGGCTCTTCCTGTCACATTTAAAATCCATAATGTGTTCCATAAATCTTTGTTGAAGAGGTTTGTTGAACCTGTTGTTCCGGGGGTGGCACCTCCAGACCCTGTATTGGTTGAAGGTAACATGGAGTATGAGGTAGAGAAAGTACTGGATTCCCGTCTGGCTAGACGGAGACTCCAGTATTTGGTTAAGTGGAAGGGTTATGGTCAGGAGGATAATTCCTGGGTCTCTGCCTCTGATATTCATGCCAAACGATTGGTGCGTGCCTTTCATCGGGCTCACCCGGATCGCCCTGGTGGCATAGTTGAGGGTTCGGTGACCCCTCCTCAAGGGGGAGGTACTGTTGTGAGTTCATTTTCCCCTTCATTACTGAGGCCCGAGGAACTCCCTCTTCTGGTAAAGAAAGGTAGTGAGCCTGATTGTCAAACACCTGAGGCTGATGATTGTGACTGGCTGAGTGGAGTTATGGACTGGATATAATGCTGCCAACGCCCTTCTGCCCTGCGGGTGATTTCTCTGTGGGATCCTTGGAGACCAGTCTGAATTCCTGCTCCTCCAAAGCTAAGTTTGCTGTTCGGCCTTTTGCTTTTGTGCTTTGACTTTGTTTTTGCTTTGTTTTTCTGGATTTCTGCCATTCCCTGCTGGGGTGTGCTGAATTCATTTAGCTCTGTCTTCTGAAACTACCTGAGTGCTGATTCAGTTTTTGAAGCCTAGCTGCTTCAGGGCCTTTTTCATATCAGCTGGTTGGCTTATGTCTTTGATAGGGTTTTGGCAGATTGCAGACAGCAGCCTTCCTGTCCTTTCCTGTCTAGGTAGTTTTGGGGCCCCGTCTTTGCTCAGTTTATCTTTCTGTCTGTGTTAGTATTTTCATCTTGCTTCACCGTCATTATATGTTGGGGGCTGCCTATTGCTTTGGGGTCTGCTCTGTGGCAGTTTAGATTTCCCCTTTCTTTCTTTAGGAATATGTATTTCTCCGGCTGTGATCGAGGGGTCTAGGGCATCGTAGGAACCCCCCACGGCTACTGCTAGTTGTGTTGATAGGTTCAGGGGTCTGCAATCTGATAGTTGCCAACCTCTCTGGTTTTCTGGACTTAGCTTGTATTTCTGCTTTTGCCTCCTACGGTGACTCTTTCATAACAGGTGAGGATCCCTCCTGATGATGAAGACCAGGTATCCAGTGAAGAGGGTAGGATCCCCATCATGGTGGTTGGCTCCGTGGAAAGCCTAAGAAACTGTTGGATGCTCTTGGAGTATCGAGTTGGGTACCTGCAAGAGATTGAGCAGTTGAGGCTGGACCGTCAGCGGATCAATAAAGAGGTACGGAACACCAGGTGGCGGCCGCCTTCAACCCAAGATGTAAGGACCCAAAGATTCCTCCAAGTAGTGACATGGCAGGTGGCCGAAGAATGTCAGCAAGTGGCAGTTCGATGGGCCGTACGAGGTTGAGAGACCTTAGTTCCTGGGAGACACTGAATGGGTCAGGTTCAGGCCCGACAGTAGGCTCAACTAAGACTTGTGACCATGCCAACCGGGAGAGCCGATCGGGGATTGGAACAGATAGAGAAAGGGTGGAGACTAAAGAGTGTCTGATGACGCAGACAGACTGTGACTGGAAGGTCAAAGACCAAGACTGATATCCTGGGGTGGGGGATGCCTAACACAGGGATGAGGCCATATGACAGACGGAGACGGTTCTCTCGAGCTGTGGGGCAAGGTGTAATGAGTGCCCGGTCTCAAGATCCCGGGGTAATGTTGTGTGTTCAACCCCACAAGTTTGAACAGAGGGGGGGTATGTGGTGTAGTGACCACTGTGTCTGCTGGGGGGTGCTGTGTGGGTGTCCCAGGAGAGAGGATGAGTGGCAGGATGCTGAAGGATCATTATGTATCCCAAGGTAGGTGGCCTTGGGATGGAAGCTTGAATATGTGTGTTGTTCAGCAGAGGTACTGCTGAACTTTCGTTACACTGTGTCATGGAGAGCTACCTACAAATCCACCCAGGGGTGTGTGTTTAAAAACACCTATAGTAAAGACTATGTGAGTGTGCTTGTAGGACCTGTGATGAGGTCATAGCCATGTGATCTGGTGGGCGTGGCTAAGGACCATATAAGGTGGCCAAGTTAGGTCACATGAGTGAATGCTTGGACCCGGTTGGTCCATTTGGAAGGTCTCACTGGAAGATGTGTCTGCCTTCCTAAGTGCCTGTGTGCATAATGGCTGCACATGTCTGAGAGTACCAAGGGGAGGGAATGAACGTCTGCAGTATGGAGAAGCAGCCATGAGGTAACCCTGATGGGCTGAGATAACTGTGAGGCTAGAGAGCCTGAGTATTGGACATTACCTAACCTGTATGACTACAGGGCTAACAGAGTGGAGCTCTGTCATGGACGCTATGCTGTTTCATATGAACTTTATGTTGCTGGTCATGGTTTATGCTGCATAATATACCGCATGGACTGTTATTGTTTTATGGAAAACCCGTGTCGGATCTGGTTATTTGGCTGCAAAGCGAGTGTCCCCAACCTTAATAACAAGCGCTACCTTACTCACACTTGACACTAGATGTCTGGTAGGAACCTAGAACTTTACTATTCGGGTTCCCTCACCCCTACTTACAATTACGGATGTAAAATACTGACCAAATACTGAGCATGTGAAAGTGGCCTAATAGTCAGAGGTATCCTAGGATTGTATTGAATCCCATTATTGCTCTTTAATGCAAAGACAGCCTTATAAATGTCAAAATGACCTCAAACTATCTGGCTAGAGGAAAATGGATGGTAATTGGTGAGAACTAGAGTTGAGCGAAACGGGTCGAACAATTTCAAAAGTCGCCGACTTTTGGCAAAGTCGGGTTTCATGAAACGAAACCCGACCCTAGGATGAGGTCGGCCACGAGGTCGGCGACTTACGCGCCAAAGTCGCGTTTCAAAAGTTTGTTTAGCGCTCTTTTTCAGCCAATCAGGATCCACGGACACTGTGGGCAACGTGATGACATAGGCAGGGGTCGCCACCATCTTTCAGAAGGGCATGCAAGTGATTGGCTTGCTTTGGTGGGCGTCACAGGGGTTATAAAAGGGCGTGCACGCCGACCGCCATCTTACTTCTGCTGATCTTAGCATAGGGAGAGGTTGCTGATTCTGTAGGGAGAGCGTTAGGCAGGGAAGAAGACAAAAAAACTGCTTCTGCTGCTAGCGATTTTGCCTGTGCAACACACCAGTCACTGTGTGTGCAGTGCAAGGGGAGGCTATATTGTGGTGGATCAGCGGTGTTGGTTGTTAGGCTGCCTTCTAAGGCTTCCTGACAGCTGCATTGCTGTTTCCCCACTGCTCTGCAAACTGCTTTTTTAAAAGCAATCCCAATTTTTTTTTTGTCCTGCTAAGGTACTGAGCGTGCATTTATTCACACCATACAGCGGTGTACGCTCCTCACACAGTACCGTGTAACGGCTGTTATCACAGCCACAGTGAAGCTATCTGTGTGTCACTGTGGAAGGATAAGTGGAGGACTTGTTCCGTTCTTACAGACCTACACTCTAGGGAGATTCCTATTCTGCCCAATTCTACAATTCACTTTTTTCACACCTGTGCCATCGAGCCTGTGACATAGCACTCTGATATTCAGTGGGCCTCACACAATCCAAAAGTGTCCAGTGTCCACAAGTGTCTGCAGAAATTCAAAATCTCCCTTATCCTGTAGTCACTTTTTTCACACCTGCTGCATCGAGCCTGTGACAGAGCGCTCTGATATTCATTGGGCCTCACACAATCCAAAAGTGTCCAGTGTCCACAAGTGTCTGCAGAAATTCAAAATCTCCCTTATCCTGTAGTCACTTTTTTCACACCTGTGCCATCAAGCCTGTGACATAGCACTGTGATATTCAGTGGGCCTCACACAATCCAAGTGTCCAGTGTCCACAAGTGTCTGCAGAAATTCAAAATCTCCCAGAAATTCAAAATCTCCCTTATCCTGTAGTCACTTTTTTCACACCTGTGCCATCGAGCCTGTGACATAGCGCTGTGATATTCATTGGGCCTCACACAATCCAAGTGTCCAGTGTCCACAAGTGTCTGCAGAAATTCAAAATCTCCCAGAAATTCAAAATCTCCGTTATCCTCTAGTGACATTTTTCACACCTGTGCCATTGAGCCTGTGACATAGCGCTGTGATATTCAGTGGGCCTCACACAATCCAAGTGTCCAGTGTCCACAAATGTCTGCAGAAAATCTAAATCTCCCCTGTCCTATAGAAACCTTGTACCTTGTTTTACATTACTATATAGTTTGTAGGATTTTGTCTACATTTCTACCAAAAATGAGGAAGGCTGGTGGAAGAGGCCGTGGAATTGGGCGGGGGTTGGCAGCTGGTAATGATGATGTTGGTGGTGGATTTGATGGTAGTGGCAAAAGCAAAATAGGACCGAATGCAGGAGGTGTTGAGCCTGCGTCATCGTCTGGCTCCATAAGGCTTTGAAGGCTTAGTTTTCTAGGAGTTGGCAAACCGCTTTTAACGCCAGAGCATCAGGAAAAAGTTTTGTCTTACATTGCTGACTCAGCCTCCAGCTCTATCGCCTCCTCTTCTGAAGTTGTAAAAAGTAAAAGCACTGAGTCGTCATTGGAGGCTCATGTTCATGAACCACACCTTTCCTTGTGTCCTTCACCACAACCAAGATTGAAGGATGACGCAGGCCATACTACTGATTACTCCATGGAGCTGTTTTCACATACCATGCCTGGATTATCAAGTCAAATGGTGAATTACCCAGGACAAGATGAATCTGACATGGAGTGCACTGATGCACAGCCGCTGATAGATGATTCTGCTGGTACATTCACTCAGAGCACTACATTGTCCTCGCAGTGTACAGAGCCAGATTCTGACCCTGATGAGACTCAGGTGCCCCTTCCCGCACACTATACAACCATACACGGTGACACAGAGGAAGGTGCACATGACATTGAAGAGGAGGTGATGGATGACCCAGTTGTTGACCCAGATTGGCATCCATTGGGGGAAGAGGGTGCTGCTTCCAATAGCTCAGATGAGGAGCATCCACAGCAGACATCAACATCGCAACAGCTGTTATCTGGCAGGCCCGGAGCACTCGAAAGACAGATTCCAAAAATCAAAAGAGTTGCTGGACAAAATGTCTGCCAAAGTAGGAAGAGTGCAGTGTGGCACTTTTTTGAAGAAAATCCTCATGATCAGGCCAAGGTTATCTGTAAGGCTACTTTCACACATCAGGTTTTCGGCGTCAGGCGCGATCCGGCGTCGTGCCGGAACGCCGGATCCGGCAAATGTTTAGTAAAACCGGATGTGACGGATCCGGTTTTCTGCCGGATCCGTCTTTTTCTTGACAGACAAAACCGGATCCGTCTCATCCGGTTCATCCGTTTTTCTATCCGTTTTTCGACGGATTACGCCGGATCCGGTTTTTAAAATTGACCCTTGTGGCCTTCCGAACGGAAAACTATATATAGCATGTTCCTACAGCCCTTCTTTGACAGGTTGTAGAGGAGAAAGTGCAGGTTGGAGAGAAGAGCAAGTTACTGGCGAAGATGGATGTTGTCATTGGAAATATTTTGAAGAATTTGGCGGATTTTATAGCGGAGGCGAATCGTTTGAGGGTGATTGTTCTGGAGAAGGAGAGAGCGAGACAGCAGCGCATCAGGCATCGTAGACGACGTTTGTGGATCCACGCCTTCACAGCCAAGAGAATGACGCGTGGGGTCTATTCTACACTCTGCATGGACCTTCGACGAAACCCGGATAAATTTTTTGGATATGTTAGGATGAAAATGGAGAATTTTGATTACTTGGTGGAGCGCATTGCACACCTCATAAGAAAAGCGGACACCTATTGCCGCTTCTTTGTTTCACCCGCAGAGCGTCTGATGGTGACTTTAAGGTAAGCCACATTTATTGGATGTGATCGCATCAGAGCACACTTTCACTGTAATCTTGTTGGTGGTAGTTTGTATCTCCAAGTGTTATAGCTCAGTTTTGGTATGTAATGCTGTGATTTAAAACTAATTTATTGTTTTTTAATTCCCCACAGATTTCTTGCAACTGGAGAATCCCTTTCGTCACTGCATTTCCAGTACAGACTCGGGATTTCCACCATATCTGGAATTGTGAAGTACACATGCCGTGCACTGTGGGACTCCTTAGCTGAAGAGTTTTTACCAGAGCCCACAACAGAGAGGTGGATTGAAATTGCTGACAAGTTTCAACAGATATGTCAGTTTCCCAACTGCTTGGGCGCTGTGGACGGGAAACATATCCGCATTGTAAAGCCAGCTGGATCGGGATCGGAATATTTCAATTACAAGAAATATTTTTCAATTGTCCTCATGGCCATCGCTGACGCGGAATACAAATTTATTGCGGTTGATATTGGGGCCTATGGCCGCTCCAATGACTCTCAAGTTTTCAAACTGTCTGTCATGGGGCGTAAACTGTATGGAAACACCTTCCAGTTCCCACCACCTAGACCGCTGCCGCAAACATCTGGTCCACCTATGCCATTTGTCTGTGTAGGGGATGAAGCCTTCCAGCTGTCAGAACACCTTTTGAAACCGTACTCTAGCAGAGGATTGACAAGACCAAAACGCATTTTTAATTACCGCCTCACAAGAGCAAGAAGAATGGTTGAATGTACCTTTGGTATTCTGACAGCCAAATGGCGGGTCCTATTGACTGCGATCAACCTCAAGACAGAAACTGTGGACGAGGTGATCAAAGCTTGCGTGGTACTCCACAATTTTGTTATCTGCAAGGAACCCATTTCCATTGAGGACACCTCTGAAGAAACCACCTTGCAAGATTACCATGACATTACCACTAGAAGTTCTGTGACGGTTTCAGTAATGAGGGACAATTTTGCACTATACTTTATGTCACCTCAAGGCAGAGTACACTGGCAGGATGACAGAGTGTGAAAGATTTGTGCCCTAACCAAACTTGTGTACCTTCTGTACCAACAGTATATACCTTTGCCAACCAAAGTTGGCTATCTTGTCATGGTCTCTATTTTTAGCTTTAGGCCACAGGTGTGTACCTGGTTGTGTTTTATGCAAAGTATTTCACCTTTTAACAAAAGTTGTGTACATTGTTAGGAAATCACCAACAATAAACACAACTTTTTAGGTGAAATACTTTGCTTCAAACACAACCAGGAACACAACTGTGGCAAAAAGCTGAAATTTACCCACAGTTATATACCTGGTTTTGAATACCTTTTTACCTTTTAAATACCCTGTATTTAACCTTTTTTTTAAACATATTTCGCCGCAGAAAGAAATGACAGACAACCAGTGTAAACAATAATTTAACTTTTATGTAAAATATTTTTTTTTTGTAAACTGTTTTTTAAAGTTAAAAAAACTTTTTTAATAAAGGTTTGAAACCAACTGGGCATTTTTATTACAAAACACATCATAAATCTGTGTAGTGTGGGGTGGAAATACTGCTGGAGGGGCTGCGGGACACTTCGACAATGGGAGTGTGGAGAGAGGACTGGGATCGTGGTGGGGAAGGAACAGTTAGAGGTGATGGTGTGGAAAAAGCTACAGAATGGGTGGACATGTGGGAGGCAGAAGAGGTGGTGGGCGGTGGAGTGGAGGGTTGGGCAGGGACTGTAGGAGCAGATGATGTTGATGGAAAGTTGTATGGGGAAGGAGTTTGGTACGGGGAAGGAGTTTGGTACGGGGAAGGAGTTTGATACGGGGCAGGTTGCTGGAAGTGGGGAGATGTCTGGTACTGGGGAGGTTGCTGGTACTGGGGAGGTTGCTGGTACTGGGGAGGTTGCTGGTATGTAATAGGAGGGGGAGGATGGAAAGTGGCTGGAGGGGGTGCAGATGTAATAGGAGGGGGAGGATGGAAAGTGGCTGGAGGGGGTGCAGATGTAATAGGAGGGGGAGGATGGAAAGTGGCTGGAGGGGGTGCAGGTGGAGGAACTACAGTGGTGGGAGGTGGAGGTTGGGAGGTAACCTGCTGTAGAGCACCGTGGCACGAATGCATTACATGCATCTGCTGGGTAGGAGATAGTGTTGCCATGCGCTCCACAACAGACCTGAAAAAGGTGTGGTTTGGCGAAGATCTTTCTTCTGAATGCATGGTTTGCAGAAGTGTCTTCACCTCCAGAATGCTGGAGTTGATCTGCTGAAAGCCTGCGGAGATTTGCTCTGACAAGACTTTTAGACAGTTCTGGAAAGATGCATTCAGATGCAAGAACTCTGGCGCATAACTCTTTTCCTGACCCCTTTGCCGCTGCCGCCCAGTACCCGCAGGTGTACTAGAGGTGGCAGTGGCAGAAGGGTGGGGTAAAGGGAAAGCGATCTCCTCACCAGCAGCTTCATGTAATGTAGGCGGCCACGATGCTCCTGTGCTGGTGGATGGGACAGATGGGTCGAATGTGTGGGGAGGCTGGGAAGGTGCAGATGTACCGGGGCGGTCGAAGTGTCCCTCAGTGCCGGTCTCCTCAGGGATCGCCTCAGAAGGGTCCAATCGTGCAGGCTCCCGAGTGCTGCTCACCGTGCTGTGGAACAAAGAGAAAAAAAAACAATTAAAATAGTGACATGGTATGGCCCTGGCTGAAAAAAAAAGTTACATCTAAACATTTTTTTGTCACATGTGGTGTGTAATATTTACCTTCTGGTGAGCATTGTCTCCCGGAGGAACGACAGGGCTCGTGCGTACTTGTACTTGCTCCTGCGTCCTCCAGATCCACTCGGGGCCCGCATCTCTTTATTGAACTCCTTCTTGAAACGATCCCTCACAGACCGCCACCGCTTCACAATTCTCTCCCCTGAAACGAGAAAGGACAAAGTGGTTAGTATACAACATCAGTGTTTCCCAAACTCCAGTCCTCATGGTCCCCAGGGGTCATGTTTTCAGCATTTCCAAAGTAAATAGAAATCCTGAACACATGATCCGTGGGGACCACGAGGACTGGAGTTCGGGAAACACTGGATTAAATCAAGCAACCGGTACTGTATATACTTACGCTCTTTAATCTGGGCCCGAGCTTCGAGGTCCTCCCAGCGGTCCACAAGGAGCGAACAGATTTCCTCCCAGAGTCGTCGGGTAACGATCAGGTCAGCGTGGCGGCGGTCAGCCATATTCCAGAGCGGCTCCCTTTCTCTGATGAGATCGATGAGGCGGTCCACATCAATCCCTCCATCCTCACCGTCAGAGTCGGGAGCACGCTGTGAAGGCTGTTAAAGAAAAAGACAAAAATAACATAATTAGCCTCCACAAAAGAAATGAAATAAAAAGTGCAAAAAAAACAAAGCAAAAATATTTATACTTACACGCTGGTGACCGCCGCGTTGCTGTCGCCGACGACCCTGGGAGGCACTGCGAGGACCTCTTGGCCGAGCACCAGATTGGGAAGACTAGAGAAGAAAACAAAAAATGTTATGTCTTTGGATGTAGGCATTTGTTTGCTGTGTGTGGTCTGCAGAACATTGTTTTCTATGTGTTGTGTGTAGTGTGATGTTGTGTTTCTGCGTTTGATGCAAAAAACTTACCAATTGTGAGCCCACTCCAAGTGTCTGTCCACCCCTTCCTTCTTCTTCTGGGAGCTCCTCTTCATCTTGTGATTCCTGTTTTGAAATAAAAGGCAATGAATACACATATATTACAGAGATGATGGATTTTGGAAATAAAAACTTACCGTCAAACGCTGACGATGCGAGGGAGGGCTCCCAGAAGATGTGCTGTCTTCCTCATGGCCAGACTCCATGGCTGTGGGTGGTGTTTCTGCTGCTGCCATTGCTGCTGCTGCTGCTGCATCTATTGGGCGGCTGTTGAATAAAGAGAAACAAAGGGCCAATGAATATCTTGATATTCCATAGCCCTAGTTTGGAGGAATGGGGGATTTGATAATTACCGTCTCTCATCTGCTGCTGGACTCCCCTCCCGTTGTTCAGCATGCTGCTCCATTTGGGGTGGTGCTGATGGTGCTGCTGCTGCAGATGTCTGCTGCCTTCTCCTGCTCCTGGTTCTTGGCTTGGGTGGCATGTTGGGTGTGGCTGAGGGTCCCACTGTCTTGCTTTTATATATGTCCTGTGGGCAGAGCTACTGAGCATGCTCAGACCAAAGAAACCGGATCCGGCCGCCGGATCCGGCTGTCGCCGGTTCCGGCACATTGCGGCGCTCATAGGCTTTCATTGTATGAAAAAGCCGGACACGCAGGATCCGGCGTGTCCGGCTTTTTCGCCGGAGACAAAAAACGTTACAGTAGCCATTTTTTCCAGACGCCGGATCGCGTCACATTGCCGGATCCGGCGAAAATCGGATGAAACGCATGGCCATCCGGCTCGATCCGGCTCTAATGCAAGTCAATGGGGGGGAAACCGGATCCGGCATTGCATATTCGCCGGATCCGGTTTAAGTCAAAAGCGCCGGATCGCGCCTGACGCCGAAAACCTGATGTGTGAAAGAGGCATAAGAAGTGCGCAAGGACCTTTAGCCGAGGGAAAAATCTGAAAAATTTGAATACCAGTTGCATGCTTAGACATTTAACCAGCATGCACTTGCAAGCGTGGACACAACACCAAACCTCAAGTGCCACATGTGCAACTGATCACAAAGAAGGTAGTCAGCAACGCTACATTGTTTCCCCCACTGTAAGCCCACCGGTTAGCACAGCAGCAAATGTTGAGGTGTCGTTGCAAGGCCACAGCAGTCAGGGAATCCCACTGTTATATCAACGAAATACTGAATCTAGGCCATCAGAAAGAACACCAACTCCATCACCATCATCAACCCTCTCTCAGTCCGCCCTGTCCACCGCTACTTCTACCATATGCAGCTCTCAAGTCCAGCTCACCCTCCCAGACACTATGAGTAGGTCAAGAAAGTACTCAGTCTCTCATCCGCGTACACTGGGTTTGAACGCCCACATTGCCAAACTAATCTCGTTTGAGATGATGCCCTATCGGTTGGTGGAAAGTGCAGCTTTCCGCGAACTCATGGCCTATGCAGTACCACGCTATGACCTACCCAGTCGCCACTTCTTCTCTCGCAAAGCCATCCCAGCCCTCCACCATCATGTGAAAGACCGCATTGTCCATGCACTCAAGCAGTCAGTGAGTGGAAAGGTGCACCTCACAACTGATGCATGGTCCAGTCGGCATGGCCAGGGCCGTTACGTGTCCATCACTGCGCACTGGGTTAATGTGGTGGATGCAGGGTCCACAGGGGACAGCGGTGGTGGGACAGTGCTGCCTAGCCCACGGTATAGGAAACAGTTGGCTGTAGGTGTTCCACCCTCCTCCTCCTCCTCCTCCAGAAGCGAAAGCTCGTCCACAGAGCGCAGTCGTACGAGCACTCCATCTGCAGCTGCCACTGTTGCACACGAAGTGTCCCCCTATCGAGCAGCTAGTGGAAAGCGTCAGCAGGCTGTGTTGCAGATGATGTGTTTGGGCGACAGACACACCGCCGAGGTGCTGGCCGAGTACTTGAAGCGACAAACTGAGTCATGGCTGGGCAGTGTACATCTTGAGGCAGGCAAGGTAGTTAGTGATAACGGCTGTAATTTTGTGGCAGCCATAGCCCTTTCAAAACTCAGCCACATACCTTGCTTGGCTCACACCTTGAACCTGGTGGTGCAGTGCTTCCTCAAAAATTATCCGGAGTTAACAGCCCTGCTCCATAAGGTGCGAAGACTGTGCGCGCACATCCGCCGGTCGCCTGTACACTCCGTTCGTATGCAGACGCTGCAGCGATTGCTCCACCTTCCCAACCACCGCCTCATTATCGACATTGCAACAATGCATATGGTGGAGCGGCTGTGCGAGCAGAGGCAGGCCATAATGCATTTGTGGGAGGATACATGGCCAGGCACTTTGAGAGCAGACATGGAGTTGACAGGTGTGCAGTGGTCGAAGCTGAAAGACCTCTGTAAAGTCCTTCAGTGTTTTGAGGAATGCACACGGCTGGTAAGCGCAGACGACGCCATCCTAAGCATGAGCATCCCACTTATGCGTCTGTTCATGCAAACTTTGACGCACCTTAAGGAGCAGGCGTCTGCAGCCAATGTTGACGAGGAGGAAGAGGTGGAGGGAATCCTTGATGACATTCAGCCATTGTCTGCTCAGGGACCTCTCCTGGACGAGTTGGAGGAAGAAGAGGAGGAGGAGGATGATGATGGGGATGATTACTTAGGGGAGGAGGATGCATCTCGTGGGGCAAGTGAAAATATTGGCGTGGCAAGGTCTGGTACAGGGTTTGTGCGTGACTGGAGGGATGTGGATTTGCCAGAAAGTGCTCCTCCAACCAGCATTCGCAGTGCATCATTGACACCGGGAACATTGGCCCACATGTCCGATTATGCCTTGCGGATCCTAAAAAGGGACCCCCGCATTGCCAAAATGATGAACGATGACGACTACTGGTTGGCCAGCATCCTGGATCCACGCTATAAAGACAAATTACAAAATATCATGCCACAGGAGAACCTTGACCTAATATTGGCTAATAAACAAGCAACTCTGGTAAATCGGTTGCTTGAGGCATTCCCAGCACACAGCAGTGGTGATGGTTCTCACACGAGCCGTACGGGCCGGGGGCAGCTTGGCAGAGGTGTTCATGGTGCACACAGCAGAAGTGGCGTTGGAGACAGGGGTTTCATGACAATGTTGTGGACTGATTTTTCAAGTACCACTCACACAACCGGTAATACAGCATCGATGGAAAGTGACAGGAGACAGCAGTTGTCAACTATGGTTACAAACTACTTTTCCCCCCATATCGATGTTCTCCCACACAGGTCATTCCCCTTTGACTATTGGGCTGCTAAACTGGACACCTGGCCTGAATTGGCACAATATGCCTTACAGGAGCTCGCTTGCCCAGCTGCAAGTGTGCTATCGGAAAGAGTCTTCAGTGCAGCTGGATCAATCCTGACAGAAAAAAGGACCCGTCTGTCAACCCAAAATGTGGATGATCTGACCTTCATTAAAATGAACCATGCATGGGTTTCCAAGGATTTTGTCCCACCTTCCCCTGATGACACATAGGGTGACAGAAAAATGGCTTGCTTTGGTCCACCTCTTCCTGGGACTTGACCTATTTCGCCTTTTGCATCAGCTGAATGTCCAACATCAGCATATGCCACTTTCTAAAACTCCCTAACTGTGCTGCCTCCCCCCCCATGGCCGGGGTCACCACCTAGCGCACGACACCGTGCGAGTGCCGTTGCCCTGGATAGGTGGGTAGGCTGACTCTTGGGCGCGGGCACTGGCACAGGGTCCCTCATAGTGCAATCAAGTGTCTCTGACGGTGGTGGTGCACACCCGCCGTCAGACACACCGCCGTACTATGAGGGGCCCAGTGCCAGTACCGACGCCCACGAGTGGGCCCCCCTTGCTTGGGCAGGGCCCCAGCATTTGCAATCTTTACCTCTCCCTGCTCCTCCGCTGTGTAGTCTGGGCCGTCAAATCCATACTGTGCCTGACACCGTCTGAGCCTGCCTCCTGATGTATAGACATATCTTTTGAATGTGTACGCTATCCATACATGTTATCCGGGGATACGGTACCCTTTCTCACCTTTGTGCAATCACTTGCAAGCCATACTGTACCTAACACCATCTGAGCCTGCCTCCTGATGTATAGACATATCTTTTGAATGTGTACGCTATCCATACATGTTATCCGGGGATACGGTACCCTTTCTCACCTTTGTGCAATCACTTGCAAGCCATACTGGGCCTTACACCATCTGAGCCTGCCTCCTGATGTATAGACATATCTTTTGAATGTGTACGCTATCCATACATGTTATCCGGGGATACGGTACCCTTTCTCACCTTTGTGCAATCACGTGCAAGCCATACTGGGCCTAACACCGTCTGAGCCTGCCTCCTGATGTATAGACATATCTTTTGAATGTGTACGCTATCCATACATGTTATCCAGGGATACGGTACCCTTTCTCACCTTTGTGCAATCACTTGCAAGCCATACTGGGCCTTACACCGTCTGAGCCTGCCTCCTGATGTATAGACATATCTTTTGAATGTGTACGCTATCCATACATGTTATCCGGGGATACGGTACCCTTTCTCACCTTTGTGCAATCACTTGCAAGCCATACTGGGCCTTACACCGTCTGAGCCTGCCTCCTGATGTATAGACATATCTTTTGAATGTGTACGCTATCCATACATGTTATCCGGGGATACGGTACCCTTTCTTACCTTTGTGCAATCACTTGCAAGCCATACTGGGCCTTACACCATCTGAGCCTGCCTCCTGATGTATAGACATATCTTTTGAATGTGTACGCTATCCATACATGTTATCCGGGGATACGGTACCCTTTCTCACCTTTGTGCAATCACGTGCAAGCCATACTGGGCCTAACACCATCTGAGCCTGCCTCCTGATGTATAGACATATCTTTTGAATGTGTACGCTATCCATACATGTTATCCGGGGATACGGTACCCTTTCTCACCTTTGTGCAATCACTTGCAAGCCATACTGGGCCTTACACCGTCTGAGCCTGCCTCCTGATGTATAGACATATCTTTTGAATGTGTACGCTATCCATACATGTTATCCGGGGATACGGTACCCTTTCTCACCTTTGTGCAATCACGTGTAACCCATACTGGGCGTGAGAACGGCTGGCGAGCTGTTAAGCAAGCTACAGCACCTGTGGTTTGCACACGTAAGTTTTTCATTTTTTTCAGGAATGACGGTTAGGCCTAATTCCGGAACTGCGGTTGACCTGCACTTACTGGGAAATCATCGTTCGCGAGTAATAATTGTAATCAGCGGGTTATCTGCACCTGTAAGCGACAAACGCTGGCCTTTTCAGTGTAGCGCACATGCAGCCACGGACATGTAAGGGCATGACACACCAGTTATTGGCCAATCTCATGTGCCAGAGCCTCACGTGTCCCTCTAGTAAGCCGGACTTGGACCGCGGAGCATGACGGAGTCTCGTTCGTTAACGGAATTAAGCTTGCAATGTGTGCATCTGTTCTGTAGCTGGCATGGTTGAGGTTGCCCGTGTTGAGTCAAATTACGCCGTAGGCTCCACTCCTGGTGGTGCCCTTCTGGACATTCCTTTAAGGTTCAGCTTTGCAACCATACTGCCCACGTAAAGCAAACACTTTGCCTTCATGAACGCTGTTTGGAGGGTCATGACTCGCCCAATCAGTTAACCTGCTAGAGAGATCCTTCGTTGCTCCCAAGCATGACATCACACTCCCTAGGAGGAAGGTAATGCCACTGTGGCGACCGTACTCCTGGGGGCGACACAAGTGCACTGATGCCCAGCCACTGCTCGATGAATCTGCTGGTACATTGACCCAGACCACTACATTCCCCTCGCACGCTACACGGCCTGAATCTGACCCTGATGAAACTCAGGTTACCCTTCCCATATACAGTTCCATCTTACACGGTGACAAAGAGGAAGCTGCAGATGAAAGTGCAGGTTCGGCCCACCCGCCATCAGACACACCACCGTACTATCAGGGGCCCTGTGCCAGTGCCGTCGCCAATGAGTGGGCCCCCCCTGCTTGCTCAGGATCACAGCACTTGCAAGGTTGAAATACTGTGCAGTGAGATGGAAGATGGGGACGACGAGGAGTCCAGACTAGTACAGGGATTCCCTAGCGAGGAGACTTATTTCATTGTTTTCAATGTTGGGACAGCAATTTTTGGGGAGCACTATACTCTGGAGAATGATAGATGGGGCCCACCATACACTGGAACATTCCAAAGGTGGACATCAGACACTGGAGCAGCATTTACAGGGCCCATTATACACTAGAGCATTAGAAATGGGGCCCATTATGTTTGGAGCATTATTTGGGCCCATAAGACAGTGGAGCTTCATCCATGGGGACCAACATATACTGTAGCATTATGTGGAGCTCATCATATACTGTTTCAAACATTATATAGGACCAATGATTCTGTATGGAGAAATAGATGGGCCTCGTCATGAGATGTAAAAAGTGAAGTATTTTTCATTGTACTATACCTCTATTTCTCTGCCGTATCGGAGCATGATGAGTTGTGGTATTATGTGTTAAAGGGGTGCTCTTTCGCCCAGGGCACATGAAAACCTGGAGCCAGCCCTACCCCCCCACAACTTTAGCCAAATAACCCCCATTTTTCAGTGCGTAACTTGTATTATGAAGTTAATTAAGGTTGACCAGCTTAAGTAAGAAGAATTGATGCTTTTGGC